>NC_083226.1:56805374-58054659 GCF_032191835.1 Heteronotia binoei
GCTCTTCAGGGTTTTAGGTAGAGTACTTTCATATCACCTATCTCATCTTCAAACTGCAGTAGCAAAGAATTTAACCTGGAACCTTGTGCATGATACACTGAGCCATGGCCCCTTCCAAGACCTTGCAGCCTAATTCTATTAATATTTACTTAAAATTAATATAAAGTTACATTTAAATAAGCATGCTTATGATTGCAGCCTAAGATCCATATGTATCACAATTGCACATTAAAGCTATTCTGTGTGTCTATCTATCTGTTTTTCTAGGTATTATCATTTTTATGCCTTATCATTTCTATGAGATAGGTTAAACTGATTGCCATTTGTTCAGATCCTATGGAGCATTTCTGAAGATAGATTGCCTCATCCTTGCAGTGCAGCCCAGAATACCCCCTGAAATGCTGCTTCTAGGGACAGGAAGAGCATTTGATTGAGTGTTTTTAGGGGGAAGGAAGAGGCAGAAAAGCTGTTCTTTGCAGGTAGAAATCCATTGAACTGGGAAAGTGCTCTATGGATCCAAGCTACTGAACTGCCTGTTAGTCACTTTGAGGTTGAATGGGGTTTGAATCTATGTATCCCCTGGCCTATTCCTACATTCTAAGCATTTTGCAGTACTGCCTCACTTGTTCCACATCACACAACTCATGTAAACAGATGTTATATGATTAGGCTTCCTGTAATTCTTAATGTCAAGGGTCCATATCATTATGTATTCCATTTAGTTATGCCCTAAATGTGGTTTTACTGTACTTCAATATTAACTTTAATCCATATTCAGATAGCCAAGTTGACTAAACCTGAAGATACTTAAATCTGGAGACGGGGCTCATAGCCAAGCAAGAAGTTCTTTCATCAAGCCTGAAAATGCCCCAATTTTTCAGTAAAAAAAAAAAAAATGAAATCTGGGGAAAAAATTACATTGGTGGTGTAACCCCCCCCCCCCAAAAAAAAATTATAAAAATCTGGCAGCAACCAACAACTACCACTCAACTTGCATAACTTAGGTCTGACTGCCTGATGTTGTCCAACAGCAGCACCCAAATGAATGGTTTTAGAATAGGACCTTGAATTCCAATTCTGCTGTGGAAAGTTACTGAAGGCTATTATGCACTGGTCTTTTCTCCTATGTTCACCATGCATCACTGATGGGTTTTTGTTGTTGTTGTGCATTTGTCTCTGCTGTCAGTATCTGTCAGGTTTTCTTTTTCTTCTGCAATGCCTCCCTTTCAGTGCTCAGTTTGCTTTCTGCTCACAGATTCCCTTGAATTTTTCCTCCTCTTTTTTCCTTTTTCCTTTTTCTGACTCTTGGAGGCCCCTCCCCACACATATTCTCCCTGCAGGATTGGCTCCTGTGAGGGGGGCTCTGTTGGTCAGTCCAATTTAAACTAGGCAGCATGACAGCACCCCAGCCAAGCATGCAAGGAGAGATGGTCTTTCCCAGGGTTTTCATTCTTAGTCTGCCTCAGTGTACAGGATTGTTCTGAGGGTAAAATGGAGAGGAGAACAACATAAGATGCTTTAAACGAATGATAAATATAGCTGTGGGTGGAGTGACAGATAAAAGTGGAGTGGATGTCCAGGAAGGAGAAAAGAAGGAAAGGAAGCAGAGAAGGGTGAGATATGCTATATGGGAGGAAAGGGGGAATATTGTGAAGAAGGTGAGATGGGAGAATGGGTACCTTTCACAGGTCCTTGCAGCATTTCCCACTATGCTACTGGGCCCACTCCAGCAACTGGCTCCACAGAAGTGGGCCATAGTTTACCAGTTTAGAAAGTACCAGGGGTAGGGGTAGGGCAGAAAACTGAAGATGGGGAAGAGATAAAGGTAGGATGGTAGGGGGACTAGACAGAGAGAAGGCAGGCAAAGGGAGGCTTTCAAGAAAGGGAAAGAGAAAATAATGGGAGGCAAGGGGAATTTACCCTGCAAATCCTTGCAGTTCCCTGCTTGTGTATATCAGTTTTCATAACCTGGAAACCATTTAAAATGTATATGGGAGTTTACCTTTTATTTTTATTATTACTTGTTAAAATAAGAATGTAAATAGGACTATACCATTAGTGCAATTAAATTTGGATTTATAGAATATTTGATTATAAAATCACATAGAACCATAAACCATCACGTTCAGGTGGTACGATTCCTCATGCAATTAATTAAACCTGCATATGCTCTTCAAAGCTTATCTAAAGCTGTAAATGGGCAGAACATTATAATGTAAGAAATGTTTATTTGAAGATCCAGTTTTTTATTTTTTATGCTTCATTTTCTGTTGTGATCTATTTGTAGAGTTTAGAGGGTTTCAGGGTCTGCTCTTTTGAGGAAAATTTCTGCACTTCACTTTGCAGACTTATGCACACAGCAGAAGAAAATAATTTAATGAAAAGTTATATTCAGCAATCATGCATCTGCAAAATTTTAGACTGCAAAAAATTTCAGCTAACAAATTAAAAGCGTTTTTAAAATGGGCATCTGAGTGCCTCATGTTCCACTTTCCCTATTAGCTGTAGCATACTCTGTTGTGGGTTTTTGATTTACAGTCTCAAACAAGCTTCAAAAATATAACATCTTTAATTAAATCCCAAAAACTCACATTCAGGGATAAATAATAATCCATCAGCTATTTCATTCTCTTACAGTACCCAAGAGGACTTGACGTTCTTAATCACTTCAGCCATTTATACCTTCATTTTAGCTCTATTTCAGTCAAGCCATTTAGTGGAGTTTATCTAAATTACAGTATCTTTTTTTATCACACGTCTGGAGCTGTAACACAGAAACTAATTTCTGGTGCAAAATGGAATATCTCAGAAGCACAGACATCAGTAGCAGAGCCGCATTAGAATGAAAAGTTACCTGTCACTAACTGATATTTGTCTCTGTAATGAGCTGAAGCAGTCAGGAAATGTGGCTATAATAAAATTAGGAGCCACCAGCAGCACAACAGAATGCTAAGCATAAAGGAACATGACATTTCTTGTGTCGTTGATACCAGAGCTCTTCCACATAGTGAGCAGAGGACATTTCATTAGCCAAGCTAAAATGCCTTGTATAATGAACTTAGAATAGATGACATAACAGTGCACATAAATATTAGAAGCATGATCTTATAAACTGTTTCACTTATAGGGTTATGATCCCACTTCCACCAGTTTCCAGTCCAAGTTCATTGTCTCCTAAGCAGGGTAAGGCTTAGAATCTATCTAAGAACCCATTGAATCATCACAAAAATTCTAGAGGACAAGACAACCTCATTTGGCACTGGGAACTGGTGATGCTGGAGATAGCATGTGACAACACAGGTTTCTGCAGTAGGCATTACAGTTTCCTATCCAAACACATGCATGACTTTCAGAACCCCATTTAATAATGTAAAGGATTCTGTTCCAGCCCTTTCTATTTGTAGTAAATGCTAGCCATTCTGGAAGTGACTTGGAAGCATGTTTATAGGCAGGTGGCTGTTGAATTATGGTGTTTCAAGTAGTTGTCTGTTCCACTTATATCAGGGCTAGGCAACCCATTTTTGCCAGAATGCCCATGACAAGTGTAACATATACCAGTGAATATGTTGATGTGCCAATAAACAAGAAGGGAAGGGGGAGATGAGAATTATGCTTGGCTAGGCACACTGGAATCACATTGAGCCCCTGCTTCTTTGCCATCTCCTCAGGGGCTCACTGTGGTCCTTTGAGCAGACAATCAGCTCTGGGTGCTAGTAAAATGATCTGGCACAGTTCAGCACATATTAGTATTGAGTATGGCCTGGTTCTACCTTAGCACAGCACCAAAGTCTTTTTGCTAGATCTGTAAAAATCAGTCTTCTACTGGATCTGACAATATAGGTGTCTATTGCACTTACACTCCAGCAGATTCCTGATCTTTACTTCTGGCAAAGTTAACACTGAACAAGTCTAGAGAATATTATTAGAAATGAACTAAAATGCCATGAAAAGAGCTCTCCTTTAAATGTTAATTAAATAAAATCTATGTTTGAGTTTTCTTACATGCTAAACTTCATGCATTTAGATTTATAACATGTGGTTATTCAACAACAAACACAACCAAACTCCATATGACAAGAACAGTTCTTGATATTTTAGTAGAAATATTTAGTAGAAATAAAGACAGTCTTTATTGTTAGTAAATCATAACTGCTTCTCAATTGAAGAAGTCATATATGAAATAAGAATACATTGTCTGGGAACTCATAGGAAAAGAAATCATCAGTCTTCAGTCCTGTAAAGTAGCTCACCAGAAGATATAGAATTCAGTGAGATCTAAGCATACTGGAAAAGTGGGCAGATGTGAACAAGATGTAATTTAACAAAGATAAATGCTAAGTTCTACATCTGGATAACAAAAATGAGGAACATGCATATCAGATGGGGGATATACTTCTGGGGGATATACTTCTGGGTAGCAGTGTGTGTAAATAAGATAATGGGGTACGGGTGGACTGTAAGTTCAGTATAACCAGCCAGTGTAATGCAGTGACAAAAAAGCTAATGTGATCTTGGGATGTATCAACAGAGCCATAACATACAAATTGCAAGATGTCATAGTTTCACTTTACACTGATTGGTCAGGCCACACCTGGAGTATTGTATGCAGAACTGGAGGCCTCACTTCAAAATGGATGTAAACAGAATGGAGTGGGTGCAGAGGAGACCAACAAGGATGATCAGGAGCCTGGAGACCAACCCCAATGAGGATAAGCTGACTGACTTGGTAATGTTCAGTCTGGAGTAGAAGAGCTTGGGGATGAGCAAGATTGTTCTATTTAAATATTTGAAGGGCTGTCACTTGGAGAAGGGCAGGGAGCTGTTCTGTTGGCAGCAGAGGATAGGACCCACAATAATTGGTTTAAATTAAGGGTTGGTAGGTACTGACTGGATATTAGGAAAAACTTTTTTACAGTAAGAGTTTTTTAACACTGGAATCAGCTACCAAGTGAAGTGGTGAGTTCCTATTCATTGGCAGTCTTTAAGCAGCAGACAGACCAAAACTTGTCAGGATACTCTAGGCTAATCTTGCATTGGGCAGGAAGTTTGGCTAGATGGCTTGTATAGGCCCTTCCAACTCTGTGATTCTATGATTCCACATGGAAAAGCTGCCTTACTTTGCAGCAGCTTCACTCTTCCTGGCAAGGTATGGTCTGCATCATTCATCTTGTCAAGGTGTGTTCTACAAAGTCCTTTGTGACTTGGGATCCACTTTGTCCCTGTATATCCTTGTGCAGCAGTTTTGCTGTTCCCTACAAGGTGTATTACCTGTGCTCCCTTTGTCTATGGCATATTCTGCAGTGGTCTGGGCTTGGAGCAGCCTCCTAGAAGAGTGCAGCATTCTAGAGAGCTTTTGGGCAGACCCTGTCTGGGAAAAGGGGAATGATTGTGGGTGTATACATATTCTAAAGAACTTTCTCAGTTGAGAATCAGCAATATAAAACCGACCCATACAGTTGTGCTTTTTCAAATGCAGGTCAAATCCTTTCCTTCTCAGTTATTCAGTTGTCATTCTAGAATGCAGTGAAGTCAATGGAGTTTAGCTAGTTTAAATAATTAAGGCAAAGTGAATTGATGCCCTAGTGCTTTTACAGTCCTGTGCATCTACACAAAGATGGGTTTTAGGGCTGGGACTTAAATTAGGTCAGAAGTCAATCATTGCAAGTTACAGGCAGGCAGTTAAGGATAGACAATAGTAATAGGGAATCAGAGCACTATAGCTCCCCCAGGAGAGAATTGTTCACTCTGGCAGTTCTCAGAAGTAGTGTTTAAATGGTTTATTATCACATAAGGAAGCCAACTATGTAACATTTCATGCTTATAAACGAAGGCATGTTATTCAGGGAAGCCAATGTAAAGTATTATTTCTGATGTTTGCAGCGTACTAGTGTCACTAAGGCACAAGACTGCATCTTTTTTTCAACATTATGTTTTACTGTTCTCTTTCAAAGGGTCTAGCCCATCTCATTTCATAGCTTCGCTGCTGCACTGACAGAACAGTACTAGTTGTGCTAAGAGTGGTTGTTGTTCCGCTAGGGTTTCAAAATATATTAGAAGGAAAAGCAGGCGCATCAGGAGCGTTCACTATCTAAAAAGAAGTTCTAGGTAGCTATGTTGGTCCAAAGCAAAACACAAAAGCAGCAACAAAATCCACACAATACCACACAATATCCTTATTTAGTATGATCTGTATTCTCTCATCACTCCCCTGCTGGCAACAACTGTTCCTTAAGAAACTTACAGTGATCCCCCACCAAAAAAAGCATTACTGAGTTGGGAGAGCCCCCAGAAGACAGCACTGAGGAAGGGAACTGGGTAAGAAATCCACTCTTCTTTCACTGGTAGGACCAATTAAGTCCTACCATCTAAACTACTGGAAGTGGAATTGCTGAAAGCAAGGAGAGCAGAGAGATGAATGTGTGATGCTCACAAGCTTCTCTGAAGAAGTATGCAGGCATGGACATGAAAGCTTATAACTTCAATAAAACTGTTGCCACTGGACAGACTTTGATAAGCTTCTCAAATTGTACAAGATGAAGGACTAATTAAAAGTAAATCTTCATAAAAATTGGAATGCAGTTTTTTTTTCTAACTGTCAAGTCAGAGCAGACTTATGGCAACCCATAGGGTTTTCAAGGCAAGAAACATTCAGAGGTGATTTGCCATTGCCCTGTCTCTGTGTAGTGATTCTGGTATTCCTTGGTGATCTTCCCTCCAAATACTAACCAGGGCCAAACCTGTTTAGCATCTGAAATCTAGAGATCAGGCTAGCCTTGGCTATCCAGGTCAGGGACACAATTGCTTCTGCTTAAGAGTCACAGTGCATTCTGTAGCCCCTGAATTAGGATTGTGCTGTATTTACAGTTTATGATTTATACCTGTAGTGCTGACATCTATAGGATCTGTGGTACTGTTCATGCCTGCCATACAGCAATCCCTTGAACCCAAATAAATCCATGGAGGTAAATGGGCATGTACTTATTGTGTACTTATTGTGGTGATTTTAACTACCCGCAGATTCATTGGGTCAATATGTGTTCTGGTCAAGAGAAAGAGATTGAGTTTCTAGATGCTCTCAATGATTGTGCTATGCAGCAGATGGACACAGAAACTACCAGGGGTGGGGCAATCCTGGATTTGGTCCTAAGTAATGCCCAAGACCTGGTGAGAGATGTAAAAGTGATTGCACTGCTTGGGAGCAGTGACCATAACGTTATTGATTTCACCATTTGTATAAATAGGGAGTTGCCCCAAAAGACCAGCACAACCACTTTTAACTTTAAAAGGGGTAAATTCTCTGAGATGAGGAGGCATGTAAAGAAGAAACTGAAGGGAAAGGTAAATGCAGTCAAAACCCTTGAAGAAGCTTGGAGGCTATTTAAAACTACAATCCTAGAAGCTCAGATAAAATATATACCTCAAGTTAGGAAAGGAACAAACAGGTATAAGAAAATGCCTGCATGGTTAACAAACAAAGTTACAGAAGCTGTAAAAGGTAAGAAGGACTCCTTTAAGCAGTGGAAAGCTAGTCCAAGTGAGATCAATAAAAGGGAACCCAGGCTGTGGCAAATCAAATGCAAGACTGTGATCAGGCAGGTAAAAAGGGACTATGAGGAGCATATTGCAAAAAACATAAAGACCAACAATAAAAATATCTTCAAATATATTAGAAGCAGAAAACCAGCCAGGTAGGCAGTGGGGCCTTTGGATGACCAAGAAGTAAAAGGATTACTGAAGGAGGATAGGAAAATGCATTTTTTGCCTCAGTCTTCACTGTGGAAGATGAGAAGTGTTTGCCCATTCCAGAACCACTAATTTTGGAAGGGGTGTTGAAAGACCTGAGTCAAATTGAGATGACAAGAGAGGAGGTCCTACAACTGATTGACGAATTAAAAACTAATAAGTCACCAGGTCCGAATGGCATACATCCAAGAGTTCTGAAAGAACTCAAAGTTGAACTTGCGAATGTCCTGACAAAAATATGTAATCTTTCATTGAAATCTGTCTCTGTTCCTGAGGACTGGAAAGTAGCAAATGTCACCCCCATCTTTAAAAAGGGTTCCGGAGGAGATCCAGGAAATTACAGGCCAGTCAGTCTGACTTCAATACCAGGAAAGTTGGTAGAAAGCATTATCAAGGACAGAATGAGTAGGCACATTGATGAACACAAGTTATTGAGGAATACTCAGCATGGGTTCTGTAAGGGAAGAACTTGCCTCACTAACCTGTTACAGTTCTTTGAGAGGGTGAACAAACATGTGGACAAAGGGGACCCAATAGATGTTGTTTACCTTGACTTCCAGAAAGCTTTTGATAAAGTTCCTCATCAAAGGCTCCTTAGTAAGCTTGAGAGTCATGGAGTAAAAGGACAGGTCCTCTTGTGGAACAAAAACTGGCTAATTAATAGGAAGCAGAGAATAAGTATAAATGGACAGTCTTCGCTGTGGAGGACAGTAAGCAGTGGGGTGCTGCAGGGGTCAGTACTGGGTCCCATGCTCTTTAACTTGTTCATTAATGATCTGGAGTTGGGAGTAAGCAGTGAAGTGGCCAAGTTTGCAGATGACTAAATCGCTCAGGGTAGTGCGAACCAGACAGGATTGTGAGGCACTCCAAAGGGATCTGTTGAGGCTGGGTGAGTGGGCGTCAACGTGGCAGATGAGGTTCAGTGTGGCCAAGTGCAAAGTAATGCACATTGGGGCCAAGAATTCCAGCTACAAATACAAGTTGATGGGGTGTGAACTGGCAGAGACTGACCAAGAGAGAGATCTTGCGGTGGTAGATAACTCACTGAAAATGTCAAGACAGTGTGCAATTGCAATAAAAAGGCCAACACCATGCTAAGAATTATTAGGAAGGGAATTGAAAACAAATCAGCCAGTATCATAATGCCCCTGTATAAATCGATGGTGAGGTCTCATTTGCAATACTGTGTACAATTCTGATCACCGCACCTCAAAAAGAATATTATAGCATTGGAAAAAGTGCAGAAAAGGGCAACTAGAATGATTAAATGTTTGGAACACTTTCCCTATGAAGAAAGGTTAAAATGCTTGCGGCTCTTTAGCTTGGAGAAACGTCAACTGCGGGGTGACATGATAGAGTTTACAAGATTATGCATGGGATGGAGAAAGTAGAGAAAGAAGTACTTTTCTCCTTTCTCACAAAACAAGAACTCGTGGGCATTCGATGAAATTGCTGAGCAGTAGGGTTAGAACAGATAAAAGAAAGTACTTCTTCACCCAAAGGGTGATTAATATGTGGAATTCACTGCCACAGGAGGTGGTGGTGGCTACAAGCATAGCCAGCTTAAAGAGGGGTTTGGATAAAAATATGGAGCAGAGGTCCATCAGTGGCTATTAGCCATAGCATATTATTAGAACTGTCTGGGGCAGTGATGCTCTGTATTCTTGGTGCTTTCGGGGGGGGGGGCAAAGTGGAAAGGCTTCTAGGCCCACTTTTGAACCTCCTTTCTTTTTTGGCCACTGTGTGACACAGAGTGTTGGACTGGATGGGTTGACTGTATCCAACATGGCTTCTCTTATGTTCTTATGACACAGATAACACAGGCTTTGATTTATGGTAAAATGCTGAGTGGTTGAATGGCAAAAGATCACATTTTGGAATATTCCACCATGTTAAAAATACCCTTTAAAAGAATGCAAAGAAAGGAAATGAACTTTCCTCCTGCTGTGCTAGTTTTCTGCTTTTTTTTTTGTATGGTGACAGTTTTGGAAGTAGAATAACTAGATTCAAGTTCAGTAGAAATTTAAAAACCAGTTACAGTAACAATTGGGGGTATACACTTTTGGGAATCAAAGTTGATAAAAAGAACTCTCACTCTTGAAAGTTTAGATTCAGAAAATCTTGTAGGTCCCTAAAGTACTACTAGACTAAAATTTAGTTCCTTTCATGGAAGGTGTGTGTGTGTGTGTATGCACTCATACACAAAAGTACATCCAGAACTTGAAATTATCAGTTGCAAACTGTAAGGGAGCAGTCCCTTCAACCAAATGTTCGTGTATGTTTAAATTGACTGTTGTATTTCACAAACGACAGCGATAATAGATAAGATGTATTCTGTCAAGTTAGCAGGGATTTGGGCTAGCCATCTCTTATTTAGTATTGAGAAAGATGAGGAGGTGTTAGTTTAGTGCCCAGACCCTGGTTGTTCTATCATGTGTAGAGAAAACATGATGATGCCTTATAAGACTATTAATTACATTATAGTTTCTTTCTCTCTTTGCTGTTTGAAGCAGTAGGTACAATTGTGTAAAGAGAGACAGAATTGTTCCTAGATTTTTATCTCAGGACAACATTCCACATCATTTTATTTTTATCAAGTCCCTAAATGACCCTAAAAGTGACATTTATTTAATCTCATTACTTATTGTAAAAATTAATATGACTCGAGTCCTACAGAGAATATCCTTTATATATGTGTGTGTTTTCAAATTGCAGTTTAAAAACTACAGCATCTTTAGGAAACAGTTCAAAGGACAGGCCTTCAATATTTGCTAGGAGGCAGGTGGTGAAATGTTCTGCTAATGCTTACGTATTTAGCACACTCATTACATTTTACACTGCGCATATGCATGCGGTTCCAGTGGTGCAATTAAAATTTATGCTTGTATTTTACATTCTCTGTTTTGTGCATCTGTCTCATGTCAGCTGTATGCAAACAGAAAAAAGCAACAGAAGTGCATTCATAGCCTCTGAATCTAATGTCCAATTCATGTGCCCTCAATGATGCTGAAATATGGAATGCTGATGTGTGAGTGCTTGCTGAAGTGATTGTGCAACTGCATCATCGTTCATTACATGCACATCGACAATTTAGTGTTCCACCCCAGACCAATTCTTGGAAGCCTTTGACATATAACATCAGGCAAATCAGGATGTGAATAAACATTGGAGAGAAATAATTTTAAAAGATTAGTAAATAAATATCATTCTGTGCTTCTGCCCTGGAATTTCTTTGGAGGAACATATGTAGCTTTTTTATTAAATAGTTGTGTTTTGTTTTTCACATCTGTTCTTTACATCTTCTTTAGCATTTTGTAAAAAGGTAGCAAAGAATTAGAAAATAGTATAGCTGAATATCTGTTGGCAAGTCTATATTCTCAAGCAAGCATGGATCAAATTGTAATCTGTTTTTAATTTTGTTTAGTTTATTAGCATTTTTAGCAGAGAGGAATATGAGAATGGTAGAGTGCCATGCTACAACCACTATGCCACCACCAATTCACTCAACAAATGACCATTAGGGTTGCAATCCAGCTTTTTATGTATGTAAATTCTGTCAAGTTGCAACTGTCTTCTGGAAACCCCAGTAAGGGACTTTCAAGACAAGTGAGAAGAAAGGTGGTTTCCATTGCCTTCCTGTGCAGAGTCTCAGCTTCCAATATGTTATGAGAGATATCCTATTCCTTTCAAGGGCACTTAATCACAACTCTTACAGAGTGACAGTTAATGCACCTATAGGGATTGACTATAACATCACTGTCATTGTGAAAGTTCTTAGTTTCACCGAAATTATGAAAAAGAAAAGGTCATGTTCACAGAAGTCATCTACCATAGATTGCAACCAATGAACTAAAACCTTTAATGGTGGATCTTACTTATAATAATAATAATAATAATAATAATAAATTTTTATTTCTATCCCGCCCTCCCCGCCGAGGCAGGCTCAGGGCGGCTTACAATATGTCATGATATAATATCATGCAATGACAATATACATAAAATCAGCTTACAACAAATATAAATACAAATATAAATATACATTAATATTAAAAGCTAAAAACAGTATGGTGCTATAGTCTCTGTTTATCCTGGCGGCGTAGTATTCAGTCTGGTCACGTCTTGAAGGCTTCTTGGAAGAGGGCAGTTTTGCAGGCCCTGCGGAACTGGTTGAGGTCCCGCAGGGCCTGCACCTCTTCCGGGAGCTGATTCCACCATTGGGGCGCTTTTGTGGAGAAGGCCAGCTCTCTAGTTGTTTTAAGTTTGGCCTCCTTAGGCCCAGGGATTTCCAGGAGATTTTGTGAACTGGAACGCAGTGCCCTCTGGGGAACATATGGAGAGAGGCGGTCCCTAAGGTAGGCAGGTCCTTGGCCATATAGGGCTTTATAGGTAATAACCAGCACCTTGTAACGAACCCGGTACACGATTGGCAGCCAGTGCAGTTCCCGCAGCCCGGGCCACACGTGTTCCCACCGAGGTAGTCCCAGTAGCAGCCTGGCTGCTGCATTCTGCACTAGCTGTAGTTTCCGCGTTCGGTACAAGGGCAGCCCCATGTAGAGGGAGGGCATTACAGTAGTCTAATCTCGAGGTGACCGTTGCATGGATCACTGTTGCCAGGTCACTTCGCTCCAAGAAGGGGGCCAGCTGCCTTTTGAAACTTACTCCACTGACAGAATAGAACCTTTGGATCCAGCCCCATATCTTTGGGTTTTGCCAATATATGTTGTCAATTTTATATTATCTTAATTCCTTGAAGGTATTTGGGTGGATATAGATGACTCTATCAGCACAACCTTTGTCTCCAGTTACAGTAACAATCTAGTCAAATCAAAATTCAGCATTTTAAATGCAATTTTAATTGCCTTCCTACAGTGCCAGAGGAAATACAATGGATTGAGTTATATTGATCCTTTGAAATATATTTCTTTTCACCAAGTAGGAAAGCAGCTTTGCTATTCATTAGAGCAAAAAGCAGCAATTCTATATATGACACCTAGCCTTGCAAAACCATAAACATATTTAATGTTCTACTTTTAGGCAGAGCCATAGGGCTTTACTATGAGGTTTCATTTTAATTTCATAAGAAAGTTCCCTACAGACAGCTGCAAAGTTGGTTAAAAAATTGCCCTTCAGCAAATCTTCATATTATGCTATTCATTTCAAAATCAATATGGCACTTCTACAAACTGAAGCATCAAGCTATGCGGCACACATTTAAGGAACACTTAGTGGCTACACTACAATGTGTACTTTCTCCTTATGCTCTCAACTTACAGCTCTATTTCCAAAATATTTTAAGTATTGCCTAATTAAGTACAGAATTGCCTCGGCCTAAAATCCATAGCACAAAGCTTTTTTTCCCCCCTTTTATAATGTCTCTGCTCCTACTAAAGTTAGGAACTAATATTCAATTAAAGCCATAGAACTTGCTAATCATGACTAACTGGTTAATTTGTTTCTTCTCATAGTGTACAAATTGCCTGACTGTATGTGATGACAACATAGTGTGATTTTTTTTGTAGCACTATTGCGAAGTTTTGTGATGGTACTCAAAATGGCAGGTTCTATTAATGAACATATATGAACATATGAAGCTACCTTATACTAAATCAGACCCTGGGTCCATCATTGTCTACTCAGACTGGCAGCGGCTCTCCAGGGTCTCAAGCTGAGGTTTTTCACACCTATTTGCCTGGACCCTTTTTACTTGAAGATGCGGGGGATTGAATCTGGGACCTTCTGCTTACCAAGCAGATGCTCTATCGCTGAGCCACTGTCCCTCCCAAATTGCCTTGAACCACCATGAACAGAGCAGTGTTCTCAGGCAGGATATTTACCAATCTTCCTTCCTACTGAAAAATTACGTCTGATGGAGGGAACCCTTGAGAATGGCAGGTGCTGTGATATAGGGAAGTACAGTGGAGAGGTGAATCCACTGCAATTATCCCTTTGCTCAATTTGTGGAAAAGTTTGGTTTATACATAGAAGGTGATTTTGCTGCATCCCCCTTTCTAATATCCCTTTGATTCTATATTCTCAAGTAATATGCCATATTCCACCAAGAGTCCTGCCACAGGCAATAATGGAAAGAGGGTCTGTGAAATGTGTTCTGTTCACAAAAGACTGAATCCAGATCTTTGTGTGCAGGCAAAGAAAAGCTACCTTGAGTAGGATAGTAATCTACACTAGACTTTGGGGGGGGGGGGGCATAGAGCTACAGGATATTTTTTTTAAAAAAAAATGCCATCTTGTGTATTTACTGAAAGTTCTTACCAGAAGCAACAAAAGGTAGCTCTGAGGATTGCCATAGAGTTTCTAGCAACTCCTAGAGCTACCCTTTGTCACATCCAACAAAAATTGTAGTAAGTACATAAGGCTATTTTTTAAAAAAAATCCCACCATCACTCTAAGTAGCTGCAAGATACAGAACCTGGGTGCCAGGAACATGTTCTTGACAAGTATAGCTGGGAAAGGCAATATTACTTGTTTGCTGGTACCAGGCCTTGAATTCAGCAGGAGCTCACAGGAGTACAGCTCCTGGACCTTTCTGACGGCCCCCTCCTCTTCCCCACCTACCTACCTTGTCCACTGAATAGTAGGTTCAGCTGTTTAACAATCCCTGGATTAGGAGAGCAGCCAGCCAGTCACCAGAAGCTTTGCCACACCCCCAGCAGCCCTCATTAACACCTGGAGAAGACTGCACCACCCTTTCTCTACTTCTTATGTGATTTTGGGCAGCGCGTGGCTTGCTGGCCTTTTGACTGGGGTGGGGGGGCGGCCAAGGAGAGCCCCAGGTGAGCAAGGTCTGCTTGGGCTGGCTGGATCTCTAGCCAGCCCAAGCAGGCCTTGCTCGCCCGGGCTTTTCCTTCCTTGCATCAGGTTGCTTTGGCTGGTGGGGGTGGCATATGCTAATGAGTTATGCTAATGAGCTCCACCACCTATTTTTCTACAGAACTACACCTGGCTGGTAAAATTAGCTTTGCTCATTAACAACTCATCATTTCGCAGATGCATTTGTATCCATATGATGTACTAACCCCATATTACAACTACTAACTAACATCCATTGTATGTCTTAAACATTCAATGCTTTGTGTGTAGCGGGATGTACCCAGTTTTCAGATGGAAAGGGAGTGTGGGGAGACAGCTGTAATCAGGTCTCTCTGGCCAACACTGATGTGGACCAACTGAACTGGGATGAGTCTGTGGAATGTGACTGACGAAAGCAACACTAAGGCCTGAGGAAAGACTTTATAATAATTAATTAAATGACTTTGGTGGGTGGGAGCCATTATTTCAGGAAGTATAAGTATTGGGGGACTGACCATCCATGTTATTCTGGCAAGACAGTCTTGTGCTTTCATGCTAATAATGGTTGCTCTCCGATCTATTAATAAGGCTTCTTCTGCATATACTCAAGGAGTCTAATTATAGTATCTGGGCAAAACATTACACTAAGAGCAGGATCCCCCATCCCCACCAGGCGGCTTTCAGGCTTAACTTTACTTTTGCTTGCAAAGTTTTTTTAAAAAAAAATCTGGAGGAAGAAGTAGCTCCAATTCATATTTTATATAAATGATTTCATATGCTTTATAACATTTCTGGAGCAATGTGATTGATCTCCCTTTCTGATTCACATTAGCTATAAACAGTCTTCCACCTTCTCTATTGGATGACTTGTTGCTTTGTTTGACAATATAATGCTTTAGTCACATAAGATTGTCCTGTGGTGGCCTACAATAGGAGGATAGCTCCTGCCCCAGCTGCTAGATTTTCAAACTAACCCTGTTACTTTCATGTCTATTTTTTAGTATTTTCCTTTTGTCTTTCTCAGGAAATCACAGATCTTAAACACAAGGGTTCTTCCCATACATATGCTTCTTTTTTCAACAAAGTTCTTACTATATTTTTATATCCAACTGTGTCTATTGCCATTTGAGTCACATTGAAATACAACATAGACTTTGTTAAATACGCCCTAATGTTCAACTGGTTCATACAGATTTCATACACTAGGTGTCTTTTTCAAATTTTCAGCATTTTTAAATTTGTCAATGTTAATTCTGTTAGGAATGCCAGGTCCAACTCAAAAAATATCTGGGGACTTTGGGGTTTAAGCCAGGAGCAAGGTTGTGGCAAGCACAATTGAATTCCAAAGGGAGTTCTAGAAATCACATTTAAAGGGACCCTTTAAATGCTTTCACTTTAAATGCCTTGGAACTAATTAAGGATAGGGGCACCTTCTTTTGGGACTCATAGAATTGGATCCCCTGGTCCAATCTTTTTGAAACTTGGGCGGTATTTTTAGGAGAAGCACTGGATGCTATGCTAAAAATATGGTCCCTATACATAAAAAACAGCCCCCCCCCAGTGCCCCAGACATCCACAGATCAAGTCTCCATTATACCCTATGGGAATCTGTTTCCAATAATGGAGTGAAGCAGACATTTCCTTCCCCTTTCTGATAGCCTTGAAGTGGGGGGAGTGCCTCCAAATTGGGGGATCCCCTACCCCCAAATGAGGATTGGCAACTTTACTTTCTGTTCATCTTTTATGCATGAAATCAGATATCTTCAGGTTTATACTGCAGAGAATTGGATTGATGTCCTTGAAGTTATACTTGGTTGTTTTAGTAAAATGGGGGGCATGAGAGACTCTGACTACCATCAGGACCCTACCCAGGGCCAATTTTGGCTGAAGCACCTTCCCTTGGCCTCAGATGAAGAGCAGAAGGATTTAGCACCTTCCTGTTCCACCTTCTCTATATAGGCTCTACTCACTTCTGGCCTGGAAGCCAGAGCTCATCTGTCCTCATTGGTCTCCCCACTCAAGCCCTTTGAAGGCCCCAGCTAGACCTGGAGTATGTCCAGAGACCTCCTCCTACCAAAAGCTCTATGGGGATGTTGCCAAGCCTGTGGGGACCAATAGTACCTTCTGGTCAATCTTTCCACTGCCACTTTCTTTCCCACCATCAGGTAGGAACTTCTAGACAGCTAAATTGCCACATACCTCACTGTCAAAAGACCAGCTACTGTTGAAAGATCAGCTATCTGTAACTCACTGACTCTTAAAGGATCAGCTGCTATGGATCTGTTGGCAGGCTACATCCCTTTGCCTGCTGGGGCCTGGTGGATGCAGGGCTTGATAATGTGGAGTACCAACAATGTGGAGTACCAACAACTACATATCAGGCCAACTTCACATGTGACATACCATGGTGAGATTGGCCTCAAAAAATTCTTTACTAATCGTGCATGAATCATATTATCACAAGCGGTAATATATGCAAATATTGTTCAAATGGGTTTCCTGTAACTTCCTACTCCTTCAGTTTCCCCAATGCTATCTTTAGTGTAGCGAGTTACCATGCAAATTAGGATACCCAAGTTAAGCCACACTTAAGTACCCTATTATGATTGCAGCCAAATAGAAGGGGCTAATCCATGAATCAGGCCAGCTGTGTTAGGCGCAAATATTAGAAATCATATCTTTCCATATATCTTTAATTGGTGTCACTCAACAGAACTTTTGATATATACTTTATGGTATAAGACTATTCAATCAAAACAATCAGTTACTTAGATAAGAAGAATGATCACTGATGATTATGATGATACTGGCACAAATCAATAAACTGGAATATGGGATGTGTGTGACTGCTATTTCAAAATGTACCCAAATAAATGTATTCACAGGTATACTTCACTGAAGCTCAGAAGCCTGATTGCCTTACAATAGAACCAGCAAGGTAGTCAAGCTCCGATATAATCTTCCTCAGCCTGATACTTTAGTAGTTTGTTTAGTTGGTTGTAACTATTCAGTCTAACAAAAGTTAAATTAGTTTTTATGGCCTCCAGGGGTACACTTAACATGCTTCATCCACATAGCAGCAATGGGTTCAAACCACATGTTTGCAGGTCAGATCATTATTCATTACTGAACCACAAACTGAACCACAAACCTATATGAACTGGGAGGTTGGTTCACAAACTGAACCAGTTTGTATAGGTTCATGATCCCCACTTTCTGCTTGTTGACTTTTATTTATTTATTTATTGCGAGGATCAGATAGCAGGGGTTTAAATGGCTGGGAGCTGAGCCATGCTCCACTGCTCAGCTGTTTGGTTTAAAAGGCTCAGAGCTGAACCCAAGAAAGCCCCTTTAAACAACTGAGCCATGTTTAAAGGGGCTTTCTTGGGCAGCAAGCCGCAGGGACTAACTGTCCAAGAAAGCCCCTTTAAACAGCTGAGCTGCAGGAGCAGGCTGCCCCCATGGCTCACTTGTTTCCGATCTAAACATCTGAGTAGTTCAAACACCCTACTGCCACTGCTCAGCTGTTTTAGCAGCTATCGCAGGGAGAAGAAAGCAAGGGTTTAAACCCCTGCTTTTGCTCTTCACAAACCCAGAAGCCTCCATGAACTGCCTTAAAAGTTCATGAAGGTTCTTTGCTGGACTGCAGACCACAAAGTTCAGTTTGCAAACGACAAACCAGCCAAAAGTCATCGTGAACAAAAGTTTGTGAGCCAGTAAGCGCCCATCCCCAGCTGTGAAATTTTTTCTATAAATTTCTAATATTTATTGATTTGAAAAAATAATTTATCGAACTTTGGTATTATTTCTTCCACTATATTGCTTCACCAGTATGAAGTTATCTGACAAGTAGCCATTAACAAAAATTGCTTATGTGTGCTTTCAAAGAAAACGATGAGAACAAAAGGGGAAGAAAAAACTCTACATGACACCTAAATGTGTACTGACATTAATGTGAAAGTTAAGAGTCTGAAATGGAGGGCGGGGGGGTGCATTTCTTTTCAGTAATGGCTTCCCTGCTGGACTGATTGAAGCTGGGTGCTTGACAAACATATTGTAAAGGCATTGTTCCCAAAGGGACTTAGGAAGTTTAGGACATACTAGTATTCCACTGCCAAATAATTTTACATTTATTAATAGTTATGTAGTAGTGTGTGATTTCTCTTTTTAAAAAGATATTACAAATTACTTTAGGCTATTATAATTTTACTTTCTGGTTATGAAAAACAATAACAATGCAACAATATCAATATCAATTAGGCAGGGCTGGTCCTAGGGTGTGCGGTGCCCCAGGCAGACTCAGGCTGATTCCGCACTCACCTTTCTCCAGGGCACGTTTCCATTTCTGGGCAGAGCAAACTGGCAATTTTGCAGTAGTTGCTCCGCGCTGGCATTTTGCGCAAGGCAAACCCGCGATTTGCCCCATGAAAAATTCCAGCATGGAGCAACTGGTGCGAGATCTCCAGTTTGCTCCACCCAGAAACGGAAGCCTGCCCCGGAGAAAGGTGAGTGCAGAATCAGCCTTACTGTCTGCTGCCCCATGCCCCTAGAAGCCCTAGGCATGCACACACATATCCCAGGCTGGACCACTACCACCCCCTCCCTGCCTCCCCCTTCCCTTCTGCAGTACCATGCTCCACCACCCGCCTCCCCTCGGTGTAAATTGTGCATATACTGTATATTGTAAACTGACCAGTGGCAAGGAGTGTAGGATTTGAAATTCTTCACAAAATGAAATATGTCAACAGGTATTTTGAAAACTCTGCTATTTAGAGGAGAAAAGCCACAGACAAATTATCATTTTTATTGAAAAACACCAGAATCTATATGCAAATTAATAGCACTGGTAGGAAGATCCATCATAAGACAAGAATGAAAATTACTAGTCAAAACACTATTAGAAATACTCACAAGAGGATTAACTTCCTGTACTTCTAATTTTGACCATAATCTCATTTACGGTACTCTGTCATCAGAGTTGAACATACCAAATATGATTATGAGAAGCTGATTCCTAAAGTTCAAATTTTCAATGCAGATGCTGTAACAAGTTTACCTCCAGTCATACAATTAACAAATCAATGGCAAAACACAGTTTGGATGTAGATGAATTGCATGGCAATCCTGTTTTACAGAAAGAATTTTAGAGTGCTTTCAGATAATAATTTGGAAGACTGAGATTGTAACAATGCATCTTGTTTGAGTTCTAGTGCATACATATGATCAGTGAATTTACATATAATCATTGTATCTCTTTTGCCTTCCAAATGATTGTTTCAGCACAAATGGGCTGTCTTGAAAAATTAACTATGTTCTGTATCATTGTTCTCCTTAATGGATCATCCTTTCTGTATACACTGCAAACACAAAACATTTTGTCTTTTTGTACAATTCTTTTTGGATTGGTTCTCTCATGCCTAAGTGCACGTGCACCCACTAGTTGTGACTTTACATTCTGTGTCTTCCAAGACAGAGTTGTGTGATTCCCACCACTGTTTACCTGTCAGTGTACAGTGGCCCCTTCAATCTGAGCCTCTGGGTATGGGATACCTGTTAAGGTTCTGAAATGAGACACATTAGCCACATGGTATGGGCTTGGCTTTCCCCCTGTAGGTGTTAGTTACAAAGCTTAATGATACAATGATCAGCAATTGCTCTGAGCCCCTCATTGGGGCCACCCAAATCCCTGGAACCACAGGAGCCAACCTTGGCCTAAATATTTGACTTGTATCCCACCCTCCCCTGAACGTGGGCTCAGGACAGGTCACAACATAGATATAAACAATAAAACAGTTTCTTAAAACCATAACAATTAGAATTCTGAGTAAAAAACAGATAGTAGGCCAGCAATAATCAATTGTGCAGCTTGTGTTGAAGATCAGGCTGGCAGAAATGTCAACCAGAACCTCCCTTCCAACTTGGACTGCATTTCTTCATATTTTCTCATATGCTCTGGGGTTATGTTTCTCACAGCACTGATAATATCTGATAGAAACAGCAGTTTTCTGAGTTGGAGTCAGAAGCATTAGTTTATATAAAATTGTGTGGAAAGGTAAAAACACACCAGTGGCCTGTGTGATATTATGCAGTGGGCAGAGATGGGCAGATTGAACATTTTGGAAATCTTTTCTTTATGAATATTTCCAATCTCCTCTTCTAAGGTTTTGTAATACCATTTCCCCATCCTAGATTTCCCTCTCCCCTTAACTAACTCTCTACTGCTATGTATAGAAAATGCATCCCAAGGGCAATAAGCATGCTTGGTCATCATTAGACTGGTATTGCTGAGAGGTGAGGTCTTCTTTTTTAAAATTAACATTTTTCTGCATTTGTTGAGGTGTGCTGAGGATTCATTTTCTATACGTGGTCCTCTTTGCTATCTCATGATAGACATTAAAACTACCAATTTTGCTATTAGAGGCACAAATTGGGAACTTGTGATGAATAACATGGGAGCATGCCTGTAGGTAGCCTGAAAAACTATGAATATAAAATAATATCTTGTGTAACACCAGTTAGAACATTACCAGTACTTCATTAGACTATGCCATCATTGTAATATATTCAATTGATGTTACCAATTGGCAGTTACAGTGCATATCTTCTTTTCCACAAGACATCAATAAACAAATAAGAAATAGGAGTCATGCCTCATATATAAATGGCTTCAAACAATTCATATTGAGAACCTACTTAATACCTTTGGATAAAAACAGGGCTTTTTTCATACAAAAAGCCTAGCAGGAATTTATTTGCATATTAGGTCAAACCCCCTGACATCACCATTGTTTCACACAGGACTTTTTTGTAGAAAAAGCCCAGCAGTAGCTCATTTGCATATTAGACCACACTCACTGATGTCAAGTCAGCCAGAACTGCATTCCTGTGCATTCCTGCTAAAAAAGAGAGAGAGAGAAAAAACCCTGGACAAAAATGTCAGTATTTCTATACTGCCATGGATGCTGTTCACATACCACATATTCTGTTCCTTAAATAAAGACTGCAGCCATTCCTTTACTTCTTGGGATCAGGCTACATTAGCCAGCTTGCATCAGTGACTGATACTTAATACCTGGGAAGGTATATTACTTAGAAATGACACAACAGCCAGTAAGTGAGAAATTTTCTAGGGGTCATCACGACCGCTCTCCTGCCATAACGGGCGAGAGACCCAACCCCCCTGCCAGCAGGGAGGCCCGCACCAGAGAGCCCAAACCCAGATACACACCGTGACCGCTCCCCTTCTATAATGGGTGAGAGACCCAGCCCCCCGGCCAGAGCTGAGCAACTCAGCTCCCTCCGGGCAGGCCCAGCAGGGAGGCCCACACCAGAGGGCCCAAATTCAGACGCACGTCTCACCAGAAAGCACCTTCTAGCCGAATCTCCCGGCAGTCTGCATTCTCCACCCAGGTCTTCAAACCCCAAGGTTGATCATGCCAGACCCCAAATTCCCCAAAAGGGGGATGCTTCACAGTCCTCCCCTGGCCGCATAGTGCACTAAACCCCCAAAACCTGCCACTACTAAGGCCAAGTCTCTACTTAGGGCTTAGCGCCCACCAGGAGGCCCAAAGCCACCTGCAACCCTTGCTGCAAATCTCTCAGGAAAAGCATAGTACCCTTTTCCGAGAGATGAACCCCATCCCCTCTGTAGAGGTAAGGACATTTTGCCAAAATGTCCGGATGGGACAAATAGTGGCCCAACCCCACTTCAAACATCTTTTTAAGTTCCTTGTTGGCCTTGTATCTAGCCCTTTCTATAGCTGCAGGGTCCAAAGCACAACGCCACACCAGGCGGGGCAGCATGGCTGACCACACTATGATGGTCCCCGGCCATCACTCTGGAATGTTCTGGAAATCATCATGGGCCTGCCAAACTAAGGCCTTGCCCATCAAGAACCCCAGATCATTACCTCCCAGGTGAGCCACTAAAACCTGAGGAGGCGGACCCACTCTATCAGTAAACAGCAAAGGCAGCAAGCCCAGCCACTGATGGCCCCGGCCCACTGCCATTCAATAACAACATGCTGGCTGAGTCCCAGCTGAGAGCCGACTGCAGTTCTCCATGCTTGAAGAGCAGCCCAAAACACATGGCTATGGCCGCAGATGAGAACTCAGCTCCAGCTCCTCTGGCCAGGAACAACAGCATCTAAAAAGGAAAAAACAGTTAAACACAAACAGAACCAAAACATTCCAACAAACCAAATCATTCACGGCCTAAGAAAAGGATGTACATAGGACTTACAGGCCGATGAATGCCAACGACCCAACCTCTGGATAGAGGTGGTAGAATACCCCATTGCAGCTGTTGAGGCTGCCCCAATTCTAAAGGAGTAGGTCCCAAACCGCACCCCTGACAGCCCCAACTCACCCAAAGCTTGGGATGTCACAGCCCAAAACTGGTGTTTCGTCAATGGGTTATCATCCCCATGAATAAACAAAAACCTGCCCAGGCTACCCCGTACTGCCAAATAAGCAGCCAAAGCTGTAACTGGACACAGATCAAGCTCTGAGCAACTGCCAAGCTCGAGCACAGTACCCCGCTGCAACTGGTCCGTCTTAGAACGACAAACAGTAATGACTGCCCTACCCCCAGACAGCTGCACATCCCCCAACTGCAGGGCCCTACCAGAACTATCATTTCTAGACTGAGCCACCAGCTCACTCACCCTAAGAGCCCCAAAGAAGGCCAACAATGATGCAGCGTGAAACAAATATGCTTCAAAAGATGAAGCACACACCATGTTCCATACCCTCTTCAAACCATGCAGAATCGACGGAGACACTGGATTCCGCGTATCAAACCTAGGACCGGCCTGTCTAGACCACCCCTCCAGCATCTTTTGAATACGAAAGTCTGCTGTATCCTCCTTATAACCTAGCACCTTACTGGCAAAAGCCAATGCAGACAGGCGCCCCCTAATGGATCGCACAGCCAACCCCTTACCTCACAATGACACACAGTAATGGAGCAATTCCTCCACCGGGAGGGGCCAGACCCTGCGATACCCTACCTCAGCCCGAAAGCCTTCAAACTGCCACACAGCCCGTTCATAAGACTTCCAAATGCTAGGAGCAATGGCTAGACCTATCGCTCTGCAGGCTTCAGCTCTCCAATCAGCCATAGCTCCTGGGGCATTGCCATCGGCTCTCTGTCAGCCTCCGGGGCCAGCTGACAAAACCTCTCCATCTGTTTACGAGATAGAGCATCAGCCACCCCATTACTCACCCCAGGAACAATCTTGGCTAAAACCAAAATGTTAAGCTGCAAACAGCGCAGAGTGAAGGCCCTCACCAGCCTCATAACCTGCCCAGATTTGGATGAAAGGGAATTAATGATGTGGACAACCACCATGTTATCACACCAAAAATGTATGGTGTGATTGGCCATATCCTTCCCGCACAGCCAAACCGTGACTAAAATAGGAAAGAACTAGAGAAACGTAAGATCTCAATTCACACCTTCCCGTACCCAGGAGTCGGGCCAACTATCCGCGCACCAATGTCTGCGAAAATAGACCCCAAAACCTAAAGATCCAGCAGCATCAGACATGACCTAGAGCTCAGCTTCTAGCCTCAAGTCGTTCCTCCAAAAAGAGACCCCATTAAAAGACTCCAAAAACTCTTGCCAAACCCTCAAGTCATCCCTCATGCTGCCAGTAACCCTAGTTCTATGCTGAGGCAAGCATAACCCTGCCAAAGCATCACAAAGCCTCCTAAGAAAGGCCCTTCCAGGAGCAACTGCTTTGGACGCAAAGTTGAGGTGCCCCACTAGCTGCTGCAACTTCAACAACGTAACCTTCTTCTTAAGAAGAAAGGTAGAAATCCTAGCCCTCAGCTCCACTATTTTCTGAAGGGGCACCCTAGACAACTGTGCAACAGTGTCGAATAAATCCCTAAAAAGGTCAACCTCTGGGTCGGACCCTCCATTTTTTTGGACACTAAAGGAACCCCAAGCTCCGCTGCCAGCTCAACGAAGCCAGTCAGCAGCTGGCCACAATGCCCCGATCCCTCAGGACCCACAAAAAGATAGTCATCCAGATAATGAATGACTTCTGCAAACCCACTTTAACCCGCACAGCCCATTCCAAGAATGTGCTGCTCGAAAGCTGAACATGACACAGAGCAGCCCATTGGCAATGCTCTATCCGTGTAAAATTGCCCCTCAAAAGAAAACCCTAAAAGCTCAAAATCATCAGGGTGGACAGGTAAAAGGCGAAAGGCTGACTTTATGTCGCATTTCGCCAAATCTGCCCCCACCCCACAACGTCTCACCACGGCAATGGCCTGGTCGAAGCTGGTATATCCGACCGAGCATAAATGCTCCAGGATCCCATCATTCACAGACTTACCCTTAGGAAAAGACAAATGGTGAATCAAACGAAATTCACCAGGCATCTTTTTAGGTACCACCCCTAAAGGCGAGACTCTAAGAGTACTCACTGGAGGATGTGAAAAGGGACCTAAAACCCGTTCCTTAACCAGCTCCTTGGCAATTTTATCCCTAACGACCTGTTCCAAACCCAAAACTGACTTGAGGTTATCTGAAATGAATGGAACTCGAGGCCCCTGAAAAGGGATCCTAAAACCAAACTTAAAACCTTCCAACAAATACAAAGTATCCACCCTCCTAGGGTACCTTGCTGGCCACCGCTCAAGAGGTCCCACCCTTATCGGGCTGGGACCCTTTCTTAGCTGGAAAGGCTCCTCCGCTCCCCCCAGGCTTTTTTGGGTTCTTATGCCCCCGGGCTCTGGGGCAGTTGTCGAATGAATGGGAACCACCACACAAAGGGCATTCGTGCTTAAACTGGCACACCTTTCTGTTGCAAACCCCAAGTGATCCAAACTCCCAGCAGAGCATGCGGGGTTGAACCGCCTGCCCCGTAGTGCTGCGGGGAGAGCCTGACGAAGCAGAAACAGATGATGAGGACCCATTTACCAAATGACTGCTGTTGGAGCTATCACCCAAATTAGGCCTAGCAGGGGACATAACCTGCAGCCAAAGCTGGTGGTGGATCCAGTCCCATGGAAGAGACGGATACAGGGCAGCCCTCATCCAAACTCTTCATCATTCTGTAGCCACACAGGGCCACTAAACGCCGTGTAACCCTTATATATTATGTCCAGATACTGAAAAAGGGCAGCAGCGCGCCAAGGCTGAGTCTGGGGGATCACCCCCACATATATACAAAAACCTGGAAGCCAATTGGCCCAGGTTCTGTCCACCTTCCTCTTCTTTACCTTTTCTTTCTCTTTCTCATCTAAATCCTCATCTTTTTTTTCCAACTCCCTAAAGAGTAAGGAAAAAATATCAACATATCAAGGCCCTTTAATAGGCCTTGGATTCCTTGCATGTACTTGCTCTCAAGGAGTAATTTTATGGTCAGTAGTTACAATGCACTGCCTAAATGTGGCATGCTTTATTCTTGTAAAATAAACTGGTTAGAATTGCATCAATTTCTTTGGTGGGGGGGGGTCAAATACATATTAATTAGGGGGGGAAACCATTAAGGGAATTCAGACTGATTCAGTAAATATTATACTCCATATACAAAATACAGTTTCTCCATTACAGCCCAGTTTTGACTAGTTTAGTAACAGCCTGTAAAAAAAACCAAATGCAGAAACTACTTTTATCAGATCTCCTGATTTCCCTGAAGCTGTTTGTGTTCCCCAAAAAGCTGCAACTGAGGAACTGGGGAAAATGGTGCAGCAGCAAACACTGTGATCATGTCAATGATTATGATAATATTTGCAGATCCCATAGGGCCCTAATCTCTGGTGCCCAGGGTCAAAAGCTAAGGGGTGCTCCTGGATTCCTCTTTAAATTTGAAGGCCCAGGTGGCAGCAACTGCCAGATCAGCCTTCTATCATCTACGGCTGATAAGGCAGTTGGTCCCCTACCTCAAATGGAGTGACTTGGTGACAGTGATCCACGCCATGGTTACCTCAAGATTGGTTTACTGCATTGCCCTCTACATGGGGCTGCCCTTGGCTCGAACCCGGAAGCTTCAACTGCAGAACGCAGCAGCCAGATTAATGGGCCTTCCTATACGGGAACATATTCAACCTGTGCTGAAAGCACTGCACTGGTTTTCTATTGCATACTGGATTCGTTTCAAGGTGTTGGTTCTTACCTTTAAGGCCCTATATGGCTAGTGGCCTGCATACCTGAGGGACCGCCTTTCCCCACATGTTCCCCGGAGAGCACTTCAGTCTGGATCACAAAATCTACTTACAATCCCTGGCCCTAAGGAGGCCAGGCTCATGTCAACTGGAGCCAGAGCCTTCTCTGTACTGGCCCCAAGCTGGTGGAATGAGTTGCTGGAAGAGGTCAGAGCCCTGCAAGAGCTCATACAGTTCCGCAGAGCTTGTAAGACGGCACTCTTCCACCAGGCATTTGTAAACTAAGCTTATAGTTTATAGCAACATGTGAACCACCACCAACCATCTGCTGTATGGCAGTTGCAGAGAGGATAATTTAAGATCTGCTATACAGAGAACTATAAAATTGGAACCATGGCACCAAAACATTATGTATTTTATGTCTATTTTACTCTATGTTTTATTATTTTAATGCTGTATGATTACGTTGAATCATGCATATGTATGTCTGTGTGAGGCGCCCTGAGCCAACCTCGGCGGGGAGGGCGGGATATAAGTGGAATAAAATAATAAATAAATAAATAAATAAATAAATAAATAAATAAATAAATAAATAAATAAATAAATAAACAAACAAACAAACAAACAAACAAACCTTAAAATCATTACCAATTCCTCACTAGCAGTTGTGCCACTCTCGGGCTTCTGCTTTCCCCGGCTCAAGTGATCAATTCCCCACCAGTTGCTGTGTGGACACAATTTGATCCATGGCTCCCTCCAATTTCCCTCACAGCTTCCTGCTCTTGTTTATTTGGAGGTCCAGAATGTTATGTTCTGCTAATATAGATAGGGATATAATACACATCCTTGTCTGACACCTTCACCAATTGTATATATTATACAGATACCAAATTCAGTATACAGATATCAAATACTCTAAATTAAATATACACAAATGCTGCTCTTACCTCCTGTAAAGATGAATTTATTCACTGCAATAGTAACAAAACAAACATTAAAGCTAGATGAGAGTTTTGAATCTTGTAATATGTAATAAAATCTTGTAAAATGTAATAAAAAGAACTCTGCTGAGCTTTATTTAACACAGTGTTTCCTGTGGCACCCTTTTTCCTTGTTTATCAGCAACTTTGTAGTTTTTCCTTATCTGGTTTCTGTCTGTGATAAGGAACTGGAAGCAGCCTCTAGAACAGGATGCACAATAGGATACTGCAACAAGAAGGGGGACTAAGCAAGAATTGCTACTCTCATTCCCATGTGAGTGGGACTTGAGTTCCAACAGAGAAAAGCAAGGACCATTTGCTCATGTCATTAATGGTGTGGAATTAATAGCCTTTGTTAACTCTTTCATTTGGAGAATGATTATTGGTGCAACATCAGTCTTCAAAAGAATGAATGGCTCTCCCAATTGTAAGGTGAAATCTGTTCCTCATAATGTATGCTTTTATGACAAGAATAATAACATCTGGTTAAGTAGAAAATAAATATCATTCTTTATACAGAATACTAATAGTCATTTAATGTAATTTATTTATTTACTCTGCACTAGAGTTGGTTTAACTTCAAATAATGTTACATATCATCAGATATTTAAAATAATCCATAATTTTAGGGCAAGTAATAGGTTGTAACTAAATGGTTGTCTTATGTATAGTAGAATACAAAAGCAAAGTAAATTATTTCCCAATTCTAAATGCATTTAGTGAATTAATAATGCATGATTCATTTTTTAACCAAACAGTATTTTTAAAAACCTTCTGATTAATCCAATGAATATTGTAGACAACCTTTCCCTCTTGGTAATATCAGTTTCACACAAGTATATATGGAATGGATAATAAATTACATGAGTATTCAGAATATGATATCATTCATAGAATAGAACTGATATAAATTAGCAAAAAACCCAAAACATTTTTTCCCCATTAACTTTGTTAATTTCCTGATTAGACATTTTCAGATGGGTGGAACTAGAATAAATAGCAGGTTTTACATATAAGGAAACACGGCTAAAATCTGAAGGAAGACAAAGAGGTTGGAAGCTTTTTAAAGTAAGGTACATATTCCAGAGACAATAGTGTTTAATATCTTTTTAAAAAAATCTGTAACCAAAAAGTCTGTAAGATTTTTTACTGTACTTCTCTTGTTTTGTAATGCCTGATTTAATTTTTTTAAACTCTGTTGTTTTATTGTTGGAAGTTGCCCTGAGGCAAAAGGAGGCAGGAAAGAGTAATTTAGTGGTGAACTTTGACACAGAAAAATACAGTATGAAAAAAAGAATCTAACACCTGGTAATAAAGTTCACTCATAAAGCTCAGCCAGGAATATTAACTGAGAAGTGTGAATTGATTCATAAATAGTCACAGAGCCAGACTAGTGTATTCATCTGATTCTTTGGTTATAATTGGGAATGGCTTCAATCTCTTCACTAATGGCATTTCTGTGCTGCTTTTCTTTCCAGAAAAGATCCAAAATGGTTCACAGAAAATACCAAAGAATTACCAACAAATAAGTAATACAATTTATTAACAAAACATATCATGGGCTGGTCCTGATCAAGAAGCCTGGCTAACAGCCCCTTGTCTCTTGCCTTTCAGTTTATACTCAACAGCTCATACCTCTGACCACACTCGGACTAGTATGTGGATAGAGAGGACAGGGGGGAAAGAAAACTTAGCTGAGATGGAACTCAGCTGTTGCTGCTAGCAAACCAGCAAGAACTTTCTCTCGCCAACCCCCTGGAAGAAGAAGGAATGAGATCTAGTCTATGTCAAATTAGATGCAAGGTGAAGGCAGAATGCAATCACAAGAAACAATACCCCCAAGTTGTTTAGAACCAAGTATGAACATGGAAAATGTGTAGTAATCAAAGCATATCACATGACCCATTCTAGTCAATAAGATGCTTTCTCATCAGTATGGTGAACTACAGGGCTTTTTGTAGCAGGAACTACTATATTAGGCTGCACCCCCCTCCCCCCCAATGTAGCCAATCCTCCAAGAGCTTACATGGCTGTTCTTACAGGGCCTTCTGTTGGAGGATCTTGGAGGATTGGCTCTTGGAGGATTGTCTACATCTGGAGGATGTAGCCTAATGTAGTAGAGTTCCTGCTACAAAAAAAAAGCCCTAGTGACTTTACTGTAGTACTGAGAGGTGGCTAACAGTTCACAATCTAAATACACTACATGTTTGAGTCTAGACAGAATACAGAGGTAGTCTCTGTTACATCACTGTAACTACCTGTTACATCCCTTACACAGTATTTCAGCCCCTGAAACATCATAAAATATATATTATATTATTTACCACTTTTATTTCCATTTTCAGCAAAGCAACAATTATACTGAACAATCTATTAATATTTTTAATTTTTCTTATTGGGCATGCTTCATAACTGTCTCTTCCAGTTTTCTGAAACAGCTTTTTGACATAGCCACAGTTTCATATCAGAAGTATAAATTCAAATGATACCTAATGTAGGCACTTGGAAAATTTTCTTTCCAACATTTGCAGCAAAACAAAATGTAATGCATTCATTCTGTTTTTAAGTGCTTGTAAAATCTCTTCTGACTGTTTTAAAGTGTGATGTCAGACATCTGGACAACATCAAACACCACAGACCTCCAATTACTGGTAACTGGAACCATGCAAAATAGGACTCTAGTACTTAAGACGCAGAGACACGGTAGAATATATGTACAGCTAATGATGCATCATGTAACTCTTTAGTGTTGTTCCAACATATGACATTCTTTAGTTTTCAGAGCATCCCAGAAGCCTCACTCATTAGTTAGTGGTGTTGATGATGCTCCTGACTCAGAATATAAATTAGTCCAGCACATATTGCTTGTGTTATGAACTCAGCATCACTTTCCCAAGATGCTTGTCTATGGCTCAGAGTATACTAATGAGATTCTGCACATGCACAGTCAGCATTCAGGCTGACCTGGCTGCTTTGCCAACACACTTGCAAAATCCTTTACGTACAGCTAAACAAATAACTTAAAATTGAAAGTGTGGCTCTGACATTTAATTCAAACCTGTTTTTAGCAACAATATGAATACTGCTCAGATGGAACAGTGTAAAAGCTTCCAAAGTGACTTTGAAGACTGAGGATCTGTGAGCTATTGGTCTGTAGTTCAAGAAAACCCTCAGACCTTGGGAGCAAGACAGCTAAGGTTCTGACTGATTTCTATAAAATTCCAAGGAAACACTATCACACTTCTTATACATAGTCCACATCTCTTAAGAAGTGGTGAGAAGTTTCAGAGATAGCAACTTACCTTGGTTGGTTCCACTTGGATAAGAGTTTTAGCAGTTTTATAGTGTTTGATTTATTTACAAATATATAAATAGGCCATAGGTAGAAAAACAGAGACACAGATCCAGGATGGTTAGATCCAGGTGGGCAGCCATGTTAGTCTGAAGCAAGAGAACAAAGTAGGAGTCCAATAGCACCTTTTAAGTCCAACAAAGTTTTATTCAGAATGTAAGCTTTCGTATGCATGCCTACTTCTTCAGACAAGAAACGTTCTCTCAAATTCAATTTTAGTTTTGTACCACTTTGCATTCTAAACCACTGCCCACCAGCTATATGTAACTCTGCTCACTGTACTTCACTCCTTGTTTGAAGAGGTATGCATGCAAATGAAAGCTTACATTCTGAATAAAACTTGGTTAGTCTTAAAGGTACTACTGGACTCCTAGTCTGTTCTACAGATCTGGGTGTCAGACCAGCTATCCCATCAGATATCATGGAGGAAGAAAACCCTATACCCCCAGTGTACTTCAAACCACTCATAGTAGAGTCTGTCTGCTCTTCTCTTTGTCTCTTCTGGAAACTAAATAGGACTTTCCCACACAGAATACACATCTACCTCCTCACTTCACTAAGGAACAGGGTGCAGCTCTTCTAAACACTGAGAGGTTCTTTGCCAGATCAGTTTCCTGACTCTTGAGACCCACTGAGAAAATATCTAAAGCTGTTAAGACATATAGTCAAGGTTTTAGTCATCTAGGATAATCCACAACAATCAGAATCCAAGCCCATAACAGCATATTTGCCTAAAATTTAAAGGATCTGGGAGCTAAATTCAGACATCCTAAACAATAAACAGTGTGGTAGCATTTAAATATATATTTAATATATCCTGGTTAAAACTTATTAAATATTTCAACATGATACCTGAGAGTGACCTTTTGAATACTAAGGTCACAGAGCTCTGACCAGGGAGAAAGTGGTAAAGGTAGGCTTAGAATACTCCTGTTTCCATTCACACCATAGCTTTCAGCTTCAATTTTTGCCAAGCCTGGTGTTGAGAGCAGCTGCTGAACTCATAAGGGTGCTTGCCTTCATATTTTCCTTTGCAAACTGTTAACTCTTTGTTTTGATGCTGGGCTAGTTGACTGAGTGGAAGTCAACAGGAGAACAGCCTGGAGGACAAAGCTTGGGGTCGCCACCTCTGAGCTGGTAAATATCTGGAGATTTGGATGGGTGGAGCCTAGGGAAGGTTAGGTTTGGGGAGGCAGGACTTTAGGGATGTGATATCATAGAGCCCACACTACAAAGCAGCCATTTTGTCCATAAAAACTGCTCTTGGACATCTGAGATCAATTGTAGTAGTGGGAGATCTCCAGGTGCCACTTGGAGGTTGACAACCCTACAGGGTTCGTCTAGCCCCTACATTCCTTCAGATACATCATGTGATTTAAGGGGGCAGCCAAATGCTTATCCTTTAGACTCATACACCTGATTCAAGATTGGTTGTTTTCCCTTGTTAAGTAAACTGCCCTAAAAATAGGATTTGGGGGAATTTAGAGTGGAGGGCAATCTGCCTTTTAGCGAGATCAAAAACCTATGTATACAGAAGGTGTCTACTTTGAAAGTTACCCAATAAGAGACAATATAATGTAATATAAAAAGGTTTATTATGAAATAAAGACAAACATACAAGAGTATAAAGTCACACAATGCACATACAGTTCTAATAAAAGTAAGCTAGAAATAGACAGGGGTAAACACAAGGATTGACAAACAGCGTAATAATTACCTATCGTTTTTGAGGAAAGCTCCAATAGTGACAAAAAGGAGATGGGGGATGGACCCTCAACTGATCAGGTATCGGGGGCATCTCTAACAGTGGGGTATGTGGTACTGTCAGATGCACATGTGTGGGGAGTTGGGTCAGAGGTTATAAGGACTACCTTGAACCCTTAGGGGGGTAAGAGGTGCAGGGGCGGATGACAGGTGGTCAGCTGGTACATGACCTCAGAAAAAGGGGAGGCTCCAAAGTAACCATAGGGGCTGGACTTGTGTGGTGGGCAGTGGCGTCTATTTAGGACACCTGATTGGATACCCATATCCGGCCAATGAGCGGACCTGGCTCGGGATATCTGATTGGGTTTCCAGGTAACAATTGGCAAGGGGGAGGCTCCAGGGTGACATTTGGGGCAATGCATGTGTAATGGTATTGGGATGGAAGTGATTGAAAAGCTATCAAAACTTATCTAAAGGTGACAATAGAGGGCCAAATTGTTACCTAAGGTGACACTCGATTTATACAAAGAACTCTGGCTCTAGTTGAAGATGTTCTTCCTCTCCTTTACTTCTTTGCTGGCACCATCCTTTGTCTTGGGTTCCATTGGGCAAAAGCTTAGGCAGTCTGGCAGGAGCCATGCTTAAGTTTAAAACAATTTTATTAATTTGCAATATTTTGTTATAATAATCTTTAAGAAAAATTAAAAATAATACAGAATAAAAACAATACATCGCTTTTTCACTCTCCTCCTCACCTCCTCTTTTCTTGACTCCCTGCCGGTGTTTACTTAAAATTAAAAGAAAATAAGGTAACTTAGCAAATCAAGAATCTCTATTTTAAAACCTTATAACAATACAGAAGAAATAAAAACAAAAAATAAGAAAAGTTAACTCTATAAGTTCATCTTCATTTTTCAAAAGAAAAATTTCAGCTTGTATCAAAAATCACTAAATGACCCCTTACTTTCCATTGTTTTTCAACGTAATTTTGAAATTTCTCCCATTCTTTTAAGATTCTTGTAAGTTTGTCCATTTCACTCCATGACATAACTTTTAAAATCCAATCCCATTTTTCTGGTATTTTATTTTGCTTCCATAACTGCGCATACAATGTCCTTGCAGCTGAAAGCAGATACCACACCATTGTTCTATCTTGTTTCGGAAAACTTTCCATTTGTAGTCCCAACAAAAGGAGACCTCTTGATGTCATAACCTAAAATTTTTGACATTTCTTTCTGAATCATTTGCCAAAATTGTTTTGCTTTTTCACAAGTCCACCACATATGGTAGAAAGATCCTTCAAGTTTTTTACATTTCCAACAACAGAGCAGCTCTGGTAGTTGAGACAGCTGGAGAAATTGCTGAGAATTTCTGAGTTTTGAAGGGCTTCATTCTGAGGTTCGTGGGGCTGCCTAAAATCCTGAGGTGTGATAGCTGGGGAACTGCTCTTTGTTTGGTTGACTGCTCTTTATTTGGTTGACTGGGCTAAGGGTGAAAAAGATTGAGAGTGATTGCTGCTGATTGCGGAGGAGTGCCTCTGCTCCACCCTCTTTGCATTTTAAGCTGCGCCTTGCCAAAGCCAAGAACTAAAAAGCTCTTGGCCTGTGGCTCCTTGCCTGGGGGCTCCCTAAGGACCAGGAACCCAGATCCCTGATTTCCTTGTTGTCCCAATAAGGTAAGTTAAGGTAAGGTAAGTTTACCCTCCAGAAGGGGAGCCACTTAAACAAACAGCATTCAAAGAGGACTGTATATTTTAAAATATATATATATCATGAAGATGGAATGCCAGCAGGGGGTTGGGGGCTTTCCAGTGTTTTGCACTGAGTGTCACATGTATGACTATCTGCCCAAAGGACAGAAGTCTTGGGTGTGTGCTCGATGCAAGGAGCTCCTGGTCCTCAGGGAACGAGTTCGTACCCTTGAGGCCGAGGTGACTGCCCTGGAGAAGCAGAGACGGTCAGTTAGGCACTTGGGGAAGACTCTCGGGGGCGTATTAGATGAGCCCCGCTCTGAACGTAGCAGCCCCGTTGCTGCCAGAGAGTGTTAGGGTCGAGAGGGAACAGGGCACCATGCTGAGGATAAGGGGAATGTACCCTCAGAAGGGACCTCTTCTTCGGTTGGTGAGCGGAAATCCTTTCGCGCCAAGGAACCATCCCTGAGCAGGGGGAGAGGGGGGAGTTTTGTAGTTGGTGATTCGATCCTTAGGCAAGTAGACAACTGGGTGGCGAAACCACATACTGACCATATGGTGACTTGCCTGCCTGGTGCGAAGGTAGCGGACATTACGCGTGTAGTAGATAGGCTGATAGTGCTGGGGAGGAGCCTGTGGTCGTGCTGCATGTTGGCACCAACGATGTGGGAAAATGCAGTCGTGAGGTCCTGGAGGAAAAATTTAGGCTGCTAGGCAGAAGACTTAAGGCCAGGACCTCCAAGGTAGCCTTCTCAGAAGTGCTACCTGTTCCACGTGCAGGGCAGGAGAGACAGGCACAAATTAGAAGTCTCAATGTGTGGATGAGACGATGGTGTAAGGAGGAAGGGTTTAAGTTTGTTAGGAACTGAAATGCTTTCTGGAACAAGCGGGAGCTGTACAAAAGAGACGGTCTCCACTTGTCCCCGAATAGAACCAGGCTGCTGGCGCTTAAAATCAAAAAGGTGGCAGAGCAGTTTTTAAACTAAATCTTGGGGGAAAGCCGACAGGAGATGAAATGTCTCTGGTTCGGGAGGACTCCTCCCAAAGAGACGAAGGGTTAGCTGCTATTTTTCTACCGGGTAACGGACCAGAGTTGTCCACTGTGAAGGTGACAAACAGTATGGACTGTCTGCCAGAGTCTCGAGGCGGCAGGAGGAAGGTGGCGGGCCTAGCTTGCCTGGGAAATTATAGATGTTTGTATGCAAATGCTAGAAGTGTTCAAAGTAAAATTGGTGAATTGGAATGTTTAGTGTTGGGAGAAAACATAGACATTGTGGGAATTTCAGAAACTTGGTGGAATGAGGAGAATCAGTGGGATACGGTGATTCCTGGATATAAGCTATATCGGAATGATAGGGAGGGAAGGTTTGGAGGTGGGGTGGCTCTGTATGTCAGAGAGGATATACGGTCCAGTAAGACTGAGGTCAGAGAATTAGATTCACTTTTAGAAATGTTTTGGGTTGAAATAGAGGGCCCAAAAGGAAATTTAACTATCGGAGTTTGTTATCGCCCACCAAATCAAAAGAGAGAGGACGATTATAATATGATGGAAGGCTTAAAGATAGCGGCTAAACGTAAAAACTGTGTCGTAATAGGTGATTTTAACTACCCGCAGATTGATTGGGTCAATATGTTTTCTGGTCGAGAGAAAGAGATTGAGTTTCTTGATGCTCTCAATGACTGTGCTATGGAGCAGATGGTCTCAGAAACTACCAGGGGTGGGGCAATCCTGGATTTGGTCCTAAGTAATGTCCAAGACTTGGTGAGAGATGTAAAAGTGATTGCACTGCTTGGGAGCAGTGACCATAATGTTATTAATTTCACCGTTTGTATAAATAGGGAGTTGTCCAAAAAGACCGCCACAACCATGTTTAACTTTAAAAGGGGTAAATGCACTGAGATGAGGAGGCATGTGAGGAGGAAACTGAAAGGAAAGGTACATACGGTCAAAACCCTTGGGGAAGCTTGGACACTATTTAAAACTATAATCCTAGAAGCTCAGATAAAATACATACCACAAGTTAGGAAAGGCACAAACAGGCATAAGAAAAGGCCTGCATGGTTAACAAACAAAGTAATGGAAGCTGTAAAAGGTAAGAAGGACTCCTTTAAGCGGTGGAAAACCAGTCCAAGTGAGATTAGTAAAAGGGAACACAGGCTGTGGCAAATCAAATGCAAGACTGTGATCAGGCAGGCAAAAAGGGACTAAGAGGAACATATTGCAAAAAACATAAAGACCAACAATAAAAATTTCTTCAAATATATTAGAAGTAGGAAACCAGCCAGGGAGGAAGTGGGGCCCTTGGATGACCATGGGGTAAAAGGATTACTGAAGGAGGATAGGGAAATGGCTGAGAAGCTAAATGAATGTTTTGCCTCCGTCTTCACTGTGGAAGACGAGAACTTTTTGCCCGCCCCAGAACCACTAATTTTGGAAGGGGTGTTGAAAGACCAGAGTCAGATTGAGGAGACAAAAGAGGAGGTCCTACAACTGATAGACAAATTAAAAACTAATAAGTCACCGGGTCCGGATGGCATACATCCGAGACTTCTGAAAGAACTCAAAGTTGAACTTGTGGATCTTCTAACAAAAATCTGTAATCTTTCATTGAAATCTGCCTCCGTTCCTGAGGACTGGAAAGTAGCAAATGTCACCCCCATCTTTAAAAAGGGTTCCAGAGGAGATCCGGGAAATTACAGGCCAGTCAGTCTGACTTCAATACCGGGAAAGTTGGTAGAAAGCATTATCAAGGACAGAATGAGTAGGCACATTGATGGACACGGGTTATTGAGGAAGACTCAGCATGGGTTCTGCAAGGGAAGAACTTGCCTCCCTAACCTGTTACATTTCTTTGAGGGGGTGAACAAACATGTGGACAAAGGAGACCCAATAGATGTTGTTTACCTTGACTTCCAGAAAGCTTTTGATAAAGTTCCTCATCAAAGGCTCCTTAGAAAGCTTGAGAGTCATGGAGTAAAAGGACAGGTCCTCTTGTGGATCAAAAACTGGCTGAGTAATAGGAAGCAGAGAGTGAGTATAAATGGGCAGTCTTCGCAGTGGAGGACGGTAAGCAGTGGGGTACCGCAGGGCTCGGTACTGGGTCCCATGCTCTTTAACTTGTTCATAAATGATTTAGAGTTGGGAGTGAGCAGTGAAGTGGCCAAGTTTGCGGATGACACTAAATTGTTCAGGGTGGTGAGAACCAGAGAGGATTGTGAGGAACTCCAAAGGGATCTGTTGAGGCTGGGTGAGTGGGCGTCAACGTGGCAGTTGCGGTTCAATGTGGCCAAGTGCAAAGTAATGCACATTGGGGCCAAGAATCCCAGCTAAAAATACAAGTTGATGGGGTGTGAACTGGCAGAGACTGACCAAGAGTCTTGGGGTCGTGGTAGATAACTCACTGAAAATGTCAAGACAGTGTGTGTTTGCAATAAAAAAGGCCAACGCCATGCTAGGAATTATTAGGAAGGGAATTGAAAACAAATCAGCCAGTATCATAATGCCCCTGTATAAATTGATGGTACGGTCTCATTTGGAGTACTGTGTGCAGTTCTGGTCGCCGCACCTCAAAAAGGATATTATAGCATTGGAGAAAGTCCAGAAAAGGGCAACTAGAATGATTAAAGGGCTGGAGCACTTTCCCTATGAAGAAAGGTTGAAACGCTTGGGACTCCTTAGCTTGGAGAAACATCGACTGTGGGGTGACATGATAGAGGTTTACAAGATAATGCATGGGATGGAGAAAGTAGAGAAAGAGGTACTTTTTTCCCTTTCTCACAATACAAGAACTCGTGGGCATTCGATGAAATTGCTGAGCAGACAGGTTAAAATGGATAAAAGGAAGTACTTCTTCACCCAAAGGGTGATTAACATGTGGAATTCACTGCCACAGGAGGTGGTGGCGGCCACAAGTATAGCCACCTTCAAGAGGGGTTTAGATAAAAATATGGAGCACAGGTCCATCAGTGGCTATTAGCCACAGTGTGTGTGTATATATAAAAAATTTTGCCACTGTGTGACACAGAGTGTTGGACTGGATGGGCCGTTGGCCTGATCCAACATGGCTTCTCTTATGTTCTTATCTGTCTGACACCTGATTATTCATTTTTGCCAGTTTTTTAGGTGTCATGTACCATCTATACAGCATTTTAAAAGTTTTCTTTAATGTTATAACATGTCGATATCTTTAGTGTTCTTCCATAGATACTCCCAAGATTCCATTTGTATTTCTTTGTTGAAATTGATTGCCCATTTTATCAATTAGATTTAACTACTTCATCTTCTGTAGACCACTTCAATAGTAATTTATAAATCCTTGAAATCAACTTTTCATTATTACCCAACAGCATTTTTCCCAATTCTGTTTGCTCCTGTCTTATACCTTTATTTTTAATGTCCTGCTCCACCAAGCTCTTAATTTGTTGTAATTGAATCCAATTATATTTATTTTGTAATTCTTCAGCTGATTTTAGTTCCACCTTTCCTGCATGTATTTTTAATAGTTGACTATACGTTAACCACATCCCTTCACTTGTTTCTGAGGATAATTGTATTACTTCAGTTGGCACAATCCATAGCGGCTTTCTCTCATCACATTATTTTTTATATTTTGACCAAATACTTAGCAAATGTCTTTTTATATAATGGTGTCAGAAAAAACCATCCATCTTATTTTTCCCATATAACATATAAGCATCCCAACCAAAAATATTTCCATGGCTTTCTAAAACCAACAGTTTCTTATTTAATAATGTCATCCATTCTTTAATCCATACCAAACATGCTGCATCATGATACAATTTTAGATCCGGTAACTGAAAGCCTCCCCTTTCTTTTGCATCAGTTAAAATTTTCATTTTGATCCTTGGTTTTCTTCCAGCCCATACAAATTCTGAAATTTTGCTTTGCTATTTGGTAAATTGCTTATTGTCCTTCACAATTGGAATTGTTTGAAATAGAAAAATAATTCTTGGTAGAACATTCATTTTAATTGCAGCGATTTTGCCCAGCATAGACAAGTTCAATTTGTTCCATTTTATCAAATCTTCATCAATTTTCCGCCAAAGCTTTTCATAATTATTTTTATATAAATCTATATTTTTCATGGTAACATGGTAACCTAAATATTTTACTTTTGAAGTGACCTCACACTGTTGCACTTTGTCATATTTTTGCACAAAATTTCGATTTTTCCGTATTTATATAAAAGCCTGCCAGTTCTCCATATTCCTGTATTTTACAAAGCAGCAATGGTGTCACAGATAAGGGATTTTCATTGATAAACATTACATCATCAGCAAACGCTCTGTTTTTATAAGAAAAACCTTTCAATTTCAACCCCTCTATCTTTCAATTTCAACCCCTCTATCTCTTTGTCGTCTTGTATTTGCCTAAGCAAAATCTCTAATGTCATTATAAATATCAATGGAGATAGAGGGCAACCTTGTCTTGTTCCTTTACCAACAATCATTTTCTCCATCAAATCTGCATTTATGCTTGTTGTTCAGTATACATCGCCTTAACTATTCTTATAAAATCTTCTCCTAATTCCATTTCTCCATCACTGCAAACATAAAATCCCAATTCAAATTGTCAAAGGCCTTCTCTGCATCTGCAAAAAAATAGTGTCACTTCTTTTTCAGGATGCTTCTCATAATAGTCAACAATATCTATAACAGTTCTGATATTATCTCTAATTTGCCTCCTGGGAAGAAATCCTGCTTGTTCTTTTTTGATAAAATTATTCAAATGCTGTTTGAGTCGTTCTGCTAGTATCCTAGCATATATTTTGTAGTCATTATTAAGTAATGAAATTGGTCTATAATTTTTTATGTTTGTTGTATCTCTAACTTCTTTTGGTATCAACGAAATTGTAGCTTCCTTCCATGTATTTGGTATTGCCCCATCAATCCTTATAATATTCAGCAACTTCTGAAGTTTCAGTCCTAATGTCTCTGCGAGATCTTTATAAAATTTTGCTGTAAAACCATCTGGACCCGGTGTCTTTCCCATTTTCATTGAATTTACAGCTGCTTCAACTTCAGTTTTTTTGATTGGTTCATTTAATACCTTTTCCATATTTTCTGTTAATTTACTTGAATTTTCTGTAAATATGCATCTATTTTTCTTTTCTCCACCTTTTGAGCTTGAAATAACTTAGCATAATATTTATAAAATTCCCTTTTAATTCCTGCCTGATCAACAATTTCTTTACCTCCTGATAAAATTTTGTTCACAAATTTATTTTCCACTTTTTTTTTCATTTGCCAAGCCAGGTATTTTCCAGGCTTATTTGCTCCTTCAAAAGATTTCTGTTGGAGTCTCTTAAAGTTCCATTCTACCTCTTTATTTAACAGATGTATCAATTGGTTCTGCAATATTGTAATTTCCCTTATTATTTTCTTTTTCCCTGGTTTAAGTTCCTTTTCTTTCTTCCCAATCTCTTTCTGAATGTCCAACATTTGTTTCTCTTTGGCCCTTTTATCTTTATTATTCATTTTAATTAAAATACCTCTCATTACTGCTTTGTATGCATCCCACACAGTTTGAAATTGAATGTCCACCTTTTCATTTATTTGGAAATAGGCTTTAGTTTCTTTTTTGAGAGACACCACTATTTTGGTTTTCTATAGCAAATCTTCATTTATTCTCCATCTCCTAATCTTTTTCACACACTTTGCTGACCACATCAATGGACTGTGGTCAGTCCCAACTTTAGGAAGAATCTCTATTTTTTTCGTCATAAGTCCAAGATCTTTTGTCGTCCATAACTTATCGATTCTTGAGAAAGAGTTATGTCTAGCTGAAAAAAAGGTGTAATCACGCACTTTAGGATTAAATTTCCTCCATATGTCTTCCAAACTTTCTTGTTTCACTAAATCAAAAAATGACTTTGGTAATTTCCCCTCCTTATTTTTTTCCCCTGATCTGTCCAGATCAAAATTATTAACTCCATTGCCTTGGTTTCAATACTTTCAAATTAGACACTTACTTCAAGACACCAGGTTGAAATCATCACTTTCCCGCCCAGTGACGGACTTCGAATACTTGATCCTACACCTGCAGGATAGTGAGATGACAAAAGGTCTTATTTCGTAAATATATTGTATTCTTCTATCTAAATTGGAATCCTCTCTACCTCCTTACACGACCATGTGGCATAGGGACTGCAATATTACACTTTCTCCGGATCAGTGGGACTCTATTTGGGTCAGCAAAATATTGCATTCCAACATAATAAATATATCACAACAGAACTTTAAATTAATAGCTCGTTGGTACCTTACCCCTACTCAACTTTTGCCTATGATCACTTCGAACTCCTCTGATTGTTGGAGAAATTGTGGTCTCAAAGCCTCTTACATTCATTGTTGGTGGGATTGCCCCAAAGTAAGACCCTTTTGGACCTTAATCTGTACTCACCTTTAAACCTTATTGGGTATTATAATTCCTGATGACCCTACTGTGATACTTCTTAACCATTGGCCCGGAGTAAAACTGTCACCCTCAAAAAGATCTCTAATTGCTAAACTTCTAATGGCTGCAAAAACAACGGTAGCTCAATCTTGGAAAAACCCTAATAAATTGTCCCTCGACACCTGGCTCCTGAAAATTTGGGAGCATATAGCAATGGACAAAATCCAGGTGGCGTTAGACATTAACAATCCTTACCAGGCTTATTCTAGGTATATAGCGACTTGGCTCCCCATCTTGGAAAAAATCGATAGTGATCCGTTTTATATTAACTCCTATAAAAGAGCAAATTGTATAAAGACTTTTTGTGGTTATAACTTTATTTTACTGCATTCAACTGTGCATTCCATGTATTCGTCTATTCTACTTATCCTTATTAGTTTTGCCATGCATTCTTTTTGGTTATGAAATTTTATTTATATGTTTGTCATTGTATTGGCTGTTTTTATCAGCTCACATGTAACTTTTGCATTTACTTATGTCATGTTTATTATGAATATACTTCAACAAAACCATTTAAACATTAAAAAAATTGTTCCATTAAAATCTCCCATTACCATTATTTGTTCATAAGTCACTTGGTCTAAATGTTGCACAATATCTTTAAAGAAGGAGTCTTTCGCTCCATTTGGGGCATACAGTCCCAACAACAATGTCTTTTTTTCATTCATTGTCACTTCCACAGCTAAATATCTCCCTTCATTGTCCTTAAAAATCAACTTTGGATCCAATTCCTGTTTAACATAAAAAATCACTCCCCTTTTTTACCCAGTTGTTTATCTCCTTACCCAATTGTTCATTCCATAAAAATTTGTAATCCAATTGTTTAATATGTACTTCTTGTAAGCAAATTATATTACATTTTTGTTTCTTGATCCAATGAAATGTAGCCTTTCTTTTTTACAGTGAGTTTAGTCCATTTACGTTCCAAGATATTAATTTGTAATCCATAGTGATTATTCTTTTATTCTGTATCTGTATCCCCAAATTCTCATTTTCTTCAAAAAAATCTCCTCATTTCCAGCACATTTGTAATTGTAATCCTCTTTCCTCCATATTCAAAACTTAAACCTTCAGGCAGTATCCATCTGTATTGCACTTCATTCTCCCGCAGTTTGTCAGTTAATTTTTTGTACAATCTTCTGTCATTTATAATCTTTCTTGGCAGCACTTTCATGATTCTTACTCTGCTTCCATCAATTTCCAATGTTTTTTCAAATTGTTTTCTTAAGATCTTTCCCACCATATCTCTTGAAATAAATTTTACTACCACATCTCTTGGTAGTTTGTTTTTCTTAGCAAATGATGAATTGACCCTGTATACACAATCATAAAGATAACTAGATTCATCAGGTTGTTATATATGTCTTTAAGTCATCTGCTTCATTCTCAGGTACTTCTCTTAGACGTATCTGGTTTTCCATTAACCTACAGTCTTGCAGAACTACTTTCTCCTGCAATTTATTAATCATGGAATCTTGATCCTTCACCTTATTCTCAACCACTTATACTTTATTTAGTGTTGCTTGTGAGTCCTTTCTGAGATCCTCAATTTCCTTTTTTAATTTCTGTCTTCACGATTTCTGCACTTGTTTCAATATCTTTTTTTAATTGCTTCTTATTGTCCATTATTAGATCTTTCATCACTTTGACCAGTCTTGCCTCCATAGCATCCAATTGATCTTGTATGTTAGGCATTGTGCCTTCCTCAAGTGAACCAGTTCTTGCATGTGTCTGTTTTGGTGCCTGTTTGTGATCACACATTACTATTTCTCCACTACCAAAATAAGCTCTTAAGCTGATCTCACCAAAATCAAATTAAACCATAGGATTTTATAGATTAGGAAATGCCCTTCCCAATAAGCCCAAAATCACCATTCTCAGGGCTTGCTAACTCGAGATATAATTTTTTAAAGTTTTAAAAATGCACAAAATGGTGCTTGGAAGATTTTTTCCTTTTTCACCAAAAAGCCACCAAAATCAGTTCCAATATTATAGTCCAATATGTTTCACTTAGTAATCTTGATATCTGCCAGCTCCACTAATTTTCAAAATCTTATTCTCTTTTTTTGAATATTTAAATTTTTTGACCTTCCTTTAATGGCCACCGCAATTTCTCTATGGTTTTCAAATCCTAGTGAAGGCCAGGAGGTTTAAAAGTTCCCTTCTTCTAATGGCTCCTTCCTGCTTTTCTTGCCATGAAGTCATGTTTCAATGGTTGAGAGATCTCGCGATGCTTGTATGACGCCACTTCCTGTAACATCTTCCAATTCAGCAACTCAGTGAAGATGGGGCTTTTTTGCAGAAACTGCAAGTATTCCAAACAAAAGTTGTTTTTCGTCTTTTAACTTTGCTTCTTAAATTCCAAAAGTCCCGAAATTACCCCCTTCTCTTCTTTACAACTTTAGAGCAATATAGTTAAGTCCAAATCTTAATCTTTATCTCAGATAAAATTGATTTTAGTTCCTGAATGATAGATAAAGATCTTCTTACCTTGCGGCACAATATATCCTTGTTAACACCATTCTTATCAGTGATGAATGTTTAGATGTTAGAATAGTCCAAAGAAAGCTTGAAACATGATGAATTTAAGTCAAATTAATGACCACGGATGTCCTCTGTAGATGCTGGAATGCAATTCTCCACCGGGGACCCTTCAAAGCCCATAAGGAACCCCACTGGGACTCCTCATAAGCCAAAGTAAATCCCCTCAGAATTTTCCTGAGCACGTCTTGGCCTTTTCCCTCATTGAGAAAAGTAGGCAGCAGGTGTTGAGGTCGCCTTCTCTACCCAGAACAGAGGCTCCGGTCCGCTCCTCTTTGGAGAAACGTCTCAACTCGCCATGTTCCAACTCCGGAAGTCTGGCAGGATCCACACTTAAGATAAGTTTGATTGCCTTATGCAAAAGTAACAGCTGTTGAGTACATGAGCCTCTCGCTTCGCTGTCATGGAGTCTGGTGCTGCAGGAAGATGGTTGCTGATGATGTTAGCCTATCAACATGGCTTTCAAGGTCAAGTCTGGAAACTGCTTGTCCGGACAGTTCCTGGAGATGCAACTTCTTCCACTGCAATGGCCGAGATGGTGCACACATAGAGCGACTGGAAACCCATCTGTACTTCTGGCAAGCACTCTTCCAGAGAGATATAGTGCTGTTGTAACGCTGAGGCTGTTAGTACCCACATAAGTCTCTTATAAACTGGTAGATAAAACCCATGTTTCACAGCAGATGTGTGTAAGTTGAATCTCCAGGCACCCTGGCAACCAAATGGGTTGTTATGATGTCCATATATAACTGAAATTAGGGGTCTCTCACTCACACCCTCCAAATCTACAAGGACTAATCCTGCATTTTTGCTCCCTGAAAGCTGTTGACAGGAAGAAGAGGGCTAGAACCATTGTTTACATTTTGAAGTGGGAGCCCATCCTGAGATGGAATATATATAAGGTTTTTGAGCAGAGTGATGCAATCAATAAACTATAGAAATGTTGCTTCTCAACTTTGGCTGATCGTACAAAGCATTCATTCAATTTTATGCAAAAGTATCCTTTAGAGCAGTGGTGGCGAACCTATGGCACGGGTGCCAGAGGCGGCACTCGGAGCCCTCTCTATGGGCACGCACACTCCCTTGCCCCTGCACACAAATCTCTGGAGTCATATCTCATTGAAGCTCCTCCTCTCCCCAAACTCAGGCTCCTTTCCCCAAATCTCCAGATATTTCCCAACCCAAAACTGGCAAGCCTAACTGGGCCTCCTTCAGTGAGACAACAGGGCACTCCAACCTTTTTGAGCTAGTGGACACCTCTGGAATTCTGACGTGGGGGGGGGGGTGCAACCACAATGCAGTCCCCAAGCACAACACAAAGAGGAAAATTCCTTGCAGGTGTTCCTGCAGTTTTAGGGAGGGGGTTAGATGGGACCCACTAGGTCAAGGGTGACCAAACTTGCTTAACATAAGCGTCACATAGAATAAATGTCAGATGTGTCAAAGCCACCAGACACGAACATCAGATGTCTGAGAGAAGGAAGAAAGGAAAAGGAGGAGAGGTGAAAAGAAAGTAGCTTTAACTTTAAATGCATTCTCCAAGCTGCTATCTGGTTTGGCTTGGAAAAAATTATTTAAAGAGGCAAAAACCTTCTCCAATGGGGGCTTCAAGAGCCACACAATGTGTGTGAAAGAGCCACATGTGGCTCCTGAGCCACAGTTTGGCCACCCCTGCACTAGAGAGATGGGTATAAGGCAGCTTCACATTTTCATGTGGCCAAGACCTGGTTGTGTTTCATATTTCAAAACTGTTGTGGCACATCACAAGCTGAAGGGAAGAAGACAGCATGGGTGTATGGGGATGTGGGGTGGGGGGAGGAGAGATCAGGACCTTGAATCAAGCACTTTTTTTGAAGGGATGTGGGTTTATTACAGAAAATATTGGATCCCACTAATCTGGCAGAAACAGCGGCTGGGATCGCTTCTGGTTTAGGAGTGGAAAGGGAGGAACTGCAGACTTCCTTGCTTTCAAATATGATGCTTCTGATAGTATCTGAGCAGAGCTCTTTCAAGCTATAGGGACCATAAAGCAAATTGTTGATAAGCTGTTTTTGAACTGTTGCACTGCTGTTCTGGTTTTCCAGAGCATCCCTGACAAGTGTTTGTCCAGCCGCTGCTTAAAGACTGCCAGTGAGGGGGTCGATTGCACTGTTGAACAACTCTTACTGTTAAAAAGTTTTTCCTATGCCAGTCCTCTCCTCTGCCTCCAGCAGGAACAGCTCCCTGACCTCCTCTAAGTGGAAGCCCCTCTAATACTTCAAAAGAGCAATCATGTCTCAACCCCCTCTTCTCCAGACTGAATATCCCCAAGTCCCTTAGCCTTTCCTCATTGGGCTTGTTCTCCATGGTTACTCGGAAGTAATCTACAGTGAGCACTGTGGCACCTACTCTCTACATATGCATAAGATTGCAGTTTTAGTTTAAAGAAAGAAGAAGATGTTGGATTTATATCCTGCCCTTCACTCTGAATTTCAGGGTCTCAAAGCAGCTTACAATCTCCTTTATCTTTCTCCCCCACAACAGACACCCTGTGAGGTAGGTGGGGCTGAGAGAAGCTCTCCCAGAAGCTGCCCTTTCAAGGACAGCTCTGTGATAGCTATGGCTGACTCAAGGCCATTCCAGCAGCTTAAAGTGGAGGAGTGGGGAATCAAACCTGGTTCTCCCAGATAAGAGTACATACACTTAACCTCTACACCAAACTGACCCTTCTTTCTCTCATCAGACTTTCTAGACTTTCTAGTTAATACAATTCAGACTATCCCTGAAGTTTCCAAGGGTAGCCATGCTGGTCCATAGTAGAACAACTAGATTTGAGTCCAGGAGCACCTTAGAGACCAACAAGATTGGGGGGGGGGGGGGCACAAGCTTTCCAGCATTAGAGCTCCCTCAATTAGATAAAAGGAGCTTTGACTCTCAAAAATCTTGTTCTCTAAGGTGCTGCTGGACTCAGATTTGGCCATATAAATCAGTGGACTCCTTTCATCAACTTAATTAATTAACTAACATCATGTATCCTCTGCCTTCCTCCCCCAATAGGACACTGAAGTGGTTTGACACACTCTCCCCTTCTCTTTTATCCTCACAACGAACCTATGAGGTGGGTTAACTCAGAGTATATTACTGGTCCAAGGTTTCCCAGCAAGCTGCCAGGGCAGAGTGGGAATATGAATCAGGACCTCCCATATCTGATTTCGATACCCTAACTACCAGCTCCTACTAAACATACTATATTTTAATGTATTCTTTTTTCCTAATGGCAAACTAGAATTATGTTTATAATGTATGTTACATATTCAAAAGTAAATTAGGTGGACAGGAACACCTCTGGGAAAGACATGTTCTCAGTTTAACCCAGACTTGCAAGCAACAGAGCAATGAACAGCCTCCATTTATTGCCTTATGACACTCTCACCATCATTCTCCCATTCTGACATGTTACTATTTTGTTGGTTTCCTAAGCAAATGCTATCCAGACCAAATGTTCTTTCAGTTTGTTAATTTCACTATGAGTTGTTTTTTTAAACTAAAACCTCAGTATTCAGGTTAAAGTGCCGTGTTGGTACTTTGCAATAAATAAGTGGGCAGTTTGGGCACTTGGTCTCTAAAAGGTTCCCCATCACTGCTTTAGAGGCTCTATCACCAAAGCCCCCCTTTCCCAGTATGTGTTCTGAGTGTGTACCACATCCAATCCAATCCAAAAACCTTTATTGGCATAACACATATTAGAAGGTTAAACCCTCATGCTGCTAGTTTTGGGTCATATAAATAGCATGACCAGCTTCATAATTTTGTTCTCTGTTTAAAATGTCATATTACGGGAGTCTCCAAAGAAGACTTGTATTTCTGCTCTGTAATATTTCATGAATGGACTCACAGTCTTTCACCTTGCCTAAATCTTTTTAGCATTTTTTATTTAGAGTTATGTGACACTGCAACTTGGCATTTAGAATTTGTGCTGTTCATACATATGTTGTGCATCTGTTTTGCTCCATTGTATGTCTACTCTTTGGGGGAATGTGGCATCCATATGTAAAATAAAATACAATTTATGACACAGGGGACATCTGCACACAAGTGTTTTGAACAAGGACAGTTAATTGATTTTTGCCAAGGTATTTAGATTTCACAAATGCAGCTTTACTCTGAAAAATGGCTATGAAAATGACACTTTTATTCAAAACTAACTAATTGAATTGGGAATTAAATTTTACTTCTCCCTTAACACTTGTTTAAAAATATTTTCTTGATTACACACAACTTACCTTCAGTAATACAGTGAAGTTTTTGTACTGGGGTGACAGCTGCTGCAGAAGCATTTTTAAAATGTGCATAGCCAATCAGGTCTTCAGTGACCAATCAGAAGCCCTGCTGGTCAAAAGCCCCACCTGGTCCCAGCCACTTTCTATAAACAATTTGTGGGCATTTTATTTTATTAATTTAATTTATTCAAAACAATTTTATGATCTCTTTCCACCCAACTTAGGGTCCTTAAGGTGATCAGAACCATTCAGCAAACTTAAAACACATATTATAAAGCCAATGAAAAGCAACAAATAGATAAAACACATGAACAGTTGAAACACATGAGTAGGAAGGAGGATAAGTGAGGGAATGCCAAACAAAACAAGTCTGCACAGATTATAATGATTTAGGAAACACACAAATCTCCCTGGCCAAGTAATTCCATACTTTTGGTGTCACAACTGAGAAGACCTTTTCTTGGGTTGCCACTATCTAGTATCAGCAGGGGTCATTTTGTAGAAAAATAGGTGGTGGAACTCATTATCATAACTTAGCATATGCTACCCTCCACAAAAGCAACCTGACACAAAAAAAGAGAGCCCTGAGTGAGCAAGGTCTGCTTGGACGGCCTAGAGATCAAGCCAGCCCAAGCAGACCTTGCCCAGGGCCTTCACTCACCTGGGGCTCTCCTTGGCCAGCCCCGCCCACAGTCAAAAGGCCAGCAAGCCACCTGCCACCCAAAATCACATAAGAAGTGGAGAAAGGGTGGTGCGGGCTTCTCCAGGGGCTAATGAGAGCTGCTGGGGTGTGGCAAAGTTCCTGGTGGCTGGCTGGCTGGCTGCCTGCTGTCCTAATCCAGGGATTGTTATGCAGCTGCACCTGCTATTCAATGGACAAGATAGGTAGGTGGGGAGCAGGGGGGCATCAGAAAGGTTCAGGAGTTGCGCTTCTTGAGCTCCTGCTGAATTCACGGTCTGAGTGTCAGTAAAGCCACCCAAAGAAGGACCCCTAAAGATAATCACAGATAATCATGTGGGAGCAAATAGCTCTTACAGTATATTGATTCCAATGTCAGCACCTTGAATTGGACCTGGAAGCTGGTTAAGAACCTGTATATGTGCAACAAGACAGAAGTAATATGGTCCATATGACCCTTTCCGTTCAGCATTTTCACCACCACATTTTGTACCAACTGTAGCTTCTGAACACTTTTCAAGAGCAGCCCCACGTAGAGTGCATTGTAGCAGTTTAGCCCAGGGGTAGCCAACGGTAGATGTTTTTTGCCTACAAATCCCATCAGCCCCAGCCAGCATGGGAGTTGTAGGCAAAAGACATCTGGAGACCTACTGTTGGCCACCCCTGGTTTAGTCTATTACAGTGCATTCTTCATGAGGCTGCTCTTGAACAGTGTTAACCCCACCCCCCCTCTAAAATTAATAGTTTTGAGGTGCTGCTGGACCTCAGTCTCCTGTCCTATATGCAGCTACAGCCCTCATCATTTATAAGTATTAACCTGTGGGGGAAAGAACCATTGTTTTAGGTCTGTAGATTTGTTTTTACCTGGGCTTTAGGATACACTGAGATAGTTTTGAAAGGTTATATTAGGAATTAGTAGTTTGTATTAGTTTATATAACGAATTCGGTTCCATTATTATTTTACATTTCAGTTATGACTTTTTACTCTGGTTGACTTCCAGCAATGGAAGAGAATTCCTGAATTTTGATTATTTACTTTTTTACATGGACCCTGTATATCTGCTCCCTTTGATTCTTTTTGCTTGCTTTTCTGACAGAGTGTGTCCCAACTCCAGCATGGAGCATAAAATAAAAAATATAACATTTTCTTCCTGTTTGTTTATTTAGTTTTACTTTCTGCTCCAGCACAGTGTGTGTATGTGTGTGTATGTGTGTATACATATATTCTTGCTACTTGACTCCAAGTCTTAGCTTAAAGTAATTTCTTCCTACCTTCCTGTTTAAAGCTATTCATCGTTGCTTACAATTAGGCATTCAGAAATACAAACTTGAAACCCTTGATCTGTTTGCCTCTCTAGTGAAATATTCTGGTGATTCAAAATACCTGAATCCAGGTGCTTAAACGTTGGGGGCAGTGGGGCTCAAGCCCCCCAATTTTCCAGAGGGTCAGGTGCCTTTTCCCAGGTGCCAGGTAGCATTATGAAACTGCTTTGGCTTAAACTGTGCAGTCTTATCCTCTCATCTCATTGTAATGAGGCTGCCAACTCTGCTTTCTTTTTTTGGGACTAAAGGACATTTACTTGTCACCCAAAAACACCCTCCATTGCCTTACCTTATTTTATTTTCCCTTGGATCTTTCACAGTTCTGCCAAAAGCCTCTACTTTCAACTTGTGGATCATTAAAACAGACAATGCACTGGAAGTTAAGATGATTTTGATATCCTGGGAGTTGCAGCTTTAGAGAAAAAGAAATGAATCTGATAGGAATATTTTTGTCTTTAGCCATGTGTGTTGGGGGCAAGAGAGAAGGGGCCCGTGGCTTAAATGATGGCAGTTATGATGATTTGGTATCCCGAGATCTGCAGAATTAGAGAAAAATAAATGGAAAATATGGGAATAGCCATTTTGTTGTCTGTGTGCATCTGTACATGGGGAGGGAGATAATGTTGGTTCATCAAGTATAGAAAGTGAGACAACCCTGCTGTCCTGGACCCTACTTCAACCAAACCAATGCTCCCATAATTTCAGGTCAGAATTTCTGAGAAGCCAGCATTTACTGTGAATTCTGTTATGCATTGACAATTCATATTGAGTATCCAGTATGTGAGGGGTATAGTTGTCGGAGTGTTTGTTTGAGACTGAGGATAAAAGAGTTCAAATCCCCACATAGTCTGGAAGCACACTATGTGACCTTGGGCTAGTTACATACACTCAGTTCAAGTTGTGAGGAAAAGAGAGACAGGGAGGAAGTATTTCCTTTTATAAACAAATGAAATATTTACTCAAATTGTCTCAGTGAAGAAATTCATGGCTTCTTTCCTCTTTCTTTGACCAAGATTCAGACTATTGTAAGGGAATAAAAATATATGATTAAAATCACATTTTGGGGGGAATTTAAATAATTTCGTATTTAAATAATTTAATATAGATTACTAAATGTGGGCTTGGACCAGGTTCAGCCCTGTTCCTCCCCCCAGGAAGCTGAAAAGTCTATGTCCCGGCTTAATATAGAAGGTTGTTTGAGCCCAGATGAGCTGCAGATTTCAAAACCAGCATTAAAACTGTTACATCAAAGCAGAATGGCATCCTACATCACTTCTGGCTAAGTAACTGGAAGTGATGTTACCACTGCATGGGATACTCTACAGCTCACCAGATACTATTCTTTCCCCCATAGAGTTTTGGGTGAATCCTAGAGCATTCTGCAACCAGTAATCCTAGTTCTAATTATGCACCTTTAAGTGGTGTTGTAGTGTTGTGGGGTTCTGTTTGATCCTCCCATTTTCCTCCAATAGTCTATTAAGCAGTGGGGGGAGGGGCAAAGATGGATGGTGGGAGGTTGCTTGCCTGGCTAACCTAGCTACAAACTTTCCTGAGAATAATTTCCACTGGATACTATGGGATGTACTTATGAGTAGACTTGCTTAGGTTTTCTCCTTTAGCTAATGTGTTTATCTCCCTATTCTGATAAACATAATAGACCCTTCAGTGCATCAGGTAGAAAATGCTGGGGAATATTTCCCGCAGGCAATGGCCTTGCTTTCTAGCTCACTGATTGCACAGCACTACAGTACAAATCATCAACCCCTATAAACTGTCTGTGATCCAGCAGTTCCACTCATCGTTGAAATACTGTTGGACCTGCAAAAAGCGGATCCAGCAGCTCTTGCCAGGAGTGTCAAACAATAGATACTTTATTTATTCTCTTGTATTTGAAAGACCACTGTCGCATAGTACTTCAAGATTTTGCTGATTTATGTATTTACTTCATTTATATCCTACCTGTCTCCCCAATGTTAACACAGTGCAGCTTATATCATTCTGTTTACCTCAGTTTTATCGCACAATAATGGGTTTTTACTGAATTATTTTATAATTTTAAATGTTATTTTACATTGTTCAAAATGTTTTAATGTGCTCAGCCTTGGGGACTGATTGGAAAGGCAGCATGAAATGTTTCAATTTAAAAAAACAACAACCCTGTGTGCTACATTAGATGGAGAGTGTGTGACTGGCTCAAGGTCACCCAGTGAGCTTCAGTGGCAGAGTAAGGATTCAAACCAGGATCTCTCAGGTCCTAGTCTGACCCTAACTACTATACCACACTGATTCTTAAATTCAGACTTTAAACTTGGACAATGTATTTATACTCAATTTTAACTTGTGATTAATGAAATATAAAATGTTCACTCATGAAATACTGATGAAGGGAAACACTCTTCTGTTACTCTGCTGACATAAGACATGAAGTAAATTTAGATTATCATGACACTGAAAAAACAAAGTGTGGATACGTCATTCCTAATACAGTACATAATATCTTCTGTAAGGTCTTCACAAAACAAACAGAATATTGACAAACTTGGTGATCTAAATGTTTAAACATCCTTATAGCATCAGTCATAATAAAATCCAGCAGAAAGCATGTGAGGTTCCCTGTACAGCCATTTTAAATACCTGAAGTGCAGTGATCTTTAGGAAAGCAGAGAGCATTAATTTTAATGTCCCTGTCTGCTTTTGGCTTGTGTTCCTGTGAAGAGTAGCATAAAGATGCAAAAGGGAGATTCAGTCAGAAATCATGCAATCATCTTGTCAAGAAACATTTTTACCTAAACTGAATGTGTAGACATGCGTTCTTTAAATCTATTTCTTTTTTGAGTCCTTTTCTTGCTCTCTTTTCCGTCTTCTGGCAGGAATAACTGGAAACGACATTTAGATTACAACAAATTAAATGATATTTTAATGCTGTTAGACCTTTTGTTCTGTTGTAGCTTGTGTTCCAGAAGGACACTGTCTTTTGCATGGGGATGAGTGGAATAATGCTGATTAGGTTCAGAGACATGAGGGAAGATTGCCATTGTGAGGTCAACATCTGTTGACTTTGAAAATGACAGGGGGCACTCAGGATTTGAGCTAATTGCTGTTTATGATAGGGTTTATTTTTAAAAAGTCTCTTACAATTTCAAATTCATAATACAAGAATAGCAAAGGATGATATTTCCCCCCTTTCCTTCCTGTTACGCATTGTGTAGGTCCAGCCCACACAACATCTAGGTTAATAGAGGTGCCAGAGAATCGTTGGATGCAATCATATCTGATTGTGGGCTTGTTTGGAGTAACATATTCTTTGCCTTGAGTTCCCTACATTAGAACGCAATTAAGAAACAAGAAGCTTAATGACATTAATGATTGGTACTCAAAATTCAAAGGTGCTGGATTAATCAGAAAATCAGATTCAACAGCAATCCCTTCGCAGTATGATTCTTTTGTTTTCCCCTGCCTCTCTTAAAGACACTACAATGATACCTTCACTATCATAGATTTAAAAAAAAATGAACAGAAGTCAATTGTTTATTTTTAAAGTTCAGTATGATCAAAAGCACAGTCATATGGAGCTATTGGTAAACTGAGAGAAGTATGTTACATTGGCTGACTATTCTTTTGCTATTAAACAGTTTATAAAGGAAAAATAGGCTTGTAACAGCTGCCATTATACAAAATGAAACAGCAGGAAACAAGAAATATTTCTATGATAATGAAAAGCTAGGTAGCATAGTATATGCCTACAGAATGGAAGAGGCACTAGTGGCTTGAGCCAATGTAGATAAGCGGTATGCTTCTCTGTTGCTCATACTCAATTTATCAGCAGCCTTTGATACTGTGACCCATGCTATCTTGTTGAGACAGTGGGTGAAGTCACATGAGAGATTTGGCCCAACCTAGCCATGCCTCCCATCCAGATTTAATGTGCTTGATCTCATGAGCACATCTGCCTCCTGAGTCTCAGCCTGTACCTACCTTGTCTCAGGACAGGCTGGGACCAAATTAAATAGCTATCACGAACTTCCAGGTAGCAAACTTCTAAATCGTATGTAGGGTGCATTTCCCAGTTATCTGAACAGACAGGCACATGCTACACCTAGCCCACACCTGCCTGGCATGCGCGTGAGTAGTTTGGAGACTTCTCTTGCTTGTATGCAGCCTCTCCTGGCAACAGGGCAAGAGGTGTGTGAATGCCGTTGAACTGATAAAAGAGAACCAGCTTTTTCAGAGCTGGGATAATGCTGCACCTAATCTCCAATGTGATCACAGCCATTGTGGAAGTAAAAGTAAGGACTGAGGAATGTGTTTTTGAATAGTTTAAATTATTCCTTTGGGGCAGGATTCAGAAAGTTACTGTTGGAGAGCTGTTGTTGTTGTCTGCTGGTGTTCTTCAAGCCACCAGGGGTCAGGAACTATACAGTGTATTGCATACAGTGCCACATGTATGACTATCTGTCTGCTGGACAGAAGTTGTGGGTGTGTGCTCAGTACAAGGAGATCTTGTCCTTCAAGGAGTAAATTTGTTCCATTGAGGCCAAGGTAGTTCAAATGGAGAAAACTGAAAGAGGCAGAAAGGGTAGTTGATCAGGCCTTCTGGGATGTGATAGTGCCATCTCACCAGTCATGGATAATGAGGGCCTTGTGGAAGAAAGGCACTTAAAGGACAGGGGATATGATCCCTTAGATCCCTCCTTCCTTGGTAGATGAACAGATATCTTCTTGAGCTGAGGATATGCCTGTGAGGGGAGAGGGCTTGTCATAGTGGGAGATTTGATTATTAGACATGTAGCTGCGCCCCCTGGCACAGAGTGGTAAAGCTACAGTACTGCAGTTGGAGCCCTCTGCTTATGACCTGATTTCAATCCCAGCAGAAGTTGCTTCAGGTAGCTGGCTCCAGGTTGACTCAGCCTTCCATCCTTCTGAGGTCAGTAAAATGAGTACCCAGCTTGCTGGGGGGAAAGTGTAGATGACTGGGGAAGGCAATGGCAAAGCACCCCATAAAATTAGGGTTTGTAGAATCTTTCAGGCTCAAGTGCCATGTTCTACTGGAGAAGTTTTCCTTCCAGACGTTTCGTTCTCAGCTGCCGTGAAAACGTTGTGAAAGCAACGTCACCCCAGAGTCGAAAACAACTGGTGCTTGCACAGGGGACTATCTTTACCTGGGTTTATGATGGGACTGTTTAGTCTATTGCAGTATTTATTGTGCATACCAATTCATTTTTTAAACTTCAATGTTTATAACTCCTTTTTTTCATTATGGTGTGTCATGCCTTAGGCAGCTTTTGTTGCCCTTGGCAGTATGTGTGTGTGGGGAGGAGGGGGGTTGCATTGTTTTTCAGTTCTGTAATTCTAGTCCCACTGTGGTGTTTGTTGGAGGCATTTGCCGGCTGATGGAATTCCTTTTCATATTTTGCAATCCACCTTGAGTTTTCATGAGAAAGGCATGCTATAATGTTAATAATGGAAATGATAATGGGAATTATTGCCATTAATGATAATGGCAAAGATGATAATGATAATGCTTTGATTCTGTAGCATCCTGTGAACCTGTTTAAATCTTTGTAGGGTTACCACCATCCCAGTGTGCCCTAGAGGTCTCCTGGAAAGCCAGCATGGTGTAATGGTGAAGAGCAGTGGACTCTAATCTGGTGGACTCTAATCTGGAGAACCATGTTTGATTCCCCATTTCTCCACATGAAACCTGCAGGGTAATCTTGGGCCATTCACAGTGCTATCAGAACTCTCTCAGCCCCACCTACCTCACAAGATGACTGTTTTGTGGAGACAAAGTGGGGGGGGGGAGTAAGATGCTCTGAGAATCATTAAAATAGAGGAAAAAATGGGTATACAAATCTACTCTTCTCTACTCTCTTCTATGATCTCCATAAGACAGAGCAGTTCCCCTGGAGAAAATGGCAGCCTCAGTCAGAAGGCACACCCATCCTGAGCTCCTTAGTCACCTCTGTCTTGTTCTTCTGAAAGGCCTGACTTCCTGTTAGCACTGGGATAGGACTGCCTCAGGCTGCTTTGCAGTCTTTCCTTCAGTCCTGCTGAGGCATTCTTCTCATTTTATCAGGCAGACTCAGCAACAGATCTTCTGTTTTCTCTGTAGTCTATCTGTGCTTTTTGTTGACAATATTGGCACACAAGTAAGCGTACAATGCTATACAAAGTTAAAAACCAGAGAATTACAGTTTACAAAATGAGCATGACATAAGGAGGTAAGAAGAACCTGTAACAACCTGGTTTACAAGCCTCACCAAGATGTCAGTCTTAATTTTTTAAATTAATAAATAATTACAAATCAAATATTTACACCATTCTGTCAGTAAAGATGTTGCTCTAACAGCCATTCTCCCTATTAGATTAATAGGAATTAATCTAATCTAAATTAATTTATCTAAATTAAAAGGACAGATTTCCCCAGCCACTACCTCATCTACTTACTGCTGGAGAATGTCTTGATAGGCCTGGCATCCTCTTTACTGCCTCAAGCTACTTTGCACTCTTTCCTTTGGTCCTGCTGGGACATTCCTCCCATTTCTTCAGGCATACTCAGGCCATAGATCTTTTAGCTTCTTCCTAGTTTCTTTGTGCTCTTTCTTCATCCTCAATGATGAATGCTCCTTGCCTTCAACATCTTACCCCTGTTCTTGGAAGGCCTTGGCTGATAATCTTCCTAAAGGTCTTCTGGTTTACAATTATCTTCCAGTTGCTTATATGCTATCTCTCTCTCAACTGCTCTCAACTGCCACTTCTCTGCCCTCTCCTGAAGGTTCTGTCAATGCAGTTGCTGACACTTGGTTAAGCTTTGTTCTTATTGGCTCTGGATTCCAGACTTTAGAAGCCCCCTCAAAGCATCCTTCTTAATTGAAAACTCATTCTGGACTTGAAAGCTCTACTATAGTGAACTTTTAATCTTCTCTTAGCAACAGCCATTTGCCTTACCAACTGAAAATATATTGTAACAACTGTTACAAAACCTCCATAACAGAAAACAAAACAATAATAACAATAACATCTATTCTAAAATTATTACAAGCAGTATTTGTTTTTCTTTTTGGAGAATCCAGCAGATAGGCTTGATTGCCATTTGTATCGGACCAATGGTCCATCTAGTCCAGCATATTGTTTCACTCAGTGGCCAACCAGTTTCCCTGAAGAGGCAAACAAACAGGGAATATGGGCAAAGGTTCCCCCAACTGCTGTCTCTAAGCACTGGTGTTCACAGATTTGCTACCTCTCTAGATGGAAGCTTCCTTCAGTCACCACGCCTAGTAACCAATGATAAAGTTCTCTTCTGTGAATTTGTATAACCCCTTTTAAGACAATACTTGTGGCCATCATTACCTTCAGTGGCAAACAAAAGTTAGGGATAAATAAACATGCCTTATCCTGGTTATTTATTTTTGTCCTGCATTTTGATTAGGGTAGCTTTTGAGTCTTGTCTTCTATCATGAGGAAGCTTATAACACAGTCCTTATTAAAAACCCAAGCACTGAAACAAATCTGCTGCTGAAACATGCTGCACTTCTCATTTGAATTAGAATGACAGTTTGTTCATTTTTAGTATGAAATGTTAAAATATGTTAGACTACAGTTGTGTTAATGCAATGGGCTTGTCAATGCCCCAAAATCTTTCTTGTTTATATTTATTAATTTTTAAAAAAATCTTACCCATAATTCAGCAAATCCTCTAAAAGCAAAATGAAAGCAACAACAACACAATCCCCTCAACAACAGTCCCCCATAAAGCTCACAACTAATAAATCTGAGGAAGTTCACTCCTCACAAGAAACTATAGATAGAACCAGAAAAGAGGACAGATGTTGAATCTTAAACTTCCAAATGTCCCAAAGGGGATTTCCTGCCCTACAAGGTGAATACCACTGAGCTCTTGTAACAAAGGACATTCTTTTCCTGAAGGGTATGATAAAATTGTCAAGCTTCAGGACACTATACAGCAGGTGAACTTGAAAAGGTTACAATAGTCACTACTTATGTTCTGTTATTTTCCCCCCCAGCATTCTTTTCCCCTTATTGTTGCAATGTAAAATCTAGCATTTTGTTTTCACTTCAAATGATGATCAAGATTATCTGCTGGATCTCACATGTAAAAAATTTTTTAAAAAATCTGCAAGTCCTTTATTTTAGTTACTATTTTACTTAACAGATAATGCCAAGTGGAGTCTAACATTGTGACTGAATAATGGTCTTACATTGCAAGATAAATGTCAAGGCATTTTTAGTAAACAAATGGTGAAGCAGAGAAGAAACAATTTTTTCCTAAAGTTGGAAACCCTTTTCCAGGCACAGCTTTCAATGCCAAAGAAATCAATCTGAGAAAATTAAGCAAATGAAGCCCACCAGGTGGATCAACAGAATCCTTGATTGGGAAACATTTTTACTTAAAAGCTTTACTTCAGTTTGCAAAGTACACATTGTTCAAGCATCAGAAACAGAAGGTGTTAATCCAAATACTTGACAAGGAAGTTCCATTAGAATAAAGGACAAGAATATTTGCCAAAAAGCTTTTTCTGCCATGCTCTGCTAGATAGCTTTAGTTACATATTTCTTATGCTTTCTCTTCTGCTCATACTGCAAACTTAATTTTGATCACTTAAAGTGTAGCTATCAAATTTCAGTTGAGTGCAAAACTCTTAAAATAGGTTTCCAATGCACAGATGACTTGATACACCATGGAGAAAAAGGAGCAGGCACTGGCAAAAATTTTCCTGAAGGAATACATAGGCTGAAAAGATGGACTCTACTTTGATGGGATTAGATGGATGGCACCTATAAAAAAATACTTGTAGAACACCAGGTAAATTTTTATATGAAACTGTTTTCACTTAAATTAAACCACTAAATCATCTAGTCCAGGGATGTCAAACATGCAGCCCGTGAGCTTCCTGGAGTTATGTCCTTGCAAATCAAATGTTGATGCTCTGAGTCAGCTTTGTCTCTTAACGGACATGAGGACTAGTGCCTAGTGAGTAGTCTGACTTGGGAACCCACAAATAAAGGGGGATATTACACTGGAGAGCCATTGCTAATCTGAATAGACCTGGGGGGTGGGGAGAGAAGCTTGCAATGCCTTGCCATTTCATGTTTTCCCAAGCTGAAAGCATTTTATATTTTTAGTTTTTTGCTTTGTGATCCTTGTGTTTTTCCTTGATGTTTTATTTTTAAAACTTCTTTGAAAAATCCCACTATTCCCCTTCCTTTCCATTTTAAACAAAATATTGCAAGAGTTTTAAGCATGTTTGTATTCTAAGTTTAAAAATAATATCTTTGTGTTTGCCTGTGTCCTTTACAAAGAGTATATCTCCTCTATCTGGCAATACATTTTAGGACATGCATGGCTCGGCCCCACAAAGCCCCATTTATGTCAGATCCACCCCTCCTAACAAATGAGTTTGACACCCCTGATCTAGTCTAATCCTGGCTGCTTGACAAACAACATATCTCCAAAGTATCATGTTGATTGTCCCCCATCCACAGCATTTAACTGACAAAGCCTGGAACCTTCTTCTTGCAAAGCATTTGCTCTATCACTTACTTATTAGCCCTCCACTGATATTTGAAAGGCAAGGAAAAGGGGGGGAGAGACATTGGTCTGAATGACCTATGGCCTTAAAGTATGATAGGACAGAATTAGCAATAAGCTGATTGACTCCAACAACCAATTTAAAAGACTCATGCCACAGGAAATTATATGGACATAAGAAGCTTAAAGAGTGACAAAGTATTATGGTGTCTAAATGACACCAAGATAGGAAAGTTGGCATATCTGGTATGATATATATATATATATATATATATATATATATATACACACACACACACACACACAGTGGGCATATAAAAAACCTAGTGTGGCACTGAAAATTTATTCCTAGGTAGGACCAGCAGTTTCTCATAGGTGGGAAATAGTAGATGGGAAAGACCAGTGATGGTAGAATATGTGACCGATTCTCCACTAAGCTTGTTCCATTGTCGGAGCTCTTTGCCCCCCAAGTTGGAATAAAGAGACGGACACAATTGGATTGGTGAAACTATGGGCCACTTTTATTAAAATTAACAACAATGGCAAGGGCAACTGAACTGCGGCCAGGTCAGGGCCAGGGGTCTCCTCAGACCGCTCTCCTGCCTTTTCAGCGGGCGAGAGACCCGGCCCCCCAGCCGGAGCTGTGACCCACAGCTCCCGCTAGGCAGACCCAGCAGGGAGGCTCGCACCGGAAGGCCCAAACACCAGACACGAGTCTCAGCGAAAGGCACCCATCCAATCGAGTCTCCAGGACAGTCTGCATTCACATACCTCGGGCCACACCAAAGGTAGATCCTGACAGACCCCTAACTCCCCAAAAGGGGGAGGCTAACCGGTCCTCCCCAGGCCGCCTGGTGCCATAAACCCCGTAGAACCTGCCCTAAAAGTGACCAAACTCTACCAGAGCACCAACCCAAAGCCAATTCCTCAATCCACTGAAATGCTATGCAGGGTAGGCAAAAAACACCCTCCAGTCACAAGCCAAAAAGCCGGGGAGTGAAAAAATTGCTACCCGGCCCCTCCAAACGGAAGCGACCAGCAAAAAGCCTGCATAACAGACAGGGCAGGTGGGTGGGCCGACAACCCTGGAAGCCGGGAAGACTGTCCCAGCGACGAGCGGGGCTTCAGCAACAGCGCTGAAGCCCCACCCATTCAGAACACGCCTAGAAAGGCGCCGACATTGCCGCTCTCCCTCCGAAGGGAGGCAAAACGTCCCCTCAGCCACGCTGCGAAGCAGCGGGCTTGCGGAGACTTCATTCTCCCCCAATGCTTCCATCTGATTTTGCACAAGCTGCCGTGAGGCTGCGACTGGTCCCGCCTCTTTCCCACAGCAAGCAGAAACCGATTTTCAGAAGATCTTGCTTGCTGTAGAAAAGAGGTGGGGCAAGTTGCAGCCCCAGGGCAGCTTGTGCAAAATCTGATGGAGGCATCGGGGCAAGGGGAAGAGCTCCGACGCCGGAACAAGCCTAGTCAGGAATCGGTCTGAGAGTAGTGAGTTCTACTTAAAATTGGAAATTCAGTACCTTCATAAACTTAGTTAAATATAAACTGCTGAGTTAAAAAGCTTTGTAGAAATATATATATTTCTAGAAAATTGCTCAGAAAATATAAATACAATGCTAGAAAATTGCTTAGAAAATCCAAAGTCAAGTATTTAATTTGAAAAGGAGGAATTTCCCAGCAATGTTGTATTGTGTGGAGGCATCCGTGTTCTTAATTCTGTAAAGTAGCATATGACCTAGAATCAGAACATTAATATATTTGACATGCTCTTCTGTTACCTACCAATACTATTCCTTGCTGGAGAAAAGAGGGCTACCTATCAAGGGGTATTTTAATTAATGTTTTTCTTACTCTTTCCTCTTGTTTTGTGTTTATCACAATCAGCACAGAACAAGCTATTAGTAAACCAGATTGAAAATTGTTTAAAAATACTGTTGACTATGAAAGCAAATGAACCACAAAACACAGAAAGCTGCATTCAACTGATCTTGCTCCACTTCAAGTACTAGGAAAAGCTGATTTTCTAATTGTTGTCTTAAAAGGCAAAAAAGAATTCTTCTTATGCCACTGAAAGAAAACTGTATAATATCCATGTCCCCTTAGTTGCATTTCTCATAATTAGTAATTTTTCATGAAAGACTTTTTCCCCTCCTTATTTTTTTCCCCTACAACGTGCCACCATCACTAATTCATGTGAGTTGATAATTATGGTACAGGTTGGTTTAATGAGATTAGTCCTTTTATAATTACTATGGTAATACATTGCCTCTGATTTGTACATAGTCTCCTTCGATTAATTAGGCTGTGATCACTTTGCTATAATTTAGTTTGTCTCATCACTTACGTTTATAATATTAAGTTATATATGGATTTGACTGTCACATATACAGCTTATTTTACCCAAATGGAGTTTTAATGGCCCAACCAGAATTTTATTTTTGTACTCAGTTGCCAGAACTAGACGTCGCAACACCAGAAAAATTCCATGAAAGCACTTTTTGCTACTTATGTGCACCTGCATGCTATTTAGTGGTGAGAAAATTTTTTGCAATGAGTTATTTTAGAGAAAGAAATGCTCATGGATGAGAATGTTAAGGCCATTTATTTTTTTTATTTTGCTCAACTTCTATCCTGTTCTTCCCACAGATAGGTTCAGGGCAGGTTACAACATTGGTTGTAAAACAATAAAAGCAAACTTTAAAAACTGTAGAATCTTTAACCCCTAAAACAGTGGTGGAGAACCTTTTTTCTGCCAAGGGCCAGTTGGATATTTATAACATCATTCATGGGCCATTCAAAATTATCAACTTAAAAAACAGTGCTCTGCCGAGGGAAACGATTCAGGTCAGCAAAATTAATGCAAATAATTGTTTTTCTATTTGAAGTCACATAGAAAGAACCTAATTCAGCACACACGCACACACACACACATACCCTGGCCTGCCGGCCTAGGCAAATGTCTAGGTCCAGGCATATTAGACCACATCCTCTAATATTAGCATATTAGGTCACACACTTGTTAGCATATTAGGCCACACTATCTGGGATAATCACGTGCAAATTAAACTGATAATACCTGGCTCCAACCTCCAACCCCTGCCACCCCTCTCTCCCTCCCTTCATGTGGAAACTGCAGCTGCTCCCAGCAGACCTTTAAAGGCACCCACATACCCCAGCAGCAGTCCTTCACAATGCCCACTACTCAGGCTCCATAGAGGGGGGGGGAGAGGAATGGGGAAAGAAAGGGTAATAAAGGAAAATAAAGAAAAGAGGGAAGAGAAAGAAAGGGGAAATAAAGAAATGGGGGAAGAAAGGGGGTAAAGGGAAATAAAGAAATGTGGGGAAGAAAGGGAAAGAAAGAAATGAGGAAAGAAAGGGTAATAAAGGAAAAGAAAGAGGGAAGAAAAGGAAATAAAGAAAGGGGGAAAGGGGAACTTAAAGGAAACAAAGAAATGGTAAGAAATAGAAAGAAAGGGAAATAAAGACATGATGGGAAAACTTACCTGAACTGTGAAAATGACTTTTCCAGGTCCTGCAGCGATCCTGGCTGGCTAGCCAGGCCCCAGGGAGGCTGCAGCATGGCTGGGCCCCGTGATCCCTGCCAGCAAGCCAGGCCCTGGGGAGGTTGCTGCACTGTGTTGCTGGGCCACACAATCCTCACACAACGTGGCTCAGCTCGGTGCAGCAATCCCCAAGGGCCAGATCAAGTGATCCTAAGGGCTGTAAATGGCCCTCGGGCCTGACGTTCCCCACTCCTGTCCTAAAATGATGATGTTCAGCTACTTCAGGCTGTTCCCACAGTGTCACAGTATTATTCAGTTTTTTTAAAAATGGAGAGAGCTAAATCCCATAAGGGATTCCAGATCGTAGGTGCCCTACCCTCGGCTAAACCAAGGCAGGGTTTGTCGTCCAGAGTCCTTGAAGACTGAAGACTTTGTAGTAGGTGATAACAGGAAGAGTCAGATGGTATTTGACATCCACTGCCTCACCAAAAGCCTGGCAGAATAGCTCTAGTGTCTTGCAGCCCCTGAAGAACTGTAAAAGGTCGCACAGGGCTCTGATCTCTAGTGGGAGTTCATCCCACCAGGTTGTGACCAGGGTCAAAAACACCCTAGCCTTTGTTGAGGCAAGATGGACGTTTTTTGGGCAAGGGATCACCAATATGGATAAGAGCCCAAGCAATCTTGTAAGTTTGGGCCTGGCTCGTAATGGACTTAGCACCATCTTGGCCTGCCACTGTCACAGAAACTTACTTAGCACACAATAACTTCCATTATTCTTGAGAAGGCTGCAGTAGCTGTATCCTATGTGCAACCTCTGATAGGAAACAAATTTCTCAGTGGGTCAACCTCTTTGCTTGTTGCAATAGAGATTTTAAACATAATTAAGGTACCAGCCCTACTTATTTCAAAGTTTCTCTAGCTTCTACTGCAAACTTAGGTAAGCACAAAATGGTCAGTTGTGGGTTCAGAATTAATGATTTACTACGTGTAGATTTATTTCGATTAAAGCTAGGGTTGCCAATTCCCAGGGGGGACAGGGGTATCCCTTGGTTTGGAGGCCATCCCCCTCCTTCAGGATTATCAGAAAGCGGAGGGGGGGGGGGAATGTCTGCTCAGCACTTCATTATTCCCTATGGAGACCAATTCCTATAGGATATAATGGAGAAATGATCCATAGGTGTCTGGGGCTCTGGAGGGGCTTTTTTTTTTTTTTTAGGAAAAGGGACCACATTTTCAGCATAGCATCCAGTGCCTCTCCTCGAAACACCCATCAAGTTTCAAAAAGATTGAACCAGGGGGTCCCATTCTATGAGCCCCAAAGGAAGGTGCTCCTATTCTTCATTATTTTCAAATGTAGGGAAGGCATTTAAAAGGCATGCAGTCCCTTTAAATATGATGGCCAGAATTGCCTTTGGAGTTCAGTCATGCTTGTCGCACCCTTGCTTCTGGCTCCACCCCCCCAAAGTCCTCAGATATTTCTTGAGTTGGACCTGGCAACCTTAGTTATAGTGTACTTGACTGGCTCAGACCAGAGTAACTTTGTATGTGATTTCAAATAGAAGAATTTTAACAGGACATTCCTGCTGATACGTTGTATGTATGTACACCTTAAGATACCTCATGGGTGTTATGGTATTAAACTCTGTCTCCTAATACAGAAACTATGATAGCAAATTGGATGGAGCTTTCCGCCATCCCAAGTCTTTGCACATATCTCTTTCTCAGTGCGGCACAATTTAACCAGCTAGCCCACTAGAGCTGTGATCCTTAGTTAAGTGACAGCTTGCTGTTTCACCTCAGGTCATTCTCAAGCCATACAGTACTCAGGAACATTCAAACCTAGGTAGGCAGAGAATTAAGTACATGAGGGAAAGGTATGTAGCATTTGCCCAGGGTGCTTTTTTTCAGTTCCTTTATTGGAGACACTCTTCATGTGCCCAAAGCATGTGATGAAAATGGTGGTTGTCATGCTGGAGTAATGTGTGAATACCTAGTGCCCCAACCTGTAAGAGTGGTCTTGAATTGGGGTTAGTATGCTTATTCCATGGCCAATACCATACATAGACACTACATTTAAAACTCTTGGCTTTAGGAGATGTTGTTTATACCTGCAGTTGATCGCTAAAGTGATCCTGGAAATAAAAGTCCAGTCATATGCAAGATAAACATCATTTCCATGTGCAAACATTTTTGGCTGGCTGAAAAGAAACCCCTCTAACTATTAAAAATCCTGACATTTGCCATAAATATCAATCATGAAAAACAATCCATTTCAGAGTATTCACAGTGAGTGACATATGATTTTAGGATATGCTACAGCTCCGTCAATGTTCTACAATTCCTGTTGGCTGCTGCTACGTAGGGCACATTCTTTGGCAGAAAGAGGCAACAGATGGTCTGGGTCCCAACATATTGCTAGTTCATTTCAGAAACTTGGCTTATAGTTCCTGGAGTATGGCTCTTTGCCACTTAGTAGCTTTTTAAAAAGTGGTATACAAGTGTGATATTTCCCTCCCCATTAATTCACTACTCAGAGAATGTAAAAGGTTTATACTGTAGTCCTTATATAATTGTACAATATTCCTCCTGAAAAGGAATTAATGCTATATATTTGAGAGACTGAACTATATTAACAGTTTAATGCACAGTGCTTCCTTCCCCTAATTTCTAGGGTGTAATTTACTGAACAGTCTTCACATGCTTTGGTAAAGTCATGTTTTTCTGAAAATGGCTAAGGGCATTTTTCAGCAGTGACCTTAATCCACATGCTTCTGTCAGCCTCTGTCAGCCCCTCTCCCCCTCTACCCCCCACTCCATCAGCATGAAATGGAATTGAGGGACACTTGACAGCTAAGAGGTTTAAATATTTGGAATGAACATAAACCTAATTTCTTTGGAAGTTCTTACGATCTATATCAACTTGTAAGTTTAAAACATTTTCTCTGTTTTAAATATAAAACAGAAATTGTAATTACATGGCAGAGAAATACCATATTTGGGGAAATTAATGTTCTGTGGTGTAATAAGCAAAAATGCATGTGATTTTCACTAACTTTTACATCACTTTCACATTATCAAGCACTACACTGTCTGACTAGGTTCATAATCTTTCATACCCTGAAAACCAAGTGGTCTTTATTGCCAAGGGCAGAGGTTCGACAGGATATCCATTAAGCTCTTCATAAACATGGCATAGAAGGCTCCTGAGGGGAAAATCTACCACAGAAGGTCTATAGTTACAGAACCAAATTCACTGAAGCAACAAACACTGTCCATTATATCAGCTCCAAACCACTGGCTTCCATGGCACCATGTGAGACTAGAATAGGGCCAAGCAGGGGTTGTTTTGTAGAAAAATACATGGTGGAGCTCATTAGCATAACTTAGTAGCATATGCATGCCCCCAAGCCAAAAGCAACCCGATGCAAGAAAGGAGACCCCTGGGTGAATGAGGCCGGCTTGGACTAGCTAGAGATCCAGCCTGCTCAAGCAGGCCTTGCTTGCTTGGGGCTCTCCAGAGGTGCCTCCCCCCCCAGTCAAAAGGCCAGCAAAACACCCACTACCCAAAATCACATAATAAATGGAGAAAGGGTGGTGTGGGCTTCTCCAGGGGGATAATGAGGGCTGCTGGGGGCGTGGCAAAGCCCCTAGTGGCTGGCTGGCTGGCTGCCTGTTCTCCTAATCCAGGGATTGTTATGCAGCTGCACCTACTATTCAATGGACAAAGTAGGTGTGGAGGAAGAGGGGGAACCCTCAGAAAGGTTCAGGAGCTGTGCTGCTGTGAGCTCCTGCTGAATCTAAGGCCTAGGCCAAGCAGATGTCCTATTAAATTTCTTGTTTATATTTTTATTAATGGATCAATTCTCCACTTTTGGCTGTTATATTCATTGTTGTCTGCACATGTTGTCTGGGTTTTATATTCATAAAGCATTTGTGGTTTATAGCATACATAGTTTTTGTGTATGATACATACATGAAATATAATGCAGAAACATTAATGCACAAATAACATTGAAAAAAATGCATGTATTTTTCAGGAAGATTTAATGTGAAGAAATGGGAAATGATGTGCAAATAATTAATTGTTCATTTTATACAAAATTAAAATGGGGATCTCAGAGTCAAAAGAGCAGGGAGAGGAAACTGAAAATCCAGGGCCATCGACGAAATAGCACCTCGGCGCCCTCTGTGCCCTCGTGTGAGGCTGGCCCCATGGTACACCTTGGAATTGCGCCAGCTGAAACAAGGGCTCAGACGACTAGAGAGGCAGTGGAGACATACTTGGGACGAAGCAATGAGAACATCCTATAGAACGTTTATGAAGTCTTATGAGATGGCAGTCAAGGCTGCAAAGAAGAATTACTTTGCAACCAAGATTGCATCTGCAAATTCACGCCCAGCACAATTGTTTAGAATAATTGGAGACCTTATAACATTGCCACAAGGCAAACCAAACATTAGAGAATTGGAGATTGCCTGTGAGGCATTTGCGAAATATTTTGCAGATAAAATCTCATTGCTCCGCCAAGACCTGCCTACCACCTTGGAAACAGTGAGCGAAATTGAGGCTCCGTGCCTGTCTTTGGGTTTGGTACTGGATCACTTCGACCCACTCAACCTGGAGGATGTCAATGGGATCCTCTCTGCTGCTCGCCCAACAACATGCGATTTGGATCCTTGCCCCTCTTGGCTGATTAAATCTTGCCAGAGGGAGCTTAGATGTCCTTTACGGGACATCATAAATAGATCCCTCTCCTAAAAAAATGTACAGCAGACCCGGCCGAATTGGCGAATTATCGTCCGGTGTCTAATTTACCATTTTTAGGTAAAATCATTGAGAGGGCAGTGGCATTGCAGCTACAGAGGTTCCTAGATGACGCTTCCATTCTTGACCCATCCCAGTCTGGTTTCCGACCGGGCCATGGGAAGGAGACGGTGCTGGTCGCCTTGGTGGATGACCTCCAGCGGCAACTGGATCGGGGCGGCGCTGCAGTACTGATGTTATTAGACCTGTCGGTGGCATTTGATACAGTCGACCATCAATTGCTAAAGCGCCGCCTCGCCGACATTGAGGTTGGGGGGTTGGCCTTGCAATGGCTTTCCTCCTTCCTCTCAGGTCAGGGACAAAGGGTGGCTATTGGGGGGGAGCGATCCCAGAGACACACACTAGATTGCCTCAGGGAGCAGTTCTCTCCCCAATGCTGTTCAACATTTATATGTGCCCCCTTGCCCAGATTGTTCGGAGGTTTGGGCTGGGTTGCCATCAATATGCAGATGACACCCAGTTCTATCTACTAATGGATGGCCAGCCCGGCTCCGCCCCAGGGAATCTCGATCAGGCTTTACAGGCTGTTGCAACGTGGCTCAGATTGAGTGGGCTGAAGCTGAATCCAGTGAAGACAGAGGTCCTTTGTGTGGGTCGCGGCACGCTAGGAGGGGAAATAGCTCTCCCAACCTTTGATGGCGCGCCATTGAAATCAGCGCGCCAGGTAAAGAGTTTGGGTGTTTTACTGGAGCCTTCATTATCAATGGAGGCCCAGATAGCAGCCACTGCCAAGTCAGCATTCTTCCACCTGAAGCGGGCAAGGCAGTTGGCCCCTTTCCTGGAGCGTTGCGACCTTGCAACAGTGATCCATGCAACGGTCACCTCAAGATTGGACTACTGTAATGCCCTCTACTTGGGGCTACCTTTGTGCCGGACCCGGAAGTTGCAGCTAGTGCAGAACGCGTCGGCCAGGGTACTGTTGGGGCTCCCGAAATGGGAGCACATACCGCCGGGGCTGCGTGGACTGCACTGGCTGCCAGTTACATACCGAGTCCAGTACAAAGTGTTGGTCATTACCTTTAAAGCCTTATATGGCCGAGGACCAACCTACCTGAGGGACCGTCTCTCTCCATATGAACCCCAGAGGGCACTGAGGTCAGTCGGAAAAAATAAAATGACTATCCCTGGGCCGAGAGAGGTCAGGCTCCAGAACACCAGAGCACGGGCCTTTTCAGCTGCGGCCCCTGCCCTGTGGAATTAGCTTCCAGAGGAAGTGCGGGCCCTGCGAAACCTTGACTAGTTCCACAGGGCCTGCAAGACCGTCCTTTTTAAACGAGCATACATCGACATCGACTGCTGAATTGTTGTGAATAAAGGATCCGCCAGCATGGTCCTGCTTAGGGACCTATATTACTATGGTACTATTTAAACTGGCAGAACCAGCGCCAGAATATCACTATCACTGCCAGATTAATTTAAATCAACTTAAATTATGTATTTTAAATATACTAACTGGTTTTTATAATGTTAAATCTTTTATTGTTAAATTTAAAGTTTTTATTCATTACTGTAAATGTATAAAATGTTGTCAGCCGCCCTGAGCCGCTAGGCGGGGAGGGCGGGATACAAATAAAATTTATTATTATTATTATTATTATTATTATTATTATTATTATTATTATTATTATTATTATTATTATTATTATTATTATTATTATTAATAAATGTAGATATGACATAGGTGGGAAATAATCCTTAAAGTTGGAGGAAGAACTTGGACATAAATCCCATGTAAAATGAAAACAACCTGTTAGGAAGGAGAAAATATTAGGTATTATGTGACTGACAATTAAACCAAAAAAATTGGAAAACTTAGCCCTGGGAACAAATTGTCTGAATTTCAGCAGTTCCTTAAAAGCAAGAGGTCTTCAAAAGAGTCTATTAATGGATACAAGAAGTTTTTTAAAATGTCATCATGTATATTATTGCCAGAACTAGTCTTTTAGATCAGGAAGGGCCTAGTGGACATTTTAAAAATAGCAGACAAGGTGCAGGATTTCTTAAGAACACAGGTATGTCTGGCTAGCTTCCTACCATTGCTATCTTCTTGTGCCAGTCTCAAAGATCTGTCAGCTGTGTCAGGGTAACCACTGGAGGAGTGGGTCATTCATGTGAACTTTGGTACTGCATAGTCTGGCTAGTAGAAGACAACCAGTTAGACTGAATCTCTTGTCTAAAAAGCGTGCCTCTCTATTTCCTCTTGGCACACTTCCTGTACAAACTTCACATAAGGGCATGCTTCTTCTAATTGTTTCTTGGAATAAATTAGATCTATGACATTTTAAGTTAGGAAATACAGAAATGGTGATCGGAAATGCTAGTGCAACCAGTGCTGCCATTATCAGCTGCAATAAAAATATGCTATTCTAAGGATTAGTTTCCACTTTATATTTCAAAAATATGGCTACACATTTCAGTGTCTAAGAAGTATGAGGATGTTAATGGAACACATAAAGATAAAACAAACTTCCAGAAATGATTCACATATCTTCATTCACTGATAGATACATTGTTGCACGGGCCTGTTATCCTTCTAAAAGCCACCCAATATTTTTGAAGATCTTGGTCTAGGACTCAAATTAAGACAGGCCAGCTATACCTTAATTCAGGGGTGTCAAAATGATTTGTTATTAGGACTGGATCTGACATAAATGAGACCTTGTTGGGCCAAGCTATGTGTATCATAAAAGGTACTGTGAGGTAACGGAGATATAAACTTTATAAAGGACACAGAAAAAGAGAGATTTTGCATCTCTCCTGTGTGGTTGAAGGAACCAGGCAAAGGAAGCTCTGGCTCTTTCCCTCCCTCCCCAGGGAGCCTCAGCCAATAGAAGGAAAAGAGACTTGGCTTAGTAGCTCTGTTGTGTGATTGAGAGAGCCTGGCAAAGCAAGCTGTCCCTACTCCCCTTCCTCTTCAAGGGAGGCCCCTCAGCCAATGGAGAAAATAGAGACTTTGCTCTGTAGCTCCTGTGCAATTGAGCAAGCCTGGTAAAGCAAGCTGTGACACAGAAGAAAGCAAGAAAGAGGGAGAAGAAAGCAATCCAATGATCCCCTTCTGTAAAGGGAAGGATAATACAGATAATACTTGCAGAAGGCTCAGCCTTCTCATAAGAATATAACAGGTACCCTCCTAGAATATCCAGCAGTCCATCCCCTTTCACAGAATTGAAAGCCAGGTACACCAGAGAGCCAAGAAACAGGTTATAGAAGCCAAACCTTTCCCCTGATGTTGCCTCCAAAAATTAGTATCCAGAGTTCACTGCCCTGAGTATGTCCTTGATGGACATATCCTCCATAATTTTGTCTGACTCCCATGCTGGTGGTTATTACTACATTCGCTACAATGAATTCCATGATTTAATTACTCGTTGAGTAAAGAAATATTCCTTTCGTCTGTCATGCATCTATTGCTCATCAATTGCAACCCCCAGTCGGAATAAAGAGGCTGACACATAATTATTGGGGAAAAGGGCCACTTTATTAACTACAACTTAATACGGCAAGGTAAACAACTATAGGACAAGCCCTGGGGTCTTCCTCCGACCCCGCCAAGTCCACCCTGCCCCCAGCATGAGCCATACGAATGTGACTAGTGCCGGGCTGGCAGACCACAACAGCCCTCCCCTTACACTTCAGCCCAGATCACCAGAAGGAGGCGACTAAGGGGAGGTATGAATACGACATTGAGCCGTAAAGCCCAGCTGCCTTTCCTGTGGATCGACTGCACTATACAGGTGCAGAGGCCTGGGTGCTCACCAGCAGGGTATAAACCCCTAGCTCCTTCTGCCACTGCCAATGCCAAGCCTCTGCTTAGGCATTCATGCCCCCCGGGCGGCCCAGAGCCGCCCGAAGACCTTGCCGCAAGTCGCTCAAAAAGGCCCGATTCCCCACATACAACTCTAACATATCCACCATAATTCCAGGGTGGGGAAGGAAGGTACCCAGACCACCTTCCAAGGCCTTCCTCAGGGCCCAATTTGCCTTTTTTTTCTGGCCTGCTCAATCCCCGCAGGGTCCAAAGCGGCACGCCAGACTCTCCGAGGCAAAATGGCAGATCAGATCAAGTGAACTCCGGGCCACCTCCACACAATGGCCCAAAGATCCACCACTGCCTGCAGGGACGGGGCCTTCCCCTTCATCATACTCAGATCATTCCCTCCAAGGTAAATGACTAGTATGTGAGGCGTTGGACGGACCCTTCCAGCAAACAGCAAAGGCAAAAGCCCAGGCCAGCAAAGCCCCCTTCGCCCCTGCCATTCCACAATAGCCCACTCGCTCAGCCCCAACTGATAAGGAAGGGGAAAGGGGAAATACTGGGAGACAGGGGGATTCACTCCTCAAGTCATAGTGAATTCCCCCTTGTTTTGTTCTATTCCTTTTAAAAAGCAGTTACAGGGTTAGTGGTGGTGGTGAATTTGTATCACTCTACAGTATATGGTGGTCATTGCTATTTTTTATTTACAGCAAAAATATAAGAAATTTCATAGGAAAGGAGAACTCACTAATGAAAACAACTGTGCACAGGAAGCAGAAAAACTGCTCCAGTTCCCCCTCTTCTCTTTTCAGCTCATTATCCTTTAAGAACAAGCTACAAAACCCACACATCCAAATCCAGATGATTTTTATTTACAATTACAAAGACATACAAAAACAAGAAACATTCAGTACTTACAAACAGGCATAACTGACAGTAACCTTTCACACTATCACAATGGCATTTGCATGGCATTTGAAGTGTATGAGTAATTCAGCTATGCTAGCCTTTATTTCCAAACATAACTATTTCTTTTGTTTTGTACTTCTGTTGGATGGTTTAAAATTTATTAAATGCTAAGAAACAAAGAGGAAGAATAAATTGACACTTGTCACACTGGAGAAAAATTAGCAGTGGATTTCTCCAAGTAGCAGTATTGGGACTACTGCTATTTAATTTGTTCATTGGAGATGTGCACAAACTGGGAAGATGTGTTTTGGTTTGTGGTATGCTTAGTTCTTAAACTATAAACCAGTGCTTTCTGGAGAAATGATAGCTGCAGGTTCAGGAGTGTATAGAATGGATCCTGTGCAAGCCAGTGAAACTAAATACATTGTGGATCTCCAGCTAACTCTTGCCCTCCAAGTTTCGTGAGGAGTAGATTTACAGAGTCTGAGTTACAGCCCCCAACGAAGGTGTACCCACCCTCCATTGTTTCCAATGGAGGGGGAAATCAGCAGAAAAAGAAGGAAAAAAGCAAAATAAGTTGCAGCAAACTTATGGTCACCCTGTAGGGTTTTCAAGACAAGTGATTAAGCAGGGATGTTTTGTCATTGCCTTTGTCTGCAAAGTCTTCCTTGCCAGTCTTCCATCCAAGTACTGTCATCCTGCTTAGCTTCTGAGATCTGACAAAATCAGGCTATACCATTCCACATTCCCAATGATACTCCATTAAGCCTCTATTAAATAAATATGTCTTTCTCTTTTATTCTTTCACAGGCTAGTTGGCAAACCTACTTACAAACATGTAGAGGAAAAGAGGTATTCCTACAGGGCTATTGCACTATCCCACATCAAATCTGAAAAAAAAGAGATCCTGCACCCCAGGATGCTTTAGACATTCCAAGAACAATCTGTCTGCCTGTTTCTGTCCTTACATTCCTTTTGTCATATTCAGGATTCAAGCCCTCTTGTAGAAAACACCTAGTCACATGATTGCATACTGTCTGTTTCCATTGCATACTGTCTGGGAGGGGGGAATTAACGGGTTATCATATGATTGCAAACACGAGTCTTAAAATATTTCCCTACCACTATGCAATATGTTTCTTTTTGATGTAGATGTCTTCCTATTAACCCATCTCCATTAGCAACTCAAAAGAACCATGTTTCATCCTGGACTTAAAGCTCATGTGGATGCTAAAAATCATGTTCCCCAGCTCCTAACCTGGGCCCACCAACTAAGTTCTCTAGACTTTGATTTCTTTCAATAGTTGGCCTGCCTGTCAATATCTCTTTGGATTAGGAAGAGATGGAGGAAACTGGCCCCATCCCTTAAATGCTGTAGGAAGACCCACCAGACGAGGTAGAAACTCCATCAAGTGTAGATGGGTAGTCTCATGCTGACTGTGGTCAGCATGCCACACCCTCAGTCCTGTAACCTGGACTTGGAAGCCAAAGCAGAGGCCCTGAAGCCACCAGCCTCATCCCCTATGTCAGCCCTATAGTCTGTTCAGCCACTGAGGACTTGAACCTGCTCCTGAATGACTCAGCAGGTTGAGGAGTTGCACCTGCACCTGGCCTTTAATGAGTCCTAATAAAAGCAGCCAGAAAATGGAGAGCCAGCATGGAAGCAACTTATTGACAGCTCTTATGTGTTGCTGTGCTTCAGGCTTCTTTGATCTTCTGGACTGTGATCTACCTTGTTCTTGTTGGATTTGCTTTTCTGGTTTGATGCTTGGACTTTTGAATAGCTGTGATTTGACCTTAGCGGGGTTTTTCTTAGTATGCCTGTTGCCTCTTGTCCCAGGTGCCTGCCTGAAGCAGGACAGCCTCCTGGATAGAAAAGGCCTCTTCAGCTGCTCACTGTATAACTCCACAGTCCAAGTCCATCAGCTTCTCATCTGCCTTCTGGATCTTCTCAGTAATTTCCCACTAGGTGCTCTGCAGATGGGCTTCTTTGTAGCAGAAGCTCCATTTCCTGTTGGAAGATGGTTATGTCTGCTGCTGGAACATTGCTTCAAGCTATTAGCTATGCTGCTGGATCTTGGCTTCTGTTACGGTTTCAGTTTGAAGATATCTCAGCTGGCTTTTCTTCTGGTTCCAGGAAGGTCTAGTTCTCCATTCTAGTTCAGTCACACCAGTTCTCTCAAAGGAAGCACAATCCTACTTCCTATGCCAGTCTCTATATATGACCCCTTTTTCTAAGTGGTGAGAAACTTCAGGGACTAGCACTTATCTGAGTTCCCTTTGGAGCAACAAGCACAAGGAATTTATGGTGTTTTGCCTAGTATGCGATTATTCACAGATATACTGGTGGAGGCAATGAGGTACTTAGGCTGGGCAACTAGTGTTACCAATTCACTGGTGAGGCCTGCAAATCTTTTGGATTTATAACTGATCTCCTGGGTGTCTGCAGTAGGGTTGCCAATCCCCAGGTTGGGGCAGGAGATCCCCCGGTTTGGAGACCCTCCCCCCACTTCAGGGTCGTCAGAAAGCAGGGGGAGGGGAGGGAAATGTCTGATGGGAACTCTATTATTTCCTATGGAGATTTATTCCCATAGAAAATCATGGAGAATTGATCCGGCTGTTTTTTGGGGTAGAGGCACCAATTTTCAGTATAGCATCTAGTGCCTCTCCCCAAAATACCTCCCAAGTTTCAAAAAGATTTTACCAGGGGGTCCAATTCTGTGAGCCCCAAAAGAAGGTGCCCCTATCCATTATTTCCTATGGAAGGAAGGAATTGAAAGGTGTGCTGTCCCTTTAAATGTGATGGCCAGAACTCCCTTTGGAGTTCAAATATGCTTGTCACAGCCTTGATCTTGGCTCCACCCCAATGTCTCCTGGCTCCACCCCCAAAGTCCCCAGATATTTCTTGAATTGGACTTGGTGACCCTAGTCTGCAGCTTCCCTTCCCTCCTTTTATCAGATACACTGAGCCATAGTGATCAGGATCCAAACCCACTACAGTTGCAGTCTAATGGATTTTGTTTCAGTCTAATGAATTAAATTTGGGTGTCTGCAGTTTTTTACCATTGTGTTGGGGCACTCTTCAGGCAAGCACTCTGTTTACTGTTTTTTTAAATATTGCAAAATATGTGCAAATTTTATTAGAATTCTCATATTTTTAACTTGATTTGCCATCCATAGGTTGCTAAATAGCTGGGGATTTTTTTAAAAGAGAAAAGACAGAAATGTTTTTAAAAACAACAACAAAAATTGACCCTTGTATAAATTGATAAGAAATTGCTATCGAAAAATTAATTGGTTCACCAATATTTAGAGCTGTTAAACCAGTTTCTGGGCAGATGGATAGTGTAAATACATACTTAAAGCTCTAAAAGAGGCAGAAGATAACATACAAAGAAACAAATAGAGTGGGCCTGCTCCTTTTCTTTAACAATTTGCACTCAATTTCCTTTAAATATACCCACTGCCAGTCTCATTCTCTTCATTCCTCCCTTTTCAACTGTGATAGCACATGTGGTAGTACATTTGTGGCTACAGAATATTACAGGTATTGAGGTAAAACTTAATAAAAATATCTTCCTTATCAATGGACATGATAAATATACATCATGATAAACATGGTAAGGATGCATTCTTTTAATTTTTTATTTCTTCTTGCTTCTCCCTTTACCTTGAGGAGAGTGACCCAGTTTGTAGTCAGATCAGCATTTCCTAATTACTGAACTTGTCTAACCTGATTGATGGCACAAACTCTCCAGCCTCACAAACTCCTCTGCATTTGTCTTCCTGCTGAATTACAGCATCAACGCTAAACACATAATAAAACAAATCTCTCTTTTGGAGCAGTCTCAAGGAAATGAAGTAATAGGAGAATGTCTCATTTGGAAAGATGTACTGTAGGGAAATAATCTTTTTCTTCCTACACGGAGCCCAATCCTAAACTTGTTTACTTGAAAGAAAGTCCTGTTGATTTCAAGGAGACTCGTAAGAAAGGATCAGTCATCCCCCCCCCCCCCCGTTTCTCCCTATAGGAATCTAGAAAATAAATTACTTATGAGTAGAGGTGCCACAAACTTCATAATGAACATTGTTTGCCAGCAATCATCCTCTTTCAGTCAGTCACAATCACTGGCAAGCTGAGCCTCGGATCTCTTCACCTTGTAAGTCCTCTGAATCAAAAAGTCAATGAACAGCTTTGCAGCTGCACAGATAATTGTGGTGATGCAGTTCAGTTTCCTTCTGTTTCACAGCTGCTTTCATGTCTACATAGTAGGTAAGTAAAACTAATTCTTCCTCAGAGTTGTGGATGCTTCAGGTAACTAAATGATATGATGAAACTATGTTTCTCATAAGGTGCAGCAACAACATGCATACACAAAATAGCACTGATAACATAGACTTGGATGAACACCAAATGGTAAAGCTTTTGTAAAAAAAAATTGGAGTGTGTTTATAATCACTGGGACAACAATCAGTGTGTGTGTTGTATGGGGAGGAGAACTAAGATTCCTGTTGGACTTTATGAGGACTTGCATACATTAAACATGGCTGATTGCACTGTTTGAATATGCAGAAAGTAACTTGTCAAACTAGCAGCTCACAATCACCTGAACTTCTTGGAAAAAAATCAGTTCCTTGCTCATGATCAGTGTGAGGATTTGTGAACAACATACTCTTTTTCAAGAGCATGAGAAGAGCTGACTCTCTACTCACTGAGAACCCAGAAGTCTAAATGACTAGATGACCCTAGAGGTCCCTTCCAACTCTGTGATTCTAAGTCCCATCCATTTCCTGGTGGGAGGATGTCTGGAAGAAGCCGTAGTGTGTGATTGCTGAAAATGGAACTGAGTCTCTACATAGTAGTATTCTATCATCTGGATGCTTGAGGAATAAGTTCACACTTACAAAAAAAAGTTGGCCAAGTTATAGCCTCATTTTGTCGCATTATTATATATGTTTTAAATCTTGTTCATAGTACTATATTTTGCTATGTATTTTTTATGTTTTGATTTTTATGGCTGGAAGTAAACTGTATCCTTTGGGGGATTTGCTGGGTTGTTACGACCTATGGCTACAACAATAAAATACTTTGACCACACTTAGACTTTTTAATTTGGAAAAGGAAATTATTGTGGGAGAACTCCATACGAAATACTAAAGGCTGAGTAAAGACTACCAGCTATCTAAGCAAGGATGGTGTGAGATTGTAAAAAGCATGCCCAGCCCTTGTGGTGGACAGAAGAAGAGAAAGAGGGTAAGTGATTGAAAGAACCCCTGAAAGTAACATTCTAGGTGGATGAAGGTCAGAGAGCACCCTAACTGCTCTCCCCTGGGGCTCCAAAGTCTGTGCTAGTATTAAGAGACATTGCACAATCCATTAATTCTAACAACTGTTTTCTCCTCTATCACTAAAGTACTGCTCCAATTAGGAGATGGAAGAGCATTCTAGGCCAGGCCAGGCCAGGACATGACAGTTCTGTTAGAGATCAAACCGATGAGCAGAAGTCATAAGCAGAGCTTAAAAAAAAATACAAAACAGGAATGCACAGGAACATAGTTCCTTGGCTTGGTGTCAGAGGGTGTGACCTAATATGCAAATTAGTTTCCGCTGGGCTTTTTCAACAAAAAGAGCCCTGCATATAAGTTGTTGTTTGATTAAACCTGTTTCAGACCAAAGGTGGGGAATTAGATATTTGAATGTTCTCTCCTCCCAGCAAGGAGAATGGTCAAGATTATTCTTTTTCTTTGCATATTGCACAAGAAGGTTTTGGTATCTGGGGAAAAGTTGGAAGAGAGAGGAACAGGTTGTTCACAGAGAGAGAGAGAGAGATCTTGCAATGAGTTTGATCTAGAAGAATCACTTTCATAGATAGATTTTTTAGGTTCTTGCCACAATTTTGATCTAGAAAATCACTTTCATAGAAATCTTTAAGATCGTTTGTAATAGCAAATAGATTAGAGCTGAACAACTGTTCCAGACATCAGAGACAGAAATGGCAGTGCAACAGTTGTGGTGACAGCCTCTGCTTATGTTACTTGCAACTGGAACATGGGGAGGGGTTTGGACAACTCATCTACAGAAATAAATTTAAAATTCTAAGTTGGTCTTAGCTGGAAGAGGCAGTGTGTGTTCCTGACCCAGCTGTGCCATATTTGTGGGTGATTTAAGCAATTAAGCAATCAGATCCAAAATGCTGTTTTCTAAAGTTGAAAGAAAAGGCATTTTCTCCATGAATTTTAATAAAGTTTACGAGCTCTGTACTAAATTATAAACTCTGTATTGAAGCTGCACATCCCAGCACCAGATTTTTGTTTAAGGTTTGGTGTGCAAATGCTATTTAGCATTTTAGCATTTTAGTTTAGCATTTCAAAAATAGCAATCATGTATAATTTAAAGCCATCCCCAAATGAGCAGGGCAGAACAATCCTGGGAACTATATTAAGATGAAGATCCAGATGTATTCAATTGTAAGCATAAACTGAGAATGCTATTCCCTAGCATACAATATTTTACAGTATCCTTGGCAGTATATGCATGGAATGGTGGAAAAACTTGCAGTTAAAGATGAACCCCTGGCCAGTTTGGCTCCTCCTAAGTGGATCTTTAAATTGTGAGAGGCCAAATTCCTTATATTTTAAAGGATTGTTGTGGAAGGACTCTCAGGCTCAAAGAATTTGCATCAAAGGAAATGTATTGTCTGTTCTCCTGTTCCATAGTCTTTTGACATTCAGGGCAAAATGCGTTGCAATTACTGAGGAGGCTTGGAGGGAAATTGGTTTTAGATGATACACACTTGAGGTGCATTCCTCTGATGTCAATTACCTCCTTTGGATCTCAAACTGAAAGTTTACAACCAGTTAGCTTTTTGCTTCCCTTCAGCCTAATTAGTACCTGCAGTGGGGGTTTTCCTTTTTAAAAAAAATTACTTTGATTCAGTCCACTGAATTTCACTTTGATTTAAATCCACTGATTTCTGTTTTGGATTGCACTGGTAATATACCAGTAATGTATTTCCCAGATAAAGACCTGGACTGATTCCTCACTAGCAATTGCTCTGCCCCTGGACTTCTGCTTTCTCCGACTCAAGTGATCAATTACCCACCAGTTGCTGCAAGGGCACATTTTGATCCATGGCTTCCTCCAATTTCCCTTGCAGCTTCCTGATCTCTAAAAAAACAAGACCAGGGAACTGGAGGGAGCTGCAGATCAAAATCTGCCCTTGCAGCAACTGGTAGGGAATCGATCACTTGAGCCAAGGAAAGCAAAAGCCTGGAGATGGAGCAACTGCTAGTGAGGAATCAATTCTGGATTCAAATAACTTGGACAACAAGTTCTATGTGTAGGTTTTGAGTGCATACACATTTTTCTAACACAACTGACTACAGCTCTAAGGTCACATTTTAACATTTTAACTAAAGAAATTAAGTATGATAAAATGGCCATTACGTTTCAATAGTTACAACTCAAATTAAAAACTGGAGGGCTAGTTTTAATTTGTATTTATTTTTTTCAATGATCATTTGATTAACCCAGTACTTTTAAACAACAGCATGGCTTAGAACACTGGAAACATTTTAAGATTACAGTCCAAAAGTATAGTCATTTTAGAGTAGCATTTATGTTACAGTAAAACAAAAAAAGAATATTCTGATAGTTTAAAGTTTATTTACTTCAATTGTGTGAGAAGGGTGTAAGTCTTTTTAGATTGCACAGTTATTGTATTTTGCATTCATGGACTAAAATGCAACTGGAGAAGTAAGCAATAGTCTGTAATATCTTAAGCCATAATAAATTATATTTACTTGGGAGGTGCCTTCATTAAGTGAAAAAATGCAAGTGAAAGAGCTTACTGAAAATGTATCCAGAAGGGCTCAATTAGGGTTACCATTTCCCAGTTGGGGGTGGGGGATGCCCTGCTTTTGCAGGCTGTTACTTGCCATTGACCAGCTGGCAAATTAGAGGAAACTCCATTTCCTCCAAATGGGAGGAAACCCCCCAACAGCAATGTTGCCAGAAATAAATGTAATGTACCTGCATCACCCAGAAATGACATAGGTATGTTGGTGATGTCAGGGGGCAACACTCTGGTTTTGGGGGGAAACTCTATGGTTTGAGGCTGATTTTACCATACAGTTTTGTCCAAAAAACAGAGCACTGCCTCTGACGTGCCTACCAGTGACACAAGCTTGTCATGCAAAAACATTTCCATTGATGCAGGGATATTGCATGAGGATGCTTTCAGCTCTATGTGGTGCCCCTCAGCCACCCCCTCCCCACTGTCATATTTGAGGGACCTGGCAACCCTAGCTGAACTTCATTGCCCCCCCATTCGGAATAAAGAGACAGACAACGTTATGGGATAAAGGGCCACTTTATTTAAATTAACGGCAATGGGAAAACCTGGGGCCAGGTTGAACCAGGGGTCAAAACACCGACCACCTCCCCAACCTGAAACAGGGCGAGCCGCGGGCCCCGGGAGTGAGCCGACCCAACAGCTCAAACCCGGCCGGCCAGGCACTAGATCCAGCTTACAGAGCTTCACCCTCACCCGAGCCGTGCAGCCTGGGCTGTGGACCACTCCCTAGTGACTGGATCACCAGGCTCCCTGGAACCAACCTTGAGCCATGCAGCTTAGGTCCCCCAGGTACGCCTCACACCCCCAAAGGTGCGTTGCCATGCAAGCTTACCAAATGCCCCCAAAAGAACATGTTCCCAACGGTAAAACTGCCAAGGACAGCGCCAAGCCTCTGCTTAGGCCACTGACCCCCCCACTAAACAGAACATGTTCCAGCCCATGCCTTAAATCAGCCAAAAAGGCCTCGTTGCCCTTTATCGACAAGTGAATGCCATCAGGTCTGTACAAATCCGTACACTTGGCCCTGATGGCTGGGTGGGGCACGTAAACTCCGAGCCCCGCCTCCATGACAATACATAAGGCCCTATTGGCCTTCCTTCTGGCCCGCTCCAAGCCCTCTGGGTCCCAAGCTGCCCACCACACCCGGCGCGGCAACATGGCCGACCACAAGATGAGGACGCCTGGCCATCTTCGCTTAATCAGGGTGATGTCATCCCGGGCCTTACCTTTCATTAGGCCCAAATCATTCTCCCCCAGGTGAATCACCAAGATGTGTGGCAGCAGGCCCCTCCTCTCCTTAAACAGCAGCGAGAGGAGGCCCGCCCACTTCATGCCCTGCCGGCCCTGCCACTCAATTGTGGCCTGCTCACTCAGGCCCAACTGAGATCCTCCCGGCATCCGACGTGCCTGATGTACCGCCCAGAAGACGATACCGTGGCCGCAAATAAGGATCCTCCTCCTTTTCGGGCCAGCCACAGCACCTAAGAAAGAAATAGCAGATTCAAAACTTTAATAACCATAACCATAACATAATAGAATAAACCCCACTGTCGTGCCTTATGAAACCAGAGGCCGGATATAGGTTCGAAAAGCCCAAGACTTCCAACGGCCCACTCGGTGAATGACATCACCTTCATAGCCCATAGCCGCAGCCGTAGACGCTGCCCCTATGCGAAAAGAGTGAGTGCCAAACTTCGCACCCCCGAGTCCCAACTTTTCTAGGGCCCGGGTGGTAACAGCCCCAAACTGAAACTTGGAAAGAGCGGAGGAGTCCTCATGGCGGAATAGCAGGCCCTGAGCCGTTCCCCGCATTTCTAGATATAGCGCCAAGGCCTGCATCGGGCACAACTCCTCCTCCACACAGGGGCCCAGCGTAATCACGCAACCCCTCAGTTTTTGGTCGGTTTTAGACCGGCGGATTCGAATGACCGCCTGCCCCTTCTCAAGCATAACATCACCCACCCGCAGGGCCCTGTCCGAAACATCGGTGCAAGAACCCGCAATCAGCTCCAATACCCGCAACGCCCCAAAAAACGCCGTCAAAGACGCGGCGTGAAAAAGAACCTGCTCATAACTCGGTACACAAACTGAAGCCCAGGTGGAGTGGAGTCCCCGCAGAATAGAGGGTGAAATTGGGAGCCTGCTATCGACCAGGTGGCCTGCCTCCCGGGACCACCCTTCCAACATTTTGGAAATCTGGAAGTCCTTGGTGCCCTCTGAGTACCCGCGCGACCTGCTGGTAAAAGCCAACCCAGCGAGCTGACCCTTGATGGACTTCACAGACAAACCACGATCCTTCTGCCAAACGCAAAAGTGGAGCAACTGCTCGACCAGGACAGGACAGGTCTCCTCAAGCCTGGCGCCTGCTCTAAACAATGAAAATTGCCTTGCTGCCCGGTCATACGACCTCCTCGTACTGGGTGCAATTGCAAGTTGGATGGCCCAGCTCACTTCCTCCTTCCAATTCACAACAGCTCTGCTGGCATGGGCACTGGACAACTGTCGGCCTCTGGGGCGAGCTGCTGGAACTGCTCCATCTGTTGCCAAGACAGAGCGTCCACCACACCATTACTAGAGCCTGGTACATGCCGGGCAGCAAACAGAAAATTCAGTTCTAAGCAGCGCAAAGTAAAACGCCTAACCAAACTCATAACTGGAGGGGACCTGGAAGTAAGATTATTGACAACATGGACAACCGCCATATTGTCGCACCAAAAGTGCACCGTATGGTTGGCCAAAGAGCTCCCCCAAATAAAAACTGCAACCACAATAGGGAAGAACTCCAAAAATGCCAAGTTACAAATCAAATCAGAGCTCCGCCACTCGGCTGGCCAAGGTTCGGCACACCACTGTCCCCGGAAATACACACCAAACCCGGTGGTGCCCACAGCATCAGAGACAATCTGCAATTCGGCTTCCAACAGCATAACCTCCTGCCAAAAAGATGTCCCATTGAAATGCTGAAAAAAGTTCTCCCAAACCTCTAAATCATCCCGCATGCGCCTAGTTACCCAAGTAACGTGGTGAGGCAAACGCAACGCAGTCATGCCGTTGCAAAATTGCCTCAAAAATGCCCTGCCGGGCGCCACCACCTTACATGCAAAATTCAGGTGGCCAACGAGCTGTTGGAGCTCAAGCAGCGAAACTTTCTTTCTTCCCTTCATTACCGCCACCTTTTTGCGCAAGCTACGCAGCTTATCCTGTGGCAACCGTGAGGACTGCTGTAAGGTATCAAGCTCTATACCTAAAAAAGTCAAAACAGTCGAGGGGCCCTCCATTTTCTCCACTGCCAACGACACACCCAGCTCAGCCGCCAACCGCTCAAAAGACCTGAGCAGATAGGCGCATTGGCCAGAACCCGCGGGGCCAGCGAACAGCAAGTCATCAAGGTAATGCGCCATGTCCCGCATCCCTGTCCTGAACTGCAAAGCCCACTACAAAAACGTACTAAACCGCTCAAAGGCCAAACAGGACACTGAACACCCCATAGAGAGGGCCCGGTCCATATAAAAACTGCCTTCAAAACAAAAACCCAACAACTCGAAATCATCCGGATGCACGAGCAGCAACCTAAAGGCCGACTTAATGTCGCATTTAGCGAGCTCCGCGCCTACCCCACAGTGGCGAACTATTCGCACTGCCCGGTCAAAAGAGGTGTATCTAACCGAACACAACTCATCTGGAATGGCATCATTAACTGACTGGCCCCTTGGGTATGACAAATGATGTATCAGCCGATACTCACCCTTAGCCTTTTTTGGTACCACCCCAAGAGGGGAGACCCTCAAGTTAGGTACAGGTGGTTCCGGAAAGGGACCCAAAATGCGGCCTTCTGCTCATTCCTTCCTTATTTTAACCCGCATTACATGCTCTAATCCTTTAACCGACTTTAAGTTAGAACACAAAAAGGGTGTTCGCGGACCCTGATAAGGAATCCGGAACCCAAACGTAAAACCATGTAACAAATAACGCCTATCATCCAAACGCGGATAATTTAGCAACAGCCTACTGAGAACCGCCATTCTGATGGGGATGGGGCCCTTTTCCAGGTGGCTGATTGGGACCTCCCAGCCTCTTGAAGCCCCCTTTTGGCTTTGACCTGTTACATGCTGTAAAAGCATGGGGTCCCCCGCACGCCGGACATTCGTGCAGGTATCTACAGGCCTTCCTGGCACACGCCCCTTGAGAGGTAAACTCCCAGCAAAGCAGCCGAGGTTGAACCAGCTGCCCCGCGGGTGCGCGGGTACCGGCAGGATGAGTCGTTTTCTGGACAATGTGACCACTGTCCGATCTGTCGCCCATATTAGGCTTCGCGAGAGCCATTAGTTGCAACTAGAGCTGTTGGCTGATTTGATCCCACGGCAACCCGGGATTAACTGCCGCCCTCATGCGGAACGCCTCATCATATTGAAGCCATGCTCCGCCCACGAAATCACTATAGCCGCGATAAATGATATCGCAATATTGAAAAAGTGGGGCGGCCCTCCAAGGCTGGACCCTAGCAATCACACCTGCGTAAATTAAAAACCCTGGCAACCAGTTCGACCAAGACCTGTCGACTTTCCTCCTCTTCAGCTTTTCTTTGTCCTTCTCGTCCATCTCCTCTTTTGGCTTCTTCTCTAGCTCCCGGTACAGCAAGCTGAATACATTGACGTATTCGCCCCTCAATATCTTTTCTCTAGTTGCCACCAATGGCATAGCCGAGTCGCCAAAAGGGATAGCATGAAAAGGAACCGCAGCATACGAAACAGCAGGGTGTGGTGGAAACCCGAGCCCCCAAGGTGAAGTAGACGGAGCAGCTAACTGGCCTCCCCAAGGAAGGACGCCCCCAGCTATAGGGCTCCGCCAGGAAGACCCCGTGTTTACTTGTCCAGGTGAGGGAGACGAGAAAGGAGACCACTCCAACGGTGACTGCTGACTCGGTGAGGGCCCTCCGGCTATATACGGAAACCCCAACCCGTGCGAAGGCACCGATGTGCCAGCCCCGGGTCCTATGACCGGGCCTCAAGGACCCCATGGCCAACCCATCCCTCGAAACTGAGCCGGCCACGTACCTTCTTGCTCAAGCGGAACCACTGCCACCTCCTCGGGCTCCCACCCGTGATCCTCCTCTGGGGCGACCTGGTCCGGCGCATCACCATCATTGCCACCCTGTAAGGCAGATAAACGAGTGAGAACCTCCCTCTGAAAGGCGATGGTTGCCGCCCTACCGCTACCCGTAAGACATGACATGCGCCATGAAGGACCGGCGCCGCCTCTTTCCCCCTCCAAAGCCGCCAAACTGTCTAGAATCGCTTGCCGCATACTGGCATCGTCCCACTCCTCAACCGGGGGCTCCACTGGACGGGGTCTCTTAGCCGGCTTTTTTGCAGGCTGCTTTCCCTTTGAAGGGCCCTGCCCCTTTTTTGGCGCCATAGCAACCAATACTACCAACGCCCCTCCAAATAACGCCACCCAAACCTCGTGGCCTGAAGGGAAGCCCGCGTTCCGCCTAAAGCCCGGCAGGTGTCCTGACTTTACCTATACCCCCTGACCTAATGGGCAACGCCAATGTACTAATAAGGAAAACCAGTGGAAAATTTGTGGGGGGAGGGAAGGCTATCAAAGCCTGCCTCAAGACACTGGGCTGCCTGTCAAGTCGCCTCACTGTCCCACCAGTGTGCAGCCTTTACCACTCGGGACCTACAGGCCAGCACTCACTGCCCAAACCACCCTACACTGCACAGTCAAACTTAGAAGCAGGGGGAGGATGGTAACTCTGGCCCACAGCCGAAGGCCTCCCGCCCAGCCCGTAAGGCCCGCAGCCGCAAAATCGAAGTGGCTCGAGGAAGACCGGGGGGGGGGGTTGATAAGAGCCAGGAACGATTAGGATGGAACTATCGCCAACGCAGCGCAAACCAAGGACCTCTAACCAGTCCGCACGCTACGTCTCCTTTCGTCCCCCTATAGGCCAACCGGCGAAGTAACCCAGCCCACCAAAACCAATGGCTGGGAGAGGGGAAATTTACAAGAGCGGGCAGAAGCAACCGCAGCCGCGGCCGCTCGGTCAAGGACCCGGAGGTCCTAACTCTGTGGCTCCCCTGCTCCCACTAAAAGCCCACCGCAAGGAATGAATAAGGAGACCCCGACACGACCGCCCGCCAAACGAAAATGGCGTGGGGGGGAATAAAGAGCGGGCCAGTGCAACCGCAGCCGCGGCCGCTCCGATGGGCGCTCCTTCCCTCCCACTTGGTGTCAAGTCTGCTGTGGGTTACTCAATATCTGTATTAAGGTTGGTTCTGAAGTGAAGGAGTCTGGGTACTTTACAGTGTACACCGGGGGCTGCTAGCTCACTCTCCTGCCCCCTCTCTAGAAATGCCTTTGTTGTGTAACCTGCTTTGAAATGCTAACCTGTGAACAAGATAGTGGCGCCTTCCCAGCCTTGTTCTCTGTGGGGAGTATGGGGTGTCAAGACTTCGGTCTGGGAACGAAAGAAGTAGCATCCTAGTGTGAAGATGTGTTGCATAGATTGCCCCCCGTAGGAATCTTTTAGATTCATACTTTAAATACTGGATTAGTGCATATGTGTTTCAGTCCTTCAATCTCTGCCATGGTCCACAGTTCTGATTACAATAAACTTGCTACTTTATCAAGAGACTCGTTATTGAATTCAGCCGACTTGACATTTTGAAGGACTCCCTATCTTGGAGTTCAACCTTTCCGGCAACTGAAAAGGCGATGTCCGAACAGTCTCCGGAGAATGGAGGATTCCCAACCAGAGTGGAGGGGGCCGAGACACCCTGGCACATCCATACTGCCAGAAGGACCGCGGCCTCCCCTCCACAGTTTCAGCTGGTGGCGACCCCACGGCAATACCAGCCAAGAACCTCCACTACGCTGATGGATCAAGCCCCGGTCCGTCGGGAGGCGATCATGACCCGCCACACCAAGCGGGTCCAACTGGCCGAGGCCGCCGCCGTCCACCCGGGCGAGGCGAGCGAAGGCACCAGCGCCGCGGGGGCGCAGGACCTCGAGAGTGGAAGCGAAGGGGCCGAGTGCGGAGCGGAGGACGGAGGGGCGAGCCCCAAGGACCAGACCGATGAGGAGTACGAGACGTTTCGCGCGATGGTCCGCAGGGAGATCGACGGGGCGGTGAGAGACCTAAAGGACCAGATGCAGACCCTGACCGCGCAGCTGGGCAGAGCGCTGGGGGTGACCGGGGCTCGCCAGCAACAGCCAGCCCCGGCGGGTCCGCGGGGACCCCCGGCTCGACAGGGCCCCGCCGCTCCTCCACCCGGAGCGGCCCCGCAAGCCCCAGCGGCGCCCCCCCCTGCTCCGGTCAGACAAAGAGACCTGGGGGGGGGCCGGGAGCTGGACGCCACGTTCGACGGGGACCCGGAGGAAGTGAACTACTTCGCGATCCAAGCAAACAGCTACATGCACTACTGGGGGGACTCATTCCCCGATGAGATGAGCCGCGTGGACTACCTCGGGTCGAAGCTACGGGGCGCAGCGAAGAAGTGGTATGTGAGCCTATGCGAAACCAACAGCCCGGTCCTCCATTTCGTAAACACTTTCGTGCAGGCCCTGCTGGCCCAGTACGAGGACCCCCTGCAAGAAACCCGAGCGCTGGCGGCGCTGCGGAACATGAAGCAAGGGGCCTGATCCATCCAGGAGTACGCGGCCGACTTCCAGGCCAACGCCGCCCGGGCTCGGAACTGGAACGAGGTGATGAAGATCGAGCACTTCACCAATGGGCTGAACCCGAGCATCCTGGATAGAGCGCTCACGCAAGCCCGCCCCGATACCCTGGTGGGGTGGATTCAGCTGGCGGGGGAGGTGGAGACCAACCTGAAACGAGTGGCGATGCTGCGCCAAGCACTGGCCGCCGGCAGGGGAACGCCGAAAGCAAGCCCCGGGAAGGCTGAGCCACCTAAAGTCAAGAAGCAGGCGGTGGCTGCCCCGGGGGGGCCCCGACGTTGTTTTCGGTGTGGGGACCCCAACCATCTAGCCTCCGGCTGCCCCCAATCAGCCACCGGGGCCGCCCCACCGCAGGGAGCCACCCGCCCGGGCACCCCCGGCCCCAAGAAAACCACCGGCCGCCCTAAGGACGCGGCGAAGAGCAGCGCGCTCCTGGTGCAAGACGACCTACAAGAGGAGGAGGTGCGTCTGTCAGAGGAGCTGGCCGAGCTGGTGTGGGAAGAGGAGCCGGCGGGAAACGACGCCGACCTGCTTTGAACGGTGCCAACCAGCAGGTCGACCGAGAGGAGGCACCGCTCACGGTGAGACCCACGGGAAGGTTGTACTTTATAGTGGTCAAATTGTTGAACCCAAAGCTAAAAAGGTTCCTACAGATCCGGGCCCTCATAGACTCGGGCTGTAATAGAGAGCTGATTTCCCCCAAGGTGGTGGAGGCTCTGGGATTGAAACGCTTACAACTGCCCCACCCCATGCACTTTGAACAGATGGATGAGTCAGTAATGGGGGGGGGACCCTGCACGCAAGAGACTGAGCCGTGCCCCCTGGGGATTGAGGATCACTGGGACTCAGAGACGTTTGTGATCGCGCCCGCCTGCGGCTACCCCGTGGTCCTGGGAGTGGGGTGGTTGGAAAAGCACGAGCCCCTCATCCGCTGGAGAGCCCAGACCATCAGATTTCCCGACCCAAGTTGCAACCAGCACCTTTGGCAGGCAGCATGGGGGCCACGAGCGCCAGCCGCTCGGGAGAGGGCGTGCGTCCTGGTGGAAGAGGTGCACCATGTCCCGGACGCCTACCGCGACCTGATGGAGGTATTTAGTGAGCGGGAGGCCAACCAGCTACCCCCCCACAGGAGCACAGACTGTGCGATAGAACTAATCCCCGGGGAAAGCCTTCCCAGGGCCAAGCTCTACCAAATGGGGTGGGCTGAGAAGAAGGAGCTGCGAAAATTCCTAGACTTGAACTTGAAAAGGGGGTTCATCAGACCCGCGACGGCCCCCCACGCGGCCCCCGTGTTGTTTAGAAAGAAAAAGGACCACAGTCTTAGGCTTTGCACGGATTTTCGTGGGATTAACGCGATTTCCATGTCAAACGCCTACCCCATCCCCCTCATCAAAGATTTGCTAAGCACGGTGGCGGGGGGGAAGATTTTCACAAAGCTTGACCTGCGGGACGCGTACTTCCGAGTGCGCATCAAGGAGGGGGATGAGTGGAAAACGGCGTTCAACACCCCGATGGGGCAATTTGAATATTTAGTCATGCCGTTTGGATTGCAAGGGGCACCGGGGGTGTTCATGAATTTCATAAATGATGTATTGCGGGAATTTCTGTACAAGGGGGTGGTGGTGTACCTTGATGACATCATTATTTATTCGCAAGACGAACAATCCCATGTGAAACTAGTGAGGGAAGTGCTGGCCACCCTGCTGAAGCACCAGCTCTACGCCAAGCTGTCTAAATGCGAGTTCCACCGCACGGAACTAGACTATTTGGGCTTCCGGGTGTCTGGGGACGGGCTGGCCATGGATCCAGCCAAAGTTCAGGCAGTTCTAGAGTGGGCCCCCCCGAGGACACGTAGACAGCTCCAAAGTTTCCTCGGATTCTCCAATTTCTATAGGACATTCATTGAGGGGTTCGCCCAGATCGCTCTGCCCCTAACAGACCTCCTGAAGACGAAGGGGAAGGGGGAGGAGGCAAAGCGACCAGGGGCCAGGCTGAATTGGACACCGACTTGTCAGGCGGCTTTCGACCGGCTTAAACAACTGTTCACAAGCGAGCCGGTCTTAAGCCACCCAGATGAGCGGAAGGGGTTTGTGGTCCAATGCGACGCCTCCGACGTCGCCGTAGGAGCCATTCTCATGCAGAGGGATGAGGAGGGGAAGCTGAGACCCTGCGCTTACATTTCGCGAAAGTTCTCGGAGGAGCAGAGGAACTGGTCAGTGTGGGACAAAGAGGCTTTCGCTGTCATGTTTGCACTGAAAACTTGGAGGTCCTGGTTGGAGGGAGCCAGGGTGCCCTTTGAGATATGGACGGACCACAAAAATCTAGAGGCACTAACAGGGAAAAGAAAATTGAGTGAAAAGCAAATCAGGTGGGCGGGCTTCTTCTCCAGATTCGACTTCACCCTGAAACACATCCCGGGGACCCGCAATTTCCTAGCAGACGCCCTGTCCAGGCTCCCACAGCATGAGAGCCAGAGAGAGGAAGTGGTAGATTCCCTGATCCCCCCCACGCAAGTGGCGGCTATGGTCACTACCCGCTCGCAGAGGAAAAAGGAATTGAGCGGGCTAAGCAAAGAACGAATCACCCTAGAGGCCGAACGGGAGGGAGGTGGGCGGCCGGAGGGGTTGCAGAAAAGAAAAGACGCTCTTTGGTACAAGGGGGAGAAACTGTACATCCCGGAAATATTAAGGAAAGAAATGTAATGTAATGTAATGTAAAATTTTATTTATATCCCGCCCTCCCCGCCGAAGCAGGCTCAGGGCGGCTAACAGCATTTCAGGTAAACAATAGTAATAAAAACATTAAATTCACATTAAAATTCACATTAAAATCAGTCAATAATCAATAATTAATTAAAACATTCCTAAGTCAACATTGGCGGTAAGCGTTACTAATCTGGCGGTAAACATTAATTCAGTTATTGGTGAACGCCTGTTTGAAGAGGGCGGTCTTGCAGGCCCTGCGGAACTGGTCTAAGTTCCGCAGGGCCCGCACCTCCTCTGGGAGTTGGTTCCAGAGTTGTGGGGCCGCAACAGAAAAGGCCCGGGTGCGGGTGCTTTGAAGTTTAACTTCTTTTGGCCCAGGGATATTCAGTCTGCTTTTCCCCACTGACCCTTCTTTTGGCCCAGGGATATTCAGTCTGCTTTTCCCCATAGTTGAAATTCTCCAACTATGTCACTGCTCCAAATTAGCTGGGCACTTCGGCTATGTAAAAACCTTGCACTTGGTGCACCGGCAGTTCTGGTGGCCGTCCCTAAAGAAGGATGTGTCGGACTTTGTAGCTGGTTGCCCGGTGTGTGTGATGGCAAAAAGAAGGGGGGGGAAACCCCCGGGACTCCTACAGCCTCTGGAAACAGCAAAACGGCCATGGGCCATGGTGTCCATGGACTTCATAGTCGAGCTACCCCCCTCCCAGGGGAAAACAGTCATACTGGTGGTGGTGGACACGTTTTCAAAACAAGCCCACTTCATCCCCTGCAGCCAATTACCCACGGCCAAGAAACTAGCGACTTTATTTTTCGACCACGTGGCCAAACATCACTCCATCCCTGACAAGGTCATAAGTGACAGGGGGCCTCAGTTCGTTGCCACCTTCTGGCGGGAGTTTTGTAAGTTACTAGGGATGGAACAGGGGCTAAGTTCTGCCTATCACCCCCAGACGGACGGACAGACTGAGAGAGTGAACGGGGTGCTAGAGCAGTACCTACGGTGCTTTGTGAGCCTACGCCAGTCGGACTGGGTGGACCTCCTCCCCTTCGCTGAATACGCTTACAACAACAGCGCTCACAGTTCCACAAAAGCATCTCCCTTTGCAACAGTGTTCGGGTATGAGGGAAAGCCGATTCCCATGCTGCCAGGGGGGGAGGGATTGACGGGCTCAAGTTTCGAGCAATGGTGGCAAGGTCCCAGCCAATGTTGGCCAGCCATTCAAGAAAACCTGAAGCTGGCCAAGGAGGCGTATAAGAAACAGTACGATAAAAGCCATGTGCCAGTCTGGGACTTGAAGGTGGGGGACTCCGTGTACCTGTCAACAAAAAACCTGCCTCTGGCACAACCGTCTAGGAAATTGGCTTTTAAGTTCTTAGGGCCATTCAAAATCAAGCGGGTAATCAACCCGGTGACAGTAAAGTTAGACCTCCCCCCTGCTCTTGGTAAAGTCCACCCTGTTTTTCATTGCAGCCTACTGCGCAGATCTCCGGGGCTGTCCAAATGGCATTCACAAGATTCACCAACCCTCCCCTCGAAGGGGGAGTGCCGGAGCCTCTCGGGGCCCGAGTTCCGGAGCCATAAATGTGACTCGCCCTCCTTGCAAGGCCGCCCGGCAGGAGGGGGATCCTAGGGGGGGCAGTATGTCAAGTCTGCTGTGGGTTACTCAATATCTGTATTAAGGTTGGTTCTGAAGTGAAGGAGTCTGGGTACTTTACAGTGTACACCGGGGGCTGCTAGCTCACTCTCCTGCCCCCTCTCTAGAAATGCCTTTGTTGTGTAACCTGCTTTGAAATGCTAACCTGTGAACAAGATAGTGGCGCCTTCCCAGCCTTGTTCTCTGTGGGGAGTATGGGGTGTCAAGACTTCGGTCTGGGAACGAAAGAAGTAGCATCCTAGTGTGAAGATGTGTTGCATAGATTGCCCCCCGTAGGAATCCTTTAGATTCATACTTTAAATACTGGATTAGTGCATATGTGTTTCAGTCCTTCAATCTCTGCCATGGTCCACAGTTCTGATTACAATAAACTTGCTACTTTATCAAGAGACTCGTTATTGAATTCAGCCGACTTGACACTTGGGCCCCACTAGCAACGGGAGAAAGGGAGGAGGCCCAGAAGCACGCAGCAAAATACTCCCTGTGAAGCCCAGCCGCTCTGCCTGGGGACGAAAGCCTCCGAAACGCCCTGCTCCTCCTGGTGCCGTCAACCGCCCTGACAGCGCTAGACCTCTCCGTCTGCCACTCGCCACCGACGCACCCAACGGTAAGCCCAAAGGCCCTGCCCTGCCACGCCTGATCGTGGCAACGCTGCAGTCCTTCTTTGCCGACAAGCCCTGGACGAACTGCGCCACAGGGGGACGGGGCAGCCTATTTCAAGGCTGCCCACCCCCAAGCAGCCCAGGGCAGACCAAAGTCTCCCATCCTACAGGGGAGGCAATGGGCAGCCCCCAGTAGGGTGACCATAATGTCTGAAGGCCAGCCAGGGACACGTTTGGGGGGGGGGGAAGGTAGGGGTGCGCGCGCGCAGAGAGCGCGCACCGCCGGAAACAGGAAGTGACGTCACTTCCAGTGACGTCATGCCACCACAGGAAACAGGAAGTGACATCACTTCCTGTGACATCATTTCCCCCACGTCACCTGCCGGAAATGGGAAGTGACATCACTTCCTGTGACATCATTTCCCCCAAATGACATCATTTCCCCCAAATGCCACTGCCGGAAACAGGAAGTGACTTCACAGCACTTCCTGTGACATCCCCAAAAACCCCCCAAATATCACCGCCGGAAACAGGAAGTGACTTCACAGCACTTCCTGTGACATCCCCAAAACCCCCCCAAATATCACCGCCGGAAACAATTTTGTTCTGAAATCCTGTATATACTTCATCAGTATATGGGATAAGGCACTTTCTCAACTGTGCTGCATAATGCAGCCTATTTATTTTGTCCTGTTTGCTCTGTTGGCTCTATCTGCGCCACCTTCATCACTTTCGGGGTGTGGATCCCCCAGTGGGGTGGTCTCCCGACTCCCTCCGCCGGCTGTTTCTGATAGCCCTGCGCCCCCTCTTTCATTTGATATGTGTCCCGTGTGGGTGCCACCCTCCCGCCGGGAGATGCCGCAAAATGAGCCCCCTTGAGGCTTATGGCGGCAGGGCTCAGGGGAAGTGAGCTAGACTGCTGTTCTTTTGAGGGGTTATAGAGTGTTTCGAGCCCGTCCCTGTGGCATCGGTCCCATCATTGTGGGACCCAGGGGGCCGGCGCAGCGGCACGCCGAAGCAGCCTGTCACTAATAACACAGGTCGAGATGCAGGACAGGAACCCGGAAGTGACCGACAGGCTGCTTCAGCGTGCCGCTGCGCCGGCCCCCTGGGCCCCACAACGGCGCTAGCCTCTGGAGGCCTCCAGGACCAGCGCCGGGCCTCTCCGCTACCGGCGCTGGCCTCTAGAGGCCTCCAGGGACCAGCGCCGGCTGCTCCGCGGCCTCTCCGCGGCCTCCGCTGGTCCCTCGAGGCCCTCCAGAGACTCTGGAGGGCCTCCAGGGACCAGCGGAGGCCGCGGAGAGGCCTTCACTGGTCGGCGCTGGTCCCGGAAGGCCTTCCAGAGGCTCTGGAAGGCCTTCCGGGACCAGCGCCGGCTGCTCCGCGGCCTCTCCGCGGCCTCCGCTGGTCGCTGGAGGCCCTCCAGAGTCTCTGGAGGGCCTCCAGGGACCAGCGGAGGCCGCGGAGAGGCCTCCACCACCGCTGCCGGCCCCGCGCGCGGGCAGTGAAGGCGGCGAGTGAGGGAGGGAGCGTCCCTGCACGTGCGCAGGGGCCCTGCGCAGGCGCAGGGACGCTCCCTCCCTCACTCGCCGCCTTCCCCGCCGGCGCCCGCGGCCCACCACCTCCGGGGCTGGCTAAACCGGGACCTCTAAATGGTCCCGGTATAGCCAGCCCGGGAGGCGGGAATAGGGGGCCAGAACCGGGACATTCCCGGGCTCCCGGGACGGTCTGGCCACCCTAGCCCCCAGCCTAAGGCAGCCGATCGGCCACTCGGCTGGGTGGTGCCGAAATCTTAATAATTTTAAATGCTAGATTAAAAGTGCTTATACCACTCGGTCTTTTTACAGATATATTTTGGTGTAAACATAGCATGAAATGCTTTTTTAATAAAATCAAATTAAATTAAATATATTCTTCTCAAAAGAGATACTTTTTGATCAGGGGGAAAGCGTGTGGGAGTAAGATCAAAAACTGTATTTGTTGGGAAAGTTAAGGGGTATTGGAGATGGTAAATCACCAGTATTTTGAGTATTAAGATTATGAAATGACACCTGCCTGTAAACCATTCCTTCCAATGTAGAAATCTGTCCCTTTGTTCCAGGTAAGCAGATGTGTATAGTTACTGAGTGGTGAGGGGAAATCACTTTGCACAAGCTCATAATACTCAAGTTAAGTCAAGCTTAGTTTAATATGGTCAAAGACCCATCCAAAAAGAAAGAAAATAGGTAACAAGTGGCATAAAACAAACCAATCAACCAAGGTTTACATTGAACTTGGGCACAATACAAAATATTATACATAAAAATTTCAGTTTCCATTTTTAGTTATAAAACATTTCTAGTTATAAAACATAAATTAAAATATTTCATAGACATTTAAATATTTTATCCATTAGCTGTTTATGGAGTCTTATGGCTTGTAAAGCAAACGTTGCAGCTTTTATAGTTATTTCCTGGTTCCTATCTTCTAAAATCTTATCTAAATAAAAGCTAAAATCTGTCCCCGGGAATTGGTCACAAATAGGATCAATATAAGTCGAGTGAATGTTCTGATAAAGTTTACATTCAAAGAGAATGTGCTCTCTTGTCTCTATCCTCCCATCTCCACAGATACATAACCTTTCCTCATAGTTGCACCTTTTGTATTTACCTTCTGTGCCTGCTGAAGTGAGCATATTCGCTCTCATGAGTATGAAGGCTCTTCTATAATCAGGTTTATCTAAATTCTGCAAGTTTCCTGTGCCTGAAGGATAACATTTAATCTGGGACAAATCGTGTTGACTTTCGATATCTAGAATCCTCTGTTTAAGAAAGGGTTTAACTGCACTACCATCCAAACCGCCCCTCATTGAACTGATGGCCCATACTGTGACTTCCATATATATTTCTCTGACTCTCATGAATGATTGTCATGAAAGCCTGACTAGGGCCATCTCACAACTCAGGGGGAAATTCCAGTCAAACCCTAAATCAGGCAATCTAAATATGCTCAATCCTGAATGACGTGTGGCCAGGAAGAGGCAGCATGGGAAGGAGAGCCCCCTCCCTAGATATGAGCCTCCCACAAGATCTCAAGAACAACATTTAGTACTACAACTTAATAAGATTGCCATGATGGTTTGTAGCGCCCGAGGAAAAATTCACTGATGGGACTCTAAATATAGAGTGGTGGATTCCCTTAACCATCTCTTGAGAATCCAGAAAATGAACATCGATTTGGAGGAGGTAGAGAATATCACCAATGCTACTCAAGTATATAGAGTGGTACTTAAATTTAAAAGTTCAAGGATACCCTGCAGAGTGCTCAAGCACAAAAATGATTTAAGACACCATGGAATTTTTCCTACCCTTGTATTTATTAACACCATTATAAATCCACTAATGATCAGAATACCAAATGATCACATGCAAGAAGAGAAGGATAGTCAAGACCTGATGATGGAAACTGAGGGCTGGCCTCAGGAGCCTCGGATGAAAGTGGATCTTACTCCTGTAGTACAGCCAGAGAGGCACTGTGAAGAAGAAGACAATGACTGGCTGGAGAATACAGTAGAAATAGAGTTGCTACACAACTCTGCAACTCTTCCATCAGACAATCGGATGCTTATAATCTCCAGATTAGGGAAATTATACAACAAACTATCAGGTGTTAAAATTGTATCCTCCAGGAAGGAAATGGCAGAAGACAAGTTGGAATCTAGATAAACCATCCAAATTAATCAAATCATAGACACTAGTGCCATGTCCCCTCCCCAGCCAGTTGTTTCTGCTCCAACTCAGCAGTCAGCAAATATAGAGCCAAAAATTGGAGCCAGTTCCACCCTGAGGAAGGATATTGACAACAAAAGTAATGTTACTACCTCAGAAGACCATAAAGAAATTACCCTTCTTCTATCAGTTGCCCTCTTCCCAATTCAGCAACGAATGGAATGAGAGATGATTACTGTAGCTAATTTTACCAACAAAACTCATGATGCAACTTCAGAGAGCCATAAGGAAATTACCGGTGAGAAGCACACAACCCAACAACCCCCCAAGCAGAATGGATGTGTTTTCCAAGATTCCCATAAGATTCTGGAAATTATAGATTTGGACTTAGACTGACTAAAACCAGGTCAGTGTAAGAATAGACCCCCCTCATTGCCCAATCACTATAAAGTCATGGAATATAATGGGTTGGGCTTCAAGAATAAAGGAGCAGGATGCAACATACTTCATGAGAAAATTTGTTGTTATAATGTTGCAGGAAACATGGTGCACATACTCCTTGGTCTTAGAGGGATACAACATATATGAGATTCAGGCTGAACCCTCAGCAGATGGCAGAGCAAAGGAGGGACTAGGTATTTTGATTTCTGCTTCTTTGAAAGCTCATAATACTCTTTTTCAGAGAACATTCTAAGCATGCACTGACTATTTTGAGCCAAAGTCCTTTGTTAAATAATAATAGCTTTCTGTGACCAAGATGAATTTTATATCATGCCCCCTCTAGCATAAGAGCTTAAAGGTCCTCTGCTTGATTAGGCTAGTGGCACATCTAGACCAGCATCGTTTCACGTAGTAGTCAACCATTCCCCCTAGATGGTCAACAAAGAAAGTATAAAGGCCAATGTTCTCTGACATTGCCTTCTAGCACTGATATTCAGAAGTTTGGTGCCTTTGAACATGGAGGTTCCCTTTAATCATCATGACTAGAGGTCATTGATGGGTCTATCCCCCATTAATCTGTCTAATCAGCTCTTAAAGCCTGTTAGTGCTGGTTGCCATCACTATGTCCACAGGCAATGAATGCCACAGTTCTGTTTTTTATATTCCTGAATATAAAATTATTTAAAGGAATTATTTCTCTTGGTGAACTTTGTTGTTCAGTTGCACAGTCAAGTCCAACTCTTTGTGACCCTATGGACCAAGTCACACCAAGCTCTCCTGTCTTCCAGCATCCTCTGAAGTCTGTTCAAATTTGTGTTAGTTACATCAGAAATGCTGTATAGCATTTGGTGAACTATATAGCATATAGAATCATGGTGAACTACTTCACTTGAATTGTATTTCGCTCAGAGAGGTAGAAAATATATAGAGATAAAGGCAATATTATATATTTGAACATCTTGATGAAAAATCAGAGAATTTCAGTTGACACAAATCAAGATGTGGGTTTAGGAAGCTGCAGGCAGGATGAAATGAATGAGTTTTATGAAAGCTGATTATCACTAGATTTCAAAGTCAAAGAAGCATCTTGTCAAAAGTTCAACAAGTAAGTAGGTAGTTTGTCTGGGTCTCCTCAGCCCCTGTCGTTCATTGTCTTAAATCATAGTACAGATGTGTCAATGAATAATGTATTGATAAAAAAAATCATAGAATGATAGCAAAGTTCAGTCATTGCAGAAATAGGTTTTGCATGTAGTTTCTTCTGCTTTCTTCAATACTGTTCAATTTAAAAAATGGCGATACATTTAGACATGTTGTCTTTAACTAATAGCTACTGGCTGGTATATAATTACCATTTTTGCACACAGCTTACCTCGCAGTCACAATCCTGTTCCCTCCGCATCATCCGATCGGATTTCCCACCATCTGCGCTGGAGTTACAAGAAGTGCCGCAGCTTCTGCATAGCAAACATAAACTGGGTTTTAGCGGTTTACGTTTGCTACGCAAAAAACGCGGCACTTCTTATAACTCTGGCACAGATGGTGGTAAATCCAACCGGACGCTGCGGAGGGAACAAAATTGTGACTGCGAGGTAAACTGTGTGCGAAAACAGTAATAGTTTGCTAGGACTATAGACTAGCAATTAGGGTAAATTTGGATCATCTTTTTTTGTAGGATGCTATCCAGTATGAAACTGATATAATCATTCAAAGAAATAGCAGGGTGTTAAGTGGTATAATCCTGTTACTTTAGTTGAAAATACCAGTGATATTAAAATACTTAAAAGTTCCAGTTACTGCTATTTTAGGTCATGGGGCTGTGAAAGATTCTGTTTTGCAGTGCACACATATGAAAAAGTTCCTTGATGACTTGGCAGCCACCACTTCTCTGCACTCTGTTGTGAATTAACCCATATTTTCAGAGAGCAACTTATTTGTTCAGTCATGTATTATGTATACTAGATCCTGTTACAGAGACCTTCTATATGCTTGACTTGGTTTTAAAATGAAGACTCAAGGGGAAAGGAAACATAGCATGTAGCAAAAGGCCATGTGCATTGTTTCTGTGTTTAAAAAACATAAAGGATGTTAGAAGTAAGCCTTATCTGGATTTTGTCTCAAAATGAAGTACAGCTGATCTGTATGTATTTGTGTGACACAATTTACATGGTATCTGGAAAAGTTTGCTTGCACATAACAGCTTATACCTTGGATAAAATGTCATTGGTTTTAAAGGTATCACTGGAATCAAATGGTGTTCTACAATTTACATGGGCTGGCTATCTTGAATATTAGTTGGAGTCACTTCCTGAGAGTTCTTATGCCCATATGAGGTATCTTATAATTAGCCAGAAACAGTTTTCAGGTTTTTCTGCTCAACTCAAACTTTGTTTCCTTCCTTTGGTTCCTTTTGTGTCATGGTAGAAACCACAAATGAATTTATTTTATCACTTGCCAAAGTTTAAGCACAAGTATATTTCTGTCATAAATATATTATCCTGTTTTTTCCCTCATGGTCTATTCTCTTTTGTTATTTAGGGATTTTTTATTCATTAACTTGTTTTGTGTGGTTTTGGATATCACTGTTATTTCCTGTTAGAAGAAGAAGACGACGACTGCAGATTTATACCCTGCTCTTCTTTCTGAATTAAACTGCCTCTCCTAACACCACTGTCAGATACATTCCCTTAGTAACTCGCACTAACTTCCCCATGTTGGTCTGAAATAGTTTTGCAGCAATGTTGGATTGGCTCTATCAGAAGTGGGGAAGACCCAACTTAGCCGTAGCCCGACTTTTATGGTATCAGGTGTGGCAGGGGAATTGGCTAGGGGCAGGGTGCAGAGTGGCAGGAAAATTGGTCTCCCTCCTCCCAAGGACCAATTGAAGAATCTCAGGGTGCTTGGGGAAGGACTGTTACAGGGGAAAACGTTGGCTGCTTGCCTTTTGCCTTTTGCTTCCATCCTTTGTCTGGCCATGGTGCAGTTTGCCCACCCATCCCACCCTATGGTTTAGGCCTTATGCCATTGCCAGTGTGTAAAGTATGTAACGGTTTGGGGACAATTTGATTTGACAGTACATCATAGTTTGCTTTTGTTAGCCAAGTGACATTGTTTGCTGCTGTTTTTCTCTGCTGTATTCCAAGTCCCAAGTTTTGGCAGTAACATCATGGGACTGGATTTGTTTGTGGAAATTAGCCTGCATGCCATTTCCTGAATACGGGTACTTCCTTAAGGGGTCTTGGCCTGAGGGCTTAGGGGGTCCAGGACTACCAGTGTTTGCTCTCTTGAGCAGATGACAGGGGAGACCACTGAGAGGCAGTATGCTGCATTGTTAAGCACTGTTAAACATCTTTTAAGCACTGTTAAACATGTAGCTTCACTATTAAGCAATGTGGGTGGAAAAACCTATAGCCTTGTGCATAATTTGATTGCACCAGAGAAGCCTGCAAGTAAGTCTTTTGAAGAAATAGTGCAAATTGATCAGCAACAGTTTTCACCCAAGCCCTGGTTTATAGAAAAAAAGATTTAGATTTCACAAATGGCACTAGCTTCAAACTGAATCTGTTCCCTCATTTGCTACAGAATTAAAAAAAAAAACTTTCAGAACAATGCGATTTCAAAGACGAACTTAACAATACATATAAGAGACAAATTTGTATGTGGGCTGAACAATGAAAGTATACCAAAGAGAAGTGAGCCCCAGGAACTTTATAGAAGGCAATTCACTCTCTTCACAGACTACCAGCCTATAGTACCTATCTTGAATCCACAAAAAGGAATCTCTGTTACCACTGCCACTCAAATGGAACACTGGGCTCTTTTTATTTATTTATTTAAATTTATATTCCACCCTCCTCACAAGCAGGCTCAGAGTGGATCACAGAAACAAAATATAGAGCATATTAAAAAATGCAACAACAGCTGAATCCTCACCCCTCTTCACCCATGGGAGTGACTGTCATCTGCATGGCAATGGATAAACAGACTTTGTAGGGCTGTTTCTGGGAATGATATTTCTGATAGTTGTAGATGCCCATTCAAAATAGCCAAAAGTATTGTGCATGAAATCCACAATTGTTACACAGATGGTTGAAGTTCTGTGCAGTTTATTTGCCCAGACAGGTTTGCCAGAGCAAGTGATAAGTGATAATGGACCACAGTTTACCTCAGAGAAATATAAATCTTTCACCCAACAAAATGGCATTCATCATATAACTCCTGTACCACATTGCCTGGCCACAAATGGACTGAAGGAAAGATTTGTACAAACCTTGAAACATGCTGTGAAATCTATGGCAGTTGAATTATGGTTATTTGCAGTAGAAGCTAGTACAGTTCTTATTGGCATATTGCAGTGCTGCTCATGCCACTACTGGCTAGTCACCATCAATGTTGTTTATAGGTGGGCATAAGTATTATAAGAAACCTGACTTATGCATGTGTAATGTACTCAGTGACAAGACGTGCAGAAGGCAACATACTTTATTAGAAGGTACATCACAGAACAGGGCAACGCAGGCCGGGACCCACCTTATATTCACTTTACCCGGAACAGCCCTCAAGCTGGCCCAGTCCAATCCTAGCCAGTCAAACTTTCTGCCACAGATCGTGATTGGCTGAGTCCTTACGCACGCTGTAAGTCCCCTGGTCACCACAGCGGCATGGCCACGCTGTGCTTTATTTCAGCACGAGACGCTACACTCCTCCCCCCCTAGTTAATGTGTATAGTCTCATAAGTAGGCTGGAGCCCTGCGCTCACGAGTCGATCGCCTTGGGGTTGCTTGTGGTGTCGGAGCGGCCCCTGTGGAGGGGGTCTCCTCCTGTGGAGTCGTCTCCGGTAGTGGACGGGCTGGTTCAGCTTGTAGTTCTGGATCGGCCGGTCTCGGGGGATCGTACGTTGGCAGGGGCAGCTCAGGCGATGCCGTTTCTGGTGTGCCCATTGATGGCTCATCCCCGCGTCCCGCTTCTTCCACCCCGACTGGTTCCTCCGGCAAGGTGCGGTGGCGCATCTGATCGATGTGCCTCCTTAAGATCTGGCCCCCCTCGGTCGCTACCTCGTATGATCGAGACCCCATCACCCTCAGTACCCGGCCGGCTACCCACTCCGGACCATTCGTGAAGTTCTTCGTGTACACTGGGTCCCCCGGAAAGAACCCCCGCGCTGCTTCCCTGACTTCGGGGGAACTGCAGACGTCGGTGGCCTGGTCCGGGTGTAGCCTGTCTAACCGAGTTGTAAGCTTTCTCCCCATGAGGAGTTCCGCGGGGCTGGACCCTGTCACAGTGTTGGGTGTGATCCTGTTGTGGAACAGGAAGGCTGCCAGGTGGTGGTCCCAGTTCCCTTGCACGATGCAACCCAGAGCCTCTTTAGTGGTTCACACCATGTGCTCCGCCCGACCATTGGTGGCCGGATGGAAGGGGGCAGACCTTATGTGTTGGATGAGGTACCGGCCAATAAACTCCCGGAATTCCCTGGAGGTGAATGCGGTCCCATTGTCTGTAACCAGAGTATCAGGGATCCCGTGTGTGCAAAAGACCCTTCTCAAGGCCTTGACTGCAGCTGCCATGGACGTGGATGCTACCGGGATCACCTCCAGCCATTTTGTATAGGAGTCGACCAGGATGAAGAATATCTGCCCCTGGTATGGCCTGGCGAAATCTAAGTGTAAGCGGGACCATGGCCGCCGGTTTGACTCCCAGCGGTGGACAGGTGCGCTGGGCGGATCAGGCCTGGATTCCTGGCATGGTTGGCACCTTCTCACCCACCCCTCTATCTCCTCGTCCATGCCTGGCCACCACATCTAGCTGCGGGCCAACGCTTTCATCCTCACTATCCCCGGGTGGGTCTCGTGTAGGACATCTAGTACTTGTTTGCGCATGGGGGGGCACCACTACCCTACTTCCCCAGAGTATGCATCCCTTGTAGGAGGATAGCTCGTCTCTCCAAGATGCGAATGGCCTGAACTCAATTTCTACCGTGCCCGTTGGCCACCCCCTGCCCACCCAGTCCAAAACCCGTGCAAGGATGCGGTCCCTGCGTGTGGCCCGAGCCACCTCAGCGGCGTGGAGGGGTCGCTGGGGAAGGGACTCTAGGAGCATCACCAGGTGGGCCGGTGCGGGATCTGGGTCCGTTGAGGGAAGTGGCAGGCGGCTAAGGGCGTCAGCGTGACCCATGGCTTTGCCCGGGCGGTGTACCAAGGTGTATGTGTAAGAGTTTAGGAATTGGTTCCACCTCAGGACCCGCTGTGACAAGATTTGTGGGGTCTGGCAGTCGGGAGCGAGGAGGCCCAGGAGTGGCTTATGGTCCGCTGGTATGGTGAAGCGCCTGCCATACAAGTAATCATTGAATTTGTGCACCCCTGCCACGATTGCCAAAGCCTCCTTATCGATCTGAGCTTAGTTGCGCTCTGCCGGGGTTAGGGTCCTTGAGTAGTATGTGACCAGCACTTCCCTCCCGTCTGGGAGTTGGTGTCCCAGGACTGCACCACCCCATACGGGGAGGCGTCGCAAGCCAGAATCAACAGCAGTGGTGGAGCACTGCATTAGAGACAAGGAGGTCTTTTACCGCCTGAAACGCGGTGGCTTGCTTCTTTCCCCAAACCCACGGGGCTTGTTTGTCCAGCAGCCGGTGGAGTAGTTCCGCTATGGCCACTTTGTGGGGCAAGAACGAATGATAAAAGTTCAACAACCCCAAGAAGCTTTGTAGCTCTGCCTTACACGTGGGGGCAGGGGCTTGGACAATAGCCCTGGTCTTGTCCTCCGTCGGGTGGATCCCCGCTGCATCCACGGCAAACCCCAGGAACTCCACCCGTGGCACCCCAAGCAAGCATTTTTCTTTTTTGACCTTCAGCCCCGCCGCTTGGAAGCGGCGGAGTACCTCTCTCAAGCGGCTGCTGAACTCCTCTGCGTCTGTGGCGACAATTAAAATGTCGTCGAAAAATGGCTGTACTCCAGGGATCCCTTTAAGGAGAGAGTCCATTATGCTCTGAAAGATCCCCGGAGCAACGCTAACCCCAAACTGCAACCTTCTAACCTTAAAGGCCCCTTTGTGGTTCACAATGGTCTGTGCCTCTGCAGTCTTGGCGTCGACCGGTAGTTGCTGGTACGCTTGTGCCAAATCCAGCTTCCCAAAAACCCGGGACCCTGCTAGAGCCACTAGAATGTGGCTGACCACCGGGACGTGGTAGGGGTTGTCCTGGAGCGCTTTGTTTATCGTGCACTTGTAGTCAGCGCAGATTTTCATGTCCCCATTCGGTTTCACCGGTGTTACTATGGGGGTTTCCCAGGCTACATACGCCACTGGTTCTAAGATGCCCTGGGCTGTGAGGCGGTCCAGTTCTACCTCTATCTTGGGCTTTAAGGCGAATGGTACACGCCTGACCTTGAGCCGAATCGGTCTGACCACAGGATCGATCGGTAGGGTAATGGGCGGCCCCTTGTAACTCCCCAGGGACCCGTCGAAAACTGCTGGGAACTCCCGGCAGATGTCCTCAAAACTACTTGCCTGCACATGCTCCACCCCCACTAACTGGATCCCTAGTGGTTGGAACCAGGCCAGCCCCAGTAGGGTGGTAAGTTGGCGCTTGACCACCAAAATGTCCAGGGGTCCCCTGAAGTTCCCTCTCTCTACTCACACTCGGGCCCACCCCACAATGTGCACCAGCTTCTTTTGGAAATCCCGCAGAACAAAGTCAGCCGGCCTCAGTTGGAGGCGGCGGCGGGGACATAGTTTCCTTAGGGTTTCCTCTGAAATAATGGAGATGGAGGACCCCGAGTCCACCTCCATAAGACAGGGGGCACCCTCAATGAGGACCGACATTTTGACCTTGTCGGGGGCGGAGAGGGGCAAGTTTAATACCTGCAGGCTGGTAGATGCTGTCGTATGGGCCTCGGTGGAATCGTGATGCACTGTCAGTCGCCGGCGGCTATTCTTGGCCCGGCAAGCCCGAGCGATGTGGCCCATCTTCCCACAGCTTCGGCAGTCCATGTTTCGGTATGGACAGTCCCTCCTCTCATGGGGGTCACCACAGCTGGCGCATTTGATGGTGGGAGATCTCTCCATCGCTCGCTGTTTCATGGGGGCTCTTGGGTCCGCTCCTTGTGGCCGCCGGAGCTGGAAAGCCTCTTCGTCCTCCCGATCGCCCGGTGCCATCTCTTCATGGTGGACTGCCTCTCCATGTGGGTGGCTGTACGCTTTGGTGGACCTCTCGAAGGCCGTCGCCTCGTTGAAGGCTTGCTGGAGGGTGAGCTCTTCCTTGGCGAAGAGCTTCTGCTGTAGCCTTTCATCACGGAGGCCCCAGATGAATCGGTCCCTCAGAGCCTCCTCCTGCTTGTCGAAACTGCAGTTTCCGGCGATCTGGCGGAGAGCAGTCAGGTAGACTGCAGCCGTTTCCCCGGGCTTCTGATCCCTCTTGTGAAAGAGGAATCTGCGGGCAACAAGGGACGGTTGGGGCGAGAAGTGCCCTGTGAGGAGTCTGACGACCTCCCCGTATGACCTCTCAGTGAGCTTCGCTGGGGCAGAGAGGCCTCGTGCGATTTCGAAGGTTGCCTCTCCGCAGACGCTCAACAGGACGTCCCTCATTCGGTTGTCGTCCGTGATCATGTTGGCTCTCAGGTAGCACGCGACCCGTTCAGTGTAGGTTTCCCACCGTTCGGGGTGGTCGGGGTTGAATTCAGCAAGATGGCCCATCGTTACGCTAGGGTTCGCCATTGTGGCGGCGGGTGTCTCAATTTCTTGCGGTCCTGCGCCTTCCTCGTCTCCAGCCAGGTAAGCTGCTTTCCACGGGGGAAGCCTTCCTAGACAGATCCCACCATCGTCGCCAGTATAATGTACTCAGTGACGAGACGTGCAGAAGGCAACATACTTTATTAGAAGGTACATCACAGAACAGGGCAATGTGGGCTGGGACCCACCTTATATACACTTTACCCAGAACAGCCCTCAAGCTGGCCCAGTCCAATCCTGGCCAGTCAAACTTCCTGCCACAGATCGTGATTGGCTGAGTCCTTACGCGCGCTGCGCTGGATGACCAGGAGACTTCCCCTGGTCGCCACGGCGGCTTGGCCACGCTGTGCTTTATTTCAGCACAAGACGCTACAGCATGCATGTTGAGATGCAACAATTTAGTCAAGTATCTGCCAGAGGATGCGGCACACCCTGTCAGCTACAAGTGGATCAGACAGCTACAAGTGATACCCTGCTATTATCCACCACCAGACAAATCTCTTACACAGTAGAAGTATCCCCTGGCACACTGTGGTGCAGTCACATCAATCAGAAATGGGGCTTAGGAGTAACTGCAGCTTGAACGATTGGACCAATATGCTCAGAGCAACCCATGACACCATCCCCACCACCCCACACAGGGGATAGTTCTAATACATCTGAACTAGAAAGCAGTGGCATATTAATAGGGTGCAGGGAGTGTGGTCCACCCTGGGCCCAGCTTTAGGAACACCTTCAAAGCCAGCATCATCCTGCTGCCTCCAGCTGAAGATCTATTTTTAAAATGCAGTTATGGCTGCAGCCACTAGAGGCACAGGGACACAACAGAGCAGGATCGGTTAGTATATACGTACTTCCCTTTCTCCAAGACTGAAACAATCATACTTACTAAACCCAACAACAAATCCAGGATGCTGAGAGCTGATAGAAATTGCTGGCCTCAGATTCAGTGGGAGCTCACAGGAGCACAGCTCCTGCCCCTTTCTGAGAGTTCCACCTCCTTCTGAGACTTCCACCTCCTTATCCATTGGATAGTATGTGCAGCTGCATAACAATCCCTAGATGAGCTCCACCACCTATTTTTTCTGCAAAACGATCCCTACCTGTAAGTATTTTCTCTAATAATCTAGCCTTCTGACTCCCAGTCTTCCTTTCCTTGCACCCAGCTCAGCCAGATCTTTCAAAGCAGTATTTAGGGTGTTGTAGCAAGACAAAACAACCTTTCCCTCTCTTAATTTCTCTCCCACTTTTTTACATGTTTCTCATTCATTTTTGTCTCCCTTGACTTAATTTTTCCATGTCCCACCCCCGCTTCCCTTTATTTTCACTTCTTAGCCTCAAGACCTTCTCATTTCTATTCTGCTTGGTGACAATATATTTAAGAGTAGTATAGTAGCAAAGCTTTATGGGAAATGGGGTGGGGAGAGTTAATATTTTCCCATGATCTAACAAAGTAATAAAAGGATGCTTCCTCCACCCTTTACATGCATGATAATGGAACATTGTTCTGTTTTAGTGGTTATCTCCTTGTCAAGCACCTCCTTGACAATTGAATAGTATGTGCAGCTGCATAACCATCCCTGGATGAGCTCCACCACCTATTTTCCACAAGATGACCCCTGGTGATTATATATTTGGTACAGAAGTTACAACTCCCAGTTCAGGCATTGGATTGTTAATCATTATTGTGTTGATGGATCTGATCTGATAGCCCTTTGTAAAGGCTACTTTGCTATATGACAATTATGTGATTTTAAAAATATCATTAAAATTAGATTTATAACAAATATGCCCATTCATCCTGCCCACTGGGGACCCAAAGGTGAATTGTTCTTCTGTCCTCCATTTTATCCTTGTGAGGCAGGCCTGACTGAGAGAGTGTCACCCAGCAACCTTTCATGGCAACTGGGGATCTGAATATGAAAGACATATGACAGGTTGCTTAAAAGCTCTCTTATTACATGTTGTCTGTCATGAAGATAACCTGGTTCAAGGTGTGCCAATTCCCTTCATTTTGGGCACTGTGGCTTCCATCAACCTTCTGGGGTTAGTGGCCAGTTTTTAAATAAGTAACATTATTTTCTGAGTTATGCTTGCCACAGGGACCTTTAGCTTCAGTTGCAAATAGCATGGTGTGGTATCCAGTTTGCCTGGTGTGGTGGTGGTTTGTCTCACCTGGGCTAGGATTTTCCCATGCCTTTCCATTTTGGCCATGGAACTTGCATAGTCATCCTGAAGCTGGTGGCCAATTTTGGCTGATTAAGCACTCACTTTTCTCCGAGGCAGGCTTCCATTTCTGGGCGGAGCAAACTGGCGATTTCGCACCAGTTGCTCTGTGCTGCCATTTCATGTGGAGCAAACCCGCGATTTGCCCTGTCGCAGTGTAAACTTGTTTTTTTAGGTTTACACTGTGGTGGGGCAAATCACAAGTTTGCCCCGTGCGAAATGGCGGTGTGGAGCAACTGGTGTGATATCACCAGCGTGCTCCGCCCAGAAATGGAAGCCTACCCCAGAGAAAGGTGAGTGCGGAATCAGCCTTTGGGTCTCCTAGCTTTATTCTCTGATGCATTATGCCTGCCAGTGTGGTGTAATGGTTAAATTGTCAGCCTAGTATATGAGAAATCCAGGTTGAAATCCCCACTCTGCAATGGGAACTTACTGAATGATCTTGGGCTAGTCACACAGTTTAAGTCTAACCTAACTCCTCACAGGGTAGTTGGGAGGGTAAAATGGAGGAAAGGATAATGATGCAAGCCTCTTTGAGTTCCATCTGAGGAGAAAGATGATATAAAGTAAATAAATAAACAGACAGACAGGCTATTCTTTTATTACTATATGTTAATGGTAACAGCAAACCAAGTGATTTGTTCATTTTGTTATGATATTTGGTTTGGATCAGGTTCAAATGGGGACCTCAGATAGAATCTGGAGCCCATGGTGGCTCTTGGAAGCCTTGGGAATGTGTCAGAGGCATATAAAATTAGGTTAGATATGTGACTGTGATTGCAATAGATCATATCCCTCCCCCAAAGAAAGTATTTCTTTACTTATTAAGGAATTGAATTGGCAGTGATGCAGAGATGCCCACTAGCTAGAGTGATTTAAAGATTAGATCTGTAAAGGAGAGGTCCCAAAACATCTTCTAGCCCTGATGCTACAATGACATTAAGTTGCACAAAATGCTGGGAAGTTCCAGACAAGCATCCTGCAACAGAGGCAACTGCTTCTGAATGGCTATTCCCAGAAGAAGCAAAGGCAATACCTCTTGGTCTCTTCAGAAGTAGCTCCAGTGCCCAAGATGTGAAAGAAAGCAATGATTTGGCTCTTTGCTTTGTAGGAATAGATTTTGTTTAGTTTCTGTTTCTGATGGGAAGGGGATAGTTACAGAGGATACTCACACTGGCCTGCAGTAGAAGAGTTAGTTTTGAGTCTAGTAGCACCTTAGAGACAAACAAGATTTTCAGGGTATGCACTTTCAAAAGTCAAAGCTTGTTTCATCAGATATTTGTCAGATATTTGACATCTTATCTCTGAGAAAGGAAGCCTTGACTCTTGAAAGTGCATACCCTGAAAATCATGTTTGTCTCTAGGCTGCAGTCAGACATTGTATGATTTTTAATAGCAATATGTCATATTATATTAATAGTAATGTAATTTGAACTGTCATCACAGATTCTTGTCATACCTACACAAGTTACCAGATGTTTTCAAGACAGGTGTTCCTGTCCACATTCACATTGCTTCTGCTTCAAGATGGCATAGAACTATATTAAAGCATTCGAGCCCTGTGGTCAGTACTTATGCTATTGGATCATATGAATTCAGACAGCTAGAGTGAAATAGATTTCAGGGAAAGTAATTTTTATTAGATATATGCTGTCATAAATAATGAGGCCAGGAAACAGTACTTCACAAGCATGTTTTGCCTTCATCTTGTTCAGAGTCACTTTTAGCATGATTGGTGAAGCTGTTAATGATTGACTGAGATGACCATAAAAGTATGTAAAGAATACAAGGGGATTTACATTGGGTACAAAACTATGGACTAGCAGCTCTTTATCGTTGTTTTTATATTCCACATCATGTTATGCAGCTTCCTTAATGAATGATGTAGGAATAAACCTGATCCTTCCTTCATGCTGCTCAGAATATAAATTTAGTTCCATTAAAATAATGGAAATATAGTATCTTGTAGTCATTTAAATGTTTTGGGGAAGTGCAGTCTTTTTTTTAATTTCAGTACACAATAAATTTCATTATGAAAATTGCCATATCTTACTTCTGCACATGCTGGTATCTCCACCATTCTCTAAATAGAAAATAAATAGTAAAATGGAGCAAACACTGAAACTAGCCAACAAACTCTGCTAAGAAATTGTATTTGTGTTTTTGAAGAAAAGTATTAGACTAATTTTCTCTTGCTTTTATATAAAAAATAATACTTGAAACTTTCCATTTTTGTAGTATTTCTCAGCCTGTCAAAACTCCAGGAGATTTTTATTTTCAAAATAGTGGACTGAGTCCGTCCCCCCCTTCCTTTGGAGTTTACATAGCTTGGCCACAGGTTATAAACATTTTGAAACATGGCACAGTTCCCCAAGCACTCTTCAGAGCAACTTCTATTCATTTCAATAGATTTTTGTTGGACAGCCAACTTAAATATAGGAGATTCTTAGTAGTTGCTTTGGAAGTGAAAATTAAGGATTCAGCAAGTGATTATGTTCTCTTTAAAGGTACCTTGCGCTGTGATACTGATGAGTGTGTGTGATCTGGAAGGATTTTATCCTGAAGTGTTATAATATCTGTTGTATTAGAAATCTGATATCACATTATAATATCTGTTGTATTAGAAATCTGATATCACTGGCTGCCTGTTGGTAGAACAGGCCCTCCAAACCCTAAGTCAACATGAGACATCCCTCATTGTGCAGTGGCAGGGATTTAAAAACTCAGTAGCATCATAAGCCATGTTTTTCTATAACGTGACATCATCATGCTCACAAGGACGATGCCCCCCAACTCTCTTCCTGTTTGACAGGATCAGTAGAATGAATACCATTGCTCCAATAAATTAGAAATATATCTTTCTTTTTCTACCTAGAAATTAAATTCAGTGAATAAAAGAAATTCCTGTTTGAACTATGAAGAAACAATATTAATTCACCTCCATTATCACACTTAGAGACAAATTTAATGTAAACATTTTATGTGCCAAAGGTAATTTTCCAGAAATCATTATTATGAAAAGAAATTAGAACTTGATCAAGCCAACTAATTTAGGTAAGTAATATCATATAAGAGTAGAAGAAGAAGATGAAGAAGAAGATATTGGATTTATATCCCGCCCTCCACTCCGAAGAGTCTCAGAGCAGCTCACAATCTCCTTTACCTTCCTCCCCCACAACAGACACCCTGTGAGGTGGGTGGGGCTGGAGAGGGCTCTCACAACAGCTGCCCTTTCAAGGCTGACCCAAGGCCATGCTAGCAGATGTAAGTGGAGGAGTGGGGAATCAAACCCGGTTCTCCCAGACAAGAGTCCACGCACTTAACCACTACACCAAACAAGAGTAAAGAAATGTTAACATGTATGTAAGGAGTATTCTTACAGTACAGTCCTAAGAACATTTTCCTGTGAGGTAACCCCACTGACTAGACCTGAGAAGGATTCTGAGTAGACTTGAAAAAAATGAAATTTAAAAATGATTTTTAAAATCAGTTTCTTAATATCTAAATAAAAGAGCTTTTAAAATCTTGCATAACAAAACCTATGGCTGAACAAAGTTGAGGTGACATAATACAAATTTTCTGAAAAGTTTTCATAACCATTATGAGGTAATGCAGCAGTCAAGTTTATTGTTAGTCAGTGACTTAATTAATTCATACAAAGCATTTAGCTACAACACATGGAATAAAACCATCAGAAGCATTCATAAAATTGGGTATCTGTGACTATAACAAAAAAGATAATGTGGCAGTGAAATTTTGTTTTTGTTAAATGTTGCCTATGCATATCTCAGTTTGTACTCTTACTACAGGCACATATTTCAACATGCATCAACAGAAATCCTAAATATTACATTCAGTGATTGTTCAACCAGGTTCAATCTAGTGATTTCTTTCCTTCAATTCAGAAAGGCTTTGTTCCATCAACTGAGAAAAGCTTTAAATCTCTGACATATATCTGTTGTCATGAATTTTGTCCTGATATTAATTGTCAAAATTATTGAGTTCTAGTTGCATGAGTATATTTCAATTCTGCTTACCCATTTCACAAACGATGGGGGGGGGGGATGTTGTCTCTCAGTGCTGTGCAGTTGGGTTGCACACTGAATATCAAGGCTGTGTGCAATCCACATTAAATGAATAAAAATCTGTGTTGTAAGAAACTGAATTCTGTATAATTTATTTCAGGTAAGTCAATGAAAAATCCTATAATGCTTAGAGTTTCCATCCTTCAGCCTTCATTGATCTCCATGCAGTTCCCTTTCAGGAAATGGCAGCTTCAGAAGGCAAACTCTAGATTCTAAGTGAAATCTCTTCCCAAAATTCCCCCTCCACAGACATCACTACCAAATATCCAGGAATTTCCCAGGCTGGAGTTGGCAACCCTAAAATGCCCTCTTTGGTTTTATTGTCCACAGATAATCAAGCCTGCCTTCATTAATTACCCTTGCCCAGAGCCGGCACATCCCTGAAGCGGCTGCCTGGAGCATAGTCCTGGGGGGAGGGCACCAGGTAGGTCCTTCCGCCCACCCTCATCTCTGTGGTGAGGGAAAGAGTGAGTTCGGTTGCAACTGACACAGGGCTTTTGGTCTCACACTCACGCACCATCACTCCATCCCTCACGTCTGTGCTTCCAAGCATAGATGTGAGTGATAGAGAGCCAGCATGTGCACTGAGCCCAGAGCCCAGAAGCCCTATGACAGCTGCCGCTGAGCTCACCCTCACCGAGGAGGTGAGGGGGGTGAGAGCATCTGGCCTGGGGCGCCAGGCCTGTATGGGCTCATTAGCGCCGGTGCTGTCCTTGCCAATTATACAAATATCAATTAGGTTTTAAGACTATAGTTCTGAGTATTAAGACATATTTATTATTTATTTAACACCAAACTGTACACTATTCTGAATATTTTCTTAGTAACTGCTAGTACATAAATACCACCCAAAGTGGAATTTTAAAACTCCTAGATCAAAGAATATGTAATTGCTTTTTCTTCTTTGCTTCCTAACAGTAATTAACACAGCATGCTTCATAGGCTGCAAAAATTTTGTGATTGAAATAAATTCAAGTAATAAAAAGTTGAACATGAAGAACTATTATTTCATCACTAGAATATATCATGTTTAAATTCCCAGTAAAGATTCAATTTAACATCTCTTTTAATCTGCTTGTGCTCATAATATGAAGTTTTGTTTGGACCAATATACAGAAATAAATTGGCGTGTTAATTAGGGCATTGTAACACTGTTATATTTTATGTATTACTTGGAAGTAGAGTTTGGTTGGTGTGTATATTGAGAACAGCAGTGGCATACTTAGTTTATTTGGTGCTTGGGGAGATAATTTTTTAACCTCCTCCTCCTCCTTCCTCTCTCTCTCTCTGCCTGGAGTACAGTCCTGGGGGGAGGGCACAGACATGAGTGATGGAGAGGTGGTGTGTGCACACACGCCCTGAGTCCTCTTTCTCTCCCCCACTCCCTCCATCCTCCTTTGGCCATCAAGTCACAGCTTTGAATTTTTCAAAAACTTATCTATTACCATTCTTGCTGTAGCACATAGTATCACTATTAATACCATTCTTTCTGGAGGAATTGTTATGAGCTCTTTTTGCCATAGTTGAGCAACATTAATTCTATTCTCTTTGTGTGACCAGATTTGTTTTAACAACTGTTCCCAACACTGTTGAATATGTTTGCACTCCTACTAGCAGTGCTTATTAGTGCCTATAGCCCCACAACACCTTCAAAAAAAATTTAGGATTGTTTGGGTGCATATGATGTATTTTTTGTGGTGTAAGGTACCATCTTGCCAGTGTTTTACGAAATTGCACCTTTATCACTATCGCTTTTGAACAGAAAGGCTGTGACTGCCAAATCTTACACCAAGCATGATCACAAGATCCAGACTGGATGTTAAGAAACACACTACCCTCCCCCCAGAGAAGGTGCCTCCATTATCCATAGTTTCCAAAGGACTAAAATCAAACCAGAGAATCTCTGCAGTGGAAACTGAACAGAGGGTATTTTTGCAGTCCAGCAGAGCCATGCAATGTACAGAGTGTCCAGCAGTACCACTGCAGTCATAGAATACCCAGTAGAACCAAGTGCCACTGTGGCAATGCCACTGATGTCAAGCACAGAATCACAGTCCAGGCAAGGGCTTGTGGAAGCCCAGCAGAACCAGTGCAATGTACAGTGCCCAGCAAACCATGTATGGCACAAGACTTGTGTAGGTACCAGCTTGGCTGAGCATGTGCCCTCCACATGAACATACTGCTGATGCCTACAGCACAGTGCCTACATACAGCACAATGCCTACATACAGCTAATGCCTTCAGCTAATGCCAACTGATTCCCCAACACTACCTGAGTCTCTGGCAGTGTGGGAGATCACTGGTTGCCTCCTAACTCAGCTGCCACCAATACTTGGGTGCATCTAAAAGGACTCCCTGGTTCATAATTTTAGTTGGGTAATGGAATACCTAAATTGTTTAATCTGTATTGAGAGAGGATTTTTTTTCTCCCTGAATCTAATTCTAAATGTGATATTGGTGGGCCAGAAAAGTAGAATGATGTGATATTGGATTAAACCAGAATCCTGCCTGTCAGCATCACACTTGAGTCTTGCCTGACTTTATCTGGCTAATGTATTGATATTCAGCTTCAAATAATATGTAGATCAAAGATTTCAGGTTTTCATGGCTGGTAACATCATTAGGGTTTGTAGAATCTTTCAGGCTCAAGTGCCGTGTTCTACTGGAGAAAGTTTTCCTTTCAGACGTTTCGTTCTCAGCTGCGGAGAACATCCTCAGTGGCGTTGCAGCCGGAGCAGGCGCTCTGACCTTCTTGGCTGCTGTGCATTGAATTGTGCTGCCTAGTCTGTAAATCTGTTCTCAGCTAGGGATGGGCATGAACCAAATTACAGACCAAAATTCATCATGAACTGGGACTGGTTGTGGTTTGTGAACATCAGTTCATGCTATCAAGGGATCCCTTTAAATGGTTTGTGCAAACCAAAATGTCTTCTGAGTTCACTTGTGAGTTGAGCTGCTGCAGTCACAGAGACACAGCTTTCAAAAGCCATTTAAGCTGCAGAGGCATAACTTTCACAAGCCATGGCTTTTGCAAGCCATGCTGCATCATAAACCTCAAAATGGTTCATTAAACAAAGGTTAATTGAGGTTTGTGGTTCATGAGACCCCATAAACCTTCACAAACCTTAATTTTCCCAATTTGTGCTCATCCTTATTCTCTGCCTTCTTCTGCAGCATTCCAAGGATGTAAGTGATCCCAGAGAGCTACGGATAGGCAGCTGATCTTTGCCTGCTAAATTAGAGCTCAAGGGTGGAGGTGATTCTGAACCAGCTCTCATCTGCAAATCAGGGGATTCCTTCACCTCATCTCCCTGTTTGTTAGCTTCTGTTGGCTCTGGGGTGGCTATACATGTTAACAGATAAAGTATACAGGGTTCTGCCCCTATATAATAAAAGGGGATCTTTATTCAGATACTCTGGGAAGAACATCCCTCAGGGACAAAGACACCAGACTTCAGGTTCTGAAATATATATATTGGAAATGACTAAATGACTATATGGACTCATGGGTGTGTGTAGTTACATGACCCATGGTTACATAGCTTCTTAGTTACATGGTTATAATCTTTCCTATGCTCAGGCTCCTTAGCCTATTACATTGTAAAGATAGCAAAAAGCATTTCATCCTCACCTCTCCTATGGCTTCAGGTGGTTGTCTATGCAGAAATGTGGAGGGGTCTTGCTTCTCAGGAGGCTTCCCTTAAACTCACTGTTAATTAACTAACCAACCAACCATGCCCTCCTTGGTAAGCCCAATTATACCTTTTCCATAGCATTCACCCTTTCCCTTTCTGTCCAATCAGAATCCGGAAAGTCCCCTTTCCTTCTATCCAATCAGAATCCAGAAAGCCAGATTCTGTCATCTTTTCGCTAGAAAGCCACAAAAACTCCCATTACATAAGGAAACCACCTATTGTTGCCAAACTTTTTTGCTAATTAGTACTAGATAGGCCACTGAACCCTAAAGGGCAAAAATCCCCATCTGGGACCAACAACTTTCCCATGAAAGCCTGAGAACCCTATCTCACCCATTCTAATCAATACCTTAATGCACATATATTATAATAAAGCATACAAATATTGCCTATATATATATATATATGGAAAAGGCTGTATGAGTGTGTATATGCAGAGAGCTACATAAAGGCCACAAAGATTCTATATAGCCATATACTTCCCCTGCATGATTTCCTAACCATCAGATTCATGATAGTTCCCTAGCCTATTAGGAAAGTTTAACAAATCCATTTAATAAAAATCTCTCCTCTGTGTACCATGCCTGAATTCCTGACAGGCTGATTCCCCATTTGGCAATCTCTCTCTCACCCCCTCCTATCTCCATTTCACTACAGTATTGGGATGATTGTTATAGAAACCCCTCTATAGGAGATCATTTCAGCCTCCTATCAATCTCATCTCTTCCCAAGAGGATATAGACAAAATCTATAATATTATTCTATAGAATTCAGGCTGTTTAGCAATATTTATTCACGCTGGACGCATTGGAGCCCCATACAAGGGCATTGTCAAAGTCCTCTTCCGAAATGAGATAATAGACTTGTTTTCCCAGATCCTCATTAGGACTCCATGCATTGAGGACACCGTTATCAAAGTTTACTTTACCATCTTCAGATGTTCTGGGAACCAAGTTGTTTACAGTATTTTTGTGCAATTATGCAGTCACATAACAAGATATTGACTCTACACACATTTTTGCCGATAAATTTATCCGGCCATCCGCTAATTAGTATCAAATGTATTTCCCCAGATAAGTTCATCCATTGGCCAACCGTCCCTTTTTATTGGAGAAATACTTTGGGACCCTTCAATAAGAACAGTCATATAGAAACATCATATATATGTATAAGAAATCCAACACACAGGGTCCCTCATTGTCTGAGAAGTTCTCACTATCACTGAGCCCTGCCTGGTCCATGACAAACAGTGATGGTACACCCTTGGATTAAAGCCTTGCATGGTGACCTTACTAAACTGCAGTTACCCCCTTTACCACCCCATTTTGGGGCATTTAGGTTCCCCCAACTGTACATTTTAATTTTGAAATGATATCATCTCTGAATGGTTTTCAGTGAATGCATTTTATCTTGTTTTAGAACACTGGTAATTTCAGTGTCCTTTCTATTTAAAACAAGCTGAGGCCATGAGGAATTATGTATGAGAACAAAATAAACAATATGGACATTTCCCCCTTCTCATGTCCAAATATCTTCCTCAGGATTATTTTCCCCATCTCTTATTGATTCGCTATTAGGGATGAGCATAGACTGGCTCTTGAACTAAAATTCATGATGAATTTTTTCTAGTGCACAGTTTGTAAACTGAAGTTTATAGCACCTTAACCATACGAACTTTTACACAGACTTTTCCATGAACTTTCAAACCATTCATGGAGGTTCATAACAGTGTTTGAATTGTTGCATTTCTAGACAGACTGTCTCCACTCAAAACTTCAAAGCAATGGGGTGGGGGAATAGAATTCCCAACTCTTGGAAATTCTGTTGTCAGCTCCAAACTAGTCATGTCATGTTCCAGTGGATTCCCCCCTTGCTGATGTTGTGTTCACTTTGTATTTATTTCCCATTTTCTTGCACAGAACTTGCAAAATCTCTCACACGCACTCCCCTTGCTTGGATTTGTGACTCTGTGCTTTTAGATCAGTCCATTTAAGCTCGTAGTGGCAGTACGTAATGCTGGGTACTAGTATGTTGCAGTGGTTCTGCTTGACTTCCAAATCCTCACCCCACTTGAACTGTGATTTTATACTTGACATCAGTCCTCCTGAGCTGGCATTTCCACATTGGCACTGAGTTTTGCTGGGCACTCTGTGATTGCATTGGTAATGCTAGGCACTGTGCACTGTACTGGTTTTGCTGGGCTTGCAAAAATGCCCCCTCTACTGGCTTTGCCATACTAGCAATGGATTCTGCTGGGCTTGCAAAAGTGCCCCCCACTCTACCAGTTTCTACTTCAGAGATTATCTGGGAGATTGATTCTATCCTGCTTGGACTGTTGCTCCTGCTTTTTTTCTCCCCCCCCACCGCCTTCATAGAATCATAGAGTAGGAAGGGATCTCCAGAGTCATCTAGTCCAACCCCCTGCACAAGCTCACAAATACTTCCCCCTAAATTCACAGGATCTTCATTGCTGTCAGATGGCCATCTAGCCTCTGTTTAAAAACCTCCATTGAAAACAATAGAGTATGGGGCATCTTCTTTGGGGGGGGGGGGGGCTTTAACTCCATAAATCCAATCTTCACCAAACTTGGAGGCCAGAGGAGAGTCAGCCAGAGATTCCCTGTGAGTTTGGAATGTCTAGCATGTCTGGGGAACTTCTACCACATCATGAATCTCACAAACCAAACCAGCTCATTCAACTCTTAAAAATTTGTAACAGTTAATGCCTCAAGAACCAGACATGCCATGAACTAAAATAAACCACATTTTCCCAGTTTGTGCCTATCCATGTTCTCCTGTTCTCACTATTCCATTATTCCAACAGGGCTCTTTTTTTTTAGCATAAACACACAGGAACGCAGTTTCAGCTGTCTTGGCACCTGGGGGTGTGGCCTAATATGCAAATGAATTCATGCTGGGCTTTTTCTACCAAAAAAGCCCTAATTTCCAAACATCAGAAAAATTGTGGAAATCTTTCCCCTCCTTTCAGTTAACTTCTAAAGTCTTTTTTAAAAAAAAATACCAAAAGAAACCTACAGGTTTGTGGGTGATCTTGTTTTGCTGCTTTTGTGATTGAAGTCAGCCACCCACTTTACTATTAGAGTGATGATGGCAATGGGGTCCCCATTCCTTCTGAGTTCCAATTCTTGCAGTTCCATTTGGGGCTATTATTATTTGGGGCTATTATTATTATTATTATTTTCTTATTCAGTCTAATGCTCTGTCTAGTCTGATAGTTGCTGTTGTGGAAAACATCCACTAGGATTTGAAAAGCAGTGAAAGAAAAGGTAGTGAAAAACAATTGCATCTGAAGGACTGCTTTGCTGTATTTTTAATTAAATGCTTATCTGGAGTATCACACTTTTTAAAAACTCCTGAATAATGTTTTATTTATGACTTGTGCAGCACATCACCTCTGATACCCAGTCTGCCAGAAATGACATCTCTACCACCTTCATTATTCTGCACATAGCATTTAAATATGGCAATTCATACACATTTTTATTCAAACATGGTTATGATTTCTGAGTACACATTCAGGTAGATGTATTTTTGTTTACATAGGTGTAGAAGAAACACAAGTACTCTGAAGCTGACATTTCAGCATCCCACAGGGAAACTTTTGAAAAGATTCCTCCATAAATGAGTTCTTGAATGTGAATGAAATTTAGTTGCTGATTACAGGAAATGTCTGCATCTAGTTTGAAGTTATGAATCGCAGCTAGCGATTAAATAAGGGCTCTTCCCAGTGAGCTTTAAAAATATACTTTACTAAATATAAGGCCTGTTGTAAATAAAAATATACTTTCTCTACAAATGGGGAGGGGGGGGACAAAGAAGCTTACATCAGTCTACTCTCCCCTCCTTGATCTGCACCACATCCCTGCAAGGTAGGTGAGGCTGGAAGTGTGTGACTGGTCTGAAATCACTCAGTCAGCTTCCACAGCAAAAACCTGGGTCTGGCAGATCCTGCTCTGAAGCCCTAACTCCTATGCGCCCCTCAGACTCTACCACAGAATCTCCAGGGTTTTCCCACCAACCTGGAACTGGCAGCCATAATCAGAATTGGCCCCAATGAGTTCTCCCTTTAGTGATACCTTTCAGAACACTCTCCCTCTGATAATGTTGACTTCAATCTCTCTCCATCTCTCACTTTCCCTCCCTATCTGTCTCTTTGTAACTGGCCTACTGCAACAGGACACCATCCCCCCCCCCCGGGTGTTTCCTTCCTAGAGGAGGATAGGGAGGAGTCCTCAGCCAATCAAGGGAGTTCTCAGCCAATTGAGAGAAAGCCTTCCCTTCTCCTCCCTCCCTAAGCCAATTGTGGGAAGTCTTTCTCTATGGCTCTTTCTGTTTTCCTCCATCCCTCAGCCAGTCAAGGGAAGGCTTTCTTTCTCTCCTCTGCAAAGCAGTGCAACAGGCAGCTTAGTCAATGAAAGAGTAGGGAGAGGCAGCAACAACCAGAACCAAAGTCGGTTGCCTTTTACTGACAGAATTAACTTGGTTGGTTAGAAACTGCCGCTCAGGTGGGAGAAAGGAGGGGAGTCAACCAATGAGTTCTCCCTCAAAGGCCAAAATAGGACTTGAAAGGGCCTCCCCCATGGGCTTCTATTGAGAGAAGTCCCCAGATATTTCTTGAATTGGACTTTGCAACCCTGTTTGGGACTCAGGTGGCCTCAGGGCACATAGCCTTGGTTCTGCTGAGTTGGCAAAAATGCCCTCCATCTTCAGTTTCGACTGAAGAGTTTCTCAGATATTTTGGTTCTGTTTCTGTTCTGCTAGGCTTCACCCTTCACTTTTTTTGCCCCCCCCCCCCGCATTGGAAGCAACAGAGTATGGGGGCACTTGCTTTGGGAGAGCATAACTTGTACCCTGTAAATCCAATCCTCACCAATTTTGGAGGGCACGTAGAGGAAAGTCATCTGAAGATGCACTGTGAGTTTTGTTTCTCTAGCTTGCTGGGGAGCCTTTAAGTACACATCTGAACCCTCTGAACCTCATTTCCCCAGAAAGAACTTTCATGAGGGCATCTTCTTGAGGGGGGGCATACCTTGAACCTCGTAAATCCAACCATCACCAAACTTGAGAGGCAGGTAGAGAAGAGTCAGCCATAGATCTGCCGCTAGTGTAAAGTTTTGCCCAGAATTTATCACAAGACTTCTTGAGTAAATGCAGAAGAAGCTTTAATGAAGAAACATATAGCAAACACTTGTATCATGTATGTACAAGGCTACTGACCTTGCCAGACTGATACAAAACAAAACTTACAATCCACAAATAGGTTTTAGGTTGATCCCAGTAGGCTTAAGTCTGCTTAAGAGCATACGAAAGCTTACATTCTGAATAAAACTTAGTTGGTCTTAAAGGTGCACTTGTTTACTGCTAGGTTTTAGGTTAACAGCCCATCATCTCCTCCCGCCAAAATGTCTCCCGCTCAAAAGTCTTTGAATTATTTCTCAGGCTGCAGTGTTATTCTTCCCCAAGGACTCATTCCACTTTACAGACATCTTCCATTGGTACCTATCTCCTGTTACTAAGGAGATGAGATTAGGCTCCCGCTTCCCACAGTGGTTTACCATCCACTGTGGCCTCCTTTGTTGCTAATACTATTCAACATACAATCTTAAAAGAATAAAACAGTCATAAATCCTAGCATGCGTATTTAAAAGTTCTCTGAGGTCACAGGCTCTGGGAAATTCCTTGTTTGGTGTGAGATCTTGTAAAACTGCTTCTAGTTGGATTAGACAAAACTGAATTAGATGGACCAGTGGTCTAAGGCAACTTTACATATATAGAAGAGTGTTGGAAACACTTGTCCTTGCTCAAGTACTATTCCCAGATTACCACTGCACTTTTCTTCATAGTTGTCAATTGAAAGAATGTTCTTCTGTAGAGGAAAATACCAGGCCTTGGATTCAGTGGGAGCTCACAGGAGCGCAGCTCCTGAACCTTTCTGAGAGTTCCTCCTCCTCCTCCTCTTGAGAGTTCCACCTCCTTTCCATTGAATAGTAGGTACAGCTGCATAACAATCCCTTAATGAGCTCCACTGCCTGTCTTTCTATAAAATGACCCCTGGGGGATACCAATGGGGTCTGGATTAAGTGTGCTTAGTTTCTTGGTGGCCACAGCATCTATGGTAAGAGTAGGCCCTTTGTCTTCTCAAATATATGCTGCTTTTCATCCCTGGGTATTTTTTTCCGTAGAACACCACTGGGGCCATTACCTTCACAGTCCTCCTCACAGTCATTTTCTAGTCTTCAAGAATTCAGTTATGGAAAAGAGTAGAGCCCAGCAATTGAGGAATTCATTGTTAAACCAAATAGATAACGTTCCACTATAAATCTTAAAAAAAAAACGTTGACAGCACCTTAACTGCTCATGCTAATCACTATAAAGACATTTTTATAACATATTTTAACACCTTTCAGAGCATCCCTTATTCGTTAATCTGTCAGCTACTTTATGATTCCCTCTTGGACAATAAAAGACAAAGTAAAACTTGATTTCAACTGATGGCAGTATCCATTTGTTTCACCTCTCCAGATATTAGAGAGAAAATTAAACACCACAGAATGTTCTTTCTTGTTGTTTACAGTGCCAGGTAATCACAAGGGCTACAGATGCTGCCATAGTATTCTTTTGCCTTGGAGAAGAATCTCAGCATCTTGTCTTTCAAGATATGAAGGATCCCTTTTCTGCTTCATTTTAGTACCATAGTATACAAACTGTGACAGCAAGAAGATATTGTTAATCACACCCTGCTTTCCCACACAACAAGAGACTAGTGTTTACCTGGGTTGGCTGTTTTTTGAGGAGATAGTACTGAAGACTTAAAGCTTTTTGTATTTAAGCTTTATTTACAATTATAAAAATGAACCACTGGTAGAGGAAAAGAAACAGTGCAAAGAGCAGCAGATAATCTATCTCATATCAAATCACAGAAAGAGATCATGCAACCTCAGGTTTCTTCAGTAAACTTCTAGGAGAATCTGTCTGCTTCTCCTCTGTCTCTTCCAGCATTTCAAACTCCAGTGACTGCAGGCTACAAAAAACTGACTATCTGTGTTTACGTGTGGAGTAAATGAGAAGTGTGAAGTAAATGAAATGCACCGAAGTTACAGGAAGTGCTGCGGCTTTTGCGTAGCAAATGTAAACTGGGTTTTAGCAAAGATGGTGGGAAATCCGACCGGATGCTGCGGAGGGAACAGGATTGTGACTGCGTGGTAAGCTGTGTGCGAAAACAGTCCCAATGTGGTTTCTTCATTGCTGCTGCAGTGGTGAGGTTTTCATATTGGTTTTACCACAGTTTTCCTGCCCCTGTCCCCAAGCAGTGGCCATTCCCACTCCCCTGGGAATGGCTGGGCCACCAGAGCATTATTGTTATCCTATGAGGCCCAGGTGTCACTCCTTACAGTTGCTTTCAGCTTCCTACTGGTGTAGATCTTTACTGTTTCCATATCAGCTTGTCAGTCCTAGTCCTGGAAGGACTCAGGAATTAACACTGATCATTGCTGGACAATTATGCAAGCACATCATCTTCTCTTTAAATCTGTCAAGCACTCTCTCTTCCTCCTAAATTCTGTTAGATTGGGAGAGGTTAGAGAGATGGAGACACCAGCTGCTGTGGTGGTTTCTTCTCCTGGAAAAAAGTCTGGCCATGACTGGGAAGGGTTCTTGCTTCCCGATGCTTCTTACATTGTTTCTGCTGCTGGACCCAACTTCTCAGGAGGGGATTCAATTGGTGTGGGATTCAAGTCTTCTATTTCTGACCCATGACACACAAAATCTTTTTCTTTAGTTCATTGCATCAGTTTTCCTTTCTGCATTAACAGTAGTGGCTCACTTGGTAGCTTTGCCAAGAAGCTTTGCAGCCCTGGCAGTGGTGTTTGCAGCTCACCCAGCCCCCTAAGAGTTTCACTGTCTTGGCAATTTATCTGGCTGCTCACCTAGCCTCTTCACAAACTCGGCAGCTTGCCCAGACTCTTCATAAACTTGGCAATTTGACCAGCCTTTTTGCTGCCTCAGTGATTGCAGCAATTCTTCCCCAACTGGCTTGCATTTTCACAGATTCAGCAGCATGGTAGGGGGGAAATAATGGAGCTTAGTTCGCACATGCTCTTGGTTTGGGGGAGAATTAAACCCCTGATGTATTTTTTATGATTTCTGATTCCCTTCACCCCCTACAAATCTGGGGCTGTCCGCAAGTTTGCAGAACTGTTTTCTGTCATTGTGGGCCTGATCGAGAGATTTATGTATATGCAGATGGGGCCATGCTTGACTATTAGATATATTATTATGATTGGTCTCATATGTCCAAGTTTGTTGTGAGGGGACCCAGCCATTTAAATATGCATGCATTATCCACTATTGTTAGCAATGCACATGTATTTTGCAATTTAGAATTGGGTACACCTTATTTATTTATCCAGAGTCTCAATACTGAAAGAGATTAGAACAAGATTGTCCTACTTTTCCTTATATTTTTATCAGTCATCCATAGCCTTTTATCTTTCATGTGCTTGGCATGACTTGACCACCTCAGGAGCAGGGAGAAACCACTGATGCTACTGTAGCCATCATTGATAGTTGTGCTTTGATTGTCATGTCAGCGTGAGTCCACCCCATGATGGTTTCTTGGCAGTTTGAGGCCCTTGAGCCCGATTCTGTGAGTTACCAAACTTGCATAACAGCTAATAGAATTAGGCTGTTGATGGCCCTTGCTCACAAATAATGTTCCTCAACAGCTGGTATAGTCAGCTGGGTACACAATTAAGACACCCAGTGGTGCACCCAGCAGACCGAGGTTCTTTTCATGAACTTGATGTCCTTGGGAAATTTGCTATATTTCAGTGCTCTGGTTGTAAAATAAAAACGAGTGACCTCTGTTGTGATTGGAATGAGTAAGAATTATACTTTGCTTTCCCTACTGACTACCTAATGTTTTTAAATAAAACATTTTTGTAAGCAGAAATCCCAAAAACAGGCTTTAAATTTTAATTCCAAATGAGACTAATTCTGTCTGCATACTGATGTGTTTTATCTTCACTCTTACTACAAAATCTGCAGAAAGAACTGATTCTCTGCATGTTGTCCCCCACCAAAATTTGTATAGCTTTCCTCAAGCAATGGAAAATTATCTTGACATGATTTCACCTCAAATTTAATGGAACCACTGAATGAATATAATGAAGAGTTTTGTTAGTGGTCTCCAGTGGAGGTCTTAATGGGAAGGAAGGCAATTTTCACCTTATTTATATGTTGTATAAATACAAAGTGATCTCTCTGCTGAAAGCTCAATTTTCTGCATACCATTTCCAATAAGAAATATGATCTTTTATTGCAAATTACAGTACAAAAGTAGAATTTCTAGAAGCAATAAACCAAACTACTGGTTCATGATAGAATAATAAAGCAAACAGATATAGTCCAGATACCTTTTTGAAGATTTTGGCTAGTCGTTTTCCAATAGCTGCAAATACTTATTAGATAATTCACTTTGTTGTCATTTTCATATTAAAATATTCCAAATTAAAGGCTGCAAATTATGACAGCAATCTCATAACTTCATCCACTTGGAAATGACCCATATTTTTATGAAATATAAATTAATTAAGCAAGCCTTCTTTCATAACAGTGCCATGATAGGATTAGCAACGAGGTAGGAGTTGTTTTTGCCACTGTCTTCTTAAAGTAAGCTGTTGTTGAAATGACAGAAAAGTCAGTCCTGGGCCACACTACTGAAAGTCACCCAAAACAAGAACAAAATCCATGCTACACCTTATATCAGGACCACCCTGTAATGAAAAGCAGCAATATGCATGCTAAGGACCATTGAGTGACAGCTGATAGAATTCTCTCTCATTGGCAGACTGCTTCAAACTGTCAAAGGAAAGTGGGAGTTAGGCAGTTGAAAAAGTCAGTTAGGGAACTGAAGGAAATTGAAGACTGACTAGAGGAGAGAGCAGGGGTCTTTTGGAGATGCGCTTGAGAGAGTGACAAAAGTCGCAAGGCAGAGTCTAATGAACAGCCCATGAAATAGAGTTTTAAATCTTAGACTCTGGTGGGAGAGAGCTCTTAGAGATGAAGAACAGTGTCTGTATTTGTCAAACAAATAAGCACATCTTGAGCGGAGGGGAGGGATAGTCCCTTTATGAAAATTAGTGTCCAAAGGAGGGGAAAGACTGAAAAGTTGGCAGATCAGGCATTGGAAAAAGGGATTTTGAGGTGACAGTACAAGGTCCTCAAAAGGAACCAAACACCAAGGTTACTAGTCTGAATGAGCAGATAGTAATGATCATGCCACCAGGAGACAATCTAGTGCATAGACCTTACACCCCCTTGGTGACAAAGTATAGGGCACTCAAATTTGTGTGAAACTGTGAAATGAAATGTGGGAGACATGGGTTTCCTGACCTGTCTTACTGACAACTTCCTTGTCCAGAAAGTGGAGAAGGAAACAAGGGGATCTGCTATTTTGGACTTGATTCTCACCAAAAAAGAAGAATTGGTTGATGAGGTGTAAATAGTGGACACCCTGGGTAGTAGTGACCATGTGTTTTTGGAATTTACAGTCTTAGGAAAGGGAAAAGCTATATGTAGTCAGACATATAGGATGGACTTCAGAAAGGCAAACTTCCACAAACTTAGAACTATGCTGGGTAAAATCCCAGGGTTACAAATACTTAAGGAGAAGGGGGTTCAAAAGGCATGGGAGTTTCTTAAAAGCAAAATATTGAAAGCACAATCACAGATGATTCCTATGAGAAGAAAAAAAAGGAAGAAACCTAAAGAAGTCATAGTGGCTCCATAAACAGCTCTCTAAAAACTTGTTTAGGAAATGGGAGGATGGCCTTATAATCAAGGATGAATATAAACAAATCACCAGTTCTTGTGGAGAAAGAATTAAGAAAACTAAAGCTCAGTATGAGCTTAGCCTAGCCAAAGATGCTAAAAACAACAAAAAAGGGTTCTTTTCTTATGTTCAGAGTAAGAAAAGACCAAGGACATGGTAGGCCTGTTGTGAGGGCAGGAAAGTGAAATTGTAACAGGTGATAAAGAGAGGGCAGAATTGCTCAGTTCCTACTTTTCCTCAGTCTTCTCTTCTGAGGGAAACAGTGCTCAAGAAGGCAAAAAGCAACATATAATGCAGGTATGGAGCTCCAACAGGATCAGCATAGGAGTACTACATAAACATCTAGTTTCTTTAAATGAAACCAAGTCCTCAGGGCCAGATGAACTGCATCCAAGAGTACTAAAAGAGCTTGCAAAAGTAATTTCTGAGCCTCTGGCCATTATTTTTGAGAATTCTTGGATAACAGGTGAGATGCCAGAAGATTGGAGGTGGGCAAATGTTGTTTCCATCTTAAAGAAGGAGGAAAAAGATGATCCGGGTAACTACCGATCCGTCATCTTGACATCTATACCTGGAAAACTTTTAGAACAAATCATCAAACAGTCCTGGAACATTTAGAAAGGATGACTGTGATTACTAAGAGCCAGCATGGATTTCTCAAGAACAAGTCATGTCAGACTAACCTAATCTCTTTTTTTGAGAAAGTGACTACCTTGCTGGATCAGGGAAATGCTGTAGACATAGTTTATCTTGATTTCAGTAAGGCTTTCAGTAAGGTTCCACACACTATCCTTGTTGACAAATTGGTAAAATGTGGTTTGGATCCTGTTACCATTAGGTGGATATGTAAATGGTTGACAGATCACACTCAAAGAATGCTTGGGAATGGTTTCTTATATTCTTGGAGAGGAGTGATAAGTGGAGTGCCTCAAGGATCTGTCCTGGGGCCTGTTTTGTTCAACATCTTTATAAATGATTTGGATGAAGGAATAGAGGGAATGCTTATTAAATTTGCAGATGATACTAAATTGGGAGGGGTTGCAAATACAATAGGATATAGAGACAGGATCCAGGATGATCTTGACAGGCTGGAAAACTGGGCTTAAACCAACAAAATGAATTTTAACAGGAATAAATGTAAAGTTCTGCATTTAGGGGGTGGAAGAAGAAGAAGACAAAAGCAGATTTATACGCCGCTCTTCTCTTTGAAACAGAGACTCAGAGTGGCTTACAATCTCCTATATCTTCTCCCCCCACAACAGACACCCTGTAAGGTAGGTGAGGCTGAGAGGGCTCTCACAGCAGCTGCCCTTTCAAGGACAACTCCTGAGATAGTTATGGCTAACCCAAAGCCATTCCTGCTGCTGCAAGTGGAGGAGTGGGGAATCAAACCCAGTTCTCCAAGGTAAGAGTCCACACACTTAACCACTACACCAAAAATCCCATGCATAGTTATAGGATAGGGAGACTTGTCTGGGCAGTAGTATGTACAAAAGAGATCTAGGGGTCTTAGTGGACCATACGCATGAACATGAATCAACAGTGGGCTAAAAAGGCAAATGCAATATTGGGCTGTATTAACAGAAGTATAGTGTCTAGATCACTTGAAGTGATGGTATTGCTTTACTCTGCTCTAATAAGACCTCTCCTGGAGTATTGTGTTCAGTTTTGGGCACCATATTTTAAGAAGAACATAGACAAGCTGGAATTGGTCCAGATGAGGGCAACAAAGATGATGAGGGGTCTGGAGACCAAGTCCTATGAAGAAAGGTTGAAGGAGCTCAGCATGTTTAGCCTGGAGAGGTGGGGGCTGAGAGGTGATGTGATCACCATCTTCAAGTCCTTGAAGGGCTGTCATATTGAGGATGATGCAGAATTGTTTTCTGTGGCCCCAGAAGGTAGGATGAGAACCAATGGGTTGAAATTAAATCCGAAGAGTTTCTGGCTCAACATTTGGACTAGATGACTCTGGAGGCCCCTTCCAACTCTATGATTCTATGAAAATGTTAACCAGAAATTCAGTCCATTCATAAAAAGTTAAACCAGTGACATTTGTGAAGCCTTGAGAGAAAGTTAAATAACTTTCAGGGAAACACTGTAGCATGTGTAGCCAGTCACCTCAGAATTGTTCTGTGGGCAGTTTTAAATGTCTGTTTCCATCTGCTAAAGTACGAACACCTATGTACATATTAATCCCATTCCCTGCCAGTATGTTTTAATAAAACAACTTTTGTTTAATCCTTCCCTTTGCCTACTGTGCCATTTTCTGAGGGGTAAATTTTTAAAACTGAAATAGTGACAGGGTGATTGATGGAGTGCTGGTGAAATTAGTCACACCTGTCTCATAATTGGTGGCAGTGGTCAGGATTCAAAATCCCCCCCCCCTTCCTTGTCATACACCCATACTAGGTCTAACCAGTATTAGTTTTTTTCCAGCCACAGTAGCTGACATTTCCACAGTAGCTGAAATATTTCCAATTTTAATAGGGCTCTAAGGCATGTCAAAGCTTGCTCATTTGTCTCTCCTGAACCATGGTATAGCAAGTCTAAGCAGGAATGTGGTAAACAGTGCCATATGGAACATATATAGTTATCAAGGAGTGTTCACCGATACTATGCCATCGTTTACCAAATTCCTGTTTTCTGGTGCTTGTCCCTGAGAAGTTACTGTCCCTATTCTGTCTCTTTCCCTCTCTCTCTCTTTTGTCTTGTTAATGTTCGTTAGTGTGATTTGACAGTATTGCTAGTGCTCAGCACCCCCCTGTTTCTCTAGAAGTAACTCTTTTAAATGACTGAATGCATTTTGTTTAGTACACAGGTAGGTTCATGTGCATGAAGACTAAGGTACCATACAATGCACAGTCTACTTTGTCACTCTGCAGCTGGTGCAATGTATTTTGAATTGCTGATAAAATACTTTTTTTGATACATCTTTAAACAATATTGCTCAATAGATAGTCATGCCCTGCCTATTACATAGAAAGCATCCTTTTCACATGTGTGGTTTGACTGTGTCACCGGGGCCACTATTTGGGTGTTAAATGATCTGGTGTATACCTGGGTCCTATTCTAGCACAGCACTCCAATTATAAAGGAAAAGCAAGAGAGAGAGATTATCTCAAAACAAATTCTTTATTCTCCTATCATTGAGTGGGCTGGGCTGGGGAAGGAGCTGGGAGAGAACTGCTGGTGAAGTCAATGTTATTTTTGTTTTTCCTGAACTTCTGGGGAGCATTAACTGAGGTTGCTGTATGAGAGAACCAGCCTGGTAGCCAGGATTTTTTTCGGGGGGGGGGGAGTTCATTAACAGAAGCCTTGATGTCCTGCATAGGGAAGAAGAGACCAGTCAAAGGACAACAGTGTGGTTGTCTGCCTTAAGGAGACTCCTCAGAGCACTACAGTCTGACCCCAACGTGTCAAGCAAGAAGACACTCGGTTCAATTAGAACCAAGGAATTTATTCCAGGCCCTTATGTTAAAGGCGGAGATGCAAACACTGCCAGCAGAAGTATTATGAACACAAGGAGGACATAGAGAAGTGGACAGGGAGATACCAATAAATAATATATGAAGGAAAAGGAAGATATTGGTCGTAGGTGACTCCCTGTTGAGGAGTATGGAATGTCATGTATCAGGCCTGATCCCCTAGCCCAAGAGGTGTGTTGCTTGCCAGGGGCAAAAATTAAAAATATAGACCCAGGGCCAGCTCGCCCACTAGGCAAACTAGGTTTGCCTAGGGCACCGGGAGGTGGGAAGGCAGAATTGCCCCCCCCCGGTGCCCATGGCAAGCGGCTAGTTTGCCTGCCTTCCTCTTCCCTTCTTCCCTCTCTCCCTCTGCAGAGCTACAAGTCAGCGCTGTGCTCCGTCACCCCATCCCCGGTCCTGCTCAGTCGAGCCCACTCCTTACCAGCTTCAATGCAGCTGGCGCAGTTTTTAATGCTTTGAAGGGCCCATGATAAGAGACTTCACTCCCCCTCACTTCCGGGAACTCTCCTCCCATGGGCCCCTCAAAGCATTAAAAGCCACACCAGCCATGTTGAAGCTGATAAGGAGCAGGCTCGACTTGGGGGGCAGGGCGGCAGGCGGCAGAGTGTGGCGCTGGCTTGCAGTGCCACAAAGGAGAGGAGGGTGGGGGGAGGGAGACCATGGTGTGGGAGGCTGTGGTGGCCAGGGGGGCAGCCACAGCCTGCCTGGGGCACTACACGCCCATGGACTGGCACTGTATAGACAAGATCCTGAAATTCATCAAACCTTCAGAGTTTTACCCATTCATGATGGTCCATGTAAGAACCAATGAAATGGCCATGAACAACACCTAAAGCTTTAAGTCTGACTATGAAGCTCTTAGGAGAAAGCTAAAAGGAATGGGCGCACAGGTAGTGTTCTTTTTGATCCTTCCTATCATAGATGATAATGGAGATGAACCACTGGCTGCGTTAGTGGTGCTGGCAGGGGTGTTTTGGATTCTGGAACCATGGGCTAGGTTTTCAGGATGACAACCTACTAGCACACAATGAACTTTACCTGTCAAGGTCAGGAAATAACTGTTTGGCAGAAACCTGGGGAGATTCATCAAGAGGGCTTTAAATTGACACCATAAGGGGAAGGAGATGACCAACATAGGAATTTATATGAAGGAGAGCAAACAACAGAGGGTATAGTTGAGCCAACAGTGTGGGGCTTCAAGTGTCTATATAACAATGCCAATAAGACAATAAGAAGGAAGAACTTGAACTTCTAATGCAGATAATGGGATATGATATAGTAAACATTATGGAGACTTGGTGGGATGATTCCCATGATTGGAATGTAGAAATGGATATATATGAGTTGTTCAAGAAAAAAAAAGGGTTGAAGAGGAGGTGGAGTGGCACTGTATGTGAGGAGATGCAGGAGGAGGAGGGTGACATTCCAGTGGAACGTATCTGGGTGAGGATAAGGGATGGAAGGATAAACAGTGTTGTAATTGGAATCTGCTACAGACTTCCTGACCAGGATGAGGATGTGGATGCTTCCTTCCTTGAACAGCTTCACAGAGTATCCAAATAACCTTACCTGATAGTTATGGGTGACTTCAGCTTCCCTGATGTGTGCTGGGAGATAAACTCTGCAAAGCATCAACAGTTGCACATGTTACTGACCTGCCTGGCTGACAACTTGCTTTATCAAATGGTGAAGGGGACGGGCTTAATGCATATTTTGCCTCAGTTTTTTCCCTGAGAAAGAGAACAAGCTTATCAAGAGATGGTAATAGGCAAGACACAGCATCTGGGCTGCTGGTTGACATGGACAGAGTTGAGAAGCACCTGGCTTCATTGAACGAGTAAAATCCTCTGGGCCAGATGATATGCACCCAAGAGTGCTCAGAGAACTTTCCAGAGAGCTTGCAGACCCTTTGTACATCATTTTCCAGATCTCTTGGAGGATGGGAGATGTGCCACAAGACTGGAGGAGGACAGATGTTATCCCAGTTTTCAAAACAGGGAAGAGGGATGACCTAGGAAACTACAAGCTAGCCAATCTGACCTGTCCCAGGGAAGATACTACAGCAGATTTCAAAGGGATCAATCTGCAGGCACCAAAAGAACAACTTGGTGATCCAGGGAAGCCAGCACAGATTTCTTGCCAACAGGTCCTGCAAGACCAACCTCATTTCCTGCTTTGATTGAGTGATGAGCTAACTGGATCAAGGGAATGCTGTTGCTGTTGTTTGCCTGGATTTCAGACAAGGTTTTGACAGAGTTGGGTAAACTAGAGGACTGTGGACTGGATTCTAGGAAAGTTAGATGGATAGGGAACTGGTTGGGGAACCATACTCAAAGAGTAGTTATCAATGGCATTTCATCTGAATGGAAAGAGGTATTTAGCGGGGTGCCTCAGGGCTTGGTTTTGGGCCTGGTACTTTTCAATATTTTTTATAAATTATCTGGATGAGGATGTGGAGGGGCTACTCATTAAATTTGCAGATGGCACCAAATTGGGAGGAGCAGCAAACACACCAGTAGATATAGAATTCAACAAGATTTGAACACACTGGAAAAGTGGGCGGATGTGAACAAGATGCAATTTAACAAGGATAAGTGCTGAGTGCTACTTCTGGGTAACAAAAATTAGGAACTTGCATACTGGATGGGGGATAAACTTCTGGTTAGCAGTGTGTGTAAACAAGTTCTTTCAGTATGGATTGTTGCATAATTGGGGTGAATAGGAAATATAAGGTGAAATAAGGGGTCAAAAGGAAAATATGTTGGCCTCATCCTGAACAGCAGAATTTGTGGGGCTGTGGTCTGCAGTAGAAGATAGAGAAAGCTGGTCTGGGACAAAGGAAAAATCCAAACCAAAACGAAGAAGCTGGGGATTCAGGTTGAGGAATTCAGTGATTCAACAAGATAGTGAAATTTTGGGAAGTAAATCATTTGCAAAATTGGAGAAACAGGCTTTTTATTCAAATGTAAGAGACAAGGAAGGCATTTTTAGAGTTGGCTTGAAAGTGATGCCATATCTCTCCAGGAATTGCTGGAAAGTCTATTGTAAAACCATAAAGTTTTCAATGAGTCTTGGAAAGGAATGATACAGTGTTTGAGTTTTTCCTGATCTCCAGCTAGTTACTCTGGTGGAGAGTGGACTTTTAAGAGAGTACTCATATTTTTCCACCTGGCCTTTGAAGTTCAGGTTGTATTAAGCTACACAATACTAGCCATTTAAGAGGAGCACATTAAACTGCAGATTTTGTTATTAAAACATTATGTGGTAATGTTAAGTAGAGGGGAAAAAATAAAAATATGTTAATGCAATTTGAATCAATTGGTCTTCTTTGCAAGCTTTTTAGCCAAAGGGAGCAAGAAAGGATGGACACCTGAAGGGGGCCTGCATGCACATGCTTCCCATTCCTAATAATAGTTTTTTGTAGTTCTTATGTGTGAACTGTCATCCATTGTTTCTGATTCACATCAATGCCCTTTTCTGATGGGAGGGTTCTTCATTTGTCATGACCATGGAAGCATGGATTAATGAATTAATGCTTCTTAGCCAAAGGGAGCAAGGGAGGATGGACACCTGGTGGGGGGCATGCACATGCTTCCCATTCCTAATAATAGTTTTTTTGTAGTTCTTATGTGTGAACTGTCATCCATTGTTTCTGATTCACATCAATGCCCTTTCCTGATGGGAGGGTTCTTCATTTGTCATGAACATGGAAGCAATAGATTGACCTCCCTGTGTGTTTACTTCCAAGTACTTCAGAGGATGTTTTAAATACAGAGAGCTGGAAAAAATGTTTTGATTGTTGGTTTTATTTAGTTGGTGGTTAGAATTCTTGCACATTTCTTCTCCTTTGTGTAATATCAAATCATTAATGTTTTTATGAGGCACTATTGAATACAAAAAAAATTATAATTCTCTTTCTGTTTTTAAATAGGAGCTGTGGTTCACAAGGTTGAGGTAAGATTCTAATCTTAATAAACATAAATGAACTGTCTAGATAGAATGAAATAGTAGACCATACAACCAAAGCTTGTCCATGAATGGATGCTAATCTCCTTGATGGAATCAAGCTTTGCTTTTGTGGGAATTACAGATAACTTCTCATCCACTGACTTTCTGGTTACATATTGCATTGCAATTAAAATATTATTCTGAAGTATACCTGCTCAGTTTTCATGTATCAACACAGATATATGTGCATGCCACTCGATTGTCTCATGACCATCTCAGCCCTTAGCAATATGTCTAAAATCACAACTGGCTAAATAATTGTGTGCAATTTGGTGGGACTGTCAAGAAAGGCTGGATTAAACCAGGATTAAGTGAACATACTGACGCTTGATTGCTGAAAATTAAAACAGCAGTGCTTATGGAAGAAACTGGATAAGAGAATTTATTCATAGTAACCCTATTCCCATGATCACAGAGGCTGGAAAAACTGTCACCAGTGTCATGGAAGCGCATGGAGATTTATATCTGTGGTCATTATGTTTATGTATTATTTTTGTCTCCACAAGTGTGTGCAGAAGTGAATGTGAGTTTTCATGTGTTCCATATAGGCACTGTGTGAATCATTTCTGTGCTCCCAAGGGAATAAAATAATGTACAGCAGATTTCTATCATGTCAGGTGTTCTGGAGGTATGGTTTGTATGATTGTTTGATAAATTACCTAATCTAATAAGCATTATTGCTGAGGTTGGACGTGGCTTGTTTGAACAACATTTGCCGGGAAGTCTGAGTGTTGCTGCTAAATCTGATGATTCTGTGGTGCAAAGACAATTTATTTCTGTCAGTAATGTCTGTATTAAGTATATGTTTTATTTTTCTCTCCATTTTCAGAGATTTCAATCTCCATTTTTAGTGAAACATAGGGCATTGTGAAGTTTATACATCCCAGACTTTTCATAGCCTGGGGATATTCCTATCTACCAGATTAGTTGCTCTCTTTTTGAAACCTATTAAATTCTTTCACTCTGATCCTGATGTGACTGTTTCTCCATAGATAAGATAAGTTAGCCACCAAAATAGTTCTACTGTGTTTTATTAGCCCACCATTTTTAACCTAAGTTGCACATCTGCTTTTCTTTAAAAAAAGTTTTACTGTAGGGTAACTCAGTAATGCCATTTACACTCTGGTGTAGTGAATTTTGTTATATTGAAGAAAACCAGGGCTTTTTAATAGCAGGAACTCCTTTGCATATTCAGCCATGCACCCCTGATGTAGCCAATCCTCCTGGAGCTTACAGTAGGCCCTGTAAACTTTTGAAGGATTGGCTACATCAGGGGTGTGTGGCCTAATATGCAAAGGAGTTCCTGCTTCAAAAAAAAACCTGAAGAAAACAACATGGTATGTTTATACCTATCAGCTGTGCAAGTCATGCCTTATGGGGAAAAGGCTGAAGATTTTGTATGAAGAGGTACTTGGACTGCAGTTCTCAAGGAAAGGGGAAAATATGCATAGCATCAAGAAGGACATGTTTATGTTTTATAAATAAATAGAATCATAGAGTTGGAAGGGACCTCCAGGGTCATCTAGTCCAACCCCCTACACAATGCAGGAAACTCACAAACACCTTCCCCTAAATTCACAGGTTTTCTCTTTTATTACATCAATAACACATGTAAACTATGTAGTTTTAAACTAACTCATTGCTGTCAGATGGTCATCTAGCCTCTGTTTAAAAACCTCCAAGGAAGGAGGTTTCCTCCAGAAATGTCCAAGCAATTCAGCAGCAGGCAGACAGCAGTCAGTCAGGTCCAGCACAGAACAGTTGCTGAACTAGCAAGCCACACAATCTCAGGCAGCAGGCAGCACAGCAAACCAGCATGGAATCTGACTCACACAGTGATGTCTCAGAACCAATTTACTGAGATATATGTTCAGTAGCTCTGTCATAGATGTTTCTTGTGGTGTGATTGGGGTTGGCCATTATCTAAGGAAAATTGTTGCCCAAATAGCGTACATGTACATGTGTTTCTGATGATTACTGCAGAGATGCAAGTTGACAGAAATTCCATTGCCAGCCAGTTTAGCCTATGTGAAATTGGAACAACAAACAAAATCCAGGTTGTGACTCAAACACACAGAAGGAACTTCCATATATAGTTTCAAACACAATGCTTTTCAAAAGGGTCAGTTCCAGGCCTCAGTTGGGGCTGGAGCTCTCCGGAACAGTGCTCTGGAAGCTGGAAGCCTGATGTCTCCATTCTATCCGATGATCCTATGGGACAGAAGGAAGAGATTGGGTCGCCGCTGCAATGCAACGCCAGAGAAGGGATTTTAAACTTTAACCCCCTTCTCTGGGGTTGCACCACAGCCATGGCTCTATATCTGCATTCTATGCTATTGGCACATAGAATTGAATGGAGAGATTGGGCCCCAGGCACGATGCTAGAGAAGGGGTTTTAAATTTTAAATCCCTTCTCTGGGGTCATGCCGCAGTCGCAACCCAATCTCTCCATTCCATCCCATAGGCCCATAGGATAGAATGATCAAGCTGCTACTACAGTGAGATGCTAGAAAAGGGGTTTAAAGTTTAAAACCCCTTCTCTAGTGTTTTGCCCATGGCCCAATCTCTCCATTCTATCCTATAGGCCCATAGGATAAAATGGAGAGGTTGGGCCAGCACTGTGGGGTGAGGCTAGAGAAGGGGTTTAAAGTTTAAAATGCCTTCCCATCACTCCTATGGCCAGATCTCTCCATTTCTATTCAATGGGCCCATAGGACGGAATGAAGAGATCTCCCCCAAGCTTTCTTCCCTTCCCCAGCCAGCCTAGTTTCAACCATGGAGCACAGGAGAGCCTATAGAATAGCCAATCTGCGGGGGCTGACTGCTTTGCTGGCATAACTCATTTGCAAATGAGTTGTGCTAATGAGCTCCAGCACCTCTTTTTCACAAAATGACCACTGCACATTTGGCTATGAACCATCAAGCAACATTCATGCAGATATGAATAGCTGATTCCCAATGGGACAGGGAAAATATACTGTTTACAGTATCTTTGGAACTCAACATATTGTTTTCTTCAGACTGTACTTGCAAATTGTTGTAGGATCAATCCCCTTTATTTAGAACAGAAATAATCTACACTGCCAAAAACCATCTTTATATGAATTACTTTTTTATTTTTTAGTTCAGACTCCTTATTTCTAACCTTTTCAATATAATAAAATCATTATTCCTAATCACGCAGCAGGTTCCTCATCTTTCTTTTCTTTCACCAAGTACTTTTAATGTTATTACCCTCACAAACACATTTGCCAGACTATCTGGTCAGGTGTATAACTAAAAAGGTCAAAGCAAAATATCAGCACACTTAACAAATGTATTTTTGTGGTGTATTCATAGGCATCCTTCTGGTTGCATGGCAACCATCTTTGTAATTAGTACTCATGATTCTGCTTTTAATAATTTAATTAGTATTTTCTTCCCTTATATTGTTGCATATAATTAATTTAATTCATTCCTTGCTTTCTCTTTTATTACATCAATAACATATGTAAACTATGTAGTTTTGAACTAACATTAAACTTCCAGTGAAAAGGCAATGCCTACATAATCTCAGTATTAGACCCTGGTCAGTCTTTTCAACAAAATATGAGTGATATAAATAAATATGGAAAACTAAAGGTCATTAAACTGATCTCAAAAGGCAGTTCTTTCTAAAATGAAGATCAGTAACAAACTGGCTAAATGATTTCAAAGAAAACAAATGTTTCACTGAACCTCTTTCACCCAGCATACATACTTGACCCTCCCCATATACCACCAGCAGGAACACAGGCCAGTCCTCACCTTCATGATCCCTCTGGGTTAATGAGAAGGCACCAGTTTCATCATCCAGTAGCTCCAGATTTTTTTTTTATTATTTGATTTATATCCCGCCCTCCCCACCAAAGCAGGCTCAGGGCGGCTCACAACATAAAATCCCACAAACAATTAAATTAATAAATATTAAAATTACACAGTCAGTAATAAAATAGATATGCAATGATTTGGCGTTATTATGTTCTGCTTCAGAAATTGCATTAATTATAGTAGCTACTTTTGCATTCATGCAATAAACTTCCAGTCAGGTAGTGAGCTGGTGGTGGACCACACTGTCAGTATCAGAGTGCCATGTGGTAAGGTGTTCTGGACTATATGGGTGGCAAAAATATACTCCTATGAAAAATCATTCTTACAGATAGTGAAGAAATGCATTTTTTCTTTGGAGGTTTGGAAGGAAAAAAAACCTCCACTCTGTTTTAACAGTCCACCCTCCAGGTGGAAAACAGGCAGGAAAGAGACAGTCAGTGCAACTGCTTTCCAGACATACCACATCTCACCTTCATACAAATGCTAACAGATCTAGCAAGAGAGATAATGGGTGAGTCAAGCTCTTCCCCTTCTCCTAGCAAGGAACAAAGATTTGGAGGAATGAAATGCAGGAGGGACTCGAAGAGAATGTCCTGAAGATCTCCAGAAAAAATCTCTTTGACCTGGTGTGACCTGGTCAGTAGGTGGGGAAACAGATATGATATTTAAAAAAAAAAGACCTGCAGTAACTGTCCCCATGGTGACTAGGTGCTGGGCAGCAGGAGACACCAAAGCAAGGCCTCAGAACTTGGAAGGAAATCTGTACAAAGATCGGGGAAGGGGGGGAAGTGGCGAGCTATACAGGAGAGAGAAAGAAAAACCTCTCCAGATGTTGAGAAAAATCTAAAAGGACAGGGCAGAATAGGGCCTGCAGGCCAGGCACATTCTGCTACATAGAGCAAAGGCTAGTTGTTAAGGGGAGAGCCTGCCATCTGCTTCTACACTCTTTCCTGAAGTTCCTGTGCTCAGTTTTGGCACACTTCGGCCACAATCCCCATATTTTTAGTAACATAGGTTATAAATTGCCCCCCCCCAGTTGAAATAAAGAGACTGACACTGTATGTTGGATGCAAATGGGCCACTTTATTAACATAACTATATTGTAACTAGCACGGCAAGGGCTACCTGCAGCTGGACAAGCCCTGGGGTCGTCCCTCAACCCCTCCTTGTCCAAAATTGAGTGAGCCACCCTGCTCCCTGCATGAGCCATAACAATATGTCTAATGCCGGGCTGGCTAGGCCAAAACTAGACCTCACCCCCCAACTCAGGCTTCAATCACCAGAAGGAGCTGACTTTAGGGGGCAGAAAGCTTAAAGATGATCCACATCATGCAGCATTGAGCTGTGCAGCCCATCTGCTGCTCCTGCAGATCGCCTGCACTCAACAGGTGCAGAGCCCTGGGTACTCATCTGAACTAAAGTAACCCCTTCCTTCTTCTGCCAAGTGGCCAACTAACTTAACCATACCAACTTCCACACCTACTACCAGCAGTACAAGGTAGGCAAAAAACACTCCACCGCCAGCCAATTAGGTGAGAGTGAAAAAATTCCAACCCGGTCCCTAATGAGGCAACCAGTCAAAGCCTGTACTACCACAGGGTGGGTGGGTGGTCTGAGAGCCGAAAAGGAACTGCACAGCTCAGGGCGGAGCCAGGGCTAATATAGCCCCAATGCTCTGCCAACCAGCAGTTCCCCAGATGCCTGGGAAGCCTCACAGCCTCCCAATCCTCCGGGGAGGTTAAAGACGGCCCCTCGGCCTGTAGCTGCTGTCATGGCACAGCCGGAATGGGGCCGAATTCAATTTGCTGTTATGTTGGATGCACAGAACATGGAACATATTTTTAGTGAGAAAATAAAGGTCCCTCTTTGTCCTCTGAAGTTGTAGGGTGAGATTTCTAAAGAACTTATAAACATGTGAAACTAACTTGAGCTGCTCTGTAATAGTGAAAATATCATTTTCAGAAACTCACTGTTTTCTCCTCCGTTATTATACATTTACTTTCTTTTAGAAGGTACAGAGGCTTAGACGATCTACCATTGACTTCATAAACATGTACAAAAGGTGTATTTTCAGTTTCCTGAGTTGAACTGAGAAATATGCCTTGTGTTTATTTCATTTCATTCCTGTTTCATTTTTAATATTCTTAGCAACAGTGCAATTCTAAATAAAATTAAACCCTTCCATGTCCATTAAAATCAGTGGGTTTAGAATGATGTGACTCTGTTTAGGATTGCACAGTAAGTACATTTTCATTTCCTTTTCTTTTAGAATTGGATATGTAGGTTTTGGCATAGAAAAAATATAAAGGACACTTTGTGTTTCTGTATATGGGGGTAGGGTTTAACTCTTCAAAAATGTATAATTTTGCTCAAAACTGATCCTTCCGCCATGCTGTTTTTAGACTCATAGTAGAAACAGCCAAAGAGAGAATCAATTTCCTTTTAAAAAAATCCAGAGTCGGGAGTCTAGTTTCAATTGACAAAACTATGTGAGAACATGGTTCACCAGCTCTCCCCCTTTTTTGTGGTCCTTATTTGAATTTGGAACTTGTATGGCTACTATTGCTTTTAAAAGGAAACAAACCACTGTCAAAATCTTTTGGTGGCTCTCCCAAAGTCACATTTATTCATCTCTAGATAATGAGAAGGGGCCAGAGAATTCATATAGTATTTGGAAGAGTCATGGTGATTTTGACCATCAAATGAGAATCTTTATGGATATTGTCCTGTGTTGTGTGTGTTGTACAGGAATCTGATTGTGCATCTGTAATATGCATTACTCTTTGCTGTTTGCGATTATCTTGATTTCTTTGCAAGATCTTTTCCAATTCACTCAATATTATTTCCTTGAGCATCTTCTGCAAACCAGAAAATGCATGATTTTTCACACCATCTCATAAAGAATTAGCTTGTGACACTATCCCAGGTGGTGTGTTTAAAATAAGAAATATCTTAGCCTTCTGGCCAAGAAAGTTTATCACCCCCTTCTTCAAAGACAAACATCTTGTTTCATTATCCCATTCATCTGAAAACATTTATCTAAGTGGAATTAATAAGTACCTACCACAGATTTCCTACCCTGATTGCTTGCAAGTTTGTAGAAGCTAATATTCAAGGACATTAAGGGAAAAATAAAAGAAATGAGGTCTTTGCATGTAGGAGATAGTTTACCGTTTGGTCCCATAAAATAAAATAAACATTGTAAAAAAAGAAGCCTATAAACATCAGGAAGACGGATAAGTTGACATATTGTTCTGCATATCTCTGTTTAATAATATTATATTTCATTTTCCGTGCTAAGAAAACAGCCATTACCCAAAGCAGCCATTCGTAAACAGCCATTGTGAACAGATTGCATCCTTGTTGGTGGTATGATAATTGAAATAAGTTTACCAGTCTTTTATGAGAAAATACCAGATGTATAAAATACCTATTAATCAACTCACTCACTTTTGCAGACATCAGCTTCAGTACCGATGGCTATTAAAGAATAAATGGGATAAGAGCAAAAAAAAAGAGAGGGAGAGAATTAGCCAAACAGTTCCACCATGTGGCATACTGCTTGAAGACAATCAGGGGGAGGAGTATGTGCTGTGTTCTTGGATCTTTTCTTTTGAGCCAAATTTACCGGTTGCCGTATTAATCAATTCAACATTTGTTTGGTTTTCATAATTGCAGAAGTACATTAAGCATTCCTGTGTGGACAATGAAATACAAAGCATCAAATTGCCCAACTGCCACTTTCTAACTACATCCCCTCCCCTTCCCATTGCTAATCACATTTTCATTGAATTTTCTTGTCTACGAGAGAGGCTGCAGGGGCACTATTTGTTTCTCTAGTGCACTAGGAATAAAATTACATTTATTTTCTCTTGCTGCAAAGCTCAATGGGGGGGGGTGAATTCTGGGGACAGCTCAAGAAGCATGTGTTCATATGTGCTGACATAGGCTTATTGGCAGCATTAGAACAACAGAAGTATTTGTAGTCAGCAACAGACATACTCAATGTGGTTAATAACTTAAATACTTGGATGAGACTGCTAGGAAAACTATTAATACTGTGAATCAAAAAGACACCAGAAGTTCAGAGCTGTGTAAATTTTAACTTCAACTATATTGCCCTCAAGCTATATTGCTCAAAGTAACTGTGTTTTGGACTTGGACTGATTAAAAGACCTGCTCCTACTGTCAAATCCTTACTTCGCTGCATCAGCTTATCTGGATTGCTTGAGGACAGGGAGGAAGATTTGAGATTTAGAAGATGATGAATAATGAACCTGGTCAAACAGACTTAAATGCTACTATGCATTACCATGATTTCCAGTACAATTACCACAGAAACAGGAAATATTTGTTGATTACAGTCAAAAAGTTGGATGAGATGCAACCTCCTGGCCTCATGCAGAAGCTCCTCTAGCTCTAACATACCAGAGGTTTTTCCTACTGGACAAAAGACTGATACTATGTCAGATGCTATGATCTTACCATTCAATGTCAAATTTGGATTATCTGAGCTGTATTACAATCACTGACATCAGTAGTGTTCTGTATTAAATAACTATATTTTCATATCAGGAATAAGGGTCGTTGCATAAATAAACTGAAAGTGTCTGAAATTTCTTTTAACATTTTGTTTGTGTAAATTGAATTGAACTCTTATCAACCCTTTTGTTCTGAAGGATTTACAGTGCTATCCTAAGCAGAGTTACAACCTTCTAACCCTTTTAAATTCAGTGGGTTTAGAGAGGTGTATCTCTGCTTAGGAGGCGGAGACAACTTTGGCTCAGTGGCAGAGTTGGCATGCAGAAGGTCCTAGGTTCAATCCTAGCAACTTCAACTAAAAGGATCAAGTTATAGTTGATGTGAAAGACCCTAACTGTCACTTTGGACAGCCACCACCAGTCTGAGCAGACAGTACTGGCCTTGATGGACCAAAGGTCTGATTCAGTCTAAGGCAGCTTCATGTGTTCATGTGATGGAAGAAAGGTGATATATAAACGCAAGTAAATGCATGTAATTTCACCTTACATTATAATACAATTAAGAATTTGCAGGGAAATTATTTCCTGTTCTTCATCCTTCCATCCAAGCTTATTGGGACTCAAATAATTAGAAACTGCACCATCAGAAATCTTTAGTAATAGACCATTTAAATTATAAACCCAATAGGCAGTGGTGGGGAAAGAGATCATACTGCATATTATTTACTTTGGAGCTTTTTTCTTTGAACAAACAATAACAGGTCTTAGGAGGTGTTGTATAGTGGGTTCTATGCATCGGTAAGTCGTGATATGAGTGATAACAAGCTCTCTATTAGGCACAGCATGATATAGGGCTGCACAATCAAGACTGAACACTAGGCCGATGGGGCCAAACTTATATACATCTCTGGGTTTCCACACAAACATGCTATTGGGTCATTCAAACAGGCAGGGGCTTGTGATTAGTTCTGGATGGCAGAGATTTGGATCCTGCAGCCCATTGTTCCCAAGTCCCCGAGCTCAGTCCGTATGGCTCCGATGAGCCAGGCAGGAACACCTGAAGTCTTCACTTGAGTCCACATACATAACAGGAGGTTTTATGACTTTAGCATTTTTTGCACAAAATAAATATGTGGTGTATCTAATATAAAGTGCATGTGTGTGCACATGTGATTTTAATCCTCTTTCTCCTTAAAACTTAGTGTCCTGGTCTTCCTAGTTAAAGATAATTGGTCTGACAATACCTGAATATATGTTTCATATTTGATTAATCATGCATTTTATGCAGCACAAAACAGTCTCTACAGAGCAGGAGCTATCCTATTAAACTATATTATTTTATTATATCATGCAGTCATGACATTCAGACTTTCTTTACATCAGTACTGCATATCACTTGATTGCTTTTACTCTACTGATGCTTCCAATTTATCAGAAGAACCAATGTCCTACAAAGAGCCTCTCATCCGGTGTAGTGAGTCCTGAAATAAATTCCTGTCCGTTACTTTAGAACCTCAATTAACAATGTGCCTAGTGATGTACAAAATATAACATCAACACTATATAAACTCTTTGTAAATATCCAAGGATTATTCAAACATAGAAGTCTGTTTACAATTTATGGGGCAGTTCATTTGTAACATTGTGAAGAGAGGATTTCTCCCCAAAGATTTTCTTGTTTAGATATTGATTCTTCTGATTCTCTTTTTAAAGATAAATCAGAGCACCCTTTTGTAATTCCAGCCCTTGCAGTCACTTTAAGTTACATAACTTGAAGTGGTGCTCCAGCAGGCAGATAACAAGATTTGGGAAGACATTGTCTGCCACTGAGCATCTACAGAGTGAAATTCTGATTTTTTGCAGTACCTTCTTTACTTGCCTCTCTTTTAATTTCCCTTTGAATAAAATAGAATTGATTAGAAAGAGACTCCATATTCCTAAATATAGGAAACAAAATTAATTGTTGGATTTCTGAGAGAAATTAGGTAAAGAGAAATTAAGAAAATTTATCTTAGCAATGCAGTTTATTCTTGTTTCTTTCTTTGAATTGTTGTGGTTTTCATCAGTTGGTGTAGAACTATGATAAAGTATGGGAGGGAAGGAACAAAATAATGATTACATTGCAAATTCCCAGTGTTGAGCATTGGTTTGTTTATCAGTTTTAAAGGAAAGCATATTGATGCTCAAGGCAAACTGATGTCTCGCTAAGCAAGATTAACAGGAAAAATTTCAGTCTCTTCCACTTTAACAGTTTTTACACAAATAGAAGTTACTTCAGTGGCACCTTTGTTCTCTTCAGCACTACAAGAGCCAAGCATGGTTTGGGGGACCCTGTTTCCTAGGTAATATGTTGGGGTTTTGACATGCCAGAAAGAGTGACTAGATCTCTTGCAGGTAGTGAGGAAGGAAACATCTGGTGGCAGTAGAGGTGAAATTAAGGAGAAAATGGATTAGTTGATCAAATATTTACCAGCTCAGGGGTGGCCAAACTGTGGCTCAGGAGCCAGATGTGGCTCTTCCACCACCCCACTGGCCAGCTTGGAGAAAGCATATTTCTCTTTAAATCACTTATCCAAGACAAGCCAGCTGGCAGCTTGGAGAGTGCATTGAACATTAAAGTTGCTTTCTTTTCCCTTCTCCCTGCCCAGTCTATTTTCCTTCCTTCCTTCCTTCCTTCCTTCCTTCCTTCCTTCCTTCCTTCCTTCCTTCCTTCCTTCCTTCCTTCCTTCCTTCCTTCCTTCCTTCCTTCCTTCCTTCCTTCCTTCCTCCCTCCCTCCCTCCCTCCCTTCCTCCCTCCCTCCCTTCCTTCCTTCCTTCCTTCCTTCCTTCCTTCCTCCTCCCTTGTGAATCTTACATTAAGCAAGTTTGGCCAACACTGTACTACTACTACTACTATTATTTAATAAATTTATGGATCGCCTCATCCTGACCAACGCCAGGCTGTAGGCAATGTACAACAATAAAATAAAAGTAATCATCAGTTAACTTAAAAACAAATTTCACCCAGTGACATATGTTATAAGTTGCTACCAATCTGCTTTCTAGTATCTATATCAGGGGAAGGAGTGGCAGCCTGTCCTCAAGCGACCATCACTGTCCTCGAGCAAAAGCCTGGTGGAATATCTCTGCTTTACAGGCCCTGTGGAAATGTAAAAGATCCTGCTGGACCCTGGTGTCTTCTGGGAGAGCGTTCCACCAGATTGGGACCAGGACTGAAAAAGTCCTGGCCCTTATTGAGGACAGCTGGACCTCTTTAGGGCCAGGGATCACCAGAAGATTGCGACCTGTAGAGCATAATGGTCTTCCAGGGACATAGTGGAGGAGGCAGTCCCATAGATACATCAGTCCCAGATCTCTCAAGGCCTTTAAGGTCATAACCATAACCTTGAATCTGACTTGGTATTCAACTGAAGACCAGTGTAGCTGGCACAGCACAGGTAGAATATGTGCCATTCATGGTGTTCTCCTCAGGATTCCTGCTGCTGCATTCTGGGCCCTTTGGAGTTTCTGGGTCAAAGTTAAGGGTAGGCCAGTGTAGAGTGACTTAAAGTAGTCTAATCTGGGGATGAATGTTGCATGAATTACTGTGGCCAGGTCCAAGTAAGGCAGGAAGGGAACCAGTTGCCTAGCTTGGCACAGATGAAAAAACTGCATTTTAGCAGTATGTGTGACCTGGGCCTCCATTGAGAGAGAGGCATCCAAGGTCACTCCCAGGCTTTTGATGGTTGGCACTGGTGTTAATAGCACGCCATCAAGAGCAGGCAGTCTGTGCTGTAACTTCAGCCCCGGTCCTCCCAGCCACAGAACCTCTGTCTTTGAAGGGTTCAGTTTCAACCTGGTCTGCTTTAGCCTGCCCACCACAGCTTTCAGACCCTCAGCCAAAGATGACAGGACTGATAGGTTACCCAACAGCAAATAAAGCTGAAAGTGACTTGATGAAAAAAGGAGATGATATTCCAAGCATAGGGGATGGTATGGTAGAAGCCACAGAATGTGAGAAACAGTGAGGTGATTAAAATCAGCACATGCCAAGTGGAGAGGCCAAAAAGAGGCAAAGCTGAATTGCAAATCTGTGTTGAAGACAGATACTAAAAATTCAAATATGAGGTGCCTTTGTAAAAAGAGGTCAAAGAAAATTATGGAACTTTGGTTAACTGGACTAATTAAAAAGATGGTGGAAAATAGGTTAACCAGACTAACTGCATACTGAATAGAGTTTTAAGTGCATGACCTGAGCTTCATTGGTTGATCACTGCCTAGTCACTTGGCATAGCTCATGTACCTTACATCATAGCAGTGACATCATTGGCTGTACACATTTACAGTGACTGTTGACATATGCAGCCATTAAAAATAACAATCCCTGCATTGAATTAAATGAAAAACTAACCAGAACAGCAGTACATAATACAAACAATAACAGCTGAGTTGAAATGTGTATCCTGGGGTTTCAGATGATGTCATAATCTGCTACAGCAAATTTAATAGTATTGTTGCCTGGAAGCTAAGCCATTATGCTGTGTTTAATTTCTCTAAGATGTAAATTACATGGTTCAATGTTGTATAGCATTGGCTACTGCAATTTCAGATTCTTGTGCTTGCAGCTGTCAGGAAACATAATGTTTATGGGTGTTTTGTTTAGCTAGGAATCTTGATCATTAACAGACTTATCTTAAAATTATCCCATGCTGCTTTATTCATCCTTAGGATTCTCAAGCATCAGTTCCATTCATCAAATACTGGCTTCACATTTCAAGGAATAGATTAGTGTAATGGAAAACATATTAGGATACCCAGCTCTTATTTCATGGAAATCATGCACTCTTTCAGTGCATTTGATGCCCATTCTAGTCCACTCTGTTGACAGGTGAATGATATTTGTAATGTTGCATTTGGTGGTGATTATGACCTCAATGAAGCCTCTGGCACCCATTGGCTGAACTGATGCTACATTTGACAATTATACGGAACCAAAAGGATCAAAAGACAGTGGGTATGGCTAATTTAGAGCAAACCAGACAATTATTTGGCTGACAATGGTGATCTGGTGCCAAGGAAGAATCATAAGAAAACCAGAGAGCCAAGGAGGCATAAGGCATTAAGATCAAGTTTCCTGTACCTTTATAAACTTCAAAGAAAGAAACAGACATTATCTGAGGTACAGCCTCTCCATCTCACCATCTATGAACAGAAAATCCTTATATATTTTTAGAAATATATAAGGATCTTCTGAGGGCTTGGGACAAGAAACAAGAAGGATCACACAACAAAGATCAGAAAATAGCAGGTCAAAGTCTAAATTTTAAAACTAAATGAAATAATGCACTATATTTATCATGTGTGGAAGGTGTTGATAGATCATGGTTTGGCTTGCTCAGAATGTGAGAAATAGGCATGATGGGTGTTTGTGAGAACATCAACTTCCACTTTGCCATGCCTTCTTTTCCCTAGGGAAGTGGGTGATCCTTCCACTCATGCCAAATGAGGGGAAAACAACAACTTTGGGCTAACCTAACTGCTAGTTAGTTATCATGCACAGTCAACAGGACAGCTTATTGTATGAATTCATGTTTAATTTAATTTAGATATTTCTCCGCAATGGGCACCCAAAGTGGCTTACCAAATCATTCTTCCTCTTCCATTTATCCTCACAACAGCGACATGAGGCATGTTAGGATGAGAAGCAGTATCTGCCCCAAGGTCACCAGTCCAATGGCAGAGCCAGAAAGCAAACCTGGTTCTCCGGCATCCTAGTCTGAAACTTTAAATGTTAACTAGAATTGTTCGCATTTGGAAAGTTACTGTTGTTTTCTTCATAATGTGAACACTGTGAAATTTTAAAAAGCCAAACAAAACCAAAAGGCATTGCTTTTATTTTGTTCAAATTGCAAGTACTATACTTAATCTACTTTCACTCCATGATGTATTGGTTCTGCAAACATTTTAAAAATTATTTGAGAGGCGGTGCTGATCTTTTCCATTTAAAAGGATGTGTAAATTCCATTACTCTGTTACATAACACATTTCAATACTTGTTTTGCTTTTTGAAAATGGACAGTCAAATTACATGCTGCAATCAAGTATATACCCCATTATGCAAAATTTATAAAACCTGTGCCAGATTAAGACATTTGCACACAAAATTTTCACTAATAAAATCCATTAGCTAAATTGCCTTAGGCATCTTTTAGTGAACTTTGTGACCACATAAAGCTGTCTGCCACAATATTTAGTGTTCATAGAAGATATGCTACAGTCACACTGTTCTCATATTGAGGTAGCAGTACATTTATTATCCTTTTTAAAAAATATGCATGGTGTGGCTTTTAATTTTTCCCACTGCCCATGTGCTCTAACAGTTTTTCTGCAATGCCTGCATCTGTAAGTGATGATGGGATGTATCAATATCACACATCAGATCTGTGCTGCAGACCTCATAAACCAGTCCATGCTTGCATTTTATGCATGTAAAGAGAAGCTGATATGTTCGTGGTTAAGTGACTCAAATCAGGGTGTGAGCCAAAGTCCCTTCGCCATCTTGTATGACGTTGTGTCTTGACTGGTACCAGACTGCCTGGATTTCCATTTTATTTCGTACATCTGCACCCAAACATAGCCTGATCTCAGCTTAAACTCCAGCTTCCTGCCAGGCCTATTATGAGATGTTCAGGTCTCAGTGACTATGGCTGTGTCATTTTAGTTGTTGTCGTTCAGTCACACAGTCGAGTCCAACTCTTTGCGACCCCATGGACAAAGTCATGCCAGGCCTTCTGTCTTCCACCATCCTCCGAAGTCTGCTCAAATTCATTTTTGTTACATCAATAATACTGTCCAGTCATGTCAACTTTTGTCGTCCCCTTCTTCTTTTGCCTTCTGTCTTTCCTAGCATCAAGATCTTCTCCAGGGAGTACTCCCTTCTCATTTAGTGGCCAGAGTATTTGAGCTTCAGCATCTGACCTTCCAGTGAACAGTCTGGGTTGATTTCCCTTAGGGCTGACTGATTGGATCTTCTTGCAGTCCAAGGGACTCTCAAGAGTCTTCTCCAGCACCACATCTCAAAAGCATCTATTCTTCTGCGCTGGGCCTTCCTTATGGTCCAGCTCTCACAGCCATACATTACTACTGGGAATACCATCGCTTTGACTATACGAATTTTTGTTGGCAGGGTGATGTCTCTACTTTTTATTATACTGCCCAGGTTCACCATAGCTGTCCTCCCAAGGAACAAACGTCTTTTAATTTCATGACTACAGTCACCATCTGCAGTGATCTTGGATCCCAGAAATGTGAAGTCTGTCATTACTTCCATGTCTTCTCCTTCTATTTGCCAAGGTGTGATGGGGCCAGATGCCATGATCTTAGTTTTTTTGATGTTGAGTTTCAAGCCTACTTTTGTGCTCTCCTCTTTCACCCTCAACAAGAGGTTCTTTAGGTCCTCCTCACTTTCTGCCATTAGAGTAGTGTCATCTGTCTGGGACATTGAGATTCTTCTTGTACAATTCTTCTGTGTATTCTTGCCACCTCTTCCTGATCTCTTCTGCTTCTGTTAGGTCCCTACTGTTTTTGTCCTTTATCATGGCCATCTGTGCACGAAACGTTCCCTTGATTTCTCCAATTTTCTTGAAGAGATCTCTTGTCCTTCCCATTCTGTTATTCTCCTATATTGCTTTGCATTGTTCCTTCAGGAAGGCCTCCTTATCTCTCCTTGCTGTTCTATGGAAATCTGCATTCAGTTGGGTGAATCTTTCCTTTTCACCTTTGCCTTTCGCTGTCCTTCTTTCCTCAGCTATTTGTAAAGCCTCATCAGACAGCCACTTTGCTTTCTTGCATTTCTTTTTCTTTGGGATGGTGCTGATTGCTGCCTTCTGTACAATGTCACGAACTTCTGTCCATAGTTCTTCAGGCACTCTGTCTATCAACTCTAGTTCCTTAAACCTATGCTTCACTTCCACTGTATATTCATAAGGGATATGATCAAGGTCAAACCTGAATGGCCTAATGGCTTCCCCAGTTTTCTTCAGTTTAAGCCTGAATTTTGCGATGAGTCTGTGCCACAGCCAGCTCCAGGTCTTGTTTTTGCTGACTGTAAAGAGCTTCTCCATCTTTGACTGCAGAGTATAAAATCAATCTGATTTCTGTGTTGCCCATCAAGTGATGTCCATGTGTAGAGTTGCCTTTTAGGTTGTTGGAAGAGGGTTTCACTATTACCAGCTTGTTCTCTTGACAAAACTCTATTAGCCTTTCCCTGGCTTCATTTTGTTCTCCAAGGCCAAACTTGTCAGTTGTTCCGGTCACCTTTTGACTTCCTACTTCGGCATTCCAGTCCCCTATGATGAGGAGGGCATCTTTTTTTGGTGTTAATTCTAGAAGGTGTTGTAGATCTTCATAGAACTGGTCCACTTCAGCCTCTTCTGCATCAGTGGTTGGGGCATAGACTTAGATTACTGTGATACTGAATGGTTTGCCTTGGATATGAACCGAGATCATTCTGTCATTTTTAAGATTGTATCTCATTACTGCCTTTCTCACTCTCTTGTTAACTATAAAGGCCACACCATTTCTTCTACAGGACTCTTGACCACAATAATAGATGTAGTGATCCTCTGAGTTAAATTCACCCATTCCTGTCCATTTTAGTTCACTGATTCCCAGGATGTCGATAAGAACATAAGAGAAGCCATGTTAGATCAGGCCAATGGCCCATCCAGTCCAACATTCTGTGTCACACAGCGGCCAAATATATATATATACACACTCACACACACACACACTGTGGCTAATAGCCACTGATGGACCTCTGCTCCATATTTTTATCTAACCCCCTCTTGAAGGTGGCCATGCTTGTGGCCGCCACCACCTCCTGTGGCAGTGAATTCCACATGTTAATCACCCTTTGGGTGAAGAAGTACTTCCTTTTATCCGTTTTAACCTGTCTGCTCAGCAATTTCATCGAATGCCCACGAGTTCTCGTATTGTGAGAAAGGGAGAAAAGTACTTCTTTCTCTACTTTCTCCATCCCATGCATTATCTTGTAAACCTCTATCATGTCACCCCTCAGTCGACGTTTCTCCAAGCTAAAGAGCCCTAAGCGTTTCAACCTTTCTTCATAGGGAAGGTGTTCCAGCCCTTTAATCATTCTAGTTGCCCTTTTCTGAATTTTCTCCAATGCTATAATATCCTTTTTGAGGTGTGGCGACCAGAACTGCACACAGTACTCCAAATGAGACCGCACCATCGATTTATACAGGGGCATTATGATACTGGCCAATTTGTTTTCAATTCCCTTCCTAATAATTCCCAGCATGGCGTTGGCCTTTTTTATTGCAAACGCACACTGCCTTGACATTTTCAGTGAATTATCTACCACGACCCCAAGATCTCTCTCTTGGTCAGTCTCTACCAGTTCACACCCCATCAACTTGTATTTGTAGCTGGGATTCTTGGCCCCAATGTGCATTACTTTGCACTTGGCCACATTGAACCGCATCTGCCACGTTGACGCCCACTCACCCAGCCTCAACAGATCCCTTTGGAGTTCCTCACAATCCTCTCTGGTTCTCACCACCCTGAACAATTTAGTGTCATCCACAAATTTGGCCACTTCACTGCTCACTCCCAACTCTAAATCATTTATGAACAAGTTAAAGAGCATGGGACCCAGTACCGAGCCCTGCGGCACCCCACTGCTTACCGTCCTCCACTGCGAAGACTGCCCATTTATACTCACTCTCTGCTTCCTATTACTCAGCCAGTTTTTGATCCACAAGAGGACCTGTCCTTTTACTCCATGACTCTCAAGCTTTCTAAGGAGCCTTTGATGAGGAACTTTATCAAAAGCTTTCTGGAAGTCAAGGTAAACAACATCTATCGGGTCTCCTTTGTCCACAAGTTTGTTTACCCCCTCAAAGAAATGTAACAGGTTAGTGAGGCAAGATCTTCCCTTACAGAACCCATGCTGAGTCTTCCTCAATAACCTGTGTTCATCAATGTGCCTACTCATTCTGTCCTTGATAATGGTTTCTACCAACTTTCCCGGTATTGAAGTCAGACTGACTGGCCTGTAATTTCCTGGATCTCCTCTGGAACCCTTTTTAAAGATGGGGGTGACATTTGCTACCTTCCAGTCCTCAGGAACAGAGGCAGATTTCAATGAAAGATTACAGATTTTTGTTAGAAGATCCACAAGTTCAACTTTGAGTTCTTTCAGAACTCTCGGATGTATGCCATCCGGACCCGGTGACTTATTAGTTTTTAATTTGTCTATCAGTTGTAGGACCTCCTCTTTTGTCACCTCAATCTGACTCAGGTCTTTCAACACCCCTTCCAATATTAGTGGTTCTGGGGCGGGCAAACACTTCTCATCTTCCACGGTGAAGACGGAGGCAAAAAATGCATTCAGCTTCTCAGCCATTTCCCCATCCTCCTTCAGTAATCCTTTTACCCCATGGTCATCCAAGGGCCCCACTGCTTCCCTGGCTGGTTTCCTACTTCTAATATATTTGAAGAAATTTTTATTGTTGGTCTTTATGTTTTTTGCAATATGCTCCTCATAGTCCCTTTTTGCCTACCTGATCACAGTCTTGCATTTGATTTGCCACTGCCTGTGTTCCCTTTTATTAATCTCACTTGGACTGGTTTTCCACCGCTTAAAGGAGTCCTTCTTACCTTTTACAGCTTCCATTACTTTGTTTGTTAACCATGCTGGCCTCTTCTTATACCTGTTTGTGCCTTTCCTAACTTGTGGTATGTATTTTATCTGAGCTTCTAGGATTATAGTTTTAAATAGTCTCCAAGCTTCCCCAAGGGTTTTGACCATATTTACCTTTCCTTTCAGTTTCCTCCTCACATGCCTCCTCATCTCAGAGAATTTACCCCTTTTAAAGTTAAATGTGGTTGTGGCGGTCTTTTTGGGCAACTCCCTATTTATACAAACGGTGAAATCAATAACATTATGGTCACTGTTCCCAAGCGGCGCAATCACTTTTACGTCTCTCACTAAGTCTTGGGCATTACTTAGGACCAGATCCAGGATCGCCCCACCTCTGGTAGGTTCTGAGACCATCTGCTCCATAGCACAGTCATTGAGAGCATCAAGAAACTCAATCTCTTTCTCTCGACCAGAACACATATTGACCCAATCAATCTGCGGGTAGTTAAAATCACCTATTATGACACAGTTTTTACGTTTAGCCGCTATCTTTAATCCTTCCATCATATTATAATCGTCCTCTCTCTTTTGATTTGGTGGGCGATAACAAACTCCCATAGTTAAATTTCCTTTTGGGCCCTCTATTTCAACCCAAAGCATTTCTAAAAGGGAATCTAATTCTCTGACCTCAGTCTTACTGGACCGTATATCCTCTCTGACATACAGAGCCACCCCACCTCCAACCCTTCCCTCCCTATCCTTCCGATATAACTTATATCCAGGAATCACCGTGTCCCACTGATTCTCCTCATTCCACCAAGTTTCTGAAATTCCCACAATGTCTATGTTTTCTCCCAACACTAAACATTCCAATTCACCAATTTTACTTCGGACACTTCTAGCATTTGCATACAAACATTTATAATTTCCCAGGCAAGCTAGGCCCACCACCTCTGTCCTGCCGCCTCGAGACTCTGGCAGACAGTCCATACTGTTTGTCACCATCACAGTGGACAACTCTGATCCGTTACTCGGTAGAAAAATAGAAGCCAACCCTTCATCTCTTTGAGACGAGTCCTCCCGAACCAGAGACATTCCATCTCCTGTCAGCTTTCCCCCAAGATTTAGTTTAAAAACTGCTCTGCCACCTTTTTGATTTTAAGCGCCAGCAGCCTGGTTCCATCCGGAGACAAGTGGAGACCGTCTCTTTTGTACAGCTCCTGCTTGTTCCAGAAAGCATCCCAGTGCCTAACAAACTTAAACCCTTCCTCCTTACACCATCGTCTCATCCACACATTGAGACTTCTAATTTGCGCCTGTCTCTCCTGCCCTGCACGTGGAACAGGTAGCACTTCCAAGAAGGCCACCTTGGAGGTCCTGGCCTTAAGTCTCCCACCTAGCAGCCTAAATTTCTCCTCCAGGACCTCACGACTGCATTTCCCCACATCGTTGGTGCCAACATGCACCACGACCACAGGCTCCTCCCCAGCACTGTCTATCAGCCTATCTACTACACGTGTAATGTCCGCTACCTTCGCACCAGGCAGGCAAGTCACCATACGGTCAATACGCGGTTTTGCCACCCAGCTGTCTACTTGCCTAAGGATCGAATCACCAACTACCAAGACCCCCCTTCTCCCCCTGCCCAGGGATGGTTCCTTGGCGCGAAAGGATGTTCAGTCTTGCCATCTCTTGTTTGACCACATCTAGCTTACCTTGATTCATGGATCTTATATTCCACGTTCCGATGCAGTATTGTTCTTTGCAGCATCGGACTATTCTTTCACCATCAGACACATCCACAGCTGAGTGTACTTTCGGCTTTGGCCCAGCCGCTTAACTCTTTCTGTGGTTTCTTGAACACTCTTCCCCAGTAGCATATTGGGCAACTTCTGACCTGAGGGGCTCATCTTCCAGCACCATATATTTTAGCCTTTTGTTTCTGGTTTGCCATTTCCTTCTCCAGTCTTAAAAATGAGCCTAAAACCAGAATAAGGACTCTCAGGCTGCTATCATGACTACGCAATCCCCCGCTATATGGGACTAGAGATTGTGCAGCTACCATGAGCTGTCCAGCTATGCTGACGCCAACCCCGTTCTTCCCAATAGAAGCCATGACAAGGTGTCAGGTGTCTTCCTGTACTTTTGAACACCATGAGAGCGAAGCTCAAGATGTGACCTGGACGTTTCAATGAGCAGTCAAGCTTATCTCGGTATGCATCCTGCCAGCCATCCTAACCCAGACACCACACAAAGACTGCATCAGTCAAAATGAATAAATAACGAAGACCAGATCCAGACAAGGAGACCATCACCATTGTGCAGTTTGGGTGTCACTTTAGATAACAATTCAGCCCTACATTATCCAGTCAGATAGTCTTGTTTAGATGAGATACTCATCAACCCCCTTAATCCTTTCCTAATGTCACCATGGAGCCTCCCCGCCCCTTCTGATGTTATGTACCATATGTCTTAGTGTCATAGGTCACCTGACCTCCATATCATGAGTCATCTGACATCCCAGCCTGGGGTCATGAATTAGGTTTTAAATAGCCCAATGCATGACCTTTCAGATGTGCTTCTTACAGTATCCCTACCCTGCTGTGTAGATTCACCCCCAAAACCTGATCAGTTTCAGGGCCCCTATAATAAGGTACACTGGCCATGCCTTGCTCCCGGTCCCTTTTTGCTGCTATTGGAGCTTCAGCTGAAGACTACGATAGGTAAAGTATCACCCTGTCTATGTTATCCTTATGTTACCCCCATCAATTGCCTTCTATTTTTCTTAGATCTGTGTGATTGTGGAATGATTTTATTTTCTTGTATGTCTGACTGAGTTCCCAATGAAGTACTTACAGTTTACCCAAAATCTCCATGCTATTTGAGGGGAAGTTCTGGAGGACATTTCCTGTATACCCAGGTTCTTGACCTTGCTAAGCCATAGTTGCCCACCAGACTAATTCCCCAACCTCTAATTGAGGGCAATTTGGCTAACAAAGAGTTGTGCAGAATATCTGCACAATCCCTAATTGGAGACACTGAATCATGGACATATCAACTTCTCCTTGTGGGTATTCAATGCATTTTTTTTAAAAAAAAAATATGACTGAAACAAGTTCACTCCCCCCCACAAATGTAATGAATAGCAAAACTGAGGCTACAGTTTAATGTAGTCCCTTTTTTAAAAATCCCAGGGTATATCGCAGGACTTTTCTTTTTTAAAAGAATCATGCAAAAAGGAACTTATATTTGAAGGGATATATTCACCTTTATGATATTTCATTCCCTCCAAATAAGAGGCATCCACTTTTCAAAAAAAAAAAAAAAATGAGATAACTTAGAATTTGAGTCTGGGTTAACCATTAACAAGCTTTTCTTCATAACTATAAAATCCAAAGTTTTAACCTTATATAATGTTAAAGATGGAGTTTTATTCTTCCAGTTTGTTGCAATACACTAATGTGCCATCACCAATAAAGCAGAAATGAGCTTAAGCTTTGGTTTATCAATGTGCTTACAAGAAGGTAAATCCAGTAATAGCCATTTGGGATCTAACTGTATATTACAGATCTTATGGCTCACCATAATACTTTGTGTCAAAACCCTTGAATGGCCAGGCATTGCCACCGACAATGATAGAAAGAGCCCACATTTTTTCCAACCACTGCAGGACTTTTGTAGGGCAATTGTAAAGTTAGGGATTCATAAGTCACATGTGAAGTTGGTCTTCCTTCCTATAATGTAATGGAGCTAACTGGATTAACATCCTGGTAGTATGGAAGTGTAGAACATTCATAAATTCACTGTGATTGTCAAACAAATGCCCTTGTGTATCTTCTGATTCTGCCTTCATTATCTGCTTAATTTAATTATTGTTTATAGTACTGTTTTTATTTTTTTTTAAAAAAACCTTTTTTTCTGCATACTCAGAACTAGCCTTAAAAACAAAACAAAAAGAACACATCCTCTCTAATGCCTGGTTTCATAAGGGTAATCACTAAAATCATTTTTTGTTATCTTTTTGTACATTTTGCTGCCTGAAGTCATGGGCAATGACTGGAAAATTTTATATTTCCTAATCACATACATGCAAGCCAATGTTACAAATGACCACAGTGTAAGACAACTAGCTTTCCTTGTCCCCAGACCTGAAAAAATATTACCCAATGATATGAACGAATACACTTACAAATTGATAGGATGGATCTACAAATGGGTTGCAACGACTATCTATATTATTATTATTAGTAGTAGTAGTAGTAGTATATTTTTATTCCAGTATTAATGATGATTTATAAAGCATGTAAAATTGTACTGAGTTGCATGTCTGTCTTTTGATAAAATCAAGATGCTACCCTCCCCCTAATGCTAAACTAGAAGCATTGTGAATTCAGGTACATCAATAGGAGACTAGCCCTGCCAACAACTTCATAATCTTGCAAAGATTTCCCTCATTTGATGGCACATTATTCCTGGGCTGTGAACAGCAGGCATACTGTAATTTATTATTGCTTAGACACTGGTTTATGAAGGATGAGTAGTTAATGCTCAGTAGCCTTCTTATGAAAAGTGATGATATGGATAATTATTACCCATCTAATTATGACCCATCGCCATTACTCTCTGTACTGTTTATTTCTCCTTAAGTCAATGATTGCCTTAATCTTTTTTTCAGATCTTCAAGCATCTAGGTTATTAAACTCCAGGTCCCACTGGACTGGATACAACTGTTCCACGAATGAAACAGTGCTCTTGGAAGTGATCTTGGAAGTGATCTTTGAAGTGATCTTTACCACTTTCATAATCTTGATGCAGCTCCCTGCATCACTTGACGGGAAAAGGAGAACTCCAGAAATAGCTTGTGATGTGGTTTGGAGGGCTGCAGCAAAAAAAGTAGAAATTAGTGCCCAGATTCTTGTGTCTGTAGAGCAAGTTCTGCAAACAGGGCAGGTGGTCATACATGAAAGGGGCTTGTATAATTTCCCTTGTCTTGCTGTACCACCTGTACACAACACCTACTCCTCTGCAAGCATCTTTATGCCCATCTCATGCCACAAAACAGCAGCCTTCAAGCATTACCTAAGAGGCATGGAATGAAGCCACAGAGGAGCAGCCACCACTCTGTCAGTGACACTTCATCCTAATCAATGTGTGTTAAGAATGTCATTTTAACTTTCTTAAGGCCTCAGCTGCAAATTTAACATTCACATATTTTTCCAAGGCATATTTCCCATATATGTACAACTATATATACATTTGTAGAAGGTACATTCTAAGAAATAAGGGGATACTTATCAGTGCTATTTTTATACGTGTGCCAGATGTTTATAGAATTCTGCAAAAGAAAACAAAAACACTTGTTTCCTTTATAAACTCCAGCCTATCTAGTAACTATCAGTTGAACAGTGGTGATCACACAGCACTCTAATTCTAGTGGTGCATTATTTCCCAATGGGAAGTAACCTAGCAAGACTGACTTTTGCTGCCAAAAGCTTCCTTAAATGGTTCCATAGGGAATGTACCAACAACTTTCTAAGCCTATTATCCAGTCTGTTTACACAAGACACACATCCTGCTAATAAAGCTTAAATGCTCACTGGAGTACAAAGTAATGTGATGGAATCACCTGCTGATTTCTGTGTCAACTGTCTATTTCAAAAGAAGCAGCAATGCAATATTTAAAACAAACAGCAAAAACTGGTCTATGCAACTGCATATTAGTTGATCATTATGCAAAAAGGACTAAACAAATTCAGAATATTAATTCTCCTATTTTTAGTCTTAGTTTTAAAGCCAAATTTCTCCTGATTAAAATCAAGTAGATTCAAATATGATAGTCTGCAGAATATTTAATATTTTCTGTAAAAAGTGGTCTAACAACACTGCAGGCTTCTTAGAAATGTTGCAGAATGTAGGGTTAATAGCTCTGTAGTGCAGGTCTTGGCAGGGAATCCCCCAGTTTTTCAGGTGCCTCTCTGCTGCCATCTAGCTGGCCGGTGGGAGGAAGCCCTGCCCCAACAGCCACAATGTGCCTTTCCACCTCAGAAGGCTTAGAAGATGTTTGTAAACTTGGAAGGTGTCTGTGCCTTTAAATCTCAGTAGAAGCAAGGATGAATGGGGTGGGGTGAGATGGCAGAGCCATGTGGCTGTTCCCAGTGAGTCTGTGAAGCTGTGAGAAAGGAAGAGAGCCCAGTCCCTCTGTTTGCTTTACATTCCTTTCAGAAGTAATTTGCATAGTAAAGGCTAAATTAGAACCTTTCATTTCCTGTGTTAGTCTGAAGAAGTTGGTGGAAATACAGCAGATGGTTACATCCAGCAACTCTCATGAGCAAGGTCATTTTGTAGAAAAATAGGTGGTGGAGCTCATTCAGGGATTGTTATGCAGCTGCACATACTATTCAATGGACAAGGAGGTGGAACTCTCAGAAGGAGGAGGTGGAACTCTCAGAAAGGTTCAGGAGCGGTGGTCCTGTGAGCTCCCACTGAATCTGAGGCCTGCTTATGAGTAAACTGCTCCAATAAGATCACAAAAGTATGTGCTTGCAAATTGCATTTATGTTGGCTGCTTTGTGAGTGTGTGTGGGTGAGTTCACTTTCATTTAGTGGAAGTGCAGCCAGCTGCTGGGGAACTAGGAAATGAAGACTGTATTCAGGAGAACTGCACTGCTGTATTTTTATTTATTTAGGGAAGGAAAGTCTCCATGCCTCCACTAGCAAAGTCCCCAGCTATTTTCTGAGTTGGACCTGGCAATGCTAGCAGTGCATGTTTTTACATTTATGAAGTTTTGAGTATCCTCACTCACTCAAATCAAATAGTGAACTTGGGAAAAACATCTATCTATAATCCTGGCAAACTAGTTTTAGAATTCAGGCTAACATTGCTCCAAAAATACCTTCCCATTTGAGGTTCAATTTGATTTTTCCTTAAATTGACATAGTAATATGAAACCTATATTGGTGATAACATATATTCATTTTCATATCCTCCATGCATCAATACCTGCCCCAAACCCCTTCTAGTGCAGCAGACTGAACAATCCTGCACCTTGGTAACTCATCTTGCACTGTCAACAATATTCAACAGACACCTTAGAAACTACAGAAAAAGAAATTTTAATCTTTGCTGTTGTTTTTTTCTTTGATGCCTTGAATTTATTCCTTTGAGGTGTTTTACCACTATATATGAAAAAGATTCTGAGAAACATTAAAAGGCTTACACTTTAAAATGAACTATTATGCCCTACAGAACTGCCTCGAGACTGCACAATTACTCTTCTTTTAGACTTGTCTTGTTATGCTTGAACACTCACCACTTTGGCTCATGTCCTACTTGCCTGAGATGAACAAGGAGCTGATCATCTGGCAAGTTGTTTGAATGTATCCAGTTTACACAATTACATTACTTTCTTACAAAGCAGGAGTCAAATTTCACCTTTAAGACCAACCAATTTTTATTTAGAACGTAAGCTTTCATATGCTCTTAAGCACACTTCATCAGATGAGGAATCCAGCACGGTGAGCAATCCAGCACAGTGAGCTGGATTCCTTGTCTGATGAAGTGTGCTTAAGAGCACACGTAAGCTTACGTTCTAAATAAAAATTGGTTGGTCTTAAAGGTGCAACTTGACTCCTGCTTTGTTCATCTGCTTCAGACCAACACGGCTGCCTGCTTGGATCTAACTACTTTCTTACACTATTAGACGTACACTACATTGTGGGGTACCTCAGGGAGCAGTTCTCTCGCCGATGCTATTTAATATCTATATGCGCCCCCTTGCCCAGATTGCCAGGAGGTACAGGCTTGGGTGTCACCAATATGCAGATGACACCCAGCTCTATCTGCTAATGGACGGCCGGCCTGACTGCGCCCCAGAGAATCTGGACCTGGCACTGCAGGCCGTGGCAACTTGGTTAAGGTTGAGCGGGTTGAAACTGAATCCGGCGAAGACAGAGGTCCTTTGCCTGGGTGGGGGCGCTCTGGGGGAAGAAATACCTCTCCCGGTCTTTGACGGGGCACCGCTGAAAGCAGCGTGCCGAGTCAGAAGCCTGGGAGTTCTACTGGAGCCTTCATTATCAATGGAGGCCCAGATAGCAGCCGCTGCCAAGTCAGCCTTTTTTCATCTGAGGCGGGCAAGGCAGTTGGCCCCCTTCCTAGAGCGTCGGGACCTGGCAACAGTGATAGATGCAACGGTCACCTCGAGATTGGATTACTGTAATGCCCTCTACATGGGGCTGCCTTTGTGCCGAACCCGGAAGCTGCAGCTAGTGCAGAACGCGGCGGCCAGACTGTTGCTGGGGCTCCCAAAGCGGGAGCACATACAGCCGGGGCTGCATGAACTGCACTGGCTGCCAGTTATATACCGGATTCGCTACAAAGTGCTGGTCATCACCTTTAAAGCCCTATATGGCCGAGGACCGTCTACCTTAGGGACCGCCTCTCCCCACATGAACCCCAGAGAGCACTGAGGTCAGCAGGGAAGAACCTGCTGACTATCCCCGGGCCAAAGGAGGTAAGACTTCAGAGCACTCGTACTCGGGCTTTTTCTGTCATGGCCCCACAGCTCTGGAACCAGCTCCCAGAAGAAATGCGGGCCCTTGACCAGTTCCGCAGGGCCTGCAAGACCATCCTGTTCCAGACGGCCTTCACCAGCTGAAACTACTAAATTGCTAGTAAACTTGCCAGCGATTGTAGCACAAAGTATTAATGTTTTTAGAATTTTAATGGATTTTAATCAACTGTAATTATTTGTTATCTATTATATTGTATGTATCGAGCTTTTGTTGTTAGCCGCCCTGAGCCGCCTGGTCGGGGAGGGCAGGATACAAATAAAATGTGAATGAATGAACCCTTTCCTTGCAGCTGCAACCTCACACCGTCCATCCACTGTTGCCTCCTCCAGTTTTAAAAAGGAGCCTACAAGAAAGATATTCATTTTGATGGGAGGGGGGTTATTGAGACATACTAACTAGATGCTTCATTGTCCCTAGAATACCTAATTGTGAACCCAGCTGATCTTGCAAATGATTGCTCAAATTGATTCTGCTGACTTTGCAAGCCCATAAGGCAGGCAGTGATCTAATGTCATTCATTTAAAGGATTGTCTGACTGCACATATACAAGTAGAGACAAACTGTGAGCAATTCCATGCTTTACAATACAAGTTGGTCAGTTGATTAACCTAAAAATGACCCCAGGGCATATTGCCTCTTCTCTAGTGGTAAGTTCTTAGGCTAGACAAAGGCAGCTATAAGCTATAATTGCCTGGCCCTATAGTACAAGTGGCTACTGCAGAAGCACAAAGCTACTCAGAACTTATCACACTGCTGTGTTCTTCTTCATCAGTAAACAGCAAGGTAATCCAATAAAGAACTCACCTTATATTCATTATTAAGGGAATTTGATCAGAGTCATGTCAAACTTCAGAACATGTATATGTGCTTTATGTGGCAGCTAAATATCTGTATGCTGTGATGCCGGATATTTCTGATCCCTGGTTTTTGTTCCCATCAAGTCACAGTTGACTTAGGGCAACCTGCTAGGGTTTTCAAGTCGAGAGATATTCAGAGGTGGTTCGCCATTGCCTACCTGTGCGTCTTGACCCTGGTATTTCTTGGAGGTCTCCCATCCAAATACTACCCAGGGTCAACCTTGCTTAGCTTCCAAGATCTGATGAGATTGGACTAGCCTGGGAGGCCAGGAGAAAGAGTTATAGTTTTTAACTGTAAAAAAAAATTCAAATAAGAATGGAAAATACTTGAAACATTAGTAAAAAAATTTACTAATTGTCAAATCTAGTCACATCTCTGAAAATTTTGGGTATAGGTTCTGGACATTTGCTCATTTTCTTGAATGTTTTAAACTTCTAAGTTTCCATATATCCCAGAGTATTTAAACCAACTGGAATAATTATTGAAAATTATTGGTGATATATGGTTTCTTTACAGTTTGGTTTATAAAAAAATCAAAGAACTTTAAAAATATTTTTGCATTTCACATTCATCCTTTACTATTATTTTTCAATTCATTTCACAAAACACATTCATTATGGTGATGAGCAGAGTTCAAATATACCAGATGTGTGCTGAATATGCAAATAACTAGAGAACCTGTTTCCCTGGAAACCAGATGAAAACCTTCAGAATGGCTCCTCCTCCTATTCTAGTTTACTTTTTGTAGTAGCACTCTAGCTATAACTGAACAAGGCACTAATGCTTAGATTGTCCCCCTCACTTATATGTAGAAAATGTATCTACTGAAGTCAGTTTACCCCACCAAGAATGTGGAAGGTAGAATAATCTGCTGCTATGGTTTGGGATTTTTTCATTCTACTTTAAGCGTGTAAAAAACAAATCCTGATAAATATAATTAACTTTTTCTAGAAGCTCATGCTATGTTTATCATGCCAGTGCCGCCTAAATGGCATTCAGGTAGAATTTTTCCCGCCTTGTTTCTCTAGCACATAGTCTGGACCTTGATTGGGTTTGATGTCTATTTCCATGCCAGTGTCAGCTTCCCCAAGGGAAGTGGTACTGCACAGAAATGTTACATCATGTATCACGGCCATATGAAGAATGGCATTACAGATTACAAAGGAGGCATGAAAAAAAACAACATTAAATTGTAGTGATGGCATAATAAAAGTATAGTGTGAAGTGAACTGTTCTTTAAGAACTAATAAGGAAGAGGGACTGTAATTTGATTATACATTAATTAAAATATTTATAACCCTGCTTTTCTCCAACCAACTGGGGGTTGGGTAACAAGGTGGGTAATAAAAATAAACTACTCTATCAGCAACAAGTAAACTAACTAATTAAATGCAAAATTAAAACCAAAACTAAACCAAAAATACAAACTTTGGAACCCCTCAAACTGTCTTGATGAATTCAGTTTTGCAGCACATTTGAAATATCATCAGGGTTCAGGCCTTTAAACTCAGGTATCTGGTAAGGAGAGGTGGGTTTCATTTAAAGTAGGCATGCAGCAAGACCCCATCAGTAAAAGATGCTTTACTAGCCTGTATCACTTCTTGTCTTGCCAGGATTCAGCTTTGTTTGGGTTTCTCTCTCAGCCACTTGAACATAGCACTCAGGTCCCAGTTTAGGACAGGAATGACAGAATCCACAGGCTTATTCATGGAAGGCTGAATATTTATTCAGGGTAGGCTGAATTTATGTAGGCTTATCCACCATTGCCAATTTCATTTAGAAACATTGGATGTTCTTGAGGAACCCCACGGTTTCCAGGGAATGTTTGGAAAACCATAGTGCTAGGTAAAACTATTGATCTCTACCAGTGATTTTTGAATGTCACTCTTTATGTTTCCAGGAGCCAAGATAAGAAAATTCAAATGAAGTTGCACAGATTCCTTATGCCAGCAGAAGGTGTTGCAAACTGGGCATTAAAGCTTTTGCATGCTGGTAGGGTTGACCCCAGTAAACATGCTGGAGGAAAGGAAACCAGAAATCTTCCCACAGACATATAGATATGCCTCCTATTAGTGCAAGGGGATATTTGGATCCCAGCCAGTTTGGTTATGTAGATGGAAAGCACAGTACAATGAAATACACTTATTCAAAATTGTCAGCAGAATGAATACAGGGAAACAAACAATAGAAGTATCTTTCTCTATTAATGAGCTGCCACTATCTGGATTAGCAAGTATTTGCCATATTTCTAATTAGCTTTTTATTGTATTAACATGGTAATGTTAATATGATACATTAATTTTAGTCATGCAGGCATAAAGCCAATTTTTGGGGAGCTGGACTTTTTAAAGAACAAAAATAGAGAACCAATGAATAAGTAATTTACAGAACTACTCAGCCTAACTCTGTAACACAGACAGAGTATATAATCCCCAACTTTCAATACACAGTTGTAATTAAACAATGTACATTTGATTTTCATTAACTGTGGATATTGGAAGAAACAGTGAATGTTTGTATTCTAAGCCCTAGTTCTCATAAAAGTTAGGATGAATAGACTTTATATTCACTGTATGATAAATATAGAATTGTAGATGAAATATTTAGCCATTCAAAAGATAATAAAATCCTCTAATATTTTATTTTATGTTATGTCAATATACATACAGCCTAGTGTATTGACAGACACCCTCCATTTGAGGGATTTCCCTGGCGATCCTGGAATTTTGCAGAAAGGAAAGGGGTTTCTTTGTTTGTTTGTTTTACCCATCATTCAACTACAACAAACATTGTGCTTCACATTGTATGACATGTTGTACTTGAAAACAATAAATGCTTCACAATATTATACAATACAATTATTACAATAAAGATTGTTTGTTTAAATAACAATTTTAAGGCATGCTAGTGTCTGAAGAGAGGCTACATTGAACTACTCAGATTTGAATAATTAGATATTTTCCCATGTACCCATGTGGCTCACTGGCAGAGTATCTGCTGGCCATGCAGAAGATCCCTGGTTCAATCCCTGGCAACCCTCCGGTCAAAAGGATCAGGTAGGAAGTGATGTGAAAGATCTCTGCATGAGACCACTGAGAACTGCTGTTGGTCTGAATAGACAATATTGACTTTGGTGGACTATGATTCAGTATAAGGCAGCTTCATCTGTTAATAAGCTCCCTAAAGGAAACTATTTTTGGTACCCTCATTCCCTTTTGAAATTTGATTTATTATTACGGAGTAAACTATAGTTATATGAATTCATGTACACTAGGTATTCTTTCATCCTCTGCCTCATATTTTTGAAACTGTCATAATAGTAATGATATCAGAATGGTATTTCCAGGATGGAACCATATTGTATTTAGGCATATATTCAAAAATAAATGTTTGGGTTGGCGTGCTAGTCCTATGATACTTTACTAGTTTGCTAATTCATTTTTTTCAAAGTAGCAGATGACATGTCACCTCTCCCTGGAAATGAGGATTTTCTATGTAAACGAGCAAGAGTGTTTTTATTCTCCTAGTTTGTGTATATAGAGAATTAATGTTGCTTATTTTTAGATGAGTGAATTTAATGTGCATAATTTATTTGGTATAGCCACTCTTAATTCAAATTGAAGCCTAGCCAATGCTTAGGCATCTCTGTAGATTTTCTGAGTGCAATAGATTTGTATGTAGCTGAGTCCATAAATAGTTTCCCATTAAAACCTATTTTCCATTAAAAACTATTTTCACCTCCCTCTTAAGAAAATATAACACTATTTGTTACTAAATCCACTGGCTCCAGTTAATTAGCTATATCCATGCAGTAGGCATTCCTAGACAGCTGTTAAGTGCAGCTTGATCACAGGAAAATCATGGCTTTACATCAGTAGTGCATTGCCATTGCTCTTGTGCAACCAAGCTTACAGCATGCACTGCCAGTCAGAGCTAGTACTCCACCTTTAGGGTTGCCAGTTGTCTGCTGGTTGTTCGATACCCCCACCATCATTGCCTGCCACCACTCGGCTGAGCAGTGAGAGAAGATTTCCTGGTGAAATGGGAGGGATAGCCATTGACTGCTTGATGATGTTGCTTCTGGAGTAACCTGGAATTGTCCAGCTTCCCTATATTGTGCTCACCCTTTATTCGTAGGAGCAAAATCAAGCAAACAGGTCACACAGAGATCAATGGATGTCTGAAATGTGTGTAATATTTTTGTCTCTTCATTCATCCTCTTCCTCTGCATTCAAATTCTGTACTAAAAGCTGTGCCTCTCTGGTGGTAGTCAAGTAAATAAGCACAGACACTGGCATCTGTTCCTGAAATACAACAAAATGGGAATCTATACAAAATTGAGGAATTTTGTAGGAATTGTTGTAGTGGCAGTTCTTACCTTGTTTGTAAGCTCAGCAAACTTTCTACCACCACCACCACAAGCTAGATGGCTTCTTAGATCCTGGCCTCACAGCCTCCCAAAAAGGAACGTCTATGACAACATGTCACACAGTTGCACATTACTGCACAGGTGAAGGAACATTTTCAAAAGTCTTTATTTGAGAAATGTAGCCATTATGGTACTGGGAGCTGCAGAAAATCTTGGTGAGTGGAGGGGGCAATTCATAAATCCAGCTCCATGCTTAAAGCCGCCCTGAGCCTGCTCTAGCGGGGAGGGCGGGATACAAATAAAATTTGTTGTTGTTGTGTTGTTGTTGTACTTTACTAGGAGTTTTATAGCTCTCAGTGGTTTAAACAGACTAATTTCTCCTCTTTCATTTAAATGACTGTCAGCTGTTCTCAACATGTATTTGGAACTTGTTTAGTCTTCATCCAGCCTTCTTTTATTGTTTATCTACAAATGTATTTGGTTGTATACTTCTCCGGAATATGTAGAGAACATGGCGCTACCTGGCAACAGCCTTGGCTGTAAAGGAAGGAGGGCCCAATTTGCTCTCATAGAAGGAAGGAGACTAATGGCTTGTACTATGGTTAAAGGGGGGTAGAGTTTTAACAGTTTCAGGCTCCCGCCCTGTTGTTTAAATAATTTTTTGTTCATTGTTTGGCCTGCCTGCCCTGCCTTAGAATAGTCTTTGACTGGTTGACATATTTGGAACTGGGTAGGAATTGGTTCACCTCTATTTTGATTTGCCTGAGCTGGGGGTTTTTTTTTTTTTTGCCTACCCCATTATTTGAGCATGGACTTGGGCAATTGGCTGGGGTGGTGCCAATCAAATAGGCAAGAAGCAGGCAGATCTCTTTTTTTGTATGGATGGCACCATTTAGAGGATCCCCCTTGACTGGGGGGTGGCTTGGGTTGATCTGCTGAAGCCATCTGGTGGGTAAATCCCCAGTAAGAGAATGCCAGCAGCTTGCTAGGACCCCTGGAACTATCCTTCCTTCAGGTTGTACAGCTTGAAGGGGGGGCTGACCAGGGGATCCTGGCATACAAGGTTTCCTGGCAACAGCCATGTAGTTGGCAACTGTCAGGGCTGGTGGTCTACCCACTTTGGGGGAAAGGGACTTGCTCATGTCTCTTTGCTGCCCAAGTTTGTAGCCCTTGCCATTATAAGTTTTGGGTTGAGTTATTAAATAAAAGTTGCCCATAATTCAACCCAGCGATGGTCTCTGACTCTTTAGCTCTAACTATGTGCGCAAAATCATGCCCTTGTCAAGTTAGTAGGAGATCTGCTCTGGCTGCTTTTGTGATAGATAAATAGATAGATAACAGGAGTCAGCCACTATTAGTGATCTTTTCAAGTGGATTTGGAGATAATTTCTAGAGCTGAGCACAAACTGGCTGATGGACTAAAGTTTATCATAATTTTTGGCCTGTTTGGGGTTCAAAATTTATGAACTGAGGAACCAGAACTACCACAAACTTTGGCACAATTTGCATTGGTGCATGATGGTTCATAAATTATCACAAGGAACAGCTGAGTGGCTGGGACCTGTTCGGCTGTCAGGCACCTCATCTTATGTGGCTAATGGACATATCAGAATATAAGTACAAGAATCAAATACAACCAATTGTATTTCAAAAGTGTTGATACTGGAATTCCTTGTGCAACTTTCCCCATTTAGGGGCATTCTGTTGCTAACTTGCACAATGTCATTTGTAAAATGTTCATTAATAGCATATTGCTCTGTGAAATATATCATGTCTCCTAAAAGCAATTTTTTCGCAAATGATCCTAGCCTAGTGAGAGAGAGAAAAACTGCTTGCTCTTGCAATCTCTTTCTTTCCTAGGCTGAAAAGAAACTTTGCTTCATTTATTTATTTTAATAATTTCACCATGTTTATGTTTTAAATTAAAAGGGTTTGGATGTCTTATCTTTCTGCCTCTGGTAGTGTAATTCTGAATGTGTTGCTTCACATAAATATTTAATGTGCTTTTTCGCATATGTTTAAAGGGACTGTATGACAGGTATCTATAAATAGTGTATGGAAGAGGAAAAGTCTTTGTATATTAAATAATGTTACAAACTATAGACAAGTTCAGATGTTTTAGCTGATGAGTAGATGTGTTCTATACTGAAAACATGAGTTTGACATTTTGTGTATACTTTTATAATTAATGTAGACTAGCATGCCATCTTGGTCACAAGCATTATACATTGTTGAGGCTGAAGATCTTTAGCATTAGAAAAGGGCAGTCAAGTGAAGGTTGTGGTGGACTTATCTGTTCTTTTTGTTAAAGTATGCCTACTCTGCCTCTCTGAAACTTGAGGCATCTAAAGAAGTAATTAAAATAGCAGTAAAAGAAAAACATTAATAATTTGCGGTCTGAAAGTGCCTGATTCAAATCTTGGCTCTACAGCAAACTGACTAGATGACTTTAGGATTGTAGTTAAAATTACAACTAGATGATATATAAAGTGCTATGAATGCAGCAGTGTTATGTAAATGTTAAGTGTTACATTTAGTCGGCCCCCTCCCAGCCGAACGGCAACGCCGCTTTTAGGCTGGGGGCTGGGTTTGCCCTCCCGGAAGGAGGGAAGGCTGGCATTCGACTCCCCGTCAACGCGGAAAGCTGAGGGGGCAGGACATCAGGGCTATAAAGCCCCCCTCCCCCCCCGAACAACACAGTTCTTTCTGGCTCTTGGCCCGCCCTCCCTATGCAGTACAGGTTTTTACCAGTTGCCTTATTAGGGGCCAGGTAGGAATTTTTTCATTTTCACTGGATTGGCATAAGTGAATTTGTTTTTTGCCTACCTTGTACTGCTGGTTAGTGTAGAAGTTTGGGGTGGAGTTGTTAGTTTGGTTGCTTGGCAGGATGAGGTATTGGCTACAGTATTTTAGGGGAGCACCTACGGCTCTGCACCAGTTGGTGCTGGTGGTCTGTACGAACTGCAGATGGGCTTTACGGCTCAATGCGGGGAGTGCAGATCACGACAAAGCCTCACCTGGGTGGATCCTTCCAGTGGGTTGGATCCCGGCCTAAGTGGAGGTGGGGCTTGGGCCTGGCTGCTCAGTACCAGCCAGATGATATTCAGCTCATGCTAAGGGCAGGGTGGCTCGCCCTCCCAGGACAAGGTGGGGTCCTGGGTTTGACCCCAGGGCTTGTCCTGTTAGGCCTAGACCTCTCGCTATTCCAGCTCATTCAAGTTATGTTTAATAAAGCGGCCCGGTTTTCATCCAACACTGTGTCAGCCTCTTCATTCCGACTGGGGGGGCAGCTTTAACTACCAGGTAACTAGTATTGGAAGAGTTTTCCTAGCCCTTTGAATCTGTAGACACCATGGGAAAATGTTCCAGTTTTCCCAGGCTATGGACAATAGGTAATTGCATTTATTTCTCTCTTTGCTCTCTTGATTGATGCTGCTGTGGTTTGTTGGAGTTGATGGTCATTATTATGTTACTTTCTCCCTTATATTTTTGATTATTTGGTTTTATTAATTCTTATATTATGTTGAAATTGTCTGGGGTTTTTTAGTGTCAATTCTCTTGAAAACTGTATTTCTTGATTTCTTAAATAAATAGAAGGTCTTGTAGCAACTGTGTGGATACTGATGAGTTTGGGAAAAGAGAGATTAGAAAAAAATAAATTACTTTCCCAAGAACAATCAAAAAGTCTGTGGCTATGACCTAATCTTTTGAGTCTGGAATCTAGAAGTTGTGTTTATTTATTCTCTTTACCAACAAGCTGCTGCAGCTCCCTGACAGAATTTAGTTATTGTGGTAGGCAAGTAACTATACTGGCTAGCTGGTAACTTTCTCTCCAGTCTAAAGTTATATACAGCTTACTATGGGCCACACCATAGGTTATATATAGTTTGAACTTTGAGCATCTGACCAGGCATACACAGGTTTCCAGGTCTGCCCCTCAGCCTCTTAAATAAGACATATGCTGAGAACAATGCTTAATGTCACCTGCCCCCAACTAACCCCCTCTGTCTGCCCCCATGTGACAACTCCCCAATAGGGCAGAAACACCCACCAGCCATCTTCCTTGCACCCTGGACACTGCAGCCAGCAAACTGTGTATGGGGAGGGGTGGGGACCTAATTGTGAGGTTTGCCCTAAAGATGCCACCAGACCCCTGCTATGTTTGGTAGCTGAAAGATATAGATGTCCAGTGGTACCTGGAGAACTAACATCAGACAACCCCATCATAGGCATTCTTGGGATACATCCCACTCTCTGGGACATATGAAGAAGACCTAAGGGGAGGTCACAGATGAGGGGAGGACATGGGGCAGTGGAAGGCATGGGACTAGTCTCATCCTCTCACAAGAAACTGCCAGGGGCACAGTTGTGGAATAAGCTAGAACTGTCAATCATGACAGGGTCTAATGAGGGAAGTTACCAGCTCCTATCCAGTATAGCACCTGTGCTTATGAGAGCTGCTCCCAAGGTCATGGGGAGACAGGTTGGGTCTTCCCCAGCACAGCATATTTTGACTGAGGTGGGCTCCCAGGTACAAAAGCTGCCTGAGACATGACTCTTCAGGAAGCAGGATGGAATCAGAGACTGAACAGAGGGGGGTGATGGTCATGTAGCCAGTTATCCATGTTGACTCACTATCTGCAAGGAAGCAAAACAGAGACATGTGCAGTGATGGCTTCTATGGAGTATGCTGTCTTTTTGATGGCATAACTTTCCACCACTCTTGGAAGGCATCCCCAGGCTAGAAAGGCTTAGGGAGCCAACTAACTTCTACCATACCCTCAGCTCACCAATTTCCACACTGATGCAGGGTCCTGTGCCACAGGGAGCCAGTGGGCAGCTGCAGCAGTGTTATGCTGGCAGACAGAACCAACACAGCAGCACCAAGGTGCTGGTGCATCTTGGAAATATGCCAGTGTAGTAGCCAGTTGGGTCCCTGAGTGTTTTCACTCACACACACAAATACACACAGAGGATTCTGCTGTAAATTTACTTTATCTAAAATTACCTTTGGATGATATTAAGAAGCCACAACTGATCCAGAATTTGTCTGCCAGGTTAATTACTAGGACTGGCCACAGAAGCATGTAACACAAATATAATTGTCTAGTCACCTGATTCCAAGACCTTGTTTCCAGCTCATATGATTAGTATACATGCACTGGTGGAGCTTCAGTGAGAGTAAATCATTTCACTTTAAGAATTTTTATACATGTAGCTATAAAACAGCAAGCAGTGGATGCTTCGTTTCATAAAACACCATGAATGTACAGAATCTTGTTTAATGTCATCACTGGAGAAAAACATCTTGAGGAAATGGTGCTCAATTTTTAATCGAGCCAAACATTATGAGCTGGACAAGTTTATGTTCCAAATAAGATAATTAGAAACTTCATGCTGGATATGCAAAATGGGATAATTCTGTTTTCATTTTATTTAAAATATCATATTTTCACCTTGAATACAGCATGACTGTATGTGAACTGCCTTTAGTTTCTAAGAGGAAAGTAGAGATACAAAAGTAATATATGAATTAAAACCGTTTGGACTTCTAATCGTTTCTTATCCCTTTTCTTCCCAATAATTTCTTGACACTATTTAAGATTCCTGCACAGTTATTGCAAGCAATCCATGATGATAATTATAAACATTCCAGCTGAAGAGCAGGAAAACTGCCTATTCATTCATGGTTCCATTGGTCTTTGCAAATCAAGCACCATGCAGCTAGTTAACACACTGCACAGCCTTAAGGCAAACATCCATTTTTCCCATTTACAAATTGACCTTTCAGTTCTTTGGAGAGCAGTTGTCTGCAACCAGCAATTTCCAGGGCCAAGACAACTCACAAAAGCCTTTACTATCACAGCCAGAAGACATATTTGAGGGGAATTATAAGAATGAACTTCAATTTCATAATGATATCCCATGAACAGAAATAGCATTTAGAAAAGACTTCAGAAACCTCGGAGTTTCCTTTATCAGGTGGGTATTACCCTTTATCTAAAAAGGTTATTTGAACTCTTAAAAGACTTTTTTTTTTCTATAAAAGCTGATAGATGACACTTTTAAAGAAAGCATTTTATCATTATTTTTCTTTTACTCTGTTAAAATGAGAGTCTTCTTGTTGGGGAGAAATGATTACATCCAATCAGTGCACATGTAATCAGATTTGAAGCTGGTTCTGAGCATTCCAGAAAAGGTAAAAAGATTGAAACACTGTCTGAAGTAAAGGATTGTTGTTGTTGTTATAGGACCAAACATAAATCCTGGAATCTTACTGAAGTATAATTATACTTTTACTTCTTTTAAGTAAGAAATTAAGTAATTAAATTTTCAGATTCTTAATGCTTATATGAATGTAGGAATGGGTTTATCATATAACCAGGACACATAGGCTAAAAAGATCTGATCATCTGCCCTATGCGGAGTCCTATATTATATAGGTCTGTGTGACCCCAGCTGGTGGTAGGCTTTGAAGGGCTGTGTTAGTCCAACTTCTAGTGATTTAATAATGTGCATTTTTCCATCATCTTATATTGTTAATGGTTCTGTTTTATTTTTTTAGCTTAATCAGTCTTACTTGTCTACATACATGATGTTACCTGCCCTAATTAAATCTAGCTTCCCTAACTGTGATGTAGCAGTTGTTATTATACCTCCTAACTGTAGTTATGGCTTAACCGGTTAAAGACTAGACATGAATACAATCCCAATTCAGAAAAGATACAGATAGGTGGGCAAGTTTGTGCAGAATGTCCACTCCTAAAGGGCAGATTATAGGCCCACTGATAGCCTTCTATAATTGGCTTGATTTGACTGCATAAGACATAAGTAACTCCAGCCTTGACCAAAAAGGAGGCTTGCGCTTCAGTCAGAACTGTAGCTGGCACATGACATGTGCCCATTTAAAACCAGAAAACAAAATTCTAAGTCCCCCCCCTCCCTGATTTGTCTTTGGCATGACTTTTTTCCTCCAGACATTTCACGAATCACTCACTTAATTGCCATTTGTGAATGTGAGCTTTGGTATGGGCACATGCACTGCATTGCTGGGGTTTAAAACCCAGATTAAAAGGGCAACAGAAATAATAAATGCAAAAGAATCTCATCTGGGAATGTTTTGTCACAGCTTTTCACTCTCCCCATGCCCAGTGCCACAATCATAGTCAGACCATCTGTCCTTAAAAATAGAAAACTGAATTATAGTATGTGTAAAATATGGCTGCTAAGCACATAGTTTCTTGTTTTCAGCACTGAGCAGAATCTGCATGTGCATGTCGTATGCCCCTCCTTTCTAATAGACCAAAAAACTCTCTTCCGAACAACCTTTGCAGTCATGAAGTGACTGTTCCATTGTGATTTCCTTCAAGCCAGTGTATTAGAACAAATTCAGACCATTTAATCGGGTGACATCAGGCAGCACTGAAAATGCAATTTGTTGTGAAATTTAGTTTTGCGTTTGCTATTAAGAGCCAAGTGCTCAGTTCGTTTGCAGCTCTCCACTGGACCTTATCAAAGAACACACTAGCTGGAGGGCATCAGCAATGCAGATCACTCAGAAGGAAACAGAACAGCTGTGTTCCTGAAAGCTGGAATAAATATGACGTCCATCAACCAATACTCCTTAGCAAGACACCCTAGGAAACCTGTTATATGATAAAAGAGAGTTTTTAGTGGTTGCATGTTCCAGCTGATAACTGCTTGAGATGATGATCAAAAATTTCTTTTAAATGATCTTTTTATTTGTAGTTTTCAAGATTTGTTTTTTAAAAAAAAACTCTGAAAGAACAAAATAAGTTTCAGCATGATCAAATAATCTACCCTCTCATTCATTGTCCATAATCTAGCACCAGGGAAGAATTATATGAAGCCAAGTTTAAACCAGAGGATTATTAACTACATAGATATTGTGCCATGCTGTCAGAAAACACACCAAAATTTAAAAGCAGTAGTCCTCAATTAAAAGCAGATGAATATGTATTGTTTGGGCAAACCTCAGAATCTTTGCCTATCAGAAGATTATTTACAACTTCACTGATTGCCATTCACAATGCCAAATAAAACTGAAATATTAAATGTGACTAATTAGATCACTGATCACATGGATCAATTACTTCAAATCAAATTTTTTGACAGCATGCACTGAGAGCCCCATCACAGATCTGATTGAAGCTGTCATTACCTGGGGAGCATTAGCACATTTAGACATACCTGAACTGGCTGTTTTTGGCTCTTGCTCCAAATGAATGATTCTGGTAGCGAAGGGGTGCTGTATGGAATTCCTATAATCATCTGGGATCTCCATCAATCAAAACAGTGCATTTAACGCATGTGTGCAGCTGCAATTTGGGTCAGGAATGCATGGGAAGGCAAGAAGAGGTTTAGGTTGCACATGACTCCACCTTGCCTTGACTTTCCCTTTCTCTTCAGCACCACACTATAATGCTACCATGCACCTCAGCAGAGGAAAGGGTGGATGGGTCTTTAGAAGGTAGAGCTGCCAGTTCTCTGTCCCCTGCCAATGATGAGCTGTTTGGCGGGGAGAACTTACAGTGGCAAATAGACACCTAGACCAGCAATGTCACTTCTAGTACACATTGGAAGTGATGTCATCACTGATGCCAGAAATTATGGTATTTGGGCATTCAATTTTTGCTCGTATCATGGCATCTGGCAGCACTGGTGACACACTAACATCTGTCCTTGTGCATGCCAGAAGTGACATCACTGTGTTGACAGTAATGCTGCTGCATCACCAGTCTAAGCCTTCCTCTGCCACCAGTAAGTTTCCTGCACCTGCCATTTGCCAGGAGAGACATGGCAACCCTATTTGAAATTGGATAGGGGAAATGCAGAGCTTACCTCTACCATTTTGAAGGTGGCGTTCAACTATACTATCCCACTGTATGGTGGCTATGGGGAGCATCCGAGGATGCACCAATTGTAACTACCCCACATGTTCTGGAAACTACAGCTAGTGTAAAATGCAGCGGCCAGGCTGCTACTGGGACTGCCTCGGTGGGAACATGTGCAGTCTGGGCTGCGAGAGTTGCACTGGCTGCCAATTGTTCACCGGGTTCGTTACAAGGTGCTGGTCATTACCTTTAAAGCCCTATATGGTCAAGGACCTGCCTACCTTAGGGACCGCCTCTCTCCATATGTTCCCCAGAGAGCACTGCGATCAAGCTCAAAAAACCTGCTTGAAATCCCTGGACCAAAAGAAACTAAATTGAAAGCTACCAGAGAACAGGCGTTCTCTATAAAGGCTCCCCAATGGTGGAATCAATTGCCGGAGGAGGTGCGGGCCCTACGGGATCTTAACCAGTTCCGTAGGGCCTGCAAAACTGCCCTCTTCCAGCTAGCTTTTTAAGACAGAACTCCTGATAAGATCAGGAATACCGAGCCATCCTATATGCCATCTGATTGTATTTTAATGTCCTACTGTTTTATTGGTTTTATTGTTAATTGTTTATTGTTTAATTATTAATTATTTATTGTTTATCTGTATCATGGTTTTACCATGTCGTGTTAGCCGCCCTGAGCCTGCCTAGGCGGGGAGGGCGGGGTATAAATAAAAGTTTATTATTATTATTCCCTGTTACTTCAGAGAAAATGCAGCCTATATTTTCTCTGGAGCAGGGGTGGAATTCTAGCAGGAGCTCCTTTGCATATTAGGCCACACCTCTGATATAGCCAATCCTCCAAGAGCTTACAAAAAAGAGTCTTGTAAGCTGTTGGAGGACTGGCTACATAAGAGGTTTGTGGCCTAATATGCAAAGGAACTCCTGCTGGAATTCCACCCCTGCTCTGGAATAAAGGGGAAAAATCATGAGTGACACAAGTCATGCACAGTTTGGGCTCCCCTTTACTTTGTGACCTTGAGTCAGTCATAAATTTTCTCAGAGCTATTCTGCTCAAGAGCAGCTCTTGAAAGAGCTCTCTCAGCTCCACCTACCTCACAGAGTGTCTGTTATGGGGAGGGAAAGGGAATTGTAAGGCACTCTGAGAATCCAAGTGAAAGGCAGGGTATAAATCCAATCTCTTCTTCTTCTCTTCGTCTCCGTGGCCTCCCTGTTGCCCATGCATGGAAAAATCCCTGTGTAGAAGTAGTTTTAATCAAAACTAGGCTCACTGTTTCAAGTCAGCTTCAGTAAACTGAAATCAGGCTTGCCATTTTAAGTCTGCTCAGCTTCCCATGCTGCCAGGATGGTTTCTTCATTCTCCATCCCTTTCAGTGTGGTTAACGCTGTTGTTGGGATGTGAGATACTATATGCTCAAATCTGATTAGTTATATAATGCTATGATATATCTTCATCCTCACTATGTGATCCCTGATTGGCTGTGATAAGGGAACATGAAAAAACAAAAACACTGGACAGGCGCTGGAGAAAGCGTGTCAGAGGAAAAAGTGGCAAATGGAACATATTAGTTTGGTAGAACACAAACTTTTCACTACAAAATATTTTGCAAAATAAATTTGAAAATTTGTTCCTAGTTACTGTCAAGTGCATTGGCCTTGTTCATCCAAAGCATGAACAGTTGCACAAAGTTATTATAGTCTTTTTGGGCTTTAACCTTTTTTTATCTGGCATTAGGACAGAAAGAACACATTTCCTTTGGAAATAGGTCTTTGATTGTATGCAGTTTGTTAATGCATGCAAGGCACAAAGTAGCATTTCTGTTCAGATACACTTTTGTGTCATTGCTGTATTGTGAACACCAACCTTCCTCTTCCAATAAGCAAATAGGTATCTGATGTGGCTGTTTCTGGAGCTGGCTCTTTTAAAAAGCATTTAGGAGCTGCCCTTTTCTTTGTGTTTATCTTTTGGGGTCTCTATATATAGGCCACCATCTGGATAACTGTTGGCTATTTTTCTTTCCTAATAGTTGTCCCTTAGCACAGAATCCTGGGCTGCTGTTTAAACTTGGCAGTCTTCAGAAGCACTTTGTCAATGTGATGTGGCTTGTGGGAATCTGTTGTTCAGAAGCCAAACTTGAATGCCTCACTAGGATGGAAGGGAGTGTTGAAATCATGAAAGATACCTGAAGGAGCTCCCTGAATTGTGTCCAGTCTACTCAGTCTCCAGCATGCAGCTGTACCAGTTTAATGAGAATATGTAGGATGAGATGTCTGAATTGCTTATTTATGCACAACACAGATACAAAATGATTGGAGGTCATTTGCAAACAGCAAGACTTCTCTATACCTGCTGTTAATAAAGAAAAGCTTCCAGTTTAGTGCAAGAGAGGATGTATCCCCTCCTCCTAAATAAGTGATTTATTATCTCAGTGGCTTTAATTTACTCTAAGCAAAACATAAGATTAGTAATGCGCTTAATATGAATTATTAAATTCACATTAGACTAAATTACCACCCAGAGAGATGTGCAAAATTATTCTAAATTAATTTGTGTATGCCAATGGCCATGCATTCCACATGTTCTTCAAAATTATTGATAGTTTATCATTTGTACTGCAACTTTTGCTCTTTCTGAATTCACATAGGTATCATTTTAGTTAAGACTCCTCCTTTTAAGTGAAAGCCCTTTATCTTACTCCTTCATATTTCATCACACCACAGGTTTGTTATCATGTTCAGAAATGAAGCTGTAGTGTTAATAAACCTCTGGATTCTCTTGGGTATGGAACAGAAGAACTGTGTTCTATTTCTACAGTTTCCAGTTATTATTTTACACATTGTGTGAATTTAAAATGTTGATAGATGCAATAATAGTATCTCTGGTATGTGATCTGTTTTGGCCCTTGTTCTAGTTTAGAAAAAAACGAGGTTAGATTTCAGGTTTTTCAGCGTTGTAAACCTCTGAGTCCTGTGTTGGTCTTGTGTTCTGCAGTGTGCCTTATTATAGCCAGTGCAGTGACACTGTGTTTTCTTTTACCATGCTGACATTTTCTTTTGATGAATGCATGAGTGCATTCAATAAGTTCTGCAGTTTGAATATATTGATTTCAATTTCATTTGGTCTTAAGCAAATGTTCTAGGGTCTTTGCTGAATCAGGACCTCAGTGCTATGTACTTCCTAATACAAGCAAACTGCTTCTGATATTTTATTTGGATAATGGATACCCTGTTTATTCCAGGAGTCACTTCCTAGCTTATGGCACTGAACCAGAGAATCAACCCTGTAGTCTGGAGATAACTGCTTATGGGACTAAATAACAGAGTCTTAAAGACTAACAAATTTATTGAGGTGTTAGCTTTTGTAAGCCAGGGCACCGTGTTATCAAATGCATGTTGTATTCAATTGGCAGAGAGATTTATACCCAGAGCTAAAAACAGCAGAAGGATATTTCTTAGAAGGCCCAGTTTCCCAGGATATAGGTGTGATACATCACACTGTAGAGCACAGATGAAAACAATATCCTGTCGAAAGAGTAAACAATCTCCATATTGGTGTGGTCCTTTTCCAATTGTTGACTGGCTCAGTAGGAAAAATCGCTAGTTTCTTATTGAGTTTATGTAAATTTCATTCAGCAACTTTTCACTCAGATCACTTTGTGAAACTCTGCTGCTGCTGCAGTGCAACCGTTAACCTTAGTATTACATGTCAAGGGAGAATGAAATGCTCCCCTATTAGTTTCGGATCCATTTTTTATGGAATGTGGCCATTTATTTTCTTGTGTACAAACTTACCAGTTGGATAATGTAAATTGCAGAAGGACATTGCTAGCCTATGGCAGCAGCTATCATTGGTGGTAAGGTTAAATTTACTTAATCTTGTGGTAGAGTTACTTGGATGGGTATGAGGACAGAACTGCCAATACGACTTCCTACAATAACCTAATTTTATCCATGGCTTGTGAGACTGAATGTCCTGTTTTCTAGTGTTGATTCTTTTGTTAAATGCACCCTTGTTTGAGAGGGGGTTTACAAGGTGGCTCAAAGTTAGTCCTGTTGGTGCCTGCCACATTAGGCTGGCATGATAAGAAAATGTAAACAGTGTGAGATATAAGTGTTTCTCTGCATATATGTTCTGTATTCTATCAAGCATTTTATCTCTGTAGTTACCTATCAGCCCTCCAACAATCTCATTTGTAACGTATAAAAATTGTGCTATTTATTGCATTGGTATCTCATCCATACTGCAAGAAATCAAAGCAATATTTTTTGTCTGGTGTGAAGTAGCCTAGTGCAATTTTTTTGTAACAGTGTTCTTTGAGGAGCATAACAGTTTTTAGCCCTGAAAATACTTCACTTATAATGCTTTCTATCCATTAAGTGTTCACTTATTTAATGAAACAATATCATTTGAAAGGATCTTCCTCTTGCAATCTTGTTAAATTAGTGTGTGGTATAATAATCGAGAGTCTAATTGCATATATATATTCTAATGCAAAGAATAATGCTGTTGAATTACAGTATATTTTTAATTGCTGCATTATCTATTGTGCTTTTATATGTGCAGGGCCAGCCTTAGACTCTTTGGCACCCTAGGCAAAGCTAACTACTTACACCCCACCCACCCCCTTCCTCTGGGGTTGCTGCAGCTAGATCTTTCTATTGCCCCCCAAGTCGGAATGAAGAGTCAGACACAAGGTATTGGTATAACTAAAGGCCACTGTATTAAGTATAATAATAAACAGCAAGGGCAACAAGAACTGAGGTCTGTTCAGGGCCAGGGGTCTCAACAGACCGCTCCCCTGCCATTAGCAGGCGAGAGACCCAGCCCCCCAGACAGAGCTATGTGGCACAGCTCCTGCCAGGCCGGCCCAGCAAGGAAGTAAGCCCCAGAGGGCCCGACCACCAGACGCACATCTCAATGGAAGGCACCCTCTAATCAAGCCTCCAGGATGGTCTGCATTCTCACACCCCAGGTCATCAAACCCTACAGTTGATCCTGCCAGACCCCTAACTCCCTAAAAAGGAGGATGCTTTCTGGTCCTCCCCACTCCATCCCCTCTGTAGAGGTCAGAAAATTTCATAGAAATATCCAGGTGGGGCAGAAAGTGGCCCAACCACCCTTTCAATGCCTTCCTAATTTCTTTGTTAGCTTTATAATGGGCCCTCTCTATACCTGCAGGGTCCCAAGCACTATGCCAAACAAGGCGGGGGGTCATGGCTGACCAAATTATAGTGGTCCCGGGCCATCTCTCCCTAATGTGCCAAAAATCGTCATGGGCCTGCATGACCAAAGCCTTGCCTTTTACTAGCCCTAGATCATTTCCTCCCAGGTGGATGATTAAAACCTCAGGAGGAGGGCCCGCATTTCCATGAAATAACAATGGCCACAGGCCAGGCCACTGAAGACCCCGGCGGCCCCGCCATTTGACAGTAACATATTGGCTGAGCCCCAGCTGAAAGCTGACCAAAGTTCACCGAGCCTGATGTGCAGCCCAAAACACATAGCTGTGTCCACAGACGAGAACTCGGCTCCTCTGGCCAGGAACACCATCATCTAAAAAGAAAAAACAGTCAAACTAGAAACAAGAACCATAACATCTCAATTACAAACAATGAAGCTAGGAACTGAGCAGAGGACGAACATAAGATTTATAGGCTGATGACCGACAACGGCCCAGGCACTGAATGTTGGAAGAAGGATATCCCAGGGCAGCAGCTGTAAAGGCTGCCCCAATTCTAAAGGAGTGTGTACCAAACCACACCTCGGACCCCAGCTTAGCTAAAGTCCAGGAAGTCACGGTCCAAAACTGATGCTTTGTCAGTGGGCTGCCGTTAAGGTGACAAAACAAAAAACCATCCTTTGTCCCCCAAACTGCCAAATAAGCAGCCAAAGTGGAAACCGGGCACAACTCAAGCTCAGAGCAAATGCCTAGCTCCAACACGGTCCCTTTGCGACGCTGGTCAGTCTTAGTGTCAAACGGTAATGACTGCCTTGCCCTCAACTAAACTCAGGTCGTGTAGCAGCAAAACATTACCAGAAACATCATTTCTGGAGCCTGCCACTAACTCACTAACTCTAAGGGCCCCCCAAAAAGGCAACCAAGGAAGCAGCGTGGAACAGTACGGACTCAAAATAAGATGTACACACTGTGCCCCAAACCCCCTTCAAACCCTTAAGAATCAGAGGGGAAATAGGCTTCCTAGTATCGAGATTAGTCCAAGCCTCTCTGGCCCATCCCTCCAGCATCTTTCGAAGCCGAGAGTCTGCTGTTTCCTCCTTGTATCCCAATGCCTTCCTAGCAAAAGCCAGAGCAGACAGGCGTCCCCTAATGGTTTGCACGGCCAATCCCTTACCTTTTAGAGAAACACAGTAGTGGAGCAACCTTACCTCTGCCCTAAGTCCTCAAACAGCCGCACAGCACGTTCGTAAGACTTCCTGGTGCTAGGCACAATGGCTAGGCCTATCGCTCTGCAGGCCTTGGCTCTCCAATCAGCCATAGCTCCTGGGGCATTGGCGCCGGCTCTCCATCGACATCTGGGGCCAGCTGACGAAACCTCTCCATCTGTTTACAAGAGAGAACGTCAGCTACCCCGTTAGCTACCCCAGGAAATTGCTTGGCTAAAAACAGTATGTTAAGCCGCAGACATTGCAGCATGAAGGCCCTCACCAATTTCATAACCCTTTGAGATTTGGATGAAAGGGAATGAATGACATGGACCACTGCCATATTATCACACCAAAAATGAATTGTGCGATTGGCCATATAATTCTCCCACAGCCAAACTGCAACAAGAATGGGGAAAAACTCAAGAAACATTAAATCTCGGTTCAAACCTGCCTGAGCCCATGACTCTGGCCATGCATCCACACACCAATGTCTGTGGAAATAAACCCTGAAACCTAAAGACCCAGCAGCATCAGACATGTCCTGAAGCTCCGCCTCAAGCCTCATGTCATCTCTCCAAAAAGAGATCCCATTAAAGGACTCCACAAATTCTTTCCACACCTTTAAATCCTCCCTCATGCTGCTAGTAATCCGTGTTCTATGTTGGGGCAGGCGAAGTCCTGCCATAGCATCACATAGCCTATGAAGAAAAGCTTGTCCGGAAGCAACCACTTTGCAAACAAAGTTAAAATGCCCAACCAGCTGCTGGAGCTCAAGCAATGAGACCTTTTTCTTAAGAAGGAAATAATTAACCCTACTCCTCAAATCTTCCACTTTTTGAATAGGAATTCTGGACAATTGCGCCAGGGTATCCAGCTCAATCCCTAAAAAAAAAAAGTTTTTGAGCCGGACCTTCTGTTTTTTCCTGCGCCAATGCAACCCCCAGTTCTGCAGCCAGCTCAATGAAGCCAGACAGCAGCCGTGTGCAATGCCCAGTCCCTGCAGGACCCACAAAGAGGTAGTCATCCAAATAATGAACAACATCCTGAGATCCAACTTTTTCACGAACAGCCCATTCCAAGAATGTGCTGAAACACTCAAAAGCCGCACATGAGACAGAACAGCCCATTAGCAAAGCTCTGTCTATGTAAAATTGCCCCTTAAAGGAAAATCTTAAAAGCTCAAAATCAGCTGGATGGACAGGTAGGACAGGTAGAAGGTGAAACGCAGACTTGATATCGCATTTAGCCATTTAGCCATCTCTGCCCCCTTTCCACAGAGTCATACAACACCCACGGCCTGATCAAAGTTAGTATACCTAACTGAGCATAAATGCTCAGGAATCCCATCATTAACTGATGCACCCTTGGGGTAGGAAAGATGGTGAATCAAACACAATTCACCAGGCACCTTCTTTGGCACCACTCCCATGGGGGAAATGCTAAGGTTAGGCAATGGAGGATTAAGAAATGGGCCCAAAATCCTGCCCTCTGCTAACTCCTTGGCAATCTTATCCTTAATTACATGCTCTAAACCTTTAACAGAACTAAGGTTCCCAGACTGAAATGCAACCCAGGGACCCTGAAAAGGAATTCTAAAACCAAACATGAAACCATTTAACAAGTAAACCCTATCAGCCCTTCACGGGTACCTATACATCCACTGCTCAAGAGGTCCCACCTTTATCAGACTGGGCCCCTTTTCCAGCTTAGTAAGTACTTCCACCCCCACCTTGTCTCTTTTGGCCGAGCTCTGGGGCAGTTACTAAAGGAGTGCGGGCCACCACACATGGGGCATTCATGCTTGAACTGACAAGCTTCCTTGCTGCACACTCCTTGGGAGCCAATCTCTCAGCAAAGCAAGCAGGGTTGAACCACCTGCCCCGCAGAACTGCGGGAAGAGGATGACGAAGCAGAAGAAGAAGCCGACGTCCTAGCAACCAAATGACCACTGTCAGAACCGTCACCCAAATTTGGTCGCACCGGGCACATGACCTGAAGCCACAACTCTGGTGGATGCGATCCCACTGAAGAGAAGGGTACAAAGCGGCCCTCATCCTGAATTCTTCATCATATTGAATCCAGGCGGGCCCACTAAACATCGTACACCCCTTAGAAATGATATCCATATACTGGATGAGCGCAGCCACCCACCAAGGCTGGGCACGTGCAACCACTGCCACAGGAGGTAGTGGCGGCCACAAGTATAGCCACCTTCAAGAGGGGTTTAGATAAAAATATGGAGCACAGGTCCATCAGTGGCTATTAGCCAGTGTGTGTGTATATATAAAAATTTTTGACACTGTGTGACACAGAGTGTTGGACTGGATGGGCCGTTGGCCTGATCCAACATGGCTTCTTTTATGTTCTTATGTTCTTATATAAAAAACCCAAGCAGCCAATTGGCTCAAGTCCAGTCCACTTTGCGCTTCTTCAATTTCTCTTTTTCTTTGTCATCCAACTCCTCTTTATCTTTCTTCTCCAACTCACGGAAGAAGAGGGAGAAAATGTCAACATACTCACCCTGTAGGACACTATGTCCCCAAAAGGCATGGCAGCAAATGGGACCAACCCATATGCAGCACTGAACTGAGGGGAACAGCCCCATCCCCTCGAAAAGGGGCATGGCATCCCTTGCTGACCAGCCGCAGGCCAGGGTCCATAGGGGCCAAACTGGGTCGTTGGCCATGACCAAGCTTGCTGCGGACCAGTGTCCATGGAGGGAGAGGTACCTGAAGCCCCAGTAGCAGCACCTGGCACCGCCTAAGAAGCAGGGGCCCAAGGACCCCATGGCCAAGCCATGCCCATGTATGATTATGTAGTGCCCCCTGCTTTACCCCCGAATCCAATTGGCACCAGTGCTGCCCCTACTCTGGCATCAGCTGGAAACAAAGCTGCACCTCCATCTGCACCGCCGCTGCCCTCAACTCCTCCAGTGCCGAGTCCTGCAGACCTGTCCTCAAGGATGGATAACCTAGTTAACATATCAGCCTGCAATGCCACCTTAGAGGTTTTTCCCAAGCCCAAGCCTGATCTCTGCGAGGAAGGAATGCCCTCCACCTTTTCCAATGTTGAAAGTCTTTGCAGAATAGCTGTATTAACCCCTTCATCACCCTCCTCATTGGAAAAAGATGAAAAGGGGGCTGGCCTTTTTGGCGGGGCCTTGGGTGACAGCTACTTGCTTTTAGGCTTCCCAGATCCTTTCTTCCCAGACATTTTGCAAACCGAGATAAAAATAAAAACTAACAAAATGCCCCTAAAAAATGGTTGCCTTTGAATTCACTGAAACTGACCTAAAATGGCTACCATCCTAAAATGGCTGCCACCAGGCACCACTTAAAATGGCTACCTACACCTTCATAAACATAAGCACCAGAAGCTGATACTGGATGCCTATATGAAGCTGCCTTATACTGAAACAGACCCCCAAAACGGCCTCCGCTGTACTGCCTCCAAAATGGTCACTGTCCTTATGAAGAAGAAGCAAGTATGGCTGACCCACCCTAGAAAACAAAATTTTGGCCCCGTACAAAATTCCCCTCCCCTTGGCCAAACTAAAAGGGAAAGGTGCACAGAAAAACACCATCACCCTGAGAACCCTCAAATCCTCAGTTGGGGGATGGAAGAGGGAAGAAATAACAGGTCATGAAATGCAGCTCCTCTTCCAAAATGCCACCAGTCCAACGCTGAGAAACAGCCAGCCACAGGGCCTTATCAGAGGCCTGATCGCAGCAGCTGAACTTGAGACAAGCCCCTACAGCCTCTGTCCAAGCCACTCTCCAGGAGTGCGCCTTATCTACGATCTGATCAGGCAGCAGAGGAGCAAGTGAACACGCTACTCAGCTTCCCAGTCCTGAAACTGACAAACACAGCAGAGCTGCCAAAAGAGCTCTGTCTGCTCCGATCTCAGCCTGGAGACTGAGGTAGGGGGCAGATGGTGCTGCTGCTATCACAGCAAGCCCCGCCCCTTCAAAAGCACACCCAAATGGGCTGCAAAAGTCTTCCCTTTCTTCCCAGGGAGGCAAAGACATTCCAGCAGCCTAGCAGCGTGCTGCTGGCTGCTAGAAACGAATTCTATCCTAGAATGGAGAGATCTGTCTGCCACTGTAGTGTGACCACAGATAAAGGGTTTAAAGTTTAAAACCCCTTCTCTACCATTGTGCCATAGTGGTGCTCGATCCTTCGCTCTATCCTATGGGCCCATAGGATATCCTATTGGACCATAGGATAGAATGGACTCCTGTGGATGCATGGGATATAATTGAGCCCATTCTGTCCTATGGGCCCATAGGATAGAACGGAGGGATCAAGCCGTCATGGTGGTGTGACGCTAGAGAAGGGGTTTTAAACTTTAAACCCCTTCTCTGGGGTTGCACCACAGAGGCAACCGGATCCCTCCATTCTATCCTATGGGCCAATAGGGTAGAATGGAGGGGAGAAGATCCTCTCCCTGCTTTTGCACCCCAAAAAGCAGGGAGAAAGCCCCCACTGATCACGCCTCCCGAGAGACACGGGGGGGGGATCTTCTCCCTGTGTTTGCACCTCGTGGTTCATGGGGTCATACAAACTATGAACCTTCACAAGCCTCTGCCTCCCCATTTACTGAACCAGTTCATTTTGTGAGATTCAAGATGCAGTAAGGGGAGATCTAGGCTCTCTCTCCTTCCTGCTGGAGAGCAGCTCCCTGAGGCCAGCAGAATGGAAGGGGGAAAATCTGAGATCTTTCCTTGCTCCTTCCTTCAGCAGAGCTCAAACATTTTTTAAAAAATAAATTCATAGGGGCTTATTGTAACATAAAATAAGGATCTGTGAGTTAACAAAATACATACATACGGCATTATAAATGGTACAGGTGGCTTTATGATGGAGGGGCCATGGCTCAGTGGTAGAGCATCTGCTTGGCTTGCAGAAGGTCTTGAATTCAGTCCCTGGCATCCTCTGTTAAAAGGAGTAGATAACAAGTAATGTGAAAAAACCTCACCCTCTGTCTCATGCAGTGATAGCTCTGAAATCCTCAAAGCATTGACTTCCGGGAATTGGAGAATGGCGAGCTGAACTGCTTCTCTAAAGGGGAGCAGACTGGAACTTCTGTTTGGGGTAGAAAAAGGCAATCCAATGCCTACTGCCTACTTTTCTCAGTCAGAGATTAGTCCAAGACATGCTTGGAAAATTCTGAGGAGATTTACTTTGGCTTAAAGGGAGTCCCGGGGGGGGGGGGGGCTCCTTTGAGGCTTTGAAGTGTCTCCAGAGACGAGTTGCATTCCAGCATCTACAGAGGTTTCCAGAGTCATTCAATTGACTTAAGCTTATCAAGATCCAAACCTTCTTTGATTCTATTGAACATCTAAATTCATGCAAGACCGGAGCCGTTTTGGATAACTACAGCAAAAAGTACAGATCGTTATCTTTCATTCCAGGACTAATAAGAACTGTAAAAATTTAAATTTAAAAGGTGGAAGATTGAATATAGAAGCTATTGATAAAGAAGAGGAGAAGGGATGAAATTAGGACTGTAAAATATTAAAAAACAGTACTAAAAAGAGAAAAGAAAATTATTGTTTTGAATACTTGCGGTTTTGGTTGAAATGCCCCATCATCACAGAACTGCAGTTTTAACAGACGACACAGGAAATACGTTACAAGCATCGCGAGATCTCTCTACTAGCGTGAACGGGATTTGGTGGCAAGTAAAGCAGGAAGTGATCAGTGAAGAAGGGAAAATTGTGAGTCAGCCAGCCTACTCTAGGACTGAGAAATCATAGAAAAACATCGGCAGCCATTATAAGAAGGGTTTGTAGAATCTTTCAGGATCAAGTGCCGTGTTCTACTGGAGAAAGTTTTCCTTCCAGACGTTTCGTTCTCAGCTGTGGAGAACATCCTCAGTGGCGTTGCAGCCGGAGCAGGCGCTCAGACCTTCTTGGCTGCTGTGCATTGAGTGGGGCCAGGGCTTCTTCATTATAAGAAGGTCAAAATGTAAAAGTTATTTAAAAGGATTTGAGACATCGAAAATTAGTGGAGCCGGAGAATTTGAACATTGTAAGGTAAATACTATTGGACATTATTGTTAAAAACGATTTTGGAAGCCGCCAGAAAAAAGTGGAAAAAAGTTTTAAAAAGGGGACTTAAAAGTTGTGACCGCCATTTTGGGAAAAATATAAACTTGAAAAATTTATATCTGAGCTTGGGAGGCTCCAAGGACGGTGATTTTGGACACTGAAAAAAAGCAAAATTCATTCTTTAAAACCTGATAGTTGGATTTTAATTTGGTGAGGTCAACTTTTTCAGCATTTTTACATGTCAGACCATAAGCCAATATGCACAAGGACTGCTTCACTGGAGAAGATGCAGGAGCAATTGGATGCAATGGAAGCAAGGATGATGAAAGGGATGAAAGAGCTAATAACTGCCTCCAAAAAGGAAATTAGAAAGAATATTGAAGATTTGAAAAAAGATATAGAGGATCTCAGAAATGAAACTGTGGTAACAGCTAAGAAAGTGCAATAAGTGGAGGGGAGAGTGAAAGCACATGACTCCACCTTGAAAAAAATACAAGAAAAAGTGGTAATACATGACTGCAAACTGATGGAAACTCAGATACGTCTGAGAGGAGTACCTGAAGACGAACAAACTGACTTGAAGGAACATATAATAAAATTTATTGCGGAATTCCTGGAGGAAGATCTAGAAGGTACTAGGAACATTTATGACTATGTGTACAGAGTTAACTCATTCTATGCCAAAAAGAATAATTTACCAAGAGATGTGGTTATAAAGTTTATGACAAAAGAAATGGTGGGAAAGATCATAATAAAAACTTTGGGAAAACATTTGCAGTTGAAGGCAGCAGAGTAAGAATCATGAAGGAGTTGCCAAGATAAGTGTTAACTGATAGAAGGACATATAAGAAACTGACAGAAAAATTACGGGACAATGAAACAAGGTATAGATGGATACTACCAGAAGGTGTGAGTTTTGAACTTCAAGGGAAAAGGATCACAATTACAAATACACAAGAATTGCATAGGTTTTATGAAGAACATAAAAAATTTGAACCATGATGGATTACAAATTATTATCTTGGAATGTAAATGGACTAAATTCACCACAAAAAAGAAAGGCAACATTTCATTGGATTAAAAAGGGAAATTGTAATATAATTTGTTTGCAAGAAGTACACATTAAACAAAAGGATTATAAATTTTTATGGAACAAACAATTGGGACTAGAATTTTTTTCACTGGCTGGGCAGAAGAAAAGAGGAGTGATTTTTTATATTAAACAAGAATTGGACCCAAAATTGATTTTTAGGGATAATGATGGGAGATATATAGCGGTGGAAATAACAATAAATGGAAAAAAAAAACACATTGCTATTGGGACTGTATGCACCAAATGCAGCAAAAGATACTTTTAAAAAAGGCATTATACAACAATTGGATAATGTGACATATGAACAAATTATGATAATGGTGGACTTTAATGGAACAATTAAGAATGCATTGGCTAGATCTGGGGCGGGGGGGGGGGGATAATAAGGAAGGGAAATTGCCAAAATCTTTTTTTTGAATTAGTTAAACAAGACAATTTGGAAGATATATGGAGGAAGTTCAACCCTGAAGTGTGGGACTATACCTTTTTTTCAGCAAGACATAATACCTTTTCAAGAATTGACATGTTGTGGGGTACAAAAGACTTAGGTCTTATTACAAAGAAAATAGAGATCTTACCTAAAGTAGGAGCAGATCATAATCCATTATTGTGGTCACCTAAGCCGGTTAAAAAGCTGAGAAGATGGAGGTTAAATGAAGATTTACTACAAAATAAAGCAATAGTGACATCTCTAGAAAAAGAAACTAAAGCTTTCTTCCAAATAAATGATAAGGAGGATATCAAATTTCAAACAGTTTGGGATACATATAAAGCAGTAATGAGAGGAATATTGATTACTCTTAATAATAAAGATAAAAGAGCAAAGGAAAAACAATTGCTGGACATTCAGAATGAAATAAAGAAAAAAGAAGGGGAGTTGAGGAAGAGACCTGGGGAAAAGAAAACTATGAGGAAAATTACAATACTTCAAACACAAATGACACACTTGTTAAATAAAGAACTGGAATGGAATCTGAAAAGATTACAGCAGAAATCTTTTGAAGGAGCAAATAAGCCTGGAAAGTATTTGGCTTGGCAAATGAAAAAAAAAGAGAGAAAATAAAATTATTAACAAAATAATAGTTGGTGGTAAAGAGATCGTGGATCAAGAAGGAATCAAAAGAGAATTATTTAAATACTCTTCCAAATTGTTTAAAGGCTTTAGGATAAATAAAGAAAAGATGGAAATATATCTGCAAAAAATTAAATAGCTCCCTTAACAGAAAACATGGAAAAAGTTTTGAATGAACCAATTGGGAAAATAGAAATAGAAGCGGCAATTAATTCAATGAAAATGGGAAAAGCACCTGGTCCAGATGGATATACAGCAAAAAAAATTAAAACCCTTAAAGAGGAGTTAACACCAAAGCTTCAAAAACTGATGAATATTATAAGATTGCAGGGGAAAATACATGGAAGGAAGCAGTAATTTCGCTGATTCCAAAGAGGACAGAGATACCACGAATGTAAAAAAACTATAGACCAATCTCATTGTTAAATAATGACTATAAAATATATACAAGAATCTTAGCAGAACAATTTAAACAATACTTGATAAACTTTATTAAGGAAGAACAAGCAGGATTTCTTCCCAAAACACAAATTAGGGATAATTTAAGGACTGTTGTAAATATTGTAGAATATTATGAAAGACATCCAGAAAAAGAAGTTGCTTTATTTTTTGTGGACACAGAGAAAGCTTTTGATAATTTAAACTGGGACTTTATGTTTGCAGTGATGGAAAAAAATGGAATTGGGGAAAGCTTTATAAGAATGGTGAAAGCAATATATACTGAACAGTATGCAAAACTTTGCATAAACGCGGACCTTACAGAGAATATGATATTTAGTAAGGGAACAAGACAAGACTGCCCTCTTTCTCCATTGTTGTTTATAATGACTCTTGAAGTGTTGTTGATGCAAATTCAAGAAGATAAAGAAATAGAAAGTTTGAAACGAAAAGGCTTTCCTTATAAATACAGAGCATTTGCAGATGATGTAATGTTTATAAATGAAAATCCTACACAAGCAACGCCATTATTACTAGGTAAGATACAAGAATATGGAGAAATGGCAGGATTTTACATTAATAAAGAGAAGTCAAAATTTTTATGCAAAAATATGCAAATGAGTAAACAAAAAGAATTGCAAAAGCTAACAAGATGTGAAGTTACCTCTAAAGTAAAATATCTGGGTGTAGAGGTCACAATGAAAAATATCGACTTGTATAAAAACAATTATGAAAAGCTGTGGCATAAAATGAATGAAGATATGGTAAAATGGAATAAACTTAATTTGTCATTGCTTGGAAGAATAGCTGCAATAAAAATGAATATTTTACCAAGAATTATGTATTTGTTTCAAACAATTCTGATAGTGAAAGACAGTAAACAATTTAATAAATGGCAAAGAAAAATGGTGGGAAAGAAACCAAGAATCAAAATGAAAATTTTAACAGACGCAAAAGAAAGAGGAGGATTTCAGTTACCAGACTTAAAGTTATACCACGAAGCAGTATGTCTAGTATGGATAAAAGAGTGGGTGACGTTGTTGAATAGAAAACTTTTAGCATTGGAAGGCCATGGGAATATATTTGGTTGGCACGCTTATATGTACTATGGGAAGAGAAAGATGGATGGATTTTTCTCTCATCACTATATAAGAAGTAATCTGTTAAATATGTGGATGAAATATAAAAAATATGGAGATGACAGGAAGCTGTTGTGAATAGTGCCAGCAGAAGTAATTAAAATATCAGCTGAGACGGGTGAAGCAAGATGGTTGTTGTATAATCAATTATTAAAAATACAAGGTGGCAAGATAGAGTTGAAAACAGCTGAAGAATTGAATAACATATGACTGGTTCCAGATGCAACAAATAAAGAACTTGGTGGAAACGATATTAAAAAAGAAGGAAGAAGGAAGGAGCAAACTGAATTAGAAAACGTTCTGCTTGGAGATAATGATAAATTGATTTCAAAACTATATAAATTATTATTGAAATGGTCTACTGAAGATGAAGTAGTAAAATCTCAAATGATAAAATGGGCAATTAATGTAAATAAAGAAATACAGATGGAAACATGGGAATACTTGTGGAAGAACTCTATGAAAATTTTGACACGTTATAGTATTTAAAAAAATGTTATAAAATGATGTATAGATGGTATATGACTCCTAAAAAGTTGGCAAAAATGAATAACAAGATGCCAGATAGATGTTGGAAATGTAAAAAACATGAAGGTTCTTTCTACCATATGTGGTGGACTTGTGAAAGAGTGAAACAGTTTTGGCAAATGATTCAACAAGAAATTTGTAGAATTTTGGAATATGAATTTAAAAGAACTCCAGAGACTTTCTTATTGGGATTACAAATGGAGAAATTTCCGAAAGAAGATAGAACTGTAATCTGGTACTTGCTTTCAGCTGCTAGGACATTATATGCGCAGTTATGGAAGCAAGATAAAATACCAGAAAAATGGGACTGGATTGTAAAAGTTATGTCATGGAGTGAAATTGATAGATTTACAAGAATCTTGAAAGACTATGATTTAGAGGGATTTAAAATGGACTGGGATAAATTCAGAAGATATATAGAGAAAGAATGGAAAGTAAAAGGACATTGGGGGATTTTTGAGAATACCAATTAGGTTTTTAGAAAAAGAAAGAAAGATGAATTATAATAACTGAGTGGGATTTTATAAAATATAAGAAATGTATTTTTTATTCCTTTATAATATGATATATATATTTCTTTTTATTATTAATATTCTTTTAGTGTTAAAGATACTTTTTGATATTAGAATTTTAAGTAATTGGCACCAGTGGAAGTCAAGATTTGGGGGGAAAGGAGGAGGGAAAAGAGTATGGGGAAGATACTAAGTGTTTATTAATATTTTATTAGTATTGGGTATAATTACCATATATTACCAAATAAAAATTGTTTTAACCAAAATGAAATCCTCAAAGTATTGTTGCCTGAAGCTTCAGTCACTAGCTCTACAGCACATCTTGCAAGTCAACTGATCAATACAGGACTACTCAAAATGCTTGCAGTTGCAGTTCTTTATGTCTTTGCCCTCCACAGGACCCCTTGAAGAGGTGATAGGTTAGTGGGTGAGCTCTAGAAAAAATACCAATGTGTCTTGAGGTCCGTGACTGTGTAGAACAGCTTCATGTTTTTGTCCCACTTTCCAGATTGGCTCCTTCTTGCTACAGCTGGCAAAAGATATGCACCACAATATGCATCACCTGCTTGTATAGTATTGGGTAGGAAGATGGATACAGTTTGGATTTGCATATCATGGTGAAAGCAGCATCTGTATTAGCTGAGTGTGCCAAGTATTGAAATTTAATAGCCAATGGCAATAATTAAATGTAATGCTTGTTTTAGCCATTTCATTGGGTATTTTAGAAACCATCATTTGAGGGCACACAAAAGTAAATGTTCATTGTAATAATCGATCTTCATGCTGCACCTTTTCTTATAAAATATTCTGGTTATCTTTTATCAGTAATCTTTACAAAGTCTCTGCAAGATAAATTAATATTACTTCCATATTGCAAGGGATGGTGATGTTGAGAGGTTATAATAGCATGCCTGAAAATTAATGTCTGAACTGTGACTTCCTGCTTTGTTCCGTTTGACTATACTACTTGGTTTACAAAGTTACGTAAAAGTTCCTTATGTAAATAGAAAATTTTTAAAAAATCATCTTTAATGCCCCCTTAATGAAGTGAAGAAGCTTAATGGAAATAATATGAATTCTTATGGCAATGCAAAAGCTCTGAATCGGAAAACTTTTTTTTTTTTACAGTACACAAGTCACAGTGCAGTCCTAGGCAGAGTTACACTCTTCCAAGTCCTTTGAAGTTATTGAGATTAGAAGGTTTTAAATCTGTTTGGGATTGCATTGTTAGTGATTGTTCACTGCTGCCTGTTTACATTTGGAGTTTTTGTGTGTCATTAGTTTTGTCACTCAGCAGCTGGGACCTTGCAGGCTCAAAAATGCTCTCAGATTTGAAAAAAACCACTGAACCATGTTGTACCTTAAAAGGCTGGATTCTGGCATTGTGCATGTTTAATCAGATTCCATTCACATCTGTGCTCTATAATGTATCATATCTGAAGACAGAATTGTCCTCTGTCACTTCTCATTCATGAGAGAATAGGTGAAATCTGTATCTCCTCACTATTGCCTGTTTGGATTCAAGCTTAAAGAAAGTCAAAAAGACCCAAGACCAGCTTTTGGGTTTCTTAATGTTTAAATAACTTTATTCATAATTAATATATAACCCCAACATATGTTTTGAATGTGGTTTCCTGTCTAAAACAATCTTATTGCAAAGTGTATAGTTTCAAACTAAAAATCGGGGTCTAGGAGAGCATCAATTTTATAAAATGATTTTTGCCTCTGAACAGTAGGTGACAAAAGTTAATGATAGCTTAGCTGGCAGGTCAATGCAAAGTCAAGATACAAGGAGCTGGCAAAAAGAATCAGTAGAGGAATGCATGGAAGCAAGGTATTCAGCTCATCATATTTTTATACAAGTCAGGGGATATTTAAAGATGTCTCCTTAACCAGAAGTAAGTTTGGTGTGTGAAGACAGAGACTGATTTTGCATTAGGCTTGTTCCTGGTGGAGAGCCCTTTTGCTCATGGAGCTTCTCTCCATTTTTGCACAAGCTGCGCAGCTTTTCCGCAGCAAGCGAGATACTATTACAAGCGGTTTTTGCTTGCCACAGAAAAGCGACACACCAACTTGCAGCTCTAGAGCAGCTTGTGTGAAAACCGAGACAAGAGCTGGGGGCAAAAGGGCTCTCCACCGGGAACAAGTTCTAGTGTGAAATCAATCAGCGTTTGGGAAGCACTGTAATTGTAGCTGCTTCACAGGGAGGGGAGCAGGGTCGAGTCTCTCTGTATATATTCAGACCACGGGCTGAGGTTTGCATGCTAGTTTTGCCTTGTATTTACCATGCTGAATCACTAAGTAAAAGATGCTGATCACAACTCTGGGGGTCCTCATTCTTCCCTACTGAACCCAGTATTTTACACTATCAGATCCACTTTTAAATGCACAACAGAAAGGGGGTATAGTTCAGAATAGAATGCTATCAGGGCAGAACACTCATTTCTGGGCTAGTCACTCTTATTTTCAATATACTTCACAGGCTTGCTGTGTTGATAATGTGGGGGTTGAGAATTGTATATACTGCCTTGAGCAACTTGGGGAAGTGCAGTGCAGATTAAAGACAGAAAGATCTTTCTCCCAGAGGATGTTCACTAAATATGGGGGTGGGGGTTGTACTTATGAAAAGAATGGAACATAGAGGGTGAGCAACATGCTCATGAACAGAGTATTTATTTTTACCTTTTTTAGTTTCAGTGAACTAAATTCACATGGAACTTTTTAATGTCAGTGATGTTCAAACAGTCATAATAATGATTTCCCTATTCAATTAACCTCTTTTAAAGAATGGTGCAATTGACTGAGGGTCATCTCAATGAGGAAGGAATTGGCATACAAAGGGCAGAGGCAAAATCTGAAGACACAATGGCATGAGCTTCAAATTTAATCAGAAAATCCCTGATAAAAGTACTTCAAAGTCCTGCACCAAGAAGGAAGGGCAGCTATTAGCATAATTATGAATTTTGTTTCAACTTCGAGATTGGCAGTGCCTTTGAGAAATAGTCAAATATTACTAGCTGTTGTGGATTTTTAAATAAGTTTGAAGAATCGAGCAGAAGAAAGCCTTGATGTGTTTTTCTATTCTTGCACAATCCAGAAGTTTAAGTTCTTTGCTGTTGCCAAGTAAGCAAGTGTAACATCAGAAAATCATGCAGATTTGGGCTAACTTTGTATATGCAGTGCTATAAAATAAGAGCAAAGGACATGATCCACCCATAGTTAAAGAACAATTAAATCCCACAGATTTCAGTGACAGAGTTAAGCTTGTTCTTTGATTCTCCCCCAGTCAAATCAGTAAATATTGCATTTGTCTAACTTTGGCCAGACTATTACAGGGGAAGCAGAGGAGACAGCCTTGTGAGAGGAGTTGCAGGGCCATGCCCATGATTGCCATAAGCAGAGTGGGTGGTTCCAAACCTGACCCCTCCAGTTGAAAGGAATAGACTGTAGTGGCACTAGGCTTGATGTTGCCATGGCTTGAGTCCTTGAAGATGTGGCCAGGAGCAGAGGGAAGCAAGGGCCAGTATTCAGTAGTTGGCTGGTTCATGAATGTTTTGGTAGTACAGTCCCACACTCATATCCCTTCAGTGCTATCCTAAGCAGAAGTCAATTAGGGTTATCAGTCCCCAGTTGGGGGTAGGAGATCCTCTGGTTTGAAGGCCCTTCCCCCACTTCAGGGTTATCAGAAAGTTTGCTGGACTCCCCATTATACTCTATGGAGAATCAATCTGTGGGTATCTGGGACTGGGAGGGCCTGTTTTTTGAGGTAGAGGCACCAAATTTTTAGCATTGCCAGGTATAAGGAAACATCTGGGGACTTTGGGGGTAGAGCCAGGAGACTTTGGGGTTGGAACATGAAACTCTTGGAAGCATGAAACTCTGTTTAAGATGGCACTGCATAAAGCCTTTTTGAAGATACACGTTTACAGAACACATAGGTGTTTCCTACATGGGGACAGGCTTGTGTAGTTTCCCTGTTGTTGCTGCACCTGCAAATACAGTTCAGCAGTGATGGGGCTTCCACACAACAGGTTTCCTTTGTAAGGTGCCCCCATCCAATCAGCAGCTAAATAGCATCATAGTGATATAATGTTATACCACAATATTCACCAATTCTCAAGCTTTCAAGTAAGTTCTGAGCCCATTTCATTCTATGGGTACTCTTTTCCCCCATATATCTCCTCAAGGGAAGAGAACAGAGTTTACTTTTGTCCTGAGACATCCCTGTTCCCGTACTATTCCTAAGGGAAACTCCAGGCACTTTCTGTTGGGAGCAACAGGGGAAGCAGAAGAGACAGCCTTGTGAGAGGAGTTGCAGGGCCATGCCCATGATTGCCATTAGCAGAGTGGGTGGTTCCGAACCTGACCCCTCCAGTTGAAAGGAATGGACTGTGGTGGCATTAGGCTTTTTGCTGCCATGGCTTGAGTCCTTGGAGATGTGGCCAGGAGCAGAGGGAAGCAAGGGCCAGTATCAGGACAGAGCTGTGAGCTGAGTAGCCTGAGGGAGGAGCCAACACTGAGGAAAAGTTGCCAACCAATGACTTCTTCAGCTAGCTATGTAAGGGAGGCTCAGCAATCTGGGAAAGGAGGCTGCCAAATGCCAGGGAAGTTGGTAGGAACACAGGGATTAGGAGGCAGCTGGGTTAGATGAGGTTGCAGCTGCAGGAGAAAGGATGGAGGAGGGGAATGGAAAAAGGCCATGGAATGATATAAGAGCAAGCCTCATGATTGGCTGGGCTAGAGTCAGGAGGGTGAGAAGGGAAGGAAAAGGCTATAAATGGAGGAGTCTGGGACTGGCCAGGAAGAAGAAGGAGTTCTGCAAGACCAGGGCAATGGGAAAGGGGGAGGAATTGCAGCAAGCATATAGCATTGGTATCAATATAACACTACTAAATTCCAAACTGGAAAATAAAGAAAAACCCTGCAGTGCCTAGAGGAAATGGCTACCACAAGGGAAATGGCTGCTATATGGATAGGACTAGTGCCAGCATCAGAGTTGGACACATACAGAAGCCCTCCCCTGCTGTGAAATAATTGGGGGGGGGGGTTTTCTCACACTGCAAAATTCACATCACAGTTAAGTGGAAAATGGCAACTTTATTACTTTATGGTGATGGATTCTAAGCTATAACCAAGTTGCCAAGGGACAGTTTGCTCACTCTATTCACTCACATCCCCCCTTTCTTTATTAATACCAAATCAGTGGACATCATGGGGAGAGGAAATTCTGCATGTTCCATATACAATGCATGTTCTGCATATTGCCCCCCCAGTCGGAATGAAGAAGCAGACACAAGTGTTGGGTTTTAAACCGGGCCGCTTTATTAAAATTAACTGTAACTGGCAGGGGTGAAAACCTAAACCAGACAAGCCCTGGGGTCAACCCCGGACCCCGCCTTGTCCAAAGGGCGAGCCACCCTGCCCCCAGCACAAGCCCGCCGTATTCGGGTTGTAGCTGAGCGGCCAGGCCTCCAGCCATACACCACCTGGGCAAGCATCAATCCCCATGGAAAGATCCGCCCCAGGTGAGGCTCCCTGTGATCTGCATTCCCCGCACTGAGCCGTGTAGCCCATCTACGGTTCATACAGACCACCGCACCAACGGTGCTAGGCCATAGGTGCTCCCCTGAAAAACCCTGTGGCCAAACCTCCTCCAGCCTGCGACCATAACAAATACCAATAACCAAATCTAACATTACTAGGCAGTATAAGGTAGGCGAAAAACACCCCCACAGGAGCCAATTGTGTGGAAGTGAAAAAAATCCTACCTGGCCCCTAATAAGGCAACCAGCATACGCCTGTACTGCCAGAGGGAGGGTGGGCGGGCAGAGAGCCAAAAGAAACTGCGTGGCAGAGGGCGGGGAGCCGGGGCTTATATAGCCCCGACTCCTCGCCCAAGCAAACACCCGTATGTCGGGTGATGCCGCTCCTCCCTCCTTCCGAGGGGGCAAAGACGGCCCCCAGCCTGAGCGCCGGCAAGCCGGCTTGGCTGGGGAGGGGCCGAACCTTCCATATACAATAGGAAAAGATCTTGTAAGCATTGTTTTGGATAAGGTGAAAGATATGGGTTGTTGGCGTGTAATATTTGTGGCGATAATAGTGCCAAAGGAGTGCAAGCCATTGTTTGGGGGGTGGGGAATCAGCCTTTCTTTGAACCTTGTTCTTCCAGCAACTGAAATCTTGTGTTGGTACATGCTGCAGACAGTTCTGGTGAGGCAAAAGAATTTTTTGTCATATCCCATCACATTTATTTATTTACTAGGAATAAGGCCTGTTGTGAAGAAAAATACAGTGGACTCTAGAAAGAGGCTCTGAGTGCCATCCACCCTTGATGTCTTTCCACCCACCCAAGTGAAGGCATTCACTCCCACACACACCTAAAGGGGAGCTGATCTCTGCCATCTGGAGAGCAGTTGTAATTCTGAGTGATCTCCAGCCCTCACCTGGAGGACTGGCTAGTCAAGTCATGCCAGTAAGGGCATCAAATTACCCAGAGGGTGCTGCCAGGCCTAAGGTAGCCAACCTCCAGGTAGAGCCTGAATAACTCCTGGAATAAAAACTGAACACCAGACAACAGATCTCGCTTCTCATCCTGGACAAAATAACTGCTTTGGAGGGACACTATAGCATTATATTCAGCAGAGGGCAACCTTGGTTACCTAGCAACCAACCACTGGCTTGCAGATCCTCAAGTGGCCCAAACCTCAGCTGTCCTGGGGTGAGGCTGAGGGCAGGAAGGAGAGTGTAACAGGAAAGAGGTGGCTGCCATGGCCTCTGAGGAAATGCTTCATGAGGCCACAGTAAAGCGGCAGCTCTTTCTGAGGCTGGTTGTTGGAGAGGACGCAGGGAAGCATCAGAGATGTATCTGAGGTAGGACTACAGTCCCAGGCCTGCAGTAGGCAGGGGAGTCAGCCAGTGGGAACCCAGAGATGGTGACTGACACATGATGGGCTAATGGTTTCTTGAGTGCACCTGTCACCCAGCGGGAGCACTCTATTTGGCCACCACCATTAGGAAATCATTATCTACAATTTGTTTGTTTTTAGGAACAACAAAATGCCATTACATGGCTTTTGCAGCATTTGCAAAAGCTGACTCTTATAACTGTCTCAGTCATCTTGAGATGCTACAGGTTAATGTTCTAGAGGTGTTTTCTTACACATCATGTGTTCTACATAGGTACCCACAAATATATTTAGCTGTATTTGCATCCAATTAGGGCTCTAAAGGCAACAGTTTTAAAAAGATGATAAACTTACAAATACATTTATACAAAACCAGCACAAAGATTTGGATTGTGATGTTTTGAAGAATTTAGATAGCAGTATTAAAGATGTAACTTTTAAAAAAAGATTATGAACATATATGAACGTATGAAGCTGCCTTATACTGAATCAGACCTTTGGTCTATCAAAGTCAGTATTGTCTTCTCAAACTGGCAGCGGCTCTCCAGGGTCTTTTCACACCTGGACCCTTTTTTGGAGATGCCAGGGATTGAACCTGGGACCTTCTGCTTCCCAAGCAGATGCTCTACCACTGAGCCACCGTCCCTCCCCATATGCTTTTATGAACACTAAAATTATGTGTGGTTTTCTTGTATTAGTTATGGCTCCTTTAATCCTTTGTTAAGAGATAAAATTAAGTTCCATCTTTTTTATTGGATGTTTCCAAATAAAAATCTTCAGTATTTTGGGATTGTTCAGCTGCTTAAGCATTTTGGAGCGAAGGCTAAGAGCGTGGAGAAGTTTTTCTGCAGTCCCTTAGACCAAAGTTCCTCCAGAACAATATTTATATTGCTTTTGGATAAATGTTACCAACATTATTGAATAGTACTTCAAATAAAATCATGGAAGGCCTATTTTCTTTTCTCTATTTTTTTTAAAAAACTAATAAAATAACAAAAAAAAAGAGCAAAATCTCATATGATCTGTATAACCAGAGGAAACAAACTGAAATGGGAAAGAAAGTGATTGAAGTAGAAAGGGTAGAGTCAAAGCAGAGGGGCCTAATGAAGGGGATGTGGTTAGAGGAAAAAGGGACCACATCAAAGGAGAAAGGGGGTTCAATGATATCCTATTGCTGAGGGCCCATGCAAACTGAACTTTTCACAAAGCAGTCATCCAGGCTTCACTTTGATCTTTGCCAAAAACTTTGGGGAATGCAGATTTGAGAAATATTGCAGGAAAAGCCAGGGAAATCCTGGGAGATGCACAAATACAGCATGATGCTGTGGAGAAAGAGGGAAAATCCACTTCCCAATAGCATCAACATTGGGTCAAATAGCCTGTGTCAAAACATCTATACAGTGAAAATATGGCAATAAAAACCTCCCACGTTTATGCTATTTTTTGATCTCCTCCCCCCAATTTTTATTATTTAGTTTTTGAAAAATAAAAATTATATATATATAAAAATTATGTGTGTGTGTGTGTATATATATATAATTTTTATTTTTCAAAAACTAAATAATAAAAATTGGAGGGAAGAGATCAAGAAATAGCATAAATGTGGGAGGTTTTATTGCCATATTTTCACTGTATAGATGTTTTGACACAGGCTATTTGACCCAATGTTGATGCTATTGGGAAGTGGATTTTTCCCTCTTTCTCCACAGCATCATGCTGTATCTGTGCATCTTCCAGGATTTCCCTGGCTTTTCCTGCAATATTTCTCAATATATATAAAAAGTATGACAAAGGCATCAGCCAAACAAGGCTGACAACATGACCTATGAAATTAACCAACATTTTTTTCTTTATTTATCTTGAACATTTAACATAATTTTGAATAATTTGAAAGAATGCTTGAAACAAAAATTAGTGAAATCAAAGGCAGTGTTTTTCTTTCTTTCTTTGGGGAGCTTTGTGTTCTATGTGAGCAATATGACTACTAAGGCTATAAAATGCTCTTTTCTGTTTGTTTGTTTGTTTGTTTGTTTGTTTATTCTTTAATTTTGAGTAAAGTACTATTAAAATTACAGTGTATTTAAGATGCCAACAAAGACAGATAAGGAAAATTGGGCTTTGCATTGTTTAGACATATTATTTAATCCTTCACAATTTATTACAGAATTCTGAATTGTCTTCCTTATAAAGACCTCAGGTCACTATTAATGAAAACAGTGGGATGGAACTGTGAAAACTGTGCCTGCAAATCAGAATGGTAGATAATTCATAGTTAAGATAACCTTTTTAGTAGGGGCTTTAATATAGAGAAGTACAGCCATAGAAAGTATTGTCAGAATACAGCTGGTCTCTGTTAATTTCCTGTTCATAAAATAATTGTCCCACACATATCAACTTTTATGACCCTTCCCCCTTTATCTCCTCTGCTACCTCAAACTGCAGTGCTTGTTTCCTCCATACCATCATTTTTTACCGCCTCACTGTTCTCCCTTGATTTTGAGAATCTCCTTTCGCTAGCTGTTTAATATGGTGAGCACATTCAGTGCCTTTTGAAAAGGATACTTATATCTTCCAACATTTAGCTGAAGTATATCTTATAGTGTAGCAGTTAGGCACTGTGAGTTTCCTCAGGTTGTACCCCAAGTGAAAATCCTAATCTTCTTATACCAGAGACAGAATGTCCCTATTTGAGGTGGGGAAGAGGTAAATTAGCATGTCAGAGTACACATTTTGCTGGTAAAAGGCCCAGGGTTCAGTCTTTGTTGTTGTTTTGGTTGAAGGATCTCAAATATTCTACCATAGACATTTGCTGTGTGACCTTGGGTCAGTAATATACTCTCAACCTGGGTTGCCAGGTCCAACTTAGGAAATATCTAGGGACATTGGGGGTGGAGTTGGGAAACTTTGGCAGTGAAGCAAGGTTGTGACAAGTACAACTGAACTCCAAAGGGAGTTCTGGTCATCACATTTAAAGGGACCACACTCCTTTTAAATGCCTTCCCTCATTGGAAATAATGGAGGATGGGGCACCTTCCTTTAAGGGTCATAGAATTGGACCCCAAGATCCAATCTTTTTGAAAGGGGGGATTTGAGAAGAGGCACCAGATGTTTTGCTAAAATTTGGTGCCTCTACTTCAAAAAACAGATCTCCCAGTCCCAGATACCCACAGATCAATTCTCCATTATATCCTAGCGAACACCCCCCCTTTAACCCTGAATCACGGGAAGGGTCTCAAAACCAGGGGATGCCCTGCCCCCAACTGGGGATTGGCAACCCTACTCTCAGCCTAACCTCCCTTATAGTATGGCTGTTGTGACAATAAAGTGAAAGAGAGTAGAATGCTGTAAGCCACAGTGAATCCTCTTTGGTGAGAAAAGTGGGATATAAATGAAACAAATAAAAAATAAATAGCAAGGTAGGAAAACCCTCCATCTCTCATTAGCAAACCCCTTCCCCCAGTCTCACTCGTAGGCCGCAAAGAAATAAGCACAAAGCTTCTGTGATTACCAGCCTCAATCAAATGCCACAAACAACAATATTATCAAAACTACCATTTGTAGGCCAGCAGGAGGGACAGTGAAAAAGAAAAAAAAATGTCATGGAAATGGTATAAGGTTATTTCTAGCCCAACCCCAAAAGTGACATCATGCTGTTCTAGGATTCAGCAGAAACTGTTTTTTTCACCAGAACAGTGTGACATTCTAGCCTTGAAATGATGTCATGCTGTTGATGCGATGGCACCCTCATATGCCTGCACCCCCAGTTTCCCGCTGGAAATCCTGCCTTCACCGGAGCCCCCTTTTTGTCACTATGGCTCAGCTAAAGGTATTTATTTTGTTGGTATTAATTTTTATGATGGTCAATATTGTTGTTTTTTGGCACTCTTCAGCACTTGTTGCATTTCTTGGTGTGCATCTTTGCACCATGATTAACTGGATGCCCAGTTAATCCTTCAACAGAAAGGGTATTTGCCCCCCAAGGTCAGAATAAAGAGTCAGACACAATCCATTGGAATAAAATTGGGCCACTTCATTAACTTAACAGTGTAAACAGCAAGGGCACCCCACCAGTGGCCTGGCCAGGGCTAGGGGTCACCGCGACAGCTCCCCTGCCATTAACGGGCGAGAGACCCAGCCCCCCGGCCGGAGCTGAGCAACTCAGCTCCCTCCAGGCAGGCCCAGCAGGGAGACCCGCACCAGAGGGCCCAAACCCAGACGCACGTCTCGCCGGAAAGGCACCCTCTAGCCGAGCCTCCTGGACAGTCTGCATTCTCCAAACCCGGGTCTCCAAACCCAAGGTTGATCATGCCAGACCCCAAATTCCCCAAGAGGGGGATGCTTCGCAGTCCTCCCCTAGCCGCATAGTGTCCTAAACCCCAAAAACCTGCCACTACTAAGGCCAAGTCTCTACTTAGGGCTTAGCGCCCACCGGGAGGCCCAAAGCCACCCGCAACCATTGCTGCAAATCTCTCAGGAAAAGCACATTACCTTTTTCCGAGAGATGGACCCCATCCCCTCTGTAGAGGCCATGACATCTTACCAAGATATCCGGATGGGGCAAATAGTGGCCCAAACCCCTTTCCAACAGCTTTTTTAATTTCCTTATTGGCCTTATATCTAGCCCTTTCCATAGCTGCAGGGTCCAAAGCACAACGCCACACCAGGCGGGGCAGCATGGCTGACCACACTAAGGTGGTCCCCGGCCATCGCTCCCGAATGTGCTGGAAATCGTCACGGGCTTGCCACACTAAGGCCTTGCCCTTCAACAGCCCCAGATCGTTACCTCCCAGGTGAAGAATTAAGATCTGAGGCAGAGGACCCGCTCTATCATCAAACAATAAAGGCAGCAAGCCCGGCCACTGAAGGCCCCGGCGCCCCTGCCATTTGATAACGGCATGCTGGATGAGTCCCAGCTGAGAGCCGACCGCAGTTCTCCATGCTTGACGAGCGGCCCAAAACATGTGACTATGGCCACAGATGAGAACTCGGCTCCGGCTCCTCTGGCCAGGAACAGCAGCATCTAAAGAGAAAAAACAGTTAGACACAAACAAAACCAATAACGTTCCTACCAAAATTACTCACGGCCCAATAAAAGGACATACAATAAAAGGATGTACATAGGCCTTGTAGGCCAATGAACGCCACTGACCCAGCCTCTGAAAAGAAGTAGCAGTATACACCCTAAAGTCTTCAAACTGCCGCACGGCCCGTTCATAAGACTTCCGCGTGCTAGGCACAATGGCTAGACCTATCGCTCTGCAGGCTTCGGCGCTCCAATCAGCCATAGCTCCTGGGGCATTGGCCCCGGCACTCCATCTGCCTCTGGGGCCAGATGACAAAATCTCTCCATCTGTTTACGAGATAGAGCGTCAGCCACCCCATTACTTACCCCAGGAACATGCTTGGCTAAAAACAAAATATTAAGCCGCAAACAATGCAGAGTAAAGGCCCTCACCAATCTCATAACCCGCCCAGATTTGGATGAGAGGGAATTAATGATGTGGACCACTGCCATATTATCACACCAAAAGTGAACGGTGTGATTGGCCATATCCTTCCCCCACAGCCAAACCGCAACTAAGATGGGAAAGAACTCGAGAAACGTGAGATCCCGGTTCACCCCTACCCTTGCCCAGGAATCGGGCCAGCTATCCGTGCACCAATGTCCATGGAAATAAACACCGAAGTGCCTGGAAGGGAGCACAGAGCCGGCCGTTAACACGGCTATGCTCTGCCCCCCAAATTGCACGCCCAAACGGGCGAACTCCTCCTCCTCCCAGGGAGGCAAACGGAGCGACAGCAGCCTAGCAGCTATGCTGCAGGCTGCACGCTCTAGAATCTGTTTTTTTTTCTCCATAGGAAGCCATTTTCATACCAGCTATGCTTAAACTAGTAGAAATAGAGAACGTTTATTTCCTTTTTTTCTTCAGTCATCTGCATTTCATCTACAGTTACAAACGTTAAGGTGGTATACCTATCAATTGTAAGAGCAACCCTTTTCCCGAACTCCAACATTGAATATTCACATTTAAAAGTGGTTTTGTTTTGTTCATATTTGATAATTTGCTGTAATTTAAAGTGGGTCAAAGGGACAGCAATGTTTATGGTCACAAATTATTATTCATTTGCATGCCACAGGAGACTTCTTACTGATGGGATCATACACCTTTAAGCAGGCAGGCAAAACAGAGGAATTGCAAACTCTGTTGACAGGTAAATGTGAATCATCTTGTTTCATTCAGAGGAAAATAATCAAGCTCCTTTCAAATAATGTAAAATGTAAAATGATTGCCTGTCGAAAGAGGAGGGGCACTTATCAGCATCTCTTCTGTAGAAAATGATCCCCATTTTGTCACAGGAGAAACATATGCTGTCTCTTAACTTGCCTTTTTGACTGCAGTCTCTGATATTTATTAACAGTTGATTTCCTGTAGTGGCAGTTCTTATTTTCAGTACTCCCTCCACCAGTCAATTATTTCCTTGAAAACTACATCTGTCCTCCTTTTCATTACCATTTCTTTAAAGGAGATTATTATTTCATTATTGGTTTTGAAGAGGCATTCATAAGAAACGGTACAGCCCCCTTTCCATGCATAGTCATCTGTGTGTCTCTCCCCTTTTCCACCCCCATCTGCATTTCTCTTCAGTCTTTTTATCAAAGCCATGCAATTGAGTCTTTTGTAGCTGTTCCACGGAAATGCAGCAATTGTGACTGGGGATTCAACAGAAGATTTAGCATTCACAGAATGGTGGCTGGGCAAACTTCAAAGCCGTGGAGACAATTTTGTACCTCCACAAGAAATTCGTTACAAAGCTAGAACTCTGTGGGGCAAGAGGCATATTAGCCTAATATCTTGGCAGCGGGCACCTCCTGCATCTAAAATCTCAGCACATGGAGGCTTGCCTTGTAGGCTGTTGTCTCTCCCTCAGCAGTTAATCCTTTGATAAATGTTAAAAACCACTCTCATTCATTCCAGACACTTTTTGACTTGTAGCTTTCTCAACTCTTACCTCCTTGGAGTTCTACATCTATTACTTTTGTCCAGATCATAATCCTCACTGCTTGTTAGAGAGTTAAGGGGGGTGGGGGGTAGAGTATCATGCCCACCATTTTCCTGAACTGCAGCTACTGAAAAGATGAAGGAAAGCTTAGTTACCTAATGCATCCACAGTGCTTTGATTAGAACTTTGTAAACTTTGATTCCACAGTGGGGGTGCCTGCAGGCAGAGGAAATAAGACAGCCAACACAATAGCACAGGGCAAACAAGTAGGCCAGCATTTTATTAGTTGCACTTCAATTTTATGTAGGTGTAAAGAGCAGAGACATTGGTCTTGAGCACACCTACCCTGGACAACTGTTGAGGAAAACCTGAGAGAAAAAATGATGGTAGAGTCTGAACAAATATAAGCCCAACACAGGTGCACAGGCATGTTTTTATTTATCTCCCCAATGACACAGCTAATCACAATTCCAGCTGTCGGGCTTGTCTGGAATACTCAAAGACATCAAACATCTTAAGAGATCTTCACTACCGCACAAGGAATTATCGCAGGGTGCTCAAATACATTTTCCTAAAATACTAATTCTCTGGTTGAAGAAATATGCCAGTAGTGATGAAATCCCTGGCAAGGAGAAAGGGATTAAGTTGCTCCAAAGAAGGGCAACATGGAGATCTGGTGTCAGTCTAGTAAAACACACACACAAATATTTCTCAGCCTTGCAACTGATGACACAGTGTGTGAGGTATAACACAGCAAGCCAATCCTTAACAAATGGGTGAGAGGGCAGGAAGCCTCATTGAAGACAGCCCTCTTTTGAGAGGGGGGATTTCCTTTTCTTGAAAAGAAATCCCTTACTCCAGTATCAACCCACTGAACCTAAGAGAGGGGGGCAAAGCCAAACAGCCTCCATCCCGATGACCTCATTATGCCACCAAAACAATGTTTATCAGTTGTGGCCACAAGCCCAAGTGTAAAAACAACCTATCTTAATTATTTGGGGAATTTTTGGTTATTGCAGAAAGTAAAATAAATAATTGATTTAGCACTGTTTGAATAATTGATTTAGCACTGTTTGAGCCTTTTATAGCATTAGAAGTACCTAAATCAGGGAACCTGACAGCCACAACACCATGGAGACAATAATGATCCCTCTGCTGATCATTCCGAGTAGCAAGAGTGGCTTGGGTATAAAAGCTGTGACACTGATTGGTATATCTTTCGTAAAGTATCTTTCTCTCACTTCCATTTTAAAGTCAAGGTGTTTAACCAGTCCTGGTTCATATAACATCAGGGTATAAACCTGTTTCATTGAAAGAGGAAATCTAGGAAAATGCCCTTCTGTCTAGCTTGGATGTTGTTTTGCAAAATCGGGGGAGCAAGGTATGGGAGAAAGTAGAGATACCTATGCCAGCAATAAAATTGACTATACAAATGACAAAGGTTGTACTGGATCTAAAGTAGATATGTCCACTGAGTGTATGGAAGTCAAACACTACTTGGATATGTGGATTACTGGAATTAGATACAGTGTCTGAGCATGTCTGATCATCAAAGCAACACTATACAGATTTAATGATGTCACTATCAGTAGACATCATTAAATTTCTAAGAGCCAATTCGGTGTAGCGGTTAAGAGCAGTGGGCTCTAATCTAGGAGAAATGGGTTTAATTCCCTACTTTTCCACATGCAGCTGCTGGGTGACCTTGGGTCAGTCAGCTCTCTCAGAGCTGTTCTTGAAGAGCAGTTCTTGAAGAGCTCTCTCAGCCCCACCTACCTCACAGGATATCTCTTGTAGAGAGAGGAAGGAAAGGAGATTGTAAACCACTTATGGGCCTCAGAGTAAAGAGCGGGGTATAAATCCAATCTCCTCCTCCTCCTAACAGTGCACATGATTTTTCTGTTCTCCTTTTCATCAGCCTTCTTCATTGTAACATGGCCACTACAAGTTACATTTTTCCCTGTTTTCTTCTATAATGTTGGGGTATAAACTACCATTGCTTGCACAAATTTTATCACTTTCTGATGATATTTTATGGATTTGAGGATCAGTAAAAAAGGAAACTTTTTATAAAATGTTGCCTCTCCTAGAACATAGCCTCTTGATGCCATGATAAGCATAGTTTGGCCTACCTTCTTTGGTAAAAGCAACAACACTCTGTGAAGGAAATTAGTAGCAGCTGGAATTTGTAATATAACTAGTCCCAGTGGGAATATTTGAAGATGCTTGTGTGCCACACTCCCAAGGAGAAAAAAGGCAATATATCACTTTTTTTAAAGCTTCCAGAATTATTTTATCTGCAGACATTTAAGTATAATAAATAATATCAGGTTGAATTTTTTTTAGATTTACTACTACAACTGTTATGAAAATAATTGGTAGTAGACAAGAAGTTCACAGAATATACTCTGCCGCTGGTTCCTTTCTTTTCTTATGTCTTCTGTTCCTTAACATATTTATAATTTTACCAGATTACTGTTCAGTAAATCTCAGCATTGAGCAATATCACAAATCTAGATTTCCTTAAATTTGTTTTCCTTTTTATTTTTTCTTGTTTCTCTCCTTACTTAAAACATTCTTCTGTTTTCCTTAAATGTTGTTATGTTTTATCTTGTGAAAACAATTTATGTGAAAAGTCTGATACTTCAATGTGCCAGGGCCTCCTTGCACAAACATTGGGCATGTGGTGGCTTCTGATAATTTTAAACATGCTGGATGCTTGCCTATGATTAACAAGTCACATTATGATAATCCCAGGTAGGCAGCCATGTCGTTCTGAAGCAAAAGAACACATTTTGAGACCAGTCACATTATGGTCGGTGCCATCCTAAGCAAGTCTATTCAAAATAGCACTTAGGTCTTTTCAATGGGGCTTACTCCTAGGAAAGTGTGTTAGGTAAACACCCAATTTGATTAACTTTTCTTTTTGTTCTTACTGAAAACCGTTACACCAAGGAAGAAATTAGAATCTCTGTTTTCCAGTTCATCTGATTCAGTATTGATTTGCATGTTTCCTTGTTAAGGTGAAATAGAGAATGTTTTCACCCATGTCCAAACCTCCATGTTGGTATTCTTAAATCATAAATACTTGTTAAACTTTCCACACAATTTTTGGCTGCTCCAGATTTATACTTCCATTACCACAGAGGTTTTGGATCCACTATTCCTGCAATTTTTCCCCCTTCAGATATTGACTCGCACTTTCTCAGGTGAGATCCTGAACTTGAATTTTGTTTTTGGCCACCCTTTTGTAGTGTCAGCTTTGCAGAGCTAGTGCCAGGCTTGCTGGCACTCTAGGTTGGGAGGGTGGGGCCACCCCCTCCCTCCCAGGTGATTTATATCACCTGGGAGGGAACCCGGGAGCAGCTGCTGCCCTTCCCGCATCCAGGAAAGGTCTTGCTGATCAGCGGATTGGTGAGGCTGTTAAATCACTTGGGAGGCTGGCGCCTGCTCCTGGCTGCTCTCCCTATCACAGGTAGTGCTGAGAGAAGCAGCCTATAATATAGTGGGTTCAAAGCATCAAGGAGACAAGATAACAGTGATAACAGCTCTTTATCAGGGGCAGCATGATAGATGGCTGCACTAACAAGACTGGGCAACCAGCCAATGGGGCCCTAACTATATTCAACTCTGGGTTCCTGCGCTAGCAGGTTATTCATCCATTCAAACTGGCTGGGGCCCTATGATTGGTGCAGGGCAGCAGGGTAGCTATGTTCGGGGAGCTGAACAGAGGCAAGTTGACCTTCAGGAAGTCCTACTGCTCAACTGTCCAGGGTTGCAGGCGATTGAGATGTGGGCAGACAATGTCACCTATATGCAAAAAGATGTGCTGCCCTGCACCAATCATAGGGCCTCACCCAGGGCCCCATGCTGCCCATTGTCCTTAGTTCTGCAAGCTCCATTCTTCTGGTTACAATAAGCTAAATAGGAATATACAGATACTTGACATAATTCTATAAACATAACACAGCCAGACTGGCCTCTCCCTCTATTTAAAGACTTTGCCAACAAGTTGGTTGATGGGATCTTTAAATTGCGCCTGCTGCTCTTCTCTTGTGGGGGCAGGGGCTGCCTTCAAACTGCAAGGTGCTTGAAACCCACCTCTACCCCTGCCAGTGATTCAGTTCTGTCCTCCCCATGTGATTTAAGGACCTCGCCAACCAACTGGTCGACGGGCTCTTTAAATGGAGGGGGGCAGGCCAGCCTGCTTGCCAGTACTACCAATGATCGAGAGAGCACCAGGAATAGGTGCTGGCCTCCTGGGCAATTTAAAGGCTCCACAAATCAGCTGATTGGAAGAACCTTTCTGGGTGTGGGAAGGGCAGTGGCTGCTCCTGGGCACCCTCCTGCACAATTTAAATTGCCTAGGAGAGAGGGGGGGAAGGCCCCACCCTTCCAGGGGCACCTGTTTGGCACTCCTCAGGGCCATGCCCTAGGCAATCCCCTAACGTTGCCTAGCAGGTACACCGGCCCTGCAGCTACCTACCCCACCCCTTTTACTCCTCCACATAATAAACGGATTAATTTTTAATCATTCTTTTTGTTGCTTAATGACATTTAATAACTTTGTTTAAATAACTTTAAAATTTTATTTCTGCATTATAATGCTGGAACAAACAAGCACTGCAATTCAGTGTAGCCTTCCCTGTGCAACTGCTCATCCATAAATACTTCCCTCCATTGTTTTCCTTGTTGTTCGCATCATGTACTGATATGTTCTCCCCTTCCCTTGCCTTCCCCAATCTCTTTTCATATGTTTTCAATGACAGTTCAATCCTGAAAATGTTTTATAATAATGAAAACTAAACATGCAGTATTTCCATTTAGCATTCTTTTTATTTTTAAATGGTTGTAATAATTCTGTTGTGCATTGTTGTATACAGTTTGAAAATCGTGAACTGAATGCTATTTTCTTTTGGGTTTTGGGGGGGGAATCTTCATTTTGGCAACTAAGGAGGAGCTGGGTGGCAAACCTATTATTCCCTCTAAGCTGCAGAGTCTTGTGAGCAAAAACTCTACTTTGTGAGCTACTGGCATTAAAGTTGTAAGCTACTGCATAAATTATTGTGCTCTAGGGCCATTTTTACTGAGCTAAGACAAAATGTGTGACCTGGAGGCTAAACCTCTGTGAGCTAGCTCACACTAACTCAGCTTAGAGGGAACACTGGTTGTAACCAATGGTCTTAGAAGTGTGTAATTCTATTTAACATTGCACTGATTGCCATGGAGTACACCTTAACATGTTTTTGGACTCAGCTGTGAATATGAAGATTGGCAATGATGAGTGACTCATTAGACTAGATGGTCTAAAATAAAATGGAATCTTGTGATACCTTGAACACTAACAAAATTTTCACCTCGTATAAGCTTCCATAGACTAGAGTCCACTTCTGATGCAATGCAGAGACTCTTCACTAGACATACCTTTTATATAAGAAGAATGAAAAAAAAAATAAAGAGCAGTATTAAAGGACCTTGAAGTACAAGCATGAAGTGTAAAGCATGTAAAATTAAATTCTAACCAAGAAAAATATAATTTGGGAGATTTTGGGGAAAAACCTATCTCATGTCCTTAAGATCTTTAGGTTCAAAACCAATATAACAAACAACAATGTTAAACCTCAGAGAACCTGGACATTTAATCCAAAAGTAATATAATCAATACAGAAAGAAAATCTGTTATATATCTCATAATAAGAAGGTAGATGATTTTTCTGCTCAGGATCCACTTCTTTATACATTTATATTCAAGTGTTACATTTAAAACTTATTCTTGTTCTGCTTCTACATTTCAATACATTTGTATACATTATTGAACTATTTCTCATTCTAAATTTGCCTCCTGTTTGCATAATACATGCTCCACCTTTCATCAAATTTTGTGATTGATATATTTCTCAAGTTAATTTTGTCAATACTGCATATTCAACAGGTTCACTTTTCCACTCTTCTAGGCAGGGCAGAAATCTACTTTCCATTTTGCTGCACAGATCTAGCTGCTGTCACCATATATTTGACTATCTCTTCCAGAAACGTTGGTAATTTATTAGATAGCGTACCTAGTAATATATTCTTAGCTTTTCATTTAAATTTTAATATGTTCATTTTCCCATTCGGTTGCTTTTTTCTTTTTTACGTGTCTACCACATTTTTTAAAAAAAGTTCTCTCTGTGTCTTGGCATTTCCAGCATTTTCCTTTGTTGTTTTTGTCTGCTTTCTCAGTTTTTTTTATTATTATATACCATCTTTAAAAACATTTTGTACAAACTTGATTTCTTTTCCCCATAAGTATTCCCATTGATACATAGATGCCTGCGCTTTTAAAATTCTGCATCTATTTGATCAAACGTTTTTCACTTCTTCTGTTTGTAGCTGAAGTAACATCTTGTATATTCATCATAGTAAATGATCTTTTGTTTTGTAATCAACTATTTGAACTCAGTCCCATCTCTTAGATATTAATGATGCTCTTTAGTCTTGAAACTGATTGATAATATAGCAACCATTGAATATTTATTCCTTCATCTTTAATATCTTGTGAAGACTTGATTTTCCCCTGAACATTGACCATGTCACCATATGTTAAAACATCACTTTTATTTCTTGTGTACTTATCATGATAGGCTTCTATTGGAAACATAAGCAGAGAGTTTGAAGGACTCACTAAATTCTGGCATGCAAACCATATTCTCAGAAGTCCATCTCTGATTATATAGTTTCTTGTGCTGTAATAATTTTGATTGATTTCTTAATCCATACATATTTGTTTAAGCCTTCTTTCATATCTACTGATTCAATTTTTTTTACTGTTCTTTGTCTTGGGTTTTTAATCAATAAGGTAATCCAGACCAGGCCTGCTGCTTGATAATATAATTTTTATATTTGGGATTGATAATCGCCCTCTCTTTTACTTATCTTGCAATGTTTTAAAGCTTATTCTTGGTTCCTTACCGTTCCAAAGAAATTTGTTTATCTGTGTCTGCCATTCTTTCTGTATTCTTTCTTCTATATGTATAGGTAATATTTTAAATAAAGAAAAAAATTAGTTTTAGCAGTACATTCATTTTGATTGCAAAGATTCTTTCTAGCCATTAATCCCCCCCCCCCATCTAGATAAGTTTGTTAGTATCATTTTCCAAATATTCTGGTAATTGTTTTTGAAATGATTATAATTTTGCCCAGTCACATTTTCCCCAAATATTCAATTGGGTCATTGGTTACTGTGTATTCCATCCCCTTTATAATATCTTCTTCTTCTTGTGTTAAAAAATACTATTTTTGTCTTTTTGCTGTTGATTTTGTATCCTGAAAATGATTCAAATACTTCAATATGTTCCATTACATACTATAATTTCTGGGGATCCATGCCTGTAAGTACCACGTTGTCAGCATAGCTTTTCATGTTAAATTCTGTATTGTCATCCTTATTCATTTAATCCTTGTGTCTTGTCTGATCCTTGTAGCTGTATCCTTGATGCTAGGATAAATAGTAGAGATGACAAAGAACATCCCTGACATATTCTTTTTTCTATAGAAATTGTTTCTTGTTAATTTCCTATTTATTAAAATCTTTGCTTGTTGGTTTGAGTATGTACATTGCATCCAGCTCCAGAATTCAGGGTCACAGTTCAAATTTTGAAGTACATTAAATAACAAGACTATATTAAATTGCCGAACGCTTTCTGTGCATCCAAAAATAAAAACACTTTATTCTTTTTCACAAATTCAATTGCATCAGTTTTAAATAGTATATTATCTTTCACATACCTCCTTGGTACAAAGTTTGTTTGATCTGTATTAATTAGATTTAGTATACATTTTCTTAATTATAATACATTGCTGTTAGCCATCTGGGCATGAAGCTTTGTCCTTTTATTTATTTATTTTTATTTCCTGGGGAATTTATTGAATGTTTATTGTTTGATTTAAAATTTTCTCTGTTCCAGCATGAACTTTGTGGTTGAGATGTCTTTGAAATATTCTTTTATAACTTTTTCTCAGACAGACTTCTTCTTGAGTAATCCTGAAAAAGCATTGATAAGTTGTTGTATTTTTTTCCTGCATATCCTTCCTTTTATTTATTAGCTTACTTGACCAATGGTCTTAAATTCAACATACAACAGGACATTGAATAATAGAACTACAAAACAAAATTACAAAGCAGAATACAATATAATTTGAAACCAAAGTAGATTAACAAAATATATATTTTTAGAGAATTTTATTTTTTCTGTGCCTCTACCACTATGTCTAATTGTTTTTAGTTGTTTAATCTCTGCTAATATGTCTTTATTGTGATTTTTTAAAAGTTCTTGTTCCAATGTCTGGATTTTTTCCTGTTATTATCTTAGTTTGTTCTGATTTTTTTTGTTTCTTTTTCACAGCAGTTGCTAAGAAGCATTTGACATTTTGTTGTTGCACCCTACTACTTCAGGTTCTCTGTGTACTTTTATGACCCAATAAATCAGTGTGTGTTAGTCCAGATGGATTTGTGCATGTGTGTTGTTACTGTTTCCCATTTAGCTACCTCCCTCCTTCCCAACATCCATTAAAAGGGAGTTTGAAAGTACTAAAAGAAAATCTGAGGGCTTGTTGCAATGCAGTGCATCTTTCACACAGCCCATGCATGCACAAATAAAAATAAAGGAAGCCAAACAGTCCTTATCAGGATTAAATTTGCACAAAGAGGGGTAAACCTGTGAGTGATTTGTTTTTTAAAAAATAGGTCGCTTTAACAATTTCACTATGGCCCTGGGTGATAATGGCATTTTTTTCAGTAATCACAAAAATTGAATTTGCTGACAGTTCAAGTCCAAAAGTGACCCAGAGATGCATCACAGGAAAAAACAAAACAAAAACATTTATCTACCAAGGTATGATCAAGTCATGACCCTGTATCACAAGCAGCTATTATGCAAGTACAAAGCTGCCTGTCATGAAATTTCATTTGAACACTGAACAACATTAAGATTATCAGGTGAAGAAGCTTTACATAGGCGAGAGAATTTGATCAAGGCATGTTCACCTGGCATTGGAACTGGTGCTCAAGTTCTTAGCCTCTCTAGGATCAATAAAAAATGAACTGAAATAACACTGCTGCAAACTACAGATGTCCTAATTCAATGACTAATTGAAATTTTATCCTAGTTACACTGGAATAAGGAAGGAGTGGTACGCAGCAGTGAGCAAAAAAACCTGAAATAATAACAGAACAAGGAAAATCAATACATTTATGTTTAGAATGGTATTCTGAATATGCCTGTATATTCAAAGAGTATTTGTGGAGAGGTGATTATGTAGTTAAACTAAGCTTTACTGATTCTAAGTGCAATACCTTATCTGATACTGACTTTTGATGTAAACTGGAGACATTAAGAATTTGAACCCATTTTCTGACATTGGTACTCATTGAGTGCTCTTCAAGGTCATGTACACACAAATTCATAGGCTTAAATAATAATTACTGCACTGATGGATTTTCAAATGTTATCAGTGTTGTATGAGCATCAATACTTTAATTTTTAAATAATCAAATCAAAAGAATTAATATTTTTAAATTAAACTGCCAACAGTTTATGATAACCTTTTGGAGCTTGTATAAAATGAGAAAATGACTGTCCTGTAGATAAAGAGTGTGTGTGTGTCATTTAAATGTCCAGGCTTGCATTTGTGAAGATGGCATTTCAAGTATCTTATCAGATCTTTTGCTTTTATTCTCAAAGAAACACCAAATGTATTTAAAATATGTACTAAAATTTCATACAGTGCATTCTGCCTGAGATCTGTTAAGTCCCAGGAATATTTTTTCCCAAAGCAGAAATGTCTACAATGAATTGATTTGGTTTTGTTTCATGTAGGTATTAAAGTCTGTAAATTCTGTACTGAGCTTCCTACCTTCTCAATGAAAAATGCATTTTTCCCTCTGAGGCTTTTAATGAAAAACACACCATCAGATAAGCTGTTTTTGAAGCCATAAACTTACTGATAGTGTATCACTCATACTCTGACTTGCTAGAGAAACTCTTGCATGAGCTTAAATGTTATGGAAAACATTACAGCATTTTAGAATGGCTTAATGGTTGCTCCTCCTGAATTTTTGTTGTCCTCACATTCAGCAGGATACTATTTATTTTATTTTCAATGTACTATACATAAGCATGGTCTCTTATGGTTATTTACAGTGTAATCCTAAGCAGTTACAGCCTTCTAAGTACATTGAAGCCAATGCCTTTAGAAGGATGTACCTACCTCTGTTGAGAACTGCATTTTTATTCTAACATTTTACTTTAGTGATATTAGGGGAACTAGACAACTGTAAGCTGAATTCTCCTTGTCCAGTGTGGGTTTCTTGTAAGTTTCTTTTTGCCACAGTTGATACTTCCTTAATTTGCTATGGTGGAAACTAGGAACAGACACAAACTTAACTATTAATTGTGGGTTGAACATGAATTGGGCTAGAACATGCCTCCCTTGAACCCTCCCTGAATCTCCATGGGGGTTTTAATGGGGACTTGTTGGGGATGAGACGCATTTAAATGGGGACTCACTGGGGATGGGATAAACCATGAACTGAGAAAACAGCAAACCAGTTCATCCAAACAAGGAGGGTTTTTTTGGGAGAATTGTGGTTCAAGTTTTCTGAAAACCACAAACCACCATCTTCCCAGTTTGTGCCCTTCCCTAGTGGAAAATCATGGAGATTGTGTATGCACTCAATGTTTCAACTGTTGAAAGCAAGATCAGGGAAATTTACAGAATTTGCTAAAGGAACAGATTTTGAATCTGAATTAAATTATTCCCCATTTTCTAATCTTTCCTTTGTTGTATTGTAGAAGTATTTAAATTATTTTAATAATAACCCTTAGCACTTATAAAGCTGAAAGAGTTCTATGCGCATTATCTCCTTAGAATGAACCTATAAGGTAGGTCAGTGTCATTATCTCTATATTGCAGGTGGAAGGTTGTAACTAAAAAAATAACTATTTGCCTAAGGGTAGCTGATTATTCATACTAGAGGTGTGATTTCAGTTGGGATCCAGCTGAGTTTATACCCTTTCTCCATAGCAGATCTTAGTGGTAGTCAATTATTTTTCCAGAATTTTAGGAAACCAAGTACTATCCATGAATTGTTTTTTAATTCTTTCCCTCTTGGCTAAAAATTTAAATGCTCAGAATCAATACGCACAAAACTACCCTTGCATAAAATTGATGAGACCTTTAAATCAAGTGGTGGTGATGGTAGCTTGCCAACAATTCAAGAGAAATAATGTTTTGTGAAGCTTCTTGCAAGTATGGGGGGAAATCTCTCAGAATAAGATCAATTGAAAGCCAAGAGTTAAATCTTCACAGTGAAGTAGGCAGGCCCAAATGAATCTTATAAATGATTGAATTTAGCTGCTTTTATTAAATTTGTTGACCATGAGCTGAACAGAGCAGACTCAAGGCATTCTTTATACAGTAATTCCAGAAACAACAATACTTGTTAATGAGAGAATGAAGTAAGAAAAAAAGGAGACAGTATGTCAAGGAATGTATCATGTTGAATCTTTGTTAAGAGGGTATAGATTATTTACAGAATGCTCTGGGAATTCTGTCCTTTTGCAACCCACATTTCAAAGCCTATAATATCTTGTTAACACATAACTCCCCATTTCTTCATCTATGGGGGGACAGTTTGATGAAAAATGTTAAATATTTTAAAACTAAGAACTGATATTTAAACTGGTTTCTTTTTCAGATAAAATACAAGGAATTTTAAAATGCTTTATCAAAATGCTTTTAAAGCTAAGAATGAAGACTTTTTAAAAAAAAACAATCAGTAGAGTAATTAATTATTGCCATCTGGCTTTTCATGAGATTATCTCAGAGCAATGCATGAATGGTCTTGTCAGCCTGTAATTGCAGAGAGACCATTTTACAGGTGGATGGAATGTCAATCAAATGCCCTGATTTATATGAATGTTAATGACAGAATTCAGTGTACTGCCCATTCAGGAAGCCCCTCTAATCTTGTAGACCTCATAAGCAAAGTCTATGTAGATTTCTCTCAAACTAAACATCTAGATTTTATTTTATTTTTTTCAAAAAAAAATCTTGATAGTTTTATGGGTGTTTATTATTATATATGACTAGAAATGGGTACAAAATAAACTACAAGCTGCAATTCATGCACAAATCGGGCTGAATTGATTCAGTGATAGTGCCATGTCTGAACTGAAAAACGTATTGCCTTTTTTTCCCTTGGTGGTTTGTTTGGTTAATTCTTGTGGTTTGTTTTCCCAGACAGCCTCATGCTGATTTAATCAATTCCTAGGCAATGCTGGGGGTGGACTTCTGGGAGTCCTAGAATCACCCTTAGCAGTTGTCCATAGTTTGATTGGCAACTCTGGGAGCCAATTACAGAAGTCACATTCTGCTTTATGACTCTACTGCTTCCACTTTGCAGCACAAAGAGAGAAGAGTTAATTGTCATGAGAGCTGAAGCTGGGGGCACCTGCTTTGAGGGCCATAACTCAGACATTCCAAATCTTTGCTAAACTTGGAAGGTGGGTGGAGGAGAGCCTGCTGAAGACTCCCAGTGAGTTTTACACCTCCCAAACCAATGAACCATGAACCAGTTTGGAAAACCATACAAATCATGAAATGAACCTTCAGTTTGGCCAATCAAATGAACCACAAACCAAGAAAACCCACCATTTTCCTATTCCATGCCCATCCATACATATGACTGTTTTGATCTGTCACACTGGCAGTCCTTCATTCAAAGAGCTGAAGTCTGTCACATGTGGGATTTTCCCCTTTTCAGTCTCGTAGCAGACTATGAGATAGATCTGACTAAAGAAAATGACTGCCTTCATATTTTATGTCCATCAGAAATAGTGAGGGATGAAAGATATGGTATATTCCAGTTGTGGTTTGTTTTAAAAAGTGCCAGTACTCATTATATATAAGGTTGTGCACATTTCCACCAAATTCCCCTTCCCTCTGCAGATCCTCACTAGGCTGTTCCTGATGGTCCACTTTTTCTTTCTCTGGATGAGTGGGGTAGGCCAGTACACACGGATGAGGAGTCGAAAGAGTCCGGGGGGCGGGGGGGGGGGAGATTCAGATGATAAAAATAGTACCAGTCAATATCATCACCCAAAAAAGACCCAAGTATATACTGTACAGGTTTACAGTAAAGAAACATTGGGGAAAGGAAGTAACTGGCCCGGTATTAGGGGTTCTGCTTCCAGCAGACCCCTGCACCATGCCCCCTCCCACAAGCTCCCTTTCATTTTTGTTTTTCTGCGATGTCATCATGCAGGGCAGTGTAGGGGGAGAGAGCGACGGGCAGCGCACAAGAGTACTGCCATGCCGCTGCTTTCCCCCTGTACTGCCTGGTCACTTTCAAGCCAAAGTGACTGCTGCGCTCTTTGGAGGCTTCCTTGGAAGCCTCTGAATAGCATGGTGTTTTAGTGGCACCCAGCCGCTTTTGGGTTGAAAGTGGCTGGGCACCGCTAAAACACCATGCTATTCAGAGGCTTCCAAGGAAGCCTCCAAAGAGTGCAGTGGACACTTTTGGCTTGAAAGCAGCCAAGTGGCACTAAAACACTGTGCTCTTTGGAAACTTCTAAGGAAGTCTCCAAAGAGCTTGGTGGCCGAGCAGTGCCTTCCAGCCAGGAAAGGGGCAAGGGGAGTAAGGGGGCGCCTGGTGGTGCCCCCAGGTAGGGTAGCATCCTAGGCAGCCACCTACCCTGCCTACTCCCATGTACCAGCCCTGGGAAGTAGCGTAGTGCATGATGAGGCTGAGGAATGGTCCAGGAAAGAGCTGAGTTATAGCATTTGATTCTTTGGACCTCAAGGAAAGTGAAAATGAAGAGGAATAATGATTGTGAGGCCTGCTGTGCACATTGTCTTACCTTGCAATCTTTGTATATAACTGGAAAATACACTAAGGGGATATGCAGCCTGAAATTTACTAGTTGGGATCTGATTTGAACAATTCCTACTTGTAAATATTTTAAATGTTCTGTGTTTTAACTGAATTATTCCCAGGATTCAGGAGTGGTTAACAAAGTAAACCTCCTACTCTGATTGTTTGTTGCAGTGTTTTGATATAAGATGTTATTTGCCCATATAGCAATGATGCAGGAAGTCTTCCCATTAAAACTGTTACCACATTTCCTGTTAAAGAGAATCATCCTGGTGGACATTTCTCTCCTCTCCATGATACTTCTGCTTTCACCCAATCATTACACTAGCTCAGTGGCTTTGAAAAGGATTTATGCTTTTACTAGTGTGGGCCAACAGCATTCATGGTGGAATTCCCCTCCACTTTTGCTCTGGGCACCACAAGAGCTTTGCCAGGCTGCGCAGCCACCACTTCTGGGTACAGCAGGGTTCCCAGGCTGCACAGCCACTGATGGATCCAGCAAAACTCATGGGTTGCACTGTTGCTGGCAGCATGCCTCAAGAGGCTGCTGGGCTGGGCTGCCACCACTGCTACCAGGCCAAGCATGGATCCTGGGCTGTACCACCACCCCTTTCAGTGCACCATCACAGCCGCTGAACCCAGTACTGTTTCTCTTTCCCACCAATGAATGCTGGAGGGAATTTTGGGGAAATTACTCCCCTCGTGTTGTTGTTTTTTAAAGATTTCTGATTTTTCTACAAACCTGGGGAATCTCGCAAGTCTTCTGAAAAATCTGTTTAGCATCTGTATGGTCCCAATCAGTCAATTTAGCTATCTGCAGATGGGGGGGGGGGCACATGTTGCTAACATTATGTACTATAAAAATAAGACTTGTTTGAACATGATATTTCATTCTCCATGGCTGTGCCTGCCACTCTGAAGTATGAAAAAGGGCTTTGCTTGTACACACCATCAGATAGGGCATGAAGGCATAGATCCCTGAAATTTGGTGAGGTGTTTTGGTGGGCTATACTTACACCCAGAAATGTGGTTTCCACTGAAACCAACCAAAAGAATTATTTGTTTGATTCCCTAATATGATTAGCTTTTGTTAAATAATCTTATTAATGTTTTTACAGTGACAAACTGGTTTTTGTTTTTACTCATCTTTATAAACAATGTGCCTTATATTCATTACAATGGGGGGGGGGAGTTTTATTCTTCCATTCAGCCACTTCAGAACATCTTGTGAATCAGTGAAGCTCTTTGTTGTTGTACTCTATAAGAGATTAGACTCTGGCATCTAGCCAGGCTGGTCTGAGCCAGCACTAATATAATTCACAACTAGGAGAAGACAATCAATTAATCAATACCATAATTTGGAACTGACCATGACACTAACACTCACAGCTATTAGATTCACCGACTGACACCATTTAGGATTAATGAGGTAGCAAGTGCAGGCAAACTAAGATTCGTTTAAAGGCTTTTTTGTTCTAGGATCGAACTACCCACTCTATTTTGTCATTTTTTAAGTTGTATGTGTCAGTATGAAGTACTAATGTAAATACTGAGTACTGATAACTGCAAATTAGTTTATCTCTGATGGATTAGAGGCCAATTGTTCTGTAGATGCATTTTCTTAGTAAGCTAATTTTATTGTTCACTAGAGTCTCTGGTTTATAATTTAGATAATATGAGCAATCATTTTGATTTGAAAGTTATCTTCAAATATCTGTGCCATGTGCAATCCTTCTGCTGATGTCAGTGGCAGTAGCTTTGACACAAGCATTAGCACCAAAATGTGTAATTCAGTTAATATAAACTTGGAAGGTACTACTTTTGTTAGGCTGAGTGAATGTGACTGAGTTACCCAGCAAGCTTCCATGGTAGTGTGGCAGTTAGGTATGCCAGACTCTCGGTGGGAGCTGGGGATCCCCTGGAATTGCAGCTCATCTACAGACCTCACAGATCAGTTCCTCTGGAGAAAATAGACCACTTAGGAGGGAGTTTTCTGTGGCATTATATCCTGCTGAGGTTCCTGTTTAGGCTACATCCCCAAATCTCCAGGAGTTTCCCAGCCTGGATCTGGCAACTCTATGCGCCCATCTGCCGCTGGTGGTCAGGAAGAACTGGCAACCCTAGTGGCAATTTAAACCTGTGTCTCCCAGTTCTCAGTCCAACATTCTTACCAGCCCATCACACTGTTGCGGCTGTGGCACCCAACTGCTTGCCTGATTATAAGAACATAAGAGAAGCCATGTTAGATCAGGCCAATGGCCCATCCAGTCCAACATTCTGTGTCACACAGCGGCCAAATATATATATATATATATATATATATATATATATATATATATATATATATATATATATATATATATATACACATACACACACACACTGTGGCTAATAGCCACTCATGGACCTCTGCTCCATATTTTTATCTAACCCCTTCTTGAAGGTGGCTATGCTTGTGGACGCCACCACCTCCTGTGGCAGTGAATTCCACATGTTAATCACCCTTTGGGTGAAGAAGTACTTCCTTTTATCCGTTTTAACCTGTCTGCTCAGCAATTTCATCGAATGCCCACGAGTTCTTGTATTGTGAGAAAGGGAGAAAAGTACTTCTTTCTCTACATTCTCCATCCCATGCATTATCTTGTAAACTTCTATCATGTCACCCCTCAGTCGACGTTTCTCCAAGCTAAAGAGCCCTAAGCGTTTCAACCTTTCTTCATAGGGAAGGTGTTCCAGCCCTTTAATCATTTTAGTTGCCCTTTTCTGAACTTTTTCCAATGCTATAATATCCTTTTTGAGGTGCGGCGACCAGAACTGCACACAGTACTCCAAATGAGACCGCACCATCGATTTATACAGAGGCATTATGATACTGGCTGATTTGTTCTCAATTCCCTTCCTAATAATTCCCAGCATGGCGTTGGCCTTTTTTATTGCAAACGCACACTGTCTTGACATTTTCAGTGAATTATCTACCATGACCCCAAGATCTCTCTCTTGGTCTGTCTCTGCCAGTTCACACCCCATCAACTTGTATTTGTAGCTGGGATTCTTGGCCCCAATGTGCATTACTTTGCACTTGGCCACATTGAACCGCATCTGCCACGTTGACGCCCACTCACCCAGCCTCAACAGATCCCTTTGGAGTTCCTCACAATCCTCTCTGGTTCTCACCACCCTGAACAATTTAGTGTCATCCGCAAATCTGGCCACTTCACTGCTCACTCCCAACTCTAAATCATTTATGAACAAGTTAAAGAGGATGGGACCCAGTACCGAGCCCTGCGGCACCCCACTGCTTACCGTCCTCCACTGCGAAGACTGCCCATTTATACTTACTCTCTGCTTCCTATTACTCAGCCAGTTTTTGATCCACAAGAGGACCTGTCCTTTTACTCCATGACTCTCAAGCTTTCTAAGGAGCCTTTGATGAGGAACTTTATCAAAAGCTTTCTGGAAGTCAAGGTAAACAACATCTATCGGGTCTCCTTTGTCCACATGTTTGTTCACCCCCTCAAAGAAATGTAACAGGTTAGTGAGGCAAGATCTTCCCTTGCAGAACCCATGCTGAGTCTTCCTCAATAACCCGTGTTCATCAATGTGCCTACTCATTCTGTCCTTGATAATGGTTTCTACCAACTTTCCCGGTATTGAAGTCAGACTGACTGGCCTGTAATTTCCCGGATCTCCTCTGGAACCCTTTTTAAAGATGGGGGTGACATTTGCTACCTTCCAGTCCTCAGGAACGGAGGCAGATTTCAATGAAAGATTACAGATTTTTGTTAGAAGATCCACAAGTTCAACTTTGAGTTCTTTCAGAACTCTCGGATGTATGCCATCCGGACCCGGTGACTTATTAGTTTTTAATTTGTCTATTAGTTGTAGGACCTCCTCTTTTGTCACCTCAATCTGACTCAGGTCTTTCAACACCCCTTCCAATATTAGTGGTTCTGGGGCGGGCAAACACTTCTCATCTTCCACGGTGAAGACGGAGGCAAAAAATGCATTCAGCTTCTCAGCCATTTCCCCATCCTCCTTCAGTAATCCTTTTACCCCATGGTCATCCAAGGGCCCCACTGCTTCCCTGGCTGGTTTCCTACTTCTAATATATTTGAAGAAATTTTTATTGTTGGTCTTTATGTTTTTTGCAATATGCTCCTCATAGTCCCTTTTTGCCTGCCTGATCACAGTCTTGCATTTGATTTGCCACTGCCTGTGTTCCCTTTTATTAATTTCACTTGGACTAGTTTTCCACCGCTTAAAGGAGTCCTTCTTACCTTTTACAGCTTCCATTACTTTGTTTGTTAACCATGCTGGCCTCTTCTTATACCTGTTTGTGCCTTTCCTAACTTGTGGTATGTATTTTATCTGAGCTTCTAGGATTATAGTTTTAAATAGTCTCCAAGCTTCCCCAAGGGTTTTGACCGTATTTACCTTTCCTTTCAGTTTCCTCCTCACATGCCTCCTCATCTCAGAGAATTTACCCCTTTTAAAGTTAAATGTGGTTGTGGCGGTCTTTTTGGGCAACTCCCTATTTATACAAATGGTGAAATCAATAACATTATGGTCACTGTTCCCAAGCGGCGCAATCACTTTTACGTCTCTCACCAAGTCTTGGGCATTACTTAGGACCAGATCCAGGATCGCCCCACCCCTGGTAGGTTCTGAGACCATCTGCTCCATAGCACAGTCATTGAGAGCATCAAGAAACTCAATCTCTTTCTCTCGACCAGAACACATATTGACCCAATCAATCTGCGGGTAGTTAAAATCACCTATTACGACACAGTTTTTACGTTTAGCCGCTATCTTTAATCCCTCCATCATATTATAATCGTCCTCTCTCTTTTGATTTGGTGGGCGATAACAAACTCCCATAGTTAAATTTCCTTTTGGGCCCTCTATTTCAACCCAAAGCATTTCTAAAAGGGAATCTAATTCTCTGACCTCAGTCTTACTGGACCGTATATCCTCTCTGACGTACAGAGCCACCCCACCTCCAACCCTTCCCTCCCTATCCTTCCGATATAACTTATATCCAGGAATCACCGTGTCCCACTGATTCTCCTCATTCCACCAAGTTTCTGAAATTCCCACAATGTCTATGTTTTCTCCCAACACTAAACATTCCAATTCACCAATTTTACTTCGGACACTTCTAGCATTTGCATACAAACATTTATAATTTCCCAAGCAAGCTAGGCCCGCCACCTCTCTCCTGCCACCTCGAGACTCTAGCAGACAGTCCATACTGTTTGTCACCATCACAGTGGACAACTCTGATCCGTTACTCGGTAGAAAAATAGAAGCCAACCCTTCATCTCTTTGAGATGAGTCCTCCCGAACCAGAGACATTCCATCTCCTGTCGGCTTTCCCCCAAGATTTAGTTTAAAAACTGCTCTGCCACCTTTTTGATTTTAAGCGCCAGCAGCCTGGTTCCATCCGGAGACAAGTGCTGCTTCTGACCCACAGGACATACTGTTTGCTGTGTTGAACTTGATTCCATGACTGACTACAAGGCTCCCTCCTGCTGCTTGCTGTGCTATATTTGACTCCTAGGTTAGGTGTGGGACTCTTCTACACCTTCTTGCCAATTAAGTGCAGTTTGGACTCACCAGTCCCAGCTAACCCGACATCTAGTATTCAAGGACTTCATATGATGTATCTGCATGAAACAATGTCATGTCCCATGACAGCTCAGACCTGAAGCTCAGAAAGAGGCACTGGGTTTTGTGCACCTTAGCAACAACCTATCCCTGTATCAACACCAATGTGAATCAAGAGAAGTCTATGTCCCAGGTGAGGGCACAGAGCAGTCTATTGCTTCTGCTTCTGCTTCATTTTTAGCATCCCAGATAATCTTCTGGGGACTCCCTATAATGACACTGACAACCCAAGAGCAGAGAACGCATCAGGCCTATTGTGTATGTGAACTGAAGTGTGTATATTTAAAGGTGCTCCCGCCAGGCTCATTGGAGCCTGTAGGACTGAGCTTGGGGCTTGGGAACAAAGAGCAGTAGGATCCAAATCCCTGCTACCCTACTCCAATCATGGGCCCCCTGCTGGTTTGAACAATCCAATGATGTACTTGCACGGGAACCCTGAGGTGGATATAGTTGGCCCTGTTGGCCCAGTTCTCCAGTCTTTTGAGTTCAGTCTTTGTCATGCTGAACCTAAAAGAGCTATGATCACTACCACCTCGCCTTTTTCTTGCGCTGAACCCACTATATTATAAGGCCCACTATGAAACATAGAGCAGAAACATAGAGCAGGGTTACCAAGCAGTGTCTGGGAGGGTTGTGGCCAGAGAATTGGTAGGTGTAATTACACTAAGTGTGGCATTACATCTAGAGATGTGAAGGCCCACAAAAAACTGGAAACATTTTGGGGGGAAACTCCCCTCCTTTTTTTTCTGAGGCCCCTTTTTAGCATTTACAATGGAAAGTTGGAGGAGTACTGAAAAAAAACAACCCTATGGAATATTTTCTCTTTTAGAATGAGTGAAATGCTTTTAAAGACAAGGTGGGCATGCTGTAAACATATGCAGTTCTTAAATACAAGATACACTGCTGCACCTAGAAAGATACCTAATCTTTATGAGGAGAGCATGCAGGGATTTCATTGTTTCTGTTGTCCTTTTGACCTGACTTCCCAATTGTGGTTGACCTGTTCAGCTCTCAATCAAACCTACAGATAGGGTAACAAGTAGTTTATCACCCAGTTCTGCAGGGCCCGTAAGACCACACTCTTTCGGCTTGCTTTCAGCTGACTTTGAGACTTATTAGAATCATAGAATTGGAAGGGATCTCTAGGGTCATCTAGTCCAACCCCTGCACAATGCAGGAAACTCACAAACACCTCCCCCTAAATTCACAGGATCTTCATTGCTATCAGATGGTCATCCAGCCTCTGTTTAAAAACCTCCAAGGAAGGAGAGCCCACCACCTCCGGAAGAAGCCTGTTCCACCGAGGAATCGCTCTAATGGTCAGGAAGTTCTTCCTAATGTTGAGCCAGAAACTCTTTTGATTTAATTTCAACCCATTGGTTCTGGTCCTACCTTCCAAGGCCACAGAAACAATTCCACACCATCCTCTATATGACAGCCCTTCAAGTACTTGAAGATGATGATCATATCACCTCTCAGCCACCTCTTCTCCAGGCTAAACATCCCCAGCTCCTTCAACCCTTCCTCATAAGACTTGGTCTCCAGACCCCTCACCATCTTCGTTGCCCTCCTCTGGACCCATTCCAGCTTGTCTATATCCTTCTTAAAATATGGTGCCCGAAACTAAACACAATACTCCAGGTGAGGTCTTACCAGAGCAGAGTAAAGTGATACCATCACATCACATGATCTGGACACTATACATCTGTTGATACAGTCCAAAATTGCATTTGCCTTTTTAGCCACTGCATCACATTGTTGACTCATGTTCAGTGTATGATCCACTAAGACCCTTAGATCCTTTTTGCACATACTACTGCTAAGAGAAGTCTCCCCCATCCTATAATCATGCATTGGATTTTTCCTACCTAAATGCAGAACTTTACATTTATCCCTGTTAAAATTCATTTTATTGATTTTAGCCCAGTATTCCAGCCTGTCAAGGTCATCCTGTATCCTGTTTCTGTCGTCTTCTGTGTTTGCAACCCCTCCCAATTTACTATCATCGGCAAATTTAATAAGCATTTCCTCAATTCCTTCATCCAAATAATTGCTAAAGATGTTGAACAAAACAGGTCCCAGGACAGATCCTTGAGGCACTCCATTTGTCACTCCTCTCCAAGAGGATGAGGAATCATGGTAGATAACTCATTGATTGCCCCCCAAGGTCGGAATAAAGAGTTAGACACAATGCATTGGAATAAAATTTGGCCACTTTATTAAATATCAAAATAAACGGCAAGGGCACCCAACCAGCGGCCTAGCCAGGGCTAGGGGTCACCTTGATCGCTCCCCTGCCATTAGCGGGTGAGAGACCCAGCCCCCCAGCCAGAGCTGAGTGACTCAGCTCCCTCCAGGCAGGCCCAGCAGGGAGGCACGCACCAGAGAGCCCAAACCCAGATGCACGACTCTAGCCGAGCCTCCAGGACGGTCTGCATTCTCCAAACCCAGGTCTCCAAACCCCAAGGTTGATCATGCCAGACCCCTAATTCCCCAAAAGGAGGATGCTTCACAGTCCTCCCCTAGCCGCATAGTGTCCTAAACCCCCAAAACCTGCCACTACTAAGGCCAAGTCTCTACTTAGGGCTTAGCGCCCACCAGGAGGCCCAAAGCCACCCACAACCCTTGCCACAAATCTCTCAGGAAAAGCATATTACCCTTTTCTGAGAGATGCACCCCATCCCCTCTGTAGAGGTCAGGAAATTTTGACGAAATGTCCGGATGAGGCAAACAGTGGCCCATCCCCCCCTTCTAACACATGTGGCTCCTGAGCGACAGTTTGGCCACCCCTGCTCTATGGTATACCATAACACAACCATGCCAGGCCAAAAACCATAGATCATGCCACAAGCTCATGCTGATGCTAAACACCACAAGGCTGAATATGACAGGGAAAGGCGGCAACAATGCACTGCAAACAGAAAGAATGCTGAGCTTCAGTGTCTGTGTGACCATTGTCATGGCACCTGCACCTCCCATAATTATTTTTCCTTCTCTTCATTCTGGGCCTATTTCAGGGCTTTGAGCCACCACAGACATGGGGACACACACACACGCAAGGGGGCAGGGAGTGGGAAGCTGGCATCTGTTTCAGCTGGGGATGTGAGAAGACAGTGAGGGGGAGTGAATGCCAAGGGTTGGGAGATGGAAAGACAGCAAGGGTGGGGAGGTGAGTGAATGTCACAGGTGGAGGAGTAGAGGAATGCCAAGGGTGCAGGGGTAATTGAGAGGAAGAGATGGTTGGGAGTTGAGAGGAAGTTGGAGGGGGTGAATTGGGGTGGGGGTGGAAAGACTCCAATGGTTGGGGAGTAAATGCCTTCACTTGGGTGGATGGGAAAACAGCAAGCATGGGGGTCACTTGCCCAGAGCCTCTTTCTAGACAGCTCACAGACATTAACCCTTGACGATCCATCACATGAGCCTAAATACAAAAATCTACATCTGTGACACTTTCATTTAAAAATGGATTGCTGTAAGCCAGTTTGGTGTAGTGGATTGCTGTAGAGAGCCAGTTTGGTGTAGTGGTTAAGTGTGCGGACTCTTTTCTGGGAGAACCGGGTTTGATTCCCCACTCTTCCACTTGCACCTGCTAGCATGGCCTTGGGTCAGCCATAGCTCTGGCAGAGGTTGTCCTTGAAAGGGCAGCTGCTGTGAGAGCCCTCTCCAGCCCCACCCACCACACAGGGTGTCTGTTGTGGGGGAGGAAGGTAAAGGAGATTGTGAGCCGCTCTGAGACTCTTCGGAGTGGAGGGCAGGATATAAATCCAATATCTTCTTCATCTTCTTCTTCTTCTTAAGTAACCCAAATGTATATGCAGACCAATGTGTTTGGTTTTCAAAGACAGCAAAGTCAGTCAAGCTGGCAAAATGGTAACATATTTCTCAGCACAAGATATATGTGTATTTAGAAAAAAAAACAGATTTTCTCATTTTTTTAAGTACTAACAATGTTACTTCTGTACAATAAATCTGACCATTATAAAACGTGGCTATTCTTATAAAAGAAAATGGCCTTAAAAGTATTGTTCCTAATTTGCATCCCTTCCAAAGTCATGATTATTCTTAATGAGCCAGGCCATATTAGGGTTGCGCTAAATATTGTTCTTGTTTCAATTTTTTGGATCAATGATAGCTGTTAGGGGAGAAAAGTAAATATTTTCCCTCAAAAATTGTCAGATTATTTACCTGGATTACTCACATGGGAAATTCTAGCCAATTAGGAATCATGTTGTGATGGAATAAAGTCATGCTGTTCTGCAGCCAAGTGATTTGGCTATGTGATGTCTCTGGAGAGGAAAAACAGTTGAGAGATAGCAAGAAAGGGCAGTGTAAATGAACATTTTCTCAGGGACTGCTGAAAAAGTAATTGAAAGGAATGCATTTATTAATGCTGTAGAAAACATTCCTGTAACAAAGTGAGTAATTTCAGTTTATTCTTAATATTTATGTTATCTTCACCTCCAATGAAAACTGGCATTTCATATTTGGCTAAAGAGTAGGTGGGCTTTGACTAATGTTTAAAATTTATGAAAGCAGATGACATTTGGGAGGAAGTAATATTATACTACAGTGCTGTGCAATCATTCAGTGAAACCAAGATTTACAAGATATGCAGTTTTTCATAGAAATTAGAATATGAAACAGTGAGAAAGAGATTACTAGGAGCAAATGTTTATTGGAAGGGTAAATCACCAAGAAAAGAACAAGGGTTTAGAGTTGAGATGCAGATGAGGTATAACTATGAGCCAGATTTTCTGTGCCCATGCTTTTCCCTCCTCTGCATCATCTCAGACCTGAAATGACGCTAGACAGATGGGAAGTAAGCTACACCAGAAACCTTGTAGGTGACAACAGCAGTCACCCTAGAAGCCTTTGGCCCTTTCTGCACCTCCATTTCCTCCACTTTCACTGTGCATCACAATCAGGAGCCCCCCCACACACACACCTTCTACATTCCCTGTGCATTCCAATCACATTTTGTTTTTCTTTCGGTATTGATTTTCCCTCCCTTTAGCTCTGTGTCTATTTTCCCCCTGGGGCTTCTCAGAGTCATTTTGTGATTATTTATCCTTTTAGTTTGCTTCTAAGACTTTAAAAGCGTGCACATTTCCTCAGACCTCTCCTCTCCCCTTCCCTTGCAGCCCAGTTGGTCTCTCCTTATTGGCCAGTTTTGCACTCAACATGTCTTTTGGAATAGGGGATTAGGAAAGTAATTGCCTTTGTCTGACTTGTTTGCAGGAATAGCCAGTTAGTTTGGTTGGTTAAAATATAGTGCTATTAACAGCAAGGTTGCTGGTTTGAGTCCTTTTTTGTGCAATCTTTTTTTTTTTTTTTGGGGGGGGGGGGAATTAGGTTTTTTTTTTTAAATTGATTCTGATCACAAACATTTTAAATGTGAGGATAATGCTGTGGAACCTGCTCTGGGACAGCAGCAGCCTGTTTTTTTAAAAAAAAGTCTGGTCCATCTCAACATCTGGTCTTTCGCTTTCGTCATCTCATTTCCAAATAATGATGGGGGATGGGACTCAGGCTGCAAAGCATTGACCTCCATCTCCCCCCTCATGAAACACCTTCACCAAGTGGCTGCCCAGCAGCCTTACCACTGCTTCTCTGCCCAAGTGGTCAGCATTTTCTCTCACTTAACTCACTTAAAGCAGTCCCATAGAAATGTTTAAATTTAAATAGAAGCCATATGTCACGCCCTGCACTGTACGGGAGCCCCGCCTTGAGAGGCCGTCGCCTGTCCTCCCATGAGCAGCCAGGAGTCCTCCCCTGGGCAGCCGGGAGCCTCAGAGTAGAATAGTGGGCCAGGTTAAAGCACCCTGTCACCCATCAGGCTGGTCCTTCAGCTCTCTGCCTCCACTCTCTTTTCTCTGTGTCTTGGTCAAGCTGACGAGGCTTCCTCGGGCACCAGCTCCACTTTTATACATCATCATCGGCCCCCTTCTGTCTGCCCAGCCCTTCCTTTTAACCTTTCCCCGGCCCCTGTGCCTCCTCTCCCTGGGAGGGACCCTCCAGGCTCCACACACCCCTTTTAAGGGCAGATGCTCAGCAGCCCCCTCCCTCTCTGGCTGGCTGCTTGTGTGTGTGTGGTGTGGCAGGCCCTGTGGGGCGAGGAAGCCAGGCGATGCTTCTGCAGGTCTGGGGCCAGTCCTGTCTCCCTGCTGGGCCAGACCTGTCTCCCAGCCCCAGCGTCTTCCCTGCCCTTCGGCCTGGCCGTCTGATTGGGTTCAGCAGCTCCAGCAGCCTCAGTGGCAGCTCCTTCAGCAGGCATCAAGCCCCCAGCCTGCGGGGTGAGTGGGGGAGGGCCAGGTGGTCTCTGGCTTGCGTTGGGGGTGCTGGGTGGGTTGACTGGCAGCCCGGAGGTCCCACGCTAGTTCGGGGGGGGGGGGCAGCACCAGCAGCAGTCCCGGCGGCTCATGGCCAGGACAACACTAATACAACTCTGAATGCTAAGAAGTTCCCTAAGATTATTTAAAGGCACAGTGAATTTATGTTTGCTGCTTGGTTAAAATAATTCATCAGAATGGTTGCCCACCACAACACTCTGGGACATGTCTGAATTGCCTAAATACATGTTCTTTGGGTAGCATTCCTTATTTACATTAAGCATGTTCATGTGGTATCTGGAGTCTGTGTTGAAACCAGGTATAGTTAAAACCATTTAGGATCTGGAAAGCCAAATACTGAATTCCCCATTCTGCCATGGAAGCTTGCTTGGTGACCTTGGGCCAGTCACACACTTTCAGCCTAACCTACTTTTTGGGACTGTTGCCAGGATAAAATGGAGGAGAGGAAAATCATGTAAGTCACTTTGGATCCCCATGCCATAGAAGAGGTTAGATTTAAATTAATATCTATTTTAAATTAATATCTATATGCTGTATATAGATCAAGATGGGTAGCCATGTTTGTCTGTAGAACTAAAAAAGAACAAGAATCCAATAGCACCATAAAGACTAACAGCATTTTTGGCAGTCACTACTCACTGCATATTTGTCCATGTGTGAATCCATCCATACAGTGCAGTCCTTAGCAGAGTTACACCATTTTAAGTCTACTGTGGTTAGTCGGCTTCAAAGGGTATAACCTTACTTAGAACAGTACTGTAAAACTGCAGCACTAAATAATTCAGCGTTGGAATTAGACATGCTTTATAAAAACCATTCTCCTCGCCTTGTTTATCATGATTTAATTTGAGACAATATTTATGGTAAGTTATTATGAATGACCTTGTGATGGGCCACATGTAGTAGCCCTGCCAACTGAGACGTCATTCTGTCTTAGCTCCTTTGTTTACTAATAGCTGGAATTGATTACTATAGTCTTTAAGTTCTTCAATGAGCTTCCAGAAACTGTTGAATGTTACAGCTGGTCCACCAGCTGGTTGTATATTCCTAGATCAAGCCTGTATTTTTGTAGTATTTTCATTTATTAAATCATAATTCTGTACATGCAATATTTGGGTTAACAGATTGGCCCATGAAATCCTGTTGTAAAATTAAATTTCAATATCAGATATTTACTAGATGGTGTAAATTGCAACAGATGACACTGTAATAGATGAGATGTGAGGGAGAGAATTCTGTTGCTGAAGGAAGATCCTCAAGGATTTTTATCTTTATCTAATTATTCCCTCATTTTATGTCATCTTTTACTAGGCAATCAATTGCATTGGGGGGGGGAACCCTCTGAACCAGCCAAAATGCTTCATGATTCTTCATCTGTCAATTTTTTTGAACATTTGAAATGGTCTTCCCATACAGCTGAAACTTGAAATGGAAAATGTCAAGCTACACAGATTATTTTCACTGAGACATATGAACTGATAGCTTTCCTTGGGCAGAAACAAAAGCAGATTAAAGCTTTCCTTCTGCCTCTTCCTTTCCATACATATTTTCTTTTTCAAACGTCATATGAACTTTTAAGTGTATTTATCCTGCTGTATATTAGGGCAAACAATAACCGTTTTCGCACACAACTTACCTCGCAGTCACAATCCTGTCCCCTTCGCAGCGTCTGTCGGATTTCCCACCATCTGCGCCGGAGTTACAGGAAGTGCCGCAGCTTTGCGTAGCAAACATAAACTGGGTTTTAGCGGTTTACGTTTGCTACGCAAAAGCTGCGGCACTTCCTGTAACTTTGGCGCAGATGGTGGGAAATCCGACCAGACGCTGCAGAGGGAACAGGATTATGACTGCGAGGTGAGCTGTGTGTGAAAACGGTCAATATTCAGGTTAGCAGTTAAACACTGAGTTGAATGTTGGGCTTTCATGACAGAATTAGGATTCATTAGTGTCTTTTATTTTTTGCAAATGTGTTTGTGATGTAACACATGTAAGATCTGTAAATAATGCCCTAAAATATTATGAATTTGCTTTGGTTATGACTTAAAAAGCAAGAATGTTGTTTGTGACAGAGAAAAGTGTGCATGTGAGAAGTGTGTTGCATTGTAGTGATAGATGGAAAATTAAGTTAAATTTCTGATCGGATGGCAGGATGTGTCTTTAGGAGATATAGTGGATAGGGATGTGAAAAAAAAATTCGGAAGTATACAAGGGAAAAAATACGGAATCCCGTATACTTCTGAATTCCGTAGTCGGAATAGCCGCATATACGGTAGATGCGCAGCTATTTCCGAATATATGGCCCCATTATACACTATGGGCTATTGAAATCAATGGCAAATAGGGTATATTTGAAGCTGCCTGGAGGGGAGGGGGTTTGAGGGAGAGCCCCCAAATTTGCAGGGGACCTGCAGGAGACTCTCCCCTACAAACCCCCCAAGTCCCCCCAAAAATTGGGCCAGGGGGTCCCATTCCAGGGGCACCCAAAGAGGGTGTCCCTATTCCACCATTATACCCTATGGGCCATTGAAATCAATGGCAACATAGGGCATAATTAGAGGCTACTGGGGGGCAGGGGGGTTGAGTGAGAGCCCCAAAAACTGAAGGGAACTTGCAGGGGTCTCTCCCCTACAAAACCCCCAAGTCCCAAAAAAGATTGGGCCAGGGGGTCCCTGTCTTTGGGCTCCCCAAAAGGCCCATTGCCAACAATGATGGGCAAAGCCCAATTAGCCACTTCCTCCACTATAATTGCTGTGGGGAAAGTGGCTCTGGCCGGAGGGGAGTTTGAAGGAGAAGCCCCAAAACTGCAAGGCAGCTTCAGGGGACTCCCCAGCATGAAACCCCCCCTGGCCCAAAAAGACTGCACCCATCTGTGGGCACCCCAAAAGGAACACTGCTCCCAATGGTGAGAAAAAAAGCAATTAGAGCCACTTCCTCACTGTAATTGTCGTGGGAAAAGTGGCTCTGGGGAGCAGGAAGTTTTGAGGAGAGCCCCCCAAACAGCTGTTCAGCTTCAGGGCACTGTCCCACACAAAACCCACAAGGCCAAAAAAAAATTGGACCGGGGGTCCAATTCCTGGGGCACCCAAAGCCAAACCTAATTTCACACCAGAGAATCTCTATGGGACCCAAATGCACTACATCCGTCTATCTACACTAAGAACCCTACAGGCCTGGAACCAATATAAACCCAGTTGCCAACGTCACTGCCACACAAAACATAATCTGCTCAAGGTCTGCTCTGCAGACCTTGCTGCAGCAAACCCAGATGCCAGCTCTCCAGCCCTGCCCCAAACAACACGGGGAGAGCTGGCCAAGCACAAGAAGCCTGCTGGTTCTGGGTCTCTCACCCAGGTGCCAGCTTCCCTGCCAAGGAACACACAATCTACAGATGCCAGCTCTCCAGATCTGCCCCAAACAACATGGGGAGAGCTGGCCAAGCACAACAAGCCTGCTGGTTCTGGGTCTCTCACCCAGGTGCCAGCTTCTCCCCTCCCCCCAAAAAAAAACAGAACCAGGAAAAGGGACAATAGAAGAAGGCCAAGAAACTCAACTGTTTGAAAAGTGGCCTTTTAAACAATGTAAATTAGGCCAAACAGCACCCCCCCCCCGCCCAAGAACCAGAACCAGAAGAGAAAAGGAACAACAGCAATACAACACAGCAGCAATAAATCAAACATAGAATCCTTTTAAAACAGTAAAAAACTTAAACTTTTAATGATACAGGAACTTTACCAACCCCTCCCCCCAAAAAAAAAACCTTCACCCTAACCCCAAGAAATCCAAGCCACCCAAATCAGGAAAAGTAAAAGGACACTGCACTTTTAAAAGTCATCTCACTAAAGTAAGATATGGGCAAATTGGCAAGAAAACCCCCACCCCAGGCCCCCTCCCCCAGCAGAACCCCCTAACCCTAACCCCAAATAAGCTAGTGCCACCACCCAAATCTGGATAAGTAAAGGGACTCTGAGTCTTAAAATGTTCTTTTACCAACTAAAATAAAAACAAGAACCCCAAGACTGTCTTACCTTAGATGTCTTCTCTACTCCAGGCAAGTCTAGTAAGGCTGAGAGAGACCAGCAGCAGCTGAGGCCAAAGGCCAATACAGCACAATCTCTCTCACACACCAACACACACCAACACAGCAGCAATGGAGGAGTCCAGCCAGGCAGACTCCTTAAAAGGTTCTCTGGCCCTACAGAGAGCAGTTTCAAAAAATAGCACTGCTCTGTGATTGGCCAGACAACAGTGCTTACTTGGATACCCAAGTAAGCAAAAGATCAAAAGAACAACAATGTTGCTGATGGCTGGGGGATCAGCTACACAACAGCCCTGCAAAGCATGCATTTGCAATGCATTTTGCAAATGCATGCTTTGGATTGGCTGCTGGGGCTCCTCTTCCCCCTCCCACCTCCCTGATCTCAGGGAGGCTATGGGAGAGGCGGGAAAAGGCTACTAAAGGTGGGAAAGGAGGCAAGCAGCACCCCTGAGGGTGCACAGGCCTTTTTCCCGCCTTTTGCATTGAATTCTGTATACTTCCGAATATTTATACGGAAGTATATGGGGAGCCATACTCGGCTCCCGCATAATGTGCCCCAATTGGATTCGGCTATATACCATTCCGTATACAGCCGAATCAGGGGTGATTCGGCGGTTGATTTGGTTCGGCCGAACTGAATGCACACCCCTAATAGTGGATACACTGAGCAAATAAAAATATAACAAGGTAAGTGCTTTGGAAAATAAGATTATTATGAGAAGGTCTAGGCTAGATAAGTAGGAATTTGTAAAGTGCAGGAGTTAGGAAGGAAGGTACTCATGGTAAGTTTAGAAAGGGTCAGGGCTTTTTAAAACAGGAACACACAGGAATGCAGTTCCAGCTGGCTTGGCATCAGGGGGTGTGGTCTAATATGCAATTTTTTCTACCAACAAAACCCCGTGTGAAACAATGGTGATGTCAGGGGGTGTGGCCTAATGTGCAAATGAGTTCCTGCTGGGCTTTTCCTACAAAAATAGCTCTGGAAAGGGTTGCATTTATTGTTGTGCCTTTTGTAAATTTTCCTATGAGTTAGAGGTTGAGAAAAAGATTGAATATTCAGAACACTAATGGTTCTTAAAATAAAGTTTGTTTTTATACATTTTGTTTTATAAATAACAATAATTGATCTTTGTTACTAAAAGGGGGAGTTTAAACGAGTGAGGCAGTACAGCGGTCCTGGTGGCAACCTCATTTGTTGACATTGAGGGAGGTGGGAGAACAAAGAGCATTCAAGACCAAAAGATCTGAGAAGTCCCCAAAAGGAAAGTTATTACAAATCTGAAGGAAAATAAAGATTGAGGGTGTGAAGACAAGAGAGTGAGGGAGGGCCACCTGACAGGTGGATGAGACCCTGCATCCAAGCCAAGCACAGTCAGATCCTCTCCAATACTCACCATTTTCAGCTGCTCTCTAAAATAAAAGACACAATCCATCACTGACTCCTTAGCCTCAGGAATCCTTTTTTTCCACTTGTCCTTTCAAAAGTCCAGCAGCCACCTGACAGTCTTCCCAAACTTTCCCAGAATAGGAAGAGACTGCTCAGGCATCCTGACCTTGCTCACACTCTTGGCCACTCTCTGGCAAGACACAACAAATTTCCCAAAGTCTTTCACACCCTGTGCTATCCTGGGCCAGTAAGAATCCAACCCAAGCCTCAGCCACTTAAGAGCCAGTTTGGTGTAGTGGTTAAGTGTGCGGACTCTTATCTGGGAGAACCGAGTTTGATTCCCCACTCCTCCACTTGCACCTGCTGAGATGGCCTTGGGTCAGCCATAGCTTTCATAGAAGCTGTCCTTGAAAGGGCAGCTGCTGTAAAAGCACTCTCAACCCCATCTATCTTACAGGGTGTTGTTGTGGGTGGGGGGGAAGGTAGAGGAGATTGTGACCGCTCTGAGATTCAGAGTATAGGGCGGGATATAAATCCAAAATCTTCTTCTATATAATTCATACTGCACAATAATAGGAGATGCATAGAAGAAAGCATCACTGATAACTACAGTTTCAAAATGTCCTTGAAAAACTGGACAAACAGTGAAACCAAACCAAAATGAAAAGGGAAACCAAAACATGCTCACCTGCATGCCGCTTGCATCCAGTCTGTGAGACTGAAACCAAAAATGAAAAGAGACATAAGCACACTTCAGTTGAAACTATTATTTGGCTTCTGTGCATTCATGTGGTTTATAAAAAATTCATTTATTCTGACGAGAATGTGGTACCGTCTGTGAAAATGGTTCTAGTGGACCATGAGCTTAATAGGAGCCAGTAGCGTGATGTGGTGGTAAAAACAAAAGAGGGGGGTGGCTAGTGCAATTTTAGCCTACATTAGCAGAAGTGTAGTGTCAAGGTTATGTGAGTTATTGGTGTCACTGTACGCTGTTTTGGTTAGACTTCAGCTGGAGTATTGTGTTTAGGTTTGGGCACTACAGTTCAGGATCAATGTCAATAAACTGGAAGTCCAGCATAGGGCAACAAAGCTGGTGAAGTGTTTGGAGACCATGTCTTTATGATGAGAGGATGAAGGAGTTGGGAATCTCCATGCTGGAGAAGAGACACTTTCAAGTTGTTAGGTTTGCACTTTCAGATACCTAAAGGGATGCCATATAGAGGATGGGGCAGAAAATTTTTCAGTCATGTTAGCTGACGGAACTCGGACTAATGGATATAAACTGCAGTAAATTTGAAGAAGAGGGTTTTGTTTTTTAATGCTGGAACAGTTTGCCTTGCAATGTGGTGGATTCTTTGTTACTGGAGGTTTTAAAATCTTAATTGGATTTTGGGGATGTTATAGCTGTAATTCCTGCATTGGCAGGGGATTGGACATCCTGGTGGTCTCGTCGAACATCCAAAGGAATATTTCCAAAAATTGTTGTACCGGTATACAATCTTACATTGACAAAGAAAGCATAGTGCTTACCAGTGGTTACAGAGCTGCAATGCTGGGAAACTTCATGCTTCACACAAAATATTTTAAGAGCAGAAAGCAAAGGTGTGGAAACATGGCAAGAACACTAATATGCAAACGTATTCTAACATAAAGTTAGAAGTTAGCTTATGTGAAGCATACATAGCAAAATCATTATTAACATGGATATACATTTTGCAAAGGGGCAGCTGTGTTAGACTATTACAACAAAAATAAATGGGGCACTCATTGTATACTTTATCAGATATGAGGAATGGGTTGCACTGTAATTTTTTTAATCCAAGTATTTCTTACAGTGAATGCTATAAAATCTGCAGTAATAAATCAATTATTCTGAATTTAATAAAGCATTTATTCCATCTAGATAACTTAATTACTTTTTAAAAGGGCTAATAGTTATATTTGATTAACAGAGATTAGTAAACAGAATCAAGAATTGACAGTTTGTCTTAGTGCAACCTTTCATGGTAATCTCTTGGAAGAAATTAAAGCAACAAATAAACCCATGTAAATTTTCATGAACAAGATAAAAAATGAAAAAAGAAAAGCATGCTAACCAAAATTAGCACTTTTAAATTCCATTGATTTCAGTGTAAGAAATTGCAGTTGAAGAATGCAATTAATTCTCAAGTTGTACTCAATGAAACATAAATGTCCTTTAAGCTGAATTGTGCCCTAAATCTGTAAACTGAGCCTTAAAAAAAACCTTGATGAATCTTGTTTTTTTGTCTTTTATGAAAGTTTTGCTTTGGGCCTCCTTAAATGATGCTTAGCTCTGTATAGAAAAATCTGATAATGGGGAATGGATAGATCTACAGTTTCTTGTTAAAACTGACATCTCAAGGTGTCTTGTCAGAAAATCAGCCCTATAGATTTTCTAAGTTTTCAGAAATGGAGCATCAGTTCTATGTTCTAGTGACCTAAAGTGAAGATACTCCAGTGCAATTTAGCTTTATGATTTTGAAGTGATTCATTCCTCAAGCACTTGATTATTCAGCTCCTTGATTTGATAAAAGTTTTTGTGTCCCCTGAGATCTTTCTTTTTCTTTTTCTTTGAAATGTGGGTTCTCTGATCAGCTCTTTCATACTGTATAGAGTTATTAAAAAGCTACATATTGTAGCAATCTGCTCTGCCTCTTTGTCTCTTGCACTTGAAAACACTTCTCTTAAACTGACAAACCAACCAGTCTGCTTCATTTTTATCACAGCTGATTTGGTTAAGATTTATGGATTGTTAAGATTAGCTGTGAATGTCATCATTAGCCATTTTTAAATAGGGACTATTTCAAGTATATCTTCAATAATCTTAATAATGAACAAGTTAACCAAATTAGCTGTGATCAAAATCTTTTCATAACTGTAGCTTTAAAATGGCTATAATTTCAATTGACACAGTGACCAGTTTTGCACTAGACCTTTAATCCTGGTTTAGCCCTGTCCCCCAAACTGATATTCTACACTGAAATCATAGAATCATAGGCTGATTACAGATGGGCACTTTGGGTCAACTCAGAGAGGCCTCTGAAGTTGACCCAAAAAATATGTACAGATGGCCATCTTCCTCCCATCCTCACCTCATCCTCTAGGCTCCTGACACCAGCTCAAAAAGCTACCACTTTCAAAGTGGTAGCAAATCTTTGAGCCAGCCGTCAGTCTCCTCCCTGCAGTCTGGATGGGGAAGGGAGCAAATGAGGTGACTTGGAGGTGTGGAACTACCAAGCCGCCCCAAGTTGTTCCTGGGGTTTCTCTTCAATAAAGCACTCAGAGTGCTGGAGCGCTCATGCACATCAGCACTTGCCCCCCTGTGGGGGGGGAGGAAATCCAGCTTCTGAATTGCCTTCCCATGTTGAGGCGCCCAGCCGTCTCACAGACTGGATGCAAGCGGCATGCAGGTGAGCATGCAAAGGCTCCGGGACAGCTCTTTTTGAGCCGTCCCGAGCTTGCTTATTTATTTATATATTTATTTTATGATTTATTTCCCACCAAGTGGCTCAGGGCGGCTCACAACATAAAATCCAACATAAAAATTAAGTTTAGGCATTTAACACAGTTAAAACATTTAAAACATTAAAACGTAAAGCTGCCCCAGAATGGCCATCTGTTCTCAGCCAGCGAGTCATAAAGTTGGTTTCTCTGATTCTATGACTCTAGTGTAGAATGTCAGTTTGGGGAAAGGGCTAAACCAGGATTAAAGGTCTAATGTGAAATTGGTCAGAGATTAATAGCCATGTGTGTGTGTGTTGTGAGAGAGAAAGAGAGATACATACATGATATGAATATCTTTCATACATAAATATGTATGTAATTATGTATGGCATATATTCTCTCGGTGGTGATGGTGATTATGATAATGATGATGCAGTTAGGATTTAACTTTGGCTATTGGGTTGCTCATTTCTATGGATGGGCACAAACCATGAAAATGCAGTTCATTTGGTGATATGCATAGTTCACAGTTTATGAACCATAGACCATCACAATCTTTTTGACGTTAGAAGAACCAGTTCAGTTCATGAGATTTGTGATGCAATAGAATGACCCCCCCACCCCAGCATGCTAGACAAACCAAACTCACAAAGGATCTCTGGTTGACTCTCCTCTACCTGCCCTCCAATTTTGGTGAGGATTGGATTTATGGGACCTGAGTTACAGTCCCCCCCAAAGAAAAAAGTGCTCCACCCTCCATTGTTTCTAGTGGAAAGCAAAAAAAAAAAAAAAAGCAAGGGCAATGGAAACCTCACAGAACAGAATAAAAGTTCTGCAGAACCTATGCAGTAGAAACTGACGGGGGGATTCTTGCAAGACTAGCAGAACCTCACACTGCCACCTGCTCTTCTACAATCTCTCCAAATCTGGGGTCCTGATTACAGACTCCCCAAAAAGGTCTCTCCATTGCTTTCTCTGGAAAAGACAGCTACAATTACAGCCAGGAGTCTATGGAACAGCTCAGGAATAAGCCAACTGCACCAAACACAGAGAGAGGGAAACTTCACCTGGGCAGAACCCCTCCAGGCAGACACTGGAAGCAAGGCAAGCATTCCCTCTATGCCCACAGGCACCTCCAGTCTCCAAAGGCAGGTTCTGCAGGACAGAAAGGCAGACATCCCCAGAGATTCAACAGGGACTCCAAATTAGCCCACAACAGTTTGGTAGGCATGCCAGATCCAACAGACCAGTGGAAAGGCAGACATAACAAGAGACTTCTGACAGGGGTTCCCCAAGTTATCCTATGACAGCTTGGCAGGCACACCAGCCCCAGCAGACAAGCATAGGAAGTGTGTGCACAACTCTCACAGCCCCCCCCCCCCGCCAAGAGCTGAAAAAAATCTGCAGTGAATTCTACTGTGTAGAAGATAAGAAACATCTGGACCACCTACAATTCTCCAAAGGCAGATTTGGAATACCAGAGTGGCAGATTTGACAATATTTCTGACAGGTGCTCTGCAAAGTTGTCCCATGACAGCTAGACGGGCACTCCAGTCCCACCAGACCAATGGAAATCAGAGCTTTCCGTTTAAAGTGAATAGTGATTCAAAGTGTCTTGAATAATGAAGAAAGATTGTACAGCAGGGGTGTGAAACATGCAGCCCAGGGGCCGAATTACACCCCCGGAGGGCTCTTATCAACTGACTGTCAGTTCCTTCTCCCTCTCTCTCGTTTCCTTCTGCATCACAGCTTGCTTTGCAAGGCTTGCTCAATCACACAACAGAACTACTTAGCCAAGCCTCTCTTCTTTCTATTGCTGAGGCTTCTTCCCCTCCTGATCCCCCTGCGGAAGGAAGGAAGGAAGGAAGGAAGGAAGGAAGGAAGGAAGGAAGGAAGGAAGGAAGGAAGGAAGGAAGGAAGGAAGGAAGGAAGGAAGGAAGGAAGGAAGGAGCCAGAGTTTCCTTTGCCTGACTCCCTGAATCCCATGGGAGAAATACCAAGAAAACATCTTTAAGACGAGTGCTAGTGTTTTAAGGATGTTTTAATTGTGTTTATCTGTGTGCTTTATAAAGTTTATATTTCTGCTACCTAATCTTAAATAAGTACACACATGGCCCGGCCTGACACGGGCCAGCCCAACAAGTCTCATTTATGTCGGATTCGGCCCTCATAACAAATGAATTTGACACCCCTGCTGTACAAACTCTTGGGTAACCAAGTATTTATGGATTGAAGTATGGTTATACACTGAAATAATGCATGAGGACTATTTCATGTATGTTCCTAAGTATAATCATGCTCTGTGGTTGCTTCCATACTGGATGTTAGAACTGACTCCTCTACAATCTCCCCAAGTTGGGGGCAGATTACATTTTTGGGGTCCCAGTTACAGACCTCCAAAAAAGGTTCCCCAAATTTATATCCTTCCATCCTTCCTGAATGTAAACACTTCTGTGTGCTGTGAGAGTGCAAGTGGGTATGACCGTGCAGTGCTTATCATAGAGGGGGAAAGTCCTCCACCCCCTACATACCAAAGGCTCACACCCCCAGGCACCAAACCCACTCTGTCAGGCTACTGGAGCCTGGCCCTAGCAGGGCATCACCATGGATTTTGGAGTCTTCTACCTCCAATTTGTTCCTTGCCTTGGGGCTCTCTGCAGAGAGTTCATGAAATGTTTGTGCTGCTTCCCCTTTCATGAACATCATTTTGTGAACAAATCTGTGATGAATTTAAGTTTGTTAGCTTCCCACTAAACCTTTACTTCCAGTTTGGCATTTGCATCATTTGCACTGTTAATCCTGTATAACATTTACATAATGGTGTGGATAAATGCCTCCCCCCAACCTTTCCATGGACTTTGAGGTGCTTCATTTTCCTGTGGGCTAAAAACAAGAGAAGGAAGAGCAACCCAAGTTTTCCAGGTGGGTTTCAGTTTACCACATGCCTATGTAAACAGCCTCTGCAGTGGAAAGCCCTCTTCCCAGCCAGCAGCCACAGAGAAGGGTTGTTTTGCTAAACAGGCAGGAAGAGAAAGGGGGGTTCCCAGGCATGCTCTGGGAGATTTCCCAGTGGTGCTTTGTGCCCCAAGGTGATGCAATACGGGGATAGAAAGGGAGTTTTTAAAAAGCTCCAGAGTGGGAGAGAAGTCTCTCTGGGTGTTGGAGCCTCAGGGACAGACCTCCAGCTGGGCTATTCTCCATGATGGCCATTTTCTGCTGACCATAGAGTCTCCCTGGAGGCTGCTTGGATCTCCTGGGTAATGGAAGAATGAGAGAAGAAACTTGCAATTTGCAACTTTCTATCAGTGCCTGCTCTATTTTCACCATCAGCTGGAAGGATTGCTGTTTGTACCCATTTCTTTTGCTCTTCCTGGCTTCAGCCTGGTGCTATGCTAAAAGTATACTTGCAAATATTTTCTTTTCAATAAATATTTTCATCTTCTGATGCTGGTAGTGGATCTGTTACCACTTAGACCTCCAGATGTCTTGGATACATTAGTAGAAGTGGGGGGGCCTGGGAAGTAGGAAAAGGCCAGGGCTTTTTTTGAGCATGAACGCACAGAAACGCAGTGTCAAGGGGTGTGGCCTAAGATGTAAATGAGTCCTTGCTGGGCTTTTTCTACAAAAAGTCCTGTGCAAAACAATGGTGAGGTCAGGGCGTGTGACCTCAAGTGCAAATGAGTTCCTGCTGAGTTTTTTCTATGAAAAAAGCCTTGGGAAAGGCTATTTCTCCAGGGATGCCCCAAAGCTGTAACTGGACTCTGGGTCATAAGAGACATAAGGGTGAGGTCTCAGAAGCAGGAAGGGAAATTGAGATTCCTGTTCATCCCAGTGGGAAATCCCTAAAACAAGCAGGTGGTGACGGTGAGTACCCTAGTGGAAGGAAGTGGTAAACCCATACAGAAATAGGTGGGCAGAGCAGTCCTGCAAGTCAAAGCAGGCCTGTTCCAGCACAAAAATCTATCTCAAACTTAACCATGGTTATTGTATAAGCAGGTGTAGTCCTCCCAATCCATTAAGGAAAAGTAAATATTAACGATCCTTAAATCTGACTCTGAGTCCAAGAATGGTTTTAGCACTGTAGTGCTGAAGTATCTTAAATTGCTTATCTCCTCATATTCTTTCATGGGTCCCTGCTTTATTCACGTAAAGAAATGGGATTACACTCATAGAACACTGTGATTATTTAATAATTAGATTGGTTGCCAATGTGTTTGGCCAAATGCCTTCTGCTATACAATTCAAAATGTCTTTCAGCTGTACAGTTTTTCTTTCTTTTTGATGCAGAACGTATCATCAGATAAAATTGCCCTTGTTATGATCCATGCCTCCTCAGCGCTCAGGTTAACATCCTTCACCTACATACTGTTTGGCTTGATTTCTGAGCCCAGCCAGCAAGAAAGCAAGATCCATGAGAGACCTTAATTAGTCTGGACACCTTCTATCCAAATCAGACCAGCATCAGGATAGGTTGCCACTACCTGAGAATGTCTGGTTATGGATTTCCCAGTCATAATACTGGGAGGTATGGTCTATGGTCTATCTCCTTTATATTTGTTTAAGAGAGGGAGAATATCAAGCTCATCCTTCCCAACTATCTCACCCCACTTTAAGTTTGTCCCCTCAAGCTGGAATGCGGCTGTCCTTCAGAACTTAATCTGTGCTTCAAGTAGTCTCAAGTGACAGGATTCACTAAAGTAACAAGCATAAAGTAGTGGTAGGCAGGGTTAATTTGCAGTCTGTTGAACATCAGAAGGGGAATGGGCAAGCCTCAGAGCTGGATTAACCCAATAGGCCAAGTGAGCACCAGCCTGGGGGCCTCCATGCCTTTAGGGGCCCTGGCCCGGCTCCCCCCCCTCCAGTTTGTTCTGTCTAGATATTAAATTCTTATCCTCGCTACTCTATCTGGGCCTGAAGACCAATTCACTCTCTTCCCATGCTTTCTCCCTGCCCTCCCTTCTCAATTCGCTGCTTTCCCTCTCCACACCTCCTTCCACTCCAGTTCCAGATTTCCCACCCTCCCAATTCACTCTCCCCCCATCCCCCTTTCTCAATTCATTGCTTCCCCTCTTCGGCCACCGCCTCCTTCCACTTCAGCTTCAGCCTTCCCATCCCCCAGATTTGCTTTTCCCCATCCTCCCTCCCCTCCTGAGTCTGGTAGAAGCCTGGCAACGGGGCAAGGAAAGGCTACACCCAATGAACATGGTGGAGTGCCACTTCTCTCCTGCTCCCCTAGGGCAAGTTGTGCTGATTTTTTAACAGAGCGCAGTGCCTTTGCTTTTCTGGATGTGTGGTGGAATTGGGCTGAGTGACAGGAGTGTCACTCAGTGACAGCGCTGTCTTTCTCTTTGCTCTGTTGTGCAGAGTTCAGGGCACCTTTGCTGTCAAGGCTTGATAGAGCTCCCCACCATAGTCACCTAGCTTCCTTAATAGCCCTTGCTCTGATCAACATCATTTCAGTCCCCTTCCAAGCTGTGGTTGTGCTGCATTCAGAGTGCATGGCTAGCACCTCGTCCATTGTCTCTAGTAGTGCAAGCTAGTAGTTGATTTGGTAGTTGTGAAAGTGGGATAATGCATGTTGATACAAAACTGTTCTGGCCTCTGCCATTTCACTAATCACCACTACTTCTAAACAACACAATGAGGCTTAAAAGTTGTTTTTTTATATGTGTTAAAGCTTCCTAGATATTGGCTTTGACTTACTTAAAAGCTGAAAGTTAGACAAACAACTGATTATGCAGTGAGAAAAATGTAAAATGACATTTGTAAATGTATAAAGTTAAAGTGGACTACAAGAATTGTGCATTATTGCAGTTTTTGCATGGTTAATCCAGCACTTCACTTGCTGAGATGGTTGAATTCTGGCTTTGAAATTCTCCAGGCAATATGAGCTGTTTTTCATTTTGTGCAGGTTGAATTGCCTAGCTTCCTTTTACAATGTATTGCTTTTATAATCATTACATACATGAGTGAGAAAGAGGCATTGAAAAGCCTGATCTCCTCTCTGAAAGTTAGCAGGGTCAGTTCTTGGATGGGAGACCACCAAGGAAGACTCTGCAGAGGAAGGCAATGGCAAACCACCTGGACCTTGTCCTTAAACTTCCTCTCTGGGGTCACCATAAGTTGGCTATGCCATGTTTTTCACAGACAGAATAATTAAATATAGTAGTGGTATTCTTAAGAGTAGTACGTATTTTCCTCCAACTTGTATGTAAACTATTATTATGGTGAATTCTTCTATTAAAATATAATTGTTTTTCTTCATATTTAAAAGAAGGGTTTTTTTATTATTTAGGCTGTTTCTCTCAACCTTGTCATATTCACAGACTGATTTTGTATATATTCAGGGATCATTTCATAGAAAAGAAGATGCCAGAGCTCATTAGCACCTCATTTGCACAACTCATTTGTATATGCTACATGCCCCTGGCAACACCGGAAAGTGTACTGAATTATATCAGCTCAGCATCTACCTTAAAATGCTTCTTGAATTACAATTGTCATTATAAAACCTTACTCTCGTCATCCTTTTTAAATTACTTTCTCCTATGTGGCCACAATTTCATGATGAAGACTTCCATCTGTCTACTTTATATGTTTTGGTTATTTTTCCCATTTTTTGTGGGGGGAAATATTAGAAAGTTTATCCAATCTTAGAGTTCAGCAAAATTCTCAAGGAGGGGTTGAATAATGGAACCCAGAAGCAAGTTTTGTTTTTGTTTTTTTGAGGGGGAGAGGTTTAAGAAATCAAAGAGCACAATAAAATTTAGAGGTTCCGGAACTCTGCTCCTGTGAACTCCTGCCCAAAATGAGACTTGTATATATTTCTGTTAAAGTAAATCCTGCTATGTTCAGTGGGAGTTATTTGCAGTTAAGTGTACAAGGCCAGGCAGGGCCAGATTAGCATATAGGTTGAGTAGGAGATAATTTGTGAGAGGGGAGGCCGATATTTCAACTGCCTAGGGGCCTCCACAGGGTTTAATCCGGCACTGGCAAGCCTCTGCACTCCATTGAGAGAGCTTATCAAGTCTCTGTTCCCACAAGTGTTCCAGGACTGAACAAAGTACATGGTTGCAAGCCCTTTTTACCTCATTATAGGAGTGGGAGTTTCCCATTCTTTGAACCAATGGTAACTTCAGAGCTTGTTCTCCATTCCAGCCACAAAACCATTCACCAAATATATTCTCAGGTCTGGCCTCACTCTCTTCCCCACCCACTCAGTTTGGTGCTGGGATGCTTTTGGTTCTCAGCACCTGCAAGTCAAGAGCTACATCTTTTTTTTTTTTTTTTTTTTTTTGGTAAATGATAACTGCCAGCTGCTTCACTGCCTCTGCCCTGGCTTTCCCAGATCACACATCACATTTAAAATTACACTTTTCTCCTGGAGTTCACCTGGGGATCTGATTGCCCATTCCAGCAAATAAACTCATATCATTTTAAAATTCAAGCAACCCATAACAGCCCTTTACTATTTAACGAGGCATGATCAAAGGTGTCTTATTGCAGGAAGGGAAATCCCTCTCTCCCCCTTTCTCTTTGCAATATATAGAAATGTTTGGGAATGCAATACAGTTACCCAAGAAGTACTATTGTCAGAAGGAACCTGTAGCTAGGCCTACTGCACAAACGGAGTTTTTCTATTTTTTTCTATTTTGATTACCATATACTTGCTGTTTGACAAATAAAGTCCTTTGCATTCTTCTAGATTAGAGTACTGAAATGCACTCTTCTTGCGGCTGCCCTTGAAGACTGCCCAGAAAAAAACAATTGGTATAGAATGCTGTGGCCAGAGTAATGACTGGAGTGGATTATAGGTACCATATCATTCCAGTCTTGTTCTGTCTGCACTGACTTCCAGTTTGCTTCCATGCTCAAATCAACGTGCTAGTATTGACCTTTAAAATCCTGTACAGCCTGGGACCACAGTACCTTAAGGATTGCCTTCTGCCATGCAAATCCCTCACTCCAGTTAGAGCCCTGGCTTCAGTTGCTTCAGTTGCCCCCAGTGTCTGAGGCTAGATGGGTGGTGACCAAAGAAAGGGCCTTCTCTGTCATGGCACCAAAACTTTGGTACTCTCCTCCCTAGGGAGATTCATCTGTCTGTGTCTTTTGCCATCAGGTGAAGCCCTTTTATTTGCTGGAGTGGGCAGCCAGCAGGTGAAGCCCCAATAACAGTTTTGGCCTCCCACTACTGTATGTTTACGTCTTAAATTGAATTTTATCATTTTAACTGTATTTTGTTTTAATGTTTGCTGCCTTGTGGGCCTTGATTGGGTGGGAAGGAAACATTAAAAAGTTTTAAGGAAATATGCATACATTGAACAATCACACTCTTCATCCAAGCTCATTCAATATGGGCATGTATATAAGGCTTGAATGTTTGAAGAGTACATTGAAAAGCATTGTGCTTGACTGAAGAAAATGGAAGTTTTGATATTTTATCTTTGATGGCTTATTTACATATTTTCATCTTCAATGTCCATTTAATCCTCAAGTGATAAACATACATATGAACCAGTGAATGATATTTTAAAAATGGAATTAAGAATATAGGCAGATATTGTTCTTAGTAAATCGAGTGATAAGTCTGGTTCATATGTATGTTTATCACTTGAGGAGTAAATAAACATACAGAAAGAATTTGGGAAAGCTTGAGTCTTTTTTTATTTTCAGAGTTTCAGCATTCCTGACTTGATTACCCTTTTTGTACCCCTGAGGCTGGTGAATGAAGTTTTACTTATGGAGAACTGTTAAAAATAGATTTTTCATCTTCTGCCCTGAGGAAAAACAATGGTTTATTACATTGATTCCTTAAAAGTGATATTGTTTATTCATAGACTTAAGACAGCAGAAGCTGTTCTACATCTTTGCTTTTATCTAAACAACCACTAGAAAAATGTTCTTATGTCTCTGGAAGCATAAGAAAAAAATATATTGTAGCAGGAGAAAGAAAATTCAGGTGGTTTTTATGCTTTGTAGGATTCTTACACCCATACATCTGGATTTATATCAGATTCTTTGTACTTTCTACCAATTAGACATATGTAGAGGAGTGTTTGTGTGGAAATATTCTGCAACATTTTATAGGGATGCCATCTTCGAGGTGGGACCTGGGGATCCCCTAGAATTACCAGGGGATGCCCTGGAATTACAGCTCCTCTTCAGACTACAGAGTTCTGTTCCCCAGGATAAAATGGATACTTTGGAGGGTGGACTCTATGGCATTGTATTCCACCAAGGTCTCTGTCTTCTCCAGACTTTACCCCCAAATCCCCAGGGGTTTCCCAACCTGGTTCTGGCAACCTTACCCTCATGCCCCCCAACTTTGCAACAATGCTATCATAAACAGAGTTCTACCCACATAAACCCATTCACTTTAGTGGGCTTAAGACCAAAAGATGATATTGCACTCCTGAGTACATGGCATCATTTTAGAACCTGGATTTTAATTTAAAAAAAATACCACAGGAGACCAGTCAATGCTGCTGTTTCAGCTCTTGAAAAAAGCAGAGGGGGAGGCATGAACCCCTTGTCCCAGGTTGAATCAGGCCCCAGCAGCATCTTGAAAAGTTAAAAAACCAAGCTCTAAAATGGCATGGTGGACTCAAGGATGCAATATTGTTTAGTCAGGCCCTAAGAAGGGCGTGAGTCTGCTTAAGATTGTATTGTAGGGCTTCTGGGTTACATCATCTTGCCTTCAGGGGTGTCCGCAGATCGTCCTCCAATGGCACCTTTGAATCAGGTGGTTGGAGGGGCATCGCAGACATAGGAAGACCCTGGAGGGGTTTTTCTTCGGCATGAGACTTTTGCAGGGAGCTAGGGGTACAGCAGCAGATGCCCCTGTGCTTCTTGCATGTCCCGAGGCTCTGCCGCCATAATAGCAGGCGCAGCAGCAGAAAAAGATGAACGCCCGACTGCTTTCTTTCACTCTTTTCAGTAAGCTTTTGATGTATCACTTTTCAACTTCTAATGTGACAATTCTACTTGGCAAGTAAGTGAGCTTTCAATACCACTGGATGGGTCGTTTTACAAAACAACGAGGGATAGAGGCTGATTATACACCTACTTCTCTTGCAAATGAGGCCTCGAAAAGTCTATGAGCAATCTTAAGTATCAGTAATTACTTGAATTGGACTGAATATAAATGCTTAAATCCACCTGGATTATAATTGGATATATGTTAAAGAGACTACTATTTGGCTGCAATATGATCTGAACATAAATGAGATATATTCTAGAGAGATCTGTTCCTGTTGTCTGACTGCAATTGAAATGATAACATTTGAAATCCTAGCTGGAGCTAGTTTGGAATGACGATTTAACTGGATCTTTAAGTTACTTTTCAACTTGGATTAAGAGACTGAGTTTGCTGATAGAGAAAAATGGCACTGCCAAGTGAAATGTCTTATAAAAAAGATATCTTATGGAATATCACTTCTCTGAAACAGGATCTTGGCTCATTAATGCAGCTAATTAGAAAGAAAATGGGAGCTTTTATGCTGAAAGCTAGCGAACTTTCAAATCTACAGGAGCTGAGTGCTAAAGTGATTCTGGTGATGTCTGCGAAATTAGAATGGGAAAGTGATCCGCTCCGAAACGAACAAAAGAAAACCAAAATGGATCCTTATGGCACAGTTATAAAACAAGACCAGAAATTAAGATTGAGTGAGGTCATGCTGAGAGGAGGAAATGGCGCTGAATGCTTCTTCCCGTTAACGAGAGGGCAGGCCACATTGAGAAGAAAGAAGATGCATCCTGGCCAGCAAATTAAGATGTGGAAATCTTTCAGGAAGAAGGACTCTTGAACTTTTCCCCTTTTTATGGATAGTTGGATATGAAACTCTCAATAAGAACTGGCATGCGATTTTAAAAGGCAAAGTGTGATGTCTGCGTTACACTAAGTTGGCTTTCTCTGGTGTAATATGGATATAGACACTAAAGGAATCCAAAAGTTTTTAAATTTGGGGAAGAAGGATTCCTGAGTTCTGGTCCTTGTGGGTAAACAAATATTGAATTATTAATAATGAATTGGTAAGTGATTTTAAAAGACCAAGGGAGATCCTAAGGAAGGAAGGGTGTTGGTAAAATTTTAGTTAAACATACAGTTAATTTGGATCAATGCTAAAGAGTGCAGACAACACATTTATTTTTAGATAGTAGATTTATTCTTAGTATGTTTATTTGGTGAAATTGCTCATATTGATATAAGAGTTGGATTAATTATTAAAAAGGCAGATAGCACAATTATTTTGTAATCGGGTAGATTTGTCTCTAATATGCTCCTTTGGAGAAACTGTTTATATTGAGATAGACAAATTATTATGTTGCATCTTTTTTAATTTGTAAAGGATAAAGATATGATTATTATGTGCTTATTTTAATAAGGATATTGTTAAACCAACAAATTAGTTTGTGCTTATAACATGGTTAAGCTAAATCAGACAGCTTTGTGTTGAGATGGCTTTGAATTTTCTTTTTTTATATATTTGTGTTCAAGAAGAATTGTTTAGATTTATATTGCTAGTATTAGTTTAGTAAAAAGTTTCTATAATGAAAGACAAAGATGGTAAAATATAGGGAGAACTTTATACTTGCAGGTAGAATTATCTGGGAATTTTATTTGGAGGTAGAATTATAATTGATATATTTGTACTTCTCTCAGTTTTGGAATTTTCCCACTCTGTAAATGCCCTCCCCCCCTTTTTATGTATCTTTGCTTTTGCTCTTTTATTTTGTAGTTAAAATTAATAAAATTATAAAATACTAAAAGATTGTATTGTACATCTTGAGGTTATTGAACAGGTAGAAGTGATGGAACAGACAGACCTTCCAGATGTCAGGCTCTTCATGACAATAAAGAAATCAAACCTCAGGAGCCAGATATTTTCCCACTTAGATTTCAGCCTTAAAGGATGTGTGCATTGAGAAACAAATTGTTGTAACTTTGGGTTTAGGCTTCAGGGATTAAAATTTTACCATAATTATTCATTTCCAATCCCATGCCATTATGGGGATGTACTAAAATGAATAAGAATGCCTACTGGAAACAGCAGAAGAAGTTTAAATATAATAGGAGTCAGAAATGTCAATTGCATGGGCTCCAACAAAATATGTTGATTACAGCACACAAAAGTTGCAATGAAAATGTGGGGAAGGCACAAAACTTTGTAAGGGTGGGATATTAAACATAGCCTCAAGAGTATACGTGTGTGTCCTGCCCTTTATCTAAGAAACTCAAAGTGGATACAGTAACTGTATCAGGAAAGTAAGGAAGAGAAATTCTAACATTCTTGTAACTTCGTAGCTGAGCAGAGTTGTAAAATTGGTTATCTCTCATCAAAGCCCAATACTCCAACCACTATTTTCAGTAGGTACAGTGGGAATATGCAAAGTCTTTCTTTGACACTTTTGGGGTTGCCAGCTCTAGGTTGTGAAATACCTGGAGATTTGGCAGGTGGAGGAGGGTAGAGTTTGGGAAGGGAAGGGACTTAAATTGGTATGATGCCATAGAGTCCATAACTACTCACTTTGAACTCTCTCTCTCGGCTTGGCTTCGCGAACGAAGATTTAAGAAGGGTGCAATAGTCCAAGTCTGCTGCAGGCTCACTGGTGGCTGACAAGACCAATGCGGGACAGGCAGGTCCGGCCACAGTGGCTGCAGGGAAAAGTCTGATTTAGGGTTGGTGCTGTAGCAGTGCAATTCTTCCTCAATCTCCTTTTGTCCTCAAGACCAGCTATGCGTGCATTCTCAAAAGAAGAGATAGCCTAGTGGATGGTGTGCCTCCATGCTTTGCGATCTGAGGCTAGGTCAGACCACTGGTGATGGTTGATGCGACAGTGCCAAGGGATTTCTTCAAGGAGTCCTTGTACCTCTTCTTTGGTGCCCCTCTATTTCGATGGCCGGTGGAGAGTTCGCCATACAGGGCAATCTTGGGAAGGCGGTGGTTTTCCATCCTAGAAATATGCCCTGCCCAGCGCAGCTGCGTCTTCAACAGCAGTGCCTCGATGCTGGTAACCTCCGCCCGCTTGAGAACTTCAGTGTTGGTCACAAAGTCACTCCAGTGGATGTTGAGGATGGTGCGAAGGCAGCGCTGATGAAAGCGCTCAAGGAGTCGCAGGTGATGATGGTATAAAACCCACGATTCGGAGCCATAGATGAGGGTTGTCATCACAACCGCTTTGTAAACATTGATCTTTGTGCCTTTTTTCAGATGCTTGTTGCTCCACACTCTTTTCTGCAGTCGTCCAAAGGCACGGTTTGCCTTTGCCAGCCTGTTGTCGATCTACTTGTCGATCTTAGCATCTGAGGAGATGATGCACCCCAGGTAGCTGAACTGCTGGACTGTCTTCAGAACTGATTCACCCACAGTGATGCAGGGAGGGTGATAATCTTCCTGGGGTGCAGGCTGGTGGAGAACTTCTGTCTTCTTCAGACTAACTTATAGGCCGAATAGCTTGGCAGCCTCTGCAAAGCAGGACGTCATATGCTGCAGAGCTGATACCGAGTGGGAGACGAGTGCAGCATCATCAGCAAACAGTAGCTCTCGGATGAGTTTTTCCATTGTCTTGGAGTGGGCCTTTAGTCGCCTCAGGTTGAACAGGCTGCCATCGGTGCGATAGCAGATGTAGACACCATCGTCATCATCTAGATCTATTGCGGCTCTTTGAAGCATCATGCTAAAGAAGATCGTAAAGAGAGTTGGCGCGAGAACGCAGCCTTGCTTTACACCTGTGCCTATTGGGAAGGTCTCTGAGAGGTCGTTGCAGTGTCTGACTTGGCCTCGTTGGTCTTCGTGTAGCTGGATGATCATGCTGAGGAACCCTGGGGGACATCCTAAACGTTCCAAGATTTGCCACAGGCCTTTCCTGCTAACGGTACCGAAAGCTTTGGTAAGGTCGACAAAAGTCACATACAGAGCCTTGTTTTGTTCCCTGCATTTCTCTTGGAGCGGCCTGAGAACAAATACCATGTCGGTGGTGCTCCTGTTAGCTCTGAAGCCGCACTGGCTCTCTGGGAGGAGTTCTTCTGCAATGGCGGGCACCAGTCTGTTCAGGAGTATTCTGGCAAGGATTTTGCCTGTGATGGAGAGCAGGGTTATCCCCCGGTAGTTGGAGCAGTCTGACTTTTCCCCTTTGTTCTTGTATAGGGTGATGATGATTGCATCGCGAAAGTCCTGTGGTAATTTGCCTTGTTCCCAGCAGGTGACAAGTACTTTGTGAAGTGAGCTATGTAGTACTGTGCCCCCATGCTTCCAGATCTCTGGTGGAATTCCATCAACTCCTGCTGCCTTGCCACTTTTCAGTTGCTTGATGGCTTTAACAGTCTCTTCTAGAGTGGGGATCTCATCCAACTCTGTTTTCACTGGTTGAAGTGGGGTGAGGTGAATTGCTGAATCTTGAACTACGCAGTTGGCACTGAAGAGAACCTGAAAATACTCCGACCACCGGTTCAATATGGATGCCTTGTCTGTGAGGAGCACTTGGCCGTCTGCACTACGCAAGGGACTCTGAGTCTGATATGATGGACCATATACTGCCTTCAGGGCTTCGTAGAACCCTCTTAAATCACCAGTGTCTGCACACAGCTGGGTTCTCTCAGCAAGCTTGGTCCACCACTCGTTCTGAATGTCTCGAAGCTTGCACTGGAGGTTGCTACATACAGCGCGAAAGGTTGATTTTTTCCCAGGACAGGAGGGCTGAGCAAGATGTGCTTGGTAGGCAGATCTCTTTTTCGCCAGTAAATCTTGGATCTCTTGATTGTTCTCATCAAACCAGTCCTTGTTCTTCCTTGTGGAGAACCCAAGGACTTCTTCAGAGATCTGCAGGACGGTAGTTTTTAGGTGTTCCCAGAGTGCTTCTGGAGAAGGGTCTGTGGAGCAACTGGGGTCCTCAATTCTTGACTGGAGTTTTGCCTGGAAGGCAGCTTTAACTTCGGCTGACTGGAGACTGCCAACCTGAAACTTCCTCCGAGGGATACCTCCTCTCCTGGGTGTGGGTTTAAAGTGAACTTTAAACCCTCACTTTGAACAGTGACTCACAAAAGCTCATACCCTACCACAAATTTTTGTTAGTCTTTAAGGTGCTACTGACTTTTACTCTTTTCTACTGCTACAGACAGATTAACATGGCTACCCATCTTGATCTACCTTTCAAAGGCTGAATTTTGAATGACAAGAGGTTTTAGTGCATAAAATAGCAATTTTTCATTTAAATGGGGGGAAGGGCGTCCTTCCAAAGAGATTATCTTATAACTGTTTTTTTTCACCATTCATGGTCCAAAGGAAGAAACCAACTCTATAAAAATATTTTATAGCAATGCTAGTTCTATAACTAAAGGGAAAATAACCCCTTAAAAAGGTAAAAATGCTACAATCTAGGTTAATCTTAGAATTTTTAAATTAAAGAATAATTTAGTGTTTTAGTGAACATATTCAAGTAAAACTATCAATATTAGATTTTATCAGCTGTCATTACTCACTTGGCAGGGTCGATGCTAGAGTCTGAATGCTCTAGAGGATAACAGAAGCATTTCCTCCGTATGTTCATAGATTGTGTCTTGGTATCTGTACTTACTGTGAAATCAAGACTTAACTGGAATATTTTCTATGAATATATTTACAGACCTTATGGCAGGAGGTTGGTGTATGGGCGCAACACCCTAACAGTACTGCCTCCTTTTTCTATTATTGAATTGCAACAGAAGGATCATTTGGAAATACAGCTGCAACAGACAAAGAATGGGGAAAGGAAACTATTCTCTGGTGCTGCTTTTTTGCCTCCTGCAACTCTCCTCTATACTTTCTCCCTTCTCAGGCTCAGCAGAAGCAACTGGACCTGGTAGCATCACCCACCAATGTGTCATGTGATGTCCATATTCAGATGCAAACACAGATGCTTATTAACCCCTCCTTTTCCTTCCTCAGAATTGTTGGTTATTGTACCAATGCAAATAATATTAAATAAAAATCAGGGCATGGCAGATTTAGCTTTGGGGAGTATTACTGGGAGATTAAAGGTGAAAAGATATGAGACTGATTCAGAAGATGTAGGAAAAATGGAAAAGCTGGTAGAAGAGAATGAGAAGTGTAGATGGAATGCCAACACAGCAAAGAAGTCAAAAATCCTGATGCTGAATAACTACATCATTGCACTTACTACTGAAATTCCAGCACATCAGAACCTTTGCACCAATATCATGGACAGATATTGTATTGTAACAAGGAAAAGGGATCACAGTAAATGGGACAAACAATGGAAGTTAAACAACTACTGTGATAAATAACAAAATTTATTATAACCATTTAAAAATCTTCATATACTTTAATGCTCCAGATTTAAAATTTTGCATGGTTCATGTTGTAATGGAGGTGTAATTTAAATATCCATTCATGTATTTTAATACTTCATATTATAAATTTTGCATACTTCACGTTGTAACAGAGGTCCAATATTGATATTTCCCAAAAAAGTCTATAAGCACCTGGATGGAGGCCCATTTCATCAATAGACTTCCTCAGGAGTAATGCCTTTCTATGTTTTTTCAGGTTTAACAGCCACTAGTACCAACCAATGTTCATATTCTTCTTACCACATCTTTTCTCTCATTCACTCCAAGACACTTAAGTGTGTTTGTTTTATATAGGAGCTAGAGCCAGTTCAAACTGATTCATTTAACCAGATGCTCAAGCCTTCTGGAGTTTGCTGGCCAGTAGCCCTCTATGAATATATTCAGCAAGTTGTTCTTTAGGTGGCCATTAGCTCTTATTTTCTTTATAATTAATTTTAATGTCAAGCAAGCCCTTCTTTATGCAGCAATTTTAGCTCAGAACACTTAAGTGCATGGTATTAATCAGGCCAGTGCTGTGCCTATCCTGAATCCAAAACCTCTTAGAATTTACTGGCCAAATTTTGGACTTGGACTGCAGACTCTGGATTAGCTAATTGAGTTTAGCAGGTGGTTGGAGGCCATCACATAATCAAACTAGGGTTCCCAGCCCCCACATCCAAGCAAGGGATCCCCCAATTTTAGGGGCTTCTCTTTGCTGCCAGCCGGCTGGCTGATGGAAGAAAACCCACCCTCAAACAGCGATGTCCACATGTAACATCCCCAATATGATGACATCATGCAGAAGTGATGTCATCACAGCGGGGACATTGCATGGGGGCACTTTTGTTTAAGGGCAAAATTCTATGCTTTGAGGGCAATTTCACTGTAGAGTTTGGCCTTCAAACCAGAGTGCCCCTACGTGACATCCCTAATGTGATGGCATCAATTTCGCATGATGCCATCACATGTTTTTGGCGGCAGTGCCCCACCCTCATCCCGTAAGTTTCCTTCCCTCCCCCTGTTGGCTAGACGTAAGAACCTGGCAGCCCTACATCAAATCTTATTCCAGGATCCATGTTCATGTTTAGATGAGACAGTGGGTGGAAGGAGCCAGATATCAGAGGGAATTGTAAGAGTAACCTATGTAAGGAGGATCTGCAGCAGACGATTAAGTAAGCATCCTGTTCAGGCAGTGTGTGAGAGTGGAGGATACAGAAAGAACAGCCTTTCTCTCTCTCTCTTTAAAGATATTTGATTCAATAATGCCATTAGCTGAGTGTTTTATGCTGTTGTAATAAACTATATGTAGAACATTAATGCAATTTAAGTTATTACTCACCAATTCTATTGTTGACAGAAATGCTTGTTGAACTTCACATGTGGCTTTTAGAGTGATAGATTTTTTCTGTAGCTGTGACCATGGAATGGTGCAAATAATTTTAAGATTTGATTAAATGGTTTTCATGTGTTGCTTAATGACAATGATGCTTGTGCAAGTACTCCAAGTTTCCATTAAGAGTTTTTTTTAATCACTTTAATAAATCTTCAGATGATTTTCAGATATCAGTGCCTTTCAGTTGGCAAAATAAATGAACCATTTCAGATTTCATTGAAAGCTCTTTAGTACATGTCAGTTTTCTTTCTTGGAATACTTTCAAAATGTGACAAATTACAATAAGTCATTCTGAGGATCCTTTGCACCATTTTTGTTATGAAGTATTATGCTCTGGTTTAGAATACTTTCAGATCGTCTAGTAACTATTTTAAATCACAGAAGTTGCCAAAAAAAACCTCTTCTTATTGTAGAAAATACCTTGTTCCAATAACGGTTGCTAAACCACATTATATCTTTTAAAGACTTTATTCCTTCACTTCTCAAAAACTTGGCTATAGAGCATAATGCCACTGACATAATGGACCACTAATTTCAGTTCAGGCCATTTTCATGCACATCATATTTGCTATGAAGTCAGGGGTTTAGCTGTATAACTCATAAAAGCTGAATATTAGGTGGAAAAATTTAGAATTCTGTATATATTTTCAAATATATATTGTGGGCCCAGGAGCGTATAGGGGAGGGCAGGAGAGGAAGAATAAAGCATACCAAGTTAATTGGAGAAATTAAAGGCCACAGCTTTATTGAATATACACAGGAGCATTGGCACAGCATGGGGATGGATCCAGATTCTGGTGACATGCCTGCTGTCTGATTATCCCACACACCCAGCCTGGCTGGTGAGGGTGCAACTGAGGAGTGGGAAACCCCAGGAACCATGTGGGCACCATCCACTGCATGGGTTCCTTGAACCTGATGGTGAGAGCCCCATTGACAGCTCCCAAGCTAGGCATGGCACTGATTGGCTCCATCCCAAGACCCCTTAAGGAGTCACTAGAAAAGTGGGATGCAGGAAACAGGTACTTTCTCCCCAGCCAAAAGGATCCATCCCAATGCCCAAACCACCACATGAGCCACAGAGGTCCTGCCAATTCTCTTACCTGTAATCAACAAAGCAACCCAGACCTGATGCCATGGAACCATGCCCCTTTCTGATAACAGCACACCATCTGCCCTGTAAAAGACAGGATGTCTATGACTGATGTCTGAGTGGCCAATGAAATGTCCACCCAATAATTCACCCAGACACTCTGCTGCCTTGCATGTTTTTCTTCTAGCCAAGTCCATCTTGTCAGGATATAGCCCCACACCACTCACAGTGAACAAGAAGGCCTGGCCAGATCAAACAAGTGCTTGGAAGTCAATAATGGAGACTTCCCAAGTCCACTGCAAAGGACCATGACAGCACCACTCATTTCTGTGCTGAAAGATCATTTCCTCCTAGCTGAATGGTCAAGGCAACTGGCAGTCCAAGATGCAACACTTGACTTGAAACTCTTGAGAGAAGAGAAGGCCAGTGCATTCCCCAGTGCCCCAGCCAGGTGATCCATGGCTGCTTATCAAGCACCAAGTCCCTACATCTGTCCCTGCTGTGGCCCATGATTCATACTGAATTGAGATGTCCTGCAGGGGCTGAGAGACATTAACAACCTAGCTGATCTGAAGGGCACATGTAAGACTTGTACACTGTAGACTGCTATTAGACCCAATTCCAAGGCCACAGTGGCAGCACAAATGCAAGAGTGAATGCCAAAATCCAAGGGAGAAGCCCAGTAGTCACAATGCATGCTCACATTGCACTGACAAACTGAAACCATAGAGAGGTAGGACCCATCAGCATGTATAAAGAGAATGTCAGGATCAGAAGACCTGACCTGTAGATAGTAATCTATGAAGCAGACTGGGTGGAGTTGACCCAGTGGAGCAGAATGTAGAAGGATCCATGAGGTGATCCATCTTGGACCATTACAGGCAGACATGCATTACATTGCCAAGGATGGAGATGTCATAGCAAGATAGAGCCTACTTGGAACAGTCCTGGTGTAAGGCCAAAAGCAGCTCACTTTTTGAAAAAGCTCCAAAGAAGGTTAATCTGAAAGCCATGCACAAAAGTGTGGCCTCAGACATGGACAGGAGATCTGAGGGAGCCACTGGATCTGATCTGACAAAATAAGTATTGTAATGGTTTAACCAGGGCTTTTTTGGTAGAAAAAGTCCAGCAGGAACTCATTTGCATATCAGGCCACACCCTCTGACATCACCACTGTTTAACACCGGGCTTTGGGGTAGCAAAAACCCATCAGGGATTCATTTGCATATTAGGCCACACCCCCTGACACCAAGCCAGCCAGAACTGTGTTCCTGTGTGTTCCAGCTCAAAAAAAGCCCTGGGTTTACAAGAATCTGGATAGGGAGGTAAAGCCCTCCTCCACCCCTTGACAGCCCACTGTGTCAAGAAGGAGTTACAAGGATTGGGAAAACCAAAGACCTTACTGTAAAGGATATGATCACAAAGTGAAGCTCCATGGTCCTAGTGGAAAGGACCCTTTCCTTTAAGTGTGCTAAATAGTTCAAATCCAGAGCCTCTGTGGCTGGCAATAGTCCTCTGAAGCCCAATGAACCAAAAAAAGGATAAAAACTCAGAAGCTTCATGAGAATAGGACTGGCAGATATAAGGGGCGATGGGTGATCAGCCTGGGTGATCAGATGTTGCCAAGCATCCGTATCTTATCCGGAAAGTTGTCCAGTTGTTGGTTTGCCCCGGGGTAAAGTGTGTCTCCCTGAAAATGAGACACTGTATCTGTGATGTCATTACTGTTTCCTGCAATGTAACATGCTGATGAAGAGATGCTAGATTTGAGGCAGGTTACCACGAATTTGCAAACCAGATGCATGACCTTTTCAAAGTGTGAGGACTGCCTGTTAATAGCCCTGACAGTGACCTGGCTTTCACACCAGAAGAGGATGTGTTTATTCTGGAATATATCCTTCCACATAATTAGCATCCAATAGGAAATAATTCCCCAAAGGTGAAGTTCCTCAAGATATCAGTACCTGTCCATTGCATTGGCCACCACCTGGAATACCAGTGTCCCGCAAAATACATACCAAAGCCTGAACTGCCAGAGGAGTCAGTGTGTACTTGCAGGGAGATGCCCAGTTCCAGAGTTGTTTGCCAGAGATATCATTAAAGTTGCTAAGGAAGGTCCCTCAGGAAGTTAAGCCATATCTCAGGTCTTCTGTGGACTTGAGTGTGAAATAATATGGTTGGTTGGGGAGGGGGGCGACCCCTGATGTGGCATGGGCAAGTCATCCACAAAATGTGCACCCAAGAGCCACCATCCAGCAGATGAAATTAAGATGGCCAAGGAAGGCTTGTACTTCTTTGAAAATGCAAAAAAGCCTGAGCAAGGAGTTAATGGATAATATCTTATCTTCCATGAATAATGGATAATATCTTATCTTCTTACATACCTTAAACCAAATCAAGCTGAATTCCCAAGTATGTTAGCCATGTGGTGGGCCCCTCAGACATCCTGTGTTTATGGGATGCGTAATTCAATTACCAAGGCTTGAAAAATGGTTTAATCAACACAAGCTGAGGTGGCAGCTGGAGCCACAATTAGAAAGTCATCAAGATAATGTGTGACATTTGGACATTTGTGGGTCATTCACCACCCACTCAATAAAAGTGCTGAATGTTTCAAAGATAGTTCATACTGCCAAGGCATTGCCTTGTCAACATATCAGCCCATAGGCATTGCTTTGTCAACATATCAGCTGCCATTAAATTTAAATTCAAGTAATCCCACCACAAGGAAAAGACAGTCGAGGATGCGGGCTGAAGCATGTGTCACAGTTGTAATCAAATTTACATCTGCATCACTGACACTTACCCTGATTATATTCCCAACACACAAACTGGACAGTGTGCTGCTTGAAGCTGCACCTGGCCCTGGCTGGGTCATACCTAGTCCTAGTATGTGGTCCTACAATGAGAAGCCAACAGTTTATCACCCAGAAGGTCCTACCTAATGAAATTGCTATGGGAAGCCATCTTCCTGAAGGCTTCATCATATTCAGTGGCAGGAGCATCCCCTGCCAGAAACCAAGCCCATAGAACACTGGCCATGTGGCTGGCCAAAAGCCAAATGTTCTGGGTAAGTAGAGTGTACTTTGCTCATAAAGACAGAGTATTCCAAAAGCCAGTCCTGAAATGTGCGCTCAGTGCCGCCCTTGGTGGTACCTTTATTGTTGGGGTGGGAACCCATCTTAACAGCCTTGCCCTTAGACCTCAGAAGCATAAAGATACCAACATAGTAACCACCTGAAATTTACTTCTGAACCTTCCAAGCAAGATGAATGCCTGGGGAGTGTTTGCAATTGCTATTGCTAGGAGGCATTTGTACCCTACTGGGTTGGTCAGGCCCCCAGACAGCACCTAACCCAGGCTGTTCAACCCCCCAATTCCTAAGGGCCCATGTTGATAGGCCTGGAATGTTATGCTCCAGCCAACCAGTATGTACCTGATACATGGGCAAAATCCTCTTCCATGAAAGACTTGCCTAATTAGCCTTTGCTACTGGACATGTTCTGTGCCCTTGTAGTCCTTCATGACTTCTGCTTGGTACAGTGCTTTCTGGAAGGGAAAGACCTCTGAACTGTGCTGTCCTTCAAGCTGGACTCATCAGTTTTGGTTGGAAAACACTGCCATCTCCTGCCGGGGGAACAGGGGGTACAGATGCCTCCAGCACTGCAGATGTGGGACCCTGTTGGTCAGGGCTTTTTTTGTAGAAATAGTCTAGTAGGAATTCATTTGCATATTAGGCCACATCCCCTGCCACCAAGCCAGCTGGAACTGTGTTCCTGTGCGTTCCTGCTCAAAAAAAATCTCCTGCTGCTGGTTAAACTGCTCTGAGAGATGTGCTGTCACCTGAGCATTGCAATGCAGAACAGCTGTATGATCAGTGGGTTGTATGGTGGACAGAGCTACCATTGAGGGGACCTGCTGCATGCTGCCTGCTGGTATATCCACTGAAGCATTATCACAGTGAGAAGCACCCCTGTGTGCTGTACTGTGCCCTAGAGGCTTTAACAGTAGCAAGACAGCCAATAGGCTGTGCTTGGGGATGGCTTAGTGAAGATTAAATGGAGAACCAAGCTTACTGTACTTGTGACCGAATCCAAATGTGAACATATATTGCCAAAGAAGAAAGGCCAGAGCATTGAACCTGTGTGTCATCTAACCCTTTAAATTGGGTTGTTTGGGCAGGGCTGAACCTTGCAGTGAGGGAGGATGCCCACTTCCCTCCAGCTGGGGCCTTTTTGGGGGGTGAAGCACTGTGACCCACACTACCCACTTGTTTGGTCTTGTATGCAGTATGAAACTAGTCTACCAAGACTCCTCCAGCCTCTTGGGGACGGCAAATCCTGAGCCCTGTAGCCTGTTAGTTGCTTTGAACTGGCTGCCTATATGCATATATATGATGATTGATAAAGAACGGTATTAAAACTTATGCTTGATAACTACCTTGGTAATTAAAACTTGTCTCTCTGTGCTAATCAGTTACTGATATTTAATTTATTTTTTCTGTAAATATACATTTTTATTTTGTTTATATAACTGTTATTAAATTGCCAATGAAATCTGTCCTAGACCAAGATACCCTGAGCTTACCCGAATCCACCCACTGAGAAACACATTTAAACAAGCCTGCCCCATTCTGCTATGCAAAGCAAAAACTTCCAAACTGCGAAAACTAAAGTCAAAGAAAAATAATACCAAGCAGATATTAAAGAAACTTCTAGCACGTGCTAGAAACTAAAAGTAAAGTGCACAACAAAAACCTTCTTACGCCAAGCCCCTTGGTGTCTATTGTCCAGTCTGAACTCCCGGAGAGACTCAAAGGCCCACCGATACGAGGGGGGTAGAAGGCTCATCCACCCCAAATAAAGATCTTGCTGCAGACAGACTGTCTGTGGTGCACTATACAATACCACAGTCTAAAGCCAAAGTTCCCTTTCCTTATTTCTCAGGAACTAAAACTGATGGCCCCCAACGCCACGTGGCCTCATAGCTGAATTAGCAATAAATTGGTTGGCACTAGAAAAAACCTGACCCCAGGTACCAGAGGGCAGTAGCCAATGCCAGCTCTGTAGATCACTGCACTGTCTGTTCCTGCTGCCAAACAGCTGGTCTGGGGGTCTTTAAATTCTGTAGCCAGCATACATAGCATGAGACTTGCTCTGGGAGGAGTTTTTACCCCAGCTGCTGAGGCACCCAGCTATTGGAAGGCCAGCAAAACAATACTGATAGTTTGAGGACTTCATTACAATATATTTTGTGGGTTTTTTTAAATTGTAATTACTGATGTCATTTTATCAAGGACTTTAAAGAGGGCAATTCTTAACTAAGATAATTTGCATTGAGAAACTTTGTCTATTTGCCTGATCCTTGCTGCCCTTCCACTGAAGTCTGCTGCAATAAATAGTTATGGTTTGGATCGAGATGCTTTATCAGTTCAATGTGGTGATATCTAGTGGCTATTAATTAGTTATGAGCTATTCACTCTAAAATTACTGATTAATAGTCATATTTTCATAAACAGAGACACCAATAATAACAATGTAAAATATATATTAATTTTTATTTGGTTATTTCTCTCTCTTTTTTTCCCAATAATCAGATGACCACCTTCATCATTCATACAGTGTGTTTTCAGTGATATATTAGAGTGGATTTTTTCACAGAATCCAGATGGATCTAAGATTATGCTGTTCCATTTTGAAACAATTGTTGGCTGATTTTTTAAAGTTGCATAAATGGCCACATTTAAGAGAAGAATCCCAAATATTTTCTACTTCTTGAATTGCCCATTTTACAATGAGTTTCCTAGGTAGTTTGGTTTCTATACCAATGTTTATAACCAGCAGACAAATTGATCCAATCTGAGCATTTTTGATATTTCTAGATGTTTTCAATGAAGAACACTAGGCTACTAGTTTGGGAATAATTGATTTAGAAGAATATGAACTTAGTTGTTGTAGGCATGAATATTGAGCCCAATGTTATGACAGAATAATGCTATATAAGCTGCCACACATTACTTTAGCAACAGATTTTATTTCCAAACTGTACACTTTTCCCTTTCCTGACCAAAGGCTCTCTCAAGCAGAGATTACCTGCCGCACAGAAACAGGTGCTGATTTTGTGACACAAACAAACAGGTTTTTTTGTTTGTTTTTTGTTTGGTTTGTTTGTTTGTTTTTTTACTGGGGGAATGTGGCAGAATGGAGTTCCAGAACCTCTTTGTGGAAACAAAATACTCCAAAAATGTTTATTAGGGGTGCCCATGTGTTTCTCTGTCATTTCTGTCTTGAGATTTCCAGCAACTCTTTTTCCAGAAAAAAGCCCTGCAAATAAATGCTTAGTGAAGATTAAATGGAGAACCAAACTTACTGCACTTGTGACCAAATCCAAATGTGAAGATATATTGCCAAAGAAGAAAGGCCAGAGCATTGAACCTGTGTGTCATCTAACCCTTTAAATTGGATGTCTGCTTGATACACTCAGTGATTTCCATGTGGCTTACTGCTATGCCAGCTATAGTGAACCAACCATTCCTTCTAGGCTTCTCCTGACAAAAATATTGGACAGCCCAAAGGGATGCAATGTATCAGAAGACTAAGCATTTCCCCGCCTTCATTGGCTGAAAATGCCATTGGTACACTCTTGAAATCAAGGTGCTTCTGGCATTGTTTCAGAATTGTAGAAACCTCACTAATCCAAATCAATTTCCAGGCATATGCAAGTCAGAGAACAAATAATATGTATTGAATTTCAGCCGCCATCAAAAAGCATTTTGTTAGAGTACCAGCACGGTAATATCCTTGCTCCCTACATGATACATTATCTCCCTTCCCACAGAGATTATCTGTACCATGAAAAACTACTTTCTACCAAGGAGAGTAGCCTTCAGAGCTATCGTTTCTTTTTAGTCTCTTCTTTGCGGGGCGGTGGGGGGGAGACAGACAGTGATCTCAGAGCAACAAATCTATCAACCCTCAGGGAGAAAAGCAGCAGGAATTGACAACACATTGTGAGGAAAATATTTTTAAGGACATATTGTTAGGAAAGCCTTTGATTTTTAAAAAAAATAAAAACCTAAATAATTGAATATTTGTTCCAAGGGACAGTGCGTACCCTTAAAAAATCCAAACTATAAAAACTATTGCTTCACCATAAACAATAAGATTGGTTGTACCATTTATTCTTCATTCTTCTTTTTACCCCTCTAGCATCTATTAAAAGGAAATGGCTCACAATGGATGAGGGATACATACTTAGTAAAATAATCATTATTTCTGTGGATTCTGCCTCTTATGTCAACTCAAAATGTGTTTGGTTGTCATAAACTAATAGTATATGACAATACTGTATGTTTTCAGTTTAGTTGGTGTATATTCACAGTTCTTACCACTTATGAATGGTATTATTTGAATCCTATGCTTCTCCAGAGTTGAAGGTTGTCAAGGTGTGTGAAAAGGTTTTTGTCTCTTTCCTTAAGATAGGAAACAGTGCCTTTAGATATTGGTTTAAAAATTGGCATTTATCCTGCCACATCACTCAGCAAAGTTTTAAACCTTAGTATAGAGGAAGGCTTCAAACATTTTTGAATAGAGTGGTAGGATATATGCCCTTGCGTTTCACATTTCAAATCTGTGACCTATCTTACTCTTTCAACCCATTAATAGACCACTAAAATAGAAAAGTTATTACATGGTCTGGAGTGAAAGGCCATAAGGAGCAACCCATTGCCTGAAAATAGGCTGAGACTCTCTTCTCTGAAAGATAAAGCTATGCAAATAAAATCACAGTGTACAACAGGTGAGGAAGAAGGCCTTTCAGAGCAAGCAGGTCAAAAATAACAGAGTTTTGAGTAAATATTAACATCTGAATGTCAACTGGAATTCATAATATGAGGTTACTATTGTGAATTATACTTTTGAAGTGAAACAACAAAAGAACAACACTCCATTAAACTCAATTATGGCAATGGTTGAAGATGTGATTCAATTTTTGGCATCTCAAAGAATCATGGAGTTGACTAAACTTCTTGGAGAGCAATTCCCAGTCAATATACTAGGCTAGATTTATCAATAGCCTCAGGGCTTTTTTTTTTAGCAGGAGCGCACAGGAACACAGTTCTGGCTGATTCGGTGTTGGGGGTGTGGCTAATATGCAAATGATTCCTGCTGGACTTTTTTTACAAAAAAGCCCTGTGAGAAACAATGGTGACATCAGGGGATGTGACTTAATATGCAGATGGGTTCTTGCTGTGCTTTTCCCACAAAAAAAGGCCTGAATAGCCTCCTGATGTGGTATGAGCCTTATGGCTGCGTGCATTAATTATGGCTGAATTCACCTAAGTGTCTAACACCAACTCTAGAGCACACCTCAGTGATTTTACAATCAATGTATATTTTAGTTTAAAAATATTAAGCTTTTCGTTTCAACTAGGAATGCTTTCAAAATTATCTGTATCCAGATATCTCCCAGAATTTGAATGATGTTGTTTTGTTTTCAGTGTGAAAATATTTGTTTAGGAATTCTCCATCATTATTTTTAATTTCTGAATTCTGGACAAAGCAGCATTCATGTGCAGATTGGCATCATCTTTAGTTTCATTAGTCTCAGCGAGGTATCTTCTCTTGTATTATATTAAAGATCTTGTACATATGTCTACATCAGGATTCCCTTTTACAGTGTGTTTTTGCAATGTGCACGTAAAATCAGTTTCATACAAGGGGAAAAGGTGCAAATAAATTGGAACAACCACAAACGGAATTATCTCCAAATCTAGAATTAATTTTCGGATTTCTCCTCGTTAGACCAAAATTAAAAAGGGGTGTAAAATTGTGCAAAGCAAAATTACAGACCAGTCTAGGAACAGAGTGGGGAATATTCATTGATCCTTTGTTGCAAACAGGAATGCTCTTTTAAAGGATCTGTCATTATGTATCATGATTATTTACATTTATTTTGCAACTGCAGTAAGTAAAAGTCTTTGTTTCATTTGTTAGCATTTACTCTAGAAGTCTCCTGCAGGAGCCAGTATTCTAAGGAATTATGTTCTGCTTTTTGCCTGGTAGCTGTTTGCTGAACCTTCAAGACAATGAACACAGGCAGTTGTCACTGTGAGACTCCTCCTAAAAATGCAAAGTCTTTGTCTGTAAGGATATTTGTTGAGCTGAAGAAGGTTTGAACAGCTGGTGGAGACATTATTTTGTTGGAATTTAAATATTTTTTGCCTGTTTCTGTCTATATTTTAACTGTTAGTTCTGTTTACCAGCTTTTGACTTCCCATTCAGAAGTTCATTAAATGCTCAGTGAGTGAACTCTCATTACATATTTGTTTTTATTTTGATCAGAGTGAAACAGTCTTCTATGCAATTAACTTTTACATAAATGGCTAGAAAATCACCTATAATGAAATTTAGATCCCAGACTCTCTCAGCCTAACACCATAGCTAGACCATATTTAGAAAACAAAGCAAAACAACTTGCATTTCATGTAATTGTCCAACTCAGTGATGAGCCAGATATTGGAAAATGAATGGTGAAGGGAGAGCTGGAGGTAACCAGGTAATGATGGAGGAGCAGATAATATAAGGTTAGAACATTTTGGGAAAGAAGTCATTTAGAAAGAGAGGATAGTGGCTGGATTAACAGAAAGTAGGAGGCTATTCAGTTAGGAAAAATCATGACCAATGAATAATAAACTGTCTGTATGAAGGATAAAATTGGGCAGAGATATGCTCAAGGATGGGGGTGCTGTAATGGTTACTAGCAGTTTAGCCCAAGCCTTTCTTGAATTACTAGGATATGGTTTCATTTGACATTTCTGAAGTCAAATGAATTAAACAAATATGTGGATTCTCACAAAATAGTTTCCAAGACCAAAGACAATGATTCAGTTCTGGATAAAAGTCCAGGCTAGGAGCCTCAGAATCACTGCCATCCCCCACCAGACACCATGCTGGGGGCAAACCAGGGGTGGCCCTTGCCCTGTGTACGGTTGGCAGGTGCAGTGGCGTAAGGAGGGGGGGCGGGGAGGGCGGGTCGCCCCAGGTCTGGGCGGTCTGGGGGGCCCCTTGGCAATGCCAAGGGGCCCCTCAGAAGCCGGCTGCACTCGCCCCCTTCCCCGCCCGCGCGCAGGGCCCGGCGGCGGTGGCGGAGGCCGGAGAAGCGGCGGAGAGGCCGGCGCTGGTCGCTGGAGGGCCTCCAGCGACCAGTGCCGGCCTCTCCGACGCTTCCCCAGCTCCGCGACCGCCGCAGGGCCCCGCGCGCGGGCCTCCAGTGCAGGCGGAGGCCGGGAAGGGCGTCGGAGAAGCCGGCGCTGGTCGCTGGAGGCGCTCCAGCGGCCTCGCCGCCTCGCGGGCGGGGAAGGCGGCGAGACTGGACTCCCATCGGCTTTGAAACCAGCGAGTTAACATTGCAGCCGGGGAGAAGAGGGTGTGGCGCAGGGGCCGCCCCACTTTTTGCAGAGCTACCTGGCTACGGCGCCCTTGAGTTTCTGGAAAGCGGCGATCTGAGGGATACGGAAGGGGAGAGCGATTGCTGGCAGGGAGGGGGAGGCGAACCCACGGTGTTTGCTGCATTTGAAACGCAGGCAGCCCTTGATTGGGGCGGCTTTGATTGCGAGCGGACTGTGTGGGCGTCAAGTTCCATTCACTAGCGGCATCTGAGACCTGCACAGGATGGCGTTCAGCGTCAGCCTGCCAGCCTTTCCCCCATGCCCCCTTTCGGAACACGCTTCCCACCCACGCTGAGCGCTCTCCGCTAGCTTTTATCTGTCATCAAAGAGAGGCGCTGTAATTTGTCTAATCCTGGAGCGTGTAAATAGCATTTCCCCTTGCGCCCTGGGAAGAAGGTTGGCGGCGTGGAAGTGATTGCCTTCCCTGACGCCCTTAGCAAGGGACCCGCTGAATAGACGCGGCCTGTGATGGCATGAGGAGGAGGAGGGAGATGCCTTCTTCGCAGGAAAGCATTGCCTCGCTCTTCAGCGCCCAAAGGGAGCCTCGGCGATGGAATCGGCCTCCGCCATAGATTCTTCTCCCCACCCCGTGCCGCCGTGGGTCTTGAAAGCTGGCACAGGAGTGCTCTGGGAGGAAGACTCCCGGCGTGACCCTTCTAGAAGTGCAAGCGTGTGCCAGAAAAAGTTTTCTTGCTACAAAAAAAGAGGCATGTAACGTCTGTGAGGAGGCTCATCGAAGCCTTGCGTGTGTCTGTTTGCTTGTGACGTCACTTCCTGTTTCCGGCGGCGTGCACACACGTAGGGGGGCCCACATAAATCTTGGGCCCTGGGCCCCGAAAGCCCTAGCTACGCCCCTGGGCAGGTGCAAATTATGTCAAGAGCCTGCTCTTCTTTTCCTCATTTTTCAGAATGGGCTATGAGCAGTAAACCCTCTGTACTAAGAGGCCCTGGGCAGCTGCTCCTGTTCATCATTTGGTAAGACCACTCTGTCCAAGACCTAAAGTTAATTTACACTTTCTCCCAAAAAACAACCTAGACATATTTAGCAAGCTGCCACCAGAAATGGGGAATTATCTCTAAGAATTAATATAGATTTCTGTTTAGTATGGCAATCACTGCACTATTTACCTGCTGGGCCAAAGCAGCGTTCCTCTGGCCAGCAGCCCATACTTTCAGGGAAATGAGTAAGATTGCCTGTCATAAGAACATAAGAGAAGCCATGTTGGATCAGGCTAATGGCCCATCCAGTCCAACACTCTGTGTCACACAGTGGCCAATATGTGTGTGTGTGTGTATACACACACACATATATATATACTATGGCTAATAGCCACTGATGGACCTCTGCTCCATATTTTTATCCAATCCCCTCTTAAAGCTGGCTATGCTTGCAGCCACCACCACCTCCTGTGGCAGTGAATTCCACATGTTAATCACCCTTTAGGTAAAGAAGTACCTCCTTTTATCCGTTTTAACCTGACTGCTCAGCAATTTCATTGAATGCCCACAAGTTCTTGTATTGTGAGAAAGGGAGAAAAGTACTTCATTCTCTACTTTCTCCATCCCATGCATAATCTTGTAAATGCTATCATGTCACCCCACAGTCGACGTTTCTCTAAGCTAAAGAGCCCCAAGCGTTTTAACCTTTCTTCATAGGGAAAGTGTTCCAAACTTTTAATCATTCTAGTTGCCCTTTTCTCCACTTTTCCAATGCTATAATATTCTTTTTGAGGTGCGGTGACCAGAATTGTACACAGTATTCCAAATGAGACCTCACCATCGATTTATACAGGGGAATTATGATACTGGCTGATTTGTTTTCAATTTCCTTCCTAATAATTCTTAGCATGGTGTCGGCCTTTTTGCAATTGCACACTGTCTTGACATTTTCAGTGAGTTATCTACCACTACCCCAAGATTTCTCTCTTGGTCAGTCTCTGCCAGTTCACAATCCATCAACTTGTATTTGTAGCTGGGTTCTTGGCCCCAATGTGCATTACTTTGCACTTGGCCACACTGAACCTCATCTGCCACATTGAAGCCCACTCACCCAGCCTCAACAGATCCCTTTGGAGTGCCTCACAATCCTCTAGTTCTCACCTCCCTGAACGATTTAGTGTCATCTGCAAACTTGGCCACTTCACTGCTTACTCCCAACTCCAAATCATTAATGAACAAGCATGGGACCCGTACTGAGCCCTGTGGCACCCCACTGCTTACTGTCCTCCACTGTGAAGGTTGCCCATTTATACTCACTCTCTGCTTCTTATTAATTAGCCAGTTTTTGATCCACAAGAGGACCTGTCCTTTTACTCCATGACTCTCGAGCTTACTAAGGAGCCTTTGATGAGGAACTTTATCAAAAGCTTTCTGGAAGTCAAGGTAAACAATATCTATTGGGTCCCCTTTGTCCACATGTTTGTTCACCCCCTCAAAGAAATGTAACAGGTTAGTGAGGCAAGATCTTCCCTTACAGAACCCAAGCTGAGTGTTCCTCAATAAGTTGTGTTCATCAATATGCCTACTCATTCTGTCCTTGATAATGTTTTCTACCAACTTTCCCGGTATTGAAGTCAGACTGACTGGCCTGTAATTTCCTAGATCTCCTCTGGAACCCTTTTTAAAGATGGGGGTGACATTTGCTACCTTTCAGTCCTCAGGAACGGAGACAGATTTTAATGAAAGATTACATATTTTTGTCAGAAGATCCACAAGTTCAACTTTGAGTTCTTTCAGAACTCTTGGATGTATGCCATCCAGACCTGGTGACTTATTAGTTTTTAATTCATCAATCAGTTGTAGGACCTCCTCTCTTGTAATCTCAATTTGACTCAGGTCTTTCAACACCCCTTCCAAAATTAGTGGTTCTGGAGCGGGCAAACACTTCTCATCTTCCACAGTGAAGACTGAAGCAAAAAATGCATTCAGCTTCTCAGCCATTTCCCTATCCTCCTTCAGTAATCCTTTTACCCCTTGGTCATCCAAGGGCCCCACTGCCTCCCTGGCTGGTTTCCTGCTTCTAATATATTTTATTATTGTTGGTCTTTATGTTTTTTGCAATATGCTCCTCATAGTCCCTTTTTGCCTGCCTGATCACAGTCTTGCATTTGATTTGCCACAGCCTGTGTTCCCTTTTATTAATCTCACTTGTACTAGCTTTCCACCACTTAAAGGAGTCCTTACCTTTTACAGCTTCCATTACTTTGTTTGTTAACCATGCAGGCCTTTTCTTGTGTTTAAACAAATTGTATTAATCCGCAATATATTGTTACTGTATTCTAAAAGAAAATTAAAGAGATTATGTTATGAGAACTATACATTGCACTTTTCACCCCCTCCTCCTCTCCCATCCTTTTCTTGACCCCTGCCGGTGTTTCTTAAAATTATATAAAAAAAATACAAGGTAATTTTATCAAAACAAGAATCTTCATTTTAAACTAAAGTCTGTAAATCCATCTTTACTTTTTCTCCTTAGACCTTTAATTCTGGAAAGTTTTTTTTTTAATCAAAATTTTTAGTCCATTTATTCCAGTTCAACTATCATCAAAAATCACTAAATATCTCTTTACTTGCCAATGTTTTTCAACATATAGTTTTTAAAATCCAATCCCATTTTTCTGGTATTTTATCTTACTTCCATAACTGCGCATATAATGTCCTTGCTGCTGAAAGCAGATACCACACCAACGTTCTATCTTGTTTTGGAAAACTTTCCATTTGTAATCCCAACAAAAACGAGTCTGGAGACCTCTTAATGTCATAGTCTAAATTTTTTTACATTTCTTGCTGGATCATTTGCCAAAATTGCTTTGCCTTATCACAAGTCCACCAAATATGGTAGAAAGATCCTTCATGTTTTTTACATTTCCTATCTGTCACCTGATTGTTCATTTTTGCCAGTTTTTTAGGTGTCATATACCATCTATATAGCATTTTGAAACAATTTTCTTTAATATTATAACATGTCGATATTTTCATAGAGTTCTTCCACAAGTACTCCCATGAATCCATTTGTATTTCTTTGTTAAAATTAATTGCCCATTTAATCATTTGAGATTTAACTACTTCATCTTCTGTAGACCACTTCAATAATAATTTATAAATTCTTGAAATCAATTTTTCATTGTCTCTCAACAACATTTTTCCAATTCTGTTTGCGCTTGTCTAATACCTTTGCTTTTAATATCCTGTTCCACCAAACTTTTAATTTGTTGCAGTTGAAACCAATTATATTTATACTGTAATTCTTCAATTGATTTAAGTTCCACTTTTCCTCCCTGTATCTTTAATAGTTGATTGTACATTAACCACATCCCTGCATCAATTTCTGAAGATAATTTTATTACTTCCGTTGGCACAATCCATAACGGCTTTCTCCCATCACCATACTTTTTATATTTTACCCAAGTTCTTAGCAGATTTCTTCTTATATAATGATGCGAGAAAAAGCCATCCATCTTGTTTTTCCCATAAAACATATATGCATGCCAAAAAAAATATTACCATGACCTTCTAAAAGCAGCAGTTTGTTATTTAATAACGTCATCCAATCTTTGATCCATACCAAACATACTGCATCGTGATACAATTTTAAATCCGGCAATTGGAAACCTCCTCTTTCTTTTGCATCGGTTAAAATTTCATTTTAATTCTTGGTTTCTTGCCCGCCCATGCAAATTTTAAGATTTTTCTTTGCCATTTACTGAATTGTTTATTGTCCTTCACAATTGGAATTGTTTGAAATAGAAACATAATTCTTGGTAGAACATTCATTTTAATTGCAGCAATTCTGCCCAGCATAGACAAGTTCAATTTATTCCATTTTATCAAATCTTCGTCAATTTTCCGCCAAAGCTTTTCATAATTATTTTTATACAAATCTATGAACATATATATGAACATATGAAGCTGCCTTATACTGAATCAGACCCTTGGTCCATCAAAGTCAGTATTGTCTTCTCAGACAGGCAACGGCTCTCCAGGGTCTCAAGCGGAGGTTTTTCACACCTATTTGCCTGGACCCTTTTTTGGAGATGCCGGGGACTGAACCTGGGACCTTCTGCTTCCCAAGCAGATGCTCTACCACTGAGCCACCATCCCTCCCCTAAATGTTTTTCATAGTAATTTCCACACCTAAATATCTTACTTTTGAAGTAACTTCACACTCTGTTACCCTTTGCAATTCTTCCTGTTGACTCTTTGTCATATTTTTACACAAAATTTTCAATTTTTCTTTATTTATATGAAAGCCTGCCAATTCTCCATACTCTTGAATTTTACGAAGGAGCAATGGTGTCACAAATAAGTGATTTTCATTGATAAACATTACATCATCAGCAAACGCTCTGTATTTGTAAAAAAAGCCTTTCAGTTTCAGCCCCTCTATTTCTTTATCTTCTTGTATTTGCATAAGCAAAATCTCTAGCGTCATTATGAATATCAATGGAGATAGAGGACAACCTTGCCATGTACCTTTGCTGATTATCATTTTCTCCGTCAAATCCGCATTTATACAGTCTTGCTTGTTGCTCAGTATATATCGCCTTAAACATTCATATAAAAGCTTCTCCAAGTCCTAATTTCTCTATCACTACAAACATAAAGTCCCAATTCACATTGTTAAAGGCCTTCTCTGCATCTGCAAAGAATAATGCCACCTCTTTTTCAGGATGCTTCTCATAATATTCAACAATATCTATGACAGTTCTAATATTATCTCTGATTTGTCTCCTGGGAAGAAATCCTGCTTGTTCCTCTTTAATAAAATTATTCAAATGCTGCTTGAGTCGTTCTGCTAGTATCCTAGCATATATTTTGTAATCATTATTAAGTAATGAAATTGGTCTATAGTTTTTTACATTTGTGTTGTCTCTATCTTCTTTTGGCATCAACGAAATTATTGCTTCCTTCCATGTATTTGGTATTTTCCCATCAATCATAATATTTATCAATTTTGAAGTTTTGGTACTGACACTTCTGCGAGGACTTTATAAAATTTTGCTGTAAAACTTGAGGTGTAAAAGTGAAAGAGAAAGATCTCCTTACCTTGCAGCCAAATTTAACCTCCTCAACACCGTTCTCTCCAAAGATGATTATTAAGAAATTGAAATAGTCCAAAGAAGGCTTGAATCTTGATGAGTTTAAGTCAATTTAATGACCACGGAGACCCTTTGTAGATGCTGGAATGTGATTCTTCGATGGGGACTCTTCAAAGCCTAAAAGGAACCCCACTGGGACTCCTCGTCAGCCAAAGTAAATCCCCTCAGAATTCTCCCATGCATGTCTTGGCCTTTTCCCTCACTGAGAAAAGTAGGCAGCAGGCATTGGGGTCGCCTTATCTGCCCAGAACAAAGGCTCCGGTCCGCTCCCCTTTTGAAAAGCGGCCCAACTCTCCATGATCCAACCCCGGAAGCCACCATGCAGGCCTTTTCTTATACCTGTTTGTGCCTTTCCTAACTTGTGGTATATATTTTATCTGCACTTCTAGGATTGTAGTTTTAAATAGCCTCCAAGCTTCCCCAAGGGTTTGACTGTATTTACTTTCCTTTCAGTTTCCTCTTCACATACCTCCTCATCTCAGATAATTTACCCCTTTTAAAGTTAAACGTGGTTGTGCTGGTCTTTTGGGGCAACTCCCTATTTATACAAATGGTGAAATCAATAACGTTATGGTCACTGCTCCCAAGTGGTGCGATCACTTTTACATCTCTCACCAAGTCTTGGCCATTACTTAGGACCAAATCCAGGATCGTCGCACCCCTGGTAGGTTCTGTGACCATCTGCTCCATAGCACAGTCATTGAGAACATCTAGAAACTCAATCTCTTTCTCTCGACCTGAACACATATTGACCCAACCAATCTGCGGGTAGTTAAAATCGCCTATTATGACACAGTTTTTACATTTACCCGTTATCTTTAATCCTTCTATCATATTACAGTCATCCTCTATCTTTTGATTTGCTGGCCAATAACAAACTCCTATAGTTAAATTTTTTGGGGGGCCCTCTATTTCAACCCAAAGCATTTCTAAAAGGGAAACTAATTCTTTGATCTCAGTCTTACTGGACTGTATACCCTCTCTGACATACAGAACAACCCCACTTCCAAACCTTCCCTCCCTATCCTTCCGATATAACTTATATCCAGGAATCACTGTGTCCCACTGATTCTCTTCATTCCACCAAGTTTCTGAAATTCCCACAATGTCTATATTTTCCCCCAACACTAAACATTCCAACTCACCAATTTTACTTCGAGCATTTGTTTACAAACATCTATAATTTCCCAGGCAAGTTAGGCCCACAACATTCTTCCTGCTGCCTCAAGACTTTGGCAGACACTCCATACTGTTTATCAAAATCTCATTGGACAAATCTGATCCATTACGTGGTAGAAAAGTAACAGCTAACCCTTCATCTCTTTGAGATGAGTCCTCCCGAACCAGAGACATTTCATCTCTTGGCTTTCCCTCAAGATTTAGTTTAAAAACTGCTCTGCCACCTTTTTGATTTTAAGCGCCAGCAGCTTGGTTCCATCTGTGCACAAGTGGAGACTGTTTCTTTTGTACAGCTTCCGCTTGTTCCAAAAAGCATCCCAGTGACTAATGAACTTAAACCCTTCCTCCCTACACCATCGTCTCATCCACAAATTGAGACTTCTAATTTGTGCCTAGACGTCTCTCCAGCCTTGCATGAGGAACAGGTAGCATTTCTGAGAAGGCTACCTTGGATGTCCTGGCCTTAAGTCTCCTGCCTAGCAGCCTAAATTTTTCCTCCAGGACCTCACAACTGCATTTCCCCACATCGTTGGTGCCAACATGCACTATGACCACCAGCTCCTCACCAGCACTGTCTATCAGCCAATCTACAACACGCGTAATGTCTACTACCTTCGCACCAGGCAGGCAAGTCACCATAAGGTCAGTACGCGGTTTTGCCACCCAGCTGTCTACTTGCCTAAGGATCGAATCACCAATTACCAAGACCACCACCACCCCCGCCCAGGGATGGTTCCTTGGCGTGAAAGGATACCTGCTCACCAACTGAAGAAGAGGTCCCTTCTGAGGGTACATTCCTCTTATTCTCAGCATGGTGCCCTGTTCCCTCTCAACTCTCACACTCCCTGGCAGCAACAGGGCTGCCACATTCAGATTGGGGTTCATCTAATACATCCCTGAGAGTTTTCTCTGAGTACCTAACTGTCTCTGCTTCTCCAGGTCAGTCACCTCGGCCTCAAGGGTACAAACTCGTTCCCTGAGTACCAGGAGCTCCTTGCATCGAGCACACACCCAAGACTTCTGTCCTGTGGGCAGATAGTCATACATGTGACACTCAGTGCAAAACACTGGAAAGCCCCCATCCCCCTGCTGGCATTCTACATTCATGATAGCTTTTTAAAATATACACTCCCCTTTTAAATCCTGTTTGTATATGTGGTTCTCCTTCTGGAAGGTCTACTTACCTTATTGGGAACACAAGGAAAATAGAAATCTGCGTTCCTGGTCCTTACACAGCCCCCAGGCTAAGAGCCACAGACGAAGAGCTTTTTAGCTCTCAACCTTCAGCTTGCGCCTCTGGCAAGGTGCAACTTAATAATGCAAAGAGGGTGGGGCCTCAGTCTGTCCCAGGAACACAGCCACTCAGCAAGATCACCTTCAGCCCACTCAAACAAACAGCAGTTCCCCAGCAACCACAAACTCAGAATTTTCAGCAATCACAGTCACACAAACTCAGAAATTCTCAGCAACTCCCCCAGCTGTTTAGAAAGCCAACCCTCACCCTTATACCACTTCTCATCTGCTCTCTCTCAGAGCTCTCTGAAATGTGCTCAGCCTCTGGCAGACTTTCCTGGATGACGCTTCCGTCCTCGACCCACTCCATTCCGGCTTTCGCCCGGGTCATGGGACGGAGACGGTGTTGGTCGCCCTGGTGGATGACGTTCAACGGCATCTGGATCGGGGCGGCTCGGCAGTGCTGATGTTGTTGGACCTGTCGTCTGCGTTCGACACGGTCGACCATCGGTTACTGACCTGCCGCCTCGCCGACGCGGGGATTCAGGGATTGGCTTTACAGTGGCTTTCCTCTTTCCTCGAAGGTCGGGGACAAAGGGTCGCGATTGGGGGTGAGCTATCCCGAAGGCGCACGCTTGATTGCAGAGTGCCTCAGGGGGCGGTTCTCTCCCCGATGTTATTTAACATCTATATGCGTCCCCTTGCCCAGATTGCCAGAAGGTATGGGCTGGGTTGTCACCAGTATGCTGATGACACCCAGCTCTATCTACTTATGGATGGCCGACCGGTCTCCGCCCCAGAAAATCTAGACCGAGCATTACAGAAAGTGGCTGGGTGGCTCAGACTGAGCGGGCTGAAGCTAAATCCGGTGAAGACAGAGGTCCTTTGCTTGGGTCATCGGGTTCCTGGGAGGGAAATCCCCCTACCAGCTTTTGAGGGTGCGCCGCCGATAGCGGCGGACAAGGTCAAAAGCCTGGGGGTACTATTGGAGTCCTCCTTAACAATGGAGGCTCAGATAGCAGCCACTGCCAAGTCCGCATTTTTTCATCTTAGGCGGGCAAGGCAGTTGGCCCCCTTCCTGGAGCGCGACGATCTAGCAACAGTGATCCATGCCACGGTCACCTCGAGGTTGGACTACTGCAATGCTCTCTACATGGGGCTGCCTTTGTGCCGAACTCAAAAGCTGCAGCTAGTGCAGAATGCCACGGCCCGGCTGCTGTTAGGACTCCCAAGAAGGGAGCACATCCGGCCAGGGCTCCGGGATCTGCACTAGCTGCCAATAGCTTACCAAGTCCGGTACAAGGTGCTGGTTATTACCTTTAAAGCCCTATATGGCCTAGGACCTGCCTACCTGAAGGACCGTCTCTCCCCACATGTTCCCCAGAGAGTACTGAGATCGGGAACTCAAAATCTCCTAGTTATCCCCGGGCCAAAAGAAGCCCGCTTAAAATCTACAAGGGACCGGGCCTTTTCTGTTACAGCCCCCTCCTGGTGGAACCAGCTGCCGGAAGAGGTGAGGGCCCTGCGGGACCTCGCCCAGTTCCGCAGGGCCTGTAAGACAACCCTCTTCCGGCTGGCCTATGACTAGCTGGTACAAGAAACTGCGTGTAGTTACACTAGATGTCTGCTGTCCCTAATGTTTAAATGGTTTAAATGTCTTAAAATTTTAAATGTATTAATTATTTTAACTGTTTTTATGCTTAAATTCTATTTATGTCAAATTCTTATGTTGTGAGCCGCCCTGAGCCACTTGTTGGGAAGGGCGGGATATAAATCATAAAATAAATTAAATAAATAAATAAGTTGCAGCTTAATAATGCAAAGAGGGTGGGGCCTCAGTCTGCCCCAAGAACACAGCCACTCCTAATCAATCAGCAATAATCACCTTCAGCCCACTCAAACCAAACAAACAGCAGTTCCCCAGCAACCACAAACTCAGAATTTTCAGCAATCACACAGTCACACAAACTCAGAAATTCTCAAAAGCCAAACCTCACCCTTATAGCACTTCTTATCTGCTCTCTCTCAGAGCTCTCTGAAATGTCCTGTCCTGTGAAATTCCTCGAGAACTGGGGGTAGTTCCTGTGGAAAGTGGAGTTTTGGGAAGGAGAAGGAACTCAGTGGAGATATGATGCCAGAGATGACTCCTTGAAGCTGCCATTTCTTCCAGGGGAACAGAGTTTTGTAGTCTGCAGACCAGATCTAGTTGCATGCAGATGGCAGGCCCACACATGGATGCTTGCAACCCTAAAAGTGAATCACTACCTTTCAGTGCAATTATCATCAGCACGACACCTTTCTAACTCTTTGAATACAATGGATTTAGGATATAATTCTGGCTGGGATAGCACTGTTAGTTAAGGTTGCCAGATGAGGCAGACAAGTGGGTGTGGGACTTAGGAGGGAGCTCTTGGAGAAGGAATTCTGAAGTGAGTTCTGAGTGAGCTGCCATTGCATTTAAAGGGACTGTGTTCCTTTTAAATTCTTTCATTTTTTGAACGTGTAGGATGGGCGCACCTTCTTTTAGGACTAATAGCATTAGACCTCCTTGTCCATTAAAAGAACTTGGGGAGTTTTTTGAGGAGAGAGATAAGCAGCTGTGCTGAAAATTTCATGCCTCTACCTCAAAAAGCAGGTGCTCCCAGATACCCATGGATTGATTATCCATTATAAAATATGGGAATTGGTTTCCATAGGATATAATGGAGCACCCAGCAACTATTCCATCCTCCTGCTTTCTGATAGCCCTGAAGCAGGGGTAAAAAGGTAAAGGTAGTCCCCTGTGCAAGCACAAGTCATTTTTGACTGTGGGGTGATGTCACATCATGACATTTTCATGGCAGACTTTTTTATGGGGTGGTATGCCATTGCCTTCCCCAATCTTCTACACTTTCCCCCAGAAAGCTGGGTACTCATTTTACCGACCTCAGAAGGATGGAAGGCTGAGTCAACCTGGAGCCGGCTACCTGAACCCAGCTTCCCCTGGGATCTAAATCAGGTTGTGAGCAGAATTTAGGACTGCAGTACTGCAGATTTACCACTCTGCGCCATGAGGCTCTGTGCCACGGGGAAGGGCTACAAACCAGGAGGCCCCTGCCCCCAATTGGGGATTGGCACTGTTTGGAGAGGTGTGTTCCCTCCTCCTGGAATATGGTCAAGTTAATGACTATTGATGGGCTATCCTGGGTATTCTAAATAGATTCCCAGTTTAAAACAAAAGGTTAAAATGTGTTCCTGATAGCTGTCAGGAAAGACCATAATGCTTTAATGTTTGAGATTAATTCTGGGGAGGAAAAGGGTTTGTGCAAGGATTTATGCTAATTTGCACATTAGCATAGGATAACACTAGCATAGGATAACACAATAGGTACCAGGGTGGAGTATTGAAGAGCAAGAGAGGATTAGGCAGATGTTGCCAGACATCTTTAGAAATGGAGATACTTACCTGGTAGAACTCAGTTATACAGACATTCCATTGCAGGATGGAGGGGAGAGACAGGAACTAGCCTGGAGGATACCTGTTTCTGACCTTTAGACAGAGACCCAGTGTGCAGACTGAGCTGACCTTTAGCCCAAGTCTGAAGTGTTCTCTCTTGACCTGTTTTCGTAGGGACTCTGGCTCAAGTCAATCCTAGGTGACCCTACTGCTTATGGAGGTGCTTCCCTAGGTAAGGCAGTGCCTCTTGGCTACACCACCCATCCCTCCAACTACCACCCACCCCACCCACCTCTTCCTCTCAACTACCCCCACACCCTTGGCACTCCACGACGCCACCCCGCGTGTGATATTCACTTACCCCTCAACCCTTGATGTCTTCCCACCCACAAGAATAACATTGTGTGATTATTATTAATGATGCTCAGCAACAAGACTACACTTGATCTCTTCTTTTACAACAATTTATAACAATATCAGACCAATTCTTAGTTTGTTGCAAGATGCTGTACAACAAGTAACGCAACAATTTAAAGTGACTCCGTCCTTTTACTTTCAGTATTAAAGTCCAGTAAGCAATGAAAGTCTTCAAGATGATTTCAGTCTGTTAAAATTTCAACAGAAGATTATGCATGGGATAGAGAAGGCAGAGAAAGAAGTTCCTTTCTCCCTTTCTCACAATATGAGAATTCATGGACACTCAATGAAATTGCTGAGCAGTCAAGTTAGAACAGATAAAAGGAAGTACTTCTTCACCCAAAGGGTGATTAACACATGGAATTCACTGCCACAGGAGGTGGCAGCGTCTGCAAGCATAGACAGCTTCAAGAGGGAATTGAATAAACATATGGAGCAGAGGTCAGTGGCTATTAGTCTCAGGGTAGTGTTGGAACTCTCTGTCTGGGGCAGTGATGCTCTGTATTCTTGGTGCTTGGGAGGGCCACAGTGTGAAGGCTTCTAGTGTCCTGGTCCCACTGATGAACCCCTGATGGTGCCTGGGTTTTTTGTCCACTGTGTGACTCAGAGTGTTGGACTGGATGAGCCATTGGCCTGATCCAACATGGTTCTTTAATGTTCTTAGAAGTTGATAGAGGCATGATGACATGCATCCTAGGTTTTAGTATTGCATGTTTCAATAGTGTATCTTCATCTGGTCACCTTTGTCTATTCAGAGCTGAAAAAAATCGTATAATCACAATACCTAAACAATACAAAGATCCAATAGGATCATACAATTATGACAGACTTGTCCCTGCTTAAGAGTTCAACCGCAACTAATTGTCACAATTGATGTCAGCAGCATAGTTCTATCATATCCACAAATACCCATTAAATATTGGAAAACTATGTTAGCTTCACCTGTGCTAACTGGAATAAAAAAAATTAAAGCTACAGTGCAGAATTAGGGCAAAATTAACAAAGGCACAATTACAGAAAAGGCAGTCAAATCCGAGGAAGCATTCAGTCCATATGGAATAACAGTGTGAAATTTGTTTATTAAAAAAGCTTCCTTCTATAGCAAGGTTTTATGAGCATCTTCCAAATTGTAACAATGTGTATTGACCCTAAACACTAAAGCACACATAATATAATCAGGATTATGATTTATTCCAGACAGTGAAACACAATAGGGGCTTCCTGGATATTGAGTCTCATCCTGGACCTATGATCCCAAACCCTAGTTTTCATACTACAAATACTTGACCCCACATAATATTTTTCATGACGGCATTTTAAAATGTAAAGTATTCTTTTTGACACACCATCGGTTAACTATTGTAGTTTCCAAGTAAAATTATTAAGTGTGATTTGCTTAAGTTACATTGTATGAGGGCACACAAGGTATTTACCACAAGTGTTGGGATCCTGTCATGCCCTTCTAAAAAAATATCAGAATGCACGGGCATATCACAAACATTCCTGCCTCTTTTCCATCTGACTTGTGGGGACTGTGAACAGCCCTGTAAAGAGTCAATAACATGCCAAGACTTTATCTTCAAAAGATTCTTCTTGGAAGGAATCTGTAATCCTTGCATCTCTTTTTTACAGTTAATTGGTGTATTGTTCCCATTTTTCCCTCTATTTTGTCCTGTTCAGGTAATGTATTTCCATGTTGATCTTTCAGCATGCCTAACCATGCCTTAAATTTCGCTTTGAAATGCGCTGAAAAGGGAAGGGCAGATGTAACTGGGGAAAACTTGGTGGAGAAGTAGACAGCCTTAATATAGATGTTTGAAGTTGAACCAAAGGTTTTACCGTATGCAGTAGCAATGACAGCTAATTTTAGGATTAGCATTTTAAATTTTTGGAGAGGGCAAGAGTGAAGCGTAGTGAGTGAAGTGTAGTGTAGCAATGAGGTACTGGACTGTGAAGTGTAGTGAGTGAAGTGAAGTGTAGTAATGAGGTATTGGACTCTGAACTAGGCATGGCCATACTAAGGGTGATAACAATACTTTTAAAATGTATATGCCACCATAGTTTCCATGTGTAAGGTAAGTTACAAATCATTGTACAATTTAAATAAAAATAATGATTACATTAACAGATTTATAAAAGAATGCAGACCAAAAAGGTGTGGATCTAAAGGATATGGAAGCAGAACAGGTTTTAGGACTTGACAGTATTTGGTAAGTGAAAGAAAAAGGGAAAGGGGTTTTCAGAGGGCCCCGAAATGTCTCTTGAGTTGCAGGGACATGTTCACCATGCTCTACTGCTGCAAGATACATAAAAGGCAGACTGACTTTCACATTACCTGAATTTACTGCCCCCACCAATCTTTTATCTTGGCCCAAACAAAATGCAAAGACCTACACAGTGGAACATGGTACCTGCAGCCTCAGAACACTTATAATGAAGCTTTTAAGAGGCTCTTTTCTTAAAAGGGTGCTGTCATGCATCCTTAAAGCTTTGCTCTTTCTTTTGTTCTCTATTGTGTCTTAGAAGCTTCAGAAGCATGATACGCATGCCTCTCCTACCCAGACCTATCAATTTTGTTCTTTTCCTTTTGGCAAGCAGTGCTCTCTCTTTGTTTGACTGGAGCTGAAATTGACTTTGCTGTTTTTGTTTGACAACAGTAGCCATTTCTGCTTGCAACCACACAGAGAAGGCCTTATTAAACTAAAACATCCTTGAGCACCAGGTTGATTGATAGATGAAAAATGGATTACATGACCCAGAAGAAGTCCCTTCCCAACCTCAGATAGCATTATACATCTCAAAGAACACTGTTCCCCCTTTCTCTTTATCCCTTGTTTGCAGCAGTTTAATGTCAATGTAATGTTGTGATGGGGGGCCTTTTGAAAACAGCTATGACCTTCTTAAGGGGTCTTGAGTTTTTTCTTCCAAAGGTTATTGTACTTTGCCATTTTACCACACATCTATACTTGGTGTGTGGCAATATTGTTCATACTGTTTCATATAACAATATAGAAATCCAGATGCTCCTATTTGTATGGTTTTAAGATTCAGCAACTACGTACTTTGTCAGAGTACAGCTGCCATTCCACATACTGGCTTTCTGTTTGTGCTGAATCAATCCTCTAGTAGCTTCATTGGGCATCTGTGAGTTCCAGACTTACAGGAAATGAATAATATTATAAATATCCTTCATGACCCTTGTTAGTCACGTTTTCTCTAAATTCAAAACCCCCAGTCTCCTAAGCCTTTTCTCACAGGTAATGTGCTCCAACATCCTTGATAATCTGGTTCCTTTTTTCTGTAATCTTTCAGTGCTACAATATTCTTTTTGATACAGAATAATCAGAATTGTATTCTGCATTCCAACTGTGGCCATATCAGAGATCTATGCAAGGATAGTATGAATTCTGGGCTGGTGTTATCAGTTTTAATCCTAAGAACCCCTGGTGTAGAATTTGCCTTTTTTTCCCCACCAGTGCTGTCCATGTGTCAAGAAACTGAGAGACACCTAAGTGTTTGTAGTTTCAATGTCTTATGTTCTAAGGCTTTCAGAGTTTGCACCAGCAGAATTTCAAATATAATAGGCACTTAATTAGTTACAGGTGGAGACTAATTGAATACACCTGTGAAGTCAGCTCACAAGTGACATAGATTGTTTAGATCTAGCCTTGACAGGTTAGCATCTAGAGTCAAGGCTATATAAATAAATAAATAAATAAATAAATAAATTTTATTTTTATATCCCGCCCTCCCCCACCAAAAGGCGGGCTCAGGGCGGCTCACAGACATGACTACGTCATGATTCAATTAAAAGCAGATAAACATTATGAATACAATACAATTACATATATAGATTAAAATACATAAAAATAGGTGCTATAATTTCTGGTGTCACAATTACATATTATCAGCTTCAGTTACAACATAAGATGGCTAGAGTTAGAATGATTTTATCAAGTTAGTCTGGTCCTAATTCAAATGCGAGTTGGAAAAGAGAGGTTTTGCAAGCCCTGCGGAACTGGTTCAGGTCCCGCAGGGCTCGCACCCCCTCTGGGAGTTGATTCCACCAGCGCGGGGCCACTAATGAGAAGGCTTGCTCCCGAGTTATCTTCATTCTAGCCTCTCTTGGCCCAGGGATTTGTAGGAGGTTTTGGGAGCTAGATCTTAACGCTCTCCTGGGGACATGCTTTTAAATTGGATCTTGTCAGCGATTGACTGACCAATCAGCCAGCATGGATAAAGTCAGGCCGGGAGCCCACTAAAGAAGGAGCTTCTACTTTTTGAAGCCAGATGCCAGAAAGATGAAAGGAGAAGATTTGGACTGGGTCTAGTCTGTTTTAAATAAAAGCACATCTTTCAGTGAATTTAGAAGAGGGTCACTCTGTTTAGGATTGCAGTTTAAGTGATATGGCAGTGTATCTTAAACATATATAACTGCTGCATCATTTAAATTGGAATCCTAAATAGAGTTAACTGTTGGGAGCTTAAATTGTACTTAGTTGCTTAATACAACAGAATTGTCAGAGAACTCTCAATTGGTTGATGGATTTAGATTCCAAAGAGCAATGTTATATTTAATTCAATGTCTATTATTAAGGGAAAAAAATCAGCGTTTGAAGGTTCAGTCCATGTTTTATAATGTAATTATGTCTTGAATTACTGATCAGGTGCTTAATGCCTTTTGGGATAAGGGTTGGGATATCCTCTCGAATGTCACAGGGCATAATCCTGAACCCTGTGCCCTTAGGCCAAGTCATTTGTACTTCTGGGGTTGGCTGTCTTCAATATGCTGGCAATGCACAGCTTATATACATCCTTATCCAAATCGCTTTGTGATGAAGTACAGCTGCTAAATTGCCATCTGGCAACTGTGAACAAATGACACTAAATTCTGGAAAGACTGAAGAAGTGTTGGTTGAGAAGGTGGAGTTCTTGAAGGACAATGTGCTGCCCATTTTCAATGGGGTTCAGCTGGAAATACATTATGTTGCCCATTTTCATGGGGTTGAGCTTACTGCCTCAGTTAAGACTCTTAAGGTTATACTGGACTCTGCATTATTGCTGATGAAGTGAATTAATGCAGTTGCAAAAAAAGGCTTTCTTTCAACTCAGCCTAGCTCAAAAAAAGGCCTCTTACCTAGAGAAGGCTGATCTGGCTGTCTAGATCCATACCATGGTGACATCAGGGCCAGACTATTCTAATGCACTGTAATCTCCCCTCACAATCCATTTGGAAACTCTAATTGTGCAAAATGCAACAGTTGGGTATTATCAAGAGCTAGATGGTATATGCAAATTATTCCAAACTGTAGATTTCAAAATTGCACTGTCAGCTGCTTTGTGGTGTTTAGCCTCTTTGACAGAATAAAACTGTGTTAATTTTTAAGAAGCTTTTTATACAGGCCCTATTACTTCAAAATCCCAGATGGAAATGCTTCTCAATCCATCTGGGAATGAAATTTTAACTTTATTTGAACCCCCATCCTATCTTTATATGCTGATGATACTTAAACTGTCATATATGTTTGAATCCTGTAATGCACTACCTACAGCACAGGTAAGGGGAATTTTGCTGGGATTCCTTCAGAACAACGTTCTTTGTGATTGCTCCTTGTCAGTGGTTGATTTGTAAGTGCATGTTTTCTTTTGTTCCAAACACCTTGCTTCCAAAATGGTCATCAAACGTGATCCCCATAAATTGATATTGTTCTTGAGCGGTTTTTGTAAAACCCGTGCAGTTGATGTGGCTAAATTATTTGCTGTTGTTTTTTATTCTTTTAATGTATGGCCTATAAGGTGTTAAACCTGAATAATGTGAAAGCATATTGCCCCCCCCCCCCCGTCGGAAGAACGAGACAAACAAAGTATATGGGTAAACAAACAGAGCAACTTTATTGAACATAACACGGCATGGGGCAACCTAAATAGCCGGACAGGCCAAGGGAAACCCCTGACCCTTCCCTGTCCGGTGGGGCGAGCCACCCAACCCCCAGCAGTAGCCAATTAATACCGGCTAATTCCAGGCTGGCAAAAGCCAGGTATACCCTCCACCAGCCAGGCACCGTATTCCAGAGCAGCCTACCAGAGAAGGGAACCCTCTAGCGGGCATCCCAGCAAAGAGGCGTATAGCCCATCTGCCGTTCCATCCTGCCACATTCCCTGAAACAGGGAATAAACCGAGGGTGCTCACTGGTTAACTAACTAGCCAATAAACTCCTGCCACCACAATGGCAAGCCTCAGCTTAGGTAATTGTGCCCACCAGTTGGCCTAAAGCCAAATGAAGCCCCAGCCACAGTTCATGCAAAAAGACCCTGTTACCCTTCACGGACAGGTGAACACCGTCCTGCCGATACAGGTCCGCCAACTCAGCCCTTATCACAGGGTGCAGCAAATAAATGCCCAGGTCTTGACAAAGCGCCTTCTTAATTGCCCTGTTAGCCTTGCGCCTGGCTCTTTCGATCCCAGCTGGATCCCATGCAGCCCTCCAGACCCTGTGAGGAAGAATGGCAGACCACACAATCAGCACCTCGGGCCACCTGCTCCGTATGACCCGCAGGTCCTCAATGGCCTGCAGCGAAAGGGGCCTCCCCTTCAGCAAACCAAGGTTGATACCACTGAGGTGGATAACCAAAATATGTGGCAGAGGACCGTTCCTTCCATGGAAAAAGAGTGGCAGGAGCACACGTAGATAGATAGATAGATAGATAGATAGATAGATAGATAGATAGATAGATAGATAGATAGATAGATAGATAGATAGATAGATAATTTTATTTATATCCCGCCCTCCCCGCCGGAGCAGGCTCAGGGCGGCTAACAACATCATTCAATTTCCCTTATACAAAAGACAAGGTTACATTAACATTAAACATTAAAAAATTCTGATAAGTTTAAAATCACTTAATTAAATTGATAAAAGTGCTAATGCTAATTGTGCTTTTATAATGGCGGTAATCATTAGCAATTTCTTTCTTCGTCAGCGAAAGCCAGTCGGAAGAGGAAGGTCTTGCAGGCCCTGCGGAATTGTTCAAGGTCCCGCAGGGCCCGCATTTCCTCTGGAAGTTGGTTCCATAGGTTCGGGGCTGCAGAGGAGAAGGCCCGGTTACGGGTGCATTGCAGCTTCACCTCTTTCGGTCCGGGGGTGGTCAACAAGTTTTTTCCAGCTGACCTCAGTGCGAGCACAAGGCAAATGCCCTGCTCATGGCACTGACCCAAGGGGATCACAATACCTTTCTGCTTTTGATCAATCTTGGACCTCTGTACCCTGATGGATACCTGGTCACCCTCAAATTTTACATCCCCTGAATGAAGGGCTCGACCGGAGGAATCATGGCACGAGCTAAGCACTAGTTTGCTAACTCTGAGCACCCCAAAGAAGGCCGTTAAAGCTGCAGCATGAAGCAGTAAAGCCTCCAGTGTAGACTTACATACTACCTTCCAAACCGCATGAAAGCCCCTTAAAACTGAAGGAGAGAAGGGGCGCCTAGTATCCAGCTGGGGGGCCTTGCTCACGAGCCCAACCCTCTAACATCTTGCACAGCCGAAAATCACCTGTGGTATCAACAAAACCTTTAATCTTGCTGTCAAATGACAATGCTGCCAACTTTGCCCTTATGGATTTAACCACAAGCCCCTTACCTTTTAAATGGATGCAGAACTGCATGAGGTGCTGAGCTGGAATGGGCCACTGCGAGCCCAACCCTACCTGCTCCCAAAAAACTTGAAACTGCTTGATGGCCCAAATATAAGCCCTCCTGGTACTGGGTGCCAGGGCTAACAGCATTGCCTGGTCGGCCTCAACTCTCCAAGCCGTCACATTTTCAGTGACATCTGTGCCAGCCGGTGGTCGGCTTCTGGTGCAAGCTGTCAAAACCACCCCATCTGCTGGCAAGACAGAGCGTCTGCCACTCCATTGCAAACACCTGGCACATGCTTAGCAAGAAAATGTTCAATCGCAGACTACGTAACATGAAAGCCCTAACAAGGCCCATAACAGGAACAGATTTGGAAGTCAAAGTGTTGATGACGTGAACCACAGCCATGTTGTCGCACCAAAAATGCACAACATGATTGGCCAACTTGGCCCCCCATAGCTGAACTGCAACCACTATTGGAAAAAACTCCAAAAATGTAAGGTTGTGGCAAAGTTCACTCCTCAACCACTCACTAGGCCAACTTTCCGCGCACCAATGGCCGCGGAAGTAAACCCCAAACCCCACGGAACCGGCTGCATCAGAAGTAATCTGAAGATCGGCCTCAATCCTCATATCTTCACGCCAAAACGAAATGCCGTTAAATGAGGACAAAAACGGCTCCCAGACCTCCAAATCTTGACGCATGCCTCGGCTAATCCTAATACAGTGGGGCAAACGTAACCCGCCCATGGCATCACAAAGTCACCGTAAAAATGCCCTGCCAGGAGCCACAACTTTGCATGCAAAGTTAAGATGGCCCACAATCTGCTGAAGCTCCAGCAACGAAATCTTGCACTTACCCCTCAAAGCCGCCAGTTTCAACCGCAGGCCCTGAACCTTCTCTGAAGGAAGCCGTGAAGCTTGCCTCACTGTGTCCAACTTGATACCTAAAAAGGTCAAAACCCGTGAAGGGCCTTCAGTCTTTTCGTAAGCCAGCAGGACCCCCAGGTCCTCTGCCAGCTGCAGAAAAGAATGGAGCATATGGGCACACTGGCCAGACCCTCCCACGCCCACAAACAAAAAATCATCCAGATAGTGCACTGAATTGGCAGAGCCCACCGTCCTACACAGGGCCCATTCCAAAAAGGAGCTGAAACACTCGAAGGCAGAACACAATATGGAGCAACCCATAGGCAAAGCCCTATCCATGTAATATTTGCCCTCAAACATAAACCCCAAAAGCTCAAAGTCATCGGGGTGCACCGGAAGAAGGCGAAATGCTGACTTGATGTCACATTTTGCCATTTCAGCTCCCAACTCCGCAACTCCGAACCACTTTGACCGCCAGGTCAAAAGAGGTATAACAAACCGAACACAAATAGTCAAGAATGGCATTGCTCACCGACCCCCCTTTTGGGAAAGACAAGTGGTGAATAAGCCAGAACTCCCCAGGCGCTTTCTTTGGCACCACACCCAAAGGGGATACCCTTAAGTTAAGGACAGGCGGACTGTCAAAAGTGCCCAAAACGCGGCGCTCCGCACACTCCCTATGTATCTTGTCTCGAACAACCTGCTCCATCCCCTGGAGTGAATGTAAATTCTTTGCCATACAAGGGCCCCTAGGGCCCTGAAATGGAATATGAAACCCAAAAAAGAAAACGTCTGCAAGAAACTTTCTATCCAAGGCCCTGGGGTAATCAGCCAAAAGCTCATTAAGTACCCTCAGCCTGATGGGGCTGGGTCCCTTTGTTAGCTGACTGGGTACCGCTACCACCACCTGGCCGCTTCCCCCCTGACCTGGGCTTGGATTTACTGCACGCTGACAAGGCATGTGAACCCCCACACAGCGAGCACTCGTGCTTATACTTTCACGTTTCCCTGTTACAAACGCCCTGCGATGTGTACTCCCAGCACAGCCGGGGTTGAACCGGCTGCCCTGCTGAAGCGCGGGGACCAACTACATCTGCCTGTTTGCTCACCAGATGACCGCTGTCTGACCTATCCCCACTATTGGGCTTAGCCGGGGACATCAGCTGTAGCCATAGCTGTTGATTAATCTGGTCCCAAGGTATTGCAGAATTCAACGCCGCCCTCATACGGAACTCCTCGTCATACTGCAGCCACACAGCAGTATTGAAACAGCCCCTGCAGGTGCTCTTGATCTCCGTCTCCGGTTTTGCAGGTGGGACTTCAACAGAGAGGCTTCCGCGTGTGTTGCTCCACTGCCCCCGCACTCCCTCAGATGTTTCTACCCGCCACTCTGGATGGAGCCCCGCCCATGGCGAGACTGCCCAGCATGCAACAGGGAGACTGTTGCACTCTGTTCCGGAAAAAAAATTAAATCTGAGCTGTGCCCTCTGTTGTCTCTCCTGCTTGGCATCTGCTGCACATTCCCTGGGCAAACCCCCCTCCCCGTCAGTGGCCTCTCCGAGGGAATGCCTGGGAGGGTGGGAAGACTTGGTTTTGGAGAAGGGAATGGTCTATGAGCTGCCACACTGCCCCCCACGTGGCTGGACAGGGGAGGGAGAGTGCCGCCCCTCAGCCTGCCCGAGCTGACAGCCTACTGGATCCCACAGGGCTGTTGTGCGCAGGGTACTAAGGAGGGACTGATGAAGTGGACTCAGAGTTCTGCGGCTGATGCACTTGCACTCTGAGTTCTGCAGCCCCCAGGAGGGGTGTTTCATGCACATGGCAGGGGGCGTCAGGGCAACACAGGGGGTCTCTGGGTGGAGGGGTGTCTGCTGCTGGGCTGCTCACTCCCAGACACACCTTTCAGCCGCTGTCTATGACAGTGAACTCCTGTACTTGGTATTTCCTGCTTGTCTGTCTGCCATTGGCAGAGTCTCTGACAGCGAGAGGGTGTGATGGAATTGATGGCTTCTCCGTGGTCCCATGTGGGCCAGTCTTGCCCCCACCCCCGCCTCACCACCAAGCCAGGCTTCTCATGTGTGCATGCTCAGCCTCGCTCCTGTTCCATCCCCATGTTGGTGGGACGTCTGTCCTTTGCCTTTGATGGTCTGCCTATCATTGACTCCGTTCTCTGTTTGCGGGTGGGTTGGGAATGGCTATCAGCCTCTCTGGGGCCTCCTCTCCCCATCCCTGACTGTCATGAGCCACAGCGCATGTGCCAGGACTGGTCAATGGGGGGGTGGGCTGGCCATCCCTGCTGGCTGCCTTTGCCTCCCTTACATGCCTATGCCAGTGGCGTTGCCATAGAGACGTCTCCCTCATGGCAAGCTATGCCTCTCCCCTCCATGCTCCAGCATGCTGAAGTCCTCAGGAAGTCTACTAGCAACCCGGCAGCTACGCCATAGCCAGCTGCCACTTATGTTTGGATTGGGCTGCCCATGTGTCATGTTAGTTTACTTTGCTTCAGTTTTTAAAAATTCTGGTTTATTCTATAAATACAATAAATAAATAAATAAATATTTTAATAAATATATAAGTGATAGTATAGTGAATATTGTACAATAGATTTTTCCCCATATGTAAGAATGGGTACAACCGTTGGGTGTCCAACTCCTTGTCAAACAATAATAAAATAGAATTAATTGTGGAGTGTTGCCTGTGCCGTAGGAAGCAGTGATCCTCTGTTTGGTTAGCAGCACAGAAAGAATCTGCAGTCAAGCATTTAAGATCAAACAATTCAGTAATTAAATTGGAGGAAAATCAGGCAACTGTTTCACTTTTGATATTGTTTGTTTTTTATTAATACAAGGAGGATTATATGCCTTACTGAGAAGATAAATTTCCTTTTACAAATTGAGAAAAATCATTCAGTTTTAAAAGTTTTATTCCCCAGTAGTTTATAAATAATTCAGAGTCGTTAAACAGGCTCAAGAAGTGTGTGATATTACAAATATTCTTGAGTTCACTCCTGGATAGTGCTTCTGCTCAAACTTTTTGCTAAGGGAATTTGTAAGAGATTTGATTCCTCATATTCAAGGGCTTTTTTGCATACAAGTTCCTACCCTGGGGAAGGGAGTAAAGTTTGCACAACTAGCTAAAATGTTCAGCCAGTGATTAAACACAATAAGATACATGATTTAGGGGAGCAGCTATGATATTCTGGAACAAGGGGCTGCAAAATCCCACTACTGTTATTCCATTAAATGCAGCCAAGAATTAATACACCAAGGAAAATTCTGGTGCACAGACAATATGGCAATAAGGGTCCTGTTTCTGTTGTAAATATAAGCATACAAACATCAGATCAAAATATGTATAATAAAATATCTTTTCCACCAGAATTAATTTCAAGTTCCCACAATGAAGTGGTGAGCAAAATTAAACCAAATACTCCTACTGCTAGTTTAATGACAGGAATGAACATGTGTACACCAGCTTTTGTTGCACCATCTGCTTCCTCCATGCACTTTCTGATCCATGTTCAGAAGATGTGGTGTTTAAATTCAGTGACAAGCTAAGATAATTCCAGTTTCATGATCTCTTGCATCATCCTCTGCCAATTTTCTAAGGCCAGGTCTAACATGTTACTGTGAATTATGAATATTCTTTCTAGTACAATTTCCTCAACCTTCCCAATGGATAAATTAGAATTTTTGCACATGCAGATGAGGAATGTTTTTTCTCTCTTACAGAGATTGCACTGTTATATTTTTGTCACATATTTTGTTTTTTGGCTGAGTTTAGACAAAAATATACCTAAATAAGAAACGTCAGCTATATTTGACCCCCATGTGGACAGGAAGATAGACAGCAGTAATTACACCTGAATTAGACAGTGTTTGCAGTGGAATAATAGTTGTTATCCTCAAGGTATTAATCTTGCTAGCTTCCTTACTGTAAATGGTACAATAAAACTTAAATTAACGTCACTCCTACCCTGCTTGCTTGGGATTAATTAGCCTTTCCAGAGCACTCTCCCTTAGCTCATTCTTGCCTAATTATATCTGGTTTTTAGTTTACATTGCTCAGTCTTGTAATGTATGTTTTAAAGAGTATTCACAGAGGCTTGCTTTATTCATATCAAGATTACCTAAATGGATTTTTTTTAATGAATAAAATTGGAATCTGAATTTATTTCTTTGTCTCACAGGGATTGGGTTGTAATCTATACCTTCAGCAACATGTTGTCTGTTATTGCCCATCAATAAAAATGTGTACATTAATATATTTGCAAGACATTTGGCCATGCTAAAAAGTATTATTTTTGAATACATTTTTAGATATTGTAAACATGGTAATACCTGCAGAACAGAATATTACAGTAAAATAAAGCGACAAGTAGAACATAAAGATATACAAGAGTAATATTAGAATACCAAGAAAGTTTTTATTAACATTTTGTAAATATTACTTTCTAAAAAAGAGAGATGTGGTATATTGAGTGTCTTAATAGTGGCCCTTTCCAGACCATTGTTAAGTTCTGTTCTTTTATTGTAAATTGAAATTAATTATCTGCATATTTTAACTTGTTGTGCACTGCTCTGGCGAAGGGCTGTATATAAATTTAATTAACAACAGTAATTTGCTAGATTGCTTTTTTCCCATTATGTGTTGTGTATAAAATCCCTTCTATAAACCTTCCCTTTGTTGATCCAAGCTACTGTAGCCTTGCATTAGACTACTGTGTCATGCTATAGGTTGAACTGCCCTTAAAAACAAATTATTGTGAAAATGGAAATGCAAGTAAGGTTAAAAATACGTTTGACTGAGTGCATCCTTTTTATTTAATTTCTGCTTGGGTAAGAGCCGTAGCACAAATGGAAAATTTGTGATGGATCTAACCCAGAATCTTTAAATGTCATATCCAGTGATCCTGATCTAAATCAGGCACCTACACACCTGGGAAGAGAGTTCCGAGTAGTGAAATTGCAGTGTATATCTCATAGAAAGTCCTTGTGTGTACTGGTGCAGCTTCCCCAAGAGAAAAGGGCTAGGGTTCAGCAAGGCTTGTCAAAGGCAAGGTTGCAGAGGATAACCAAAGTCCAGTGTAGGGTTAAGGAGCTCCAGGCAGCAAGCCCAGTTCCAGAAAAGCCAGCTGTCAAGTCCAGTTCAAGGTTGTAGAGGTCCAGTAGTAGCAAGTCTGATGGCTCAGTAGCAAAGTGCACTTGTTGCTCTCACAAACTGCTGCTTCTCCTCGCTGAATGTATAGCCAAGTCTTAATGATCTAAATTCTCAGCCAATTCCTTGGCAGTCATCCTGAAACTACTCGCTCATCGCTTCAACTGACAGCTGATGACAGGCCATGCAACTCCAGCAACTCTAAACATCCCTGATAGTGTCAACATTGCAAGGGTATTGGTGATCTAGGTGGGCTGGGAATGGCTTCTAAAAGTTAGTTTACTGCTTCAGAGCTACGTGTTGGCTCAGTTTCAGCTGCAGGCTGTGACTCCTGATCAGCTGATAACCTGATCTCTTGTTGTTCTCCTTCTGGCTCAGAATCAGCTGCAGCTGGATGTTCAATTAATGGCTGAAAGCTGGCTGCGGGCAGCTCTTTGTCTGATGAATCCATGCTGTCACTGAGCACAAACTGACTTATGACATTGTGGTGAATCTAGACTTATGACATTGTGGTGAATCCTTTAATAGTTAGGACTAGGGATGTGCATTTGGATAGATAGATAGATAGATAGATAGATAGATAGATAGATAGATAGATAGATAGATAGATAGATAGATAGATAGATAGATAGATAGATAGATAGATAGATAGATAGATAGATAGATAGATAGATGATGATGGATGGCAGGCAGGCAGGCAGACAGGCAGGCAGGCAGGCAGGCAGGCAGACAGACAGACAGGCAGACAGACAGACAGGCAGACAGACAGACAGACAGACAGACAGACAGACAGACAGACAGACAGACAGACAGACAGACAGACAGACAGACAGATAGATAGATAGATAGATAGATAGATAGATAGATAGATAGATAGATAGATAGATAGATAGATAGATAGATAGATAGATAGATAGATAGATAGATAGATAGATAGATAGATAGATAGACAGACAGACAGACAGACAGATAGATGCAGGACATTATATATATGGGCTCCCCAGAAGTCAAATCAGAATCCCTGCTCTTATTCGGCTTTCCAATTAGATATTGCCATATAGGAGCCAAATCTATTTGCCTCCTATATGGCAATCGTGAATACCATGCAGAATCCTGGCTTCTCTTTTACTCCCCCCTTTCCCTTTGCCCCACTTGGAAGCAGGGGAAGGAAAAGGGGAAGTTGAAATGCTGTCAGCATTTCTGCCTGACGGCAGGTTGGTGAATTGTCACCACTAACTGGCAGAAATGTCTGGCTTCCCTTCAACTCTCCCTTTTCCCTTTTCCCCATGTGGAAGTTTAAACCCCTTCTCTGGAGTTGTGCTACAGTGGCAGTACTATTTTTCCACTGTACACTATGAGCCTATAGGGTATAATGGAGAGACTCCAAATAAGGGGTTTAACGTTGAACTTGGCAGGCCAGATAGGGAAGTGAAGGGGGGGCTTTAAAGATGCCTCTGGGATCCCTCCTTGCTTCCCCAGCCAGCCTGCCAAGCTGAGTATTTCCTGAACCCCAGCATAATACTGATAATGGGATTCAGGAATATTGGCATTTACCAATATTTTTGGGGTTAAGTTTACCTGAATCTGAAAAATATTGAATTTTTTTATGTGCACATCTCTGGTAAGGGCTTTAGAAATGGAAGCATTCATCTTAGCCAAGGCTGTGCTATGGATGCTGAACCTCTTTCTGTTACTCTGTAATGGGAAAAATAACACGTCAAAGGATGATCTACTGATCACCAATAGTTTTACAGGCATGCATATTCCATAAGCTAATTTTAGTGTATCCAGAGTTAGTGCAGTATTAGTTTGCATGGGTACAAAGATTCTGCAGTGAAGAAAATGTTGGGGTTGGTTTTTTTTAGTTTTAACTGATAATGGTTTAACTATTATTGTAAGCTGCCTTAAATTAAATTAAAAGGATAAGGTACTGTCAACAAATAGACAAATAGCAAGAAGTGCAGACATCCATATTTGGAATGCAGGCAGGCAATGCACAGATACTGTGAAGCTGTGGTTAAACCCAGTTTATTTCCCTCTCAAACCTCAAAGCCTTGGAGTCTGTCTGCCACCTCCAGCATTCTATATGCACATTGCTAAAGTCCTGGCAATCATCAAACCAGGATCCCTCCATTCATTTTCTTTATGATTAACTAATCAGCAGGTATTCCTTTTCATGCTACAACAGCAACCCTGTATCTTTGCACACTTAAGGAGTTTTATCAATAAAGTAGTCCAGAGAAGAACTGAATCCTGGAAGTCAATTTTCTTATCTCAGCTCAGGGAACTTACATGGATAATTCCCATTCATGCTAATAGAAAATTACCTGCTTAAATTCCCTGTGCATCAGCACAACCAAAAAAAATCCTCTGGAATGTAAATAGGTAGCTGGGGTGTAACTAGAAGGTCACAGGGGGCTAATTCAATGAGTATTAAGTGTGAAATTGGACACTTGCATCATTCCTCCTGCTTGGTCGTCGGTAGGAAACAGTCAATTAAGTAGGGACTGCCAGCTGATATTTCTGTTCAGGCTTATCATATGGTTTGTGTTTGTGTACTACATCTTCTATTCTATTAGCAATTCCATTTACAAGTAGGATCCCTTCCCCCAATAGTCAGATATTATTGTTGTTGTTGTAATTATTATTGTTATTATTATTATTTGGGATTGAACCTGACACCTTCTAAATGCCAAGCAGAAGCTTAACCACCGAGCCACACACCCTGCCAACATATCCTCATCACCCAATTATGAGTTGTTCAGTGTGATTAATATTGGCTTTTTTACACATCACTTTCTGTTGTTGCATTTTGCATCTGATAGTATTAATCTTAGCAGCAAATTATAGCTCATTCTTGCAAAGTCATTAATTAAAAATTGGGAATTGGTAAGAAACTGTCCTTCTCTTTTCCTCTGTGTTAGAATAGGTCAGTCCAAATAGTATTTCAGTGTGCATCTGAACCATTACTAGAAACAGTGGAACTAAGACTGGATGTAATTTGCACAGTCCTGAGACATTTTATAGCATTATAAAAATGTCTGTGTCTATATGAATGGTGCTTGTTTTATGCAAGACATGCTTTGTCCATTTTATTACAATACCCTCATGTCTAATGTGTCTTGATTAGCCAGTTTCTTCTATTTCATTTCACTAGGGCCAGAATTTAACCAAACAAGACTACTCATGGAGAATCCACTACTCAAACTGAAATATCGTGTCAGTTTTTAGCCTCTGAAGAAATGTAAGCTTTTAGAAAATAATTGCTTTTAGTGGGGCTTCATTATTTTTACTGTCTTTGAATAAATGGTTGTTTACTGTAAATGGCAGTAGTAAGGAGAAAGATTGTAATGCTTCGCAAACAGTAAGCATTTTAGAGGGCTCAGGTCTAGTTTTGAAAAGGGCATCCTCTTGCCAAATGTTGAAGACTTGTGTTTGGTCATTATCTACACAGTGGTTTTCTAGGTAGTAAAGAGGGTAGCCTAATCTTTTCTGATCTGGAAAGCTAAGCACAGTCAGCCTGGTAAGTACTTGGATGGGAGCCCACCAAAGAAATCTAAAGTTGCTACACAAAAGCAGACAATGGTAAAGCACCACTGAATGTCTATTGCCTTGAAAATCCTATAGGTTGTCAAAAGCTGACAGCAACAACAACAACCTATATGTTGAGAAAATAAAAGGGTTTAATCAATGTCAGAATTAAAAATAAATATTGCTCAAACTGTTTGGTTTCTGAAAGCATAGCTCAAGATGGTCTGATGAATGTATGAAGTTGCCTTCTAATGAGCTAGATCTTTGGTCCACTAGTCCATTGACGTCTACTCCAACTAAAAGTGGCTATCCAAAGACTTAGGTACAGATCTTGCCAAGGTCTGCCATCTGTAGACCAAATAAAGGGATACCCCAGTGTGAATATCAGTAGAAAAAAGAAAACACTGGGGAGTAGAACTGTTAAACAATTATTCAAATATTCAAAATGTGCGTATAAGAATTCATATGTATATAATTATTCAATTGAATGTAATTATTCAAAATGGCTCATGGTAAGAGCCAGGCACATTATACCAAAGCACAATGGCTTATTTTAAAGGTGCAGTACATGTAAAATAACAAGAAACTGAGGCTGCACAATTTGCAAAGAGCAGTTCACAGAATCATTTCCAGGTAAAACAAAGCAACCAAAACTATCCAAAAATCCTTCTAGTCATATTGCAGATGTTCTAGTTCCCAAGTGCCCCTGGAAGAAATTCACAGGCTGTATAAATCTCAAAAAGCAGTTCACAAAACAGTTTTCGAAATAACCAAAAGTCGAAAGTATTATCACAGCACCAGCTTCAATAACCAAAGGTTGAAAGTATTACCATAGCACCAGGTTCAGTCCTCAAGGAGGAGAACCCATTATACCTTGAGGACTGAAGCTGGTGCTGTGATAATACTTCAAGAAAATATTGGAGTTCCAATTATAAGAAGTGATCAATAAAGGAAAGGAAATGTGTTTAGAATCCAGAAACACATCTCTTTGTCTTTTTCCAAGGGCAATTGGCAACCAGAAGACCTACAGTCTGATATGAAGGGATTTTTGTATGCCTTTGGTTATTTGGAAAACTGTTCTGTGAACTGTTTTTTGAGATTTGTGCAGCTTGTGAATTTCTTCCAGGGGCACTTCACAACTAGAACATCTACAATTTTATTAGAAGGATTTTTGAATAGATGCCTTTGTTTTACCTGGGAAATTATTTTGTGAACTGTTTTTTGTAAATTGTGCAGCTTGGGATTCTTATTATTTTACATGTACTGTGCCTTTAAATAAGCCATTGTGCTTTTGTATAATGTTATGCCTGGCTCTTACCTCAAGCTGTTGTGAATAATATATAAATACATATATGAATGCTTGTGTGCTCATTTTAAATATTTGAACAATTGTTTAACGGTTCTACTCCCCAGTGGTTTCTTTTTTTCTAGAGGTCTGCCATCAACCTAGTATACATATTCAGGGGTGTCAAACTCATTTGTTAGGAGGGCCAGATCTGACATAAATGGGACTTTGTGGGGCCGAGCCATGCGTGTCCTAAAATGTATTGCCAGATGGAGGAAGTATAGACTTTATAAAGAACACAGGCAAACACAAATATATTATTTTTTTTAACTTAAAATACAAACATGCTTTAAACTTTTGCAATATTTTGTTTAAAACAGAAAGGGAATAGTGGGATTTTGCAATGCAATTTTAAAAATAAAAATCAAGAAAAAGCACAAGGATCGCACAGCAGAAAACTTAAAAATATAAAATGCTCTCAGCCTGGGAAAGCATGGAATGGCAGGGCATTTCAAGCTTCTTCTCTCCCTCCCTCCCTCCCTCCCTCCAGGTCTACTCAGATTAGCAATGTCTCTCCAATGTAATAGTCCCCTTTGGCTGTGGGTTCCCAAGTTAGAGTACTCACTAGGCACTAGCTCTCATGTCCATTAAGAGGCAAAACTGACTCAGAGCATCAATGCTTGATTTGCAAGGACACAACTCCAGGAAGCTTCAGCTGGCCATAAGAATGCATAAGAAGTTATACTGAGTTCCTCTCCATTGAAACAAAGTTGCAAGGAAAATGTGAAGTGGATTTTCCATTCCAGTCTGCTCTGCCCATAGGCCTGAATGGGAAATCATTTTTGCATTTTCTTTGCAGCTTCGCTTCTGCTTTAGCCTCTGCAAAGAGAAGGTAGAAGGAGCTGGGAATGTCAGCAGCATCGGAGCTTCGCAGGATGAAGATGGGGAGGAGAGGGTTTGAAGCCCTCGGGGGGGGGGGTGGTTTGGTCCATGGGCTGCATGTTTGACACCCCTGCTCTAGAACATGATTTGGTCCAGTGTTCTTCCCCCCCTCCCCATTAATGAGTCTCATGTCTCATGATATGAGCAGCATTGCTGTAGTGGAAGCCATAATATATATACATGCAAAATGGTGATTTATGCCATGGATCTTTTTTTTCCCTTGGTGAGCCATCTAGCATTATTTCTGTTGCCAGATTTGACACAAGGCTCACTATGTAATTTACAACTACCACACAATATCTGATTCTGGTAACAATGCTTTGTTTGCATGGTTGTTTTAGTTGCTATTACATAGTGAGTTCAGCCATGGGTAAGAACATAACTCTTTATTAAGCAAACCAAAACTGAGTGGCAATCGGGCAAAACAGGCGATATATACAGTCAGGACCCGCCCTAGCCTATCTGGTGCCATAGGCAAAGTTAACTTCTGGCGTCCACCCCCCTTGCCACTGGATTATTGTTTTATTTTGCTATGAGAGACTCACAGGATTTGAGAGGGCTGCAGCTCTGGTCAATGGGGCTCAAAATGCATTCTGAAGTCCAGCATTTCAGAAAGATTCCAGCCAAAGATGTGCACGGTGTGCCTGCGCACACGAGCCATCACCTCTCTCCCCTTCCATTTGCCTTGGCTGCACTCAGTGCTTGTCATGCTTTCAGGAGCACAGTAAGAAAGCTGGAAAACCCTAATAAGGTGGCCAAGAGTGACTGCAAGCCAGGAGTGAGGAACACTCTGGAGCTCAACCATGGGGCCAGCCAGCCTGGGGGATCCTCTCCCTTCTCCTCTGCCCCCCAGATCTTTTCCCTTCCAGCCTTTCCACCTCCTGGTCTGGCTCCAGCCTTGGTCCTTCAACTCTCCAGCAAGTGAAGCCAGCTCCAAAGGCAGAAGTGGGAGGATTTGTGATACCTCTCTAGGAAGCGCTCCTCTATCACTTTAACCCTCTCAAGCCTGAAAGGCAAAGAAACCTTCGCAGTGAGCAGCTGTGTTGATCTGAAGCAGCAGCAGAACATTTGAGTCCAGTTCGGCATCTTTGACCAAGGAAGATGCACCGTGATTGGGAGTCTTGGGGGAGGGACGGTGGCTCAGTGGTAGAGCATCTGCTTGGTAAGCAGAAGGTCCCAGGTTCAATCCCTGGCATCTCCAAAAAAGGGTCCAGGCAAATAGGTGTGAAAAAACCTCAGCTTGAGACCCTGGAGAACTGCTGCCAGTCTGAGTAGACAATACTGACTTTGATGGACCAAGGGTCTGATTCAGTATAAGACAGCTTCATATGTCCATATGTCTTAGAATCAGTGCAGGCATGCAGGCACAGCACAGCCAGACACTTCCAATGCTTGGGGGGGTCAAATGGGGAGTGCCTATTTGGTGCCCCCCGGGGCCAGTGCCCTAGGCAATTGCCTAGTTTGCCTAGGAAGGGCCAGCCCTGTATACAGTTGGGGAAGGAAAGACACATCCTTTTTAGTCAGCAGCAATCCACCCTGCTGGTTTCTCCAGGATCCTTCATTTGCATGTACATTGATACATGCCTTGTGCCCCGATTGGCCAGTTGACACAGAACAGCCAATCGGAACATAGGCATTTGGATCCTGGAGGGTAAAAGCATGCTTCAGTTACTTAAAACAGTATGTAAGCACAGAACAGTATATGAGCAAGGCATAATACATAACAGTTGTCTTTCATTAATTGCCTTCTCTTGGATATGTTTCAGCAAAACCTTAACAAAAATATCCCAAAAGAGATGCAAGTCATTTCTAAGCTGCATTTTGTAAGAAGGAAATAGGAAAGAGTTAGAAACAAATGCAAAATAAATTGAGAGTTATTTAAAAAAATTAAAGAAACTAGAATTTAGATTTCAAAGTAGTAACACCACTCACATACTTGTAATATTCCAGTCCATTTAAAGTCTGAATATGACTTTCATTGGCAATTTGAAATGTTAATCATATATGGAGTGTGAGCTGAAGGCCCATTGTAATCACATCCAGTGAGTTTAATGTGCTTTGAAACAGACCAGTGCAATCCTACAGCTTCAATATACAATGGGAAAATGCAAACAATAAAAAAGGTTAATACAAATGCATTAGAATTGTTTGTGCACCTACTGATCCAAGGTGATTTTTATGGGTCTGTTGGTGACCAGATTAGGTGCATATATTTAGGTGAAGGCTTGGAGGAGTTTCACAGTTGGTAGTTTTATCATGTATTTTGCAGCATTAGTAAATTAAATGGAACTGCTCTTTGTTCTGAGAGAGAAGAAATTCTTTTTAAATGGGCTTATTTTGAGGAGACACAGAGTGCCTACCCAGCACAATGACATATTGACTCTTCCAAAACTGGTCTTATGAAGCCTTAGGCTACATTTTAAGTTTATTCTTCAAAATGAGAGTAATCATCATAATTGAACCATACCTCATAAAATTTGTTCAGTTGTTCCCTCCGGCTCTATGAAAGATGTAGCTTATTAACTCTTGTTTCCAGCTAGGTACATTTAAATTTTAAAACAAAATATTGAAGATCTATTCTAACCTTTTGCTTATCTGCAATCTGTTCATAAAAATGAAAGTGGGAAGTTGCCATATTCTGAAGCCCCAGAAATTGTGGTCCACTGAGAAGGCAAAATCCCTATCCTATGTTTACCAGAAATAAAATCCTCAACAATCCAGTATTTTAAAGCAGGTTAATCTATTCTATAGTTTTTAATCTCCAGCATTCTGTTAGACTCACTTTGCATAATCACATCATCACAGATTGTAGGATCTGAAATGACTTCAAGGTTGTGACAGAGGTGTTTTTTTTACTGGTTCCACAGAGTGACAGCCATCTTTACTTTCATTGTTTGCCAGATGCAGAAGTAGTTCAGAAGAGCTAGTTTGGTGGAAGGGTTAAAAGTGTTGGATGGGGACATCTGGGAGGCTCAGATTATGTTTCCCCACTGTTCCATGGAAACTCACTGTATGGCCTTGGGCCAGTCACTCTTTTTCAGCCTAACCTATGTCACAGAATTGTTGTGGTACCACTGTGATCTCCTTGGAGAAATGTTGGAATAAATATGTACTAAATAAATGAATACTTAAAATTTTGCTCCAAAGAAGCAGCAAATTAGTGATATGTCAAATGGTAAGGGGTCATGTAATTGTCTCATTAAACATTTTCAGTCTGTGCTAAGAGTTTGCACATTTTTTTCCAATTCAGCATGTATAACAAAATGATTTGATTGTATCAGAATTAGGGATGTTCAGCCCTGACTTGGATAGCCCAGGCAAGCCTGATCTCATCAGATCTTGGAAGCTAAAGCAGGGCCATCCATGGCAAGTAGTTGGATGGGAGACCTCCAAGGAATGGTTCAGCCAGGACACAGAGGCAGGCAATAGAGCCCCCTTTCTGAAGCATCCAAGCCCCACTAGGGGTCTCCAGAAGTCAACCATGACTTCCAGGCACACACACAGAGACAAATACTCACTAGAAATAATTTAAAAATTAGGGATGCTCAAACACCTGCCAGAGTTCAGCTCATGTCCAATTTTGTAATGGTGACCAGGCAGCCAATTAACTGACAGGCTGTTTAGTGTCCACAACCTGTTAATGTATATTTGGAAGAATAGGCTTCCTGCAGTCATCAAAAGCCAACTCCCAGCTGATGAGGGATCAACTTAGAATCAGTTTGTGATCTTTTGCCAGGGAAATTTTGCAGGATGCCTAACAACTTTGGGCAGGGCTAACTCCCAGCTGATCAATTGGAAGTTGATATCATCTGATATCCCAAACAGGAAACTTCGCTGCCTCATAGACTTGCTGAAATGCAGCAGATTTAGTGGTATCGGGTAATCAGAAGCCCAGCAGATTCCCCATCTTTTCTTCCCATCTTCCAAGCTGTTAGTGTCACGTTCTCAGGGTGCAGGTAGGCAGGAGTCCGAAGCCAGTCCAAGGTCAAATTCCAGGAAGTCAAGAAGCAGCCAGGTCACCAATGAAGAATCACAAACCGGAATCAGAAGTCAATGTCCAAAAGCCAAAAGGTCAGGGTGCCAAGGAAATCAAGCAGGTCAGGATCAGGAAGGAGCGTGGATGCAAGCCAGAGAATAGACTTGTTGCTTCTACAAGGTTACCAGGTCCTGGGTGGGAGCTATATGGGAGTCTCAATCAGCCTGCTCCCTGGGTGGCAGTGACTGAGAGATCTGAAGCTTCGACGTGCCTCATGTCTTCGCTTTGAAAGTTCTTTCCGGAGCCTGCTTCAAGCTCTTGAGATGGGAGGAGGAGAGCTTGGAGGAGATTGATCATCAACAGCTGACACTGATGCTTGGAGAGTGATTGATGGGCCAGCTGCTGTTTGTTCAGTTGAGGAACTGGCTGGCAACTCTTCCAGGTCTGTTAACCCTTCCAGCTCCTCCTTGCCAGGGCTCATGACAGTTACCTTTGGGTGTAGAGACAATGCAGAAATTAAAAAGCATTGTCTGTTTCCCCACCCCAGTTGGGAGGGGGCTCTTTTTCCTCTCCTTTTTGCAGTTTATGCACCACAGAGACTTGTGAACAATCATAACTTTTCATGTTATGTACACACAGTATACACATGCTTAAAAATTAATGTTACTTTTGTATATTACATATAGGGTTGCCTCCCTTCAGGTGGTCTGGAAATATCACATTACAATTAATATTTAGATGGCCAAGATCAGTTACTCTGGAGAAAATGGCTGCTTTGGAGGGCGAATTCTATGACCCCGTTGGAGGGCGAATTCTATGACTCCCCTAACTCTGCTCTCTCCCCCCCAAATCTCCAAATATTTCCCAATCCAGATCGGGCAGCCCCAATTACATAGAATTATTGCAGGTACCCATGATACACCATTTACAGATTACATCAGGAATCTGTGAAAAGGTCTAAAAAGGGAATCTGTGAAAGTATCAGTACATAATTCAATATACAAGTAAAACAGTTTAAAAGCAGCATAAAGTAGTAGAACTCAGGGGTTTCCAGCTGGTGCCATGGCTCTCCAGATCTTCTTGGTCTGGGCTGCATGAAGATGGCAAGCTTCAGCAGGAGAAGCCAAGGTCTTATTGAATGCCCTCTGCCTCAACTAAAGGCCTGGTGGAACAGCTCCATTTTACAGGCCCTGCTGAATGACGGTAAGTATTTTGGCCTTCTGCTTAGTCCTTATAGAGCAGGGTTTCCCAAACTTTCCTTTCCCGTGGCCCAGTTATTTTTACACTTCTCCTTCATGGCCCACTAAAATTCAGGGGTGGAGCCAGGACTTTGTGGATGGAGCTGATAGACAGGAATTATGTCATTTCCTGTGGTGTTACTTCCAGGTCAAGGGCCAAGTGATGTCACTTCCAGGGCACACTGAACCAAAACTCCACCAAAACCAAAACTCCACCTTTTCCTGTGATGTCACTTCCAGGGCACTCCCCCAAACCTGCCTCTTCTTCTGAAGTAACTTCGTTTTCAGAAAAATCTCTCTGAAACTAATGCTGAGCCAAATGGGGGTGGAAAGTAGGTGGTCTGCAACTTTTTCATACATTCCCAGGGTCCTCTCTTCCCACCCTCACACCTGCATGCACCTATCTGTTTGTGTGTTCTTCTCCAGCTTGCAAGCACTCCTAATGCCCATGCTCAATTGCCTGCACCACCTGCACACCCTTTCCTCAACAGCACTGGCCAGTGTATGCAGTTGGAAGTGCTGTTGCTATTGCCATCAGGAATGCCAGTGCTGTGTACCACCTACTCTGGGCCCTGGCAGCTGCTGTACCTCAAAATATGCTGACACATTTAATAGGCCCTTCCTTCAGCTGCTACTACTGGAACCCTTCCTCAAGAAAACCTTTTGACAGCTATTTTTCATACTTTTCCTTGACTGAAAACTGGGGAATCGCTGTGAAAGGTAGCAGAGAATTGTACTGCAATTAATGAATTAATTTCCAGCTATATGAAGTTCATACAAGCTTTTCTGCAGTTATCCAAAAAAGGATATTTATGAGGGGTTTGCAGCTTTTTACTGGCTGTGTTTCCCATGCCTTTAAAAGCAACTTGTTGTGCAGATATTTAGTTATTGGATTTCTTTCATCCTTTTTAATATCTACAGGAGGAGTTTAATTTTGGTGTCAGACAGCTATTAAAAGCAGGAACAGTAAAATTGTACCAAGTTCATAATACCATCACTTCCACTGCTGTTGAGATATACAGCAGTAATCTCCAATAATCTCTTTCTGCCCTACACCTCTAATTTTCACTCACTCACACAGAAATCTCGTAGAAAGGCCAGCTGGCTACAACTGGGGGTGCCAATGTTTCATTGACAGAGCTCCTATGACTGTAACAACAATATGATGAACAGAAAAGTTTCATGGAAGGAAAGAAAGAAAGGGAAAGAATGAAATGTAAGGAAAGGAAAGGATAGACATGGAAAGAAGCCATGTTGGATCAGACCAGTGGACCATCCAGTCCAAAATTTTCTCACACAGTGCCCAAAAAGCACCAGAATGTCCACCAGTGGTGCCAGGGCACTAGAAACCCTCCCACTGTTGCTTCCCCCCACCCCCAGCACCAAGAATACAGACAGAGCATCCCTTTCAGACAGAAAAAGAAAGAAAGGGGGGACAACGGGGAAAAAAGCCTTACCATCAGATTACCCCAGCTAGCAACAATTCTGCCCAGGGGTCATTTGGTAAAAAAAATAGCTACTGGAATGCCCACTTACCGCCCCTCCCAGCTGAAGAAAACACACACTCCTTCTTTGCTGCCCAGGCCTCCCGGGAAATCTCCCAAAAGAACATACTGCAAGGCACATGAAAGCTCATACCTTGAAGTACACTTCATGGATCCAAAGTGCCAGTGGACTCCAGCGTTTTGCTTAAACACTGGGAGGGGGGGAGAAGGAAGGAGAGGCAGCTCAGCTCCTCTCTGCACAACACAGAGAAGGGGGAAGGAAGGAAGCCAAATGGAGCTCAGGCTTTGCAGCCTGTGTCAGTCTTCAAGGCTAGCTTTTCTCTGCACAACACAGAGATGGGGGAAGGAAGGAAGCCAAATGGAGCTCAGGATTTGCAGCCTGTGTCAGTCTTTAAGGCTAGCTTTTCTTTGCACAATGGAGAGATGGTGGAAGAAGGAAGTAGAGCAGAGGTCATGCTTTGCTGGGGGCAGGGCTAGCTTTGGCTTTTCTTATGACCCAGTAGTGAGGCTTCCATGCCCTGGTACTGGGTCCCAACCCTGCAAATGGGAAACAGTGATCTAAACTGCTATTGATAGAGTTCCTGCCATAGCAGAACAGCGTGCCTAGTACTCCAGGTTCTACAGTCATCAAGTGGTTATCCATGTCCATTAAGCGAGTAGTTTTTATTAGTCATCACTTTGTATTACAGGGAAAAATGGCTTTGACAATGTACATATATTTTAGGCAAAGAAAAAAAATGTGACTGAAAACTAAAGACAGGTGGGCCCTCCAAATAGGGTTTAGATTGGGTCCATCAATCCTTAAACTGGAATGCTTGCACTTTGTATTATAGTTTATAAATAAATAACTTTAAGCCACAGGGGAGCCAATGTTGTATATTCCTTGACAACTATTCCTACAAATGCTGCTGTGATAGATAAAAGCCAGTGTTGAATAGGTTTCTTACAAGATGTGGCATGTGCAAAATTATATCTGTATTTTCCTTACTTAGGTGACTCTTTTCTTCAGACTTTTTTTTTGGTAAGGCCTGAAATTGTGAATGAAAGCTGATTAGATAACAGCATGAAAGGAAATACCAATCAGGATCCTATTGACTATTTAAAGGTCTTTTAATGGGTAAGGGGAAAGCCATGACAAATAAACTAGGAAAGGTATTTAAAGAATGCTGTTTTCAGCTGAAAGAGAGAAAACAGCAAGGATCCCGACAGTACAAGCAGAACAACTGCAGCATTTCTCATTCCAGAAGGATCAATGGCAGCTGGTAACAGGTGGAATCATTCAAAAATAGTCTTCACAAGAAGAAAGTAAAGAAAGAATATGAATTCTGCCAGTGATTAAAGGGCAGTGGAAAACACAGTACAGATTAGAAATAAACTGAGAACAAAATGGATGACAAATTCACTCTGCTGTAGGTGGGTTTATGATGCTGTATTCTCTATTTTTGTTCCCACTTTCTGAAAGGATGACTATTATCAGTCTATGGGTGCTCTTGCATGGCGACCATTTGGAAGTAGATTTTGCCATTCTTACACAAAATAAGCATGCAGTTAAAAGCACATATTTAGCATGTGTGAATGTACCCTGTCACTACAGCAATATGAACTATGCAACAGAAAAAATAAATTGCTTACTCTGTGTACTTTTAATTAAAGTATGTGGTGTTAGTCTTCAGTGGTATGCATGGATCACACTTCAACATTGATTGCATCCATATTGTATTAATTTGATTGAACTCTTGATTAGATTGCACAGTCCTTAGTTGCAGGTGTTATTAAACAGAATAATCTTGAGTTGGGGGGAGAGGCAACATATGTCTCTGGTATACTATAATGGTGCACAAGGCCTAGACTGACAGAAATAAGCTTATTGTTAATTTATGGGGCGTTTTCGCACTTACCTTTTACTGGCGCGACCACCCTCCTCACGCCGGCGGATCTGCAGGGATTTCGCACCAGAAGCGCCGGCGCAGCCAAAAGATCCGGCAACTTCCGTCGCGGAGCCAGCTCAAACGGAAACCGCCAAGAAGCAGGAAAACATTTGAGCTGGCTCCGCGACGGAAGTTGCCGGCTCTTTTGGCTGCGCCGGCGCTTCTGGTGCGAAATCCCTGCAGATCCGCCGGCGTGAGGAGGGTGGTCGCGCCAGTAAAAGGTAAGTGCGAAAACGCCCATGGTTAAAGCAGAAGATTACAACTCTGATCGTCAGATTTCATGAAAGGGCTTGTAAAAAAAAGCTAAGGGGGCATATATGGCTGATTCTCCCCCACATACACACACACACTCATTGGAAACTTGTGATTATATAGATTAGATAAATGGAAAGTGATTATCCATTGAGCTTGTTGTTCCAAGTGAACATTCAAACACAGGTCTTCTAAGTCTGTCCAATATTCTAATTACCACATGACACTGACTTTCTGACTAAACTGCTCTTTCTTCAGCTATTAGTGTTGCAGCTAATATTCACTAATATTCGTAGATGTTGGTAGAACTAAAATTATGGTTGCCAACTCTGGGTTGGGAAAATCCTGGAGATTTCTGGATGGAGCCTGGGAGGGAAGGGTTTGGGAAGGGGAGGGACCTCAGTGGTCTATAATGCCATGTAGTTTATCTTTCAAAGCTCCCATTTTCTCCAAGTGAATTGATCTTTGTAATCAGAAGATCAGTTTTACTTCTGGGAAATCTCCAAACCCAACCAGGAAATTGCCAATCCTAACAAAAATAGGCCTCATGGCATGTGACCCACCAAGCCAAATGCAGTCCCCTAGCCATGTGTTGTGGCCTTTCAAATGCTTCATAATCTCTCTGTTATATTATGTTCTGTTTCCCAGTTCCTGGCTGGCAGCAGGGGCAGCAGATTTATTGAGCTTTAGTGGGCTCCCTTATATGGCTGGGGTCCTACACATGGTTTGAATCTAAGGAAATGGGGTGAGCTATAAATTCATTTTATTTATTTTAGCCCAGTTTTCTTGATAGGCTGAAAAACTGTGCTAAAACAAATAAAATGAATTTCAGTGGGAATAAATGTAAAGTTCTGCATTAAGGTAGGAAAAATCAAATGTATAATTATAGGATGGGGAAGACTTGCCTGGGCAGTAGTATGTACAAACAAGGATATAGGGGTCTTAGTAGACCATACACTGAACATGAGTCAGCAGTCTGATGTGGCAGCTAAAGAGGCAAATGTGATTTTGGGCTGTATCAATAGAACTATAGTGTTCAGATCCTGCAGAGTGATAGTCCATTTCCATTTCCTTTATTAGCTTCTATGACCAAAGGTCTTAAGCTCAACCAGAATGTATTAATTATCAAACATACATAGATATACAACATTACTTACAAAATTCAAAGGTTACAGTCTAAAGCAAAGTGATAGTATTGTTTTACTCTGCTCTGGTTAGATCTCACTTGAAATATTTTGTTCCATTTGGGCCACCACAGTTTAAGAAGAATGTTGACAAGCTGGAATGTGTCCAGAGGAGGGCAACAAAGATGGTGAGGGTTCTAAGGAAAGGTTGAAGGAGCTGAGACAACTGAGAGATCACCATCTTGGAGGACTGTCATATAGAGGGTGATGTGGAGTTGTTTTCTCTTGCCCCGGAGGTCAGACCAGAACCACGGGTTGAAATTAAATCAAAAGAGTTTTTTGGCTAATTATTAGGAAGAACTTTCTGACAGAGTGGTTCCTCAGTGGAACATGTTTCCTTGTGAGGTAGTGGGCTCTCCTTCTTTGGATGTTTTAAAACAGACTAGATGGCCATTTTACAACAATGCTGATTCTGTAAACTTAGGCAGATCACAACAGGGAAGGCAGGAAGGGTTGCATCAGAGCTTAGTTCTCATGGCCCTTTCTTACATGCTCAGGGAAATGCTGATACCACTCCAGGGTCAGGAAGCAATTTTTCTCCAAGCCAGTTTTGCCAGGGATCCTGGAGGGTTGCTGTTGTTTTGCCATCTTCTGGGCATGGAGAAAGTGAAACTGGGGTGGGGGAGGTATCTGTGAATTTTCTGCATTGTGCAGGGAGTTGGACTAGATAACCTTGGAGGTTCCTTCCAGCTCTATGATTTTATGTTATAAATGTTTCAGATACATAAATAAATAAAGTTGTACAGTCTTGTTTTATGATAAGACTATATAATTTAGGTCCAATGTTTTTAAGATGAAAATAATAAGTTTCCATTATTTTTACAAGGTGATTACTGGTTTAGATTTCTGTTAAGCAGGTAGCTGTGCTCTGTCACCTCAAACTTTAACCAGTGTTCTGGATTCCCTTACAAGGAATCTAACAACCCAGCTCCAGGAAACATGGTTCACATTATAGACTGCTCATGTAATTATGCATTCAGAGTTTCTTGTAATGTAGTCAATCATATGACAAACATGAGTGGATTTTTAATTAACCTGCAGGAGCCTAATGGATTGAAGTCTATACATACAACAGAAAAGATAATCTTTCTCCAATATAGCCATATGGACATGATGAAATTCATCTTCAAGGTATGAATGATTGTGATAATTAGGGAAGGGCACAGTCTGGGAAATCCCGGTCCAATTCACAAACCCAACGGCTCAATTCCTGAACCAGTTCATGAACCAAATCAGAACCAATTTGTGAATTAGCTTGAATGAAAAACGCCTCCAGGGGCCTAAAGGCTCCAAAATCACAGGAGATCTCCAGATGACTCACCTCTATGTGTCCACCAAGCTTGGTGAAGATTGGACTTTGTGAGTCCTGGATCCCAAACCAGGGTGCCCCGGACAGTGCTTTTCAATGAGGTTACATGCCAGTTCAGGAGTGTACAAAATGGGCCCTGCTAGAGGCATCCACCTTGCCAAGTGTCTTCTGGAGAAGTCCCTCCATATGCCCAGTAGGTTATGTGTGGGTTGATTTCAGGGGGTCCGAGTTATGGACCGCCAAGCAATGGGCCTCCAGAAAGGTACTTTTTGGAGAGATATTGGGTTCATGAATGCATAGACCAGACCAACCTCCATCTGACTGAAAATATATTCACTGGTCTGGACAAGACACCCACCCATCCCAGCTAGGCCTGGGAGCCACCCTTAAGCTGTGGGTGCCTGCTGCCACCTGGCCCCACCTGCCCTCCCTTTGAAGGCTGTCTCAGTGATGACTGGGCAGGGCCAATTCTTCCACCCTGACTTTGTCTTCCCAGGACTACCCTGCACTACCAGCAAAGTGATAACTGGGAAGGAACAACTCTTCCACCCTGCCCAGGAAGCACCCAGGAGTCACCCGTATAGTAGACAGATCAGAGGGAATTATTCTTCTCTTTTTGTACCATTTCTTCAGATATCAAGATCCCTTTATGCTTTACTTCCAGTTTTTTGTTTGAAATATTCACTTATAATAAGTGAAAAGAATTATCTCATTATTGAGGATTCTTTTAAAATTACTGTACTGAATGTTCTTGTCAGCATCAGGGTTTTACTTTGTATCATTTGTGGTAATAAACTAATTGGGGTTGTACTCATATAAATTAAATGTTCCACTTGTGCTCTTTTAAAATAGTTATTTAATCATTAATATCTTTATTTTGTTTTATATTGCAATATAACTGCCTCTCAGGCAAAGAACGATCATATATATAGAATAAAGCAGGCAAGTAAATTCATTTGACTGAGTGAGGCTCATTGTGGTAAGGAAAAGACCTTAATCACAAACATTTTTTTCCCTTTTTCCCTGTTGAAAAATAGTGAAGTCTCTTAGTAGACAATTTGAGGCCATTTTAAAACAATCTGTTTACATTATAGTTAGGAAGTAGAAACTTGTACAAGTAACCAAGCTTGGGTAAGCATTTGCAGTGTCAAATTCATTATAATGGAATGAACTTAGACTACTAAGTTCACAACCCCTGAACATTTCCTGTCTATCCATCTCATTAGATATACTTAATCCATTCTGCTAAACAATTACTTTAAAAAAACTTTGTTTTACACTCTGGAAAATTAGGATCATAGAATCGTAGAGCTGAAAGGGACCTCCAGATTAATCTAGTCTAACCTTCTGCAAAATGCAGAAAAATCACAAATATCTCCCCCACACTCCCAGTTACCCTTCTCCACACTCAGAAAATGGCAAAAAACAAACAACCCATAGCACTGATGTGACCCTTCTTACCCCCTCCCTCTTATGATTGGCCTAAGTTCACAGAATCGGCATTGCTGTCAGATGGCCATCTAGCCTCTATTTGAAAACACCCAAAAAAGAGCCCACCTCCTCCTGAGGAAGCCTGCTCCACTGAGGAACTGCTTTAACTGTCAGAAAGTTCTTCCTAACGTTGAGTCAAACATTATTTTGATGTAATTTCAACCCATTGGTCCTGGTCTGACCTTCTGGGGCAACAGAAATTAATTCCATGCCATCCTCTATATGACAACCCTTCAAGTACTTGAAGATGGTGATCATAGCACTTCTCAGTCATCTCCTCTCCAAACTAAATATACCAAGCTCCTTCAAACTTTCCTCATAAAACTTGGTCTCCAGACACCTCATCATCTTCATTGCCCTCCTCTAGACACTTTCCAGCTAATAGTGCATTACTCCCCAAGGACGGAATAAAGAGTCAGACACAAAGTATTGGTATAAAATTGGGCCACTTTATTCAATATTCTAACAGCAAGGGTACCCCACCAGCGGCCTGGCCAGGGCTAGGGGTCACCGCAACCACTCCCCTGCCATTAACGGGCGAGAGACCCAGCCCCCCAGCCAGAGCTGAGTGTTACTCAGCTCCCTTCAGGCAGGCCCAGCAGGGAGGCACACACCAGAGGGCCCAAACCCAGACGCACGTCTCGCCAGAAAGGCACCCTCTAGCCGAGCCTCCCGGACAGTCTGCATTCTCCAAACCCGGTTCTTCAAACCCGAAGGCTGATCATGCCAGACCCCAAATTCCCCAAAAGGGGGATGCACAGTCCTCCCCTAGCCGCATAGTGCCCTAAACCCCAAAAACCTGCCACTACTAAGGCCAAGTCTCTACTTAGGGCTTAGCACCCACCAGGAGGCCCAAAGCCACCCACAACCCTTGCTGCAAATCTCTCAGGAAAAGCATATTATTACCCTTTTCCAAGAGATGGACCCCATCCCCTCTGTAGAGGTCAGGAAATTTCAACAAAATGAACATTTCAACAAAATGTCCGGAGGGGCAAATAGTGGCCCAACCCCTTTTCCAGCACCTTCCTGATCTCCTTATTAACCTTATACCGGGCCCTTTCTATAGCTGCAGGGTCCCAAGCACAATGCCACACCATTCCCAGATCGTTACCTCCCAGGTGAACAATTAAAACCTGAGGAGGAGGACCCACACAATCTTTAAACAACAAAGGCAGCAGGCCCGGCCACTGAAGGCCCCGACGCCCCCGCCATTCAATACACACATGCTGGCAGAGTCCCAGCTGAGAGCCAACCACTGTTCTCCGAGCCTGATGAGCAGCCCAAAACACGTAGCTATGGCCACATACGAGAACTCGGCTCCTCTGGCCAGGAACAACAGCATCTAAAGAAAAAAAACAGTTAAACAAGAACAGAACCAACAAGAAACAGACACCAAGTCACTCACGGCCTAATTAAAGGTCGCACGTAAGCCTTATAGGCTGAGGAACACCACCTGCCCAATCTCTGAATGGAAGTGGAAGGATACCCTATGACAGCCGCTGTTGAGGCTGCCCCAATTCTAAAGGAGTGGGTCCCAAACCACATCCCAGACAACTCCAACTCACCCAAAGCCCATGACGTTACTGCCCAAAACTGATGCTTCGTCAATGGGCTACCATTCGAATGTATAAACAAAAACCCCTCCATGGGCCCCCTAACTGCCAAATAAGCAGCCAACGCAGTAACTGGAAACAGCTCAAGCTCTGAACACCTACCCAACTCGAGCACCATACCCTTCTGTAACTGATCCGTCTTAGAGTGACGGACAGCGATGACTGCCTTACCCACAAATAACTGCAGATCCCTTAACAACAGAGCCTTACCAGAAACATCGTTTCTAGACTGTGCCACCAGCTCACTTACTCTAAGTGCCCCCCAAAATGCTAACAAAGATGCAGCATGAAACAAACATGCTTCAAATGATGAAGCACACACCACGTCCCAAACCCTCTTCAAATCCCACAGAATCAAAGGAGACACAGGTTTCCGTGTATCAACCCTGGGACCGGCCTCTCTGGCCCTCCAACATCTTACGAATACGAAAGTCAGCTGTTTCTTCCCTATAACCCAGCTCCTTACTGACAAAAGCCAATGCAGACAGGCGCCCCCTAATGGATCGCACAGCCAACCCCTTACCTCACAGTGAAACACAGTAATGGAGCAAATGCTTCACCGGGAGAGGCCAAACCCTGCAATACCCTACCTCAGCCCTAAAGTCTTCAAACTGCCGCACAGCCCATTCGTAAGACTTCCTGGTGCTGGGCGCAACGGCTAGACCTATTGCTCTGCAGGCCTCGGCTCTCCAATCAACCACAGCTCCTGGGGCATTGGCACCGGCTCTCTGTCGGCATCTGGGGCCAGCTGACGAAACCTTTCCATCTGTTTACGAGATAGAGCGTCAGCCACCCGGTTACTCACCCCAGGAACATGCTTGGCTAAAAACAAAATGTTAAGCCGCAAACAGCGCAGAGTGAAGGCCCTCACCAATCTCATAACCCGGCCAGATTTGGATGAAAGGGAATTAATGACGTGGACCACCGCCATATTATTACACCAAAAATGGACAGTGTGATTGGCCATATCCTTCCCCTACAGCCAAACTGCGACTAAAATAGGAAAGAACTCGAGAAACGTAAGATCCCAGTTCACACCAACCTTTACCCAAGAGTCAGGCCAACTATCAGTGCACCAATGTCCACGGAAATAGACTCCAAAACCCAAGGAACCAGCAGCATCAGACATGACCTGAAGCTCAGCTTCAAGCCTCATGTCGTCCCTCCAAAAAGAGACTCCATTAAAGAACTCCAAAAATTCCTGCCAAACCCTCAAATCATCTCTCATGCTGCAGGTGACCCTAGTTCTATGCTGAGGCAAGCGTAACCCTGCCATAGCATCGCACAGTCTTCTAAGAAAAGCCCTCCCAGGAGCAACCACTTTGCAAGCAAAGTTGAGGTGCCCAACTAGCTGCTGCAACTCCAACAAAGTAACCTTCCTTTTAAGAAGAAAGGTAGAAATCCTAGCCCTCAGCTCCACTATGTTCTGAAGAGGCACCCTAGGCAACTGCGCAATAGTGTCAATCTCAATGCCCAAAAAGGTCAACCTCTGGTTGGACCTTCAGTTTTCACAGGTGCTAAAGGAACCCCAAGCTCTGCCGCCAGCTCAACAAAGCCAGACAGCAACTGCCCACAATGCCCAGTCCCCTCGGGACCCACAAAAGGTAGTCATCCAAATAATGAATGACAACCTGCAAACCCACTTTCTCCTGCACAGCCCATTCCAAAAATGTGCTGAAACACTTGAAAGCCGAACATGACACAGAGCAGCCCATTGGCAATGCTCTATCCATGTAAAATTGACCCTCAAAAGAAAACCCTGGAAGTTCAAAATCATCGGGATGGACAGGTAAAAGGTGAAACGCAGACTTAATGTCGCATTTTGCCAATTCTGTCCCCATCCCGCAACGCCTCACTATGGCAATAGCATGGTCAAAACTGGTGTACCTAACAGAGCATAAGTGCTTTGGGATCCCATCATTCACGGACTTCCCTTTAGGAAAAGACAAATGGTGAATCAAAATTCACCAGGCGCCTTTTTTAGGCACCACACCCAAAGGTGAGACTCTAAGAGTACTCACTGGAGGATGTGAAAAAGGACCCAGTATCCTTCCCTCAGCCAGCTCTTTTGCAATCTTGTTCCTAACGACGTGCTCCAAGCCCTGAACTGACTTAAGGTTTCTTGACATAAATGGAACTCGAGGACCCTGAAAAGGGAACCTAAACCCAACTTTAAAACCTTCTAACAAATACAAACTATCAACCCTTTGAGGGTACCTCGACAGCCACTGCTCAAGAGGTCCCACCTTTATCGGTCCCCCCTTTCTTAGCTGGAAAGGCACCTCCGCTCCCACCAGGCTTCTTCGTATTTTTACGCCCACAGGCTCTAGGGCAGTTGTCAAGTGAATGGGAACCACCACACATGGGGCACTCATGCTTGAACTGGCATGCCTTCCTATTACATACCCCAAGGGATCCAAATTCCCAGCAGAGCATGTGGGGTTGAACCGCCTGCCCCGCTGCACCGCGGGGAGAGCCTGATGAACCAGCAGCAGATGTGGATGACCTACTCACCAAGTGACCACTATCAGAGCTATCGCCCAGATTAGGCCTAGCCAGGGACATAAACTGCAGCCAAAGCTGCTGATGGATCCGATCCCACTGAAGGGACGGATACAGGGCAGCCCTCATCCTAAATTCCTGGTCATATTGTAACCAGGCTGGTCCACTAAAGACCGTATATCCTTTATAAATTATGTCCAAATACTGGAACAGGGATGCTGCCCACCACGGCTGTGCCCTCACAATCACCCCGGCATAAATACAGAACCCAGGAAGCCATTAGCCCAGGTCCTGTTCTCCTTCCATTTTTTCAATTTTTCCTTCTCTTTTCATCCAATTCTTCCTTGTCTTTTTTTCTCAACCTCCCGAAAGAGAAGAGAAAAAATATCCATGTACTCCTCTTTTAATATTTTTTTCCCTAGTAGTAGGAAGCAAGTGGTCCCCCAGCAGCAAGGCAACCTCCCCAAACGGCAAAGCAGCAAAAGGCACCATCCCATATGTTGAGGGTGCCCCCATAAAGGAACCAGCCATGCCAGGATGCCCTGCGCCCAGGTACACACTAGGAATGCCTTGCCCACATGGCCAAGCCCAATTCTGAAATGCGCCCAATGCAGAGGAGGAAGGCGCCCCTGCGCTTGACATGGAAGCGCTCTGCCCGGCCGCTGAAGCAGGCCCCTATGCTCCCCATGGCCAAACCTGCCCAGCCCCCCCCCCTGTAAATTATCACCCGACCTACCTACGAATCCAGCAGGAACCAATGGCAAACTGACCCCCCGATGCTCCAGCCGCCATGAAACCCACATCCGGACCGCAAAGGCCAGCATCCCTGCCAGGCATGACTCCACCAGACCTGCCCTCAAGAATAGACAGCCTGGTGAGAATACTTGCCTGCTTACCCTTCTTAGATTGCCTCACACCATCCTCCCCACCTGGAGAAAGGATGCCTGTTCCAATGCTCTCAATCTACAAGCAATATCGGAATCAACCACCATATCACCCTCCTCATCAGAAAAGGATAATGGCGGTGGTGACCTTTTCGCAGGAGCCTTGGGCGCCTTATGCGTTGGCTTTTTCCTTTGGGTTTTCCACCAGCCATCTAAATAGCAAGCACAAGACCACAAAATGGCCTCCTGCAGCTCTACTCTAAAATGGCTTCCCCCTGGAAGAAGAAAGGGAACTCAAAATGGCCACAAAAGCCTCTGCTGCACACCAATGTCTCTAGTAGGGGAAAAATGGGGGAGAGGGGGAGGCTCTCCAAAATAGTCACCTGCCAACCCCAAGGGCAATAATAAAAAATCCAGGTTGCCCCACAGGCCCACCCCCTCAAAAATTAAAAGGGGAAAGACCAGCCCCTGGGCTCCACAACCCCTGCCCAGCAGACCCCAAACCCTAGGCAGACTCAGCCAATAAGAAGGACAACGCAACGTCTTCCACCGCCTCCGATGCCACTGCCAACCCACAGCACTGCAGCCAACGCTCCAGCCAACACTTCACCCACCGCTACCCAGTCGACTGCCCCAACAAACCCCGACATCCAACCAAAAACAAAAGAAAAAGCCTTAGCCAATCGTCTGCCAAGACGAAGGAGCCGACGAGGAGCACAGATCTGACAGTTAGACTGTCAGATCCCGCCTTTTTCTCTGCGCGTTGAAACGGGCGCCCCCTGACTCTTCCCATCCAGGGAAGCAAATTCTGCTCATGCAGCCTAGCAGCTACACTGCAGTCTGCAAGCATAAGAATGTATTAACAGTCCAGATCAAGCTATCTGTACTTTAAAGTAAGTCATTTTGATTTTCACTGGGACTTTTTATAAAATAAATATTATTTTGATTTGGTATCACTTGTCATTGGTATGTGCAATTGGAATTTATGGAATAACCTGATATAGATATTGAAACTGTGCATGTAAAACGGCTCTTTTTAATCTAGTCTTGATATTTAAACAGACCAAATGAAAGCAAGATGCACTCACTTTTCTGTCATGGTCTCACTTGCATTGGATCACTGGTGAGGAAAGGAAACCAGCTCAATATATGTTGCATAAGCTGGGAAGAAAAGATTCTCTACCATTGCATTTTGATAATAGTTGCTCCTGCGTGTTTTACAATGAGGAATCTTCAATCCGCTTTGCCTTTTGTTATGAACAGAATTAATAGCATAAGCAGGTTCGTATTACTGGGTCACAGGTTTCAGAGGAACAATACCTTTGCAAGGCTTTTATTCTCCTTAACAATGAATGCTTAGAAATATATCTTTGTGAGGGGCATCTCCAGGGGAATTTTTTTCTGGATGTCAGTACATTATCATGTAGCAGTTACCACCATGAAGCCTATCAGATTAGAGCTGGTGTGCAGACATAAGCAGTCTGGAAGGCTCTCTCAAAAAGAATGAAAATTCAGCCCACACAAAGCACTTCTTGAAGACCATTGCATTGTGAATGACCATTGCAGTCTGGGCATTATGCAAGATCATCCCACAGTTGACTTCTATTTAAGCACTTAACTAGAACTATCAAGATCTGGGTCACTCAAGATATAGGCTTATTCTTATGTATTCTCTAAAACCCTCCACACATTATTTGTGTGTATATGCTAAATATGAGGGGTGGGTGGGGGAAGAGATCATAGTGGCAACAAGTCCTGCCTTCAATATCAGCTTTGGTTTAGAACTGTCCCTTCATGCTTATAAACTTTAGACACATTGTTAGATTGAAGATATGATTCTACCAGTTTCGCAGCACTTGCAGTAGACAAATGGCACTTCCTTTGGTGGAGGGGAAGTGATCCCCACCACTTGCTACTCTGTTTGTGATGGTTTCCTAGGAGCAAAATTGCAATGGAAACTGCAGAGGGAAGTGGATAAAATGCTGCTAAATTAGTTCAGCATTACTTGTGGTAATTTGGGTCCAGTCCAGAGGTTTGTGTGCGCAATTAGCACTTTGCTTTTTGCATGGTTTCCAGCCAGGCATACAGAACCTGCAGAGATACTGTCTGAACATGTATGTGGTCAGTTCTGATTCACCTTCAACTAAGTATGCATAATCCGATGACATCTGTCACTATGATGCATTGAAAGATAGTAAGAATATATAACAGATAAAATCTGAGTGCAATCAATTGGACATTTATAGGACTCTTAATTCACTTGCTATAAGGGAACTATTGGAAGGATCTTTCCCAGTTGAAACTGAAGGGCAAGAGCTCTTAGAGCTTGGCTCTCCACCTATGCCCTTGGATGACTGGGCCACCAAACCCAGGAATAGCCCAAGATACAGATAGTTTGTTGTGTTTGCTGGACAGACTGACAGTCTCTTTTGTGTATTTTGTAACCAAAGAGTCTAGAAATCTAATGTAACTATGAGCTTCAAACAACTTTTGCTTTAGAAATATTATCAAATGTTTGTGAAACAATACAGAAGATTTTCTTCAGGTTGAGTGTTGTCAGCTGGGTGTATAAAGAGCTCAGGTCTGCAAAACAATATTAGATCATTCAAAAGCTCAGTTAGGTTTTATCCATTGAATTTTGCTCGGCATCAGCGGCGTCACTGGGGCGGGGCCAAGGGGGCCATTGGCCCTCCCCCGGAGCATTCTCATTGGCCCCCCTCTCCGCCTTGCGCAAGCGTCGACGCCGCCTCTAGTTGCTGCCCGCCCGGAGCCCGCACCTGGAGCAGTGAGTCACCCATGGAGTCGGAGGAGAGGGGGATGGCGCTGGGACGCGGCTGAGTCTCTGCTTCAGACCAACACGGCTGCCCACCCGGATCTACCAAGACATGCTTATTTATTTACGAAGCTGCTGGCCTCAAAGCCCACTACCCCCCCGGTATTTTTTTTCTCCCGCTTTGCCACAGAGCCCTGTATTGCTCGGCAGCTTGGCGTCCCTAGTATCGGATCCAGGTTTTTAAAAGGATCCCACCCCGCCGGGTTTTGCAGCACCCGGCCCTGAAAACAACCATTCTCTCTGCCGAGGGGCGCGCCAAGCGAAGCTGGAGAGAGAGACAGACAGACAGGCAGACGCACGTCGCGGAACAGCACCCTGTTGCAAAGGAGGGCGCGCAGAACTTGGAACCAAAAGGCGCAGCCAGGGGCTACTTACCCACCACCGGGTTGCAAGATGCACCTCTCGCACACTTGGCCCCAGGGTGCAACCCACGCACTTGGCCCCAGGGTGCAACCCACCCTAGTGACGCCTCTGCTCGGCATCTAGAATAACAGGGATGTAAAAGGGGGTGGTGGTGGTGGTATAAACTTCAATGCAGGAGAGGTCCTGGACCAGTCAGATCAATAAATGGGACTTTTATTTGGGACTGTAGTTCATAGGGACACCTCATAATAGCAGCCTGCAGTGTGGCAGGGTATTAGTTGGCCCAATTCATCTTTTTGGATCTGTGTGCTAAAAAATATTTTTAGCTGTGCATCTGAACAGGAATTATAATGCTTAGAGTCTTTGAAAAGGTCTCGCTCTCCATGTGGGCTTTTTGTTTCCTTTTGAGTGTCAATCATCAGGCAGTCTTCTGCACTAGGCCTTTGTCATCTTTGCTTCTTTTTCTGCCTCTTCATTAATGCAACAAGGATATCTGCAGTGTCACCTTTAATCTCTGTTCTTGATTTCACGGATGGTTGATGATATTAATCATGTCTATGCAGGTTTTTTCTTCGTACTGCTTCCTGCCGGGCCCTTCTGCTCTTTCAACAATATCATCTTGTCTTCTCTTCTTCCTACAGCTTTCTTGAAGAAAACAAAAGATGATAGGAATACCTCAGCACCTTGAATCCAAAGCAGGAACTAATTAATCAATAACCACTGACACATAATTCCATAGGCTTCAAAGGATACATAACAGCGTCAGTGGTGGTCATTGAATCCTAACCTCCCATACAGTTTCCTTGAAATCCCAGTTAAAATGGTACTTTGCATCCTGAAGACTGATTCAGAGAGCCAGTATACTGCAGTGGTTATTGCTGGAATAGGATCAAATTCCTACCCTGCAAAGAGTAAATTCGAGTTTCTCTCTGTCTCTCTCTCTGTCTCAGTCTAGCCTAACTCACATAATTGTTCTGTAGTCCAATGTAGGCATCAAAAATTGTAGATTTACCATGTGCTTTTGGCAGAACTTCTCTCTCTCTATCTATCTATCTATCTATCTATCTATCTATCTATCTATCTATCTATCTATCTATCTATCTATCTATCTTCTTCTTCTTCATCATCATCATCAAGTTCTGCTTATACAGCTTTTGCCTTAAGCAAAAGTAAGAATCAAAAATTATTTTAAAGACCTTACTTAGTATTATTTCTCTTTAATTTAATAGTATAGCAGTTTAATGTCTCTGAGTATCTTGGAAAGGGGCTAATTAGACAGATCAAAGAGATATCACAGGCTACATGAGTAATTTGCAAAGGAGATTTCAGATGTTTAAAGATTATTCCATGTCATGAGAAGATTTAGCTGTTCCCACTTTTTCCGTTCAGCTTTGGCCATCATGCTCAAGTACCACACTCACAACTAATTAAATGTGCGTGAGAGAGATGTACTGTAGTATTCTGTTGGCCTGTGCAGCACACAGTTGAGGTATGGCTTTCAGAGGAAGCAGTGATAACCAGAAGTGACAACCTTCTGGTCTCCCACTGCATTACAAACTCATGGTACTGTGAAAAGGGATATGTATCATCATTACAAAAACACATGCTACTACAGGTAATTTACAAGACACCCATCTGAACCTGATGATTCTTTGGTCCCTTTTGTTTCTTCTCATAGTTTTGAGTGCCAAAATAAAAGTGCTGCAGGCCTGCAGTCATATTTGGGAGCAGATGGTCAAGTCCACTGTTATGTCCAAATAGGATGGTAGGCACACAGTGATGTGATGTAGTTGTTATTTGTAGTTATGGGTAGCAAGCCAAGCATCTCCCTTTACTTACCACCCAGGGACATACATTAGGAAAGAAAAACTCACCACTGCTTCTCCTGAGCAGACAGATTTTAAAACATTTCTAATATCTGTGCTATGTTATGTCCATCTCTAGAAATGATGCTATTTTTAACATCCATTGTACTGCCAGGGAAGCTCCAAAGCATGTCATTATCATTGAATGATAGTTTTCAGAAACATTCTCCAGCATCATGGTGGTGAACTACCACATGCCCAAAAACCCAGACACAAAATTGATCAGGATGGTATAACCGTATCTGTATCTTATTTCTATGCAATATAGGGTTGCCACTGAGGGTGACGGAATTCCTGCCTTATCTTTTGTTGCCTGCCCTCACTCTGTTGAGCAGCAAAGGAGGGGGGGCACTGTTGCCAGTTTTTTGATGTCCTCATGATGTTCTAGGAATTAACCAAATATTTATTGTATTTACATCAGTGATGCTTTATCCTCCCAAGCCCTGCTCCCAAACAGCTCCTGGGAAATACGGGCACTTGCCTGGCATCCCTAACACAATGGAAAGCCTTAGGGTTGGCAAGGACTGGTATAAATACTAGAAGATTTCTGCTTTTGTCTTTGTTGTTCAAAGGCTTAGTATACCTCCACCCTCCCAAAAAAACCAAAAACATATGGGTATTCCCCTTCCTTGCAGTTTCAGTTTCCCCCATATCTTTACAAAGAAGGGGGTAAAATTTCAGCATCAGTAAGCTCTTATTAACCACAATATAGTCCATCTTTCTTAGAATTGAAAATCCCAGCTTCCTTGGCCAGCATTTCCTGCCATGGATAATGGATTTCTAGTTTTCCCTGCTTTCCAGACTGAACAGGAAGGTTGAAAAAACTAAACAGGAAGGTAGGGAGAGAAAGATGGGATTCATAAAGGGTTTATCCTTAGCTTAACAAGCCTTGTTCACTGCTCATTGCTTGTTTCTTTGCAAATATAAGGCCTTCTTGGTTTGAAAGGGGGAGCAAGTAGGATGGGGAAGTGTGGAGAAGACACCCATTTTGAATAGGAGCCAAATTAAGCTGCTTTTGAATAGTATTCCCATTTACCCAATGGACAACATATTATCATTTGTATATAGCTCGGGTACTTATATCTTGTTGCTTTCCTGTAAAGCTTCTAAATAATTTCACACAATTTTCTATGTATCAATCCCCATGCCCCTCCCATTATCTTTATAAAAGTCTGTGTGATCCAAAGGCAAGCAAAGATTTGAACTTGAAACTCCTCAGTATGAGCCCAATACTCTTTCTGCTGCACTATGTTGACTCTCATGGAATGTTGTCAGAGTAGTACCTGCAGAGCAACCTGCTCAAATTGTGATAAAGTTCTTTGAATATAAAGATCGCCCTTTAAGATCCTCAGTTCAAGAAGCATCAGTATCACTAATTTAAAATAATCCCCAAATGTTAACATCATTTTGTACAATCTGGAGATTTTTTGTTTGTAGTACTTCTAGCCCCTTTTAACATTGCTTTAACCACTGCTAATTAATTCAGACTACAAGAACAGCAGGGTTTGATCTCAGTTGTACATGTCACAGTGACTTATACTTCCAATGAGGTGATAATTGGTGTCTTGTTAATTCTATTCATGGAAGCTAGGGGCTATTTTTTAAAAAAGAAATCCTCGAGTCTATTACATAACATGCAGTTTCAGAAAGACCTATGCTAATTTCTGGAGTAAAGTATTGTTTTTAAAAAAAAATCCAGAAGAGCATCATAGAATTGTAGTCTGGTGTGTAAATAATACTTTGTCAAGATAACTCGGGTCAATAGAACCTAGGATATTTTCCAGGAGGGAATCCCCGAACCTTATATATCTGACTTCAAATTGTCCTCTTCCTCCCATTATTGTGTAGACTTTGTATGACCTTTGAAGAGAACTCTATGCACATCCATGTGTCCAGCGCCGGCCCAAGCATGCATGGTGCCCCAGGCAGGTACCCCCCACCGCCGCCCCCTGCCACTGCCCCCACAGTGCTGCAACACAGGATCACACTCCATCGCACCCCCCAATGGCACTGAAGCATGCTGCCCGCCCCTCCTTTCCTTCCCATTGTCTCCCACTGTGCAATCAGAGCATGACATGGCTAGGCTGTATCAGCCATGATGCAGTGTGTATCTTTCCTTTTGAAGGCTTCTTCCCCCTCCTTTCCAGAACCAGAAGGGAGGGGGAGCCAAGCCTCCTCCAGTGGATTTTTTGAAAGATAAGATGCACGCCGCATCGTTGCTGGTACAGTCTAGGCATGTTGCGCTCTGATCGCATGGGGAGGAAGCAAAGGGACAGGAAGGGAAAGAAAGGGAAAGGAGGGGCAGGCAGTGGCAGCAGCAGCGGGTGGAGGATGCAGACAAACTAGGCACTTGCCTGGGGAGGGGAGGAACTCAATTCAGCACACCCACCCTCCCGGCGCACTAGGCAACTGCCTAGTTTGCCTAGTGGGCAAGCCAGCATGTGTCAGTGAACTAAAGGCTTTTATAAAGGCTGAAGCCTGAATAGTAGATTATTCCTCACTTCCATTTACTGAGGAGAGTAGGGAGTGCTAATTAGTACTTTGAATGCCTGAAATTTCATGGTCCATAAATAGTCCCACATGTGTGTATACATATAGGGACAAGACTAGGCACTGTATTTTACCATCCAAAATGACCTTTGATGTACCACCTACCTTTTGAGACACAGAGGCCTCTCACCTGAGGACACACTAATGGCAGTGTCAGCAACCATGCACTATGGGCCTAGAGTCACTATATTCGCTATGTTTGTAATCTGTAACCTTAAAACCACTTTAAAGGCTTATTCATTAGTCCTGTTGGTGTTAATGGGAATAAGCTATTTGGAGTTGTTCATGGATCACAGTAGCTGTGGCATCTAAGCTCATCTTTACCCATGAGAATGCGATATTTTTAACATCCAGGAAAATGTTCAGGCAGACAAAGAGATTACATTAGCAAATGTTTGCTTACAAGTATTTTCTTTCCTGTCTTTTGTGCGTAGCACAGTCATCAAAACATTGCCTACTTTTGAGATTTTAATGAAACAGTTAAGAACTCATTGGACAGGTTGGGAGGGGAAAAAAACAATAGTAAAGAAGGAAAATTGCCAAAGTCTTTTTTTGAACTGGTTAAACAAGAAAATCTGGAAGATATATGGAGGAAATTTAACCCTGAAGTTCAGGACTATACTTTCTTTTCTGCAAGACACAAAACTTTTTCTAGAATTGACATGTTGTGGGGAACTAAAGATTTAGGTCTTATAACAAGGAAAATAGAGATTTTACCTAAAATTGGTTCTGATCGTAACCCAATAATGTGGATTACAAAATTGTCCAAACAGGTGAGAAGATGGAGATTGAATGAAGATTTGCTACAGAATAAAGAAACAGTGACATACCTAGAAAATGAAACTAAAGCTTTTTTCCACGGGAAAGACAAAGAGGATATTGACTTTCAGATGGTCTGGGATGCCTATAAAGCAGTATATGAACCCCAGAGAGCACTGAGGTCAGCCGGGAAAAACCTGCTGACTGTCCCCGGACCGAGAGAGGTGAAGCTGCAAAGCACCCGTAACCGGGCCTTCTCCTCTGTAGCCCCGAGCCTATGGAACCAACTTCCAGAGGAAATGCGGGCCCTGCGGGACCTAGAACAGTTCCGCAGGGCCTGCAAGACCTTCCTCTTCAGACTGGCTTTCCCTGATCGAAATGGAAATTGCGAAGGAAACCGCCATCAGAAAAAGTAAACATAGCACTAGCACTTTTAAAAATTAACTTAATTTTAAAGCTTAATCAGATTTTAAGTAAATGCTGATAATGTTTAATGTAGTTTTAATCACTTGTATAATTTAACTCTGAACCATGTTGTTAGCCGCCCTGAGCCTGCTCCGGCGGGGAGGGCGGGATACAAATAAAATTTGTTGTTGTTGTAGTAATGAGAGGAATGTTGATTACTTTGAATAATAAAGATAAAAGAGTAAAAGAAAAACAGTTGTTGGACATTCAAAATGAAATAAAGAAAAAGGAAGGGGAGTTGAGAAAAAGGCCAGGGAAAAAGAAAATTTTAAGGGAAATTACAATATTACAAACTCAATTGAGACATTTGTTAAATAAAGAAGTGGAATGGAGTTTGAAAAGACTTCAGCAAAAATCCTTTGAGGGAGCAAATAAACCGGGAAAGTATTTGGCTTGGCAATTGAAGAAAAAGAGAGAAAATAGAATTATTAACAGAATTGTGGTAGATGGAAGAGAAGTGGTTACTCAAGAGGGAATAAAAAGAGAATTTTTTAAGTACTATGCCAAATTGTTTAAAGGAGTTAAAATAAAGAAAGAGAAGATGGATGAGTATTTACAAAAGATAAAAATAGATCCCTTAACTGAAAATATGCGAAAAGTTTTGAATGATCCAATTGAAAAAATAGAAATTGAAGCAGCAATTAACGCAATGAAGAATGGAAAAGCACCTGGGCCTGATGGATATACAGTTAAATATTTTAAAACCTTTAAAGATGAGTTAATACCAAAATTACAGAAGTTGATGAATATAAGAATAAAAGGGAAAGTACCAAACACATGGAAAGAAGCTGTTATCTCGTTGATACCTAAGGAAGATAGAGATGTCACGAACGTAAAAAATTATATACCAATTTCGCTATTAAATAATGACTATAAAATATTTACAAGAATCTTGGCAGAACGGCTTAAACAACATTTGATAAACTTTATAAAGGAAGATCAAGCAGGGTTTCTTCCCAAAAGACAAATAAGAGACAATATTAGAACGGTTGTAAATATTGTAGAATATTATGAAAGACATCCAGAAAAAGAAGTAGCATTATTCTTTGCAGATGCAGAGAAAGCATTTGATAATTTAAATTGGGACTTTATGTTTGCAGTAATGGAAAAAAATGGAGCTGGATGAAAACTTTATAAGAATGATAAAATCAATATATTCTGAACAAAGTGCAAGATTGTGTATAAACACAGATCTTACAGAAGATATGAAAATTAGCAAAGGTACTAGACAAGGCTGTCCGCTTTCACCATTTTTGTTTATAATGACTCTTGAAATATTATTGATGCAGATCCAAGAAGTAAAAGAAATAGAAGGATTAAGAATAAAAGGATTTACTTACAAGTATAGAGCTTTTGCTGATGATATAATGTTTATAAATGAAAACCCCATACAAGTTACAACTTTGCTGCAAGCTAAAATACAAGAGTATAGGGAGTTGGCAGGACTTTGTATTAATAGAGAAAAATCAAAAATTCTGTGTAAAAATATGCAGATGAACAAGCAACAAGAATTACAGAGACTAACAGGCTGTGAAGTCACCTCTAAGGTAAAATACCTAGGGGTGGAGATAACAATGAAGAATATTGATCTGTTTAAAAATAATTATGAGAAGTTATGGTGTAAAATGGATGAAGACATGTTAAAATGGAATAAGCTTAATTTGTCATTGTTGGGTAGAATAGCTGCAATTAAAATGAATATCTTACCAAGAATAATATATTTGTTTCAAACTATTCCTATTGTGAAGGATGGCAAACAATTTGATAAATGGCGAAGGAAAATCTCAGAATTTGTGCGGGCTGGGAAGAAACCAAGGATTAAAATGAACATTTTGACAGACGCAAAAGAAAGAGGTGGGTTTCAATTGCCGAATTTAAAATTATATCAGGAAGCAGTTTGTTTAGTGTGGATGAAAGAATGGATAACATTGTTAAACAAAAAACTTTCAGTGTTGGAAGGTCACGGAAATAAATTTGGCTGGCATGCGTATTTGTATTATGGAAAAAAAGAAGATGGATGGTTTTTCCTCTCACCATTATATAAGAAATAATTTGCTAAATACATGGATTAAGTACAAGAAATATGGAAATGAGAAAAGACTCATTTGTGCCAGCTGATAGTGCCAGCTGAAGTAAAAAAATAATGGCTGAGATAGGCGAAGAAAAGTGGTTGTCATATTCTCTCGGCTTGACTTCACGAATGAATTATTAAAAATACAAAGTGGCAAAATAGAACTGAAAACTGCTGAAGAGTTGAATCATAAATATGATTGGTTTCAAATGCAACAAATAAAGAGCTTGGTGGAGAATGATATTAAAACTGAAGGAATAAGGAAAGAGCAAACAGAATTGGAAAAAGTTCTGCTTGGATACAATGTGGGGGAGGGACGGTGGCTAAGTGGCGTAGCATCTGCTTGGTAAGCAGAAGGTCCCAGGTTCAATCCCCAGCATCTCCAACTAAAAAGGATCCAGGAAAATAGGTGTGAAAAACCTCAGCTTGAGACCCTGGAGAGCCGCTGCCAGTCTGAGTAGACAATACTGACTTGATGGACCAAGGGTCTGATTCAATATAAGGCAGTTCCATATGTTCAATGCTGAAAATCAGCAAAGGTACTAGACAAGGTTGCCCGCTTTCACCATTGTTGTTCATAATGACTCTTGAAATTTTATTGATGCAGATCCAAGAAGAAAAAGATTTAGAAGGGTTACAAATAAAAGGATATACCTATAAGTACAGAGCATTTGCTGATGATATAATGTTTATAAATGAAAATCCCATACAAGTTACACCTTTGTTATTAATGAGAATACAAGAGTTTGGGGAGTTGGCGGGACTTTATATAAATAAAGAAAAATCAAAAATTTTGTGCAAGAATATGCAGGTAAATAGACAACAAGAATTACAAAGACTAACGGGTTGTGAAGTTACCTCTAAGGTAAAATACCTAGGGGTAGATATAACAATGAAAAATATTGATTTGTTCAAGAATAACTATGAGAAGCTATGGCGTAGAATAGAGGAAGATATGCTAAAGTGGAACAAGCTCAATTTGTCATTGTTGGGCAGAATAGCTGCAATAAAAATGAATATTCTACCAAGGATTATGTATCTGTTTCAAACTATTCCTATTGTGAAAGATGCTAAACAGTTTGATAAATGGCGAAGGAAAATTTCAGAATTTGTGTGGGCCGGGAAGAAACCAAGAATTAAAATGAAAATTTTGACAGATGCGAAAGAGAGAGGTGGATTCCAATTACCAGATTTGAAATTGTATCATGAAGCAGTTTGTTTAGTATGGATGAAAGAATGGATAACGTTGTTAAATAAAAAACTTTTAGTGCTGGAAGGCCATGGAAAAAAAATTGGCTGGCATGCATACTTGTATTACGGAAAAAAGAAGATGGATGGCCTTTTCTCTCACCATTATATAAGAAGTAATCTACTAAATGTATGGATAAAGTATAAGAAATATGGTGATGAGAGGAGACCTTTGTGGATAGTGCCAGCTGAAGTGATAAAGATAATGGCTAAAACAGCCAAAGAAAAACGGCTATCATACAACCAGTTACTAAAAATACAAAGTGGGAAAATAGAACAGAAAACTGCAGAAGAACTGAGTTACAAATATGATTGGTTTCAAATGCAACAAATAAAAAGTTTGGTGGAGAATGATATTAAAACTGAAGGAATAAGGAAAGAGCAAACAGAAATGGAAAGAGTTCTGCTTGGAGATAATGAGAAATTAATTTCAAAAGTATACAAATTACTTTTACAATGGTCTACAGAAGATGAAGTAGTGAAATCTCAAATGATAAAATGGGCAATTAATGTAAACAAAGAAATAAAGATGGAATCTTGGGAATATCTGTGGAAGAATTCTATGAAACTCGCAACATGTCATAGTATTAAAGAAAACTGTTTTAAGATGATGTATAGATGGTATATGACTCCAAAAAAATTAGCAAAGATGAACAACAAGATGCCAGATAGGTGTTGGAAATGTAAAAAATATGAAGGCTCTTTCTACCATATGTGGTGGACTTGTGAAAGGGCTAAAATGTTTTGGCAGATGATTCAGCAAGAGATTTCTAAGATTTTGGGATATGAATTCAACAAAGTGGCAGAGACTTTTCTGCTGGGATTACAAATGGAAAAATTTCCAAAAGAAGATAGAACTTTAATATGGTACTTGCTCTCAGCTGCTAGGACATTGTATGCGCAGCTGTGGAAGCAAGAAAAAATACCAGAGAAATGGGATTGGATTACAAAAGTTATGTCATGGAGTGAAATGGACAAATTAACAAGAAAACTAAGAGACTATGATTTGGAACTTTTTAAGTTGGAGTGGAAGAAATTCAGAAGATACGTAGAAAAAGAGTGGAAAATAAAAGGACATTGGACAATCTTTGATGATGATTAAGATTTTTAAAATAAGAATATAACTTTTGGGGTTTTTTTGTTTTTTCTTAATAGTTAAGGGTACCTTTAATATTTGCTTTTTTTAAGAAAATAACACTGGCGGGGGTCAAGTAACGGAGGGAGGGGTGGGGGGAAAGTAAGATATGGGGTAGAAAGATATTTCTTTTACTTTAAGCTTTTATAAGTTGTAGATATAGTTCTGCTACCATATGTTACTAATAAAATTGTTTATACTCATAAAAAATGATAAATTAATTTCAAAAGTATATAAATTACTTCTACAATGGTCTACAGAAGATGAAGTAGTGAAATCGCAAATGATTAAATGGGCAATTAATGTAAATAAAGAAATACAGATGGAAACTTGGGAATATTTGTGGAAGAACTCTATGAAACTTTCAACGTCAAAGTATTAAAGAAAACTGTTTTAAGATGATGTATAGATGGTATATAATTGCTAAAAAATTGGCAAAGATGAATAATCAGATGCCAGACAGGTTGGAAATATAAAAAGCATGAAGATTCTTTCTACCATGTGTGGTGGACTTGTGAAAGAGCTAAAATATTTTGGCAGATGATTCAGCAAAAGATTTCTAAGATCTTGGGATATGAGTTTAACAAAGTTGCAAAGTCTTTTCTGTTGGGACTACAAATGGAAAAATTTCCAAAAGAGGATAGAACTTTTATCTGGTACTTGCTCTCAGCCGCTAGGACATTGTATGTGCAGTTGTGGAAGTAAGAAAAAATACCAGAGAAATGGGATTGGATTATAAAAGTTATGACATGGAGTGAAATGGACAAATTAACAAGAATATTAAGAGACCATGATTTAGAAGTTTTTAAGACGGAATGGGAAAAGTTTAGAAGATATGTAGAAAAAGAGTGGAAAATAAAAGGACATTGGACAATCTTTGATAATGATTAAGTTTTAAAAAGAATATAAATTTTTGTTTTAATAGTTAAGGGTACCTTTAAATATTTGCATTTTAAGTAAATAACACCGGCGGGGGTCAAGTAACGGGGGGAGGGGTGGGTAGAAAGTAATATATGGTGTAGATAAAAGAAGTTTTTTTAAAAGATGTAAGATATAGATTTATTACCATATGTTACCAATAAAATTGTTTTAAACAACACACAAAAAAACATTGCCTACTTTTAACAGCATCATCTTTAAAACATCTTAGGTTTCTTGAAAGAAACAACAAAAATTGGTCATGTTAGCATTGCATCTTGAATGGATGGCAAAAGCTAGTCTCTTGTAAATGGCTTCTGTTGGAAAGTGAACCACAGCCAAGAAGAAATATGGTTTTGCAGTCTTATCACAAGGTATCTTTGAGTTTAATAGCAAGAAGGATTTTTTAATGTAAAAGTGTTAGGATTTCAAAAAATGGAAAAGAACAGCTTTTCTGTTTTATAACAGCACAGAGGGGGAAAGATCAGAACCTTTAGCGTCTGCATATAGCAGCATGACAGGCAAATGGGCAATTATGAAGAAAAAATGCTAAATGTCAAAAATGGGGGTGACTTCGCTGAATTGCAGTTCTTTAAGAATGTCCTTGGCTCACACATTAAAGTGCAAGTGCTAATCTGAACATTTATTCATCTATTCAGAGAGAGAGAGAGAAATAGAGAAATTAAGGGATCTAAAATATTTACAAATGAATATGTTGCATGCTGACTGAACTAACAACAAATGGTTTTTCTAAAAAAGGGTTGTGCCTCCTTGAAGCAGATTTTTTTTAATATATATATGTTTTGCTCTTTGGTATGTTCAAATGAAGGAGCGACCTCTTAAAATAAGCATTATCATTGCAGGCTTCTGTTTGTGAAAAATATTAGAAGTGATTACTTCTATAAAATATTCCGCTGCTCTGCCACTTTTCTAGAAAAGCTTTCTTATTTGCCAAGTTTTGATGAAAAGCTACAGTTTGCCTTTCATCCTTGGTGCAACAAGGTCATTAATATTTTCATTACAAAAAATTAGCAACTTTTAAGTAAAATACTGCTTTAAACATCATCTCTTGACTGCAGGATCAGCATATTATTGTTGCTGCTCCGTGCATTTCTTTTTCATTTAATAAGACTGTGTAACAGTGGATCATTTACTTTAGCCTTTAAACTGGAATGGAAACTTCAGATGCTTGTGTTCCTCTTTATAATTGTGCATGGCAGACTGGCCACATGGCTTTAATAGAAAACTGGAATTTCTAAAGTCACTTTTGAGTACCATATAGAATTCAGATATATTCACAATTAATTGCTTCTAAATTTGTGAAGATGGGATATATTCACAATTAATTGCTTGCAAAATTGCGAAGATGGCCTTGATTAAGTTCAGGCTGGTTTCTCTCATAAAACAACTGCAGCCATAATATGGTCTTCAGCACTGCCAGGTACCTACCCAGTAAAGATTACTGCTAAAGATTGTATGGTCCCAGATTTTGCCTGAATTTTCTCATCACATGTGAGAGTCTGCTCTGTCACTGCATTTGGATGAAAAAGACCTCTTGAGCCTCTAGTACTTTCCTTGCTTTGAGCAAAGGTGAGTGACAGAAAGGGATCCATTCAAGTCAGGAGGAGCACTGTTTTCACAATGGCCTCTAAACATCATTCTAGTAACATCGACTATTATTGCGCTCTTCCTGACTTGAATGGAGAAGACGCTCACATGTGATGAGAAAATTCAGGCAAAATCTGGGACCATACAATTAGTCCCAATTAGTCCCTATTAGTCCCAATTCAAAATCAATCCCTCACAATTAATTTAGGACCTCTAATTTACAATTTTTAAGGATAAATTGTTAATTGGTTGGTAAGGAGACGAAATTTTTGTGTGCTGTGCCTGCACACTTCGTCAGATACACTGAAATGGAACTTACCAGTCCATACATACAGGTAGACGTTGAACACTAAGATGTTTTAACAAATGCAAACAGAAATAACAAGTTAAATTTATATGGTTATATGATCATAATTTCTTTGGATTTAATTCTGAAAGGAAGGTGAGCAGTGAAGCAAAAAATTATGTCAAGATAAATGTATCCCTCTTAATTGTGGCGAGGTAAAAGTAATTAACTGAGGCTCAGTTGTTACCCTCCATCTGTCTCCTCTCAAGCATGGAGGTAACTAACAGTATCTTTTTTCTTTGAGGTGAGGTGATTTGTAGTGCAGTGTCATGTCTCCTCTGCCCAGAGAAATGCATTCCAATATACCATTCTAAGTGACTTTACAATCTAATATTAATTGTATTGCATTACAACCACCAGTCTAATCTGCTATTCCAAATAAGAAAAACACTATATAGCCCTTCTTGGATATATAGCCCTTCTTGATGAAAATAAAGATGTAAGGACTAAATGAGTTTATATAATGAGATAAGAACCAATATCCCTGTTAAGTCTTGGAGGGTTGTTCTGAGTGTTGTAATAACCCCGCCTTCAGAAAAACATTACCATTGTTTAACACAGGCCTTTTTTGTAGAAAAAGCCCAGCAGAAACTTATCTGCATATTAAGCCATACCTCCTGATACCAAACCAGCTGGAACTATGTCCCTGTGTGTTCCTGCCCACCCACCCCGCCCAAAAGCCTGCCCCCCCCCCGCCCAAAAGCCTGCCCACCTCAAAGAAAAAGATTCTGTTAGTTAAGAGGGATATATTGACACATCTCTCTGCCTATATGTATGGACTGGTAACTTCCATTTCAATGTATCTGAGGAAGTGTTCATGCACACAAAAGCTCATACCTTGATAAAATTTTGTTGGTTTTAAAGGTACCACAAGACTCAAACTTAGTTCTGTTGCTTCAGACCAAAACAGATGTCCAGCTGGGTTTAGTAACAAGGTTAATGCAACATATATTTGGCTTATTAAATGTCTGCAAACCTGAGGTGCATCAAGGAGGGCAAATATACCTATCATAGAAAAACCGAGAGCGCTGTTAGCAGGTACTAAACACAAGGCTACTTTGGCTGATGCAAAGTTTTGTTCACCTTCAAGGTATAGCAAGATAAACTAATATGAATAAATAAATGACTCTGAGTCTGGAGTCAGGTTATTAGGATTGTTTTTTAATTTATTAATGTGATATTGACTTGGATAGTCCAGGCTAGCCCTATTTTTTCAGATCACAGCAGCTAAGCAGGGTTGGCCCTGACTAGTAAATGAATGGGAGACTTACAAGGAATACCAGGGTTGTGACATGGAGGCAGGCAATAGCAAACTACTTCTGAATGTCTCTTGCCTTGAAAACCCTATAGGGTCACCATAAGCCAGCTCTGATTTGCAGCACTTTTCACCACCACCGCTCAAGGCCATTGGGTTGAATGAGTAGTTTCATTTAAGTAAGGATTACATAAAACTCTTTGGAAGGCATCAAAAAGAATGTCTAAGGCACTGAGGGTGATGGGGGATTCCCTTCACACAACCATCCTATTGTCTGCCAAGTCCCCTCAGTATAAGTGAAGGAGGGAAGATGGAAATCCTGTATGTCAGTTATCTTTTCTCTTTTCCATCTTTTGTCTTCTGTAAATTTTAAACCAGACATCCATACCCAAGAATAACCATGTAATCTGAATCTTATCACATTAACAGATGCCATTCATTATTATGTTTTGATGTTACAATTACTAATTAAGATGACTTTTTATATAGTGAGTTGGTTTGTTGATATCCCAGTGCACATCTTCAACAGGTAGTGTGTCTGATCCATATCTTGTGTATTTGACATTCTATTCATGTTCATTGTTATCCATGAATAGCTTTTGCAAGGTGCCAGTGGTATTGGAAAAATCTTAATATTGACAAAACTGAGGTTTTGCAACAGATTTTCTTGTACTGCTTTCTGTCATGTCCTTTGGGTTTAATTATATGAGAACAGTAATCTGCATGCTAATTTAGCACAACTGATTCTGTCTTGCCAAATCAGGAAATATAATAAAAAGAACCATTTGTGTGCTCTGTGTGACACGGCCAGGTCTTTTGCAGCCCCATAAAAAATGCATTGTTTGTATTCTGTGTGTATTTTGGCCACAAGCTCAGATAAACTCTTTAACCCTCGCTGCTTCTTCAAACTCAAATTGCTCCTTCGGGGGAAGATCCTCTTTATTGTTGTTGCTGCTATCGCACTATAGATACACTGCTCTTTGCTACCTTACACTAATCTCTGAGAGACAGAGTTGTTTGAAAAAATGACTTCTACTTTTGTTTCATCTCTTCTTGCCTGTGCACTGTTCTGCTGCAATGAAAATTCTGAACCTGAACAGGAACTTCACATCAGACATTTGCTCAGTAATTACAAGATGGCTAGAAACTCATCCAAAAAGCATACAGCCAGTTTATATACATCAAATTTCTTCACACAGTGTAGTTTTATTGAGGAAGAGATAGTTGAAGTAGCTTGTATTTTATTCATGGAACCTTCATCTAGTTGGCAATACATGCAATTGTGTCTCCTGAAAACTTGCCAGCGTTGCTTTGACAAATTATTACAAAGAAGGGGCATCTTAAATTTATTTTTCACTTGGAATGGGCCCTGGTGGACATCTCCCTTCAAATTGTCACAGTTTTAAAGCAACAGGTTCTATTGATATTAGTAATTACATATATATACACACACACACACACTTTACATTTATGGATCGCTCAATCCTGAATATACAGACTCTGGGCAATGTACAACAGAAGTTAAAAGCGTCAAAACATAACATTGACAAAATTAATAAATAAGGCATGCATACACACACACACATTTCAGGCTAGTAACTAGTGCTGTGGTCCCTGCATACAAAATTAGGCTTGTGTTCTCTAAATGTACCTGCGTGCAGTTTTCATTCTTGCATTGAACCATCACATACTTGAATCTGGAACAGCATTTTTTTCATTCCATTCTTTTCTACCAAACTATTCTTCCAGATTCTTCTCCAGAGCCACTGATCCACATACCAGAGGAGCACATTTCATTTATGAAATTTTGGGACATGAGCCTGCAACTGTTAAATATGCTGTGCTGGCTGCAGGTTTTCCTCATCTGAAGGAATTTTATACAGCCTATAATTTCTGTTACCTGGTTTTAGAATATATGTATTGTTTGAAATTATACGTGAACAGATGTTTTCCTCCATCTGAGCAAATTCAATTTTTCTTTTGGGTGTCTGTATTAAGTAGCAACAAGCAAATTTACCTATCGGTAGCTGTATTACTCTTAGTAAATGATAGACATCTCAGTTTAGGCAAAGTATAGGAAGTAACTTGTAAATTCACAGCTGGACTGGCCTTAATTCTTTCCCCTTTCTATGCTCATCTGAACTTTTTAATTGATAATATGCCCTGGGGATAAGCTTTTGATGTTTTTATTGAGCATCTGCAAATGTTAAGAATAAGCAAGAGGGAGATCAGAATTAAACTACAAGATTGCAATAACCATAGATTTCCCGCCACTCACTGAAATAAGAACAATGCTAATTGATCATATAGATATACAGTATATTACAAAGGGAAGACTAAAGCTGAAGAAAATGAGTTCATGACTAAGGTAAGACTAAAACCATGGTCTTCCTGGTTTATACCACATGCTGTTAGAAAACTGTTACAAAACTAAAATATGTCTTTTATGCCATGGCTGAACTCTGAACTCTGGCATTAAAAGGAAGGGATAGTGCTTTAATTTCCCCCCCCCCCTCTTTGTTCTGTCCTGGAAAGTAAGATAGAAAAATGGTACATAGTTTTAATACCATAAAAGACCAGATGATTAAAAAAAGAGGAAAGGGATAGTGTCGTGCATCATAATCATATATTACTATGCCTCGGTGGAAGCACCAAAAGAAAATAAATAGCCTGTTACTCCTGGTGCTCATACAACGCTCTCTGATGCAAGACGAACTTTGAGAGAATCACCTTGATTTAGCTTTTGACAAGTTGGCATCTTTGAACTGAGAAAATTGCTTTTCCAACTCTTGTGTAAATCTGACTAATCAACTCAAGCCAAGACAAAACCTGGCTAATTTAAGCCAAGATTTCCTTGTGAATAAATAAAATACTGAAACCCATTAAATTCCACTGGTATTCCAGACTAGGTCATGAAATACATCACTGACTCCTCAAGGTCTCCACTTTAGAATAGGTAGCACTGGCATATTTTTCCTAAATCAAACATTCTATATAAAGATTAAACCATATACTGTGTCAGCACTCATAACAGACCTACTGGAGATCAGAAATACAAAAGATTACTTGGCTGGATGCTTCTTTGAACTTCTTAGAGGAAAAGCAAGATATAAATATAAAATAATATGTTGCAATGCTCACATGTTCTGGTGGTTCTTAGTAAACTTACTCAAGTGGCCACAAAGACAACTTAGACCAAGATGGGCATTTTTTTTATTGTATCAAGAGCGTTTATATCTAGCTTTTTCTACCAAGGCAGATTAGAATTTACTGAAGAGACTAAGGACGCTACTACACATTACTGTGAATGGATTTCCTTGTGCAGTTTAGCTTTAAAAGGGGGACTTTAACTCTTGCCTCCTGACATTTCCCTGATCAATCATGTGCTTGCAGCCTGCAGCGTAACTGCTAGGCTGCAAAAAGCACGAGTTTGCTTCCCTGGACGGGAAGAGTCAGGGGGCGCCCATTTGGGCACGCAGACTGGGAGGCGTGGTCTGACTGATTAATGGACCTGCGCTCTCCTCAGTCTGCATCGGGTGAAGACAATCGGCCCCTCCTGCTCACCCTGTATGTTATGTAGGCACTTTGCGGGTAGGAATTTTTTCACACCCTGGCTGATTGGCGCTGGCCAGGGTGTGTTTTTCACCTACCCTACATAGCATTGCAGTGGATTGTGGGTTTGGCTATCGGGAGGTGCTGTTAAATAGGCGGTCACTTTAGTGGCAGGATTTTTGGGGTTTAGTGCACTATGCGGCCAGGGGAGGACTTTTGGGGAATTTGGGTTCTGGCATGATCAACCTTGGGGTTTGAAGACCCGGGTGGAGAATGCAGACTGTCGGGAGACTCGGCTAGAGGGTGCTTTCTGGCGAGACGTGCGTCTGGGTTTGAGCCCTCTGGTGCGGGCCTCCCTGCTGGGCCTGCCCGGAGGGAGCTGAGTCACTCAGCTTTGGCCGGGGGGCTGGGTCTCTTGCCTGTTATGGCAGGGGAGCGGTCTCGGTGACTCGTGGCCCTGGCCAGGCCGCTGGTGGGGTACCCTTGCTGTTTATTAGGTTATTTAATAAAGTGGCCCAATTTTATTCCAACACTTTATGTCTGACTCGTTATTCCGTACTTGGGGGGCAAAATGACATACTCCTCTAGGCTACTATAAATCTGGTAAGAGAAAAACAGTAATGAGAGGGAGTCTCTCTTTTTTCCCTTCCCATGGTCTATAAAATTATAGGGGGTGCTGTAGCCTAAAATCAATCTCCGTCCTCTGGTTGCTGCTTTTGAAGCAGAAGTAGATGTTGGAGGAATCCAACAACAGATATATAATAGATAGTTGGCTCATACAGATGACTATTTTGACATGAAGAATTCAGGACTTTCAAGTTGATGCTCCTGTTGCGCATTTATTGCTTCATGGGATTAACAGAATTTTGAACCTGCATTTTATGGACATTGGAATAGCAGCTTTATTAGGAGCATCGTCATTTGTGGACTTTTAAGCTTTATTGGGAGTGTTGTCTTTAATGAATTTGCATATTCTTGTGAATTGATAATTGTATGAGTATATTTTTCTATTGTGTTTGGTGTGATAATGAATTGTATATAGATTATTAGGATTCATAGTAATTTAAAGTCACAGTTTTCTCATTTTTGACATAGACTTTGTGTGACTTCTCTCATCCCTCCCCTGACTTCAAGGTTAACAGAAAGTACGAGGGGGGGTGTCCACTGATCACTCCATTATGGAGAATTAGTCTGTGGGTATCTGGGGCTCTGGGACGGCTGTTTTTTGAGGCAGAGGCCCTGTATTTTCAGCATAGCATCTGGTGCCTCTCTTAAAAAAACCCTTCATGTTTCAAAATGATTGGACCAGGGGGTTCAATTTTATGAGCTCCAAACAAAGGTGCCCTCATTATTTCTAATGAAGGGAGGGCATTTAAAAGGAGTGTAGTCCCTTTTAATGTGATAGCCCTTTGGAGTTCAATTGTGCTTATCACAACCTTTCTCCTGGCTCCACCCCAAAGCCTTCTGGTTCCACCCCCAAAGTCCCCAGATATTTCCTGAGTTGGACCTGGCAACCCTATCAACCAGCAAGGTGGGGTTGCTTCCTCTATGCTGGCTTCTTCTGGCTTGCCAACCAGCAGCAAAGTGGGATGAATGTCACTGAGTCCTGGCAGCACAGTGCAGCCTTGTACTGTGATTTGACTCCCATCAGCCACTGGAGCCATTCCCCTCAATTCCTTGGCCCACCTGAGCCACTGTGGAACTACAGAGAGCTCACCCCATGTCCCAGACTCCAGGACATAGGGCATGACCATCAAAGATCTGCTACTGTTGCTGATTAGTAGAATTTAGAGTTTCCAACTTTCAGATTGGGTATGGAAATCTCCTGGTATTATGACTCATCTCCAAATAACAGAAACCAGTTTCCCAGGACAAAATGGCTTATTTGGAGGGTATAGTATCTGGTATTATACCCTGCTGAAATCTGTCCCCTCCTCAAATCCTCCTCTCCTCAGGCTTCACCCCCAAATCTCCCAAAATTTCTCAACCCAGAGCTGACAACCATAGTGGAATTGCATCCACAGTCCCCTGACATAAACATGTATATATAGTCTGTAGTAGCCAAACAAAGTCTTGGCTTCCAAGAAAAGTTAAACATGAAACTTGAATCCCATAAAATGTGCCAAATTCCAGTCTTCTACTTATGGTCCTCAACAATGCCTAAGAAAATGCTAGGAGATTTAGGGATGATGGGGATTGAGGAGGATGTGATGTCACCATACAAACTAAGGGAAATTCCTAGAGCATCACTATGGATGCTATTTTTTAACATCTTGTACCTCTTATTTTTTGAGGGTGGGAGACTGGGACTGGGGAATTTCCCACTGGGGGTGGGTAATTATTAAGCCAACTTCTACCCTGCTGCTATCTTGTGGCAAGAGACTTTCAAAGAAGGTATCCATCACAAGGGATCATAATTTACCCAATCTGCACTATCAGGCAGAAGTGGCATAAAAATGTTCTACATAAATTAAATAAATACTCTAATAGAAATGGCTGAGAAGTTGTACTCAAACAATTTGTGAAAACTTTATCCTCCTCCCACACACATATAGTAAGCAAAATAGCTCTAAATCAAAGTAATAAATTACATTATTAATGGTTATGAAGGATGGGCCAGCCTATCAATCATTAAAACTTTGTAGTGAGGCTCAAGGAGATTTAATTCAATTGACCCTGAGAAATATGTACATTAATCTGAATATCTGTTTTATGTGAGTTGTGTTTGTTTATAGTGCAGAGTGAGAACTAAGAATACTTAGCAAAAAGGTTGCTTATCATATTTTCTTTGTATCCATGTAACCTTGTCTCATCTTTGCTCCTGGAGACAGTGCTAAAGGTGGAAATGCATTTTACTAGGGCAATTTACTTCAGGAGGTTAGCTACTCATCATTAATTGGATCTCTTTTTGCACATAAAATAATTGGTTATTGATCTTGTTTTAGTGCAAAATCCTAAAATGGGGTAGGAAAAAAATAGCCATTTAATAAATTCATTGACAGAACTCTAGTACCTACATTCACTGGGAAATAGCTACACCATTTGTATGTGAAGGACCTTTATGTGAATAGCAAGAGTTCTCCTGTTTTTAAAATGGGTGATGTCACATGAATAGAGCCTTGTTTAGGTTCACAATGAGGGCCAAACAATTATCTGTGCCATCTTTCTACTTCACTATTTCAGTATTAGTTTCCCAATAAATGTATGGACCAGGTCAGAGTTTAGAAGTTACAGGTCTATAACAAAATCAATTTTCCATGGGAAGGAAGTTTCAAAAGCATTAATTGTTTCTGATAACCTCTGCAATAATTAAGGTAAAAATGGAGACACGCAGAAATCTGACATTTTTGTAGAAGTGAAATGTATATGACTAAGTAGGAAGACTGCAAATCTCTAAGTAGTAGTAGCAGTTGTTATTTATTTATTTATTTGAAAATATCTATGCTGCTTCTCCAGAGAACCTCATTGAAACAGTTTACAGAACAAAATGTAATAAGAATATTCACCATGGCTGTTGTTAAAGTCCCAAATGCCCCCTAAAACACTTCTTCTGGGTGGCAGAGGACAAAGGAACAGAAGGGGGGGATGCATTTTAGGCTGCAACGGGAGGCACGAGTGGAAATCCTACTGTACATGAAAATACTCCAAGCTAGTATTGAGAATAGCTGTGGTTTTCTCTGGCTGAAGTCATTCTGAGATCCTTGTCAAAGGCAGATGCCAGCGACTGAATCTAAGACTTTCTGAATATAGAACTATCTCTGAGCTAGGAATATTCCTTACTATCACTCAGCTTTCCCCTACTTATTGGAGCTTAAAGCATCATCCACTGTTATTTCTGCTCTCTCAGTCTGCTTTGTCTACATTCCTCTCATATACTAAATTTCTATTTTATCTGCTTATATTTAAAAGGCTGTTTTTCAAGAAAGTTAAACTGTTTTCGCACACTGCTCACCTCGGAGTCACATCCCTTTTCACTGCGCAGCGTCTGCTCGGATTTCCCACCATCTGCGCCGGAGGAGCAGGAAGAGCCGCGGCTTCTGCATCGTAAACAGAAACTGGGTTTTAGAGATTTCCATTTGCAACGCAGAAGCCGCAACTCTTCCTGCTCCTCCGGCGCAGATGGTGGGAAATCCGAGCAGACGCTGCGCAGTGAAGAGGGATGTGACTCCGAGGTGAGCAGTGTGTGAAAACGGTTTTAGTTTCAATACTACTCCATTAATGTAATGGTGTAATGGTTAAGTGCACGGACTCTTACCTGGGAGAACTGGGTTTGATTCCCCACTCTTCCACTTGCAGCTGCTGGAATGGCCTTGGGTTAGTTATAACTCCTGCTGAGTTGTCCTTGAAAGGGCAGCTTCTGTGAAAGCTTTCTCAGCCCCACCCAACTCATAGGGTGTCTGTTGTGGGGGATGAAGGTAAAGGAGAGTGAGCCACTCTGAGATTCAGATTAAAGGGTGGGATATAAATCCAATATCTTCTATGTCTAAGGGTGTTTTTACATTCAGTTTGATCCAGAATTTTAGAGTCTTCATATCGCCTGCCACTGTTACACTTTAATTATTTCCCTTTTTACATTTAAGCGTTTCAATTTGGGGAGGTGGGAGTCTCTGATCAGAGGGAAGTCGGAATACCAGTGCTTAGTTAAATGTATACGATTGCTTGGAATTCATGTCAACACTGCAAAAACAATACAAATTTAAATTACTAGATGAGGCAAGCAATGATATGTAAAAATTTCAAGTGCCATCAGTTCTCATGAAAATTACTGCACGTGGCTTTTAGAGGAGTCTTTTAAAACGCATGAAAACTTCTACAATACAAGTTTGAAATGCCTGTAGAGAAAAGACCAGATCAAAACTAGTGTCGATAAAAATGTTGCAGGAGCAGCTCCAAAACGCATCTCACCGAAACAAATGTAGATGCTTTGGGCAGCAACAATGCAAAACAGTTGTGAGAATGTTAGGTAATGTAAAAGGTGACAGAGAGTCACAAACTGTCAGTGTAAAAACACCCTTAAATGCCCTGAGCCGGATAACCTAGGCTAGCCTGATCAAGTCAAATCTCAGAAACTAACCAGGGTTGACCCTGGTTAGTACTTGGATGGGAGACCACCAAGGAAGTCCAAAGTTGCTACTCAGAGGCAGGCAATGGAAAACCACCTCTGAATGTCTCTTGCCTAGAAAACTCTACGGATCACCTAAGTTAGTTGCAACCTGATGTCACTTTCTACCACCGCATGACTTCTAGGAAATATGTCTGCTAATTGAACAGGCTCTGGGCTAAGCTTCTGTTTCCCTTCCTAATAGAGGGATTAAGCTTGGTTACAGCCAAAAACTGCCCTAATCTGGATAGCCCAGGATAGCCCAATCTTAACAGATCATGGAAGCTGAGCAGGGATCATTCTGGCAAGTGTTTGGATGGCAGACCTCCAAGAAGAACCAGAGTCTTCATGCAGAGGCAGACAACTGGCAAACCACCTCTGAATATCTCTTGCTTTGAAAACCCTATGGGGTTGCCATAAATCGGCTGTGACTTTATGACACTTTTCATCACCATCACAGCCAAAGACAGAAGTCTTTTGTCAAGAAGTACAGGCCAAGAATCAAAGGACATTTTGCCCTTAGCTTTTACTTAACTTATGTCTGTGGCCCTGAGTGATTCTACACAGTGGATCTAAGACTAGGTCAGGAACTAGAATTGTACTGTATATGTTTTGTTCTTGTTTGTTTGCATATCTAAATTATATTTTTGAGTTCCTTATGGGGAGATAAGCAAGATAGAAATGTAGTTAAATAAATAAACAAGAATAAACAACTCCAGACCACTTTGTGGTTCCCAGTCCAGAGGTTCAGGAAAACATGCTTTGCATGAGCCCAACTGGAAGTGACATCCAAAAGGCATTTAAATGTTGTTGGACTCCACCAGCAGCCCTATGGCCCAACCCAAGTGAGCTCCAAAGGCATTTATATTTATTTATTTGTTTGTTTGTTTATGGGATTTATATTCCATCCATCCCATCAAGGCAGGCTCAGGGTAGGTACCAGCATAAAAAAACATATACATTAATCCATTAAAAGCCTAAAATCAAATTAAAGGCCTTCAGAGCTCACTTTTGGAGCCCACCTCCAGGTTGGGCCAGCCTAACTTGACCGAACTCTCAGAGTGAGCTTTTATAACCTTGGAACTCACTCAGGTTCGGTCGTGGGTGATACTGTTTGATAGTGACTGCAGGGTGCTTAAAAGGACATTTCACTATATGCATCACCAATTTAATCACATAACGACAGTTGCATACTTAAATGGATCTCCTTGTTAAAATGTAAACCTAAAATGTTCTTTAAAAGCAAAAAAAAAAAAAAAGCTGCTTTAACTACCTCGTGGGAATGCTTAATTTGAGCTTCCACACAAAAAAGATGCAAAAATTTTCTGGGACATGATCACAAAGGAACTAAATACTAGATCCCGCTCCTATGCCATATCTCTGCCAAGTGACCTTATTTGCGATTCCATCTGCTAAAAGCACTTCTTCTCAAATAACTTTCATGCCAAAGATTGAGAAATGGCCCCCTGTCACAGTACCAAAAATTAAACTTTTAATATCTCAGATGAAATCAAGAAAGGCACCAGGCCCTGACCTGCAGAGCTATTTGAAGCAAATCCTGATTGATGGGCAGAAATTTTGGCACCAATGTTTACACAAATTAATGAGACAGGAATTTTGCCCTCCTCTTAGTGATATGCAATAATAGTCCCCCATTTATTAAAAAAAGGTGATGCAACAAACTCAGTTAATTACCACCCTATAAGTCTACTATCAGTGGTGGGCAAATTATATGCTTCCATGTCACATGAGAAGTTACTTCTCATGCTGGTCAGATAGCAAGTGGGATTCTGCAGATGTGACAGTGCAGTTGATCATTGTCACACTCTCCAATTCATTGATGACAAGTATACTAGCTCAAAAGATGGTTTGCTAACTGTTACCTTCATGGACCTCGGAGCAGCCTTTGATTTTGTGCCTAGGCAAAGACTATGGGACAAATTGAATCACTCATCTAATTTTGATGAAACAACTATAAGACTAGCCTACAGCCTAAGTGATGTGGCTCATCAGGTGAACTGACCAGGGTTATTCCATTAAGCAAAGGATTTAAGCAAGGATGAGTCCTTGCCCCACTATATTTAATTTGCACCTTAATAATTTAATTCCTCATATTTCTGGAGATGAATTTCATTCACCTTGCCTGGCTTATGTCAAAATATCCTGTCTCCTATATCCAGACAATATTGCTCTCCTATCAAGATCTGTGATCGACCTTCGCAAGCTTATAGGTTCCTTTGTGGAGTACTGCTTCAATAATGGTTTAGATAGCAATGTTACTAAGGGAAATGTTCTCTTCAGCAAAAAAGAAAGATAAAGAAATACAAATGAGCAGTAGCAGATCAACCTATCAAATAGGTAGACCATTTCAAATATTTAGGAATTACTTTTCAAGCAAACTTTTCTTGGAAGGTCCACTTGGACGCTGTTGTAAGAGTGGCTTTGAATATCAGGAAGCCATCTCTAAATTCTGCTATTCCTCTGGGGGCCAATATGTTCCTGTGGCAGTGAAAGTATTCACCACTAGAGTCATTGGGCAGATGCTATATGCCACTGGGGTCTGGATTGGACCAGTATCAGACAATATTGATAAATCACTTCTAAGATTTCTACACAATATATTAGAAGTTCCTCAGTGTGTTTCTGGAATAGCTTTGAAAGCCAAAATTGGGGAGATGTCCTTTGAAGCAAAGGCCTAGGGAAGAGTGTTTAACTTGAAATTTAGGATATTAAAATTGAATCTAGAATCAAGCTTCCTAAGACTAGTCAAGTTGGACCACCACAAAAGTAACTAGAATAGGCTATTGGATCACAAATTGTCATGCCTGGTTATTACCCCAGGATATGATGGAAACAATGAGTAATCAAGAATTGACCCAAGCAATGTTTCCTCTAAGCTGCAGAGTCTTGTGAACAAAAATTCTAATTTGTGAGCTACTGACAATAAAGTTGTGAGCTACTGACATTAAAGTTGTGAGCTACTGCATAAATTATTGTGCTCTGGAGTCATCCTTCCTGAGCTAAAACAAAAATGTGTGAGCTGGAGGCTAAAAATCTGTGAGCTAGCTCATGCTAACTCAGCTTAAAGGGAACACTGCTCACTAGCTGTCTTAGGGATTTCAATTACAAGAGCATGTTGATCAGAGCCCACAGTGTGTGCTCATCCTTCTCATTTGGCAATCTCCCTCCAACAAAAATAGCAATTATCTGAATTAATTATTCCAAAGCATAGAAGGGCTTTTATGCTAGTGCGCCTGGATGCCTCACTCTCAGCAGTGACGCTAGGAAGATTCAGTGGAATTCCATACTCAGATAGACTCTGCAACTGTGGCAGCAGCAAGATTGACTCAATTGACAACTTTTTTATTGTCCTAAATTCTCAGAATGAAGAGCTGAATTGATATTCTCATTAGTTAATCAGAACTCTTTCTCCAGAAGGAAAATCATCTTGGCTACTCAAAGATAAACAAACCACTCTGTGTGTGGAGAAATTTTTGGCAGCTGCTGTTAAGTTACATGATAGCTAACTTTTAGGTTCTCCTCCCATGGGATAAGGATTTTTGTTTATCTTAGGTTGCAAAAACAGTAAGAAGCAAAAGTAAAGTAACTAACGGAGCACAGTATGAGGCACGCTTCTGTTTTGTATTTAAATTGTGCTTTTTCAGATAATGTGAAGGGAAGAGACACCAGAAGAGCTACTGTATATCTTTATATTTTGTACTAGTAGGCTCATAAGGCATGGCAAATGGGATGAACTCTGTCTTTGCTGTACACCAAGGAAATATTATTTGGAGAATAACAAAAAAAAAATTGGGTCAACACTCCTCACATATAATGATTTAAGAAATAGAATACTATAGACATCCCCCTGATTCCATTCATAAGGGAATTCCTCTAGAGTTCTCATTTACATTTTTTAATCTAAACTATTCATGCACCATGTTCAATATAGAATTTCCCTGTGCAGGTACATCTTTTAATTACATCTTTGAAAACAAATTCCCTGGGATGCAGTCTTAAAATGGCTTTCTCTGAAGTAGTCCTATTGAACATGATTAGATTATCTCTGATCTGAGACCAATAAAACTGTGAGAGTGGAAGGAGAATGATCTTTTATATTTGTCACTTCTGTTGTTAACTTTCACATCAGGCACATTGGAGAGGGGGATGTACTGGAATAAAGAGAATCACTATAGAACAGTAGGATATTTGGATACTTGAATCTGATTAACCTCTGTAAGGTGTATGTATATCTTTTTAAAGTACGTATATCTTTTTAAAGTTGTGAAAATTGACCTAAGACCATTTACAGTTTAGAGCTCTGTAACCTGCTCTGGCTGCAGAATACTCAGATACTCCATTAGCTATGAAAAAACCGGCATGATTATTTGATAAGGCTGCTGAAGGTGTCAGAAATAGGGGTACTTGTCAATCTCACCCTCTTCCCTCCCTCATGCACAGGATTCCCCCTTGGTTTCTTCACTGAGAAACAGTCAGGTGGAATTAAGGGCAGGATGTATGAGATGAAGTGATAACAAAAACTAAGGTAACTTTGTAATCACACTAAATTCAGCTCATATATTGCCAACAAGTAAGCATTTTTGCTTTTCAACAAGGTCTTTGAAATTTGAGAGAGGCTTTCTTTTCAGTTTCTGCTTTAACTTGCAAACATAGGTTTCTGAGTTTCACTGAGACTTCACATTCAGGAAGGAAGAAATGTACAATCAAGTCTCCAAAATCCCTCTATATATACAGACCAAGGAATCACTCCTCTCTTTATAGCTATCTCCCTTTTCACTGGATAGGGATTACTTCTCTTCACTATAAACTCTGTCCTTTTTCTGCTTGAATGGCGGATCCTTGTTGATCCACTCACTCCTTCTACCACTTCCCCAGTCAGGGCTAAACTATCTCCTCTTCAACTGTCAGTTCCCAACAGTCATTTCTTAACCAATGATCTGTCATTCAAAGTTTTTCAGACTCTGCTAGCCACTAACCCATGGCAATCTGTCACATGTTACAAAAGAGGTGTATGTGTTCTGTATTAATCCTAAAACAGTCATTGAAAGTGTACTTCATACCACATGACTCAATGCTCCTTATGTTACCTAAATAGGCACCACATTGGATGCTGCATAGCTAAGTGCTTACTGCAGCAGTCACATCACATTTTGCATCTGCTTCTAGTTTCTACACATTGTAATTAGTCACTAATTTTAGAAGATAGTTGCTAGCTCTGGGTTGTGAAATTCCAGGAGATTTTCAAGGTGGTGCCTGGGGACAGCAGGGCTTGGAGAGGGCAAGGACCTTGCTGGGGTATAATACCACATAATCCGTTTTCCAAAGCAGTCATTTTCTCTAGGTGAACAGATCTCTATAACCTGGAGGCCAGTTGTAATTCTGAGAAATTTCCAGCCATCAGCTGGAGACTGGCAACATTAGTTTAAATCCACTAATTATAATAATTTCAACAATATATTTCATTTTCTTTGGCGAGAGGAAGTTCAAAAGGATTGTAGAGAGAGAACATGAAAGGTTGTGTGTACAGGGATTTATTTTGTTCACCTTTTTAAAAAAGGATAAAATATTCTGGCTTCAATGTGACTGAATGTATTAAGATTCAGAATAATGAATTTATTTTCACTCAGGTTGTTTTATGTTTTAGTAGGACCTCTTTAAGACATAAGCATAACGATCAAAACTGAATTAGCTTTACAGACTTTGTGCATAACTGTCTTTACAGTGAAGAGATTTAAAGGGAGTTTGACTGCATGCTGATAATCCCTAATAATTTTTCTTACTGAAGTCCAACATCCTACTTTAGAACCCTTTAGAACCCTTCTGTACCTCCACAACATCTTGCAGTTTTCATCTTGCAGCTTCATGATCATCAACATTCTTTTTTTGTCCCAACATAAATAAAATTGTTTCCAGGCCCCAACAGCTGGCACTTGCTGGTTGAAGGAATGAACAGTAAGACAATGTGTTCATAGGCTAACACGAAAGACTGAGACGGAGAATTTATGCAGAGTGTTATAAACTTAGTAAACCAGAAAATAGATTGGGGTACACGGAGGAAATAATGTATCAATCAAAGCTAAGTTTGCAGACATAAGTCTCCATGTCCAAAAAGCAGCCATGGGCTTTTGTCACTTTGCAACTTCACTGCTTCCCTCTAAGTTTGGGAGGAACTTAGAGCAGGTATTTCCAAGAGATGCTACTCTTCAGTAGGTTTTGCCATGTTCCTGGTAAGAGCATGGCAACAGCACGAGCAACTGAAATGTGGAAGCAGTAGCAAGACGCAGTCAAAGAGAAGAGATACAGTTCTCCCATCAGCTACATGTACATTACTGCTCTTTCATGAAATGTCTGGTTTTAGGTTTCCTGCAATTGTACACTTTCCTGTTATTACAGTGAGCTTTGGTTGACAGCATAGTATTTGCAACTCACTAAATCCTTCTCCCGTAATATTTGTGTGTGACAGAAATGTTACAAGACTTTACTATATCATCTGGGCATATGTACGGTGAGTTCTGACTGAGACTACAATCATGTTCTTTTAGTCTTACTACACAGCAAAAAGCCTGCTTTCCAGTGCCCTTTGCCTCCATAATTTGATCTGGTGAGCCTCCTTTGACAGTGAATAAGATCAACAAGTTTTACAAGCAAAATGATAGCATGAAGATTTATTGTTAATATTATGCAACTTTCCCCCACAGCAGCCACACTATCATTTTAAACTACTACCTTTGGAAGAAAGCCTGTTATGATTGTGACACCAAGTAATTAAGGGACTGTTCTATTGCATTCAAAGAATCTATTTCATTATTTCACTTGAAGCATATTTAAGTTCTACTAGAGAAAATCTGTTTTGAAAAGTAAAAAAATAATGGGAAAGAAGATTAAAGAAAGATTAATGATGAAATGTAAGAAATAGCCATTTTCTCATCTTTGTCACATGGACAGTTAACAGACCCATAGCAAGCAACTAAGCAAAGAAGCAAGTCCTGGCCAGCAGAAAGGGGAGGGAGATCTCCTGGGAAAGGACTTCCACTTTTCTGCTGGCCAGGTGGAGATCTCCTGGAAAGGGACTTCCCTCAAACGTTTCTGCGGGCCACAGTGAGCCCTGGCTGACAGAAAGGGAAAGATCTCTTGGGAAGGGACTTCCCTTCCATCTCTCTGCTGGCTATGGTGAGCCCTGGTCAGAAGAAAGGGGTGGCAATCTCCTCGGAAAGGACTTCTCTCCCACCTTTCTGCTGGCTGTGGCCAGGAAGGCACTTCACCCCTTCCATTTTGAGCCTTCTTTATGCTCCCCACAGCTTTTCATGGGAAGCAGAAAGTAGGGTCATTTAAATCCCTGTTTTCTGCTTCCAGCAGAATGCCACAGGGAACAGAAAACAGGACTGATTTAAATGGCACTTAAACACTGCTTTTGTGTCCTGCAAAAAGCCACAGGGAGCTGAAAGCAGGATGTAAATAGCCTTTGATTTCTTCTCTCCCTGCAAAGTCAAAAGTATGAAATGGATATCTGAACACAACCCATAATCATCCACAGGCCAAGAGTAGGCTATCCCATGGACCTCAATGGAAAATACAAACCTTGGCAAATGCAATAGCTGCCATTAACAGCTGCCTGGCAGGTCGGAGTTTTCTAAATGACCTGCTCTTCAGAAACCATCATAAGCCACCATTACTTGTACAAAATTCATGGTATTTCATTCTGGTTCTTAAATTCGTAAACTTTGGTTTGTAGGCCTGGAAGAGGCCAAAATTCATAACAGACTTTAGGTTCATGCCCATCCCTAATGTTTCATGTTCTAATTGTTTGTTTTTAATGGTGAGTTTCAATTAACTTTTAATGCTTTCATAATATTATATTTTGTAAACTGCTTTGGGCAGGTTCCCTGTACTTTTGTATGCTGTTCATTATATGACACAATACAATATATACTTAATTTTGTATAAACTATTCAAGAGTGTGTGTTTTGCACAATATTTTTGTATTCCATATATTGTGCTGCCATTGTTCTTTTGCATTAAGGTTGGCGTTTTCTAAATGACCCTGCCTCATAGGGTGTTGTGACTTGAGACTCCTTCAATCTACCTGCCCACTATCAGATCTAACAATTTCATTTTTTATTACTATTTCATAGAATCATAGAGTTGGAAGGGACCTCCATGGTTATCTAGTCCAACCCCCTGCACAATGCAGGAAACTCACAAATACCTCCCCCTAAATTCACAGGATCTTTATTGCTATCAGATGGCCATCTAGCCTGTTTAAAAACCTCCAAGGAAGGAGAGCCCACTGTAAAGTACCAGGCTTGGAGACGAGCGTAGGGCAACATAGTTTATTCCATGGTACAATACAAGATGGAGAGAGCCAGCACGCGGGCCGGATCCCGCATATATACAGTTGCCGGACTATTCTCCCTGCTGGCCGGTCCAATGCCGACCAGCCCTATTTCCCGCCACAAGCTGTGATTGGCGGATCGTTGCGCCCAGCGCGGAGGCACCTGGATGTTTCTCAGTTACCTCCGCGGCTGGGGTGGACTGATGTCATTCTGCTGTTGTGGCCATTATGAACTGGTTGCGCTCTGCGAACGCCATACACTACACTCCTCCCCCCTTAGTTAGTGACATAGTCCTGGAGGTAGGCGGGAGGCCGGCGCTCCCGTGTTGAACGCCTAGGAGTTGCTTGTGGTGCCGGGGCTACTTCCGCATCTGGGGTTTCCCCGGGGGTTTGAGCGTTGGTGGGTTGTGGGTCGGGGTCCGAGGGTTGGTCCGCCTCTGCCGGTGTGTGTGGCCGTGGTGCTGGTGCAGGGGTCGTTGGGTGCCCCTCGGACCCTGCCCCCTCCCTCGTTTCCGTGGGTACCTCTGGGAGAGTCCGGCAGCGTAACTGGTCGATGTGCCGGTGTAGGATCTGGCCCCACTCGGTGGATACCTCGTAGTGGCGGGAACCCACGACCCGTAGTACCCGCCCGGCTACCCACTCTGGGCCTGAAGCGTAGTTGCGGGCGAACACTGGGTCCCCCGCGAAGAACCCCCTAGCCGCGTCTCTGACCTCCGGGGACCCTCGCATGTCGGGGGCTCTGTCGGGGTTTAGCCGATCTAGCCTTGTGGTGAGCTTGCGTCCCATGAGGAGCTCGGCTGGGCTGACCCCGGTGACTGGGTTTGGAATGACCCGGTTGTCGAAGAGGAACGCGGCTAGCCGGTGGTCCCAATCGCCTTGCACTATTCTGCCCAGGGCCTCTTTTGTTGTTCGGACCATCCGCTCGGCCTGGCCGTTGGTGGCCGGGTGGAAGGGAGCTGACCGGATGTGTCTAATGAGGAACCTCTGGAGGAACGCCTGGAAGTCCCCCAAGGTGAACGCTGCCCCGTTGTCCGAGACTATGGTGTCCGGAATACCGTGGGTGCACAGGACCCTGCGTAGTGCTCTAATGGCTGCTGCTGATGAGGTAGACCCTACGGGGATGACCTCTAACCATTTTGTGTATGCATCTACAATGATTAGGAAGATCTGTCCCTGGAACGGCCCGGCAAAATCAATGTGGAGCCGGGACCACGGTTTCCTTGTGGTCTCCCACCGTGTAGCCGGGGCGCTGGGTGGATCCGGCCGCGACTCCTGGCATGTGCTGCATCTCCGGACCCAGTTCTCTATCTCCCCGTCCATCCCCGGCCACCATACGTAGCTCCTGGCCAGGGCCTTCATTCTCACTATGCCTGGGTGTGTTTCGTGGAGTGATTCCAAGACCCGTTTCTGTAGAGGGGGGGGACCACTACCCTGCTCCCCCATAGTAGGCACCCTTTGTGGGCTGCGAGTTCCTCCCTTCGCATTTTGTAGGGTTTGAACTCTTCCCCCATGTCCCCCTCTGGCCACCCCCTCACCACCCAGTCGAGCACCCGTGCTAGGGTTTTGTTTTTTCCGGTGGCTCTAGCCACCTCCGCCGCGTGGAGGGGCTGCTCCGGAAGTGACTCGATTGACATGACCTGGTGTGCTGGGGCTGGATCGGGGCCTGTGTCAGGGAGCGGCAACCGGCTGAGAGCGTCCGCATGACCCATTGCCTTGCCCGCCCTGTGTACCAGCGTGTAGGTGTACGAGTTGAGGAATTGATTCCACCTCAACACCCTCTGGGACAGGATTTGGGGGGTTTGGCGGTCTGGGGCCAACAGACCCAAAAGCGGCTTATGGTCCGTCGCTATTGTGAACCGGCGCCCATACAAATAATCGTTGAATTTATGGACCCCCGCTACTATGGCCAGGGCCTCCTTGTCGATTTGCGCATAGTTCCGTTCCGCCGAAGTCAGGGTGCGTGAGTAGTATGCGACCGGGACCTCCCGGCCATCCGGTAACTGGTGCCCCAGGACAGCGCCCACCCCGTACGGCGATGCATCGCATGCCAGGATGACCGGGAGGCACTCGTCGAAGTGGTGCAGCACCGCGTTGGAGACCAGGACGTCCTTAACTGCCTGGAAGGCGGCGGCTTGCTTCTTCCCCCACACCCATGGAGCTTTTTTGTCCAGTAACCGGTGTAGGGGTTCGGCGAGGGCCGCCTTGTGGGGTATGAACGTGTGGTAGAAATTGAGGACCCCCAAGAAGCTCTGTAGCTCCGCTTTACACGTGGGGGCAGGGGCTTGAACAATGGCCCTAGTCTTTTCCTCGGTCGGGTGGATTCCCTCCGCGTCCACTGCGAATCCCAGGAACTCCACCCGCGGCACCCCCAGCATGCACTTCTCCCTTTTAACTTTTAGTCCAGCGGCTTGAAAACGGCGGAGCACCTCCCGGAGGCGGTTGCGGAATTCCTCGGGGTCCGGGGCGGCGATTAAAACATCGTCGAAAAACGGCTGGACTCTGGAGATCCCTTTAAGGAGAGCATCCATTATACTCTGGAAGATCCCCGGAGCCACGCTGACCCCAAACTGTAACCTGTTCACCCTGAACGCCCCCCTGTGGGTAACTATCGTCTGTGCCTCCGCCGTTTTGGCGTCCACCGGGAGCTGCTGGTAGGCTTGTGCCAGGTCCAACTTCCCGAAAATCTTAGACCCCGCCAGGGCTGCCAGCACGTGGCTGACCACTGGCACCGGGTATGGGTTGTCTTGGAGCGCTTTGTTAATTGTGCACTTGTAATCTGCACATATCCGCACGTCTCCATTTGGTTTGACCGGAGTCACTATGGGGGTCTCCCACATAGCGTAATCGACCGGCTCCAGGACCCCTTGGGATACTAGGCGGTCCAACTCTGCCTCGATCTTGGGCTTCAAGGCGAAGGGGACCCTCCTTGCCTTGAGCCGGATCGGTCTGACCGTCGGGTCGAGCGGTAGGGAGATGGCCGGGCCCTTGTAACTACCCAGCGACCCATCAAATACGTCGGGGAACTCTCCGCACACCTCCCCGAACCCTCCTGCTGTGGCTGTGCGCGCCACCTCTATTCGGATTCCCAAGGGGCCAAACCATGCAAGACCCAACAGGGTGGTAAGTGGCCGCCTGACCACCAGGATGTCTAGGGGGCCTTTGAAGGACCCCCGCTCCACCAGCACCCGTGCCCACCCCGCTATTTGGACCGGGTTTTGCTGGAAGTCCCGCAATATGAAATTTGCTGGTCGCAGCTGCAGCCCTTGGCCGGGGCGTAGCCTTCTCAGGGTCTCCTCCGCTATTATGGAGATGGAGGAGCCTGAGTCCACTTCCATGGTGCAGGGGGCCCCGTCTATGAGGACCGCCATCGTTATCTTGTTGGGGGTGGTCAGGGGCAAATTCAGTACCTGAAGTGAGGTGGAGGCTGTGGAGTGGGACTCTGCGGCCTCGTGGTGTGCGGTCGGTCGCGGGCGGTTGGGCTTGGCTCGGCAAGCCCGCGCTATGTGGCTGGTCTTCCCGCAGCTTCTGCAGTCCCAGGTCCGGTACTGGCAGTCCCGCCGATCGTGGGGGTCGCCGCAGCTGGCGCATTTCGCCCTTTCGCTGGTTCGCTGACTCGGCCGTTCGTGGGCTCGGGGGCGCTGTGGAGCTCGGGCGGCGGGTCCTGCGGCGCGTTGCGTCTGGAAGGCTTCTCCCTCGTCCTGGTGCTCGGGGTCCAGCTCCTCGTGGTGGGCGGTCTCGGTCTTGGCCCGGGGGAACGTCCTGGCGGTCCTCTCCCACGCTACCGCCTCGCTGAAGGCGCCCTGGAGGGTGAGCTCTTCTTTGGCGAAGAGCTTCTGCTGGAGCCTTTCGTCGCGGAGGCCCCACGTGAATCGGTCGGCCAGGGTTTCCTCCAGCTGGGGAAAGTTGCAGTTCCCGGCGAGTTTGCGGAGGGCTGCCAAGTAGTCCGCGGCTGACTCTCCTGCGGTCTGGTCCCTTTTGTGGAACATGAATCTGCGAGCCACCCGTGAGGGCTGCGGCAAGAAGTGGCCCGTGAGGAGCCTGATGATCTCCTCGTAGGATTTCTCCGCCAGGCGGGCGCCGAGAGACCCTTGGCGATCTCGAACGTGGCTGGCCCGCAGACGCTCAGGAGAACATCCCTCTTTGCTCCGGCGTCGGTGATCTTGTTGGCCCGGAGGTAGAACTCGACCCGTTCCGAGTAGGACTCCCAGCCCTCTGGATTTGCAGGGTCGAAGGGCTCGAGGTAGCCGGTGATTCCGCCCTGGTTGGCCATGGTGGCGGCGGCGGTCGTGTCCGGTCGTTCGTTGCCCAAGGTCTCCGTCGTAGCCGATGAGGCTAGGATCCCATCCTCGTCGCCACTGTAAAGTACCAGACTTGGAGACGAGCGTAGGGCAACATAGTTTATTCCATGGTACAATACAAGATGGAGAGAGCCAGCACGCGGGCCGGATCCCGCATATATACAGTTGCCGGACTATTCTCCCTGCTGGCCGGTCCAATGCCGACCAGCCCTATTTCCCGCCACAAGCTGTGATTGGCGGATCGTTGCGCCCAGCGCGGAGGCACCTGGATGTTTCTCAGTTACCTCCGCGGCTGGGGTGGACTGATGTCATTCTGCTGTTGTGGCCATTATGAACTGGTTGCGCTCTGCGAACGCCATACACTACACCCACCACCTCCTGAGGAATGTACATCCCTACTTAATTGGTCCGGGAGCTTGAGTAACAAGGTTTGGTCCTGTCTGAGACATATATGCTTGAATGGAACGACTACCTTTGTCAGGCTCACCCCTACTACCACCTGTCATAGACTCACTCTGCCTTCTGCAGCAAATACCTTCATCTTACCCTTGCCTTCCCTCACCTACCTGTGCCTTGGCTTCTGTCCTGTCCCCTTTCCAAAGCCTGGACACTCCAGAAACTCTCAGTGCCTCAGTAGAAGCTGGGTCACTTCTTTTTTTCTTGATGATGTTATGTGCTGAATTTACTGCTTTGCAGTAGCTTTTACGGGCATCTGGGCAACCGCAGGAAACGCTATAGACTTTGATAGATAGCAACCAATGAGCGATCTTGGCACAAAACTTGACCACCGTGATTTAGTATGGGAATTGGGTGTGTGGGGGGGTTGTTCATGCATTTATATAAATGGGGTCATGGCCCTGCCATGTTGCCTTAGTGTGTCGCTGTTAATAAGCATGTTCCTGGTATTTAACAGTTAATGGTGGCACAGTGAGGATCTGTAGCATGGCTTCCTTCCATGAAGCCTGGGGGTTCTTCTGCAACTCCTGCACTCTTCCCTTTGGAGTAACTAATGTGAGTACCTGGGTTTAGATGTTGCAAACAGAATATCTTCATAAGCAGGTAGTTTCTGGGACACTGGGGATGGAGTGGATTAGGACATTTAAATGTCTCGCACCACATGACATCACCTCTGGTCCAGCTTTATAATCCTGCAGGCCAGTCATGGTAGATACATAAAGAAGTGCTGAAGCTGCAGTTTGGTAAGGATGGAAGAGCATCTGCTACATTCTCCTCATGAAAATTGAGGCTCATCATAGTGGCAGCAAGATTTCTGTGGCAGAAGAGACAGAGGTCCTTGTCATCTCTTGGCAAAAGTTCAAGCATGAACATGGTGGAATCCTCCTCTCCTCATAAAGAAGAGTCCTCTTTGCAAGAAGGTGCTGGACAGCCCTCTAGGGCACCCACTGGAAAATGATCCAGATAATTAAAAAGGCAATCCATGCCAGCCTTCACTGATCATCTTTCCGCTGCCAGTTCTCAGTGCAACATGAGATCCTCCATTTCATGTGATTTTGTGGGGGGAGAGGAGGATTTTGCATATCATGCCGGCCAAGAAACTCCTTTTCCCTTTTCTAGAGATGCTCACTCAGCTTCTGATGCTCCAAAGATTAGGACAGTGAGTTAGATGCCCCTTCATTCCCAGTTCTGAAAAGGGGGTCAGTGGCAGCTACAAATTATAATAGGACAGTAATCGAAGTCAAAATTTGGGTCCTCTTGTTCCTAATATTCTTTCTCGATAATTTGTTGGTATCTACATCCATTAAAGCCTGACAAGTTTATTTAATGATAATTGAGTTAGGCACACTGTTTTGTTTTAGCAGGTTTGTAGTATAGAGTAAAAATAAAACAGGATGAGTGTGTGGGTTCAAAGCAAACCCCCTCCCCTCCAAAACATCAAATATTCCAGTCACTTTGTTGTAGTTAAGAGGAAACTAGAAAAAAAAGAGACCTTTTTTTGTAGAAGACTGTCATCTTAACAGCCAGTGCTATCACCACATTTTTATACTTTGGGCAAGTTAATACAACCTGTTTTCATCTGGCAACTGCCTCCAAATTTAGCAATGATATTTGAGCAACTATAACAATGGATGTCATTTGCGTTTGTAGGATCACCAAGCCAAAATGGAATATCAAACTGTAAAAACCTTTAGGAATTTCTGTCAGACCTTTTTTCAAAAATACTTTGCTTTACCAAGAGTATAATTTATTCCCTTGTAGCTTCGAATACAAATCTATTCTAGTTATTTCCCAGTACAAAATAACCTCTTTAAGCCTCTAGAAGGATTCCTTTGCTATGCTTAATTTTTCTGTCTGTACTGTAGAATAAGGCAGAAAATAGTGCTCCAGAAGCATAAATTAAATGAAAATCTTAGATGAGTATATCAAAACATGGAGTGTTTTTTTAAAAAATATTCAAAGTTTAACAGTAAAACTATCATCATAAATAAGAATTGTTCTGTATTCGTCTTAAAATATATACAGCAATCTGCTAAGAAATTATGTTGCTGAGATGACACTTCTGACATTGACTGAAATATTCAAGCTTCATTGAGAGGGGCTGAGCAGGAGGAGTAGATTTTGTAACTGCTGAGATCCCTAAATTGAACTAGACAAGATGGTGTCCCTGAGTTTACACCAGAGATGCATCTCTATTTTGTATAGTGAGTTTCCACTGGGAAAACTCCATTTAACAATATCATGGGGCCCCAATTATGGTCAGAACAACTGCAGTGTGATGGGAAGAGAGTCTTTGCCCCATGTCAATGAAATTGTGCTGGTAAAGCATTAGTTTGCCAAAGTAGGGTTGCCAAGTCCAATTCAAGAAATATCTGGGGACTTTGGGGGTGGAGCTAGGAGACTTTTAGGGTGGAGCCAGGAGACATTGGGGGCGGAGCCAGGAACAAGGGTGTGACAAGCATAATTGAACTCCAAGGGAGTTCTGGTCATCACATTTAAAGGGACAGCACACCTTTTTAACTGTCTTTCTTCCATAGGAAACAATGAAGGATAGGGGCACCTTCTTTTGGGGCTCATAGAACTGGACCCCCTGGTCCAATCGTTTTGAAACTTGGAGGGTATTTTGGGGAGAGGCACTAGATACTATACTGAAAATGTGGTGCCTCTACCTCAAAAAATAGCTCCCCCAGAGCCCCCGAAACCTCCAGATCAATTCCTCATTATACCCTATGAGAAATATTCCATATAGGGAATAATGAAGACGTTTCCCTCTCCTCCACACACACACCCCTTCTTGCAAATCTGATGTAGGGGATTGGCTCTCTACTCACCAGCCAGCTTCTTCACAGTAACAAAGACACAGACACAGACACAGAAAGCTGAAGCCTTTCACCACCTCCGGAGGTGCAAAGGCACATGGTCTTTTGGGGCAGGGCAGGAAGCAGCCTGGGAAAGCTCCGGCTGCTGCGATGGAGCTGGGTGGGAAGGGGAGGGGCAAGGAGAAGCTGCTGCGATCCAAGGTGAGAAGGAAAGGGAAGGGAGGAGGAGAAGCATCAGGGATCGGTGGAAAGGGGAGAGGAGAAGCTGCTGGGATTTAGGCTGCGTGGGAAGGACTGCCATTCCCCTGCTTTCTGGATTTTTGCCGAGCGGGGGGAGGAGGCTCCAAATCGGGGGTCCTCCGCCCAGGTGGGGGATTTGGGAAGCCTATGCCAAAGTGCCCTCACAACACAGTTTCTTACTGGGAAAATGGCACAGGTGAAGGCAGGAGCTCTTTCTCTCCCCCCCCCCTCCTAATTGTGGTGGTCATGTTAAAAGGAATTTCCCAGTGAAACTCACTCACTGCAATATGGAGATGCATCCTCAGAGCAGACTCTGATGAGAAACTTCATAAATGCAATATTATGCTATCATGTACTTTATGGATTTTTGTGGGATAAAGTGAAAGAGGAATTTTTTTATATAAGTTTATCATGTTCATACAGATTCTGAATTGTTTCTTGGAATTGTTCTTTTTAGGTGAGATACCTGGGCGGCAGCAGAACTGAAAAACACCAAAGTAAGATTTTATGACTGCTTTATATTTTTCATGTTGGAGTACAGGAAGGAATAAACTTAATCCCAAAGTGGGTTATGTCAGGCAAGCAGTAAATCAGTTAGAAATAGCAATCTAGCTATTGGTCTGAATGAGGAGGAATCACCATGCAGGTTACATTTTAACTTCTTTCTTCCTCATGAGGGTTACATCTGGAAAGAAAAAAAGGAAATATTTCTGTGCTTCTAAAGTGGCCAGAACCCACTGTGAGACATTTTACTAGAGCCAAGAAAAATTTGTTTGGCATGTCGTGTTTTGTTAAGGCCTTACTTATAAAATTTTGGTGACTTGGTAATATATGCAAAGTAAATATTGTTATCAAGGGAGATCGACATGGTCATGTGATATATGTTATTAATATTAACTTAATAGCTAGGGAGAAATGATATGGCATTCTGGGCAGTGGAATTTTGGAGAGACATGAGGGACTGAGTTACAAAGACAGTTGTATTCGAGGCAGAGTTGTTGAAGATGATAAAGAGGAGAGTACATATTTTCGTCATGATGAACATAAAGAAGTGACAAGACTTAGTAACTACCTCAATGGAGGTAAAGTTCAGGGATATTTGAACAGAATACATGTGTAGTTGATGCCTAGCATTTGTGGAATCCAGCCTGGTGCAGACTACAGAGAAATAGAAGAGGCTGAAAAATAGTTTTCAACTAAACAACAAGAACTGAAAGGATGTTGAAGGGCTATCAGTGGGACCTTCTGTGCCTTTTACAGATTTACTGGGCCCTTTTTCAGTTTATGATGGCATCTGGAGAGCATGGGTCATTGACAGAAAGCAGTCTGTGAAGTTTTTCCAGATAACCAAGACTAGACCAACACACAAGCCTTGAGACAAATATCATGTATGAATTACTCCAAGTGCTGTGTTTAAGAACAAGGTTAGAATTCCTTGCAATGTTTCAATTGAAGTTTAAAATACTGGGGGGAAACTGCAGCTAATTACTATGAAATTGGTTTTCAGTCATCTGTGCTAAGTACTCCACTGTTCCAAAATGATCTTAACATTTTTAAAAGCTTGTTCATTCTTCACCAGAAGAAGGCATTGTGCTGGACAACAAGAAGGCCTTCATTAGACTACTTTCAACCATTTGAAATTTGTGTCTTTCTGTTTCTCTACAGTTAAAGAGGAATAGAGAGTATTTTGAGGCAGCTTAATTAAACACTGGAGGCAGCAAATCCTGATACAATAAGCTAGTTTGTTAGTAGAAGCAGTAAAATAATGACATCTACAATACAGGCAAGAGTTCAGCAAGTGCCATAGACCTTTGATAGCTAGCCATAATCCATTTAACCAGAAAGAATTTACATGACTTCCTTTCAGCTGATGGCTAGACATCAGTACACTTTAAAACAAGACAATTCACCTCTCATAATCCTTCTTGAGATACAGATAAAAAAAAATCCATGGAGGAATATGTGGAGAAATGAAGGGAGGAGTGGATTATACAGAGTAGGTAACTCTTTGACCTTTCTGTTTATTTTGTTTGTTTTGTTACTGAAGTTTGCATTCTAATCTCTCCTATATATGTAAGGAACAGTGCTTTAAAGAAAGAAAGAAATTTTTTCCATGAGCTTTGTAAACACAGGACCAGAGTATGAGCTCTTCAGAGAACCTGAAGCTCATTGTTTATTTGAATTCTTAGGGTACTTTGAGGCCACCATCAGACAGGTGGCTTGGGGTGGTCCAGGCATGCTTGTAAAGTGTTGAAGGCAGACCAAACAGACAGGACACCCTAAATAAGTTTTCCTGCAAACTCATCCAGTGGTAAGGTATCCACATTACTGCAGTGCCTGACCATGGAGCATGCTGTCCAGTCAGTTTCTTAATAAACAAAAAACAGGCAGGTATAAGCACATGTGTGTTCAATGTTTCTGCGCACATCAGCAGTAACTTTTAAAAAGCTGCAGGAATGGATCTGTGGGTTCAGACTTTCCCATTCAGCTTCAGTTCATGACAGGGAAGTTCAGACACTCAGAAACTTGGAGTGGAAGTGCTACCATCCATAAATACTGGACTTTCCCCAGTGCCTAATTACTCAGCTTCCAAAGTGCAGCAAGATAGGATGCCAGCAACTGAACCACGGAAGGCAGATGTTGTTGTTTGATTGAGCCCTTTAAATTTGCACAGGTAATGCTAATATGCTGCATCAAACTGTTCATCTGACTGTTTTACTTGAAAAGGTAGAATAGTGTATTTGTGGTCTTATTATTGTGGCGTTATGCAAGGATCATTAACCCCATGTTTTGTCATAATGAGAAATGAATATGCAAAGCAGGGGTGTTAAACATGTGGCCCGGGGGCTGAATCAAGCCCCTAGAGGCCTCCTATCAGGCCCCCTGCAACTGGCTATCATCTGCTTCCTTCTCCCTCTCTCTTGCTTCCTTCTGCATCATTGTTTGGTTTGCCAGGCTTGCTCCATCATGCAGGAACTACAGAGCAAAGCCTCTATTTTCTCCATTTGCTGAGATTCCTTCCTTAGAAGCAGGGGGTGGGGGATAGCTTACTTTGCCAGGCTCTCTCAATCACACAGCAGAGCTTCTGAGCCAAGCCTCTCTTCCTTCTATTGGCTGAGGCTCCTTCGCCTCCTGGTCCCCTGGGGAAGGAAGGAAAGAGTCAGAGCTTCCTTTGCCCTGTTCCCTGCATCACACAGGAAAAATACAAAGAAAGCACCTTTAAGACCAATGAATGCTCATGTTTTAAGCATGTTTTATTTTAAGTTTATATAACAAACTTTGTGTTTGCCTATGTCCTTTATAAAGTTTATATCTCTGCTACCCGGCATTACATTTTATGACACACATGGCCTGACCTGACAAGATTTCACTTATGTCAGATCTGGCCCTCATAACAAATGAGTCTGACACCCTGATGTAAGGGGTGAGAGGATATACACCTTATATAATGGGGTTCACGTACATATATTGTATTTTTTTCCGACTACTTCCATGATATGCATGAGGTTCAGAAATGAAGTACAGAACCTATTGTTTAGAGAAACTCCTGTTAAGGTCCTTCTAAGAAGCTGTATGTACTGTAGTAGGCCCTCACAATTTGTGGATTCATGACTCACAATTTCATGGTCTGCAGCCCAGCCATATGATGCAGCTAGTCCTGAGCACATGATCCCTCTGTATCTTGGAAGTAGCAAGCATGCTGCATGCTGCCTCATATCCTGTAGCAAGCATGCTGCCTCATATCCTGCCTCTACATAACTGCCTGCTTCTCAGAACTGTGTCTACTAGATGTGTGCATACTAAAGAGGTTGTGTGGCCCCTTCTTCATGTCCAGCCAGGCACGTCCAGATGATGTTTTAATTTTTAAAACAATTCATTATCAGATGAATTAACTTTATCCTTTTTTGGTCCTTCGCTTACTGAATGGTGGTGTTGTTGTAGAACTGGATTTAACTTGCATCCACATCACTAAGTGCATTGCACTTTCTTTTACCCATATTTATTTATTTAAAACATTTATTAGAAGTCTTTCTTCCCATATGGAGCTCAAGGTGGCTTAACATATAGATAAAATACATAAAGTCCATTAAAAGCCATTATTTAAAATCACAGTTTAGGACTGGTAGTAAATTAATCAAATGAGTTCCTAAATAAAACCACCTTCAACTGCCTCCTAAAGATCAAAATTAGGTAGACCAGATTCACCTCCCTGAGGAAGGTGTTCAATATTTGTGAGTCTACTACTGAAAATACCCTCTCTCAAGCACACACCAAATGAGCTTCTTTGTTTGATGGCACAGTTAGGAGGGCCTCTCCCTGTGATCTTAATTCCCATGCAAAAAATAAAAATGGATGTTACCCTCTTCTCTGTAGAAAAGGACTGTGTAATTAACTTATGATCCCATCTTTTGCTTGCTTTCCAGGTTAAAGTTAGAAAGGGGGGGGGGGAGGCAAACATTAGAAGGTAGTTAAAAGAACTAATTGATTGGCATGTTGAAAATGGGTTTCTGTTTACTGGGAATGTTTAACAGAATCCCTGGTTGGTTAAACACTACAGCAGACATCATGCTAATATGACTGGCTTTTCCACACACAAAAATGGGTTTAGAAACTGGCTATAGAGGTTAGATTACAGGGAAAATAAATATTAAAAAATTGCAGGTTGGTCCTGAAATTCAATTGGGAAGTCCTGTTCCTGGGAAACCAATTGCAAGCTGCCATTCATTTTAATCAGAAAACTTCTGTACCAGTTTTTTTGTAAAATGAGTTCTAAAATTGTAAGAGCTTTCTCTTTCCTAAAGCCCATTACTTGCTTCTAGCAGACTTACATCCATTTGCTTATTACTGTAAAGTGTACGTTACTTAGGGGGAATTGGGATGCTGATTATGGAGATCAAAGGATGCTGAAATGATGAAAGCCAGACATTTTTTCAGTGTGGGTCTGTCTAATGTTTAAGAAAAAAGCACCACCCTTATAGCGAAATAGTTTTCTAACACTGCAGTCCTAAACAGAGTTGCACTTTTCTTAGTCCATTGAAGTCATTGGGCTTAAAAAGGTGTAACTTTGCTTAGGATTGAACTGTAAGTATAGTTTAGGGGCTGGTACCTAGAAAGGTTCTTGATTTTCAGAGGAAATGTCTTAGTTTCAGTTTTCTGCAGATGGCATGATCTAATTACATACAGTCTAAAAAATGCAAGTGCTACTTATGATGCAATTTTTTCCATCTTGCTGCCCTTGATGAGCAATGAGTTCAGTCATTTGGTAGAAAGAAAGGCTCCAGGACTCACTTATGTACAATTGCTGAACTCCTGGCGGAATATATGAGTTAACTCTGAAAACTGCATAAGTAATGTTTCCATTTTGCTGCCATCCTAATAATGAATCATTGCTTTATGCAGGGTGCAGGTATTTGTCCTTGCCATGGCAGTAATGGCGTCAACATCATTTCCAAAAATGAAACTTCATGAAAGCCAACAAGGTTATAAAGACTGTCAGTTATATAACAAGCTTCTCATTTCCCCTTTTACAACAGCAAAAAAAGTATTCTCTCTGGCTGAGGTAGTTTTCTCAGCCACAGGGGAATGCTAAGTCTGCCTGTAAGATATGATGATTTAAACCTCCAGATTTTGCCAAGTAAATGCATAGATCATAAGCAGTGTGGCTTGTAGTCAAATCAAGATACAAGGGAAGTGCCAGTTTTAACCAGAGAGAGCTTTATGGCTTGTACAATTCCACACTACCAGATTACATCATTGTACAGTAGGTTTTTAAAAGCCAGACTAGGAGGAACAGGTGTTTACAAAAAAAAGTCAGCACACACACAAAAAAGGTAGTTTGAGTCTATGCATATAACAGCACAATTCATTTTTCCTGGGTCGGATCAGAAAATGTGTTTTCAGAGTCTGTACATCTCAGGTATGCATGAACCTGATTTGGATTGCAATTTCAGCACACAGGGAGAATGGACATACCCTCCCACCCTGCACCATTTTCCTAATCTGTAATGTCTCCAGGGGGTGTTATTTGCCCTGTTGGGAGTTCTACATGTACTCATGGGGTACCTGTGAGGCTTCCCAAGGGGGCAAATAGCATTCCACAGTGCTGAAGTTTAAAAGAGAGAGAATCTAGATGAGATGAAACTTTTACTGACAATTGGAAGGTCTGACCCAGGACTTAAAGTGTCATCCACTGTGGTTGGGGTTGCATTCTCTCTTGGAGTACTCTGGGACCCAGGACTACTGCTGGTAAGCAGGTGACAGCTATGACTAAGAGTGCCTTTTACCAGCCAGTTGCAGTCTTTCCTGGACAGAAAATATCTAGCCAGTGTAGTGCATGCCTTGGTTACATCTAGATTAGATTGCTGTGATGCACTTTATGGAGGACTGCCCTTGAGAAGTGTCAGCAACTTCAACTGGTACAGAATGCTGCAGCCAGAATATGGACTGTAGAGGATCATAGGAACCATATCAGTCCAGTCTTGGCCCATCTACACTAGCTCCGAGTCTGTTTCTGGCCACAATTCATGGTGCTGGTGTTGACCTTTAAAACCCTATATGACTTCAGCCTACCATACCTTAAAGCAGAGACTAAAAATAAATGGACCATTCTCACAATGGAGGGAAATAAGCAGTGGGATCCCACAAGGATTGGTATTGGAGCTGGTACTATTTTAATGTATTCATCAGTGATCTGGAATTGGAGGTGAGTAGGATATCTTCAGAGCATGTTTCTAGGGCATGATTCAAAAATTGCAACAGAATTCTTGCCTCAATTTCCTCTTTCTTTCTGAGACTTTATGCAAATTTATCAAACTTATATGAATTGGAATCATGGTAGACAGAGTACCTGAGAATGGTCTGCAGCTTATCAATGCACTTTGCATAACGGGTAATCCTAAGAAGTGTCACATACTTCTATGCCTATTTACTTCAGTGGACTTAGAGAGTGTAACTCTGTTTAGGGCTGCAGAAAATGTGTTTATGCAGATAAAGTGTTTATTCACATAGACACAGTAATAATATTCATACACTTTACATCATGATTGTATATTATTGCTTGTTTGCATGTAACATGGTGTACGTTTCTAATGTGAGGAAGTGGGGCACAATCTTATAGCTTCATTGTGAGTTCTGTTCAAATGCTTTATTGAATATGTACGTAGGTATATTCCCCTCCCCTTACTATCAGTAAATTAAGTTTAGTATAACATTTTAAATAGGGAAAGGTGTAACTCATGGAGAGAAATGTGGTTTTCAAGGTGACAGTGTCCCTCAAATATGAGTGTCGTATGCTAATAGAATAAACAAAATAAGTGAGGTTAAAATTATTTCCTTTTCTATTATAAAAAAAGAACTTAATGGAAGGCTACAATATGTAGCTATTTTTGTAAAGATGTATTCAAAGGCCTTGTCTGAGTGAGCTAATGTAAAAAGCATATTGCCCTAGATTGCTCTAGATGGCCCCAGATAGAGCAAATTCCCTTGATGTTTTGGACCTTCATGAGGCATTTGCCCTTGTTGGTGTTAAAAAGCCCATTCTCTTGAAAAGGTTAAGAGATGTCCTAGGAGTTCACTAAACAAATGTCTTCATGATGATAGTAATGATATTGCAGTCATAAATGTCTAGAATTTGATGACTTTTGCAGCACCAAGTTTCACTTACAATATATCCACAATTTCATGTTATTTATATTTGCTGTTCTTCAGGAATCATGTTGGGAACTGGATGTGCATCATATCCTCACCTGTAGTCCACAGTGCTGTGGTCCAAGATGGCCTCTGTACACGTACATTTCCTTTGCAATACCAGTCCTGTCCCCCCACCGATTCATTTGCACGAAGAAATATTTACAACCCAACGTTTGAGTTGGTACAACTGGGGCTGCTTGCCTTGACATTTTTCCTCCTTCTCCCCATGGTTTCCCAAGCAGCTCAACTTTCAGAGTATTGATGGCATTGGAAAGACAGGGCCAGCCCTTTTCCATGAGATGGTCCCTACTGTCCTTCAGGCAGCAGGCAGGTGAGCAAGCTGAGCAGCTGGATGAAGAGCAAGAAGATCAAGCAGGCAGGGCTCTCTGCAGTGCACCAGGCAGCATGTGATCCACATGATCAGGTCACATGACTCCTCCACTGGTGCAGGTGCATTGCAGAGAGGCCTGCCTGCCTGCACAGCAGAGAGCGAGGGTGTTCTGTAGTGAGGGTATCAGGCCTATGACCACAGGGCCCAGGGAGATCCTGAGGTGGACCCCCTGGACCCTGCAGCATGGCCCGGATGGGTTGAGTGACAGGCAGATGGTCTGGAGGCTTTCCAGGGTCTTGGCTCGGTCATGGTAAGAATTAAGCATGGCAGGAGTGGTGGTGGCAGCTCACAACCGAAGGGGCATGGCCTCAAAATGCTCCATCATGGCTATGGACCTGCAGTGGAAGGAAGCTGGAAAGTTCTTCTACCAGAAGGCAGAATTTTTTTACCAGCATAAATCAGCCTTTGAATCTAACCATTCACAAACAAACTAACTAAATAAATGAAGGCCAGGCTTTCATACAGTGCAGACTGTATCTGATCCCTAAAGAGAAAGAACCTGTATACCAAGGTGCTTTACCATAGCTGTCTTCCCACTTCTCTCTTGCTTTTCTTTCTGTAAACTGGCTGTTTTCTCACACATACTTTTACCTCCTCCAATCAAGAACTGAGCTACGATTATTTCCCAAAATTAGCTCCCAGTGACCAAACGTTTGTAGACATTGAAATAACAAAAGCATTATTTTGTCATATTCCTGACTCATATCATGTTCCACTTTAGGCAAACTCATAGTGATAGAATCATTCACAGCAATCTCTCAATTATATTATCCGAATAAAAACCAGCACGGTTTGATTCTATTGAAGAGTTACTCAGATTCAGGACTTTTTAAAAAAAAAAAAATGCAGGAACGCACAGGAACGCAGTTCCAACTGGCTTGGTGACCGGGGGGGGGGGGGGTGCCCTAATATGCAAATGAATTCCTGCTGGACTTTTTCTACAAAAGTCCTTTTGTGAACAACAATGATGTAATGGGGTGTGGCTTAATATGCAAATGAGTTTCTGCTGGGCTTTTTCTACAAAAGAAGTCCTGCCCAGATTAACTAAAATTTTGCTGATTCTTACCCTTACATGTTCATAATTTATTACTGCATAATCTTCTCTTGCAGACTGTCTCAGATCATGCTATAGAATGCATTCAATAAGAACTGTATACTATACTGTATACTATACTGATGAATCATGGCTTGGGTCATTGTAACCCTTTCCAGGTGTCACATTCTCTTCAATGAATCCAGTAAATACTGTGGTTCATTTGGAGGGGTAGTTACACATGCTGAACATTTATAGTAATGATATTGCAGTCATAAATGTCTAGAATTTGATGACTTTTGCAGCACCAAGTTTCACTTACAATATATCCACAATTTCATGTTATTTATATTTGCTGTTCTTCAGGAATCATGTTGGGAACTGGATGTGCATCATATCCTCACCTGTAGTCCACAGTGCTGTGGTCCAAGATGGCCTCTGTACCCGTACATTTCCTTTGCAATACCAGTCCTGTCCCCCCACCGATTCATTTGCACGAAGAAATATTTACAACCCAACGTTTGAGTTGGTACAACTGGGGCTGCTTGCCTTGACATTTTTCCTCCTTCTCCCCATGGTTTCCCAAGCAGCTCAACTTTCAGAGTATTGATGGCATTGGAAAGACAGGGCCAGCCCTTTTCCATGAGATGGTCCCTACTGTCCTTCAGGCAGCAGGCAGGTGAGCAAGCTGAGCAGCTGGATGAAGAGCAAGAAGATCAAGCAGGCAGGGCTCTCTGCAGTGCACCAGGCAGCATGTGATCCACATGATCAGGTCACATGACTCCTCCACTGGTGCAGGTGCATTGCAGAGAGGCCTGCCTGCCTGCACAGCAGAGAGCGAGGGTGTTCTGTAGTGAGGGTATCAGGCCTATGACCACAGGGCCCAGGGAGATCCTGAGGTGGACCCCCTGGACCCTGCAGCATGGCCCGGATGGGTTGAGTGACAGGCAGATGGTCTGGAGGCTTTCCAGGGTCTTGGCTCGGTCATGGTAAGAATTAAGCATGGCAGGAGTGGTGGTGGCAGCTCACAACCGAAGGGGCATGGCCTCAAAATGCTCCATCATGGCTATGGACCTGCAGTGGAAGGAAGCTGGAAAGTTCTTCTACCAGAAGGCAGAATTTTTTTACCAGCATAAATCAGCCTTTGAATCTAACCATTCACAAACAAACTAACTAAATAAATGAAGGCCAGGCTTTCATACAGTGCAGACTGTATCTGATCCCTAAAGAGAAAGAACCTGTATACCAAGGTGCTTTACCATAGCTGTCTTCCCACTTCTCTCTTGCTTTTCTTTCTGTAAACTGGCTGTTTTCTCACACATACTTTTACCTCCTCCAATCAAGAACTGAGCTACGATTATTTCCCAAAATTAGCTCCCAGTGACCAAACGTTTGTAGACATTGAAATAACAAAAGCATTATTTTGTCATATTCCTGACTCATATCATGTTCCACTTTAGGCAAACTCATAGTGATAGAATCATTCACAGCAATCTCTCAATTATATTATCCGAATAAAAACCAGCACGGTTTGATTCTATTGAAGAGTTACTCAGATTCAGGACTTTTTTAAAAAAAAAAAAATGCAGGAACGCACAGGAACGCAGTTCCAACTGGCTTGGTGACCGGGGGGGGGGGGGGGGTGCCCTAATATGCAAATGAATTCCTGCTGGACTTTTTCTACAAAAGTCCTTTTGTGAACAACGATGATGTAATGGGGTGTGGCTTAATATGCAAATGAGTTTCTGCTGGGCTTTTTCTACAAAAGAAGTCCTGCCCAGATTAACTAAAATTTTGCTGATTCTTACCCTTACATGTTCATAATTTATTACTGCATAATCTTCTCTTGCAGACTGTCTCAGATCATGCTATAGAATGCATTCAATAAGAACTGTATACTATACTGATGAATCATGGCTTGGGTCATTGTAACCCTTTCCAGGTGTCACATTCTCTTCAATGAATCCAGTAAATACTGTGGTTCATTTGGAGGGGTAGTTACACATGCTGAACATTTATTGCCCTTAAACAAACCATCTGCTAAATGAGTTTCTTATATCCTTACATGTTTTTCTTGTCATAAAAACCAAACCATGTTTCTCTCATTTTAATGCCTATGCCATCTTTCTTTTAATAGGATTATTTGATTCTTTCACATTCTAAGTTATAATTTTGGTATGCTCCATTTCATTCTACCTTAGGAGAGAGAAAAATTCTGATAAAAATGCTTTTAAGAATAGAAGGTAGGAAGACTGCACAAAGATGAACAATCTTGCTAAAAGGAAAGAAAAAGACAATTGAAAGATGGCAGAAATGATATCGATCTTAGATTGTTGTTATTTCAAATGATCACGGGGGCACAGACTAGAATTTTTACTAAACTATTTTTTGTCACCCTATATACTATGTATAATCAACATTAATTATCTGCCCCATGCATATGGTACAGTACATTATATGAATGCTCTATAAACAAAATTTTATGGAAAGTTTCTCTGTTCCACATGATTCAGCCTCTCAGAATCTAAGGAATCTTGTCTCTATAGTAGATAGATTGTGGGCCCAGGAACATAGAGAGAAGTGCGGGTGAGGAGGGATACAACAAACCACATAGAACTTTTCAGGATAAAATTGTCACAGCTTTATTGAATACATCACAGGATCATCACTGCATAAAGGGAACAAATCCTGCACTGGGCAACTTACCTGCTGCCCGAGGAATCCCACACCTCAGCCTGCCTGCTAGGGGTGAAAACTGAGGAGTGCCAAACTCTGGGTACCACGTATGGTGCCAGCCTCTTCATGGCTACCTTGCCACTTGGTGGTGTGAGCCTACTGATAGCCCCTGAGCTGAACATGCCATTGGAATTAGCTCCACTCCCAGGCCCCTTAATGAAGTCTCCAGAACACATGAAGTTGGCATGCTGGCACCACTCCCTAACCAAAAGGATCAATTACAATGCCCAAACTACCAAAGCTGTGACAATAAAATGAACAAACAACAAACAGTAAACAAGACCGTAGCAAATAAAGTACAGGGAGAGTGGGATGGAAAGCTGTGAAGAACCTGGGATGTGTCCCAGTGGCACACAGCTTTATATTGGAGGGGTGGGCAGGCAGAGTTCTGTGACCACCTGCAACCCCACCCCACCTGATGCAAACCTGGCATTGTTGTCCCCCCACCACTGTAGGACCCTGTCCCTGCACTGGACTATGTGGCCATCTAGCCAGAGACCACATGATTGCCTGCTGCTCTCCCTATCTCCAGAGCCAACAAATTCAGTGATGGAGTAAATCCTGGCTACAGCTTGTAGAGGAAATAAACAAAACATCCATTTTTAGCTAGTATATTTTATCCCACTCTACCTACTAAAGCAAAACTGAGCATGTGTAGTTAGAGTTGTCCAGTTGGGTTCAGTTTAGTTAAATGAAACTTACTGCTTGCAACTCAAGCCTCAGTTTCTGTCATAACAAGCAGCCTGTGATCAGTCTGCTTATGTTGCTCAAAGTACTATAACTGCTATAGAAGTAGAACATGTCAGCTGCTCTGAAGCATATAAATATAATTGAGAATTAATAGGAAGCAGAGAGTGAGTATAAATGGGCAGTCTTCACAGAGGAGGACGGTAAACAGTGGGGTTCCACAGGGCTCAGTACTGGGTCCCATGCTCTTTAACTTGTTCATTAATGATCTGGAGTTGGGAGTAAGCAGTAAAGTGGCCAAGTTTGCAGATGACACTAAATTGTTTAGGGTGGTGAGAACCAAAGAGGATTGTGAGGAACTCCAAAGGGATCTGTTGAGGCTGGGTGAGTGGGCGTCAACTTGGCAGATGAGATTCAGTGTGGCCAAGTGCAAAGTAATGCACATTGGGGCCAAGAATCCCAGCTACAAATACAAGTTGATGGGTTGTGAACTGGCAGAGATTGACCAAGAGAGAGATCTTGAGGTCGTGGTAGAAAACTCACTGAAAATGTCAAGACAATGTGCGATTGCAAAAAAAAAAGGCCAATGCCATGCTGGGAATTATTAGGAAGGGAATTGAAAAAAAAATCAGCCAGTATCATAATGCCCCTGTATAAATCAATGGTGCGGTCTCATTTGGAATACTGTGTACAATTCTGGTCACCGCACCTCAAAAAGGATATTATAGCATTGGAAAAAATGCAACTAGAATGACTAAAGGTTTGGAACACTTTCCCTATGAAGAAAGGTTAAACCGCTTGGGACTCTTTAACTTGGAGAAACGGCGACTGCGGGGTGACATAATGGAGGTTTACAAGATTATGTATGGGATGGAGAAAGTAGAGAAAGAAGTACTTTTCTCCCTTTCTCACAATACAAGAACTCATGGGCATTCAATGAAATTGCTGAGCAGTCAGGTTAAAACGGATAAAAGGAAGTATTTCTTCACCCAAAGGGTGATTAACATGTGGAATTCACTGCCACAGGAGGTGGTGGCAGCTACAAGCATAGCCAGGTTTAATAGGGGATTGGATAAAAATATGGAGCAGAGGTCTATCAGTGGCTATTAGCCACAGTATATATGTGTGTGTGTGTGTATGTGTGTATATGTATATGTGTGTGTGTGTGTGTTGGCCACTGTGTGACACAGAGTGTTGGACTGGATGGGCCATTGGCCTGATCCAACATGGCTTCTCTTATGTTCTTATGAGAAAAGAAAATAAAGCACAGTGTTTTTTTAAAAATGATACATGGAGGAAATATGTGCTTCATGGATCACTTACATCCCAAATATGCTTAGATGATAGCCAGTCCTTATACTGTCCTTGTTCTCAGCAGATGCATGGCATAGAGCTTTATTAATTTACCAAGTGTTAAGCTGATGTAAACCAGCTCTGCACTGCTGCCTGAAATCCTGAAACCTTATCATTTACTAAGGATAACAACCATGTTGGAGGTGCTGATAATATACAATTATTGTACGGCAAGACAGAAAATTAGCTGAAGCTGTGAATCCAAGCAAGTTTTGGATTATTACTAGGGTGGTTTCATTAAAATACTCATTAATGCTCTATTCTGCTCTCTGAATGAACTAAAACCTGTAAGGAGCTCAAGAGGAGGTGGGAGGGAAAGCTACGGAGCAATAGACACCAGCAATTAACAGTGTGATAGGCCAGGGGTGGCCAACGGTAGCTCTCCAGATGTTTTTTGCCTACAACTTTCATCAACCCCAGCCATTGGCCATGCTGGTTGGGGCTGAGTTGTAGGCAAAAAACATTTGAAGAGCTACCATTGGCCACCCCTGTGATAGGCTGTTCTCTTACTGAGAGCACTATGTATCTTAATAACATTTTTGAATTTTTGGCTTATTGTTTTGCCTTAGCTGGGTACTCCTATTGAACTCCTTTTCATTATAATCACAGACATTTCATCAACTAATGTACCCCAAAGATTGTCTATGATTATTACCCTGCATAATAACATATATTTTAATAGGGATTTTACAAATTATTTAAAGTTTCATTCTTTCTCTTGAAAGTCACTTTATACAGTCTTTCTTAAAATAAATGAACAAATTTGAAGCTAGTGTTCCAATATGGATCTTTTAAAAGTAAAGCTTATAGTTGTATTCCTTTTTCATAACACTAATAAATATAATGTAATAGCTACAGTATTAGGTCAAAAATAGTCTTTAAAGTAACACCAGTAGAGGAAGTGGTAAATAAATCTATGCCCCGCTTTTCTTCTCTTGGTGTCTAAGAGGGATTTTAATATAGTACGTTAAATACACACTTTAAAAAAAGAAAAAGCTGTAGCTATGTGTCACCCCACAAATCTATAAAATGCCAATTGTTATGGAAGAGCATTCAGCTGTGTGAGTCCTCACAGATGGAAGTAGAATAGCTCTGGCATAGGTTTAGCATTTCCTTTGCTGTTTGTGAGCGCTAATCTACACATGACACTGGAGAACAGGATCTTTCACTTACAGCCTCTTGGTCCTGGAGGTGGGAGGGCATGCTTAATCCATTTGCTTTCTGCCATGTTCCTGATTCAGTTGTCCCTCTGTAAATAAACAAACGGGAGGGACGGGGACCCAATTCTCATACATAGTTCATGAGGAGGAAGTGGAGGAGGGGCTGTTGGCTTACAGCAGTGTAGGACAAAGATAGTATAAAGGCAAAGTGGCTGAGTTTAAAGGTTATATATAAAAATATTCCCACAGGTTAAGAAAACTGAGAATTAGTTGGTCCATGTGGCCAAAAGTAGGTGTTTCATTAAGAAGTTGCTATATAGAAGCAGTAATCTAGCAACTATGAGAAAGATTTTAAAAACCATATACATGAGGTAAAAGGGAGAAAACAAATACAACTGGAACAAAAAGCTTTTGTGGCCTTCTTCTACTAGTTCAAAGTTCAGGTTTCCACACTTGTTCTTTCTTTTGTTCAGGTGTTGTATACTTAGCATTTTTTTAATAATCAGAAATGTGTATGCATTAAGAAAAAGCAGAATTGTTTTTTTAAAAAAATCCGTTCTATGTGATTGCATGGTCTGTTACACAACCAGTAATTTACCTCACTTTGATCAGTGCTCGCTGGGAGATATGGGGTGTGTTCACACTACACTAAATAATGTGTTTTGCAACTGGATTTTTGCTATTATTACACAGTAAAAACCCAGTTGCAAAATGCATTTAGTGTAGTATGAACACACCCATGGAGAGGGAAGAGTCTTTCAAGATTGGCTTTGTTTCCCAGGAATTCACCCTGTTTTGAGTAAATTGGAATAAGTGCCAACAGCAGAATCCAAGTTACCAGCTCTTGAATTCAGCAGTAGCTGACAGGAGCACAGCTCCTGAACCTGATGGCCCCTCTCCTCCTTCCCACCTACCTTGTCCATTTGACCAGTAGGTGCAGCTGCATAACAATCCCTGGATTAGGAGAGTGGGCAGCCAGCCAGCCACCAGGAGCTTTGCCACACCCCCAGCAACCGTCATTAACTCCTGTAGAAGCCCACACCACCCTTTCCTCCTTATGTGATTTTGGGTGGTGGGTGGCTTGCTGGCCTTTTGACTGTGGGAGCAGCAGTCAAGGAGAGCCCCATACTGTAAAACAACCTCTTCAAGAGTCTTAAAAGATTTTTGTTGTTGTTGCTTGAAGAGATTAACCTGTGCTTCTTTATTTCTTCTTAGTAGTGATGACAGGAAAAAAATTGGTTATGAAAGTTGTTGTTTTTTTCAATTTGTGAGCGGGGAAAAGACAATTAAAAGTTCACTAAGATCTGGTAAAATTGGAATTTGGACCCTTATAGTACTTTCTTGCATTTCTCACTGCTACTGTCTGATTTTTTTTTGGGGGGGGAGGGCTCAAAGTAGAAGCTAAGAGGTACCACTTTGGCCACTTTTCTGCTAGTAATCAATTCCAGCTTATTTTTACCCCAGCTCTTCATTGGTTGAAACAAGGAATCAGTTTAGTTATTGGCTACTTCAGGAAAGTTGTACTGTGTTCTAATGTAATCCTGTAAATTATACTTCTCTGCCTGTCATATGAAAAATTTCCTGTGCTTTGACCTTCTCCACTTAGTACTCCCTGTGTCTTGATGGAGCTTCATCTAAGTTGAAAAACAACTGTGTTGCTTTAGTTATTCAGTTTTGACTGATTATATAGTGTCTGAAAAAATGCTTATCTAATTCATAATTATGTACCTGAGTGATAAAACCCATGGAGTATGCTTCTTCCTTTGCAGATTTTTTCTGTTTAATGTCTAGTCTGGATCACAATCTGTTTGGCAAAAAAAATTTCTATAAAGAGATTCATTATTGACTAATGCTTTCTTACATCTTGTGCTATTCTAGAAACAATTAGCAGCAAAAATGTCATTGTAATTTGATTTAGAAAGTTGGCAGGTTATAAAAATAAAGGTGTTTCATTGAGGAAAAGAGAGCCATTTAAAATTCTTTAGATTCAATATTTTGATTTGTGGAATATTAATTCTTTTCAGTGAACAGCTTGTTTTATTCATTCATTTTTATTCAGTCATTCATTCATTTATATTTCTAGCCTTTGCTCCCCTGTACAGCAGGACTCAGGGCGGGTTACAATAAACATATACAACAAATTTAGAAATATTAAAACGTAATTACACAATATTAAAACCTATACAGGACATCGGATGATGCAACTCACAAAATGGCAATCAGGCACAAGTTAACAGGTGCTTCCAAGAAAAACTAACTGTATGTATGCCCAAAGAAGAAACCATATACTGGGCAAGTGGGCAAAAAGCCACAAACAGTAGCAACAAAATGCTAAGAAGGGTAGTTAGATGTAGAAATCCGCCTCAGTTGACTAATTGATTGGTTTGTCTTCATGAATTTGGATGCTGCTACCATTGACAAAACAATGAGATTAAAATATCTGCCTCCTAGGTGGGTTAGGACAGATTTGGATGTCACTGCAAAATCAAAATCAAATCAGTCCTAAGGGAAATCAACTCAGACTGTTCCCTGGAAGGTCAGATGTTGAAGCTGTTGAATAACATGTTGAAGTTACATGTTATTCATGTAACTAACACAAAATTGAGCAGACTTCAGAAGATAGTGGAAGACAGGACAGCCTGGCATGACTTTGTTCATGGGATCGCAACGAGTAGAACTTGACTGTGTGACTGAACAATAGCAACATAACTGAGTAAATTCAGTGAAGGTATCCATGTGGCTCTAAGAACAGCTTGATGAAAATGGCATACATATCCTAAGTAAGATTCTTTGTATGGTGCATTCTCTATAACTTTTGAATAGTTCCAATCAAGGTGTATATTACCATCTATGTCTTTATACAAATGAGAATGCATATCTTAGGAAGTTATCTTGGGTCATTTAACTGTCATATGTAGCACTTCTGTTGTATATTCATGCCTTTGCATTACAGGGCATTACACATTAAAAATATTTTACGAGTATTTCTGCCAATCAGAAATATGACTGTGATGCATGGATATTACAGATGTGGAATGTGTTCTCAAAACTGTAGGGCAGAATGTGAACTTGCACAGTCCTCTCCTCCTGAAAAGAAAATTTGTCAGGATGTTTATTGGCCACTTCTGTCTCTAATGTATCCCAACAAAGCAGCTTACAACAAATAAAGGTGTAAGTAGGTACAAAAAAAAATCAAACTGTATCCTGGGACTATTCTATCCAGGAGGCTGGTTGTCCATGCCATAGAGCATGAGCCACAAGCTAGGAGCTAAGGTCAAGAGCTCTTTGGTTCTTGCCCTTCAGCTCACACTAATACCTTGAATACTTTCAAGGGCTATTGTTCATGAAAAACAGAAGCATAACTAAGGTATTGCAAGTAGCAAAAATATTCCTTCCAGTCTGCCCTTCCTGCTCACATATCCTCTTGGTCATGTTGAGGATATAAACCACATCATAGGAGAGGCAACCAAAAGCATAGCTAACATTTGACCTTGCCAGTGTGATCCCTGCAATGGTCACTTCCAGATTAGACTACTATAGTGTGTTTTACATAGTGCTGCCTTTGAAGATGCTTCAGAAGTTTCTGGTTGTCCACCTCCATCAGTTAACAAACTTTCTGGTGAACACCCAAATTTGTTTTAACTAGAGCCACATAGCACTTGAATTTATCAAGATGATAGGAAAACGTACTATAAACTGACAGAGAAATTGCATGCTAATGAAATAAGATATAGATGGATAATACCTGAAGGCTTGAGTTTTGAGCTACATGGAAGGAGGATTACAATCACAAATGCACATGAGTTGTCTAGTTTTTATGAACAAAACAAAGACCATGATGGATTACAAATTATTATCTTGGAATGTAAATGGACTAAATTCACCACAAAAAAGAAAAGCAATATTTCATTGGATTAAAGAGTCTCATCCTTGTTCTTAAGCATGTAAACCAGGGGTGGCTGGTCAGAATTGCTGCAGGGCCTGGAAAAATTACTGGCACAGTGCATTTGATTATCCCAGATGGTGTGGCCTAATATGCTAATGAGTGCGTGACCTAATATGCTACTATTAGGGGATGTGGTCTAATATGCTACTGAGTTCCTGCTGGGCTTTTTCTACAAAAAGCCCTGGACCTATGCATTTGCTTAGGGCAGTGGGCTGGGTGTGTGTGTGTGTGTGTGCCAGATTAGACTCTCCCCACATGACTTCAAATAGAAAAACAATTTTTTGCATTAATTTTGCTGGCCTGAATCATTATCCCTCGGCGGAGCACTGTTTTTTAAGTTGATAATTTTTTATGGCCAGCGAATGATGTTATAAATATCCATATGGTCCTTGGCAGAAAAAAGGTTCCCCACCCCTGATGTAAATAATGCTGTACTTTGACTTGCTTTCTGTAAAAGTTACAAAATATTTATTTTGTCCATTAGAGGACAATAGAAGATCTACTAGATCACTATAAACAGTTTCCAAAAAATTATGCATATCAGACCTCCCAGTGTAGCTGGGTGCAGTTCCCTTTGCTTTGAGACATATAACACATTTCTTTAGACTCCTCACAATCCACAACAGCAATTCCACATTCCTTTAGCAACTTTTCAACACTTTGCTTGCTGCAATTAGCAAATTTCATATGCCATGCATAAAGACAGTTCTTGTGTTCACATTGATTGCTGCTAGTTTAATGAACTGACTCTTTACCAACATCAGCAACATTTGAGTCTTCACTAAGATCGACAACATAATGAAAACCATTTCTCTTTGTCACCTTAAAATCAATACCAGAAGCTTTTCCTATGTCTTTGGAACCAGCTCCCGAGGGAAGTCTGTGCCCTATCAGACCTTCCAGCATTCCATAGTGCATATAAGACTGCATTGTTTCAGGCTACTTTTTGGTAGCATTCCAAACTGGGGTGCTAACCAATTGAAGAAGAAGAGTTGGGTATTATACTTCACTTATACTTTTCTCTATCTTAAGGAGTCTCAAAGCAGCTTATAATCACTTTTTCCTTCCTGTCCCCACAGTAAGCACCTTGTTAGGTAGGTAGGGCTTAGAGAGTTCTGAGAGAATTGTGCTGGCCCAAGGTCACCCAACAGGCTTCACAGGGAGGAGTGGGGAATTGTCCAGGGTCACGACAGTCTCAGGCGGGACAAGCTGGAGTGGTCAAACTGAAACATTAACCAGAGTTATGTAGCCAAGAGTTCAGCCCAAGAGTCATGCACAGGTGAGTAAAAGAGTCCAGAGGCAGGCAAAGTTCAAGCAGCTCCAACATGGCTGAGCAGGTCTGAGAGTGAAAACCAGAGATTTAAGAGTTGTAGGAGGTATCAGGGTCCAGCACAGTGGCCACAGCATCAATGGTAACATGACAAGTTGCTCCCACACCTGAGCCCCTTCTTTTATGCTGGGCTCATTGCTGACTCTTGCTGGGCTCATGAGGGAGCTGTCCACCTGACTCATTAGCTCCAATTGCACTTGGTAATCATTGGACAGTGAGGCATGAGCTTTGCCTTCTCTTGAGGAGTTTCAGGCATGCCCTTCACCTCCTGTGTTCTAGTGGCTCCCGGAAAGATGGAGGCAAGGCAACAGGGTGATCTGTGGGATCTCCTCATTATCTTGGGTTGTTGTGGTGCTGCTTTGCAGAGTTAACCCTTTGGTGGTTATAGTGCTTGTGGGATCAAACAACATACTGTCATCACCAGCGGCCTCTGTGCTGGGGCCCTCCTCTACCACCTCTGAGACACTGATATGGCTGTTGATTCCATCATAATCAGTAGATTCAGGCTGGTCCAGGAATCAAACCCAGTTCTCCATATTAGAGACCACCACTCTTAACCAGGCTTAACAACTACACCATGCTGGTTGCTTTAATCCTTTCAGATTTGCTTATTAAATTGATGTTTTAATTGGTTTTATCATTTTATATTTATATTTAGTTATATTATATTTACATTTATTGTATTTTAAATGTTGTAAGCTGCCCCAAGTTTCCTGTGAGGAGAGGGTGTGGGGTATAAATAAATAAGTATATAAACAAATAAAACAAAATGTGGCAACTGGCAGCAGTCTTCTTCCCAATCTCATTCCCATGCCTGCATTTTTTCTGATTTTCTGTCAGTGTCTGTTAGGGCAGTGCAGCTCATGGCTCATCCACTAGGCAGCCCTAGGTACACTAGAGATGAAGTGGTGTCAACCAGGCCAGACACCCTTCCACCTGGCTGCCCCCAGCCCCACCCCCATGGTAGTGTGGTCTACCCTGGGAGTTGCCTCAGCAACAGCGCGAGGCTGGCTAAGGGGCTGCTCCTTTCTTTCATCCATCTCTTGGGGGCAGGGCAGGGACAGGCCTAGCCCTCTTCCTCCTTCTCTCCACCATGTCTCACCTGACTATGGAGGGGGGAGGTTATGGTACACAGGGCAAGGAGGTAGACACTGCTATGCCCTGCCAATGAGCCTTATCCCACCAGTGGGATATGAGAAGGGCAGGCAGTGGCTTCTTGTTTTACCCTGCTAAGGGACAAGGATGCTGTGGATGGGTGGCTTGGGGGCCCTAGTCTAAGGTGCCTAAAATCTTAGGGCCATCCCTGCTACTTGAGCATTGAACAGCCTCCATGTCCACCACTGAATGCTGCTGGCTGGAGAAAATCATCCAAATATTGCAAATAAATCAGGCAGCAATGAAGGCAGACACCAGGGCTGCTCCATCTGCATTGTATAGACTCATGACTGCAGATTGGCTATATTATCCTTTAACACAGATGTAGGTGATGTAATCTCTGGTCAACATTGAGCATACTGTTCACATTTGTGCACTTGACGGGGAAGAGACAAGAGGCTTAATGCCTCTGTTGCCACATTCTGAAGCTCTCTGGTGATGACAGGATGTTTTCCCTTACTCAGTGGTAGTCAATAGTATAAACTAACTGCCCCCCAGTGAACCATCTTGCAAATTTCTGCAGCACTGAGAGACCATGTGGTTGGTAACTGCCTCATGGCAAATCATTAAAACACCCGTTTTTATGGATGCATATATGCATGTGCATTGTATTAATTTTAGTCTCCCCAACTCTTATTTGATAGGAGAACAAATGTTCATTTATACATGATGGATATTCATATTGGTTATTAAAGACAAGGTGGCATAATTTTTTGTTCTTAAGACACACTAGTTCATTGTTCACAGAAAACAGACTAGAGTACAAAAAGGAAACAGAAATACAGGAAACACACCTGAATCATGCTGCTGGACATTCAACATGTGATTAATGCTTGGGAAGATGCACTTGTTGAATCCAAACAAGGAGGATGCACTTATCAATGTAGGGGACACCTTTCTTTTGACATTAATTATATATATATATATATATATATATATATATATATATATATATATATATATATATATATATATATATATATATATATATATATATATATATATATATAATTTCTTTGATTTACAACAATCAAGCCCGGAAGTATGGATCACTGTAGCAAGGTCCTGGTAAGTGAGACAGGGAACCAGTTGCTTGACCAGCTGAAGTTGATAAAAGGCTGATCCAGAAACACTGGTAACCTGGACCTCCATAGGAACAGAGGGATCTAGGATAACCACTAAGCTCTTCACCTTCAATGCTGGCACTAAAGGCACCCAGTCAATCCCAAATCCCCATATCCCAGGTACAGGACCTTTATTTTCATTGGATTGAGTTTTAGTTAGCTTTGTTTGAGCCAATCCACCATAAGCTGTAATGCCCTGGCTAACAAATCTGGAGCAAAGTCTGGCCATCCATCCATCAACAGACAGAGCTGAGTATCATCAACATACTGATGACAAACCAGCCCATACACCTGGGATAATGGGGTGCATAAAGATGTTAAACAACATTGGGGAGAGGATTGCCCCCTGCAGCCCACTACATTCAAGTGGATGCTGTTGTGACAACTCCTCCTCAAGCACGAGCCATAGAGAAATGAGGAGAGCCATTGCAAGGTGGTCCCCTGTATCCCAACATTGGCAAGGTTGTGGGTCAGTAGATCATAATCAATCATTTTGAACATTGCTGTTAGATCAAGAAGCAACAGCAGTGCCAACCCACATCAATCCAGATGTCTCTGGAGGTCATCTGTGAGAGCAACCACTCATCTCCAAAGCTGCTTGGTCCAAAGACTACAGTTGTATATTTGCTTTCCTCACAGTATCTCAGCTCTTTCTCCTGTTCTCTGCTGAAACCAGAGTCTTGTATATTTTATGTAAGGTTCCTTTTTAGCTGATCTAAAATGCATGAAATGAAGTGCTCGTAGTATTAGATAAAATAATATCCATAATATTCTATGGCCTACTTCCTGGAAGTTCACCCTATAGTACCAGAAACAATGTATAAGTGGTGCTTCACTTTTAAAAAGCTGTTAAAAGAGAAGAGCAAGGGCTCAGAAACCAATCATTCACTGCCATACGGCACCTCTGACTTCTCTACAAACTTTCTCATAGTTAGATTCTTGAACAAATCTGTTTCATTATGTGATGGTGGGTGACTGCAGGTAACCATTTGCCAAGGATTAACTTGCCATCTGCTGCTTAGTTATAACCATTTAGTTAGATGGTGTTGATCAGCAATATGGTAAAGAGAATTCTACCACTCCCTTGCCTCCCCAGGTTTCTGACTAGGTATGGAATTGTGGCAACATGATTCAGATGATTTTTATACATTGTAACAACAACATGGAATCAAGTTCTTTATAGCTTCATCCCTTAGTGTTGCTGTAACATTTAAAACTGCAGCACCATACAGTTAAGGGCAAAACATGCAGATCCTTCCTACCATCATCTCCAAAGACAATGTGCAATGTTATGTAGAAATGATCTGCAGGATTGGCGCAAGCCACGTGGTGCTGTGCTATTAAACACTACAGCAGTGTTGTGGGGTAACTGTACAAAAATGACTCTTGTGACACTCCTATAGTGAATAAGGGCAAAAGCATATTTTGAGCTTTCCAAGCTATTTGCACACAGATATAAGTCACTACTTCCAGATGGTGGGCTACTGTTACATTTTCAAACTACAGTAAATTATGCACAATTAAACTACATTGTAGAATGACTGAGCACAAACTGGATGTTCAAAATGGGACACACAAAGCTCAATCCAAAGTAAAGAATTTGCATTTCTGTTACGTGTCTAGAAGACAGAGATTTGGGGAAGTGTAAGAAATGTGGGACTTAACTGTACTGGAAGTTGTATTTGATGAAATAAGGAAGCTCCCCCTCCTCAGTCACAGGATGTGGATGTCTCTTAGGGAGGAAAACATTCAGTAACCCTACTCTCTGGCAGTTACATTAAATAAATACATTAGACAACCAGAGTGCTTTCCTCTATCATCTACAGGGTATACTCTGCAGCAATAGAATGGAGAATTACCTAAAGACCGTTAAACTTAATTAAGGCATGAAGAGTTTAATTATTCAAGTTTATTAATTTAATTCTTTTTATGTCCCTTAGATATTCTAACATAGAGCCTGTTGCCTTCCTAACCACTTTGAAGATAGAGTTAAGAATGCATAGTAAATATAGTAAAGGCTTCTCCATTTTTCAAAACTTGGGATAAGGTGCATAGTAATTTTAATTGTATAAGACTAATTTCAATTATCTCTAGTTCTACCATGGAGATTTTGTTAGCTTCAATCTGATTATTCCAGGTCACGGTTGTTAAGGATAGAAGCTTTGATGTAGGTGTTGAAATGTCTTGTCAAAATAGTTCCTTACTGAGGATATTCTGATCGAAGTTCTGCAGTCATAGATCTTTGATGAAACAGGTGATCCCTAGGGAAAGGCATGGAACAGGAAGATGATTTCTATAAAATTCCTTTCATCAGTGTTTTCAGCGTCTCTCTCTTCTCTCTCTCTCTCTCTCTCTCTCTCTCTCTCTCTCTCTCTCTCAACCAGGAGATAAAACTCATTGAGTCTTTAGTGGAATCTCATATTAGAGAATCTGAATTTAACTGTGTGATATAACCTATTCATCTTTAATAGTCATCTTCAACAGTCAAACTTATGGAAGGGAAACATTTAGGGTAAGGTTTAGATACTGACCAATTCACAAGTCACATATTACCAGTAGATTGTCTGTTATGTGGCAGTGGTAAAATACTAGTAAATGTGCCATGCACCTGGGAATACCTTTTAATGTATAGCAGCCTACTTTATCACCAAATCATGATCTTAACTGGGAACAGTGGCAGAGGTGAGGGTTCTTCTTTAACAACTCTGCACCAATTTGCCAACACTCTTTCTTTAGGAGAAAACATTCATACCCTATACACACTCTGCAAATTTCCATAAGGCTTCTCTTTTCTCATTCCATAAGAACATAACAACAGCTTTGATGGTTCAGACTCAAGGTGGTCAGTAGATTTTATCAGAAAGCCCACAAGCAGAGCACAAAGGCCTCTCAGCAACTGGGATTCAAAAATACTCTGCCTCTGAGCATGGAGGTTTGATTTTGGCACCATGAATAACAGCCATGGACAAGCCTATCTCTGATGTGGTGGACAAGATTAAAGGACGATGTTATGTATGTGGACTCAAGGGAAGACTTTGGGTGTTCCTGCCTGGCTCATTGGAGCCATACAAACTGAGCTTGGGGACTAGAGAACAAAGGGCTGCAGGATCCAAATCTCTGCAGCCCTAGACCAATCACAAGCCCCACCAGTTTGAATGACCCAATAACATGCTTGCGCAGTAACTCGGAGATGTATATAATTTTGGCCCGTTGGCCCCAGCCCCAGTCTTGTAGTGTAGCCTTATACTATGCCATGTCTATTAAAGAGCTTGTTATCACTCAACTGAAGACTCCTCCATGCATAGAACCCACTATATACTAGAAGAAAAGTTACACAAATAAGCATCACAGTGCCATGAACTAGGATTACCAGCTAGGCAGAATATTACTGGACAGTTGGAAGAACTGAAGGATGCTGCGATGGACTGCAAGGCTTTTAGCTAAGCACAAGGAATCAAGAGAGCTGCTAGGTCACATAACTAAGAGCTGTGACATCAGACTGCTTAGAATTCTAAGGAACTGGGGAAAAAAGAAGCAGTGAGACAGTTGAGAGGGTTTGTCAGAGCGTTCATATTCAGAGACCCCATCTGTGAAGAAGCAGCCAGCTTGAGGGAAACTGTTGCTTGAGACCAAGTTCAGTTTCTTACCTCGAGAGAGAGAGAGTAGTTAAATAAAAGGAGCCTCAAACAGGAAAGCTCCTTGGTATTAAAAGAGACACACACTTCTTAGAGAAAGCTTTTACCTGGTTGAGAAAATACTAGGAGTCTGGAAAGGCAGCTTGCCAAAGAGCCTGGGTAGAGGCAAGGACAGAAACTGGGGTAATTCTCATGTACTCTGAGATTACTTGGAAGTCCAGACTGTCTTAGGAACAACAAGATATATTAGCAGGAGAAGTGGAATAACATTGTGTGTTCTCAGAACCACAAATAAAGTAACTGCATATGTTATGCCAGTAAAACGTCTGCCTAGAGTAAATCCACTAAAAAAGGGTCCAGGCAAATAGGCGTGAAAAACCTCAGCTTGAGACCCTGGAGAGCCGCTGCCAGTCTGAGTAGACAATACTGACTTTGATGGACCGAGGGCTTGATTCAGTATAAGGCAGCTTCATATGTTCAATGGAACGTTAAAGGACATTTGGTGATTTTTTAAAAAATAGGATTATTGGATTATAACTTTTTCGTTTACTTGCTAATGACTAAGAAGAACTACCATGAAGATGGATTATAATTATAACCTTTGGGCTTTTTGGAGAAAGATTCTTTAATAGATACCATTTATTACCTTATAACAAACTAAATTAAATAGTAATATGGAGATGTTTGTTAAAGGGGTAGGCACTGCTGGGGGTCACCAAAGGGGTGGTGGTGGAGAAAATGTGATATATGTGTATAAACATTTAATGACAAATGTTAACATACCATTACAATATATTACATTATAATAAATTGTTTTTAAAGAAAAAGAAAAAGAAAAAAACTCCACACCACCCTCTATAAGTGGCTCCCATCCTTTTTTGCACCAGGGATTGGATTCACGAAAGACAATTTTTCCATGGACCAGTGTTGGGTGGGTGGCACTGGGGTTTTGGCTGCCCCAATCTTCCCGCACTCATGCCCCATCCTTGCCCCCATGGAGGTCTTTAAATGGTGGGGAGATTGGGGCTGTTTCTGCCTGCCTCCCTGCTAGGTGTCCAGGCAGCAGGAGGCAAATCTGTCTTTCCCTCTCCAAGACTGTGCTGCCTGTCGTCTGCACAGGTCCTGGGCTGGCGGGCCTGCTCTGCCTCACTCAGAGGCCGTCTCCCTGCCTCAAAGTGAGGGTGTGCTGTTTCTTTCGTCCACCAGCTCCTGGGTGGGTGGGGTCAGTGCAGCACTTCCATCTCACTCCATGGCCTGGTTGCTAGCAGGATCTAAATGGACCACTGCTAGCCTATTCAACATGCCTTTGAAATGAAACTGTAAGCATGCAAGTCAGGGCTTTTTTCAGCAGAAGAAACCCATTCCCTCCACCACCAATCTGTTAAAACAATTTTTTAAAAGAGATAGTGGCAGTTTTTGAACTGAACTGATGTATGTTCTGCTAGCGGTCATGTTTTGTCTTTGATTTTATCTTTCTGCCTGTGGTATTCCCAATGAAGTTTTTTGGGGTTTTGTTTTCTTAAAAAAAACTAGGTTAAGATCATTAGTTACTACTTTTGTAGTATAATTCTAAAACAAACTGACACCCTTCTAAGTCCATGGAAAGTCTAACTCTTTTTAGGATCACACTGTTAGAGATGTTTTATTTTTTATGCTGCATTTCTGTTTTACTTTGCTTTGGTTTTTTTTTTTTCTTCTATTGTAGCATTGTTGTAAGCAACCTATTACAGGGTTACAAGTAGAAAGATTAGGCTTCCAAGTTCCCACCAGGGGTGGGATTTCCCCTGATTTCGGGGCCTTCAACCCACTACCCCATAATGGGTTGGTGGGGGAGCCTCACCCCCAAAGAATTCTGGCATGCCACAATGTGCCTGGTGCAATGACATCACCCAGAAGTGACTTTATCGCACCAGGCATGTTGCACACATGACACTCTAGCAGTCATAGAGTGCCATAGAATTTTTACCCAATTGCTAGAGTGCTAAGCATGCAATGTGCCTGGCAGAATAACGTCACTTCCGGGTGATGTCATTGCACAAATAAAATCCCCCACCCAGAGCCAGGTAAGACTTGGCAACCCTAAGAAAGATACAGTGTGTGTGTGTGTGTGTAAATGTAAATAAATGACCATAGGATTTTCCAGTCATGACTGCATTTGACACATGACAATCAATTTCCGTATCAGTTACATTTGTGTCTCACCCTTTATTGAAGAGACTTGGGGTGGCATACAGGGTTCTTCCCTCTTCGATTTTATCCTTACAGCAGTACACTGGATTAAATTATGCTTTGATTGACTGGCATCTTGTGAACATCTCAGCTGAATGAGGATCTTATCCTAGTCCAACCCCTCCTTGCTACAATGTCTTTGAAATTCTTCCCATCCAAATTTCTCTTCAGTTGCTGGGGTTGTTCATTATGTAGTCTTATTTCTGAAGTATGACCAGCATACCTGAAATCCTCCATCATCCCAGTTTTTGTTTGTGAATTTCATGTATAGTTCTATGCATATACAATTTGCTGCTCCTTCCCATTCCTTCCATTTATTTGCATCTTTTTTTCTATCTTTCCATTAATATGATATGCATGTGCATTGGGGAAAAAAAACAATCTAAGCATGATTTCATGTAGGATTGTATCAAAGTAAATTTCATGTTTTGATTTGTTTTTAAGAAATATATTGAATCACACCATTGGTCCAGTCAGGTCGTGATTGTCTACTCAGACTTGCAGTGACTCTTAAGAGCCTCAAGTAGAGATCTACCTCGGTGGGGTAGGGCGGGATATAAATCGAATTAAATAAATAAATAAATAAATAAAATCTTTCACATCACTTACTGCTAAGTCTTTTTAACTGGACATTCTGCCAGGGAATGTACACAGGTACATGTGTCCATTTGGGGTAGATATTTGTGGGTAGGTATTGGCGTAGGTATCTGTGAGTTTCCTGCATTGTGCAGGGGGTTGGACTAGATTAGGGGTGGCCAACGGTAGCTCTCCAGATTTTTTTTGCCTACAACTCCCATCAGCCCCAGCTGATGGGAGTTGTAGGCAAAAAACATCTGGAGAGCTACCGTTGGCCACCCCTCAACTAGATGACCCTGGAGGTCCCTTTCCACTCTATGATTTTATGCCACACAATGTGTCTTGATTCAATATCACATTTATACACACTGAAATTACTTTTCTTCATTGATTTATAAATATGAGTGTTCCCATTTGGAAATATTGGGAGAGGGTAGACATTTACAGTAACTATGCTGAAAGAACAGAAAGCATCAGGAAACTATACATGGACTAGTTGTTTTAGATTTTTCCTGGTTAAACTGGAATGAAAGAACTATGGAATGTACAGCATAATAAACAAATGAAACATTATGGAAGGGCAATTAACTCCTTCCTCTTTACTGAACAATTGTACTTTTGCTGTTGATAAAATACCAAATAAAGAGTTTTTAATTGGACTCCATCAGTTTTTAACGAGTCTATCAGTTGCACAAAGATATGGAAAATATATTCACTGAATACAAAACTACTTTCACAGTCCAGCAATTCAGTACAAATGCCACAGCAATGGGAGGGGGGGGGGGGAGGTTTGGAATCCTTTATACTAGGCTCAGTCTCATGTAACTAGTTTTCATCAATGATAAACTATCTGATGCAATCTTATTTACATATTCCTTCTATTTTTTATTTTATTTTTTAATGTTCAGCTTGGAAGAAAAAGTACAAAGAAAGGAAGCAGAAAATAAATTTCCCAAAACATTTAGCCTGTGGTCTTCAACTCAAAAGGAAACAGAAAAAAATAGGACATTTTGAGTTTAAAATGCTGGAAATAAGTCTGGCCTGTTTATCTTTTTCTGATATATTTTATTAGTGTAAAAATAACATTAATTAAAGTAGGTTTATACAGCGAGATGATTGTTGCTGACTTATTTAGCAATAATGTTATATCTATTAGCACAAAAAGATGGTTTTGCAAGAGGCCTTGACTGGATATAGAAGGACGCGGGAATTTTCTGCTCTGGGACAAACCAACTTTCTAGTCAGGAGCCATCTGCCAGATAGCAGGCAAGTAGAATGTGGCTCTCAGGAGAGTAATGCTTCTCATAAAGTACACCAATGGCAAAGAGAAAATTTGTCTAAGAGTGCTTGTGTCTCCCTAGTGATTAACAATTTCATGGCCTATAAGGATTTTCACCTCTTGTCTCCTGTATGAGATTTTCCAGGCCTTTAGGAAAGACTATGTCCTTACTTCAAGATTTGACATTTTTAGCCTATTTTCTAATTTCTATGGAAAAGCATCAAAATCTTAAAGGGCTATGAATTAAATACTCTGATCTTTATCCCTGAATACTTCTCTTCTTAACTGATTCTTTGGAGGTGAAGAAACAGAGAAAAGATATTACATAGGATTCTCGTAAGTGATACTTATGGCCTGTACCCAATAATGAGCTTAAATCCTTCCAGACTATTATCTCATCTTGGTTCATACCCCCTTTCTATTACAAAATACAGTTCAAATTCAAGCTTAAATTGAATTCTTAAAAGCCTGTTTTATTTGCACACACATGTTTTAAATCTGACACTTTTTTCCACAGTGCTGAGCACTTACTCATAAAAGAAGAATTTCTGAAGCTATGCTGTATAATTTCCCCCTTTTCCTCATAAAAAGATGGCTTTTTGCCTTTCCTTGTTTGTCCATATACTTCTCCCACCCACACACACCACACTACATCATAAAACTTCAAGATTTCCAGAGCAATGTTCTTTCTTGTCTACGAATTCAAGAACTAGGGGAATGCTATACTTTGCCAAAATGATATATTGCAAACATTATGGAAGAGTTCTGTGGTTTGTTAAACTGTTGAGTTTATGAAGCATATGATCACTTGTAGTAGAGACCAGTTGGAGTAGGGAGGTTGGCTTAGGATCTCTTCCTGGACTGGCAGTTGACTGACTCTCCGTAATTCCCTTCTACTCCAATAAGATGACTAGATCAAGTGTAATAACTAGGGATGGGCACAAACCTGGAAAATGGTGGTTCGTGAGAAACCACAAGCCACGGTTTGCAAACCTCCATGAACTTTTTGGTTTGCCAAATGAGTTTGTGGCTCATTAGGTTTGTGAGTGAGTATCAGAAAGATGCTTCTGAGCACCTTCTCCAATATCCAAAGGTCCACTTCCCAGCCCCCCTTTGCTGTCATCATGAGCAAATCATTCCCCCTTTCCCATTCTGACCCTTGGATCAGCACTTTCCCACGGTGCTGGAAACCCTGTTCTTTCATTGCTTGTACCTCCTGGCTTTCTTCTACCACCTCCAAGGGTTTCTTCACCAGCACAACCCCCACAACCACCATCAAATCCTGTGTAGTCTTCTTTCATTGTTGACAGCTTCTTTCCCCTACATCAAAACCCATTTTCCCAGGGTGCTGGAGTCCATACTTTCTATTCAAAAGATGGTCCTGAGCAACATCTCCAAAATCCAGTGATCCACATGCGTCCAGCAGCAACTCCAGTTGAAAGATGATGTGAAGGACCTCTGTCTGAGACCCTGGAGAGCCACATCCTGTCTGAGTAGACAATACTGACCTTGATGGACCACTGGTCTAATTCAGGAGTATGGAGTATGCAAGTCTATGATGTTTTCTTTGATTGTGTAAGGGAATTCCTCCAATTACTTCTTTACCGCATGACATTTGCTAAATGAATGGGTGAAACTGAGACTTGTAAACACTACCATGGAATTTTAAACTTTGTTTAACAGATTTCCTTTAGAACACAACAGCAAAAGACATAGAAGCTGCTAGTAACCAGCATCAAACATAACACTGCAAAATCAGTTGAAACATCATAGACTTTCATACTCCTTGATCCTGCCTGCAGACCCAGAATGACAAAGTGTATGCACTTCTCTGTGCAAGGAGACATTCCCTTGACCCCTGGATGAATCCAGGAACTACATAACTGAGCGTCTTGGCTCAGAGCTTTATGGATTTTGACAACTCCTCAGAATTTACTAGGGATTGTGGTTCTCTAAGCAATGACATCAAAGTGGGCAGGAGGCCAATCTTGAGGGTTGGATTTTACTAAAGAGGAAAAAAGAAAAGGATTAACCCCCCTTCCCAGGAGGGACAAAAAAACTCTATTAGCCACGCAGCATCTGCCGCTGAGTATTTTAAAAAATGTAGACAGGGTGCTTTAGGGTGTCTGGAGAGCTTGTTGTGTATAAAAATATGGAGAAAATGAGAGAATGAAGCAAAATATAGGGAAAATAATAAATCTTTAGTATCTACAAGTCCACATGAACACATGAAGCTGCCTTATACTGAATTAGACCAGTGGTCCATCAAGGTCAGTATTGTCTACTCAGACAGGATGTGGCTCTCAGACAGAGGTCCTTCACATCATCTACTGCCTGATTCTTTCAACTGGAGTTGCTGCTGGACACGTGATTCATTATATAACATGAATCATTATATGATTCATTATATAACTAGGATTGCCAACCTTTGGCTGGCAACCGGTGGGAGACCTAGTGGCAATGGGGGCTCAACAGCAATATTGTGGCATTGCCAACTATGCAATTACATAATTTATGCCATGACCTAGAAGTGACACATAGAGTTTTGGGTGAATGCTGGAGTGATACCCCCAGTAGATGATGTGACTTCCGGGTTGCATTGGAAGTGACATTATTGGTAGTGATTTCTCCCCATTTTCCCCTGCTGGCTCCACGAAGAGGCAGTAAAAGAAAGGGGCTGCCAGCAGGAAGTCTCCCAGTATTCTGGGAGACCTGGCAGCTGAATTTATTAATTCCAGATTGTAGAATAAATAATCTGTATCACAGTTTAATTAGTTAATAGAAGCTGAAGGGAGGAAAAGGGCAGGAGGACAAATGATAATGTGGGAATTAGCTGGAATGTTCACTTCTCTCCTCTAGGTATCTCCCATACTACCCATCATATCAATAAGCTACTAGATAGCCCTTAATAAAAAGTATAAAAAGTATGACTTGCCACATCATATTTGAGCTAGTGGCTAATTGTATAATTTGTGTCTTGTTTTTACTGCATTGGGGCTTTATTATTCAGAAGTTACAGTGAATTGTCAGAAACATAACTTTTTATTTTCAATTAATTATCCAACTTTATTTAATTAGTAAAAAGACCACTGAAACCTGATCAAGTGGTGTGCTTATTCAGTAATGACAAATAATTTTGAAATATCCAGTTAAAGTTCTCCAGAGTAATTTACAGATTTCTGCTTCACTGTGCTTTGGTTTTCTCTACCCAATATTAAAAGTTCAATCGTAGTCTTTTGAAACATAAGCAAGAACTACAGTTTGTTTAACAGAAGTGACATGTAAGAAGAATCTGGAGTACAACAGTGTCATGGGGTGGGGGAGTAGTAGTTTATTTAAAATGATAGGCTGTGGGCTGATAGCCTAAAACAGACATGCACAACAATGTTATGATCAACTACACCAAAATGAACATTGCCCACCAGGACTCTTGCTCCCTTTGTCCCTGCTGTCTCAAATAAAGTGTCCTGAGACAGGATCTTGATGGCACCCAGTTTTTTGGCTACTATGTGACACAGAGTGCTAGAATGGATGGCCATTGGCCTGATCCAACATGGCTTCTCTTATGTTCTTATGATTGTAGAATAGCTACCCCACAATGGTGTGACTTACATTTATCTTGTTAAACTTTAGGCACAAGGTAAAAATAATTTTCTTTGCCCAGATATTGTGCTCTGATTTTTACCTGTTGGTTTTTAGTGATGATTATATTGTTTCTACATTTTTTCATAATTTTTTTTTAAAAATATGACATGAAGTTTTAAGAGTGGCATGAGCTGCCTCAAGTTTTGGCGGGGGGAAGGGTTTAGTAATAAATAACTTGTGTTGTTACTTTAATAATGTAATAGTCAACAACCTTATTGAGCCTGCAGATTATTCTGGAATTTTGAGATATGATGGTATGCTATCACAAAATGGCTCCTTTACCTCTACTGGCATCCTGCTCCTGGATGGGAGGTGCCCGGATCGTCACCTTCTTGTATCTAAGGCAGGGGTGTCAAACTCATATGTTATGAGGGGCAGATCTGACATAAATAGGACTTTGTGGGGCCAAATCATGCATGTCATGAAATGTAATGGCAGGTAGCGAAGATATAAATTTTATAAAGGACACAGACAAACACAATTACAGATTTTTTAAAACTTAAAATACAAACATGCTTAAACCTTGCAATATTTTGTTTAACATGGAAAGATGGGAGAATAGTGGGATTTGGCAATGCAGTTTTTAAAATAAAATATCAAGAAAAAGCACAAGGATCACAATTTATTTATTTGATTTATATCCCGCCTTACCCCACCGAGGCAGGCTCAGGGCGGCTCACAGCATAAAAGTTCTAACAATAAAATTCAGAATTAAAATACAATAATTTACATAATTAAAACAACTAATATATCAATACATCAATTAATGTCAGTGTGCTATCTTATAGGCTTCCTTCAGAGTATTTCAATGCCGTTCAGTTATAAGCCAACCGGAAGAGGACTGTTTTACAGGCCCTGCGGAACAGAAAATAAAAATATAAAATGTTTGGAGCTTAGAGAAACATGAAATGGCTGGGCATTGCAAACTTCTCCCCCCACTCCAGATCTACTCAGATTGGCAATGGCTCTCCAGTGTAATATCTCCCTTTGTCTGTGGGTTCCCAGGGTAGAGTACTCACTAGGCACCAGTTCTCAGGTTCATTCAGCAGAGACAAGCTGGCTCAAGGCATCAACTCTTTATTTGCAAGTACACAACTCTGGGAAGCAACAGCTTCAGCTGGCCATAGGAACTCTGCAAACTGAAACTACTTTAGCTCCACTCCATTGAAACACATTGCAGCACAGACAAGGTTGCAAGGAAAATGTGGAATGGAATTTCTATTGTCTTTGGACCCAGATAGACTAACTATCTGGGCACAGAGACCTTAATGGAACACCTATTCTACATTTTCTGAACAGCTTTGCAAGCTTGGAAGAGATTCCTGCTGCATCCAGCAAAGACAAGGCAGAAGGAGCTGGGAACACCAGAAGCCTCAGAGTGAGGACAGGAGGGCAAGGAGGGGGAGAATAGAGCCCCACAGACCTGATTAAAGCCCTGAGCAGACTGGTTCTGGACTGTAGGCTGGACATTTGACACCCCTGATTTATGCTCACAGCCCAGCATCCGCCTTTGCTGGAAAAGCAGCTATACTACACTGTTTGTAACTTGATTTCTGCCTTGATGTCTAGATCTGAATCTTGAGCACACCTGCTAAGTGGCAGCAGGCAACTAACAGCAACACTGGGTGGTCTTTTAAATTAGAACTGGTCACAGTAACATCAGTCAAGGCAGGAAGTAAATTATAACACCCAAAGTAAGAACTGAATAGGCAGAGCTGTAGGCAGGGGTGAGATGCATGCAGAACAGAAAAGTCATAGGTCCAATACATGACAAAGTGTTCCAGAAGCTTATAGAATTGCTAGCCTCCAGATGAGGCCTGGAAATGCCTGATGTTACAGCTGATCTCTATACTACAGAAACAGATGCTTTGAAGAGTGGTGCAATGTGTTTCAATGAAGTGGAGAAAAGAGATGCTTTGAAGAGTAGACTCTATGGTACTGTACCTTGCTGATCTCTTCCATCCCTAAAACTAACCCTCCCCAGACTCCCCTCACACAAAAACAATCTACAGGTATTTCCCAATCCAGAGCTTGCTACCCTAATCAGAGGTCTTGTTGGGATCTTGCTCCTCAGTGCCACTCAAACAACTGGACTGTCAGGAATGAATGGCAGGGTCCTAGCAGTATGTTGCAGCATGATTCTAAGCAGAGTTACACATTTCTAAGTTTATTGAAGTCAAAGGCTGTGTGATGGAATCCACTTACTTTTCCTTGCAGACCCAGTTCTGCTGACTCCCTCTGCTGGGCTGCCAATTCATGGAAGGAGTTATTCCACTTCCTGCCACTTAGGGTATCATTGTCACCACTGCCCTTTTGGGGTCTTCCTGCCAGGCAGAACAGACTCCTAGTCCCCTTCTCTACCAGAGGTTCCTCCTCTGGTCTGCTGTTATCCAGCACTTGGTCAATATAGAAACCAACTTCTTTTTTTTGGAGCTCCCCACTGGTTGGCAACAGGTTCCTTGACCACTTCCTTCCCAATATGGGGTCCCCTCTGGCCAATAAATAATGTGTACAAGCAGTTGAAAAACTATGTGGCTCAGAGAACGCTGCCAGAATCAAATGATAATAATATTTATTGAAAAGAAAAAGTCTACATGCACTTTTAACAAAGCACCAGATCAGCAAAATGGAAACAAAAGAAATTTGGAATAAACAGATTCTTCCTTTCCCTCCTCTAGCTAGATGTTGTGAGCAGAGTAGGCATAATAACTCTTAGAAAGTTGCAAGTTTGGTTTGTAGGCCTTTATATCTCCAGAGACATCTGCCTCTTAGGCTGTGTGGTCTCTCAAAATGGCCACTTTGTAGCACAACACAGCCAGAAGACCCAACACTCTCCACTAGTGTTCCCTCTAAACTGAGTTAGCATGAGCTAGCTCACATATTTTTAGCCTCCAGCTCACATATTTTTTGTCCCAGCTTAGGAAGAATGACCCCAGAGCACAATAATGAATGCAGTAGCTCACAACTTTAATGTCAGTAGCTCACAACTTTAATGCCAGTAGCTCACAACATAGAATTTTTGCTCACAAGACTCTGCAGCTTAGAGGGAACATTACTCTCTACCCTCTTTCTTCCTCAGTGGGGAATATCCCCAAAACTCTCCTTCTTGCCCAGGAATTTGTCACCTTTTTCTTAGAGTACTCTGGGAAGAAAAGCCCCAAAGCATGTCTGGCAGTTCCTCTTTTCATCCTGACTCTCTAGCAAATAACTCCCTATTCTGTGGTTAAGAGAGCTGTCTGCTGCCCTTGTGAGCCATAAACTGACCCCCTCCCACAGGAAAAAAGCCCCCCTTTTTAAAATGAGTTAGTAGAGGTTTCTTCCTCCAAAGTACATAAACTCAATCTATGGCAAGGCAGCTAGGCCTATGAACTCAGGCACTTGTAGACGTAATTACAGCCCAGCAGGACTTCACAGCTTGTATCTGAAAATTAAAACTTCCTCTACATTGATTCTTTATTAGCATTAGCAGGGATTGTGACTTGTTTCAATACAGGTTCCTTTGTCTAGCAGCTGAATTTAAGATACAGATTTGCCTTCTGCTAGCATAGTCCCCTCTTATTACATTATAATAGCATGACCACTTCTACTGCTTGATTCAGACAACAAAATTATGTACCAGAGGGAGGAAGCATTACAGAATTGCACAGCAATTTAATGCCCCAGAAAACATAGATTTCACAGTGCTGTGCTCTCAAAGTGAAGTAAAACCAACATTTGCAGAAAAGAAGCAGACGAAATCCACAGTTATTACAGAGTAGAGGAACTGCTGAGCAAGTGGGAATTCTGTCCATACATAAATATTAAATACCAAAGAGCTCTTTGTAAATGCTGGAAGGGGCTATGTAAAATGCAGAAATTAAGAAGGACTGATAGGATGGCATGTGTGCTTGTAATCTGTCCATCTGTAGAAGAAAATGGGTGAAAATGCAACAAAACACGAGCTTCAATGTGGAACATCTAGGTAGTTCTTGTTTGGTTGTTCTTGTTTTGGTCTCCCCCCCCCCCCCCACACACACACATTTTGCAAGGAGCTTCTTGGTATTTAAATGTAGTTTCTGGTATTTAATTTCCTTGGTGGTTTTCTTACAGTAAATCTTTCATGGAAGGCTCTACAATTATTGTATTATTTATCGGGTGTTCTTCTCCCAAGCTGGTCTTTTGGCTGCATATGTAATTAGGCAGTATTTAAAAACATTAGTTTTATTAAAGCGTTTCGTTTCCCCTTAAGGTTGTATTCTCTTGGGTGAATTATTAGGCAGATTTTAAAATCTGTATTATTGACCCAAGCAAGCATGTATTATGCATGCTTATGAAAATACATAATTAGACATGGGAAGGCGGACCTCTGCATCTTAACCTTATGGGCTCCTGTGATTTCGGAGTATACTAATAGGTGTTCTATTTATTTATAGACCTATTCATTATTTTTATCAGGATATCCTGGATGCAATGTATAACAAGCAAATGAGTCATAGCTTGATGTTTTTAAAAAACAAAATAATTATTTGCTTGCTTTTATATAGTTGATACCATTACCATTAATGTATTTGAAATGTATCACCCTTGCTTATGTAATGAACACTTGTAAGATTATCTCACAAGTGTTCTGCTTCCTTCAGTCATTCCTAGAGACCAGCTTCATGGATAATATTTGACCTGATGCATCCTGGTTATATATGTAGCTGACCGGCAATGTATTGCCTGAAACTAACATCTTTGGAACTGAAGTTAACTCACTAGCTGGTGAATTATAAGCCATTGGTCTATGCTGGTTGCCTTCAGCAAATGTAATTCTAAGTGGACTCCTAATAGTTCATCGTTCTGTTTTAACCAACCAAGGTTCTCATGAACTGGAGAGACTGATGATGAGCAGAGGTGGAATTCTAGCAGGAGTTCATTTGCATATTAGGCCACACACCTCTGATGTAGCCAATCCTCCAAGAACTTACAAGGCTCTTTTTTATAAGCTCTTGGAGGAATGGCTACATCAGGGGTGTGTGGCCTAATATGCAAAAGAGCTCCTGCTAGAATTCCACCCCTAATTATGAGAGAGCAGTAGGAAAAAATGTGCAGGGCCAGTCTGATGATACCACCATGAACATGCCATAGTCCCTTCAACAGAGCCTTTGTTAAAATTACTGAGGAAAAGTGCAGCAATAAATATGTCAAAGTGGGAGACTAATGCGTAAAAGTATCTTTCTTAATTGGAGTGTCCCCACCTGACATGTCCGGTGCAATTATGTCACTTCTAGGTGACATCATCTCACTGGGTACATAAGGCACTAATGGAGCTCTTTGGGGGCAGAGCTCTGCCACCAGCCAATGCCTATGCCAGTGGGTTGGAGGTCCCAAAATCAGGGGAAACCCCACCCTCAGCTGGAGGTTGGGAACACTACTGATATAGGTGGAATTCTAGCAGGAGCTCCTTTGCATATTAGGCCACACACTCCTGATGTAGTCAATCCTCCAAGAATTTACAAGGCTCTTTTTTGTAAGCTCATGGAGGATTGGGTACATCAGGGGTGTGTGGCCTAATATGCAAAGGAGTTCCTGCTAGAATTCCACCCCTGATTGAGCACAAAAGGATACCATGGTGTGCAACATATTAGACTAGTAATCCATAAATGGAAAGGAAGGAGAAACTGGTTAGATTAAATTATGTAGATGAAATTATGTAGTTCCAGTTTGCTATAACCAAATTAAGCTCTTTTATGCCAGAGTAGACAGGAAGGCCTCCTTTATTTTCATCCCATCTATCAAAAGGAGTATATATCTCATTTGGAGTCATGCAGACTGTGTTTCTGTACTAGGTGGCCCTTGTGTAAATCAAAGGGGGGTGGTACTGGAGGCAGACTTTCAGGTGTTGGATTTTTGGAGTTCTGCAAACTCCCTTTCTTTTCTAGTGTGGCTGTCCTCCAATTAAAATTGGAAAACTAAAGGAATAGTACAATTTCTGTATATTCCTCTCAATAATAATAACTTTTATTTCTATCCCGCCCTCCCCGCCTAGGCGGCTCAGGGCGGCTAACAACAATTTATACGTTAACATAAATAAAACTTTAAATTTAACAGTTAAAATTAAACATATAAAAACCAGTCAGTTAAGTTAAAATACATAATTTACATTACACTATATATAAATATATCTGGCAGTAATAAACTATTATAGCGCTGGTTCTGCCAGTTTAGACAATCTTATATGAGTGTTCTTATATTTAATAGATGGCGGTTCTTTATATCATGCAACTCAGCAGTCAGTGTCACCATAGGCTTGTCTTAAAAGGGCAGTCTTGCAGGCCCTGCGGAATTGGTCAAGGTTCCGCAGGGCCCGCACTTCCTCCGGTTCCACAGTGCAGGTGCCGCAACTGAAAAGGCCTGTACTCTAGTGTTTTGGAGTTTGACCTCTCTCGGCCCAGGGGTAGTCATTTTGTTTTTACCCACTGACCTCAGTGCCCTCTGGGGTTTGTATGGGGAGAGACGGTCCCTTAGGTAGGCTGGTCCTCGGCCATATAGGGCTTTAAAGGTGATAACCAACACTTTGTACTGGACCCTGTAGTTAATTGGTAGCCAGTGCAGTCCGCGCAGCCCCGGCCGTATGTGCTCCCATTTCGAGAGCCCCAATAGTAGCCTGGCCGACGCGTTCTGCACCAGCTGTAACTTCCGGGTCCGGCACAGAGGTAGCCCCAAGTAGAGGGCATTACAGTAGTCCAATCTTGAGGTGACCGTTGCATGGATCACTGTTGCGAGGTCGCGGTGTTCCAGGAAGGGGGCCAACTGCCTTGCCCGCTTCAGATGGAGGAATGCTGACTTGGCAGTGGCTGCTATCTGGGCCTCCATTGATAACGAAGGCTCCAGTAAAACACCCAGACTTTTTACCTGGCGCGCTGGTTCCAATGGTGCGCTGTCGAAAGTTGGGAGAGCTATTCCCCCTCCCAGGGCGCCACGACCCACACAAAGGACCTCTGTCTTCGTTGGATTCAACTTCAACCCACTCAATCTGAGCCACGTCGCCACAGCCTGTAAGGCCCGATCCAGGTTCCCTGGGGCGGAGCCAGGCCGGCCATCCATTAGTAGATAGAGCTGGGTGTCATCTGCATATTGATGGCAACCCAGCCCGAACCTCCGGACAATCTGGGCAAGGGGGCGCATATAAATGTTGAACAGCATTGGGGAGAGAACGGCTCCCTGAGGCACCCCACAATCAAGTGTGCGTCTCTGGGATCGCTCACCCCCAATGGCCACCCTTTGTCCCCGATCAGAGAGGAAGGAGGAAAGCCACTGTAGGGCCAACCCCCCAACCCCTATGTCGGCGAGGCGGCGCTTTAGCAACTGGTGGTCGACTGTATCAAATGCCGCCGACAGGTCTAATAACATCAGTACCGCAGCGCCGCCCCGATCCAGATGCCGCTGGAGGTCATCCACCAAGGCGACCAGCACTGTCTCCGTCCCATGGCCCGGTCGGAACCCAGACTGGCACGGGTCAAGAACGGAAGCGTCATCTAGGAACCTCTGTAGCTGCAGCGCCACTGCCCTCTCAATAATTTTACCTAAAAATGGTAAATTAGACACCGGACGGTAATTCACCAATTCGGCCGGGTCTGCTGTACTTTTTTTTAGGAGAGGGCGAACCAATGCCTCTTTCAAAGGCGTTGGGAAATGCCCCTCTATGAGGGATCTATTTATGATGTCCCGTAAAGGACATCTAAGCTCCCTCTGGCAGGATTTAATCAGCCAAGAGGGGCAAGGATCCAAATCACATGTTGTTGGGCGAGCAGCAGAGAGGATCCCATCGACTTCCTCCAGGTTGAGCGGATCGAAGTGATCCAGAACCAAACCCGAAGACAGGCACGGAGCCTCAATTCCACTCACTGTTTCCAAGGTGGTAGGCAGGTCTTGGCGGAGCAGTGAGATTTTATCCGCAAAATATTTCGCAAATGCCTCACAGCCAATCTCCAATTCCCTAATGTTTGGTTTGCCTTGTGGCAATGTTATAAGATCCCCAATTATTCTAAACAATTGTGCTGGGCGCGAATTTGCGGATGCAATCTTGGTTGCAAAGTAATTTTTCTTTGCAGCCTTGACTGCCATCTCATACGACTTCATAAACGTTCTGTAGGATGTTCTCACTGCTTCGTCCCGAGTATGTCTCCACTGCCTCTCTAGTCGTCTGAGCCCTTGTTTGAGCTGGCGCAATTCTAAGGTGTACCATGGTGCCAGTCTCGTACGAGGGCGCAGAGGACGCCGGGGTGCTATTTCGTCGATGACCCTGGTTAGTTGGTCTTGCCAAATTTCCACAAGGCCATCGAGGGAATTGCTATTGGGCCAAGGATCCCCCAGGGCCGTTTGGAACCGTTCCGGGTCCATCAGGCTCCGGGGGCGAGCCAAAATAGGCTCTCCGCCCATACAGGGTTGGTGTGGCGTCCCCACACGGGCCTTAAGGGCTAGGTGATCCGACCATGGTACCGCTTCTGCCGCGATATCGCTCACCGAAATCCCGGACGCAAAGATCAGGTCTAGTGTGTGACCAGCCTGATGCGTGGGAGTCGTAACAAGTTGAGAGAGCCCCAGTGTCGCCATGGAAGACACTAGGACCATCGCCTGAGTGGAGGCCGTGTCGTCGGCATGGACGTTGAAGTCACCCAAGACCATAAGCCTCGGGAACCTCAACGCCCAGCCTGCCACTGCCTCCAATAGTGATGGTAAGGCGCTGGTTGGTGCGTTAGGCGGACGGTACACCAACCAGACTGCCAACCCCTCTCCGGCATCCCACGCCAAACCGGCACATTCGATACCATCAATCCTTGGGTCCGGGAGGGCCCGAAAGGAGTAATCCTCCCGTATGAGTAACGCCACTCCTCCCCCCCGCCCGCTGATCCGCGATTGGTGAAAGACCGAGTATCCCGGGGGGGCCATTTGGGAGAGTGCTACTGTCTCCCCGTCCCTCACCCAGGTCTCGGTCACGCAAGCCAGGTCCATGTCCTGCTGGAGCAGGAACTCCCTCAGGGTCGAGGTCTTGTTGTTGATGGACCTGGCATTGCATAACACCAATGACAGAGGCGAGCAATTCCTCTTGGTCCCACTACCTGCCACCGTTGGGATGGGAAGTAGACTGGAAGGCGACCGAGCCCCTTTTTGTCTCTGTCTCCTTCCTTTATATAACTGTCTACTCCCACCGTCATACCTTCCCCTCCCCAGGAGCACTGGAATCCCTTGGCCGGACATTGCGGCTGCACTGGTAGAATTCTCAGATCTTGCTCACCGATTCTTCCCGGTCTGTCGTTTTAGCTGTCCTCTCACTAACCCCCCTGACTCCAACCGCAAGACCCACTTCCTATATCTTAAATTAATTAATTTACTTGTCCTCCCCAATCTGTTTCAATCAATTGTTATGAAATCTTCTATGAATTTATTCCTCCCAGCATCAATAAAAATATCCTCCCTCCCATCCCCTCACTATTAATGAGCTGAGCATCAATAACTACTTTCCAATATATATGAATATATATTAAAAAATCTAAATTACAATTGATTAAATTAAATTTCCTAATAAATTAATTAACAATAAATTATATCAATTTCTACTAGTGATCGGCCGTTGGTCAGTCATTGGGTATAGATTGCACATTGTCCGTTCTTCACCTAATTTATTAGGCTCAGTTGTTTTTAAAGTGCAAATGCAGATGTTACAGTCTAGGGGGGAGATGAGGGAGGCAGGCTCTTCTATGGTCTTCCACATTGGTCAAATTCCGTTGCTCTTAACTCCTTCAAGAAGTTGTGTGCAAACTGAGCTCCCCTGAGCCCCGAATAGGGCTTCTCTGTTGGGGCTGCCCAGGTCGCTGGCCAGTTGTGTTATGTGGCGTTTTTGATGTTCAGTCGAAGGGAGGGGGGAGGGCAGGGCGGTTGATAAAGGAGAGGGGGGGCAGGTAGGGGGGGTTGGAGGTAGCGGCTAAAGAACGCCCTCCTAATCTCCGCTTAATCTCCGTCTCGGGGTGGCCCGCTGTTTGGCCGCTGCTCCCCGCGCGTTCTCCACGCGCCGCTCCGCTGTTCCCCAGCCCCCGCGACTCTCACAGCGCTCTCGGCTGCCTTCGCTTTCAGCCCCCAGCGTCTCCCGAGCAAGCTCTCCACACTTGGTTCTTCTGCTCCCCGGCCCCCGCGGCACGCTCGTGGCGCCCTGAGTCAGTGCCCTCCGTCGCCCTCTGTCCCCTCACTCTGAGCCCCCGACGTCTCACCAGGGCGAGTTCTTCGCGTACGGTTCTGCTGTTTCCTAACCCCCTCGGCTCGTCCGTAGCACTTTCGGCCGTCCGTAGCACTTTCGGCCGGCCTCACTCCCAGCCTCCGATGTCTCGCCAGGTCTCGTCGGAACAACCTCTCCCCTCGCCGGGGCAGCCTTTCCACGGCAATCCGTGGACGCACCTCACTTCCACCACAACGCTAGGCCGGTCGGTCGTCGGTGAGTTTGCTTCTTACTCCCGGTCGGACCGCCGTTGTTCCTCGTCGCCGCTGCTGTACCACTGTTGTCTCGGGTGGTTGGTATTAATTATTAGTTGTTATAGTTTAATTTAGTTGTTTAATTTGGTTGCTGTTGCTGTTATAGCTGTAAACGGTGGGAGCCCCAGCGCTAGGCTTCAACCACCGCCGCCATCTTGAAAATTAAGACAGCCAGTCTTATTTAACATTGAGAATGCTACCTCTTGATGAAGGAGGGTCTGGAGTTCTAATCTGGTGATAATCATTGGTTTGTGAGTTCTCATCATCTACATTGTTGACTGATGCCCGAGTCATCATGATAAACATGGTTTGGCTTTTCCATTGGACTTTGGTGTCTATGACAGCTTTATATGTGCTATGACACTTTGTGTGTGCGTGTTGTTTCATGACAGTCCTATTCAACATTTAATTTACCCTCTGAGTAGCACTTTTATGCAAATGGTTGTTAAAACTGCATTCTTATTTATTGCCATTTCTTAAGCTATTTAGAAATTTCCCCTCTTGCATTTCTGGAAAGTGCAACAGACTAGGAAATGTAGCACTGCAGGGAAACAGATGAGAAACGAGGTCATAAATGTGATCTCTCTCTCTCTCTGTGAATATGATTTTTTTTAATCTTTGTAAAACCCAAAGGATAAAGGAAATATTTCATAAGCATTATTTAAAGCATTAAACTACTGAATAAAGGGCTTACATAAATATCTTAAGATAGGCAGCCCTGCCCACTGCTATTACCATCTGTAGTTCAATTCCCTGGCAACTCCTGTTAAAATATATTAGAGAGTGGGCATAAAAGACTTCTGCCCAAAACCTTGGAGATTACCAGTTGTTGTTTTTAAAAAATCTGGATGAACCCAGAGAGCTGCTGCAAACAGCTCTGTTAGTGTGTGAGATCTATCCTGTGGGGATCTACAGGAATCAATTATTTTGCCAATAGTGTTCACTTGGTACATTACACCTTTAAATGAGATCATCCCAATCTTTGTAGCTGGGTGTCATCAGTATGCTGGAGGCAGTGGGGACTTCAAGAGCCACACAATATGAGTGAAAGAGCTACATGTGGCTCTTGAGTCACAGTTTGGTCACCCCTGAACTATACCATACTAGCTCTCAGCATGTAGTAACAATGTGTTTGAGTAGTGTGGCTTGTATCTGCATTTGGAAATGGTCTTGAGTCCATGTTAGACAGAAAGAAAAGCAGGGTCATTTTTTATTGTGCCTTTAACATTTTTGTTTCTTTATTGCATTGTGTAATTATCATCCACTCTCACAATTGGGTTTTTTTTTCCCCTAATGAGAAATAAAACATTAAAATAAAAAAAATTAATACATCTGCAGACAGCACAGGAGTAGGTGAATCAATGGCATATCTGTATTTTATAACTGTGCAATCTTCTGCAGAGCTACTCCAGCCTAAACCCACTAGATTAACTCTGTGTAAGATTCCACTGTAAATGCTGTAGATATGGGTCAGCATTATGAATTGCAGACTCTATTCTTAGAATAGTAAGAACAGCCCATTGAGTGCTTCTGTTACCACCTCAGACCCCTTCCCCCATCTCCTGGATACTCTCTGTGTAGCACTCCTGTTGAAACAGCCACCATTTTGGTGTAGAAACTGGGAATAAACTTTAACTTTCTATTATGGATAAAATGCAAATTTCACTCAGCACTAAGTATACTATGGCTCCCTCTAAAATAGCCAAACCAAAGAAGGGGACCGTGTAAAACCATAGAAACAAAAAAGCCGAAGCCCATGGTCCGTGACTGCAATAGCTTACTGAAAAATTGTATAATAACTACCAAAAGACTTTTAAAGTAATATTCATACTATGTGAACCATGCACAGAAAAGCCATCTCGAGAACAAGCACTCATAACTTTTGAATATGTGGCAGATATAATTCAGATTATAGAAACATACTGTGCAAGAACCATTTAATTCTGTCACATTTTTATTTTATTTATTTGATTTATATCCTGCCCTCCCCGCCGAGGCAGGCTCAGGGCGGCTCACAAATTTAAGGTCACACAGTTACATTGTGTGACCAAATAAAATAAAACAATAAAAACATAAAAACAATTTCTAAAAACATCTGCTTATACTGGCATCAAGGTTTCAGACAGCGATCTGAATGGTGGTTAGCCATTCTAAGATCTCCTAGAATCATGATAACATGAAGAGGTAGACCATCGGTGATGTTTCTATGGGCCAATCCCGCTGCTACAGATGTTATCATTATAAAAATGCATGGCAGAAGAGTGCCGTTTTGCAGACCCTGCAGAACTGTGAAAGTTCTCATCTTCCTACTGTTTTCATGTCACTTTTCATCCTTCTTGCTTTCCCATTCTTCCTGTTAAACCAGCCATCACTGTAATATTGCAGCCTAAGTAACATTTCCTAATATTTGCAAGGAGATTGTTTCCTCTGTTCATGATATCAATTCATATCATTCTGAAAGTTGCTCTACAAGAACAAACAAAATCCCAGAATGCATCTATTAAAATAAAATATATTTAGTTGCTTTAAGGAATTTTCTAGAATCATTCTAAATGACTGTGGAGGAGCAACTACTAGTTTACATGGTTAGCAGTTGTATCACATCACATAAATTTTCACTTTGACACACCGAAGACAGTCTAACATTATGTGATTTGATTAGCTGCAGACAAGGTTAATTGATAATCTGCTTCATAAATGAAAAATGTCAGTATAGCAGTGTATCTTATCCAAAAGCACATCCAGGCGGCTATTGTCAAGAACTCTTTTATCACCACCTATTGTGAGCTCCTCCCAAACCCATAATGCCCATAGACTGCAATTTATATGTAAATTGAGCTAGTCAGAAGACCATGCTGATGTGAGTCTGATCACAGACAAAAGTCCTAAACATTGTAGAAAATGTCAAAAAGAGGAGTGAAAAACTGGCATTAGGCTAAGCGCCTGAACAGTTATGTATGCTTATGAATCAAGGAGATTAATAAACTATGGATTCAAAAATGAGAAGGTAATAGTGAGATGGAGAACTAAATGGGCAAACATGATCAGATGGGAGGCAAGTGGAAATTTCTATAATCTGTATTTCAGAAAGCTGCACTACAAGTAGTTCAGAAGAGCTGAAGTGGAAAAACAATACTTGTTCACAAAATTAGCAATGCCTAAACTCATGCATGAAGAGGCCCTTTCCCCCAAAACACTCATCACATCTCTCTTCAGGGCAGCAATTCAGTGTGCACCTTTGTGGGAATATACCTATTATATATGCATAGGATCAGGCTGTGTGTGACCTGGGTGCTGTAAGAGAAAAATAGGTCCAAGTAATATAGTGTATGGATAATTTATATTCCGGAACCTGTGAACAGCTTGTAATTCCTGTGAGGAGCCGTATTTCTAGGAGCAACTTTTCACACATAACAGCCAGCTTGGCTAAGGGGAAGTTTTTCCTTGTTACAACTCAGGTTTCTGTTCTAAATACACTTAGCAGTACTCTTGCTGTAAATCACTGATACTAAGTGCATGCAGTAAATTAAACCAATAGGGGAAGTCCAACACTTCTGCAATTAAGCCTTGAATTGGGCTGGGGTTTTGTTTTTGTTTGCTTTTGTCTTGTCTTCACAGAGAGATTACATAAACCTGGATGGACCAGCTACATTATATTCCTGCTTGGGAGCAGCCGTGTTAGTCTGTTATCACAAGGATAAACAGGAGTCTTGCAGTACTCTTAAAACTAAGAAGTTTTTATTCTAGCATAAGCTTCCATAGACTACTTCATCAAATACATGTAATGGGTCTTGACAAAGCAGATATATTCCCCTACTAGTTCAAGGCTGCTTCATACAGGGATTTTTACCCTTATCAAATGCAAGAAGCTCCCCCTCTCCCCATTTAGGTAGTAGCCTCACAGAGAACAACACACCAGAGGCAGAGGGCAGCCTCTGAGACTGTTAGCTAGAGTGAAGACACTTGCTGCTTTTTAACCATCTCTGCTGAGTCATAGGGCCTTTTCCCTGCAGATATTCTATTTAGACCAGTGCTGGTGTCTGTGATGTGAGCTGAAGACCAAGAGCCAAAGGGTTTTTGGTCTATGATTCTTAACCCACTGATCTCACAGCCTGTGGATCAACAGTCTGGAAGATCTAGCACCCTGGGTATAACAGGAAGAAGGGTTGAACCAGCAGTGTTTGGCCCACATCTGGCTGTACCCAGGCTGGGAGAGCTAACCAAAGAGATGACTGGGATCTCTGGCTTATTGTACTAGGAAAGCTGTGGGGTGTGTGTGTTACTCCAATCCAAGTGAGAGGTAGTCTGTATATTAAGTGTGGGTGTATATTTTTCCCCCTTTGCCTGTTGGTGGGAGAGATGTACTTAGGGGGGATAGGATGGAGTGAGAGATAGTATTGGGATTCATAGTGTGTGGTAGGAGGAGAGACGTTGGCGGAGAAGAGGAGGCTGTTACAGGCAACGCTTTTAAGTCTCTTATTTTAATGGGGAAATTAGCTAAGAGACTTGGTAGAGCAAATTAGGAGTGAAGATCTTTTCTTTCAATGATACAGAGTTCGGGTTTTTCAGCCAAGAATAGTCCAAGCAATTGTACTTTTATAGTGTTTACTTAGGATATGTAGCAAAAGGATTTACACACAGTTATCAATAGAGGAATTCAAGGGTTGTTGAAGTGGGTAATATTCACCTGATCCAGAAGAGGAGACATCCGTTCAATGGGAAGTACGCGGAGAGGAACATGAACGACCGGCATAACGCGTCCTATAGACCCAATTACAGGAATAATGGGTGGTACAGACTGCAAATGGCGCCCTACAGAATGCACACCGAGGTGGGTTTTTGACCCACACTATATAGGGATTTGACAGATGGGGGTCAGTAGTTACCAAAGGGACTTTGATGTTCCATTGATGGCTATCTTGAATCGCTATGTTGGGAAACTTCACACATTTCACTAGGATAATAAGCTTGGAGGGACTGCATTATTTGTTACCGGGTTTTGACTGACACTCAGAAAAGGGATCAAACACTTTTAAGGGTAGGTTCAATCAAATTATGCATTTGATTGGATTTAGCAAGGTAGAGGAAATAGACTGGAGGAAGAGACAATTGGCAAGTAGCAGAAGATCAGAGTGAGAGTAGTATTTACCCACAGTTCCCATTTTATTATGCATCCCATTTGGGCGAAGGCGCTAGAGAGGGAATGGGTGAGATTACACTGAGAGACAGACTGCAGGCGCCAACCAAAACCAGCTCTCTACTGGGTCCACTCCACCTGTTTAGATGGAGTGTTTTCATGGCCTGTCTTTGGTTGGACTCCATTTTGTTTAACAGAAATAGGAGACCCTTTCTCTTTTTTTGCATTGGGGTACTCCATTTTTATCAGGTAGTGCCTCTCAGTAACAAGGCCAGATAAGGAGTCAGAACTGTGTACTGTTGATCCTTCTGGCTCTTCTTCCAGCCAAAGTGATGTTGGTAACTCTATAAACAACCCATGAGACTATAAAATCCTGTTGCTGAATGCCACAGAAGAAGCATTAGCCATCCAAGATTTAATCCTGGATGAGAGGGCTGACCTAGCATGTATCACTGAGACTTGGCTTAGAGATGGGGTAGCTTCTCTAAATTGTTGTCCCAGACCATCCTAAGCACAGGGCAGGTAAGCCATGCTAGAGTATGAGCAAGATGGGCAAAAGCTGGCTCCCAGAATTTAGCTCCCAGGTCAAACACAATGTGGGTAATTTGGCAACAGTAACAGGTTTGTGCAAATCCAGAAATTGGACTCAAAACATTGTTCAAAGTCAAAAGTCAGGGGAAGGGTCAGCAATAGCAAGGTTGGGAGTAAAGTGATGCGTTTTGCATTTGAAGTCCAAAATATTGTCCACCATTGATATTTTAAAGACTCGTAGGACAGAAAAAACTATATATTTTCTGGAATCCAATATGAGGAGAACAAGTAGAAGGATATATAGTATTCTTGGGTCCCAGCAAAAATGTGAAGATCAAATAAGAAAAATCAGGCAACTAAAAATGCAAGAGTAGGGAACCGTGGGACAGCCTATCATGTGCCAGGTGAGAGGGGGTTTTAAGCAAGGGACACAGCCATCTGAGGGAATGACAGATACGTTTTTTGTTTGTTTATGGATTCAAGAGGATACAGATTCTTGAATCTAGATGTGGCTCACATGAGACATTATTTGTAAAGGGGTGGGACAATGTATGAAAATATGGAAAAACAGAAGCCTAAAAAACTTAAATAGGATTAAATTATTAAATTATTTTATTTAAATAAATTAACATATAAAATAATTTTAACGAATAAAATGTTGATAATATTGGGAACCAATGCAGATAATTTGTGTGATGTTCTTTAGCAAATATTATACACATGTTCCTTATATCTTTGTAAATAAAAAAGGTAGAGGTAGATAGCAAAAACTAGAAATTTAGGAAAAGAACAAGGGATATTTCAAAGAGTGTGACCTTATTTTTTGCTAAACAAATATTCTGTTTTATTGGTTGTCCATACAAAAGGTTGTATTTTGCTGATGCTTCTCAGACAATATGGAAATTCTTCCTGACTTTCTGCTCTCCAGAAGTAATAAGCACAGTATTTACACTGCTATCTCAGTTGCATAATGGAGTTTAAGTTTTCTGCTTGATAGGGCAAGCTTTGCTATATATATTTAAGTCACTGTTTGTTCCACTTAGATATATGAGTTGACTTTTTTTAAAAAAATTATGATTTAGTATATAATATAAATTATCCTTAGAGAAATTTTCCAAGGGAAATAACATTTTGAAAAATATTCGATGACTGAAAATTCTAAAGGCTCCACGTTACCTTCAGATATTTGCTAAATGTAATTAAATGAATAATATGTTTCTGAAGTCCTTCAGAAATACTGAGGCGAGACTTGATATATTGTTGAGTAATTTCATTAGCTTGAAAAATTTCAGTATTAGTCCACACAAAACTTAATACTTCACTTAGGAATGCTGAAGAATTGAATACAGCCTACAGTGTTGATTTATGAACTTTAATTTTTATCACCAAAACATGATGAGTTCTGTATGTAAATTATTCTAAAGGGTGGGAACAGAAGGTTCATAACTCTGGCTTACTGTTTAATCTTACAGGCAACTAAAGTGGCAAGCATTTAGGATAGGCAGAAGTGATCACAGTGGAAGAGCATAAGAACATGGTGTTGCTGTTGTATAAGTACAAGAGGTTCTGATAATGCAGCAGTGTTTATACACTAAATATGGGAGAGTGGTTTGGTACAGAGTGGGAATGCAAATGGGAGAGTCATGAAAACAAGACTATGTACTACTCGATTAATTATTCTCAGTTTGGACAGAGGAATAGTTAGCCTTTCTTATATCATCCTGTACTAACAACAAAAGCAAAATTGTCACTGAATTCCAGATGCTTCACAGGTAAAGATCACATTGTGGATAAAAAACAGTTTTCATTGCTAACAAAACCCTCATAAACCACGGCCTTTCATGTGTGTCATCTAATTGCACATACTTAGGAGTAATTGTTCTAATGGTTTACCCATTTCCTTCCTTCCAGCATACATAGTGCACGTGTATGAAGCATTTTACCAAGACCCCTTCCATTTTACCACTCTGAGTATGGAGCCCTGTTTCTTTGCTACGCACAACAATGTATCTAGCAACTGCTATAACATACCTCACATATATTTCTTAAGCAGCGTATTAATGTCCAGGCCTCCAGATGAAATTGGGAGGGATTTATATTATCTCACAAGCTCACAATTTGCAAAACTTTATAAAGCAATATGCTTCATCAGTCATTATCCCATCCATCCTTAGACTAACCACTCCTAAGTTTATTATAGCTAGACATTAAAACACTACTATCAAAATTTACTCTGTTTCTGTTCTCACTTGTTACTTTTAATTTATATCCTGTCATCAAAAGTAGGAATCTTACAGTGAAGTCCTAAGCAGAGCTATATCCTTCTAAGTCTATGAAAGTCACTGACCTTAGAAGTGTGTTAACTCTGTTTAGAATTGCACTGTCATACATCCAAGATGGCACCAGTTCTCCTTTCCTGTGTGTCATGGGCTGGGGCCAGGCCAGGCGAAGTCCAGGGGCAGTCCAAGGTCCGTAGCTGGGTAGCAAGGAGGGTCCAAAGCGCCAAAACCAAATCACAGTCCAGGTATCGTAGGTCAGAGGTTCAGAAGCTGAAATCAGAAGCCAGAGTGGCTGCTAGAACATCAGGTAAGTGACTGGCTGCTTCCACAAAGCCTTCTCTCAAAGCCCACAGCTATATAGCCCTCTGCTGTCTGTTGCCCATTTGGGCTAACTGCTGACTCAGAGGGCAGCCAGGATCCTGCTGAGACTCAAGCACCCTCACTCCTAGAAGGGCCAGAATCCTTTCAAAACTCAGGGCTCAGGGAGCGTCTTGCTCGTGAGCGTGCCGCCCTCCTCCGATCCCTGAGGTCCTGACGAAGGCGGTCACGCACACGAGCCACCCGAGAGGGCGAGGCAGGGGGGCTTGGATCTTCTCCAGCAGGAGGCAGGGGCACTGGTGCAGGTGGCAGGGGCACAGTTTCTTCTGCAGGCTTGGCTTCTTCTGCAGGACCCCCAGCACCCATGACACTGTGGCAGCCCTCAAACATCCTCGTAATGTTATGTGTGAGGGTTCCCATTCCTCAAAAACAGCATTTGAGTTTGAACTACTTCAGGAGAAGGAAGACGGAAGTTATGTTTCCATGCATGGACTTCAGATGAGATCTATCCCAGTATCTGAAAATGTAGAACTATGCTATGGTGAATGTGAAATGGCAACATTTTTTTTATTTATGTTCACACAAAAAAAAATCCAAGACTACTTAGTTAACATTCTCACCTACTACTTCTAATATTTCAGAGATTACTTTTAACTGTTATAGGTCCCAAAAGTATTAACCATGAATGATGGTGAAAAATATTGAAGTGGTTTGCAGAGGTCTGTAGAAATTAATAGTTTTAAGACTCGATGGTACTTGAAATTAAGTTTGGATGTCTTGGCACCATATTTCATATGTCAAGCATTTTCTGTTCCTGTAAAATGTGATTTTTTTTATTCCACGTTTGAGAATACAACATACAAAAAATTAAAGTAAATAACTAAAGTTTAGTTTAATAGTAGGTCCCTTCTTTTTCATTTGTTGAAGTCATTTGGCCTTGTAAGATTTCCAAAAGATTTATATTAAATATTTGTCAATATTGCAACATAGGAATAACTGCTCCCACATTACCTTATTTCTGTGTGCTATGAACAAAAGTCTTTTTTGTTGTTGTTTTTAGTTTTCATCTTGCTGTCATTTACAACTTCCAGAGGCAAGCCCCCAGGTTTGTGTGTGTGTGTGTAATGGCTTACATATATAGTTTTAGGTATATATTCATAAAGAAAAAGAGAAAGTGTTCTAACATCACATGGATTTCAGTAGTATTTAAGGCTCCTACCATCGTCCAGATTAAGGGTTTATGACTTTCAACTTCTTGTAGTATTTTTTAAGACAATGGAGGCTGTTTCAGCTAGTTATTATGATAAAGACTTTGGGGGGGGGGGGTTGGGAGGTAGCAGAAGTGAACTCCTAAGCCTGTTACAAGATGTAACTCCAAAATTTAGACCTAGTTCTTAATGGGTTTGAGGCTAATTCCATTGTCTGCTCTTATGCCGCACGAGCGCTTTCTCTTTGCCACACAAATTTATCACCAGCTGCAGCTATGGAGAGCATTATGGCAGGTATGGGGAACTTCATTGTGCCCCCCCAAAAGCTGCCACCATAGCATTCCAAGCAACAGCACCTCTGGGAAGTCCATTTAATTAATTTAGTCTGTTTCTTAATCCACAACTGCTTTTCCTTACAAGGTTTCTACAGGATAGCTTCTCTTGAAATTTCATTTTGTTTTATACACCATTGATTGTTTTATAGTTGTTCTTTTTATAAATCAGAATGCCATGCATCTAATTTTATATTCCATCTGGAATGTGTAACATTTATTCAGGTTGACGTGTATACTAGTACATTTTAGGAAATAATAATCATTAATGGAATTTAGATTTTTTTAATGTGTGTTTTGTGTTGGTTGGTCACTTGTTTTAAACACCTTGGCATTCCTGCTTTGTAAAGATCTTGGTGTACAACAGATTGCTCATACCCAGCACTTCATTTTTGGCACACTGTCATGTTGATTAAATGGGTTTAATTGTGGTTAATATGGCTTAATGCTGCTTGGTAGAGGATCCTGTCACAGTGATGAGTTGATGGCCTTCCAATACTTTCCAGCCTTGTGATTTTATAACAAATGGAGTGAATAACTAACATCACATCCAATAGTTGATCTGCATGGAGAGCGACTGTATTAGGAAGAAGTTATCTTCAACAAATAGTAAAAACATTGGAACATAGCAATAGTTTTAAGAAAAGAACTATTCTAAGTATTATATCAGAAACTCTCAGGGAAATAGTATTTATGCCCACTTGGAAGCATCAGTTGTTGATAGGCATAATAGTGTTCATTTATTTCATGGGAGGTGGATAATGCAGTCATTTCTGGACAAAGTTCTGTTGACTGTCCCATTTTCCACTGTATTGAAGAAGCTGATAGACTTGTTTGCAGCCTTTGGTTTAATCACCACTGTTGTACAAGTAGACTGCTAGGAACGTTCTTATCTGGGAGAACCTGGTTTAATTCCCCACTCCTCCACTTGCAGCTGCTGGAATGGCCTTGGGTCAGCCATAGCTCTGACAGAGGCTGTCCTTGAAAGGGCAGCTGCTGTGAGAGTCCTCTCAGCCCCACCCACCTCACAGGGTGTCTGTTGTGGGGGAGGAAGAAAGGAGATTGTGAGCCACTCTGAGTGAAGGGTGGGATATAAATCCAATATCTTCATCTTCTATGTGTCAGTTTGATTGCCCATTTCCCCTAAGCCCATAGGCCATTTCTATATGTTAAGAAGCATTAGCATTCAGATGCATTAGTCTGTGTTCACAAGAGCAACTATGGACACATTTAACAATGTCTAGCAGACAGTTGTGGTGCTAACCTGTAAAAACTCAGTGGACTTTCTAAAGTGCTTCGTAGCCAGAAATCACAGCACCCAACTGAGAGACATAACAAAAATATACTGAAATTGTAGCATAAGTAAGACAAAAACCTGTGGAGAATCCACAGTGAAGAGATCAAATGGCCTTTCAAAGACAACATCTAAATGAAATATAACTTTCTTAGCAGAAATTCCAGCTCCATCCTCCTGTGTTCCAAGCTATATTTGGCTATACTACCATTAAAGAACTATGTTGGAAACATGACTTTATCATTTCCTGGTGGGAATGGGCTTTTAGGAGTGTATTGTATAAAATCTTACTGATATTTATCATTTCTATTCTGCTTCTGAAGAAGTCAGGCAGTGTGCATAGTTCTTTTCCTATTTTATCCTCACAACAGCACTGTGAGGTAGGATATACAAAGAGAGAGGGAGAACAGAGAATAATGATCCCATGAGCTTTATGACAGAGCAGAATTTGTGTGCCATAAAATTCCAGCATTCTGGTCATAATATCACACACGCACTTGGCAAGGGCAGACTATCCATTTAACTTAACAGGGAATGCTACACTCTTTCTATGTGGGATTGTTGTCCTCTTTAACTAAGCATGCATGCAACTTCTGGATAACTGCATGTTTCAAGGATGAAGCCCTCCCTCAGGTAATTATACTCCAATAAAGGGCATATCTTCTAACAACTAGGGAGATACCACCCAGGACTCTGAATCATATGAACTGTGCCGCTGCAAATTTATAATTCGTTTAAAATAAATTTTGTATGTAAAAAATCATCCTTGAAATGCACAGTTATCAGGAAGTTGTGTTGTATATATTGAGGTTTGTTACATTGAATTTATGCACTTTTCTTATCCATATGTCCTGGGAATGACTTCAAGTGGAAACTATTTGCTCCTTCTTCAAGGATATTGACTTGGGACTACAGAGTCTTTTCTTCAGGAACATTACCTATAGAGGAGTCTGTCTAGTATTTAGGACTATTTACTATTTTTGCTTGAATTTATTATTATTCATTGTTTAATACATTTGTTTGCATATTTATCTATCTGTATGTAGTGTCTTTAGGACACAGATTGTCATTATTCAAATGCATATTTGTCTATCCATGTGTAGCGTCTTTAGGACACAGATTGTCCTCATTATTCAAAAGTTTTTTTTCTATATTCTCCTACCATTGGCTTTTAGACCACTCAGCAGCAATAATATTCAGTGTCAGCTCTACAGGTATCTCCTCTTACACTGCAGCTAGGTAATGACAGCATGTGAGGAGGCAACGAGTGAGCCAGTTAGGATTTCCAGCTGATGGCTAGCATTAAACTGGAAGCAGGGAGGGGCAGGGATATGAGGGACACCATCAGCAATTCTGGGTTTCCATCTCATGCCCAGCACACCCTCTGGCTCAAAGACTAGTCCCAGCATAGACACAGCTTGTGTCTCCCCACTCCCACCTTTGCTTTTGTGACTCACCACTGAGACTATATATATATATATGTGTGTGTGTGTGTGTGTGTGTGTGTGTGTGTGTGTGTGTGTGTGTGTATCATTGTACTTTTCTTGTAGCTTGCAAATACTGCAAGGGGTGTGACAATGGCATCCTCCTGTGAGTGAGCCCAGTTCAGCCAGGCAGGGAGGCAGCATACAGGTAACTTAAGCCTGACTGATGAAGCAAGGAACAGACATGTTGACATTAGCTCGACCAGCAGAAGCAGTAACCACCTGGTGATGTATTTGTTCTATTTCTGGGAAACAGTGGAGCATATGGCTAGCTCAAAACCTTTTTCATGTCACTTCAGTGTTAGTTCTGTCTGGGCAAATTCAGTCTGGTTTATCGTTAGTGGGACTTTTTTTCCCTGTGATGAAATACCTCCAGGTGTGTTGGACTAGGAAAAAAATAATCCTTTGATGTATGAGGAATAGTGTTGCTGGCACAGACTTCTGCCAAAACAGTTATTCTTTCAGTCTGTTGTCCAGCAGCCAAGATGTTCTCCGAGGGTATCTTTAGGGCTGCTGTCATTATCAGAGATGAAAAACTTTTGCTTTGTTCAGCCTATAAGTGGAGCATCTTGTTTTTTAAATAGATGAATTGGCAAAATTTTTCAGATTATCCATCTGCTCCTCTGACTCAAGCTGTTGTCTTTCCCAGTAGGTTCTAAAACAAAATCTACACGTTCTTCAAAATAGAAACATCATCTTTGCCTTGGCACTATTGACAAGCAAGGCTGTTTCTCAAAGCGCACAATCAGGATAAAGCACCACAAAAAAGGAATGGGGCTTATACTGCTGCTTACTTTGGAGATAAGGGGCTGGCAGTCAGCAAATCACATGGATAATCTAAAGAACTGCAGTCTGACATAACCACAACTGTGCACACATGCCCCCCACCCCCCATCTTGAGTTTTCAGAATGGAGAAGAGTTTATTTTAAACTCTGTGTGATCCACAGTGTCATTTTACTTGTTTATTTCTCATGGGCCAAATGTAGCCTTGAATAGTTAATAAGGTCACCTCAAATACCCCTTGGTAAAACAATTATTCCTTTCCCTGACTGTTGTTAAAAGCTTTTCATTTTATATAAGAAAACTGACACAGTCCTGATTAGGTAGAGGTTTTGAGTATTGGCAAATACTTATAAGAGACTGAGTACACCTGTTCTTCCTGTGGCAAAAATCATAGCCTACAAAAATATATTGTACACCTGACTCCTCATGAGTCAGGCAGGTTTACATCCATGAATCTAGTACAGATATATAGCGTATCTAAGACTGATTTCTTCTCCCTTTACAGTTTTCATTATGGGATTAAATTCCTTTGGAAATGGAAATTGTGGTGTGTGAAGCTGACCAGAGTAATGTTCTTCCATGGAAAATAATCAATGGCAGAAACATATTATACATCTTTATTTGTTTTTAATTCAACATATAAGTAATGGTGGCAGATTTGCACAGAAACTTCTATGTGCACATACTTTGCATTTGGAAAGTCCAAGGTCTAACACTAAGACTATTCAGTTAAAAGAATCACAAATAGGAGGTGTTTTCCTTTCTCTGGCCATGACCCTGGAGTTTGTTGCAAGTTCTGACCAAGATGGTGCTATAGGCAGATTTTGTATAAGATACTTCCATACATTTATAGTGATTTTGCAGATTATTCACTGTGGTATTCTTTCAAAGGGACATGGATCTTGCCAATTGTCTACAGTCTCTGGATGCTTTAGAGTAGCTATTGTAAGCAGTAAGAGGAGGACCCATGAGGACTTACAGGAAGAAGAAATCCCATTCCCCCCCCCCTCTCCTGTTACTGGATTTGGGCTTTCCATCCCCATTCCCTTCCAGTTCCCAGTTCCTTCTCTTCCTCACCATGTTTTGACTCAGCAGTGATACCTGTGTTCTGAATCCTTCCTCTACCAATTCTGACTCACCCCCCCCCACACACACACACACACTTCTCCTGCTACCTACCACCATCTCCTGCTACCCATCACCATCAACATTCTTGCCTTCTCCTCCTCTTTTGGACTAGTCATTCAAACTCCAGCAGTACCACTGTTGACATTTAGAGGTTAACCTCAAATTGAGTGTTTTTAATTACGAGTTTTTTGCAAACCTAAATGGTCTCCTAAAGTTGCAGAATCCTAAATGCCAGTCAGTTATACAGGTTTGACTATGCCCATGGAGGCTCAGTTCTTGAACATTTGATATAGTGATTCTTAATTATTGCTAGTGCATGTTGATACTCCAGGTTAGATTAGTGTAACTTGCTCTATGCATGACTAGCCTTGAACCTGACCCAGAAATTGCAGGTGGTACAAAATGCATTGGCTCATCTGCTTACTGGGATATCTATACAGGCACACATTCAGCCACTCCTGTGCCAGCTGCATTGGCTTCCAGTTGAGTATCAGATCATGCTCAAGGTTATGGTATTAATTTTCAAGGCCCTATGAGATCAGGAACCAACATATGCTCACCAGAGCACCATCTCCTAGTCATCCTTAGCACTGGCTCTGGCCTGGTGGAACATGCTTCCAAATGAGATTAGGGCCCTGCAGAAGCCACTACAATTCCACAGGGCCTGCAAAATGGAGCTGTTCTGCCAGGCCTTTGGTTGAGGTGGCAGGTATATGATTACAGTGGCCTCCCCTTCTCTAACCCACCTACAGTATTTGTTGTTGTTGTTCAGTCGCACAGTCAAATCTGACTCTTGGCGACCTCATGAACAAGGTCATGTCAGGCCCTCCTGTCTTCCACTATCCTCCGAAGTCTGCTCAAATTCGTGTTTGTTACATCAGTAATGCTGTCCAGCCATTTCATCTTTTGCCGTTCCCTTCTTCTTTTGCATCAGGATCTTCTCCAGGGAGTGCTCCCTTCTCATTTGGTGGCCAAAGTATTTGAGCTTCAGCTTCAGCATCTGACCTTCCAGGGAACAGTCTGGGTTGATTTCCCTTAGGACTGACTGATTGAATCTTCTTGCAGTCCAAGGGACTCTCAGGAGTCTTCTCCAGCACCATAGCTCAAAAGCATCTATTCTTCTGCACTCGGCCTTCCTTATGGTCCAGCTCTCACAGCCATACATTACTACTGGGGATACCATCGCTTTGACTATACAGATTTTTGTTGGCAGGGTGATGTCTCTACTTTTTATTATACTGCCGAGGTTCGCCATAGCTGTCCTCCCAAGGAGCAAACGTCTTTTAATTTCATGGCTACAGTCACCATCTACAGTGATCTTGGATCCCAGAAACGTGAAGTCTGTCGCTACTTCCATGTCCTCCCCTTCTATTTGCCAAGGTGTGATGGGGCCGGATGCCATGATCTTAGTTTTTTTGATGTTGAGTTTCAAGCCTACTTTTGTCCTCTCCTCTTTCACCCTCAACAAGAGGTTCTTTAGATCCTCTTCACTTTCTGCCATTAGAGTGGCATATCTGCATATCTGAGGTTGTTGAAGTTTTTCCCGGCAATCCTAATTTCGGCTTCTGCTTCATCCAGGCCAGCATTCCGCGTGATGTTTTCTACATATAAATGAAATAAGCAGGGTGACAATATACATCCTTGTCGAATTCCTTTTCCTATTCTAAACCAATCAGTTGTTCCATATCCTGTTCTGACAGTTGCTTCTTGACCCTTATACAGGTTTCTCAGGAGACATGTGAAGTGGTCTGGTACTTCCATCTCTTTAAGGACTTGCCACAGTTTGTTGTGATTCACGCAATCAAAGGTTTTAGCGTAGTCAATGAAACAGAAATCAGCAGTATGTAGATCGGGAACTACCAGAAGTTCAAGCTGGGTTTCGGAGAGGTAGAGGAACTAGAGATCAGGTTGCCAACATTTGCTGGATTATGGAGAAAGCACGGGAGTATCAGAAAAACCTACACTATAGACTACATCAATTTATTCTATAGGCATTAGCCTGGGTCCGCCTGTTTGATGTATAGGTTTCCTGCATATATTTACACCACACTGTTTGGATGCTGCTGACTTTGTTAAATTTTAACTCACTATCATTTGGTTCTGTTTTTTTAACTTGGAGTATATGGATTATTTTTATCTGTTTTAATCATCTGCTGTAACTCTGCTGAGCCCACTTGCAGAGGAAGATGGGATCAAAATACCAATAAATAAATAAATAGTTTTAGATGTTGCAAAATTTATTTGATTCTATCCAATAAGCTTATTCTGGGTAATAACATTTTGAAATATGTTTTAAAATCCTAAAAAAAAAGACAAAAACGTCACCTTTAAATCATTTTCTTTCTCAACTATATTCTACACTTTAGTCATGCATAGGCGTGACAAACAGCACCTTTTTAAAGACCTCAGAATATTATACAAAGTAAAAGTATGTGAAGCTTTTAATATTTCACAGAGCCAGAGAGCCTTGAGAGACAGTCTGCTCTGAACAATCAGATTGGACAGCAGCAGCTGAGCAGACTATGGATGAGATCACACTGGGAATCTGGTGTGGCAGTATTCCAGCTTTAATGTGAGCTGCAGCAATCACATGGCTCCTGACCTGCTGCCAGGAGAGGCACGGGCTACACATGCACAAGAGGAGCATTCAGGTTGCTCCCACGCATGCAGGCACTTGCTTCGCATGCCCTGGCCATTCAGACAGATGGGAAATGTGCCCTGCTTGTGGTTTTGTCAGAAACAAAACCACCTTTCCTCTTTTCTGAATTTAGAGATTTGCTACTAGGAAGTTCCCAATAGCTATCTAATCCGGTCCCAGCCTGTCCTAAGATGATGATGAGTGGGACTCATGAGATTGTGCACATTAAATCCAGAAGGGAAGCATAGCCAAGGCTGGCATGCCCATTAGGCAACCTTAAGCAATTGCCTAGGGTGCAGCCCTGGGGCCCCTTGGCAGGATGGGGGCTATCCCCTCCCTCCCGGTAGTTTAAATCATGTGGGATGGCACCCAGGAGCATCCACTGTCCTTCTCACACCCAGGAAAGGTCCTACTGATCAGTTGATTGGTGGGACCTTTAAATAACCTGGGAGTCTGGCTCCTGAGCACTCTTCCACATCCTGGCAGAAGCAGCTGGGCCAACCTCCCCTGCCATTTAAAGAGCCCACCAACCAGCTGGTCGATGGGGTCTTTAAATTGTGCAAGAAGGGCAATGGCTGCTCCTTCTACTCTTCGCGTGCAATCTCCAGCAGGAGTGGGGACAGCCTTCAAGCTGCGGTGGTGGTGGTGCTTGAAGCAACCCCTTCATTGCACTTTTGCCCTGCAGCCAAGAGGGGATGCTTGGAACGCCTCCACAGGCCTTCCTGCAACCTTCATGGGCACTGCTGCTTCTCAGACCCTGTAACCACCAGACTCATCCACCAAGCCAACCAGTACAGACCATCCTTGCCCGATGGCTGCAGCCTCCGAACCAAGGGGCAGCTCTTCCTAGCAAGGTGCCTTCCACCCAGCTCCATCTTCCTGTCTGCTTGGCCACATCTGTTGGCACTGGCAGGAAAGAGTCAGGGTCCCAGAGCATCTTCCAGACTGAGCACAACTGGGGGCTGGGGAAAAGCTTGCCTGAGTCACTGCCATCGCTTCTTCTTCAGAAGTGCCCCCCACGCTTCTTTGGAAGAAGACATTGAAGAAAAAGACATTGGATTTATATCCTGCCCTCCACTCCGAATCTCAGAGCAGCTCACAATCTCCTTTATCTCCCCCCCCCCCCACAACAGACACCCTGTGAGGTGGGTGGGGCTGAGAGGACTCTCGCAGCAGAGTCCTTTCAAAGACAACCTCTGCCACAGCTATGGCTGACCCAAGGCCATTCCAGCAGGTGCAAGTGGAGGAGTGGGGAATCAAACCCGGTTCTCCAGATAAGAATCCGCACACTTAACCACTACACCAAACCAGCTCTCGGAAGAAATCTGCTGTCAAAAACCAAACCACCTTTCCTTTTTTCTGAATTTCTCTTCCTCTCCCTTCCTGTTTTCTCCTTTCTTCTTTTCAGGAGAAACTTCTATTTCTCTCCCCCCTCTTTCCTTTCTCGGCCACTCGGGGACTCTCGACTTATTCTCTTATCCCTGGTTGGCAACATAGAAGGGACATAATGGGAATATCACAGCTAACCCTATTAGAAACAGAAGAAGATAGTTAATGTCCCCCTCTGTCTACCAAACCAGTGAAAGGATGGTCCCCCTCCCTCCATCCCCCCAAATGACATCTCCTGGGGAATGTGGCCTTACACTGTGCTTTCATAGTTCCATAGGCATGACAGAAATTAGAACTTCCTCACCCCCATTAGAGTTGCCTTTTAAACATGGTTGTTATTGCAGGGTGGTCCTCTACCCTCCCTTGGGAAGTGCTGCTCAGCTTCTGTTGAGTTTCCACATCCTGCCTGGTGACCAATGAGGCAATCCTGTTGGAAGAGTTGTCTGCAGTCTCAGCTCCAGGAGCAGGCACTGGCATCCCAGGCAATTTAAAGGTTCCGCTGATCAGCTGATCATCAGGACATTTCCTAGGAAGGGCAGTAGCTGCTCCTGTGCACAGTCCTACACAATTTAAATCACCCGGGAGGGAAGGGGCAGCCTCCATTCTCCCAGCTTAAGGTGTCAGTAAGCCTGGCACCAGCCTTGAGAATGGCTAGGTCAGGTCAAATCTCTTGTGTGATCACACCCATAGACTTGAGAGAGTTGAGGAAACAGAGTCAGATTTGTGCCTTGATTGAAGAAAGTGAGAATTCTGCCTTGACTGAGACAGTCTGATTTCAGCCTTAGCTGCTAACAGTTTAACACAGACAGGAGAACTAGAGAAAAGTGGCTAAGAGGTTTGGGAAGTGTATGTGGACTCCAATTCAGACCAAGGAAAGGAGAAAAATCTTCTTGGGAGAGTAGAAGATTCCCTGCTCAGTTGAACAGGGAAAATAGCTCAGAAGTGTACAGAGATCCCTGGTCTGGTGTGAAGAAAAATTGTCCGTAGAGACCTAAAGAGTCAGACCATTTTTGCACACAGCTTACCATGCGGTCACATTCCTGTTCTCTCCACAGCGTCTGTCGGATTTACCATTATCTGTGCCGGAGTTACAGGAAGTGCCGCAGCTTTTGCGCAGCAAACGTAAACTGGGTTTCAGCGGTTTATGTTTGCTACGCAAAAGCCACGGCACTTCCTGTAACTTCAGCGCAGATAATGGGAAATCCAACGAATGCTGAGATAACAGGATTGTGACCCCGTGGTAAGCTGCGTGCGAAAACGGTCTCAGTAAAAAAACTGGCATTTCAAGAAAAGTGGTTTGGGTACTGAAAAGGGTGAACCACCCTTCTGGCAATCTGAAAGTTTGAGAGATATTAAAGAAAGTGTGCTGAAGTGTTAACGAAGAAATAACATTTCTTTTTTTGGTACTTGGAGGATGCAACTGTGGAAGTAGTTTTTCCCTCCACTCCCAACTAAGCACCCACACAGAAAGTTAAACATACCCATAAGTACTCAGAAGAGAGACAAGGGGCTCATGCGTCCTCCCCATGAAAAATGTGAAATTGTCACAAAATAGACTGGTGGGATCTCAGCATAAGAACTAAGTTTGGAGAAATTCAACCATGTGGCTTCTAGAGGAAATAATGCAAGCCTAAGATACCTACAAAGAATAACATAACAGAAAGGGGGGAAATGACTGAGCTTATTCGTTGTAGTATGTTTCTACTTGCAAATAGCCCCCCCCCCCCCCGCAAAGTTCATTCAGGAACAGCATTTGCTGTGACTCTTCCCTAGGCAGAAATCCATTACTTAAAAACTGGTCAAAATCTGGAGGAATTTTATGGTAGAGATGGTGATTTATAACAGCAACACTTAAGAAGGTCCAGATAATCTGGATTCATTGTAGTATAGAACATTTTAGCATTCTCCATTTTACACATAAAATAGTCTGAGTAGGATTACATACTGAAAATAATATAGAATGAAATAATAGCAATTTAAAACATGTACGTATTGATTTCTCCAATACCTTTTCTATTTAAAAGAACCTAAAATTTAAATACAGTAAAAACCAGGTAAAAGTAGGTTGTTTAAAAATGGCATTATGATTCTCCACAGAGAACATATCTCTCTTCATTTCTCTATTATTATAATGATAATTATCATTATCTTAAATTTATATAAACACCTAGTTCTCCATCAGTTAATCTGGAAGTTTGATCATAATTGCAGCAGCACTTAAGTTACATGAATTTCAATCAAATGTTATAAGTATCAGTGTTAACACTAACATTTAGACACATCAGTAAATCTGAGGAAAATAAGTCCTTTTTTATAAAATAGGAAATGTCATTGTTAATTTCTAATGGATACTTTACTACTTAACACAATATCTAATCCATGGAGATTAAAAAAAAAAAATCCTTTCAATGCTAATTGTATTTCATAGTCATGTCTATGTAAAACATGCCAGTTCATGAGCAAAATAATAATAGTTGCTTGTTCTTTTATTTGATTTTATTGTGGCAATTGTTTAAGGACATTCTCCCTTTTCATTTTAGCTTCTTTTAGTTTTTGATGAGAGTCGAAAAAGGAAGGAAGAAGAAACTATGAATCCCAAAAAGCCTCTGCATTCTCCTTTAGCAGCTGGCTAGCCGTGAGCAACCAATCAGAACTTCAGGATAGCTGCAACTGACATTGATTAATGGACATGTTGCAGATCCACTTAATGATTATCCCTATCAGAAAAAGAGAAGGCCACATTGGGAAATCACAGTCCCTAGCTCCATTGTTCATTACAATCCTGTTTGTGTGAAATTGTGATGGTACTTGTATTATAGGAATGAAATAACATTTTAGAAAATATATGTCAACACTGCACTTCTCTTGTTAGGCAGATTATTTTTCATCTTTAGTGGGACTCCGTCTGGAGAAAACAGAGCTTCAGAAATATAACCCAGAGAAAAACGATTGTAAGCAATACTCACAAATGATTGTGTAAGTATGCCCAGGCCACCCTGATCTTGTCACATCTTAGAAGCTAAGCAGGGTCAGCCCTGGCTAATATTTGGATGGGAGACCTCAAAAGAATACTGGAGTTGTGACTTAAAGGCAGGCAATGGGAAAGCACCTCTAAATGTCTTTTGCCTTGAAAACCCTATGGGGCTGCCATAAGTCAGCTGTGACTTGACACCACTTTCTACCAAAAAGGGCAGAAAGAAGGAAGACAGAACTGGTTCAGACAAGAGGTACTAGTACGGTAAAAGCACAAAATATTTCAGTTCAGCAATTGTTTGAAGAAAGTTTCAGTTAAATAATAGCCATACTTAGAATTGGTAAAATGAATACTCAACTTGCTGGGGGGAAAGTGTAGATGACTGGGGAAGGCAATGGCAAACCACTCCATAAAAAGTCTGCCGTGAAACATGAAAGCAACGTCACCCCAGAGTCGGAAACAATTGGTGCTTGCACAGGGGACTACCTTTACCTTTTTTGTAAAAAACAAAAAGGGGAGCAGGGAGGAATACAGCTTAATCTACTAGAAAAAATACTATCAATAACAGGGTTATAATATACAATGTTATAAAAATGCTATATTTTTGTAAAGAATATATTGATTGTTTTAAATTCAAAAATATTCATACAACCAAACTATAATTACTTATCCAAGGCTTATGTAGCACACAGTGGATATTATTGTTAACTACCATAAAATCTGATAAATCAAAGTTTCAGCAAGATAAATTTAGATCCCTAGTCTTTTAAAATTTACATTGTCATCCTTACGCTCTTCTAAATCCATTAAAGTCAATGAGCCTAGGAGGGCGTAGCTCTGTTTTAAGTGGGACTGTAAGAATATTTGTTCTTAATTTATTGTACAATAGAAGAACCTAAAAATTAATATATTTTAAAGGAGTAATTTGAGAAAAAGCATTCCCCTTGAACATAGTCCCAATTTCCTGTTAGCACTTATTGCTCACACTCCACACTGTTTTACTGCAAATGGACCTCCAAGAACAGAATGGAGAGGGAACTTGCTGAATTACAAATTAATATGAAATTTGGAACAAACACCTCCCCAGGACTGAACGGGGATATTGGCTTCTTATCTTGTTACATATGCTAAACCCATTCTCACCAAGTACAGCTATATATATCCACAGTATTCCAATATCTCTCTCTTTTAGAATACTGTATCAGAATACCTTTTTTGTACTGACAAACTTAAATAAGAGATATTGGTTGTTTTTCTAATTACATACGCTAAACCCATCTTCCACTATATTCTAATGTATTCTTTTTTGTATTGGCAAACTGGAATGATGTTTATGATATATTCTACATGTTAAAAAGTAAATTAGGTGGACAGGAACACCTATGAGAAAAAACACGTTCTCAGTTTAACCTAGCTTGAGAAGCAACAGAGCAATTAACATACTCTGCATTTATTGCCTTGTCACACTCTCACCATCATTGTCCAATTCTGACATGTTTACTGCCTTGTTTTCCCATGCAAATGCTATCCAGACCAAACATTATTCTTTCAGTTGGTTAATTTCACTATTTTACCATTGGATTCTAACTTCATACTACTTTGCATGCTTAACCACTGCCCAACACCTATATGTAGCACTGCTCACTGTATCCGATTTCAATGTCTGATGAAGTGTGCATGCGCACAAAAGCTTACATTCTGAATAAAACTTTGTTTCCAGTTCATTCATAATTATATTCTTTCTGTAGGGAAATTAGCGTCATATTTCTCCTCTATGCAAGCACCACAACAACGGCGTGCTTTCTCGTTAACGAGATGCAATGCATTACCATCTGCTATTTTATTTGGCAGATTTAACAGGATTGATTACTCTTCCAGATATTGTCTTTGTAATCCCAAATGTATCGAAACTATCTCCCATGTATTATTGAATTGTACCCTTTATGATGATTTTCGTCATATATATTTGAAAGATATTTTAGCAGATATATTGAGCTGTGCTAATTCAGGCAAAGTCTACAGACTTTTAATTACACCTGCTCTGAGTTAACTTTAACGGTTGCCGAATTTCTTCAACAGACCATGGAAATCCGACAGAGACTGGCTCTGGAATGACCATATCTTATTTGTTTTATTCATTTAATTTTGTTAAACTTGAAATTACATATATTTTACTCATTTTATGTACATTAGCTCCCCTGCGTACTCTATTTTCCAGGATTTTATATTACTTACATTGTTATCTGTACTGCTAAATCTGTTTTATGCCAATAAAGGCTTGTTGTTATTAAAAAAAAATAAAACTTTGTTGGTCTTAAAGATGCTACTCAACTCCAACTTTACTCCAAATAAAAATTAGATGCTGCTGCTTAAAAATTATCTTCAGTTGATGTAACACCCAGCCAAGTTATGCTGTAACTAATTCTATAATAGAGGGGAGGAAGGGGGAATCTTTTAAGAATAGTGTTAAACTATATATAGAAAAAACATATTCCCAAAGGAAAGTCCCAGACTCTGCACTTCATGAGCCACTTTTATCTTTTGGACAAGCTCCTGGAAGCAGCTCCTGTAACTACCTTGTGTCCCTACACTACTCCATTCCTGTGTGATCTACCGTGTCTCTTTCCAGTCAAGAGAAATCATGCAGTCATTCCTTTCTGGATCTTTTAGGCCAAACTAGACATTGTGGGGGATGTGTGTTTGTGCCCTCCTATTCATATCTAAAGTGGACAGTCTAGTTTTTAACCAAAACTTTAACAATGCTCCCAACTCTCACCTTAGTTAAACTCTGTTCCTGCCTCATATACCTCACTGAGTTCTAGACTTTCTTCCAGCCCAACTTGCTTCCAGTATCAGAGACAGGTGAGAAGAAAATACAAAAATCTATAAAATGCAGGAAGAGAGGGGAAGGGAGTTCCTTTCACTCAGGTGTTTTGTTTTTAGTAGAACATATGTGTATGTGTGTGTATGTAATATAATAATAATAATAATTAATTTATATCCTGCCCTGCCCGCCGAAGCAGGCTCAGAGTAAAAGAGTGCAGGTGAAAGCCAAGAGGCATTCCTACTGGACGGTAGATCCACCAGGGATCGTTTTGTTGAAAAAGTGGTGGAGCTCATCCAGGGATTGTTATGCAGTTGCACCTACTATCTGAGGAAGGTGGGAAGGAGGAGGTGGAACTGTCAGAAAGGTTCAGGAGCTGCACTCCTGTGAGTTCCTGCTGAATCCAAGGCCTGAGATCCACTATGTCACATCAGATGCCCAGCTATACTAAACCTACATTGCCAGGTGCTTTGGCTAACTTACAACTCTTTCTGCTGCTCAAGTCTGCCCTTTCTTTACACACATTCACCTGCCCCCTGCCTTAAGCTGTGGGCTTCCAAAACTTTAATATGTATTTGAGACACTAAGTGATTATGTTCACTAATTCTGCTACACTGAAGAAGCATTTGCAAAAGTTAAGGAATGTTAATGTAGTTTTGATCCTGACTCCAGTCCCCCTTAGAACCAATACATTCTCTTTGATGAGGCAGCAATCTCATAACAATATGCACAGCTCTTCAGAGTTACATCTATAGCGCAGGGATGGCCATTGGTAGCTCTCCAGATGTTGCCTACAACTACCATTAGCCCCAGCCATTGGCCATGATGGCTGGGGCTGATGGGAATTGTAGGCAAAAAAAAAAACATCTGAAGAGCTACCATTGGCCACCCCTGCTATAGAGCAATAGGAAAGTTTGTAATGAATCTCTTATACTTCTTCACTTAAATATATGGATTATTTCCAGATGGCAGTGGTTCTCCATGTAGCTCTCATTACTGCCATGGATTTTATTTTTTATTTATTAAATTGGATTTTTTGACCATTCTTCCCCACTTGCACAGGGCTTAGGGCAGTTCACAATGATTTAATACAATCAGAGCTTTTTTTGAGCAGTTCCAACTGGCTTGGTGTCAGAAGGTGTGGCCTAATATGCAAATGAGTTCCTGCAAAAAAGCATTGTACAAAACAATGGTGATTTCAGGGTGTGGCTTAATATGCAAATGAGTTCCTGCTGGGCTTTTTCTACAAAAAAGCCCTGAATACAATACATTATAAAAACAAGTTAAAACCATAAATTCACAGTATTTAAAATTTCTCAAAGATTGTAAAACAAGATGGCAGTGCTAGCACTGCCCTTGACTCTGACTCGGAAACTAAAGCTAGTGTAGAACACTGCAGCTCAGCTGTTAATGGGGCTTCCTCGATGGGAGCACATGCAACTGGTGCTAAAAGAGCTGCACTGGCTACCTATTGCATTCTGAGTCCATTTCAAAGTGCTGCTATTGACCTTTAAAGCCCTATCTGGTCAAGGACCTGTCTATCTATGAGACCACCTTTCTCTATAAGTTCCCCAGAGAGCATTGAGTTTTAGGAGGACAAAATCTGTTATCAGTCCCTGGGCCAAGAGAGGCCAGATTGTGCTCTACATGGGCTAGGGCCTTCTCAGTGACAGCACCAATGATGTGGAACACCCTCCCAGAGGCCATAAGAGCCCTGCAGGATCTCTCCCAATTCCGCAGGATCTGTAAAACTGAATTATTTTGACAGACCTACAATACCTAAATGGGAGAGGGCTGCCACATTATACTGCTAAGCAATTGTGACTACTATAGGAGCATTGTCAGAACAAGAACTAACTGCCGACTGAAGCAAGTTGTGATCCCACCTAGACCAAAAATCTCTGAGTAGCACCATGAATTATTATAATAGCACTTGCAAATGTTTTAAATTGTTTTTATGTTCTATGTTTTTATTTTTGTTTACTGTATTAGTCACACTAATGTGTTAGTGTCAACCCTTGGTTTGTGAGTCGCCCTGAGCCTGCCTTTGGTGGGGAGGGCAGGATATTAAATAAATAAATAAATAAATAATGTATTTTAATTCTAAATTGTATTGTTTTAAAATTGTAACCTTAAATTGTGTTTTAATGACTGTTAGCTGTCCTGAGTCTGCTTGCGGAGAGGGCAGGATAGAAAACTAACTAACTAAATAATGATAGATAGATAGATAGATAGATAGATAGATAGATAGATAGATAGATAGATAGATAGATAGATAGATAGATAGATAGATAGATAGATAGATAGATAGATAGATAGATAGCATTCAGTCATATGGAGGGAGGGTGCCAGGCAGAAGCAACAAACTGTTGGTGGCCTCAACCAAAGGCCTGGTGGAACATCTCTGACTTACATGCCCTGCAAAACTTTAGCAGATCAAGCACAGCATAGATGTCTATTGGCAGAGAGTTCCATTGGACTGGGGCCAGAACAGAGAAGGCAGTAGGCCTGGTTGAGGCCAGCCAGTTATCTTTTGGGCTGGGGACCACCAGAAGGTTCTTATCCACTGATCTTACTGCTCTTTGGGAGACATTCCAGGTGAGGCAGTTCTGAAGGTACATGTGTCCCCGATCATTAACGGCTTTAAAGGTAAGCACCAGAACCTTGAATCTGATCCAGTGCGCCGCTAGCAACCAGTGCAGTTCGCACAGCACTGGATGTATATGTGCTTCCCATAAGGACCTGTGCTGCCACATTTTTTAACAGTTGGAGCTTCTGGGTCAGTTTCAAGGATAGCCCTACACAGGGCTTTTCTTTTGTAGCAGGAACTCATTTGCATATTAGGCTACACCCCCTTGATGTAGCCAGTCCTCCAAGAGCTTACAGTACGCCCTGTAAGAAGAATCCTGTAAGTTCTTGGAGGATTGGTTACATCAGGGGTCTGTGGCCTAATTCGCAAAGGAGTTCCTGTTACAAAAAAAGCCCTGGCCCTACATAAAGCAAGTTACAGTAATCCAGCCTGGAGGTGACCTTTGCATGGATTACTGTGGCAATGTCACAGTGAGACAGATAGGAGGCCAGTTGTCTGACTTGGCACAGTTGGAAAAATGCCCACTGATCTGGGCCTCCATAGATATAATGGGGTCCAGAATCACCCCCAGATTCCTGATGGTAGGTACCATATCAGAGGCACCCCATCAAGGTCTGGGAGTTTGCTCCCTAGTCCCAAGTCACCCTCTCCAGCCACAAAATGGAGTCTGGACAGCCACACATCAGCAGATATAGCTGAGTGTCATCGGCAGGGCTCTTTTTGTAGCTGGAGCTCCTCTGCATATTAGGCTATGCCCCCTTGAGGTAGCCAATCCTCCAAGAGCTTAGAGGGCTCTTAGTACAGGGTCTACTGTAAGCTCCAAAAGGATTGGCTACATCAGGGGTGTGTGGCCTAATATGCAGAGAAGCTCCTGCTAGAAAAAGAGCCCTGGTCATCGGCATAGCCTGAAACTCTGAACCAGCTAGGCGAGGGAGCACATGTAGATATTTAACAGCATTGGAGAGAGGATCACTGCCTGAGGCACTCCACATATTAGTGGGTGTCAGTTTGATCCCCCCCCCCCCTTTGCACCACCCTGTCCCTGACTTTGACGAAATGAGATCAGCCGCTTCAAGATTGTCCCATAGACTCCCACATTGGCAAGGTGGTGGATCAAAATATCATGGTTGACTATGTCGAACGTCACTGTCTCTCGGCTTGGCTTCGCGAACGAAGATTTAAGAAGGGTGCAATAGTCCACGTCTGCTGCAGGCTCGCTGGTGGCTGATAAGACCAATGCGGGACAGGCAGGTCCGGACACAGTGGCTGCAGGGAAAAGTCTGATTTGGGGGTGGTGCTGTAGCAGTGCGATTCTTCCTCAATCTCCTTTTGTCCTCAAGACCAGCTATGCGTGCGTTCTCAAAGGAAGAGACAGCCTGGTGGATGGTGTGTCTCCATGCTTTGCGATCTGAGGCTAGGTCAGACCACTGGTGATGGTTGATGCGACAGGTGCCAAGGGATTTCTTCAAGGAGTCCTTGTACCTCTTCTTTGGTGCCCCTCTATTTCGATGGCCGGTGGAGAGTTTGCCATACAGGGCAATCTTGGGAAGGCGGTGGTTTTGCATCCTAGAAATATGCCCTGCCCAGCGCAGCTGCGTCTTCAGCAGCAGTGCCTCGATACTGGTAACCTCCGCCCGCTTGAGGACTTCAGTGTTGGTCACAAAGTCACTCCAGTGGATGTTGAGGATGGTGCGAAGGCAGCGCTGATGAAAGCGCTCGAGGAGTCGCAGGTGATGACGGTATAAAACCCACGATTCGGAGCCGTAGATGAGGGTTGTCATCACAACCGCTTTGTAAACATTGATCTTTGTGCCTTTTTTCAGATGCTTGTTGCTCCACACTCTTTTGTGCAGTCGGCCAAATGCACGGTTTGCCTTTGCCAGCCTGTTGTCAATCTCCTTATCGATCTTGGCATCTGAGGAGATGATGCACCCCAGGTAGCTGAACTGCTGGACTGTTTTCAGAACTGATTCACCCACAGTGATGCAGGGAGGGTGATAATCTTCCTGGGGTGCAGGCTGGTGGAGAACTTCTGTCTTCTTCAGACGAACTTCTAGGCCGAATAGCTTGGCAGCCTCTGCAAAGCAGGACGTCATATGCTGCAGAGCTGATACCGAGTGGGAGACGAGTGCAGCATCATCAGCAAACAGTAGCTCTCGGATGAGTTTTTCCATCGTCTTGGAGTGGGCCTTTAGTCGCCTCAGGTTGAACAGGCTGCCATCGGTGCGATAGCAGATGTAGACACCATCGTCATCATCTAGATCTACTGCGGCTCTTTGAAGCATCATGCTAAAGAAGATCATAAAGAGAGTTGGCGCGAGAACGCAGCCTTGCTTTACACCTGTGCCTATTGGGAAGGGCTCCGAGAGGTCGTTGCAGTGTCTGACTTGGCCTCGCTGGTCTTCATGTAGCTGGATGATCATGCTGAGGAACCTTGGGGGACATCCTAAACGTTCCAAGATTTGCCACAGGCCTTTCCTGCTAACGGTATCGAAGGCTTTGGTAAGGTCGACAAAAGTCACATACAGACCCTTGTTTTGTTCCCTGCATTTCTCTTGGAGCTGCCTGAGAACAAATACCATGTCGGTGGTGCTCCTGTTAGCTCTGAAGCCGCACTGGCTCTCTGGGAGGAGTTCTTCTGCAATGGTGGGCACCAGTCTGTTCAGGAGTATTCTGGCAAGGATTTTGCCTGCGATGGAGAGCAGGGTTATCCCCCGGTAGTTGGAGCAGTCTGACTTTTCCCCTTTGTTCTTGTGTAGAGTGATGATGATTGCATCGCGAAAGTCCTGTGGTAATTTACCTTGTTCCCAGCAGGTGACAAGTACTTTGTGAAGTGAGCTATGTAGTACTGTGCCCCCATGCTTCCAGATCTCTGGTGGAATTCCATCAACTCCTGCTGCCTTGACACTTTTCACTTGATGGCTTTAACAGTCTCTTCTAGGGTGGGGATCTCATCCAACTCTGTTTTCACTGGTTGAAGTGGGGTGAGGTGGATTGCTGAATCTTGAACTACGCGGTTGGCACTGAAGAGAACCTGAAAATACTCTGACCACCGGTTCAGTATGGATGCCTTGTCTGTTAGGAGCACTTGGCCGTCTGCACTACGAAAGGGACTCTGAGTCTGATATGATGGACCATATACTGCCTTCAGGGCTTCGTAGAACCCTCTTAAATCACCAGTGTCTGCACACAGCTGGGTTCTCTCTGCAAGCTTGGTCCACCAATCGTTCTGAATGTCTCGAAGCTTGCGCTGGAGGTTGCTACATGCAGCGCAAAAGGTTGCTTTTTTTCCAGGACAGGAGGGCTGAGCAAGATGTGCTTGGTAGGCAGATCTCTTTTTCGCCAGTAAATCTTGGATCTCTTGATTGTTCTCATCAAACCAGTCCTTGTTCTTCCTTGTGGAGAACCCGAGGACTTCTTCAGAGATCTGCAGGATGGTAGTTTTTAGGTATTCCCAGAGTGCTTCTGGAGAAGGGTCTGTGGGGCAACTGGGGTCCGTAATTCTTGACTGGAGTTTTGCCTGGAAGGCAGCTTTAACTTCGACTGACTGGAGACTGCCAACCTGAAACTTCCTCCGAGGGATACCTCCTCTCCTGGGTGTGCGTTTAAAGTGAAGACGGAGATTGCAGCGTACAAGACGATGATCCGTATGACATTCTGCACTGGGCATTACTCGGGTGTGTAAGACATCTCGAAGGTCTCTCTGGCGCACCAGAATGTAGTCGATAAGGTGCCAGTGCTTGGACCGTGGGTGCATCCAGGTTGTCTTCAGACTGTTCTTCTGCTGGAAGATAGTGTTGGTGATGGTGAGCTGGTGCTCCATGCAGAATTCTAGCAGGAGGCGCCCGTTGTCATTGCAGTTGCCAATGCCGTGTTTGCCAAGTACTCCTTTCCAGGCTTCCGAGTCTTTACCTACTCTGGCATTGAAGTCGCCAAGGATGATCACCTTGTCCTCTGTAGGGGTCTTCCGTACGAGGTTGTGTAGATCAGCATAGAACTTGTTCTTTTCTGCAGGATCTGCTTGAAGGGTTGGGGCATACACACTGAAGAGTGTTGCATGCTGCTTGTTTTGAAGTGGGAGGCGCATGGACATGATGCGATCTGAGTGACCTGTTGGCAGGCTTTCGAGTTTGGAGGCAATGGAGTTCCTGACCATGAAGCCAACGCCAGAAAGGCGGCTCTCAGCCTTTGACTTACCCGACCAGTAGAGGGTATAGCCAGCACCGTGTTCTTGAAGACTACCTTCCTCAGGAAAACAGACCTCACTGAGAGCTGCTATGTCGATATTCAACCTGAGAAGTTCGTGGGCAACTAGAGCAGAGCGTCGTTCAGGGCGACCACTGTCTACTGTGTCAAGCATGGTTCTGATGTTCCAACACGCAAGCTTTAGTCTTTGCACACTTTGTGAGGCAGGTGCATGCCTTTTCTTTGTTGTTATTTTTTGACCGCAAGTAAGGATGCCCGTTGACCGCGGCTAGCCAACTGGGGTGGAGGAGACGAGCTTTGTTTAGGCCACCTTTTCTAGGCCCCTCTCCGTGTGGAGCAAGCAGTGCTGTCCCTAGATAAGGCTGCTTGGTCGTTCAGGGTGCTGCCGAAAAATGCTTTCGTCTCCGGGTTAGCATCAGGCGACCAATACCCTGAACCGCCTACATGCAGGATTGGGACTGCGACTTCCAGTGGCACCTTCCACCTGCCGTTTCACCCCTTGCCCATCGCTGAAGGACTTGATGCATTGTGGGTTGTGTATGTGGATATGCCCTTCAGGCCTGCGCAGAGGAATTTTTTAGGTGAAGCGCAGTGTGCGCGGTACTGGCTCCACCCTTTCACCTGGGGGTCATCTGCCATGGCCCAGTAAGCCGGGACGCCGGCAGCGAGTCCTCCAGGTGGTAGGTGTTACATTACCGAGCTCTATCTGCCCGGGTTTGATGTTAGAGTTTTCCTTCTCTTAGGCTGGCGAGGTTGGTGGACCCAGCCTGTCCATCCGGTTATACCGCCGGACAATTCGGTCGCACCATGACTTAGCAAACCCTGTGAAAAACGGGGGGGACCAGCGAGAAGGTGTTGCTACAGATGCAGTAATGCAGGAGAGGCCATTGCAGTGACCATCTGCCAGGCATAGCCAGACAGTGACCACGCGGCGTTCACTACACCGGGAGAGGAGAGGCTATGTATTGCGCATACACTTTCCCTTGGGGGGGTAGGATACCCAGAGGGAGCCCACCCACCCCCGCCCACCCCAATGTCGAACGTCACTGTAAGATCTAACAATATCAGCAGCATCAACCTACCTCGATCCAACTGCCTATGAAGGTTGTCTGTGAAGGCAACTAATGCTGTCTCCATCCCATGGCTGCAGTGGAAACCAGACTGGAATGGGTTCATTGTTGATGTTTCATCCAGGAAGCTGCTTGGTGTGAGAACCAGTTTGGTGTAGTGGTTAAGTGTGTGGACTTTTATCTGGGAGATTCCCCACTCCTACACATGCACCTGGTGATGTGACATTGGGTCAGCCACAAGTTCTCTCAGAGCTGTTCAGCTCAAGAGCAGTTATAGGAGAGCTCTCTCAGTCCCAACTACTTCTTAGGATGCCTGTTGTGGGGTGGGGGGGAGGAAAAGAAGATTGTAAACTGCTCTGAGACTCCTTTGGGTAGTGAAGGATGGGGTATAAATCCAATGTCCTTCTCCTCGTTGTCCTCCTCAACTGCTCTTTCGGTTACCTTACACAGAAATGAAAGGTTCAAGACTGGGTGGTAATTAGCTGGATTGATAGGATCCAGAGCTGGCTTTTTCAAGAGAGGAACAACCACAGCCTCTACCATCCAGTTAGACCCCTGAATCTAGGGACAGATTAACAATGTGCAATGCACACAGACATTTTTCACGTACTTTTCTTGTGCCTCTCCATCATCACCATTCTGCCTCACTCCAGATTTTCAGTATTTTTTAAAACCAATAATGAAAGCTGGAAAGTAAGAGGCGTCAACATGATGGCAGGGGGTATAAGAAATATAATGGTGCTAGTATGGACAGGACATTAAAAAATATGAATTCAGAAATCCACATGGCATGCAATAGTGCTTTGACTGCAATCTTTCAAAAACATTGTATCAAACCAATAGTGGAAAACCCAGAAAGTGAACTATTAGGCTCAAAATTGAGTAGATAATGTAAAAAACAAACAACTACAGTTTGCCAAAACAGGAGGGGGAAAAAAGTCTACGTGGAAGCAAATATTGTTGGGGGGTTTTGTACAGAAGAAAATGGAGAGGAAACTTTTCTTTGACAGTCTCCATGTTCTGTTATAGTGTAATAGTGTAGTTAGAATAAAGTTTAAGACAGTATTGGCTATAGAATATTCCTTTACCTCATTAATCTCCCATGTCCCATTATCAGGGAAATAAGTGGTAGCGGTGGAAGAAAAGCAATTAGTAAAATAGGATTGATGGATCGGAATAGAGATGCCAAAGCAGTGGATCTTTAAAAGCTTTGTCTCAGTAAAAATAACCCCCAAAAGAGTGTTTTTTCAGAAGTGTTGATATTTCTAAAGTTATGTATTTTATCAGGATTTTCAAGATAATCCCATTGCCCACCAAGGTCGGAATAACGAGTCGGACACGATGCATTGGATTGAAATTGGGCCACTTTATTAACTTACAACATGAGCAGCAAGGGAACCCCACCAGCGGCCTGGCCAGGGCTAGGGGTCACCGCGACCGCTCCCCTGCCATTAACGGGCGAGGACCCAGCCCCCCTTCCAGAGCTGAGCTACTCAGCTCCCTCCAGGCAGGCCCAGCAGGGAGGCCCGCACCAGAGGGCCCAAACCCAGACGCACGTCTCGGCGGAAAGGCACCCTCTAGCCGAGCCTCCTGGACAGTCTGCATTCTCCAACCCGGGTCTCCAAACCCCAAGGCCGATCATGCCAGACCCCAAAAATTTCCCCCAAAGTGGGGGATGCTTCACAGTCCTCCCCTAGCCGCATAGTGTCCTAAACCCCTAAAACCTGCCAACTAAAGTGACCGCCTATTTAAAGGCACCTTCCCAGAGCCAATTCCACAATCCACTGCACTGCTATGCAGGGTAGGCGAAAAACACACCCCAGCACCAGCCAATCAGCTGGGGCGTAAAAAATTCCTACCCGGCTCCCCGAATGAGGCAACCAGCAATGCCCACATAGCAGACAGGGCGGGTGGGAGGGCCGATCGTCGAGGGACTGAGAGAGAGGGACGGGGAGTTAGCCGTTGAGACGGCTAAACCCCGCCCCCAGCAAAGCGCGCCCAAACAGCGCGCAGACCAACTCTCCCGCCCTGGAGGGCAAACAGCTCTAAGCAGCCTAGCAGCTACGCTGCAGGCTGCAAGATTACTATTGCCCACCAAGGTCGGAATAACGAGTCGGACACGATGCATTGGATTGAAATTGGGCCACTTTATTAACTTACAACATGAGCAGCAAGGGAACCCCACCAGTGGCCTGGCCAGGGCTAGGGGTCACCGCGACCGCTCCCCTGCCATTAACGGGCGAGGACCCAGCCCCCCTTCCGGAGCTGAGCTACTCAGCTCCCTCCAGGCAGGCCCAGCAGGGAGGCCCGCACCAGAGGGCCCAAACCCAGACGCACGTCTCGGCGGAAAGGCACCCTCTAGCCGAGCCTCCTGGACAGTCTGCATTCTCCAACCCGGGTCTCCAAACCCCAAGGCCGATCATGCCAGACCCCAAAAATTTCCCCCAAAGTGGGGGATGCTTCACAGTCCTCCCCTAGCCGCATAGTGTCCTAAACCCCTAAAACCTGCCACTAATAAGGCCAAGTCTCTACTTAGGGCTTAGCACCCACCGGGAGGCCCAAAGCCACCCGCAACCCTTGCTGCAAATCTCTCAGAAAAAGTACGTTACCCTTTTCAGAGAGATGCACCCCATCCCCTCTGTAGAGGTCAGGACATCTCGCTGAAATATCCGGACGGGGTAAATAGTGGCCCAAACCCTTTTCAAGTAACTTTTTAATTTCTTTATTGGCTTTATACCTAGCTCTTTCTAAGGCTGCAGGGTCCACAGCATGACGCCACACCTGGCGGGGCAGCATGGCTGACCAGACTATCGTGGTCTCCGGCCATCGCTCCCTGATGCGCTGGAAGTCATCCCGGGCTTGCCACACCAAGGCCTTACCCTTCAATAACCCCAGATCATTACCTCCCAGGTGAACCATTAAGATCTGTGGAGGAGGACCCGCTCTGCCTTTAAATAACAACGGCAGCAAGCCTGGCCACTGGAGGCCCCGGTGCCCCTGCCACTCGATAACCGCATGCTGGCTGAGTCCCAGCTGAGAGCCGACCGCAGTTCTCCGTGCTTGAAGACCAGCCCAAAACACGTAGCTATGGCCGCAGATGAGAACTCGGCACCGGCTCCTCTGGCCAGGAACAGCAGCATCTAAAAAGAGAAAAAACCGTTAACACAAACGGAACCAACTCATGCACACCATCCAATGCACTCATTGCCCGTAAAAGGGGCGGATGTAAGCCTTATAGGCTGAAGAACGCCAACGCCCCAGCCTCTGAATAGAGGTGGAAGGCAACCCCATAGCAGCCGCTGTTGAGGCCGCCCCAATTCTAAAGGAGTGTGTACCAAAACGCACCCCCGATAGCCCTAATTCACCCAGCGCCCTAGACGTAACCGCCCAGAACTGGTGCTTCGTTAATGGCTTACCATCCATGTGTATAAACAAAAATCCGTCCTTGGGCCCGCGCACTGCCAGATAAGCGGCCAACGCATTAACTGGACACAGCTCGAGCTCCGAACAACTACCCAGCTCAAGCACAGTACCCCGCTGCAACTGATCCGTCTTCGAGCGACGGACAGTAACAACCACTTTAGGCCCCAACAACCTCAGGTCCCTCAGCTGCAAGGCCCTACCAGAAACGTCGTTTCTAGACTGAGCAACCAGCTCACTCACTCTAAGCGCCCCAAAAAAGGCCAACAAGGACGCGGCATGAAATAAACATGCCTCAAAAGGCGAGGCACACACCACGCCCCATACCCTCTTCAACCCCTGCAGAATCGATGGAGACACCGGATTCCGTGTATCTGCCCTGGGTCCGGCTTCTCTAGCCCACCCCTCCAGCATCTTTCGAATACGAAAATCTGCTGTATCTTCCCTATAACCGAGTGCCTTACTTGCAAAAGCCAATGCGGACAGGCACCCCCTAATAGATCGCACGGCCAACCCCTTACCTCGCAAAGACACACAGTAGTGGAGCAATTCCTCCACCGGGAGGGGCCAAACCCTGCGATACCCTACCTCAGCCCGAAAGTCTTCAAACTGCCGCACGGCCCGCTCGTAAGACTTCCGAGTGCTGGGCGCAATGGCTAGGCCTATCGCTCTGCAGGCTTCGGCTCTCCAATCTGCCATAGCTCCTGGGGCATTGGCACCGGCTCTCCGTCTGCCTCCGGGGCCAGCTGACGAAACCTCTCCATCTGTTTACGAGATAGAGCATCAGCCACCCCGTTGCTCACCCCAGGAACATGCCTGGCTAAAAACAATATATTAAGCCGCAAGCAGCGCAGAGTGAAGGCCCTCACCAACCTCATTACCCTCTGCGATTTGGATGAAAGGGAATTAATGACGTGGACAACTGCCATGTTATCACACCAAAAATGGACAGTGTGATTGGCCATATCCTTCCCCCACAGCCAAACCGCAACTAAAATAGGAAAAAACTCGAGAAACGTAAGATCTCGGTTAACCCCTACCTGCGTCCAGGAATCAGGCCAAACATCCGCGCACCAATGTCCGCGAAAGTAAACACCAAAGCCTAAAGACCCTGCAGCATCAGACATGACCTGTAGTTCGGCCTCAAGCATCAAGTCGTTCCTCCAAAAGGAGACCCCGTTAAATGACTCCAAAAATTCCTGCCAAACCCTCAGATCATCCCTCATGCTGCAGGTAACCCTAGTTCTATGCTGGGGCAAGCGTAACCCTGCCATAGCATCACACAGTCTTCTAAGAAAAGCCCTTCCAGGAGCAACCACTTTGCAAGCAAAGTTGAGGTGCCCCACCAACTGCTGCAATTCCAGCAGAGTGACCTTCCTCCTTTGAAGAAATGCATTAATCCTGACCCTCAACTCACTCAATTTCTGCAAAGGCACCCTAGACAACTGATCAATCGTGTCAATCTCAATCCCCAGGAAGGTCAACCTCTGGGTTGGACCTTCCGTTTTTTCCGGTGCTAAGGGTACCCCAAGCTCAGTAGTGAGCTCGGCAAAACCGGCCAGCAGCTGGCCGCACTGCCCTGTCCCTACGGGCCCCACAAACAGGTAGTCGTCCAAATAGTGAACAACATCCTGCAACCCCACTTTCACGCGCACAGCCCATTCTAAAAACGTGCTAAAACGCTCAAAAGCGGAACATGACACAGAGCAGCCCATCGGCAATGCTCTGTCCATGTAAAATTGGCCCTCGAAAGAAAATCCTAAGAGATCAAAGTCACCGGGGTGGACGGGCAAGAGGCGGAACGCAGACTTAATATCGCATTTCGCCAACTCAGCCCCCAACCCGCAATGCCTCACCACGGCGATAGCCTGGTCGAAGCTGGTATACCTGACAGAGCATAAATGCTCTGGGATCCCATCATTCACTGACTGCCCCCTAGGAAAAGACAAATGGTGAATCAAACGAAATTCACCAGGCGTCTTTTTGGGCACCACACCTAACGGCGAGACCCTCAAAGTAGGCACTGGAGGCTGTGAAAAAGGACCAAGGATCCTTCCCTCCGCCAGCTCCTTAGCGATCTTGTCTCTAACAACCTGTTCCAAACCTTTAACAGACTTAAGATTTCTAGACATAAACGCAACTCGGGGCCCCTGAAAAGGGATCCTAAACCCAAACCTAAAACCCTCCAACAGGTACAAAGCGTCCGTCCTCCTAGGATACTTAGCTAGCCATCGCTTAAGCGGTCCCACCCTTATCGGGCTGGGGCCCTTTCTTAGCTGGAAAAGCTCCTCCACCCGGCTTCTTTGGATTCCTGCGCCCCCGAGCTCTGGGGCAGCTGTCAAAGGCGTGGGGTCTGCCACACAAGGGGCAGGCGTGCTTAAACTGGCACGCCTTTCTGTTACACACCCCCAGGGATCCAAAGTCCCAGCAGAGCAAGCGGGGTTGAACCGCCTGCCCCGCTGTACTGCGGGGAGAGCTCGACGAAGTGGATGAGGACGCCCTACTCACTAAGTGACCACTATCCGATCGGTCACCCAGGTTGGGCCTAGCCGGAGACATAACCTGCAGCCAGAGCTGCTGGTGAATCCTATCCCACTGGATGGACGGATATAGGGCGGCCCGCATTCTAAATTCCTGGTCGTACTGTAACCAGGCTGATCCACTAAAGGCAGTATAGCCTTTATAAATAATGTCCAAATATTGGAACAATGATGCCGCCCGCCACGGCTGCGCCCTGGCAATTACCCCCGCATAAATGCAGAACCCAGGCAACCAATTAGCCCATGTTCTGTCAACCTTTCTCTTCTGCAGCTTCTCCTTTTCCTTTTCATCTAATTCCTCCTTGTCTTTCTTTTCCATTTCTCGATAAAGAAGGGAAAATATGTCCACATACTCTCCCTTCAAAATCTTCTCCCTTGTAGCAGGAAGCAAATGGTCCCCAAGAGGCAAAGCGACTTCCCCAAAAGGCAAGTCTGTAAAAGGCACCACCCCATACTGCGATGGTGCGCCCAAAATGGGACCAGACCAGCTCAACTGCCCTGTACCCGGATGAACACAAGGTGTGCCCTGCCCCCCTGGCCAAGTCCAATTCTGCACCATCCCAGCCCCAGCAGGAGTAGGCACACCTAAGCCTATCCCTGATGTACCAAGCCCGGCTACTGTAGCAGGTCCCCATGTTCCCCATGGCCACACCTGCCCAGACCCAACTTGCAAACCATCACTGGACCTACCTCCAAGTCCAGCCGGCACCGCAGGCAGACCGATGCCCGACGTCCGCGCCTCCTCCACCGCACCTGCATCAGGGCCACTGGAACCAGCATCCTTGCCAGGCACGACTCCCCCAGACCTGCCCTCAAGAATGGACAACCTGGTGAGAATGTTAGCCTGCCTTGCTTTTTTGGATTGCCTAACCTCGCCCCCTTTACTCAAAGAAGGAACACCCGCCGCCTGCTCTAAGGCCTGCAGCCTACTTAAAATACTATAATCCACCATCCCTTCACCCTCCTCATCCGAAGAGGATGACGGAGGTGGTGGCCTCCTGACAGGAGCTTTAGATGGTCTGGGTGCAGGCTTCTTGCCCTTAGGCTTGCCTGAGCCTTTACCCCCAGACATCTTGCCCACTTGCCAAGAACCTAAAATGGCCGCCCAAACTGCCTAGCAACAGTCACAGATACTAACACCTCAAAATGGCTCCCAACTGTCCTGCAGCCCCACAACCGAGCAACCCACAAAATGGCCGCCCAAACTGCCCAGCAACAGCCCCAGCTACCTCAGCCTACTGCTGCTCCACTATAACCAAAGGTTATGCGGGGCTTTCGACTAACTCCACCTCCCGTGACGACCAATGCCACCTAAAGCCCTCCGCCTGGCCCACACCTCCACCAGGATTAAACTCAGGATTTTTAGTAGCCCAAGCTGCAGTACTGCAGCTTTAACGCTCATATAATCACTGACACCCAATAAGGAAAAGGAACCCCGGCAAACACTCCACCAGGCTAAACTAAGCACCCAACACCACCAGGCTAGGCTAACCACCCCTACTCCACCAGGCTAGGCTACACTAACTACGTGAACCACCCAGCCCCAAGAGCCACTCAGCCTGCCGCCGTCAGTCCGCTGCTCCGAGAAGCCGATCCGCCGCACACTGACGCCGCCGCTGTTCTCGAGGAGCGCTAATCAGCCGCACACCGAAGCCTCCGCCGCTCACAAGACGCACCAATCCGCCGCACACTGAGGCCGCCGCCGTTCGCGAGGAGCACAAGGGGACTAAGAGCACCCCTCGCCCCTCCGAAGCCTCAAAACCGCCGCTGACACCAGCCCCGGAAAAAAGGCTCCCCAAGAGCCTCCCGAACGCTGCGCTCCCGATCCGATCGTCGAGGGACTGAGAGAGAGGGACGGGGAGTTAGCCGTTGAGACGGCTAAACCCCGCCTCCAGCAAAGCGCGCCCAAACAGCGCGCAGACCAACTCTCCCGCCCTGGAGGGCAAACAGCTCTAAGCAGCCTAGCAGCTACGCTGCAGGCTGCAAGATTACTAATATCTAAAAAATAATGTAATAATTTTAATAACCTATTCCATACACCCACACATCTTCCAGCACCAAGCCAATACCAAAGGGTTGGTTGTGGAAACATAATCAGTTTTTAACCTTTGAAATGCCATTTTTGACACCATGTTCTGCATCCTTTAGATGAATGGTGTTAGCCAGTGCATTTTTGGTTTAAGGTGTCAGTACTAATATTTAAAGTTGCTCTGATTTCACCATCTCCATCTTTAGATCCCATATCCAGTAGGCTGTTCCTGAAGGGTCACTAATCCACAAGTACAACATTGCAAAGGGTTCAGTAGATGCAGCAGATGAAAAGGGAATCTGTTGGCACCTCTTAAGAAAAGGGCACGTTGTTTTTCTTTATGTTGTGGTTGGATACAGGCAGACCTCGGATTCAGTAGGAGCTCACAGGAGCTCCTGAACCTTTCTGAGGGTTCCCCCTCCTCTTTCTCACCTTGCCCATTGAATAGTAGGTGTAGCTGTATAACAATCCCTGGATGAGCTCCACCACCTTTTTTTCTACAAAACAACCCCTGGATATAGGTCATTACCTGTAAAATAGTTCCCTGTAAAATAGATCAGTATTATTGTTACCTCCAGGGAATATACAACAGTCTGAGACTGAGAACCTGCGGCTTGTCTAATCTAAGGCTACCTGTGTGAGTTCAAAGCAGTAGTGATATTTGGATCTGGGGGCATTGTGATTTTATTTCTACTTGCTTTTCCAAATGTGCAGTAAACTCTTATATTGTTGATTTGCTCCCCCCTCAAAGGCGCTGGTACTCTGTACCAATAAAAACCATAACAAAAAGCACCCTGGTGTTAATGAGGCAGACTGATGTACACTACAGAAAGATTTTTTTCAAATGAAAGAATAGCAGCCCATTGCAGTCTTTATTCTGAACACATTACTTTGTCTGCTTGCTTCACAAAGTAATTTCAGTTAGCACTGACCCATTTTGAAGGAAATTTTATGCGTTTGAATTTCATGGTCTTGCATATCTACAGTGTCAAGTGGACCTGTGGAAGTTCTTTTTTTTTAATATATAACAAAATTATAGGATTTGGGAATATGTAGCAATCTTTTAATTTCTGTTTTGCCCCATGACTTGTAAGTGGTGTATTCAACATTATATCAGCAACCTTTTCCCTCCTTACATTAATGGTGAGGGACGGTGGCTCAGTGGTAGAGCATCTGCTTGGTAAGCAGAAGGTCTCAGGTTCAATCCCTGGCATCTCCAAAAAGGGTCCAGGCAAGTAGACGTGAAAATCCTCAGCTTGAGACCCTGGAGAGCCGCTGCCAGTCTGAGAAGACAATACTGACTTTGATGGACCAAGGGTCTGATTCAGTATAAGGCAGTTTCATATGTCCATATGCCTATATGTCCACATTACTGATTCCCACCTATGGACCATATTTCCTGTTCTTTGGCATGTCTCTCTCTCTCTCTCCCCTTGCTGTTTTTCTCATTGCCTAAAACCCATGCTACCAGTTTCCTCAAAGAAGGAGCACCAACACTTTAGGAAGAAATATGCTGCACAGCAGTGATTCCAAAGTCAATGGCTGGAGACCACTGCAATTGATAATTCCCACTATTTACAAATAGCAAATATTTACAAATGGCAAACTGGATTGTTGAAGGTTGCAGCTGATATGGGGTTGATAAATTGTTCTTAAGATGCATATTAACTATCTGGAATCCTAATCTTAACATTGGCATTGACTAAAAACAAGTTAGTTTGCATATGTAATAGTACCCCATGTGTATGTATGTGTGTGTGAAAAACAAGTTCTCATTTCTAAGTTTGAATTATTCTGCAACAAGGGAGAATCCATGATTCTCATGCGGCCTCTTGCCCAGATTGCCCGAAGGTACGGGCTAGGGTGTCACCAGTACGCTGATGACACCCAGCTCTATCTACTGATGGACGGCCGGCCGGTCTGTGACCCCGAAAATCTTGATCGGGCACTACAGGCCGTGGCTGAGTGGCTCAGACTGAGTGGGCTGAGGCTAAATCCTGCGAAGACAGAGGTCCTTTGCTTGGGTCGCCGCGGGCCAGGAGGGGGAATCCCCCTACCAGTTTTTGACGGTGCACCACTGACAGCGGCGGACAGGTTCAGGAGCTTGGGAGTGCTATTGGAGCCTTCCCTAAAGATGGAGGCTCAGATAGCAGCTGCTGCCAAGTCCGCGTTTTTTCATCTTAGGCGGGCAAGGCAGTTGGCCCCCTTCCTGGAGCACGACGACCTAGCAACAGTGATCCATGCTACGGTCACCTCGAGGTTGGACTACTGCAATGCCCTCTACATGGGGCTGCCCCTGTCCCGAACTCGGAAATTGCAGCTGGTGCAGAATGCCGCGGCCCGGCTGTTATTGGGTCTCTCAAAGTGGGGACACATTCGGCCGGGTCTTCGGACCCTGCACTGGCTTCCAGTGATATACCGAGTCCGGTACAAGGTGCTGGTTATTACCTTTAAAGCCCTATATGGCCTGGGACCTGCCTACCTGAAGGACCGTCTCTCCCCACATGTTCCCCAGAGAGTACTGAGGTCGGGAACACAAAATCTCCTCACTATCCCTGGGCCAAAAGAAGCCCGCTTGAAATCCACCAGAGAAAGGGCTTTCTCCGTTATGGCCCCTACATGGTGGAATCAGCTGCCGGAAGAGGTGAGGGCCCTGCGGGACCTTGTCCAGTTCCACAGGGCCTGTAAGACGACCCTCTTCCGGCTAGCCTACACGTAGCTAAGATGAGAACTCAATGTAGCTTGCCAGACTTCTGTTTTATGTTTTATATGTATTTGGAACGTTTACTGGTTTTTAAGGTTTTAACTGTTTTAAATGTTTAATGGTTTATATATTTAAATATTGTTTAATTTTTATGTTGAGCAATTGCTGGAAGCTGCCCTGAGCCACTTGTGGGGAGGGTGGGATACAAGTCATAGATAAAATAAAAAAAAATAAAATAAAAAAATAAAATAAAATAAAATAAAATAAAATAAAATGATACTTGCAGTGGGGGGAAGATTCCTCCACTTTATTTCCGCCATCACATCAGCCAAAGCTTCCCCCCTCACATCACTATGAGGGATGATGGCAGTGAGCCCAGTGCAGCTTCTGGCAGCCAGGCCCATAAAGGCTTTTTCCCACCCCATCCCCAAAGCTGACAAGTTCTATGCAAGTCCTGGCCCTCTGCTGCGGGTTCCACCAAGCTTCCCCCGCACACAAAGGGTCCCCTACACACACCATCAAAGAGGAAGACAGCAGTGGGTCCTGCATGGTTTCTAGCCACCAGCCCACTAAGGTTTATTACCGCCCCCCCCCCCCCCATGCACTGAGCAGGTCTTGGCTTCCACCACTGGGTACCCAACAAACCTTCTTTCACACACATCACAAACAATAGCAGTGAGCCCCACAGGGGCCCTGGATGCCAAGACTTGCCTCTCCCATCACAACTGATGCCAGTAGAAGAACACTTGGTTTTTATACCCCCTTTTCTCTACCCTAAGGAGTTACAAATTGGCTTACAATTTTCTTCCCTTCTTTGCTGCATAGTTGTGAGGTAGGTAGCGCTTAGAGAGTTCTGAGAGAACTGTGACTGGCTCAAGGTCATATAGCAGACTTCACATTGAGGAGTAGGAATCAAGTTTGGTTCTGCAGATTACAGTCCGCCACTCTTAACCACTACACCATGCTGGCTTTCGTGGTAATCCCCATGTGGGTGCTGGCCTCTGCTGCTGGACATGCCAAAGCTTCTCTCTGCCTCACAATGTCAAGGAGGAAGAAAGGTGCAAGCTGTCTAACAGAAGAGGAGGTAGATGCATTGTCTGCATATACAAGGAATGCCCTGGCGGGCAGCACGAATGCCAGCGGCTCCTATGCCAGCCTTCCATGCACTCACTAGGATCAGCACTGGGGCAGTGGCGGCGGGAAGGACACGGAGCCGCTGCCTCCTCCCCACTTTCTCCCTGGGTCGCGTGGCATTAAATCCCAGGCATTAAATTTGGGAGGGAGGGGGAGACAAATAAGGATCTGCCAGGGGGCGGGCGCAGGGAGGGCTGAATTTGGTGCCACCCACCCTGCCTGCATCCTAGTAAGTTGCCTAGTGGGCGAGCTGGCCCTGAGCATAGTCACCTCAGCAGAGTAGAGTTCAGCCTCTAAAGCAGCCATTTTCTGCTTAGGAACTGATTACCGTCTCCTGGAGATCTGCTGTAATTCCAGGATATCTCTAGGCCTCACCTGGAGGCTGGAGGACCCAGGGTAAAGATTCTCTCATTCAGTGAGCCCATTTCTGCTTACACTCCTCTCTATGTTCCCCATCCAGTATACAAACTTCAGAGCCAGCTGTGACAGAGAAAAGCACTGAAAGTAGAAGCTGAATTAAGATAAATAGGATTGTTTGCTTTGAAAAATAAGGCAAAATTTATTCTTGAACCTGAAAACAAAGGGTCATCTAGTAGTCTTTGGCAAAAGAAAAGCTCAGAGTCTGTCTGTCCATCTGTTCGTCCACCCACCCATCAATCCATCGATCCATCCATCGATCCATCCTCTGGTCTGTCTCTGGTGATGCTGCCCCTAAGACCAAACTGCAGTGAGCCAGGTGATCAGCAGGCATGGCCTGGAAACATTATCATGTATTAGATAAAAATTGCTCTCAAAATATATGGCAGACGTTTTCTATCGCTGGATTAGTTGTTTGTTTAGTAGGTGAAGAATGTGGTGTTTTTGGCTGCATCCTTATAGTATTGGGTATTGCATATTATTGCATTGTAGCAATAATTCACAACTGGACAATCCAGTTGCAAATGATTGCCTTGTACAGCTGCAGCCTTGTGAGAGAAATCTGATACTGCTGTCATTTTTATCTGTTGCTAGAATGATCATTCACATGTGTTAACCAGGCTAACATTTCCTGGTGCTGCTAGTTATAGTAACAGCAACTTCCCTTGACCATTATGTTAATCAATTAGAGTATATTAACTGTTATGCTCTCTTTCAATTTCCGATTTGAACCTTGGTTATTGTGAAGGTTGGGATTGAACCTATGGTTGAAATTCACTGGTTGTTACTGAGTGTTCACACTGTAGGACACTACATCTGTATGGTCTGGAGAAGGGGGTGCTGAGCCACAACATAATCTAGGGTTGCCAGATCCCTCCTGACCACTGGGAGAGGATGGTGAGTAAGGCTGCCAGATCCAGATTGGGAAATTCTTAGAGGACAGGGACCTCAGTGAACAGGACAGGGACTTTGATGGGATACAATACCATAGATTCCACTCTCCAGTGCATCCATTTTCTCTTGGGGAACTGATCTCTAATATGGAGGTGAACTGTAATTCTAGGGGATCCCTAGGTTGTGCCTGGAGGTTGGTATCTCTAAATTGTGTTGAATCCAATAGTAAGTTGCAGTACTATGCATTCAACTTTCCATTGCTTGACTAGCAGACAATTTGCCATGCTGAGATGGTTGTGTGAAATGTACAAAGGAAATTATTTTACTCTGATTCTTTGATGTTGAGAGTTAGCCTTACATTAGGCATTCATCACCATTACAAAAGATGATCAGTGAAATAAAATTATAAAAATGTAAAGCAAGAACTGATAGGCATAAAAAGGCATTAAAACAAACCTGAAAAGCTAACTTCTATTTTTTGTTTTAGGCCAAGCTTAATCTTGCAGCAAACAACACACAAGGACTGCAGAATACAAGCTATAGATTTTTGCTGTGCCATGGGCAGGGATTTTTCATTTCATACATCATTTGCAACTCACTGCAGTGATTCTGCAAAGTCAGTGTCTAACTCAGAAGTTTAAAAAAGTCAGAAAGAGAGGCTTTTTGTTCTTCTAACTTCTAGCAAATAACATTGGTAGGTTTTTTTCCACTGCCAGAATTCCAATGCCATCTCCATACACATGGCCTAATGTGATATATTAATCGGAATCATGCTGAACTTTGTTATAGCAACTTTTGTGATTTCCAATATTATAAGATTTGCCATATTTGGATCCTGCAAAGCACTCTGCTATGACATAGTGTCAAAAGACTACACTAGGGATTGGTAGAGATAGCTTTCCTTTGGTTTTTGTTCCCACTGAGTGTTGCAGCTAGGGTGGCCATAATGTCTGAAGGCCAGCCAGGGACACCTTTGGGGGGGGGAAGGTAGGGGTGCGTGCGCGCTGCCGGAAACAGGAAGTGACGTCACTTCCGGTGACGTCATGCCACCGCCGGAAACAGGAAGTGACATCACTTCCTGTGACATCATTTTCCCCACACCACCTGCCAGAAACAGGAAGTGACATCACTTCCTGTCACATCATTTCCCCCAAATGACATCATTTCCCCCAAATGCCACTGCCGGAAACAGGAAGTGACATCACAGCACTTCCTGTGACGTCCCCAAAAATCCCCCAAATATCACCGCCGGAAACACCAAGATTATTTACAGAGAGGGAAAGGGGGAAGTAAAGTTAAATGAAACTCTTTTTTTACTTTTTTCAAAGTGAGAAGACTAGAGAGAACGGGTTCCATGCTGAGAAGCCAGATTCCAGTGAGACTGTGCTGCATAATGCAGCCTATTTATTTTGTCCTGTTTGCTCTGTTGGCTCTATCTGCGCCACCTTCATCACTTTCGGGGTGTGGATCCCCCAGTGGGGTGGTCTCCCGACTCCCTCCGCCGGCTGTTTCTGATAGCCCTGCGCCCCCTCTTTCATTTGATATGTGTCCCGTGCGGGTGCCACCCTCCCGCCGGGAGATGCCGCAAAATGAGCCCCCTTGAGGCTTATGGCGGCAGGACTCGGGGGAAGCGAGCTAGACTGCTGTTCTATTGAGGGGTTATAGAGTGTTTTGAGCCCGTCCCTGTGGCATCGGTCCCATCGTTGTGGGACCCAGGGGGCCGGCGCAGCGGCACGCCGAAGCAGCCTGTCACTAATAACACAGGTCGAGATGCAGGACAGGAACCCGGAAGTGACTGACAGGCTGCTTCACGGGACACATATCAAATGAAAGAGGGGGTGCAGGGCTATCAGAAACAGCTGGCGGAGGGAGTCAGGAGACCACCCCACTGGGGGATCCACACCCCGAAAGTGATGAAGGTGGCGCAGATAGAGCCAACAGAGCAAACAGGACAAAATAAATAGGCTGCATTATGCAGCACAGTTGAGAAAGTGCCTTATCCCATATACTGATGAAGTAAATACAGGATCTGAGAACAAAATTGCACAAACACACAAACACAAAGCTCCCTTACACTGAATCAGTGCTTGGGTCCACGAAAGTCAGTATTGTCTAGTCCAGTCACAAACACAAAGCTCTCTTACACTGAATCAGTGCTTGGGTCCACGAAAGTCAGTATTGTCTAGTCCAGTCACAAACACAAAGCTCCCTTACACTGAATCAGTGCTTGGGTCCACGAAAGTCAGTATTGTCTAGTCCAGTCACAAACACAAAGCTCCCTTACACTGAATCAGTGCTTGGGTCCACGAAAGTCAGTATTGTCTAGTCCAGTCACAAACACAAAGCTCCCTTACACTGAATCAGTGCTTGGGTCCACGAAAGTCAGTATTGTCTAGTCCAGTCACAAACACAAAGCTCCCTTACACTGAATCAGTGCTTGGGTCCACCAAAGTCAGTATTGTCTACTCCAGGGGTGGCCAGAGGGAGGGAGGGAGGGAGGAAGGAGGGAGGGAGGGAAGGAAGGGAGGAAGAAAGGAAGGAAGGAAGGAAGGAAGGAAGGAAGGAAGGAAGGAAGGAAGGAAGGAAGGAAGGAAGGAAGGAAGGAAGGAAGGAAGGAAGGAAGGGGGGAGGGAGGAAGGAGGGAGGGAAGGAAGGGAGGAGGGAGGGAGGGAAGGAGGGAAGGAAGGAAGGAGGGAAGGAAGGAAGGGAGGGAAGGAGGGAAGGAAGAAAGGAAGGGAGGGAGGAGGGAGGGAGGGAGGGAAGGATGGAAGGAAGGAAGGAAGGAGGGAGGGAAGGAAGGAAAGGAGGAGGGAGGGAAGGAAGGGAGGGAGGAGGGAGGGAGGGAGGGAAGGAGGGAAGGAAGAAAGGAAGGAAGGGAGGAGGGAGGAAGGGAAGGAGGGAAGGAAGGAAGAAAGAAAGGAAGGGAGGGAGGAGAGAGGGAAGGAAGGAAGGGAGGAGGGAGGGAGGGAAGGAAGGAAGGGAGGGAAGGAAGGAAGGAAGAAAGGAAGGAGGGAGGGAGGGAGGAAGGAGGAAGGGAAGGAAGGAAGGGAGGAGGGAGGGAGGGAAGGAGGGAAGGAAGGAAGGAAGGAGGGAGGGAAGGAAGGAGGGAAGGAAGGGAAGGAAGAAAGGAAGGGAGGAGGGAGGGAGGGAAGGAAGAAAGGAAGGAAGGAAGGAAGTAGGGAGGGAAGGAAAGAAGGGAGGAGGGAGGGAGGGAAGGAAGGGAGGAGGGAGGAAGGGAAGAAAGGAAGGAGGGAGGGGAAGGAGGGAGGGAAGGAAGGCCGGCCGCCCCCTCCCGCCAGCAGCCCCCCCTCCCTGCTTACTTACCTTGTTCCAGGGCGGGTGGCGGCCTCTCCTCCGGCCTGCTGGTGCTGCTGGCGGGGCTGGCGGCGGCTGCGGAGGCCGGGGAGGCGGCGGAGAGGCCAGCGCTGTTCTCTGGAGGGCCTCCAGGGACCAGCGCCGGCCTCTCCGCGGCCTCCGCTGGTCGGCGCTGGTCACCGGAGGCCCTCCAGAGTCTCTGGAGGGCCTCCCGGGACCAGCGCCGGCGCCTCCGCAGCCTCTCCGCGGCCTCCGCTGGTCGCTGGAGGCCCTCCAGAGTCTCTGGAGGGCCTCCAGCGACCAGCGGAGGCTGCGGAGAGGCCTCCGCCGCCGGGCCCCGCGCGCGGGCGGGGAAGGCGGCGAGTGAGTGAGGGAGCGTCCCTGCGCACGCGCAGGGACGCTCCCTCCCTCACTCGCCGCCTTCCCGCCGGCGCCCGCGGCCCACCGCCTCCGGGGCTGGCTAAACCGGGACCTCTAATGGTCCCGGTATAGCCAGCCCGGGAGGCGGGAGTAGGGGGCCAGAACCGGGACATTCCCGGGTGCCCGGGATGGTCTGGCCACCCTAGTTGCAGCTGAATTTGGTATTCTGTATACAGTTTTGGTAACAGCTGGAAAAGGTTCAGAAATGGATGACCAAAATCATTAGGGGAATGGATCACATTCCCCAGGAGAAATGGCTAGAGCTTGGAGTCTTCCAATTTAGCAAAAAAGACAAGGGAGGGAAACTAGAAGTTTATGCCTAACCTAACTCACAGGGTTTTTGATTGCATAAACACTCATTACTTATTTGGACTCCCAGTAAGTCGTCATTGGGGTATAAATAAATTAAGTGGTGATGGTGGTGGAAAGTGTTGTCAAAACACTACTGACTTATAGTGAGTGAGTGAATAGTTTATTGTACATGGTCATTAGCTGTTACAATATAAAAGCACATAGTGACCCCATATGGTTTTAAAGGCAAAAAACAATCAGAGGTGTTTTGCCATTGCATGCCTCTGTGTAATGACCATGGACTTCCATGGGGGTTCCTCATTTATATACTAACCAAGGCTAACCATTTAGCTTATGAGATCTGATGAGATTGGGCTAGCCTGAGCCATCCAGGCCAGGGCAGGTAAGTAAAATATATCCATAAAATGATGTGTATTTTAGAGAACATTTTTCATTAAAACATTCATCTTGTCTCAAAACAGAATATATAAATTACCTTAATTTTCTCCTACAAGATATACTGAAGTCCACTATCTCAGATGACTTTAAAAGAGGATTAGTCACATTCATGGAAGTAGAATATGTAGGATTCCTGGGGGCATCTGGTTTGCCACTGTGTAAAACTGGATGCTGAGCATGAAGGTCACATGAATGCATGAGTCATACCACCATTGTCTGCTCTGACTGGCAATGGTTCTTCAGGATCTTGTGTGTGTGAAGGGCTTTTAAAGTATGTAAGAAGCTGACGTGGCTTGCCATTATCTTCTCCTGCAGAGTCTTCCTTGGAGGTCTCCTCTCCAAATTCAAACCCTCTTAGATTCTGAAATTTAATGAGATTGGGCTATAACATGCAGCCTCCCCTCCCCTCCAGAACTTTAGGTAGTGATATTTCACAGGATCACAGCATTTTAACTGGAGAAGCTGGGAACTGAAATCAGCACCTTCTACATGCAAAATAAATTATGTACCAGTGAGATATTCTTTGCTGTGATTCAGCAGAGCTTATATTTAGGGATAATAATAATAATATAATAATTTTTATTTCTATCCCGCCCTCCCCGCCGGAGCAGGCTCAGGGCGGCTCACAACATAAAACACACATTACATCAGTTATACTTATAAAACATGGTTAAAACAATTACAGAGTATTAAAATTAACATAACAGTATGGCGTTATAAACAGGTTTCAATAAATTTCAGAAGTAAAAACGTTTCAAGAATAAAAGCATTTCTAGCAGCATATCTAGTTTTGTCACAAGTTTTTTGGGGCATGAACCGAACCATAATGATGAATTCACTGTCATGAACTTCCAGAAATTTTAAAAGCTGTTCAAGTGGTTTATGGATATGAAATGGGGATTTAAAGAAACCTCAAATCCCTTTAAACCCTCCCCAATGAAAATTGCAAAAATTGCTGAGCAGTGGGGAAGACATCCTGAAAAACAGCTGTGTGGCAAGGAAGCACTCCCCACTACACAGCTGGTTTTTTTGCAATCCCTTTAAATGTTGCACAAGACAGCCCAAAAAATGAGCTGCGAGGAGCAAGCTGCTCTCCACTGTGGTGGCTAACAAATTAAAACATACAGAATAAAATCATATATGAAAATCATTAACTTACCCTCGCGAAAAAAAACCCCAGACATCAAGAAAACAATTAAAAGCAGAGCTAACATACATACAAAGTAATATAAACAACAATTAAAACATTGGTCAGGAAGAAGGGGTCGTAAAAGGGATGTCAAATGAAACAAAAAGGCACTGCTGATTCTTCTCTTCTTCTGTAGTCCACTGCCCCCCATGAGGTTTGATCCATGTCCATCAGAAACAACACAGTCAATACAGTGGGAGTCTACAGTCGTAGTGGGAAACCAGAGAAGATTGCAACACCCTTCTTTCAAATATCTTTGGAATGTGTGGTTTGTTACAGGCCAATGTGCCAAATTACTTGGAAAAAAATAGGAATAAATAAAAGTTACTTAATTTCTTTTTAAAAATTTCCTGACAAAAAGTTTTCCACTTTTAATGTCGGGTATATAAGATTTGTTTTATTGTGTTCATACTGCACTTTTAATACACAATACATACTGTATTTATACAAAAACTATAAATTATACTTTTAATTATATTATATTCACCTATTATATACTACTGATTTATTGACACGATGAAAAATTGAGCGACATTTCTTCTGGGTGGGGAGCCCTTTTGCTCCGGGTGCTTCTCTCAGTTTTTGCAAAAGCTGCAGCGGAGCTGTGAGTTGGAGCACCGCTTTCCTGCTGCAACCAAGATCCTCTTACAAGGAGTTTCTGCTTGTTGCAGGAGAGCGGTATGCCAACTCCTAGCTCTGCAGCAGCTTGTGTGAAAATGAAGAGAAGCACCAGGGGCAAAAGGGCTCTCCACCTGGAGAGCACAGGAATGCAGTTCCAGCTGGCTTGGTACTGGGATGTGGCCTAATATGCAAATTAGTTCCTGCTGAGCTTTTTCTACAAAAAAGCCCTGTGTGAAACAATGGTGATACCAGGGGGTATGACCTAATATGCAAATGAGTTTCTGCTGGGCTTTTTCTTTTAAAAAACCCACCTAATCACATTTATAATTTAAATAAGAAGTTATTTGTGTCACCTTGACTGGGCTTCTTTATAAGATTGTTACTTTGCATAAAACCCCACAAAGTGATCCCCTAGCTATGTTGTCATTTTTTAGATTGGAATTTAAGGTATATGAATGTAGTTGATGATTCTAATGAACTGGAACATAAATGGGGAAGAAACACAGGCCAAACTGAAGAAACATGCAATATGTATATAGGTGTTATTATCTTGTGTTTACTTTATTATCACCACTATTATTAAAGAAACCACCTAGTTGTGACTTGTAATTTGATGCAAACATTGTTGAACTACATTTTAAGGGCTCTTTTATTTATTTGTAATTTATTTAGTCAATTTCTATCCTGAATCTCTGTTCAAAGAAACACTCAGGAGTTACAGTCCATATTTGTTTGGATAACAAGAGGATGTACAGTGCTGTCAGTCTCACCATCTATATTATTTGCAAAGTTGATGGAATAAGCTATTTATTGTCGGTTCTCTTTCACGGCTGTAGCATTTTTCCTGCCTCTCTATCTGTCTCTGGAACCACTCTTCTCCTTCAGCCCTAGAGCTGTTGCTTTATTCCTTTGTTATTCTTCTTGCTCTCGGCTGTGTTGAAACTTCCAAAGGCACACAACTCTGTATTTTGCCTTCCTCTCAAGTTATGCCCACTCTAAGCAGTTGTTTAAATCTGAAGATACAAACACAGAAGATGTAGGTATTTCAGTGTAGGGATTATAGGTTTTATTTGGTTTAAACAACATTTAAAACATGCTAAAACCTAGAGTGACTTTCAAAATGGAGAATGCTTTTCAGTGGTCACAACATTTTTATAAATATAATTTGATTACATGGATTGATGTTTAATATGATGTACTCATATTATTATTTTTGTCTTCTTAAGCAACTGTACAATCAGTTTTTGGTACAATAAATGCATAGCTGAAAATTCTTCCCTTGAGCTTGCATTGCTGTTGCACACTCCATTTTCTATGCACTCAGTGCAGTATTTTATACCAAGCAAACATTATTCTTCCCCAAGACAGCATATCCATGGCTATTGTGATTGCGACATAAAATATAGTTGTTGCATGAGAGACTTGGTTGCATTATCTCTGATGATAGTGATGACAAGTGATGCAATTCCTCTCTGTCTCACGGTCCACATTGTTTTGTAAATTGTTTCCAAGTGCCTTTTTTTGCATTTCCTCCTTGTGGTTATTTTTTTATCAGGCATGCATAAAATCAGGGTATTGGTACTGCTGTCACTGGTGCAGGGATTTTTGGAGGCTGCACTAGGCTGCCAGGCTTCCCACTGCAGCAATGGCCTTGCCTGATGCCACTCCAAGCACCAGCAGGAGGAGAATTTATTATAAAATATACTTTAAAGTCAGTATTCTGTGCCATAGAGTTTCCAGTAATTCCTAGAACTACCCTGCATCACTTCGGGCTTTCCCTGAAAGTGATATAGCAGCTAAGGTTGTCAGGTTCAAATCAGGAAATATCTGGGAACTTTGGGGGTGGAGCCAGGAGACTTTTCCGTTCCAAATAAATAAATAAAAGTACAGCAGTGCAGTTCCCCTGAATACAGTCTTCATTTCCTACCCTCTTTTTTTGCCTTTTTTTTTTGTTCCTCAGCAGTTGCTAAATGAAAGTGAACACATACACACTCACAAAGCAGACAGAATAAATCGTTTGCATGCCCACACTTAAGTGACCTCCCTAGTGCAATGGTGTATCTGCTGTATTTCAACCAACTTAAGGAGAGTGAGAAGTCTAAGGGGTGGAGTTTTCCTCTATCCCATAATAAGATTCTAGTTAACTCATTATTATCCTTTTTAAAAAACTATCTCTTTACTAATCCAAGACAGCTTCTGAAAAGAATGCAAAGGAACACAGGGTCTGGGTTCTCTTGTTTCTTCTCTCACATAGAAGGCTCTGCCCAGCCTCCCTGCAGCTTCAGTGTCACTGAGATTTAAAGGCGCACACACCTTCCAAAACAGAATCAGTTCACTAGCTTCTAACCCTGCCTGAGATCTAAAGACACTTTGTGGATGTTGGGGCAGGGCTTCCCCTGCTGTCCAGCTGGCTGGCGGTGGAATGGAGCCTGCAAAACCAGGGGAACCCCCACCCAGACATGGGGATTGGAAAGCCTAATAGCAGTGTATAGGATGCGACTCTCCATGTCCCTATGCTTGAACATACTAGTTAGGCTTGGCAACCCTAGACTGTTTGCAAACATGACAGTTCCCGCCCCCCCCCCCCCCAAAAAAAACCAATCAGGCACATTAATTATTTCTTCATGGGGTTTGAGACATGTCTGGTTTAGACATGGTGAAACTATGGCTTATTTTAACTGTTGTTAGTTTGTTAATCAGAGGATTCAGCTCACAGATGGCAATTCAAATTCTGATAGCTATGATAAATGCTGACTTCAATGCTTTTGCTCTTTCCCTCACCTTTCCCGCAAAACCCTATCATAGGTGCAGAGCTTTTTTTTTTTTAAGCAGAAACACACAGGAACGCAGTTCTGGCTGGCTTGGCATCAGGGGGTGTGGCCTAATATGCAAATGAGTTCCTGCTAGGCTTTTCCTACAAAAAAAGCCCCTGCATAGGTGGCATTACAGCAAGGGTGGCTTCAGGGAACAGGCCAGTATAATGTATTATTTATCAGAGACTTACTTAAGGCAGCTTGCAAAGTAAAAAGTGTACAGTAAAATAATTTTAAAAACCCAGTGAAATAACCACATATTATGTTAGTATGTTTGGGTTCATACTAAAATAAAGTAAAGATAGTCCCCTGTGCAAGCACCAGTCGTTTTCAATACTAACTGTGCTTAATTATTTGAAAACCATGGTTTCAAATCTTTGTTTAGTGTATCTCAGCTACCAATAGTTAACGAAGCGGTCTGGGTTTTGATTTACTATAGTTAATTTAATAAAACATGATTTTGTTTGACATCTGAATTGAACCATTGTCTCTGAAAGCCACGTAGCCATTGTCTGCTACTGAGTCTCTCTATGCCTCTGTGTAGCAAGATCAATAAATTATAGGCTGTGTATAGACAGAACCAACCACATAGGAAGATTCAGGCCAATTCCCCGCTAGCCTTGCCATGGTCTCACACTCTTTTTTCCCCCTCAATGCTTCTGCCCAATTTTGCACATGCTGCTGCAAAGCTGTGACTTGCCCCACTTCTTTCCCAAGTTCATAGCTTCAAAATCTGGTTTTCAGAGAATCCTACAGCTGCAGAGAGAACTTGGGAAAGACACGGGGAAAGTCACAGCTTTGCAGCAGCATGTGCAAAACCTGGTCCATGCACATTTGATGACTCATAATACAATCTCTTTTTGGTGGCCCCCTTCATTCTTTTTCACTATATGAAAAGCTGGTGACTACTATTTCTGCCTGATATTGTGCAAAAGTGCTGAATGGAGACCACAAAACACTTCCATGTCTATGTGGTCCTTGCATCACAGAGTGATGGGGAAAGAAAGGAAGAAAATGAACATTATCTTTCTTTTTCCGTGTCTCTGGAGAGACAGGGATAGAGCTCTAGTAGCCAGCAGCAAAGGCTGCCTAATCAGAAGTACTGGCCTGTCATCTGGAGGTGGCCTAAGTTAATAGGGTCAGCAATCGCATGGAAAAATTGATAATACTAGCGCGGTTTCTTGCAAACTGCTTAGTACTTTTTGATTTCTTTGTGTTAAGAAAATTGGTTTCATTGATTATTTGTTAGCTCAATATTTTTTGCAGAAAATTTATCAACTGCTCAGGAGCTTTGAGGGACCCACCAATTAATCAAATATTTATTTTATATATCAGGCCTTTTTTCTCTTGAATGCAAGTATAGTTAATAAGAAATTGGAAATTTTGCCTATGGAGGAGAAATGAAATATGCTTCACTTGAAGCATTCTGCTGCAAAGTCTCATGCTGTTTTTTTTTTAAACATATCCACAGAGATTTCTGTCTCTTTCCTTTCCTTGATATTTTAGTGTAGTTACAGTACAGTAGAATGACATGTGAACTGATGGATTTTCTCATTATTAATGTTACTGAATCTAATATACCTTCATAAATTTGATTTCTGGGGGAAGTTGTCTATTCTATCAGGCAAAATACCTCCCCCTTTCCTCTTGAAAATGCGTCATGTCATACTTCACTGGTAGTGGAAAGTACCATCAAGTCACAGCCAACTTATGGCAACCCCAAAGGGTTTTCAAGGCAAAAGACATTCAAAGGTGGTTTGCCTTTGCCTGCCTCTGTGTTGCTATCCTTGACTTCCTTACTGGTATCCCATCCAAGTACTAATTAGGGCCACCCTGCCTATCTTTCTGAGACTGAGATATTCTAGGCCATCTAGTTGGGATTCCTGTTAAGAGAAAAGTGGCTTTTGCTAGGGGTTGGCCACAGCCCTGTAGCCAGAAATTTTGGGGTGGGGGGGGCCAGGGGATAATTTTTTGGGGGGAGGCGTGGGGCTTGGCTGCTACTTCCAGCATCACAATTAGGTACAAGGGAAAGCCCCATTCCCTTGGCTGCTTCTTTCAGCGGCCAGCTGCCCCGTCCAAGCTCTTGCTCTCTCTGGCACGCTCTCTCTATCGCTCTCTCATCTCTCTCACTCACTATCACTATCTCTCTCCTACTCTCTCATCTCTCTCACTCACTATCACTATCTCTCTTCTGCTCTCTCATCTCTCTCACTCACTATCACTATCTCTCTCCTGCTCTCTCTCACTCTCATTGCTTTTGCTGTCGCTCTCTCCTCTTGTGCTTTTTCTCTCACTGTCGCTGTTGCTCTCTGCCACTCTCCTGCTCTCTCTCTCGCTGTCACTCTCTTGCTCATTTTTGCTGTCACTCTCTCCTCTCGTGCTCTCTCTCTCTCACTGTTGCTCTCTCTCTCTTGTGCTTCTCTCTCTCTCTGCTTCACTCTCTTGCACTTTCTCTCCGTTGCTCTTGCTGTCACTTTCTCTCATGCTCTCTCACTCGCTGTTGCTCTTTCTCCCCTCTTGTTGTCCCTCTCTCTCCTGTTCTCTCTCTTGCTTTTGCTGTCGCTGCCTCCTCTCTCTCTCTCTCTTTGTCGCTCTTGTGCTTCTCTTTCTCTCTGTTACTCTCTTGTGTTCTCTCTCTATCACTCTTACTGTCACTTTCTCTCATACTCTCACTCACTGTCACTCTCTCTCTCGCTTTTGCTGTCGCTGCCTCCTCTCTCTCTCACTGTTGCTCTCTTGTGCTCTCTTGCCCTCACTCTCTCTTGTACTCTTTTGCACACGGGGTGGGAGGGAGAAATAGCCTGGGAATGGAGGGGCCCTACAGAGGGAAGGGGGTTATATAGAGCGGCCTGGCTGCCATAGCTGCAGGCCTGGTTGGTGTCTGCAGTAGGATTCCCCCACATTCAGTCATCTGTAAAACCCCACTTCCATGGTATTTAAAAAAAACAAAGTACGTTACATGCCAAAATACCTTGCAGCAATTTATAGCATTTCCCACCACTGAGAAAAGTAGCTCTGTATCCATCAACAGTCCTGTTCATGCTAATGTTTCTCCATATGATCTCAGAAATACAAGCAACTGAGCAACAACCACAGCTGACACATGAAGAGGAAATTTTCTGTGCAAACTGGCCCAAAGCATCCTATAAATGATGTAATTTGTGCTTGCCAGTGATTCTGAGCCTAAAAGCTATACACATCAAATCTTTCATACACCACAATACAGGCCTGTTTGTCCCTCCTCACCTCACTATTTCTCCTTTCTCTGAGATCATTGTTTCTTTTTGTTGTTGTTGTTCTCTCTTCTTCTCCATTGTCTTGGCATGAGGGCGTCTGCACATCAAAACAACCTTTAAAGCTGCAGAGTCCCTGGCCAATTTATGGATCAAAACAACTTATCAAAGTCCTGCAATAAAGCTATACCCTCCCTGTAGGTCAGTAGTAGTTGCCACCAGGCTCTGAGACTATCCTCCCAAAACCACTGAAGGCAGAGCCAACCTCCAGCCTTTTCTAGCAGACTAACAGTAGCACCAGCCCTGCAAGGTTATCTTGCAGCATTGAGAAATAAAATAAGACTTAAACTTTGGATGAGCAGTCAGGTCACTGGACTTAATTTTGAGACTTAAAAGAGCAAAGACTTCACAACAGCTTCACAACAAAGGATTTATTTGTGTGTAATGATAATAAAAAAAAAGACTTGTAGGAAGGGAAAGAAAATGTAAAAAGTGTATTCTTAACCAGACTAAGGGGGTTTTTACATTCAGTTTGATCCAGAGTTTTAGAGTCTTCAAATTGCCTGCCACTATTCCACATTAATTATTTTCCTTTTACATTCAAGCATTTCAATTTGGGGAGGGGGGGAGGGTGTCTCTGATCAGAGGGCAGCCGGAATACCAGTGCTTAGTTAACTGTATACGATTGCTTGGCAATCGTGTCAACACTGCAAAAACAATACAAATTTAAATCATTAGATGAGGCAAGCAATGATATGTAAAAATTTCAAGTGCTGTCAGTTTTCATGCAAATTACTGTACCTTGTGGTGGCTTTTGGAGGTGTCTTTTAAAACGTAGGAAAACTTTTACAATACAAGTTTGAAACACCCATAGAAAAAAGACCAGACCAAAACTAGTCTTGAGAAAAACGTTTCTGTGGCGTTGTCGAAACCCATCTCATGAAACAAATGTAAATGCCTCGGGAAGCAACAATGTGAAACAATTATGAGAACATTATGTAATGTAAAAGGTGAGTTTACAATGCGGAGATAGAGAGTCGCAAACTGTCAGTGTAAAAACACACTAAATATCACAGTTGTTCATAGTTACCCAGAATTACAGCAGGCAGGCATGAGGACGTTGCACAAAGTATTCCCCAGCCTCCAGCCAGGCACAGAATCTGGATGGTTACCCATCTGGTCACAGCATGGTCACCTTCACAGAGTTGGTCACAGAGTTGCTGGGCCCTTAGCAGCCAACCAGAAGTGAGCAAAGTGATGGCATTCCTTTGGTTAATTGCTATACAGTTTCATGATTTAAGAATGGCCTTGGGTCTCACTTCTTCAGCTGAATGAAATCTCTTAATTGGGGAGCTAGCACTGGGATGATACCACTCCCACAGGTGCACATTATCAAAAGGCCACATTCCAATACACTTATCTAGGCAGGCACAGGTTGTTATTTTACCTAGCTGGAAACTTAAAGAGAAAGGTCTCTTAACCAAAGTTTTAAGTCAGGCCAAGAATCAAACTCTTGTGATGTCTGGGTCAGAATTGCTACATCTATCCTTCTCATCAAGATGATTCTGTTTTTTCTCCAGATCAGATGTGTGTAGGTAAAAAGACTGCTCTGCTGCCAGCATCTCTTCCTTTTCTTTCTAATGGGAAATCGAAACAGTAAAGACCACATTCCTATTGCTAACCCTGCACATATGCAAACAGGGGTCAGCTTCTTTTAATTTTACTTCTGCTCTCTTTTTTGACCTACCCAGGAGCTGCATATGACTTCACCACCCTCTTGTACATGTTGTGTGTGCAGTCCAGAAGACTCTATGAGCACACAGTGTTCTAATTGCTGCCTGTGGGAAGGAAAGATCATAAGCATAAGCGACTCCTTCCCATTCTGCAGTCCACAGCAGGAAAATTTTTTTTCTAATGTTGAAGCACCACACAGTTGACTGCAGTCAACAATGTCTGTGTTCAAAACTTACATTTTCCCTTTAAGAATCCAAAGGCCATGCAGAAATGTATAGTGTTACTATCACCTATTTGTTACATATGCAGTAAGCAAACTGTTTCAGACATTTGAAATATAAAATGATTATTTTGTCTAAATGCATCCAAACCACAGTGCCATTCTTTGTGTCAGGCTCAGCAAAATTAAAACATCCTCATAACAGCATGAGAAATACAATACTAATAAGCCACTTTCGTGGAACAGTATGAGAGCGCTGTCTTATTATAGTCTGATCATTAAGGAAGCAATTATATTGGCAGAAATCATTTCTTGCAGTTGTTGCCAGGGCACAGCTGAGGTAACTGGGTCATGGGCTGTTATATTAAAATGTATGTGCAAAATGAGGAAGTCCAATTTCTGTTCTTAAGTAACTGGAATTCTCAGATGGTTGGCTTTAGTGCTGGCAAGCATCTTGCTTAGGCATGGGAGCCAACTGGCAGCTGGCAGGTATAGAGAATAGCCGATTGGCCTTCCTGTGGTATGACTATGACTATGACTATGTGAATGCAGCAGATTGTTGCTGATAATGGGCAGTCATACAGGAATAGGCTTTCTGGAGTCACCTGATTCAGGGTCCATGAAGATTCTAGGTGGATGCTAATAGCATCAATAGCTTTTAGGACCCTTCCCCAGCCATAGTTCCCAAAATCACGGAGAGTAGGAAATCAGATCCAGTGTGATGCAAAGAGATTCTATTTGGAAACCCTTAACAATGGAACACATAATAATTTTCAGAAAAGAGATGCAGAAACTCAGGATTCAGTTACTCAAAGCTGATCCCATATGTCAGGAATATCACATTCAGTACCCTGCCATATTCTCTGGGAGTTACTACTGTACATCAAAGTCATCAACAAATTATTTATATCTCAAACATCTTTTAGAATACTACTTTACTTTAGAATAAAGTACTTTAACATTGCTAACCAGTGCTCTGGTATCATTGAATGTGAGGGATCATAACCATCCAATTTTCATTGCCTTAGCTGTCCTGCTGGCACAGAAAGGCTGAACACTCTGGAGCTAAATTATGACTCATGGATAGAGCTGGATCTGCTTTGCATGTGTGTTGATGAGTACTAAACATACTAGAGTACTAGAATTTTATCTGCCCAAGCAATTTTGACACCCTAACAGTGTATTTCTATGCAGAATTAGAACCAGGGCTAATTATTACAGTCGAACAGCATTTATTTCAATAGGAATTACCTAGGATTAGACTGTAAATCACATAAATATTTTCTGTAAACTTTCAAATTGTCTTGTGGCTTCAAATCAGTGGAGTAGTTTTTGATTTTTTTAAAATAAAAATTGACAGGCTAACAACATGTGCTACTTATGTATGTGAGAGCTATGTTTTATTATGTAGGATGAATCTGCATCTCATTGGCTATTACACCACTATAATCATTCACCTCCTTGATTTTCCTGTCTAGACAGTGTTCCACCTAGGAATATGAGTTAACTTATTGTGTATAGGTATGTACTATCAAAAGGGCTGAATTATCCCCTTGTGTGTAGTTGCAAATGAAGCCAAGAATAGCAGACAGGCCAGTTTAACTCATTTATAATGCTTAAATACACCACTGCAATTTTGGAATGTCAGGATTATTCTGTTGCGTTTAGTTAATAATAGGCATTACAGAACTTCTCAGTTGTGATGTCAAGCTTAAGCTCATGCACACGGTGGTATAGGTATGTCCTGGCCTGATATTAATATGTATAAGAGCTAGATTTGAGTCCAGTGGCGCATTAGAGATAAACAAGTTTTAAGGGTGTAAGCTTTCAAAAACTAAAGCTCCCTTTGTTAGGCGCTACTGGACTTGAATCTAGCTCTTCTACTTCTGACCAACATGGCTACCTTCCTGAAAGTACTTGAAATGTACATGGGACCACCTGTGCAGTAGGAAGCACTGTGTTCACTCTAGAGCTCTTGTGCATACAAACAGTTATTGTACTGGAACATATGTAAGCAATGTGTTCTGACTGAAGTGTATGTCAGTTAAAAGCTGGAAGATCACAATTTTTATTTCCTAAACTAATGTGTACGTAGCTGCCCTCCTTACAGAGTCCACTTTCTTTCTATATCCCCGACAGCTGTTGAATCCTGGCTGGTCTTGTTTGATTCAAGTGGAAATTGTGAATTCCATGCCTTGGTCTTTATAAAATGCTGCTTTGGGAAATGGCTGCTGAAAATTAAATTAAGCAAGGAAACAAGATTGAGAGTGTGTTCTAATAGGTAGATTCATCCTCCTCCCCCCCCCCCAATAATTTTTAAGGTCAATTTATCCTTTCCCTGTGTATGTATAGTTTTTAAGGTAAAATTATAATAAATTTTTAATAAAGTTTTTAAGGTAAAAATATAATAAATTCATCCTTTCCCTGTGTATGTATAGTTTTTAAGGTAAAATTATAATAAATTTTAGGTAGATTCATCCTTTCCCTGTTTATATGAAACCATGTGTACATTTTCAAATACCTGCATTTCAAATCCTCTTCATTTGATAATATAGAGTAGTGCAAGGATAAACTACAGGGGGCAGCAAATATTAACCATATCCACAGAAATGCTGATCTACAGAATTAAGGACAACTTTGCAGTCCTTAGCTCTTTGAATTAGAGAATATAATAAAAATGACACTTTATAACAATGAATATTTGTGATTCATTTAAGGACATGACAAGAATATCTAGCATGGCAAACTTTCATGTTTGAAAGCATTCATGTTTATTTAGAATTTTTCCTAACTTTTAAACAATATTGTTAAGTAACCCAGGTAACAAATAGGCTTGTTAACTTTACCGGTAAACTTGGAGATAGTTCATACATGCAGTCAATTTCCATGGGATCCTTCCTGTGTGGGATATTATGTAAAGAATCCTGAGTGTGAGCTGGACTGTATATGGAAACATCCAACAACTATGTCTGTGATATCAACTTCTGTTTAAAAATATTGCTGCAGTGCTGAAAATGCAGGCAGTTTCAGTGCACAGTTTATCTTGCATTGAGATTTCTGTATATGTTACCCTAGGCAAGGAGCATTTTAGGAATATAGTTTGCATTTGTGCTCACTCTTTATCCAGAATGTTCTAGAGGCATATATACTATTCACTCCCATAAGACTTTGTACCAGAAAAGCATTCCAAGGATATGTTCTCTGCTGTTTCAATAAATATGTGTCTCAGACAAAGGTTTATTTCTAGAGCACATAATAAACTAAATCGCCGACATTGGGGTTGGGGGTTGGCCTTACGATGGCTTTCCTCCTTCCTCTTGGGTCAGGGACAAAGGGTGGCTATTGGGGATGAGCGGTCCCGGAGGCGCACACTAGATTGTGGAGTGCCTCAGGGAGCAGTTCTTTCCCCAATGTTGTTCAACGTTTATATGCGCCCCCTTGCCCAGATTGCCCGGAGGTTTGGGCTGGGTTGCCATCAATATGCAGATGACACCCAGCTCTATCTACTAATGGACGGCCGGCCCGACTCCGCCCCAGGGAATTTGGACCAGGCTTTACAGGCTGTTGCAACGTGGCTCAGACTGAGTGGGCTGAAGTTGAACCCAGCGAAGACAGAGGTCCTTTGTGTGGGTCGCGGAACTCTGGGGGGGGGGAAATAGCTCTCCTGGCCTTCGATGGCGCGCCATTGAAATCAGCGTGCCAAGTAAAGAGCCTGGGTGTTTTACTGAAGCCTTCATTATCAATGGAGGCCCAGATAGCAGCCACTGCCAAGTCAGCATTCTTCCATCTGAGGCGGGCAAGGCAGTTGGCCCCTCTCCTAGAGCGTCGCGACCTCGCAACAGTGATCCATGCAACAGTCACCTCAAGATTGGACTACTGTAATGCCCTCTACTTGGGGCTACCTATGTGCCGGACCCGGAGGTTGCAGCTGGTGCAGAACGCAGCAGCCAGGTTGCTGTTGGGGCTCCCGAGATGGGAGCACATATGGCCAGGGCTGCGCGGACTGCACTGGCTGCCAATTACCTACCGGGTCCGGTACAAAGTGTTGGTCATTACCTTTAAAGCCCTATATGGCCGAGGACCGGCCTACCTGAGGGACCGTCTCTCCCCATATGAACCCCAGAGAGCACTGAGGTCAGTTGGTAAAAATAAAATGACTATCCCTGGGCCGAAAGAGATCAGGCTCCAGAGTACCCGAGTACAGGCCTTTTCAACAGCGGCCCCCGCCCTATGGAATCAGCTTCCTGAGGAGGTGCGGGCCCTGCGGAACCTTGATCAGTTCCGCAGGGCCTGCAAAACCGCCCTCTTTAAACAAGCATATATTGACTGCTGCTGTTAACTAAGGACACTCCAACATGGTCCTGTTCAAGGACCTATGTCAATATGGAAATAATTATGCTGGCAGAAATTAGCGTCAGAATGTCACCATTGCTGCCAGATTAAATTAAACTATGAATTTTAAATACATTAACGGGTTTTTATGATGTTAAGTTTAAGTTTTATTGTTAATTTTAAGCTCTTATATTTATTGTATATGTATAGATGTTGTTAGCCGCCCTGAGCCTGCCTAGGCGGGGAGGGCGGGATACAAATAAAATTTTACCTTACCTTACCTTACCTAAATACATGAAGCAATATGGACTGCTTCACATATTCCATTTTTTAAGTACAAAGCTAGAATGTTAAAATTAGTATGGATGGGTTTGCAGTGCGGTTGCCAGGCATGGCAACTTGCGGCAGTCTGGCAGGACCATAGTCAGTGATGGCATGACATCACTTCTGAGGGAAACCAGAAAGTGGTTTCATACCTCCCTGGGGATTGGTAAAACCACAGAATTTCTAGACTTCCCTAGAACCGACTGACATCACTTCTGGGTCTTTCCCAGAAATGACATTACACCATCACTGATGTTGTTTTCTGTGCATGTTTTAAACATTTTTTTTCCCTACCAGCTTCAGCAGTACTGGCAGGAAACAGGAATAAAAGCAGGGGATCACCCACCACTGGCAAAAAAAAGGCAGCCCTTTTTGCAAGCATGCATTAGAAAGGCCTAACAGTTAGGTAGCTATGATTGGCTGCAGCTCTCTGTTGGATGCATACTAGATAGCAAACCTTAATTTGCCTGTGTAATGTGTGACCTGGCCACACTCACCATTATCTTTGCCCTTCCTTTAAGCCTGCGCTAATGACATGTGCAGTCCAAAACAACCATCACTATGCCTGAGCTACATACAACTACTTTTGCTGTGTAAGAAGGCATAAGAGAGGGGCTATTATCTGATAAACAAAAACCCAAAGCCTGCTGAAGTATTTAATACTGTTCTTTAGTTCTCAGCGCTTTAATACTAATAGACCAATTCAAATGCCTCCTCTCAAATTAGTTTTAAACACAAGTTCAATGCAAGTCTTATGCACTTAATAAATGTTTCTTTGAGTACATTGATATATTAATGTATTAAGGAAGCAGTAGCTAGTCCTTCTTCAGTACATAATAGAAAATGGCTAAACTGACAGAACATTACGGTTAATTAAAATGTGTTGATTTTCCTAAGGAAGGGTAGCACTCACACTGTCAGCCTACTGGCCCTATTAAATCTCTTGGCAACTGAAGTGATTTTCTAACCCTTAAGGGGGAAAAAGAAATAAATTTTACAAGTTGGTGAGATTTGATAGGATTATCCTTTTAAATAATAAGCAACATACTAAGTGGAGGGTGAAGGACTAATTCAAGATCAAGCACTAATATTAAAGGTTGGAATATTATTTTATACTGTAATGTTTCATTTTTTGTTTAATTAATAAATGATTAATATTTGGGAGCACATTAATGATCCTGGGCTGCTACCACAAGGTGCAAGCCAAACAAAAGCAGTTTTAAGCCCACCTGATTTCAGCAGGAATATTAAGTGTGTGCTCAGTTATCTATAATCCACAACAATAGGATTTAAGCATTCCTAGCTTTAGCTGAATCATAGCCACAGGTCAATATAGAGCAACAAAGACTACTTCATTGCCTTTCCTCTGCAGTGTATTGAACATTGGTATGATGTAATTGAGATGAAGATAGAGAATGGCATTCAGAAGAGGTGAAAAGAATATAGATTGTATACAATCCTTGACAAATTTTTGGAATTCATCAGCATCCATGTTGATAGTCACAAAAGAAACAAATATGGCACCAGGCCTTGAAACTAATGTTGTAGTGAACTTTGGAGGCTTTGATTTCCAGCATGATGAAAAGGCAAGCAACCTCTCTTCCTTTGTTTGCCAACATTTTGCTAAGAGAGCAGGATACATACAGATTGCACTAAGGGTTATTGCCATACTGAAAGTTTGGTGGCTCTACCTCAAAATACAGCCCATCCAGAGCCCCAGATACCTGCAGATCAATTCTCCATTATACCCTATGGAAATCGGTCTCCATAGGGAATAATGGAGTGCCCAGTAGACATTTCCCACCCCCACCCCCTGCTTTCTGTAAGCCGCCCTGAGCCTGCCTCGGTGGGGAGGGCGGGGTATAAATACATTTTATTATTATTATTATTATTATTATTATTATTATTATTATTATTATTATTATTATTATTATTATTATTATTATTATTATTATTATTATTATTATTATTATTATTATTATTATTATTATTCTGGTGACCCTGAAGCAGGGGGAGGGCCTCTTTCAACCCTAGTTGCAATGCATGTGTTTGTGTTATGTATGTGAAGGCATGTCTGGACATGTTGGGTGTTATGTCCTGTGCTTAAGGCACAACACAATAGACTGAAAAGATCCAAAGATCTGCATCCCGATTGGCTGCATAATCAAACTGGCCAATCAGGAGGCAATGTCAGAGGATTCTAGGATCTGCCAGTGGGTATGTATATTCTGATGAAGGATACAAAATCCTGATGAAGGATTTCTGGGTTGCGGTGTTCATTTCATTTTGACTATTAAGCTGAAAGGTGCACTGAAAATCTGAATCGCCGCTTACAGGATTCTTTTAAAAGCAAATCAATATAAACTCTTGTAATTTAAAAAAAGACAGAATGTGGTAAAGGTTTGGAGATCCATGGAATTAAAAAAAATCAAAAACTCTAGTTTCATACATGCTCTAGTTTTTTTTTCAACCTCTACACATACTTTTAAATGAATGATAATTTTCTGACAACAAACCAATGCCAAAATATAACTTAATGTACACAATTACTATGCAGTCTGTACGTCCTGCCTTAGAAGCTGTTTTAACTGCATTTTTGTTAAGCAATTTTGGCATTTTGCAATAATGATTGTTTTTTTAATTGTTTCTTCATTTTTAATATATTTTCCAGAATAAACCTCTACAGAGCTGTGCTCAGCAATTCCTTCAAAACTCTGTTTTTTTCTTTAGGTTTTTTTTTTCATTCAAAAACAGCGGTACAGAAGGAGACAAGACCCAATTGAACCACAATTATCTGTATTTAGGATGTTTTCATCTGAGAACATCTTTTAATTCAGGACATAATTTTTCTGAGTTTTATTAATATGGAATAGAAGGCAAAATAGAGCTTTTCTTAAAAATATTCTATTCTATTCGATAAGGAGTGTTCTGTAGGATATATTCTATTCAAGGCAGATTTCAAATTATATATGTGGAGAGATGCAAAAACTCATTTCAGTATTAAGTATTTTCTGTGAAAAATGACCTAATTTCTTTTAAATCTGGTCCTGACCTATCTGAAGACATGACACAGGATTAAGGCTAAAAAACAAATGCAGCCTTTATTTGGGGTTGCAAGCTTTTCATTTCAGAACCTAGAAGCTTCAAGGCACAGTAGAAAGAAATCTACTCTGAACCTGAAACACATTGAAACCTTTCCCCCCTGGTAGGGTAAGTTACACTGCCAGAACTTTTAGGGGGCAGGAACACACAGGAACGCAGTTCCAGCTGGCTTGGCATCAGGGGATGTGGCCTAACATGCAAATGAGTTTCTGCTGGGCTTTTTCTAAAAACAAAACCCTGTATACTGCTATCAGAAGCACAGCTACACCCTTCTAAGTCAATTGAAATCAATGCACAATTACTTAATGGCTAGTGATCATTTCTAGTCATCACTTTTCAACTAACTCTAAATCCCATTCTCTATTTATTTCAAAAATGGCTGACCAGAAGAAATTAGAACTCTAACAGCACAATCCTAAGAACACTTTCCTGGAGTAAACCTGATTGAACAGACCTTAGTAGAATTCAGAGTAGACCTGCTTAGGATTGCTCTTTAAATGCATAATTGAATTTTGGGTTCAGTTAAAACAAACAAACATTGTATCAATTCAGAAAGATTCTTAAGTGTAAAGATGTTTTGCTGGTGATCATGATAAAGATAATTCATTCCACAGTATCCCCTGCTACTAGGGTTGCCAATCCCCGGTGGAGGTGAAACCTCAGGTCAGGAGGCCCTTCTCCTGCTTCAGGGTTATCAGAAAGAGGAGAGGGAGGGAAATGTCTGCTCTGCACTCCATTATACCCGATGGAGACTGATTCCCATTGTATATAATGGATAATTGATCTGTGGCTTGGGGAGGGCTGTTTTTTGAGGTAGAGGCACCAAATTTTCAGCATAGCATCTGGTTCCTCTCCTCAAAACATTCCCCTCCAGTTTAAAAAAAAATTAAATGGTCCAATTCTATGAGCTCCAAAAGAAGGTGCCCTTCATTATTTCCAAATGAAAGGGATGCATTTAGAAGGCATGTGGTCCCATTAAATGTGATGACCAGAACTTCTTTCAGAGTTCAATTATGCTTGTCCCACCCTTACTCACAACTGTACCCCCAAAGTCTCCTGGCTTTACCCCCAAAGTCCCCAGATATTCTTTGAGCCAGACCTGGCAATCCTACCCCCTACTATGTATGGGTGAGAAAATTGTACAATGAAGAAAGCTGACAGGAAAAAAGTTGATTCATTTGAAATGTGGCATTGAAGGAGAGTTTTATGGGTGCCATTGACTACCAAGAATACAAATAAGTGGGCTCTAGATAAAATCAAGCCTGAATTCTCCCTAGAATCTAAAATTACTTGTACTTTGGTCACATTATGAAAAGACAAGAGTCATTGGAAAAGACTCTAATGCTAGGAAAAGTTGAAGGTAACAAGAAAAGAGGAAAGACCCAACATGAGATGGATTGATTCAAATAAGGAAGCCATAGCTCTTAAATTGCAAGACTTGAGCAAGGCTGTTAACGATAGCAAATTTTGAAGGTCATTAATTCATAAGGCCACCATAAGAAGAAGAAGAATATGGTGGATTTATATCCCACCCTATACTCTGAATCTCAGAGCCACTTGCAAACTTCTTTACCTTCCCCCCTCCTTGTGAGGTAGGTGTGGCTGAGAAGCTGCCCTTTCAAGGACAACTCTGAGATAGCTATGGCTGACCCAAGGCCATTCCAGCAGATGCAAGTGGAGGAGTGGAGAATCAAACCCAGTTCTCCCAGATAACAGTCCGCACATTTAACCACTACACCAAACTGGCTCTTATTAATTCATAAGACCACCATAAAAAGAAGAAGAAGATATTGGATTTATATCCTGTCCTATACTCTGAATCTCAGAGTGGTCACAATTTCCTTTACCTTCCCCCCCCCCGACACAGGCACAACAGACACCCTGTGAGGTAGGCCACCATAAGTCAGCACTTCACACAGTTAGTGCTAGCACAATTAAAACATGTATAATTTAAAAAGTTCTTTATCCATACTATAACAAACCTTTAATGGCATAACAGTTGCAAATAAAAATACACAGAATATAAACATTTAAACATTGGAGATAAAATCAAAATGAAACCAAGTTTACAGATGCATTCATACATGGTCAGATTTAAATTTAAGGATGTCAGCCAAAATTTTTTCCACAGCCTCACTAACCTCCCCCTCAGTATCATTCAATAAATAATAACAGGATGGCAAAATAGACAAATCTGGGGAGAAAGAAAGCTTACAAAATAAATCTTTACGGAGATTATGATAAAAGGAATAATCAAGCAATACATGCTGAATTGAATCGGGAATATTCGCTCCACAGGAACAGAGTCTGTCGCCTAAAGGGACTCGATATCTCCCTTGTAAAACTTTGGAGGGAAGCGCATTTAGTCTAGCCAACACAAATGCCCTGCGATGACTTGGAATGGTTAAGTCTGATAGATAATGGGGCATTTTGCCGCAGAAAGCATAAAGACCTAAGGAAGCTGGGGAGCAAATATAAAGGTCTGTTGGCTGTAGTTTCATTTCCTCCAACTCCCACAGTCTCAATTTAATACATCTGAAGATATATGACGCATCAGAAGTAAAAAAAATCATCAACCTCTATCCCCAACTGGTTAAGTTTGGACATAAGCACTGCTGTCCAGGATGAAATGTATGGGTCTCTTTTCATACAATCAAGAAGGCTGTTAGGATCTGTTCTAAAGTGAATTTTGAGCCAGAATTTAAACACTGCAATCCAGGCTTTTGTCTCCACCAAAGACTTACCCACTTCAGAGCAGAGAGCAAAGTAGGACACACATTTTGGCATACCAAGAATTTGTCTAACCCAATCCCTGCTCATCCCTGCAGGACGGGTGCCCCATCCCTGAGCCTTTCTCAGCTCCGAGGGGTTGGAGGAGCTCCCCCAGAGCTGAGAAAGAATACGGCTCCCCCTGCTCAATGCGCTGTGAACTCAGAGCACGCTGGGCAGGGGAAGGTGCCAAGTGCCCGGCACGATGACACGCCACATGTGCACTTAGCATGCAATTAGTTTGCTCCCAGGGTTAGGGAGTGAGTGTGCATTTGGGTTCTGCCTCAAGTGCCAGAACCCCATGTGCCAGGCCTGCTGATCAGCCTATCTTGCATTATCCTTCAGCACTGTCTTCTTGTAAGTAGCTTGTGGTGACCATGGGCAGGTTTGATATGCTCACACTTCTCAATCTTGAGTAAAATAAATCTTCAGTAACTAAACATAAACCCTAGAAAGCACAGGTAGCTGGAAACAACCAGCAGACAGACCAATTAGGCAGAATCAAGAAAGATAATATGAATATATGTCTTGCTAGCTATTCCTATACTTCCTAACCCTCAGCATTCCTGTCCAAGAAATGGGTTCAGGAAGGAGCATCTGGGCACAGCTTAACAAGTCCTGCCTTAGATATCAGAATCTTGAGACATAACTTCAAGCCATGCTAACCATTATATAGATTCCATCCCTAGCCTGGGAGTTTTCTATCCAATTATAACTTAGGGGTGTAGGCTTGAAGTTTGCCACCCAAGCCTGCTCTTGACCAATCACTTCAAAATTTAGATAATGAAGGTTAAGGTTTTTTAAATAGGGAAATGGAAACTGATCCATCATAATTTCTTTGACATTGAGAATCAACCACTGTTTTGTATCCTTTTCCTGCTATGTAACTTCAGAGGTGTGTGTGCTATTACAACACTGTTAGGTGCACCCCACTCCTGAAGGTAGTGGAAAGTTTCAGGCACAACATTTTCTTGGGTTGGTTCCTTTGGAGAAAAGAGTACTGGAGATTTACAGTGATATTTGGTTTATTTATAAACACACAGGTAGAGTACAGAAGCATTTCTGCAGGCAGCAGATGTCACTCCACATAAGATCCTAAGAAAGAGAGATCTTGTGTGCCCAAGGTGATTCAGCCAATTCACCGTTCTGTCTGACTCTCTAGTTGTCTCTCCCAGCTTGCAAACTGTCCTTCCTTTACATATAGACACTTAACCTTAAATATAAAAAATTAAGCTATCTCTTCAGTGATCATTCAATCTGATCACCAGTGATAGATAATGGCCTCTGTAATATAGCGGGTTCAAAGTATAGAGGAGACGCGGTTGCAGTGATCATAGCTCTTTATTGAGTTACGGCATGGTAACTAGTGGCTAAAGAAGACTGCTTAACTGGGCCAACTATATACAGTCCTGTGTTCCCATGCTAGAATGCCATTGGATCATTTGAATGGGGACTTCTGGTAGGGCCAGGGTAGCAGGGATTTGGATCCTGATGTCCATTGTTCTAGATTCCCCAAGCTCAGTCCTCCAGGCTCCAATGAGCCAGGCAGGAACACTAATGAGGAATGTACACATACACAATAGTCTCCAAGACAAGAAGCAAAACTGAAGCACTATAAATAATGTTAGTCTCCACAACCGGGAGAGCAGGGCTACTAAAAGCCAACATGGGCCCTAGATTAAGGTCTTCCATGACCGAGCTCCAGCCCAAAGATCATATGAAAACAAATCATATGAGTTATTCCTGTCCTAGAATTTCATTCTCCCCACTCCAGCAACCTTGGGGATGGGATTGATAGAGCATGTGTTTTTATAGCTAGCTTACAAAACAAGGAAAAGTGAGATAATGAACTAGATGGGATGATGATTTTATTTTTATAGATATAAATGTTTGGTTGTTACACATTCTTTTACATAATTTGAGATCAGGGTCCTCAAACAGCCAAGCTCAACCCAATTTAATATCCTGAAGTTATTTACCAGAACAAATGGATTAAACAATACTTCTTACATTAATTATGATACACTCCTCTAAACAGTTTATTCAGGAATGAGTAGCCCTTGGTGCTCTTGAGCTGTATTATTGCTGATTTTCACAGGTTGGCAACGTACAGTTTAATTTATTCTTGATGATACCTGAAGGCAGATATACCATATGACTTAACAGCTTGTCATACTTCGTTGTTTCACTGTATGTCCAACCACCTGATTTATGCATGTCTCTTAAATCAAGGCTGAGGAAGTTCCCATGTGAAATTCTGATTTTTTTTTTAAAAAAAAGCTTTTTCGCCATTGCATTTTATATTGTTAATTATATTGTCTAAGAAACTAGCTATCTTGCACCACAGAACTCTGCAAAACTGCTGCTAACATCCTCTCCTTTACCCCATACCAATATAGAGTTGAGACGAAACATCCTGGTCATAATTCAGGATATGCATGGCCTACAGGCTATACAACTATTTTCTGTACTTTTCCATTCCTTGCTAAAAGGGCTTGTGACTGCTGTAAGAACATAAGAAGAGTCCAGCTGGATCAGATCAATAGGCCATCTAGTCCCGCATCATGTCTCACACAGTGGCCAACCAGTTCCTCTGGATGGCCATCAGCAGGACATAGAGGCTGAGGCCTTCTCCTAGGGCGTTTTCGCACTGACCTTAATCAGCAGCGACGCCCCTCTTCACCGCGCAGGATCGGCGCGGATTTTGCACTAATTGCCGTGGAGCACCCGGAAGAGCCGGAAAGTCCCGCGGCTTTTGCGGCGCAAACGGAAACCGCCAAAAACCAGTTTTCATTTGCGCCACAAAAGCCGCGGGACTTTCCGGCTCTTCCGGGTGCTCCGCGGCAATTAGTGCGAAATCCGCGCCGATCCTGCGCGATGAAGAGGGGCGTCGCTGCTGATTAAGGTCAGTGCAAAAACGCCCCTAGTGTTGTCTCCTGGCTGTGGGATTCAGAGGCTTATTGCCTCTGAATGTGGAGGTTCCTCTCAGTCACTGTGACTAGTAGCCATTGATAGACATCCTCCAGTCATCTACCCTATCCCCTTTTAAAACTGTTTGTTCCTGTGGCTATCACTACAACCTCCGGCAGTGAATTCCGCATTTTAATCACTCTATGTGTAAAATAGAATTTTCTTTGTCTGTCCTGAACCTACTGCCCATCAGTTTCATTGGATGCCCACGACTTCTAATATTTAGAGAGAGAGAGAGAGAAATTTCTTAGTCAACTCTCTCCATCCCATCCATCCCATGGGAATACTTAGAGCTACTGAGTCAGACCCTTCTTCATGCATACATTCTGCTTTTGAACTGTTTCCTAAAAGATCAGTGGATAAGGTTTTAAGAGAATTACAGTACAATCCTAAAAACTGTTCCCAGGGATTAAGCCAAATTGAAAATAGAACTTAGTAGGGTTCTGAGTTGACCAGGTCCTGAACCAGTCAGAATTCCATTCTGGTCTATTTAATTGGGTTTACTACCTTACAATAATTGTCAGAAGTACCTATCCATTACCTGTACTGTCACAGGGTGGAGAGTTATGCTAACCAATACCAAGCTTTTGTGATCTCACTTAGGGTTGCCACTTATCTGCTTGTGATGGGAGACATCTCATCAATGCTAGTGTACCCCCATGCTCTCTTAGTTTAATGGAGGAGGTAGGAATGGGGGGAATTCCTAGAGGAGTGGTGGCGAACCTATGGCTCTCTGTGGGCATGCGCACCCCCCCCCCGCATATATTATTGAGCGAAACTTAGTCAACTCTCTCCATCTTAGGCTCCCTCTCCTCTCCCCAAATTTAGGCTCCTTCCCCCAAATCTCTAGGTATTCCCCAATCCAAAACTGGCAACCCTAACTGGGCTTTCTTCTGAGAGACAACAGGGCACTCCAACCTTTTTGAGCTCGTGGGCACCTTTGGAATTCTGACATGGGGGGGGGTGCAACTACAATGCAGCCCCATGCACAACACACAGAGGAAAATTTTTGCAGTTCCTGCAGTTTTAGGGAGGGGGTTAGATGGGACCCACTATGGCAGGGGTGCTTGCTTAACATAAGAGCCAGATAGAATAAATGTCAGATGTGTGAAAGCCACCAGACACGAATGTCAGATGTCTGAGAGAAGGAAGGAAGGAAGGAAAATAGGTGGGGAGGGAGAGAGAGAGGTGGAAAGAAAGCAACTTGAACTTTAAATGCATTCTCCAAGCCACTGGCTGGCTTGGCTTGAAGAAGTAGTTTAAAGAGACAAATGCCTTCTCTGGTGGGGGCTTCAAGAGCCACACGATGTGTGTGAAAGAGCCACATGTGGCTCCCAAGCCACAGTTTGGCCACCCCTGCACTAGAGAGATGGGTATAAGGCCAAATGTGGCCAAGACCTGGCTGCATTTTATATTTCAAAACTGTTGTGGCACGGTCCAAGCCGAAGGGAAGAAGAGAGCATGGGTGTGTGGGGATGGGGGGAGGAGAGATCAGGACCTCGAATCATGCACATTTTTTGAAGGACTGTGGGTTTATTACAGGAAATGTTGGATCCCACTAATCTGGCAGAAACAGAGGTCGGGATTGCCTCTGGTTTAGGAGTGGAAAGGGAGGAACTGCAGGCTTCCTTGCTTTCAAATACAATGCTTCTGATAGCAGTATTTGAGCAGAGCTCTTTCAAGCTACAGGGACCTTAAGGCAAATTGTTGATAAGCTGTTTTTGAACTGTTGCACTGCTGCTCTGGTTTTCCAGAGGATTCCTGACAAGCGTTTGACCAGCCGCTACTTAAAGACTGCCACTGAGGGGGTTGATTGCACTGTTGAACAACTTTTACTGTGAAAAAGTTTTTCCTATGCCAGTCCTCTCCTCTGCTGCCAGCAGGAACAGATCCCTCCCCTCCTCTAAGTGGCAGCCCTTCTAATACTTCAACGAGCAATCATGTCTCCCCCCTCAACCTCCTCTTCTCCAGACTGGATATCCCTGAGTCCCTTAGCCTTTCCTCATTGGACTTGCTCTCCATGGTTACTCGGAAGTAATCTACAGTGAGCACTGTGTCATCTACTCTCTACACATGCACAGGATTGCAGTTTTAGTTTAAAGAAAGAAGATGATATTGGATTTATATCCTGCCCTTCACTCTGAATCTCAGGGTCTCAGAGCAGCTTACAATCTCCTTTATCTTCCTCCCCCACAACAGACACCCTGTGAGGTAGGTGGGGCTGAGAGAAGCTCTTCCAGAAGCTGCCCTTTCAAGGACAACTCTGTGATAGCTATGGCTGACCGAAGGCCATTCCAGCAGCTGAAAGTGGAGGAGTGAGGAATCAAACCCTGTTCTCCCAGATAAGAGTCCACACACTTAACCTCTACACCAAACTGGTCCTCCTTTCTCACATCGGACTTTCTAGTTAATACAATTCAGACTATCCCTGAAGTTTCCAAGGGTAGCCATGCTGGTCCATAGTAGAACAACTAGATTCGAGCCCAGGAGCACCTTAAAGACCAACAAGATTTGGGGGAGGGGGCACAAGCTTTCCAGCATTAGATAAAAGGAGCTTTGACTCTCAAAATCTTGTTCTCTAAGGTGCTGCTGGACTCTGATTTAGCCATATAAATCAGTGGACTCCTTTCATCAACTTAATTTATTAACTACATCATGTATCCTCTGCCTTCCTCCCCCAAAAGGACACTGAAGTGGTTTGACACACTCTCCCCTTCTCTTTTATCCTCACAATGAACCTATGAGGTGGGTTAACTCATATATTACTGGTCCAAGGTTTCCCAGCAAGCTGCCAGGGCAGAGTGGGCATTTGAATCAGGACCTCCCAGATTTGATTTGGACATCCTAACCACCAGGTCCGTCTAAACACACTATATTTTAATGTATTATTTTTTCCTAAAGGCAAACTAGAATGATGTTTATAATGTATGTTACATGTTCAAAAGTAAATTAAGTGGACAGGAACACCTCTGGGAAAGACATGTTCTAAGTTTAACCCAGACTTGCAAGCAACAGAGCAATGAACAGCCTCCATTTATTGTCTTATGACATTCTCACCATCATTCTCCCATTCTGACTTGTTACTATTTTGTTGGTTTCCTAAGCAAATGCTATCTAGACCAAATGTTCTTTCAGTTTGTTAATTTCACTATGAGTTGTTTTTTTAAAACTAAAACCTCAGTATTCAGGTTCAATTGCCATGTTGGCACTTTGCAATAAATAAGTGCGTTTTGGGCTGCAGTTTGGGCACTCGGTCTCTAAAAGGTTCACCATCACTGTCCTAGAGCGTCATGATGCCATTTCTGTGTAGAAGTGATACCACAATGTTGATCCACGCCCTTTCCTCAGAAGTTTCCAGGTTTTTAGGGCAAAGGCCTGGCAACCCTAACTCTCAGTTTATGAAAACATGTTGCCTGTATGATTTAGTGCTTATGCTTTTGAAATACTAAATAGATTATGGTATGACAACAGAATATCAGTAGAATAGCTGCATCGATAGCAATGTAATGTGTGTATATGTATGTGTGAACATAAGAGAAGCCATGTTGGATCAGGCCAATGACCCATCCAGTTCAACACTCTGTGTCACACAGTGGCAAAAAAAACCCAAGTGCAATCAGGAGGTCCACCAGTGGGGTCAGAACACTAGAAGCCCTCCCACTGTGCCCCTCCCAAGCACCAAGAATACAGAGCCTCACTGCCCCAGACAGAGTGTTCCAAAAATACGCTGTGGCTAATAGCCACTAATGGACCTCTGCTTCATATGCTTATCCAATCCCCTCTTGAAGCTGTCTGTGTTTGTAGCCTAGTGTGTATCCTTTTTGCTTTCTTGTAATTGTAGTGAACTCTATAGGTCTTCTCTGATTAAAGAGCAATGACTTTTAATCCTTGTTTTTTCACTCATTTATGGATTCAGCTATGTTTACATCTTAGGAAGAAATGTGAACATTTTAAGAGTGAATTAATAGCCCTATCTAGTATAAGGGACACCATTTGAAGTGAATAATAGAATGCTAAGGTGCTGATGGAGTGCTTGGGTATAATAACAAGGTGTTGATTCCATCTTCGTTAGATACTACTAATCAGGCAGAGTTGCTTTTTAAGTGCCCTGGGTTGCCTCAGAGTATTAAGGTGTGTCTAGGAAGTAGTGACTACATATCTATGTACTAGACAGTGTTGCCAACCTACAAGTGGGGTCTGAAGTTCTCTCAGAATTGCAGTCGATTTCCAGAATACAGAGAACTATTCCTTTGGAGCAAACAGCAGCTTTGAAAGGTGAAGTCTATGATATCAAATCCCTGCTGAAGTCTCTCCCTTCCCCAAATTTCACCCACCTCAAGTTTTGGAATTCCCTTCCAAAGGAGATTTACTAAATCTGTGCTACTGGAACTTTTAGAAAGTCAGTTAAAATCTTTCTGTTTTGCCAGGCCTTTGAACTATAGTGACTGTTTTGCATTATGATGTCATGTGATGTTTTAAATACAGCTGCAAAGTTTTATTTAGTTATATAATTTTGACATATGCCACAATTCTGTTGTTTTGACTACTTGTAGTCACTTTGGAGGACTACTGGTTAAAATTGGGATACAAACTCACTGAAAACATAATCCTTTGTTGTTTGCTTCTCTCCCAAACCTTAATTTTAGAAGAACATTTTGCAATGTTATTTACAGGAATGAGGGTCAAGAAGAAATGGGAGATATTTTCTTTTGTTGTTCATTATAAATGGTACCATTTTGGAGCTACTAAAAGGATCAGAGATAAACTTTTATGCTTTATGAGTTATTTGGTAATACATCAGTTATTTTTTTTCCTGCTTAGCACGCAGCACTGAGGTCAAAATATTCATTAGGCAGTGTTCTGTAACCTAGTAACTGGAGGATGTGTAGTAGCTGTATTTACATGCTTCAGTAACTTAGGCTGGCCCAGTGACCCAGAAGTACCTTCAGAATTTTGAGAATAAGGAAGAAATATCTACACCCATCCCCCCCCCACCCAGTTAGTGTTTTCTGCCTCATATGAGAGCTACACTCTTTCTCTTTCTCCTGTACTCCTGTACAGAAAAATAGCATGCCAAGAGTATATAACATTTTTAAGCTTTTTATAAAAATACATCCTGTCAATTTAAGCATTTATTATCATAAATTGAACTGTTTACTCATCTGCGTTCTTTAATGCAAAACATGTCCATTTTTTGAGCCTTCTAGGCATTGCTCCAAAGGCTCCCATGAAAACTGGCTCAGTGGTAACCTTCTTTTCTCAGAGGCACTCTAACTCTCTTCATAGGTCTTTGTATGTTGTGATCTTCTCCCATTCTTTCTGTTCTATTCTGTTTTTTCCTGGGATTGCAGAGTCCATGATCCAAGCCCCATTTCTCATTTTTTTCTACAATTGTGATACCAGGGGTGTTAGCTGCAGATAGGGTTGCCAAGTCCAATTCAAGAAATATCTGGGGACATTGGGGGTAGAGCCAGGAGACTTTGGGGGTGGAGCCAAGATCAAGGCTGTGACAAGCATAATTGAACTCCAAAGGGAATTCTGGCCATCACATTTAAAGGGACGGTGCACCTTTTCAATTCCTTCCTTCCATAGGAAATAATGAAGAATGGGGCACCTTCTTTTGGGGCTCATAGAATTGGACCCCCTGGTCCAATCTTTTTTAAACTTGGAGGGGTATTTTGGGGAGAGGCACTAGATGCTATACTGAAAATTTGGTGCCTCTACCCCAAAAAACAGCCCCCCCCCGAGCCCCAGATACCCATGGATCAATTCTCCATGATTTTCTATGGGAATAAATCTCCATAGGGAATAATAGAGTTCCCAGCAGACATTTCCCTCCCTTCCCCCCGCTTTCTGATGACCCTGAAGCAGGGGGGAGGGCCTCCAAACCTGCCCCCACCTGGGGATTGGCAACCCTAGCTGCAGATCTGTTTGTAATCAAAAGCCTCAAATAATCTTTGTTTCATCATTCTCCATGATCTTGTCTGGTTTGTGCTCCCATTAATTTCTGGCTGATGGTGAGCCCTATTCCTTGCAAAGATTCTAGTGCAATATAACTGTAACTCTATTGTGATGTCCTTTATAGTCAGTTTAAGCAATTTTACTGTAAGCACTGACCATGTGATTGAACATTCCATCCTTTGACTTTCAAAGTCAACATTTGCTGTTATCACTGGTCTTCTGAATCTTGGCTTTCATACTTAAAGATTTGAGTGCCTGCTCTTGTATAGCTAGAATGAGTCCCTCCATTTATTTTCTCAAGTGCCCGTTTTGGAGCTGGTTGATAATGAAAATATCAACTTTATTCTCTAATTTCACTTTAGCTTTCCATTCTTTTCCCCTATTTGACCAGGATTTTCTTTCTGATTTTTTAAAAAATGGACTGAGCTTGATCCTTTTGTGTCTTTTTGGACAAATACAGTAGATGAAAGACACTCAAGCTTGCAGATTCCCTATCCAAGTTTTCATTCAGACCTCCCTCTTGTTATGAATAAGATACTTACCAACTGAGAACAAAGGGACCATGTATATGATTATGTAGTGATGTCAAAAGGAAATGTTCAGCCTCTTTCTGTAGACCTGACTACCCCATCTTTCTTAGTACATCCAGATTATTTTAAATTCTTAACTATTCCAGACTTTTGAAGATTTTTGTCTTGGTCTGACATAATGCCTTAGACCTTAATGCCTTATTTGGCAGCTTCTCAGGTAGTCCGATTGAGCAGAGAATATGCCTGTGTGGAAATGTGAAAATGGAAACACTTCTTCATTTTTTTTTATTCAGTTGTGATTTATATTATTCTATAAGAACTTTTATTTCTCCATTGATTTCATACTTCCCATTATGTTCACACGATTTCCATTTATTATATCTGTTATCTGGCAAAGATAAGGCTGTTACTCTTTCCATAGCTCATTATTTAACTGCTACCTTGAAGATACATTCAGAGGTATAGCTAATTCGTGCCTAAATCCTTATTTTCATACAGGCACTCTTTTGCATGGGATCTGGAACTGGGATAATTATGTTTAGGATGGTACTGTAGGGACACATTCTATATTGTTCATCTTAGAATCATAGATCAATGGTTCTTACTTCCAGGAAAGTGTTTCTAGGATGGCACTGGTAATATTTTCAGGTCAGATTGGATGATCACTAGGAGCTACATGTCCTGGGATAATAAACATCTTTTAAAATCCACAAATAAAAGGCACATGGGGCTCCATTATAGAATGGGACTGAAGCACCTTGCCTACGTGTCTTTGTTCCTATGTTTGCATCCTTTGAGCCCTTACAATCCTGGGAAAATATTCTGGATCTTGATAAAAATTATCAGGCACTATGCCATCTCTTTAAGGCTCCATTTCTCTAGTGTCAGAGAGCCAGCAAACCCAAGGGTTTCATATTTTAGTTATAGATTAGTGAGAATTTCCTATTGACGTCTGAAGAGCACAAAATGTTGTTGGCAGCAGAAACTCAAATAAAACATTCTTTTTTTGGGTCAGTGCTTTAGAGTTTTGCAGGACATGGTTTTGAGTGGTACTTCCTACTATGGCTGAATCACTATTGCTACAATGCCTGAGGCATGAGGAGCAGAATATATTCACTGCCAGAGTGGGAGTACATATCAGACTCGCCATCTATCTATCAATTACTCCAGCAAGTGGATCAGTGAACGAATCACAGTTGATTATGTCAGTAGAGAAGACATGGCTGCTACCCAACACAAGCTGGTTCTGTTGTAATAAGAAATTATTACCTAAAGAGTGAGTACAAAGAAAATAAAAGACTGGTTGGCAGTCATGTGCAGGATATTTTGGTGTACATGTTGTACAACTGAGAATTATACCAAACCAATTCAGTGCAAAGAGTTAAATAGCAATAACAAGAAGGAGATTTATTACACACACAAAAAGAAATAAGCAAAACATATGCACTCAGAATATGTTAAGATCATTCTTTTTAAAAAATAAATCTAGCTGCAATTGCTATTTTTTTTTTTATCTCATAGAAGAAACCAATCCAAGTGGGTACTGGTGATAATTTCCCTCAACCATCTTTCCACCTCTTTCAGACTAAAAGGCAAAATGTATTTGTGTAAAGTGCCATCAAGTTACAGCTGACATATGGTGACCCCAGCAAAGGACTTTCAAGGCAAGTAAGGTGTGGAGATCGTTTCCCATTGCTTTTATCTGCAGAATCTTCCTTGCTGGTTTCCCTTCCAAGTACTGACCTAATTAGCTTTTGAGATCTGACAAAATAAAGCTAGCTAAACCATGCCACATTCCCTCTTAAATAATGATGACTATAGAGGATGGACAGTGTTAGAAGATGCAGAAATGAGAGCCTTCGTTTGTAGAGAAACGTTATTGTTTCTAAGAAGAGAAAAAATACTGAACGTGTTAGTAGATTATCAGGAAAATTCATTATGCCATTATAACATCAGAAGTTAGGGCATCCCACTAGTTTCGTTTTCCCTTCCATGGTAGCCCCCATAGCCTTTCTGCCTCTCTTGCTTTCTTCTCTTCTTCTCACACACCAACTAACCTACCTTTATTTGCCCCATTATCTCCAGCTTTCCTTCCTTTGCTCCTTCTTGCAGTATCTACCCAGGGAAACTATGGCCCAGTTGTACAGTGAGGGACCTGCAAGAACTTGTGGGGTGGGGCACCTTACTTTGCTCTGTATCACCATCACCATCTTATCTTCCTCCTCCTGGTAGCCCTCAAACTTTCTCTCCTTCCCACTCACAATCCAACTAGTGTCTTATATGCTCCCAATCTTCAGCTATACTTATTACTTATTTCATTTATACCCCATCTTTCTCCACAATGTGGACCCAAGGCAGTTAATATCATTATCTCTTCCATTTTATCTTCACAGCAACCTGTGAAGTAAGTGAGGCAGAATGAGTAACTGGCTCAAGGTCATTCAGTGAGCATCCAAGGCAGAATGGAGATTCAAACCAGGGTCTAACCTGAAACTCTATCCACTATATCATACTGCTGTTGAATAGCAGCAAATAGCCAGTCCTGGGTGAATCATAAAAGACATGTGATAGGAAGTAATCTTGTGGTTGCTCCCAATCCTGGCCCTGATGTGTCCTCCTTCAAAGACCAAAACAATTCTGGGAGAAGGCCCTGCCCCTTCTCCCTGCCTTTCACTGACAGAAATCAAAGCTGGAAAGCTGTCAATACAGTTGTGGTTTGCCCAGCAATGGCCCCTGAAGGCATACATTTCTTAAAGCTACAGCCGCTGCTATTTAAATATATATATATATATATATATATATTTCACATTTTTCTGTGAGCATGGGGTTTGTAGAAAAGACCTGTCTTTTCATGGCTAAAATCCATAGCTTTGGCCATCCTGATAATTAGATATATTATTGTGTTAAAATTACTCAAAAGATTGTGACAAAGAAAAACTTTTTTTAAAAATCTTCAGATATAATGAGGAAGAATATTTCTGTTGCTAGGTCTGGGACATAAGGTATGCTCAAGACATGTATCTGTTTTGGGTCCAACATTATCTTTTTAATGATCAAAATCATAACAATTTCTAGACCTGTTGCACATAATTGATACCATGAAGACGGAGACAGCTGAGAAAATACAGTTTGAGTTCACAGGCTCAATGCTCCAAGTGGTTTGTTTGCTAACGGCTTGAACAGTTTGCCATGGCAGTCAAGTATACAAAATCCATATATAGAACTAGGTTGAACTTTAGCTCTGACCTGATAAGACATCTGCTGTGGTTTACATGGAATGTTTGTGTACTAGTGGAGCCAAAAATGTGTTTCCATTCTTGAGGAATAAATTTTCCAGTTGAGAAAAAAAACTGCATGATTTCACCCATAGAGCTAGTTTAATATGGAAGTGGATTTTTTCACAAAACAAAAACAAAAAGTCCTAGTAATAATTAGTATGCAAGAAAGCAGATTTAATTTTTCCATTATATTTTTTCACAAGTCTTTCTCAATTCAACTATAATTGGGTCTTAGTCATCTTAATTTTAACATTATATGAATTAGGATAGTCATACAACAGATTTGTTCAAGTAGTATAGATTTAATTATGTTACATGTCATGAAAGCCACTCAGAAGGTGCATAACCAACAGGAATTTGCATCAGGAGGAAACCTTGAACTGAACTAGATGTTAGCAAGAGCCAAATTGAACTGGAACTGGAAAATGAAACTGTTCTTACTAAGAACGACTCTTGGCACTTACCATGAGGGGTCCTTCTAAGAGGATAGGATGACATCTTGGGTGTTTCCCACTGTCCAATCAGGGAGGCAGGAATCTTTAAAAAATCTTCCTCTTCCTGTTAAAGTGAAATTTAGATACTCTCAGTCTCTTCCTTTTTGTAGTTGTTGCATACATCACGATACCCATGTGTTGCAATTATTTACAGTGAAGATATAACAAGCCATCATCTGAATCTAACAGGTAAATCTCTATTAACATTTATTTTAAACCTTGGATTTCTAAATGACTAGGAGAAACAGACCTGAGCTGGTGCATCTGCAGTTTCAGAATTTTCATTCATAACACATAAGACTTTCTACTTTGGTGAATACTAAAACTTATATAGTACTAGACTAATAAGTTTGTGAACGTTGCCGGTAAACAAAAATAACAGTCTCTGCAAATATACTTTGGATATGCATATGTTTTAAGTACTAATTTGGTATCTCTAGGGACTCACTCACAGGTTTATCTTTATCTTTTAAACTTTCATGATTCTCATAAATCTTTCAAGTGATAAACCTTTGGTACTTAAAGGAAAGGATGTCTGAAGAAGAAAGTGATTCTGGGTACATTTTTTATTATTTTTGCCATGCTTGCTATTTTTATCTTGGCTCCTTGTATTAAAGGAATTGAAGAGAGTAAAAAAGACTTCAGGAAGCTAGTAATTAATCACACGATAAAAATCCATGGAGATTTGAGGCTGATGAAGTTGGATCAAGGTTTATTAGACTGCAAATAGAGTATGTGCTATATGGACTAGAAATGCATAAAACATGTATACTCATAGCTGTAAATACATTTCCCTCCTTTAAATTTTATAATATATAATGGAATACTGAAAATATTGATGTACTAGCTTAAAAGGGAATGGGAAGTGTATATTTTGATTAAATTATCTAGGCATTTGTGGAACTTAATATATAGATATGTGTGAGTGAGCATGCATATATTTGTTATAGATATTGAGGTGTTCATTTAATTTCTGACAGGTCAAACATAGAGACCATACAAGCTCCAGAGTATAAAAGAAAGCACTGCTGTGGAACAGCTCTCCTACGCTGGTAGTCATTAGTACATTCCACACAAAGTTGCCATAGTCGTGTTCAAGTTGCCAACCTTTGGGAGGGGCCTGGAGGTCTCATGTATTATAAGTGATCTCCGGAATACAGAGTTCAGTTCCTCTAGAGAAATGTCAGCTTCAGAGTGCAAACTCAAAGGTGTATTATAGATTATAAGTAAAATCCCTCCCCAAACTTCCCCTCCACAGTCATCATCCCCAAATATTCAGGAATTCCTCTGGCTTGAGTTGGTAGCCCTAATTGGTATATTTGGGAAGAAACAAGAATTGTGCAAACCAGTTTCATCCTACAGTCTTTAAATAGAGCTTAGAATGGTATGCATGATTCTCTCATCATCTGTTTCCCCCTCATTAAAACCTGATATGGTGTCAGACTGAAAGAGATTGATCAGGCCAAGATTATTATGAGCTTAATGGCAGAGGGGGATTTGAACGGAAAGTTTGTAGTCTGTTGTTTCAAATAACATGTGAAATGACATGGCCTTGTACAAGACTCAGATTCCAAGCACTGATGTCCTGTACCTTTATTGAAAAATTATTTATCGAGAAGAAAAAAGCCAGCTCTACTTAATCGAGAAGAAAAAACTCCAGCAACTTTCAAGGTTAACATTATGTGATGACTTGTCCTATAATATATGACAATTTTATTTCATTCACTACAAGTTTATTTCTTGAACTAATTCTTTCCAAATTTAAAGACAAATGAACATTGGCACTAGACTTCTTAGCAAAACAATGTACATTTCAAATGTATCATTTATTCAGGCAAAAAACATACACTATAGTGCATGATATATTACTAAGTGCAGGCAACACAATATTGTTTGAGGCTGAATAAATAAGATAAATTCAAATTCTCTTGATATTCTGATAGTTGTGTTTTGTGCCTGCATTTTCTTTCTTTTTCTTTGGACAAACCATTGATGCAGTTCCACTATCTGTCATGCAACAGTAGGATTCCACCGTTATGGCTTTTATTCAGATCGGTTTTCATTCATTGATTGTATGAAAGGCCCATTCGATAGTGGTTAATTCATGCAAATATCTACCTGAGGACAATGGAGGTTGTATCCCAGTAGGCATCAAGTCCGAATTGTAGGTGCAGTGTGTGTGAAAGAGTGGAAGCTGGTTTCCTTAGGGACGGAGGCTCTGACCAAAATATCTCAGGTTCAGAATTTATTAGAAATAGGCAATCCAAGACAGAAACAAGCAGAAACAAGAAGTCTGCAAATATAAGTGAATGATCCATTATGGCCAGAGAGTTTAATCACAGATCTGATATTCTCAACAGGTTAAAGTTTAAAGATACAGTTCCAAATTATCCAAATTTATATCTGGGCAGAGAACTATTACTTTAAATGGATCAAAGCATGTTTTTTTCAAAACACAAGTGTCCTCTCTTGCTTTAAATAGGTAACTGTAACTCCTCATAAGGATAGAACTTATTTTACAGAGAATTACCCTACTCAAAAGCTGATGTCATATAGAATTGTATATATAGTTTGTGATCTGAGGGGTTTTATTAAGTTCATTCAACAGAACTCCCTGACAAGTTTTATTTCACAAAAGAGACAGGACTGTTCTTATCTAACAAATCCAGCTCCCTGCAACAAGGAGACACACCTGTTGTGGTCAACTGGTGAAGAGGAGGGAGGAGGAGGAGGACATGCAATGATTGCATCCTGTGTTAGCTTTTGCTTGTGGGGTCCAGACTGCCACCCACAGCCTTGCATTCTTTGGCTAGCTGTTTGGTTTGGGACAGCATGGGCAGTGGGGCTAAGTATACTGGAAGAAAAACATCTTTCTGGTCTATGCTGGACCCTGAAAGAAGCCCAATGAAGAGGTGCCAGGCATTCAATGTCTTTTGCCAGCAAAACGCCCCTCACACCTAGTTTTTTTTTTATATTCTGATTTCCATGCCCTGGTTACCAGGGTAGGACAAAATACTTTCTAAAATGCATGTTTGCTTTTACTATTATGTGCACATCTACTGTCACAGCTGGCGGGGGGGGGGGTTGGAGTTCCCTACGTAATACTAATGGGGGGTCCCATTACAGTGTATTGCGGGGTTCACTGCTACCAAGCCTAGCTGTCTGTAGCACCTGTTATTCTCCCCACATGCCATCCAAGATCTGTAATCAATAAAGTTGTGGCCTGATTTTCCCCACTTCAGTGTATCTATCTTGTCCTCTCCCTCCCCTCCTGGCTATTCTCTATTTCAGGCACAACCACTAATTTGGTGAGATGTGAGAATGTGGGAACTCCTGCTGCACATGCTAAACGTAAGCCTCTCTTTAGTCGCCAAGGGAACACAGAAGGAATCTTAGTTGCTTAGTTGCTCCAGCTTTTGAGCCGGGAATGAGTGGCAACATAGTGATGACAGCAGTGAGGCCAAAATCTCTCTCAATTGCTGCCCTCCAGCAACTGACATCCAGATGCCTCCAAACATTGTGGTGCCATTTAACCACCAAGTCTAACAACCACTGATGGAACTACCTTCCATGAACATTTGTCTATCTTGCCTTTCATATTAGTTTAGCAACACAAAACAAGCAATTAAGGGGTGGAATGTATAAATTAGATTCAGCTGTAATATTTTCTTTTTTCTTAAATACAAACACTTTTATATGGGGAACACGATGATGACTAGAAAACATAGGAAGGAGCTGTCTGCTACTTGACTGTGTGAAAAGTTATTTGCTTTAAAACTCTCAAATTTTGTTCTTGATTTTAGAATCTGCAGGGCTCAAAGAACTATGAAATGTTTTCTGGGGGTAGAAAGGACCAATTGTCCACAGATATATAGTAAAACAATGCACTGCCTACCCACCTTCTCCAGCAATCCTAATTCCCTTTTCTTTGTGCATTTGTGTGCTGTCTGAAACACCTACACACATGAATGTATGCATACAGTAGCATGATTTTAGAATCTTCACATCACCTTTGATGTTTCAAATGTGTGGATGTTGTTAACATTCCCCTTTTTGTGTTTATGAGTGATTAAAAGTGATTGTAGATAATATTTTACAAATGCACTCAGATGTGCATATCTGAATATGTAGAATGAGACAGTGTGGTATAACTGAATTATGTACTAGGATCTGGAAACCCCACATGGCCATAAAGCTTGCTGTGTGATCTTGGGCCAGTCACTTTCTCTCAGACTAACATAACTTCCAGGGTTGTTAGAATAAAAAGGGAAAGTAAAACTGTCTATGATTCTCTGAGCTCTCTTGAAGGAGGGCAGGCTAGAAATGAATTAGACTGATAGACAGCACCATTGTTTTTTGTTACTGCTTTTCATGTATGCTTGAACACGAACTACAAATTGTACATTAAGCACATTATGAAATGGAAGGCAGTAATATCATAGACTGCTGTAGAGGTGTTACAGCTACGTGGCTCACTGCATATCAGGAAGGGGAATGAGTAACAGTATAGGTAGCTCCACATGCTACCATAATGTAACTGGCTAATGCCTTTATCAATCTTGCTTCTTAAAACACTGGAGTGTACGATGTTTGCAATGAAGGCAGCTATCCCTATCTGTGCTATTTAATCCTGACCTCCTTTTAAAGATGCTAAGACATTGTTGGCTCATGCAGGCATACTTCAAGGCAGCAGATAGAGGGCAAGAGTCAGCATGTTCTGCTAAGTAGGCCTCACATATTCACACTGGCAGCAGCCCCTGGCTCATCCTGTGGACAAACTGGGTCAGCAGTGAAGGAAAAAATGGTTGTACTTAAACTCTTCAAGTGTTACTTTTTGGAGAAGGCTTTAAGTTAATATTTGGACATTGACCTTGAGGAAACAGTGTCCATCTTTTGAATGTACCTTATTCTGATTTCCAAAGGCTTAAGTATGTGTGTGGGGACTTTAACTGTTCTGCACTTGTGATTTTCTGTTATTTTTCTTCTGTATAATTTATGCAGCTTCTGTATAAATGTATCCAGAAGACTTTATTTTAAAAAAAATATGTAGGCTGTTATTAATAACAAGGCTTCATTTAATATGTTTTAGCAACAACAAATGCTACTGTTGATATAAAGAACATGACCTGGAATAAATGGTATTGGATGTTTATTCAAACAACCAGACTGGAATCTATCTCTTCTACAGCAGAGCAACAGGGCTGTCCTCTGAAACTGTTTTCTTCACATATCTAACCTTGAGATTTCATTGGATCCACTAGCTGAGGTTTTAAACGGAGCAGGGATTTAGGTTGCAAATATTTTGAGGTTCCCAAACCAAGACAAAGCCTGGGGTGGGGTGAGGTTATCTCTGATCCCAAGTCCCGGCCTTTAGAGACGGCGAATAATTTGGAACAATCCTCTTCATATTTTACTTTGATGAAACGGTTTGTTAAAAAAGACTCCTTGAATCGTAATCCCTTCCCTTACTAGAAGAAGTTTTTTAAAAACAAACGTTGGGCTGTCTTGGTGCTCCCCGATAAAATGAGATCCGCTGTAATGATTACACGGATTTTCGAAAATTCATGGGAAAAGGCGGGGCAAAGACGGCGTGTACCGGATACACCTACTACCCAGCCCGTCACTTCACCGGCTCCGATTTGAAAGCGTGAGTTTCTCTGAGGGAAACGGCCGCGCGTTCTCTTGCCGCCTCGCCAACAGGGCACGAGAGCGTGAAAGAAAGAGACAGCGCGGCTGAGGCAGAGTAGAGTGGGGGAGGCCCTTCTGGGTTGATACCGCGGAATGGCAGGGAGTGACGTCACCGCCCAGCCCCTCCCCCCGTGTGTGCGTGCGCGTGTGCTTTCCTCGCGTCTTATGTCTTCCATCTGACAGTGGTCCAGGCTGAGAGAGAGACGCCGGGTGGCTCGCTGGTTCTCCCGCTCTCCCTTGCACAACCCCCAGCCCCGTTCTTCTCGTACCTTTCCCACTCACTCTCCTAAACGTCCGGCTCTGCAGCGAGCTTCTCTTAACACTGCTCCAGGGCAAGTCACTCTTGTGAGCCGCGTAGCATAAGAGGATTTACCAAAAGCAACAATAAATGTTTCTGTTTTTTTTTTTTTTTTAATCAAAACCCTGTTGAGAGCCAGGGAGCGCGCGAGAGACAGCAGCGGGAGCATCTCTCTTACTTTCTCTCTCCCCGCCAGCACTCTCAGTCACCTTTTCTCCTAAGAGGAGTCTAAGGGGATTTGGGGCAGGGGGCTCCTGCTTGGTATTTTAGTTATCTGACATTTCTTTTTCTTCGACAGCCCAGTCCAGATAAGCCGCCCCAGATTCCTAAATTGCCCTTGGGTTGGGAGCGAGAGGTTGTGCATGGCACTTTGAGACATTTGTTCCCTCTACCTCTGTTTTACTTGTGTGAGTGTGTGTGTGGAGAGGATCCGGTTTCTATTTGTAGCTAAAGAATGGACTAAATTAAGAGGGGCAAAGGGGTGGGGGAGAAGAAGAGAGAGAAAAAGGAGGCGGGAGTAAGAGGAGGAGGAGAAGGAGGAGGGGGAAGCAGAGAGAGTGCCCGGGAGCAGGAGCAGCAGCAAGAAGAAGAAGAAGAGAGCGGAGAAGAGCAGAGAGGAGGAAGAGAAACAGCAGCGGGAGGGGAACCCCGGCTGCCAGGGGAGTTCAGACGGCTGCTCAACCGCCCTGACTGCTCTCGACCCCTCGGACTGTCTCCTCAGAAGCCGCCAGCCACTTTCCGGCTTTGGACTGTCCGTGAGAAGAGCGACATCCCCCCACCCCCCTCAGCAGCCACAGCCAGCAGCGACCCGGGGGCTCTCGGCTTGGACCGGCGCTCTGCTTTGGATTAAATTGGCCGCCCGAGAGACGAGCAAGAGCGGGAGGGAAAGGTGGCCGCGCCGGCAGCAGCAGCGGCAAGAAGAGGGAGAAGCGCCTGTGGGTAGTGGCGGGCGGGAAGGCGGACTTGGTTGGCGGTGTCTGTGGTGGTAGCGGCGGCGGCGGCGGCGGCGCTGCTGCTGCCGCTGGGACTGGGGGAGCCAGCATGACCAGGTAATTCTCTTCTGCTGATGCCCCCCCCCCTTCCCTTCCTTCTCACCCTCTGTGTATGCATTTGCGAGACAGCCATGTGCATTTCTCAGTTACTGCCTCTTCGCTTTTAGACATGTTGATGCCCTTCCTCCTACCCGGGGGGGGGGGGAGGGGAGGGGTGGGGGGTGGTGGAGCTTCTAAGCCGGACTGGTAGTAAGGAGCATTTGGAAGGCTTGGGAGGGGAAGTGGTTGGCTGCGTTTCTGGGGTGCACACCAAGATAGGGCAGTTGTGTATACTGTGTATAGGTCATGATTACTGTAATGCCAAAGAAAACGGGGCGGGGGGGGGGAGGTATTGTTTTTAATGGTTGCGTTAGGATGTGTCCTGAGTGATGATTATTGTAGTGGCAGACAAGAACAGTTATCTAAGGCACTAACTACTATCTGGTGCGTATTCGGAGAGAGAGAATTCTTTGATCACACTGGAACAAATAAGGGTCCCCCTTTCTTTATCCTATGTTGTTGGGGGAAGACAACGTATTGCTTTTAAATGAGTAGTTAAAAGAAGCCAAGGGAAACACCCCAGCCTATCCGGTTGTCAGGCTTCTCAAAGTGCCCTTTATATGGTAAACTTATTGGATCCCAGTTCTAACTGTGCTCCTCTTTCCCTTCAGCTTCCATCGATTTCCAAGTTGCTTTCTCACACTTGTTACAGGTTTTATTTTGTCCTTTCTCCCCGACACCAATGACTAGCTGACTTAACAAGTCATAATTACTGCAAAACCTGTCCCCCACTCTCCTATTCTGCTGTTGCTAGTACTCTTTCTGTATTACTTCTGCAGAGTGCATGGACATCAACAGGCATAATTTCAGGGTTTTGCATGTTTTACAGTCTGTTCAGGACTGCATTTATTAGCAACTTTCCTCTGTAAATACACAAAACTGAAATGAATGCTTTTGACATGGAATAAGTGTTCACCCCAGCAGAGTGCAGCCTGAAGATTCTATGCTGTTTCAGTATCTAATCTGAGGCATTTATGAGTTCCTCAAAAGAAAGTGATTTTGCTTTGAAAATCTTTAATTTTGTGTTGTATGAGGGATTGTTTGTTGTTGTTGCTTAAAATTGCGCACTCTGGAAATTGTGGAGAAATAAGCGATGTAGTCCTCTTGTCAATTGCTTTTACCCCATTTTCTGTGTAGATATAACTAAGTTTGTTTTATATTTAAATGCCAATGGGTTTTCTTTTTCTTAAATATGAATTTCAAAAAAGATGAATAGAAATTGTGTATTTCCCTTGGCATTTTGTAGAAGACCTACGATTTGTAATTTTCCCCTTTTTTTGTATAAATGGGATTTAGGACATAGCTTTCAGACTTTTTAGTGGTTTTGGAAGGAATGCATATTGTTACAACAGGTTTACTTAAAACAACAACCCCCTAAAAGGATGTCTGCTCTGAAAATAATCCGTTGTTTGTAGCTGTTTCAGAAGGACACTGGCCATTCCATCACAATTCTTTTATAGTCATTCTCATGAGATGTACAGGACTGCTGCTGTATTTTTCAAATGTAAAATTGATAGACTGGTCAAAGCGATAAGTTCAGTTGTCAGATTCCTTCCAAGTAAATTGCTGTAAGCATCAGTTATCATTCCTTATATTGCATTGTCAAGGAACTAGGTCCTGTAGCTGCCTTTTACAAAGAGACACATTTAATTGTGTAGGCTTTCTAATAGTAATGCTATCACTTGTGGAGGTATATATATGTAGGTACTTTCCATTCAGAATGATATATGACTTGTTCACATCGTTTGAGAGCTTTACAGTGCAATCCTGTATAGAACTACTTCAGTATAAGCCCATTAAAATCAGTGAGTTTAGACTGGAATAACTCTTCATAGAATTGCACTGCTAGCTAAGACTTCTGTTTTAAGATGCCTGAAGGAATTCAGTGTGGTTTGAATGTGTTATGTCAAGGAGGAATGGTGTTTAAATACAAATTGGAGTTTCTAGATTTCAGAGATTTACGTATGTTTTAAAATGTACTTTGCTTTTGACCAAAATATTCTTTAATAATTTGTGTCACTATTTGTATTCTAACATTTCATTATTATATAACCCAGATATTACATCCCAGCAATGATGGGATAGGGAAAGGTGGCCATACAATATTTTACTTCCAGTGTAGACTTTGGACCAAAACTTTGAGTTGGATTCAGAAGCTCAGCTGCTCTGTTCCAGCCATCATTATGTTATAAACCACTCCTTGTTTCTATGCTAAAAGAATGGTGGTATCAGAAGTTCGCAAGCTGAAAAAGTAGAGATCACCCCTTTGTCTGCTACTGTGAATCCTGAACCACTAGGGGCCTGTATAAACTACTCTTAGACAGCAAATTCCATTGTACAGAATTCTCTCATGCTTTGCAGGAAGGACATTATTGTACAATGCTTAGTACCATAAAGGTTTACCTATGGCTTATTGTAAATAGGTTATAGTAATATTACTGGAAATAATAAAAAGTTATTATTTATTATATATGGGCTCTTTTGTCAGCTTTGCTGTTTTCATGGCTAAGAAAGGATGCTATGTGCAAGATGATCTTCAAGATAAAAGTGAGATTTCTTTAGTCGCATGTTCTCTTTAGTCTTATGTCTAACTTTATATGGGACTTTTTCAAAGACATCTGTATTCTCCATTAGATTAGAAACAGCAACATGGGGTTAACAGATAAATTGAAAGGATTATTCTAAAAAGAATAGGTATAGATTGATTTGGTTATTTAATCTACCTTTCTAAGTGTAGAGAGTCCAAAGTTATGCCTGGTTCTAGTCAATACTTACAGGATCCGATTTGAAGAAGCACCATACACTTTTGAATGTCATTTTCACAGATTTAAAATTGACTAACCCTGGCATTCCTGATAGACATTAGGCAATAAGGTCAAGTGTTCCTTTGTTGATTTTTAGTTTTTCAAACTGACAAGTCAGACCATTTGTACTAGGAACAGCTGAAGTATTTGCATATTGAATTTCCTTCAAAGTGAACATGATTTATCAAGCTAACAGGCAACTCTATTTTTGAAAAGCTGCTAAAGATAAATCAGGAGATGGTGTGTCACAATAAAAGTACTACTTCAGTGTGCCTATTTGTGTGTGTGCATGGCCGCGCATAAATGGACTAATTTAGGAATACAGTTTCAGACTGTAGGGTGTGAAATGGGACAATAGCCTTGAAGATCTTAGTTTTGCATCCAGTGAAAATGACTAGAGATAGATATTGGTGAAAAATGGCTAAATGTAATAGTTCAGTGTGTGTGGTTATAACTTTACTGTTTTGACAGCAACCCTTCTAAATACATTTCCTTGAGTTCTGTTGTGTTGTAAATAGACATATACAAGAAAACAGTAATACACCTGTAACTGGGTGCATGAGAACTTATTCTGCATGGATGTTCATGATGTGGTATAATTAAGCTGTACACATATAAAGAAACTTTATTATTTTTTTAAAGGGGGGAGAAATAAGTTTAGTGATGTATTTATACCAACTTGTGCCATTTATGGTCTCCTTTTTCTTTAATTTTGCTGTTAGTAAGACTTAATGGTTGTTAAAATTGGAAACAAACTCTAGATTTCCCATAGGTTGTAATTTTTTGAGATAAATTTTATTTGTTGATTCCTTGTTTTAGATAGTTGCTCAGAGTAATACAACTTGCAGCCTATATGCAGAATCAGTGCTTATTCCTTCATATGCTATCAGTACTTTGCCAAGTGGAAGCAAAGGGGAATGAGTTATTTCTTCCTGTGAACTACTGCATTGAGAGTTCTTGTAGAACACCTCTCTGAGGAAATCTGATGATGTAGAAGGAGATGGTGTGAGATTAATTTGTCTGTAAATTCTGTCCCAACAATCTTTGCTTGATAAGATGTAGTGAATTCATAGGGGTTCTGTGTCTACAGCACCGATTTAGTGGAACATGTATCTATCAGAACCATAATGTGTCTCTAGTAAGGTCACTCATCTCTTTCTGATCATTGGCATCTCTTATTAAATTCACAAATTGCTATGTCACAGATAATTTTGATTAAAAGCAAAATGTTGTAAATTCTGTTCAGAATAATCTAAATTCCATATCCATGTGTAAATACCGTAGTGAAAAAATTATATATATATATATATATATATAGCTTACTTTTTCTTGTTTACTAGTTGTGTCATATGTTTAAAAAGTCACAAATGTAAATTGATATTGGGTGTATCCAGAATGATAGAATTAGAGGAGTCCTCCTTGGGCCATCTGTTTAACCCCCGCCCTGGGGCAGGTTATTTTATATCTAATATATCCCTAACAGATGCCTGTTCAGCTTTCCCTTGAAAACATCCAAAAAGAGAAAAATTAAAACAATCAACCTGGGCAGCTTATAAAATTGCATGTATATGCAAGTGTTCCATAATGTATTTAGACAGTTATTTGAGATGTATATACATGTTGTAAGATACATACACATTAATATATAAAGTTCTTTGAGACTCATAGAAGTAAATAAGAATACTCAAATAGTTGTGGCAGTTAATTAAAATGTGAATGATTTAATAACAATGGTATAGCAATCGCTGTAGCATGCTTTAGTGTTTCTCTTTAGACACTTCCGAAATCTGAATGATTTTTGAGACATTTTTTCATTAAAAATCTGAATGATTTTTTCATTAAAAATCTGAATGATTTTTGAGACATTTTTTCATTAAAAGAATTTCTCTTTTTATTTGGAGACAGTCAGCTTTATTATTCTTGTTTTGCATTTTCCCTTGATTAACATAGCAAGAGTGTTAGCTGCTTTTAATTTTTAATGCCAATAAAAGTATTGACTGACTGACTGACTTTTAAATTTGTGTGTGTGGAGTTGGCATATCCTTTTGCTTTGCAAATAATCCAAGTGTGACTCCTTTAAGAAGCAGTCCAGCATACACTTATCTCACATGGTTTAAATTGTTCGATACACATTTTTTCATAAATAATATATTAAATGCGTTGTATGAAACAGAGCAAAAAATGTGGCAATCATTCAGGCTGTATCCTTTAATGCTTTTGGAAGCATATTTTAAAGTTCAGTAAGTGATGTGCTTAAATTGGTTTATAGATAGCAAAATACTAACTTCTTATGCCAACTAAGACAGTTTTGTGATTTTACAATTTTAGAGATAAGCTGGACAACTGGTGTCTGTAATCACTGAATGATTTTCACATTTCCTTTGTCCCATTCATCCTTTGTTGTTATCAGTTACATATGTTGTTTCTTAGATTTCTCCTAAATGACTGGATCTGGGGGTACATAAATACTCCTTTATCTTAATACAGTGATGGTGTCGAAGGGATTGCAGCATTTGGAATGCACCATGTATGGTCCCACAGACTTAACGGTAGTTAACTATGCAATTTACAGTCTATTCAAGGCTGCTCTAAAATATTTCATTTCAAATAATAATTTCTCATTTTTTACTGGAAGCAGGTTTGAATTGTCTCACTAGATTCAAAAGATACCAAGATTAATCTAATTATTTTAAAGAAGAATTCATAAAGACCAGCATTTGGATCAGAAAATAAAACTGAGGTTCCTTACTCCCCCTCTCCAGTATGTTTTAATGGTGGTATGTCTTAGGAAGCTGCTTAACTGTTGTCCAGAGCAGCTGCCCTTCCCTGAAAGATTAGGTTTCAGAAGGAATGATGGATGTTGAATGCCTGTAGCCAGTTGTGGGGTTTGCTCTGAGGTCAATGGTACTGATGGAAGATAGGAATTTACAGCCTTCTGTCTCGATGCCAGCTCAACCAGTAGCATTTTTCAGGGAAAAAAATTAAACTAGACACGTACAGTGCTGTGTTAATATTCCAATTTGCTTCGGAAAGCCATTTATTTCACAAGTAAAAGAAGATAGAACAGTTGTGGTTATTAAGACCAGTATTAGTCCTTGGAATTCTTGAATATTTTATTTGCAGATAAAATAGATAAATCATCCTAAACTACACATACAGTGCAAGGATTCCATTTTTATGGTATTTTCATTTGATTTATTTTTAGACTTTTATGTCTGTACTTGGATAATGTGGTAATTACAAAATAAATCTGAATTGTTGAAGTATTTATTCTGGAATAAAAATTTCACCTCACAAAGCAATTTAACATATAATTATAATTACCTGAAAATAAGTCAGGTAGTTAGAATACACAGGTCACTTAAAAGTTTGAATAGATTTGCATTTTGTAACTTTGTATGACATGTTTTAGGACTGATATATTTGTTTTCCTGGAAAGTTAAAGTGGAACGAATGATGTATATATGATAACGCAACAAATTCTTATCATTTGTTTGAATTTGCATCTATCTATGAAAACAGAGAGAGATTTTCTTTTTAGTAGCTGATAGAAGGTTTTGGGGTTTTTTAAAGCGAACATCTCTGGGTTAAGAAGTCTTAGTGACCTTCCTGACAACTTGTTTCTTAATGTCCCCTAAGGTAAGGGATCAGAAGCATTCTCATAAAGCTAACATCTTCAAGCCCTGGTCCATCAAGGATATGGAATTCTTCCAAGTAGCTGTGTGCGCTACATCACTGGCAGCTTGCCAAAGAGGTTTTTTTTAAATAAGTGTGAAAGACTGCTATCAATTAAAATGAGGCATTTAAAATATTAAATTCACTGTTTACTAATTAATTTTAATATAAATAACAGATGGGTTACTTGATTAGAGCTTTCTCAAAAATGTTCATCTCTAACCCTTTTAAGAAAGAATAATATTTCTTGAGCCTTCATTTAATGCATCAGTAATTTGCTTTTGCATAACAAATTTTTAGAGGTAGCAAATGTGCTGCTCTCTTTTAATGGCTTGGTTTTGTATTTTTCTCATCAAGCAAATACCTGTATTTTTATTATATTCAAGTAATAGAAGGGAGTGTGTCTATGTGTATAAAAATAATGTTGGTTGAGGGCAGTGTTCCCTCTAAGCTGAGTTGGTGTGAGTTAGCTCACAGTGTTTTAGCCTTCGACTTACATATTTTTGTCTTAACTCAGGAAGGATGGTCCCAGAGCAAACTAATTTATGCAGTAGCCAAATCACTCACTCACATCTTTAATACCAGTAGCTTACAAAGTAGAATTTTTGCTCACAAGACTCCACAGCTTGGAGGGAGCTCTGGTTGAAGGATGTATTCATCTTAAGTAAGTTTTACAATCTATTAATGCAATAATCAAAGACTAGAGACTGTTCTCAGGGGCAAATATTTATAAAAACACAATTTTCCTTTAGATTTTTGCACGTACAGTTTTGTTGTAAATAATCTCATGAAGTGCTTATATATTAATCCAGAGATACAAATTCTTCATCCTTTCTGAATAAATCTTGTAACTCAAAGGCCTGAAGGTATTCAAGTGATGAATTTAAAAAATAAAAATGCTATTATTAAAAGCTACCAGAATTCAGGCCTAATTTTGAAAGATCCTAACGTTTAGACTGATAGAGTTGTTATGAGTGAATGGGGACATTTAAATCTAAGACACTAATATATTGCTTCATTTCTTAAGGAGTGCGTTTTGACTGGATATCACATAGATCCAGTTAGCATTCTTGCAGTTCCAGTTAGCAGGACCTGGAGTTACTTTATATTTTCCCATCTTTGCTAGAATTTTTCAGAATTTCCCATTGGGTGACAGGAAATTGCCAGCACAATCATAAACTCAGAAGGGTGGAACTGCTTAGGATAGTACTGCATATCAACCAAACTATTTAAAAAAGTTTTGATCTGTTTCAAACAATCGAAACTTTATGGTCATATGAATTAGGAACTGGTGTTGTATATTGTTGAATTACACTAGCGGTACTCTATTGGCACATTTCAACTTGCTATTATAATCTTTATAGTAGCTGTGGGAAATGTTGGTGATCCATGATTCTCTGTTGTTAAATCTGCCTTATGTTGCAATCCTTCTAATTTTCAAAATTGTAAAACCAAGAAGACCTTTTTCATCCTAGTTCCTGTTGCTTTACATAGTCTTTATGGATTAGTCTATATTTTGATTATACAAAGTGGAACCTTGTTTTTCTGTATTAACAGGCTATACTCCAGCCTCATATTTTAGAACTATAAAATAGTTCATATTGTCAGGTACAATGCTTGACAGAGAGAAACAGAACTATTTTTCCTGGTACTTCACTTTCTCACAGATGGCCAATTTGGTTTTGTTTATTTGTTTTTAAATAATATTTACAGAATGTTGGATGTCCAACATTTAAGCGCAACAGATTTGACTGTTAGAGTAGTTCCCTTTGTAAGAAAATTAATACTTAATAGTGAATACTCAGTGCTTTCTATAGATAATTAAAAACATTATTTTTTATGTGGGTGGGTTAAGCCAAATATTTACTAATATCTCCAGTTTCTCAGAACTGCCTCCCCCAATATTTTTATCGTTATTATGTTGTTTTTACCCAACTATATTACAGAAGTGTCTTCCCTGGAAAAAATTATTAGCTTGCATTGATTCCTTTCTATGGTCCCTAACTGAATTTCTGTTGTGTGTTCTAGTGTGAATTGACCAATATCATAAGTACTAAATGTGGGAGGTGTTTCCAGCTTCCCTTTTTAAATCTCCTGCTCCCTAACACATATCTTTCAATCAGAGATCCCTTAGAGCAGACTAAGTAAAGCATGCAGGGCTGTCACCACAAAGCAAAGTTAACTCATTGTTCCATTATGGAAGTTCTATGAATATGTGCACTAGCTTCTCTGAATACTGACCACTGATTCCTATATTTCTAAAATAGTTGAAAAGTTCATATTAATAACATTTGTGCAGTATAAGCAACAAATTTGCAGCATGACTCATGAGGCACAGAGATTCTGCTATTTTACAAGTTTTATCAAACCATGTGCAACATTTTACCTAGTATCTGCATGGCTGTAATGCTTAGTTGTGGTCAGAAAGATGTGCAAAAATACTAGCATTAATGTTATATAATACAATAAACCAAAGAGAGTCTAGTGACACTTTTAAGACCACCCCCCCCCCTAGATATGAGCTTTTCTGTGCACACACACTTCCACAGATACATAGAAATGGAATATCACATTTAAACATAAAGGCAGAGGCTGAACAGCAAACTAGCATGTAACATGATGAAGATACTTTAAGATATGCAGAGAAAAAAAAAGGAATAACAAGCTAAGTATACAGTTGATAGGATTTAGAATCAGAATCATACAGTTGGAAGGTACCTCCAGTGTCCTCTAGTCCAACCCCCTGCACAATGCAGGAAATTCAGAAATACCTCTCCTCCACATCCCCAGCGACCCCTGTTTCATGCTCACAAGATGACAAAGAACTTCCAGGATTCCTGGCCAAACTGGCCTGGAGAAAAAATTGCTGCCTGACCCTGAAGTGGTGAAGAGCATTTCCCCTGGTGGATAAGAAAGGACTATGAGAACGAAGCACTAGTGCAACCCTTTCTACCTTCTCTCTCTCGATCTGCATAAGTTCACAGAATCAGAATTGCTGTCAGATAGCCACCTAGCCTCTGTTTAAAAACCTCCAAAGGACAGCCCACCACTTCCTGAGGAAGCCTGTTCCACTGAGAAATTGCTCTAACTGCTAATGTTTTGTCAAAAACTCTTGATTTAATTTCAACACATTGGTTCTGGTCCAACCTTCTAGGGCAACAGAAAATAACTCCATGCCATCCTCTATATCAGGGATCCCCAACCCCCAGTCCGTGACCTGTTAGCAACCAGGCCATGAGTTGTATAATTATTATATATTACAATGTGGTAATAATAATTAGATAACCACGTTGGATTTACATCCTGCCCTGCACTCCAAATCTCAGAGTGGCTCACAATCTCCTTCATCTTCCTCTCCCACAACAGACATCCTGTGATGTGGATAGGGCTGAGAGAGCTCTCCCAGAAGCTGCCCTTTCAAGGACAACTCTGCAAGAGCGATGGCTGACCCAAGGCCATTCCAGCAGCTGCAAGTGGAGGACTGGGGAATCAAACCCGGTTCTCCCAAATAAGAGTCTTCACACTTAACCACTACACCAAACTAATAGGAAATAAAGTGCACAATTGTATAATTCTGAAACCATCGTCTCCTCCCGGTCCATGGAAAAATTGTTTTCCACAAAACTGGTCCCTGGTGCCAAAAAGGTTGGGGCCCACTGGTCTATATGACAGCCCTTCAAGTACTTGAAGATGGTGATCGTATCCCCTCTCAGTCATCTCTTCTCCAGGGTAAACATGTCCAGCTTCTTCAACCTTTCCTCATGGGATGGTCTCCAGACGCCTTACCATCTTTGTTGCCTTCCTCTGGACATTATAGCTTGTCTATGTTCTTCTTAAACTGTGGTGCCCAAAACTGAACTCAGTACTGTAAGTGAGGTCTAATCAGAGCACAATAAAGCTATACTGTCACTTTGCGTGATCTGAGACACTATACTTCTGTTGCTACTGTCCAAAATAGCATCTAGCTACTGCATCACATTGGTGACTTGTGTTCAGTGTGCAGTCTACTAAGACCCCTAGATCCTTTTTGCACATACTACTGCCAAGGCAAGTTTCTCCCATCCTATAATTATGCATTTGATTTTTCCTATCTAAACACAGAACTTTATGTTTATTCCTGTTAAAATTATTTTTATTTGTTTCAGCCCAGTTTTCCAGCCTGTCAAGGTGATTTTGTCCCCTGCCTCAGTCTTCTACAGTGTTTGCTATGCCTCCCAATTTAGTATCATCTACAGATTTAATAAGCATTCGCTCTATTCCTTCATCCAGATAATTTACATAGATGTTGAACAAAACAGGTTCCAGGACAAATCTCTGAGGCACTCTACTTGTCACTCCTCTCCAAGAGGATAAGGAACTATTCACGAGCACTCTTGGGTGCAATCTGTTAACCAGTTACAGATCCACCTAACAGTTATAGAATCCAGATCACATTTTACCAGTTTGTCAATAAGAATATGTGGAACCTTATCAAAAACCTTACTGAAATAAAGATAAACTATGTCTACAGCATTCCCTTGATCCGGCAAGGTAGTAACTTTTTTGAAAAAAAAAATCAGTTTAGTCTGACATGACTAGTTATTGAGAAACCCATGCTGGCTCCTAGTAATCACAGCCATCCTTTCTAAATGCTCAAGGAGTGACTGATGATTTGTTCTAAAAGTTGGTAGCTGATGGGTTGGTAGTTACCTGAATCCTTCTTTTTCCCCTTCTTGAAGATGGGGGCAACATTTACTTCCCTCCAGTCTTCTGGAACCTCACCTGTTCTCCAAGAATTCTAAAAAATAATGGACAGAGACTAAGAAATTATATCTGCAAATTCTTTTAGTATCCTTGGATGCAGTTCATCTGGCCCTGAGGACTTAGTTTCATTTTTTAAAAGCTGAGTGTTGATGTAGTACTTTGTGCTGATCCTATGCTGCAATAACTTTCCCTCATCCTGTGTTCTGGTTTTGCCATGTTAAGCACTGTTTCCCTTGCAAGAGAAGACTGAGGAAAAGTAGGAATTAAGTAGTTCTCCTCTCTGTTAATTAATTTAACTAAGGGGAACAACAGTGAAGCAATAAATATGTCAAAATAGGAGATAAATGTGTAAAAGAAGTATTTCTAATTATGTGAAGTTAACTGAGACACTGCATTTGTCTCCTCTGTAGCATGAAGTTAACAAATGGCATTTTTTCCCTTTAGTTGGGGTGGGTGAAGTGTTATGTACGGCAATATATATCAATTTTAATTGCATTACATTAAAATCACTATGTACTGTTCTAAATACTATACCAATATATTATTTAGAGGTATTATGTCATATAAATGTGTCCCTATATATATTGCATTGGAATTCAAATACTATTCCAATATATTTGTCCAAAAAAGAAGTGCATTAAAATACGGAGGATTTATATCCCTTCTTGGTGAGAATAAGTTTAGCGTATGTAAAGCGATAAGAAGCCAACATCCCTGTTAAGTCTGGGGGGAGGGGGTGTTCGTTCCAAGTGTGATAACTTGTAATTCAGCACTTTCCCTTTCCATTCTGTTCCTGAAGTTCCTTTGCAATAAAACAGCTACTTTAAAGTCACCCATTGGAGGTTGAAGTGTTTTCCTATAGGTTTTCAGTCTTGCGATTCCTGATATCAGTTTTGTGTCCATTTATTCTTTGGTGTAGGGTTTGTTCAGCTTGCCCTATGTAGAGAACCAAAGGACATTGTTGTCTTTTAATGGCATATACAATGGTAGAAGATGAGAAAATAAATGAGCCTGAGATATGTAGTTGATGCTAGATCCAGTAATTATGTTGTCTGGGTGTATTTGGCAGCAAAGTTGGCGATTGGATTTATTGCAAGTTGTGGTACCAGTGTCCATGTTCAAATTAGATGTTGCATTGTTGTGGGTGAGGAGTTGTTTGAGATTGGAGAGTTGTCTGTGTGCAAGAAAAGATTTTCCTCCTAGTACTTGTGAATGGAGCTGTCATTGTCCAGTAGAGGTTGTAAGTCAGTGATGATGTGTTGAACTGTTTTGTGTTGAGAGTTGTGACTACTAGTGGTGTTTTATTATTGACTTTTTTGTGCCTGTCTTGTCCTCTGTCAGGTCCTCTGTCTCAGTATTGTTTATTCTGGTAGTGTCTCCTGCTATCATAGATTATGTAACTGGAGATACTTGTGCTCTCTCACTGAGCCGTTGCTGCCCTCCCTCATCTTATGCAAAGAATCAAAGACTTGCCATGTGACTGACCCCTGGACATTCCTCCAATCGACGTTTTGAAATTTCACCAAACATTGGCCATGCATTTCGAAATTTGCCTTTGCAACCATAAGAACTAAACATTTCTTACAAAGAATATAATGAAGTGTACTGAGGTACATAAAATACTGAATATAAAACTCTGCTGTCACGTAATACACCGCATATTATAGAATATACAGCATTCCTGATTAACATGATAGACTGTTTGGTTGAGAGTGGCCTACGTGTCTCTAGCCTAATGTTGTTGTTCAGTTGCACAGTCGAGTCCGACTCTTTGCAACCCCAAGGACACAGTCATGCCAGGCCCTCCTGTCTTCCACCATCCTCTGAAGTCTGTTCAAATTTGTGTTTGTTACATCAGTCTAGCCTAATGACTGGTATACAAAAATTAAAACCAAAAGTTTATATCTTGTGATGTAGAAAAATAACTAAGGAAAAATAATTTCACCATTGGCATTTTCAGTAATGCAGATAATTGTTAAAAATATTTGTGTTTCTGACCTTCTACAGCCTTATTTGAATGTAGGGATTTGACTTGTCTTGTTTCATTAAATAATTTAATCTGCTTAATTTAAATATTTTAAATTATGTAACAATATTTCTGGAAATATGAGAAAGATTTTTTTAATAACAGTGTTAGAAATTAGGATGAGGTTTTGTAAACATTTGGATCGGATAAATTTCTTTAAGTGGTTAAGTGTGCGGACTCTTATCTGGGAGAACTGGGTTTGATTCCCCACTCCTCCACTTGCACCTGCTAGCATGGCCTTGGGTCAGCAATAGCTCTGGCAGATATTGTCCTTGAAAGGGCAGCTGCTGTGAGAGCCCTCTCCAGCCCCACCCACCTCACAGGGTGTCTGTTGTTGGGGAGGAAGGTAAAGGAGATTGTGAGCCGCTCTGGAGTGGAGGGTGGGATATAAATCCAATATCATCTTCTATTACTGACATAGATACATGTATCTTTCTTTATTGTATTTTGTGCCTGAAAGCACATGAGGAAGTGCAAAAGTTTTAGAAATGCAGTGCAGATCTAAGGACAAACTATGAAACAAATACAGTAAAATACAATTAATTAAAATCAACAATAGTACAACCAGGCTTTGAGGGCTTTGAGCCTAGCTGAGTGTTTAGGTAGCTTGAATTATCAGATTGCTTGTTGATTTTGAGTAGCGTTTCCAGACCCTGCCCTGTGGGCAAAAAATCCTCTACTCTGGCAGTCCTCAATTGGCTGGCAGAAGGAAGTACTAGGCATCTATCACTGGCAATATGGTGACATCAGTTCTGGCGTGCACAACAATGTTGTGACCTAAGTTCTGGCATTCACAGGCAGTGTGAGGATGCTCTGGTATTTTCACATAAACTCTATAGTGAAAACAGCCTTTAGGACTCAGTTTTCTGCTTGGAAGCCCCACATCAGCCCCTGCCAGTTGCTGGGAGGTACCTGGCAACCCTAATCCTGTGCTGTCCTCTAGAATTGCTGATGTTTACATCACTGTGGTCCCTGGCATCCTTCTTGTTGAAAAACACTAGCATAGCATAACCAGTTTTATGGATCATGAAACCAACAACATGGACAGGTTTTTTTTAAAAAAAGAAATCCTTCCAGAGATTTGCTTGTAGCTATAATAAAACAAAAAATAAAAACATAAAACACCAACATAAAAACCACCCATGAAAATGATGATAAAACTGAAATTAAGGACAAAACAGGATAATCAGAAATTTAAAGTAGTGGCTATAAAACAATAGTGTTAATAAAAAAGGCCAACGCCATGCTGGGTATTATTAGGAAGGGAATTGAAAACAAATCAGCCAGTATCATAATGCCCCTGTATAAATTGATGGTGCGGTCTCATTTGGAATACTGTGTGCAGTTCTGGTCACCGCACCTCAAAAAGGATATTATAGCATTGGAAAAAGTGCAGAAAAGGGCAACTAGAATGATTACAGGTTTGGAACACTTTCCCTGTGAAGAAAGGTTAAAATGCTTGGGGCTCTTTAGCTTGGAAAAATGTCGACTGCGGGGTGACATGATAAGAGGTTTACAAGATTATGCATGGGATGGAGAAGGTAGAGAAAGAAGTACTTTTCTCCCTTTCTCACAATACAAGAACTCGTGGGCATTCGATGAAATTGCTGAGCAGTCGGGTTAGAATGGATAAAAGGATGTACTTCTTCATCCAAAGGGTGATTAACATGTGGAATTCACTGCCACAGGAGGTGGTGGCGGCTACAAGCATAGCCAGCTTTAAGAGGGGGTTAGATAAAAATATGGAGCAGAGGTCCATCAGTGGCTATTAGCCACAGTGTGTTTGTGTGTGTGTGTGTGTGTGTGTGTGTATGTATATATGCTGGATCAGGCCAGTGGCCCATCCAGTCCAACACTCTGTATCACACAGTGGCCAAAATTTTATATATATATATATATATATATATATATATATATATATATATATATATATATATATATATATATATATATATATATATATATATATATAAAATTTTGGCCACTGTGTGATACAGAGTGTTGGACTGGATGGGCCACTGGCCTGATCCAGCATGGCTTCTCTTATGATCTTAAAAATAGCAGTATGTAGGCCAGAAAGGAACTAGCTAAATTAATGGCAGGACAGTACAGGAAGAGATGGACTTTCAAACATCGTGGTCCCAAGTCTCTTAGGCCTCTTGTGGTGTAATTAATCATTTTTGCCATGTATGAAGTCAGCTAGGTTGATTTCGGTCCATATTCTGTTTTGAAGAAGTCATGTGAATGAGCTATGACCTTTTTGCATATGTATTATTTTGAAATGGGGATGTGTTCATTTTGAAAACACTTCTTCAGATTTAATGTGCCCTCCTTCATTTTTGGTGGGGGAGGGGAAGGGGTAAAAGGAAGAAAAGTTATCATCATGTAAGGAATGTATTTATGTGTTGCAGTCTTGCTTTCCTTACATCGATACAGGTGACAGAGATGAATTTCAGAGTATAAATGTCCATTCTTCTAATGAACTACATCTGCTTATTTTGTAGATGGCAAAAGCAGTAGAGCAGGCTGAGTGGATCTATTACTGTTATTATAAAGTAGTAATACAGGTATTTTGATTAAAATGGTTTTTTTTCCTGATCATGTTTATATATATAAAATTTCTTCTAGGCTATATTTTGTTTTAGCCTTATCAGGAATGTCAAGTCTGCTCTTTATTTCTTAATTTTGTTGGAGGTAGTTTTCCAGGTGTCAGAGACTTACACGGTGATCCCTAACACTTTTAATTGAAAGGACAAGGCTGCTGAATCCCTAACAAAGACTCTTTGTCTTTAAAATGTTTAATTAGTGATTGGCGTAGAGAGCTGTTATGGCAGTCAGCCATTTTAGATATATAACAATTTTCTCTGTTTTCTCTGTGATTAATCTACTGACAGGACAGCAAGAGATAGAACGATGTTAGTGCTAAGAATTAGGGAGGGACGGTGGCTCGGTGGTAGAGCATCTGCTTGGGAAGCAGAAGGTCCCAGGTTCAATCCCTGGCATCTCCAAAAAAGGGTCCAGGCAAATAGGTGTGAAAAACCTCGGCTTGAGACCCTGGAGAGCCGCTGCCAGTCTGAGAAGACAATACTGACTTTGATGGACCAAAGGTCTGATTCAGTAGAAGGCAGCTTCATATGTTCAAGAATTGTCTGTAAGGGAGAAAAGATGAAAAGAGTAGGTAATTCTGAAAGTTTTAAGGCTAGATAGGTATGTCTTTTGGACTTTGGTTAGCTATGCAAATAGGTATGATCAATCGCTGCCTATATCCTTTTCTGTTGTGATTTCCACTTTGCGTCTGATTACTATCAGTGACCAGAAGAAAAAAAAAACTTGTGGAGATGACCTACCTGAGAAGATTAGGAAGGTGGTTGCATTTCTGTCATTCATACTGTATAAAACATAATTGTTCAGGAAGCCTTTTCTATAAAGGGAATAAGGCTGTGGTATGATGGAATGACCTCCTCTGCTTCTTGTTTTCTTGAGTCGCCTTGTTGGGCTCACCATAAGTTGGTTTCAATGACAGCACATATGTAGGCACATATGTATGCATAATGGAATGGAGGGTGACTTTATACAGTTAATAGGGTTTTACTCTATTCCACTGTTTGTTGCACATATCCTAGCCCTATTGTATTATTTGTTGGATGTTCTGTTTGACTACTTGGTCTTATGTTGTGTAATCTGTAGTCTTGAGTTTCAGCAAGAAAGGCAGGCTATAAATGAAGTAACAGATACTTTCTCTGTTGTGGCTCCATTCTTATGGAATAGTCTGCTTGATGAGGTCAGGGTCCCACTCTCGCCTTTCTGCAAACTATGCAAAATTGGATTATTCAAGAAGGCCTTTCTATACAGGTAATAGGGTCTCACTGTAAAAAATGGTTTGCAGCATTTCTGATAAATGATTAGGTACTGCAGTCTATAATTCAGTTTATAGCTTACTGTAAGTAGGATTCTTTTAGGTAATTTTTTCATGTGTTGTTTTAATACTAATGCTGTGCTTTAGTTATGTCTTTTAGATTTCTGATTGGTTCCAGACTTCTGCAATCCTAGTGCATGGTTTACTGAATGTCCCTTAAAAAAAATTGTACTGTATCCACTGTGTGTAATCCACCTTGAGTACCTGTGAGAAAGGTGGGCTATAAATAACATAAATAAATAAATATTACAGTTGTGCTACATCAATGATTGTTGAACAATATCATACAAGCATTTTCAGTGTATTGGGTATAGCAGCCTGGGAAATTTGCTCTCATCACATGCATATGTGAGTGTTTAATGGTGCATATGCATGTATTCATGTATTGCACATTTGCTGTGGGAAACACCATTTTCTTGATACATTGTAATACATGGAACTTTCCTTAGTTAATTTTGGATTATTTTTTGTTACTCTGATGGTTTTAATTAATGTGAATTACAATGGGGTGGATTGATTTAAACACATCAGTCTGATGTGTAATTACAACATTTAACATTTATATTGTAGTAAGGAACATTCAAAGCACTTTACATCAATTGTTTTACTTAAATCCTTACAATACTCCAATAAAACAGGTCACTATTATTACCCTCTTATGTTGATTCATGATGGGATGATGTGTGTGCTAAAGCCGAGAGAGTAACTTGCCTCTGACTACTTAGTACAAGCGAGATCTGCAGTGGAAACTTCCAGATTTCTTGCCCAGTCTCTTAATTACTGTGCATCAGGATCATGGAAGACTATATCCACTGATAAGTTATTTATTTACAACATTTCTGTGCTACCTCTCCATGAAACCTGCTTGAGATGGTTTACAAGTAAAACATGATAAAAAACATGAAAAGTTTAAAGTAGTTACAAACTATTAACACAGCATCCAGCATTAAAATGATGTATTAATATTATATTGCTACGAGTTTGCTTGATGGAAATTTTCTTAATACATACTATTTAAACTTTAATGTTGAAAATAAAAAGGAATTTTTAGATGAAGGGCAGGGCAGAATATTGGGCAGAATTAGTGATAGCTAGACAGTGTTTGTGCGGAAACACTTTGTGGGGGCAGTCTGTAACTTGACATTGATGGATAGCCAAAACAGTCAGTTTTAGTAGACTTTCTGATAACACAGAGTACTAATTTTAAGCTTAAAAGTTTTCATTTAATAAAACATTTTAAGTATGTGCTGCCTCTTCTATATGCTGAAAACATGACTTTCATACAGAAAATAGTTTTAATTCTTAGTTCTCTAGAGTAGCAATGTTTTGGTAAAACTTGACAATCACACAGAACTGCAATTGATTAAAAACCACACATTTCTATTCAGGCTGCACTAGCTTTTCTAAATATACTATCTGGTTGCGTTCCCTTGTGATGCGGAGCCAAACATGATGTGTACAGAAAGATAATGTAACTGTTCTTTAAAAAGTAATAAATCATATCCACAGGCGTAGCTATTTATTTAACATACATCTTGTTTGTTTACTTGAGAGAATTGTTTTATCACATCATTCCTCAAGTTTAGCAGCAACTTTAAAAAATTACATTTATTTGTTCAAAATATGCTGACTACAATAAATGTTTCTTTAAAGATACTTATCTGGAAAGAGAATAAAATATTTGTACTTCACAAAATGTATTCAGAATCTTAATTGTATTGTCATGCTGTTGTGGATCCAGTGATTACAGATGCTTGTATGAATTTCCTAAAGATACCGAACCATTCAACAGATGGATCTGAGAATTGTACGTTATGATGATCATGGAATAAAATATCACATTAGCCTTGTTCTAATTTTGTATAAGAGAGCATGTAAATGTACTATGTTCTTTAGAAAGCAGTTTTTAAGTGCTTTTATATACTAAATCAACATGCAGAAGACTCTGCTTTGAGTATAATCCTTTTCCTTGCATGGATAAAGAAGGCAAGGCTATGCTGGCTACCGTTGCCTCTAGTGAGAATCTCTGGTTTATGACAGGACTGGTGGGCTGGTTGAGGAGTTTGTGCCTTGCTGTCTCTGGTGCACACAGTTACAACAGATTTTTCTTTTTTTGTAACCTTTTCCTCATCCTAAACTGACATATTCTATTTTTTCCATTTAAATATGTCATTTTACCAACCTTTCTCACTCCTTGCCTACCTTTGTCAGTCATCTGAGGTACAACAATTATCTGAAAATTTAAAAAGAGCCAACATTTTAAATTTTAAAAAATATGAAAACTTTTGTGGTAGGCTGTGGGGAATGAACATTTCTTGCTGTAAGGTAATGATGTAAATATGCTTGTTTTTGCTAAGTGATAAAATATGATTTTATATTTTGCTGATGAATGTTTCTCACGCACACACATACATACTCCCCCCCCCCTATTTCCTAATTACCTAGATTGTCTTTGAATTAAGTTTTGTTGTTTCAAACAATGGTGGGGAGGCATGTATATATGAAGCTGTTTTATACCGAATCATGTCTTTAGTCTGTCTAATGCAGTATGCCTACATTTACTGACAGCAGCTGTCCAAGTCCCCAGGTAAATACCCTCTCGATTCCTGCTTTCCCTTTTAACTGGAGATGCCAGAAACTGAATTCTAAGATTTTCTGCATACTGTGACCCATACCAAGTGGCGTAATGGCAGTAAAACTGATCTGACATTCAGCTCATACACATCATGCACTATACTGGTTGTCCATTAGTTGTTTTAAAAAGTTGTGATGTCAAGAAATGTTCTGAGGAAGCTCTGAACATCTGCCACAGAACCCAAATGCATTGCAGACTGTACTGGAACATGTTCCAGGTCATGCACTCAGTTCATGGAGGGTGCTAGCTTGCAGTTGTAAATATATTGCATTTTTCTACAGCCATGCGTTGCAGGAGAAAATTTGTAAGAATGGATTTGCTGTCCATCAGCAAATTTTGATCTTACTGAAGAACACTTGCTAAATGTCATAGGAACTCCAAGATTTCTTGAATAAGCTTTGAAAACAAAGTGTTTAATTCAATTCAATTTTTTTTATTACGGTCCATGAGCAAATACACAGTACAATGCAGACCAACAACACCCCCAGAAAAATTGTAAAAATCTAGAGGGACCTAAAAAGGTAAAACATATGATATAAAAAATACAGATAAAAATTAAAAGATTATACAGCTCCAGTAAAATATTAACTAGAATACACTGATTAACATTTGTTTCAGTTTCAGTAGCATTTATGGTAGTATATAGAGTACTCAGGGATTAGGATAAAGTAAAAGACAAGCTTGGGAATATTCAAAAATAATTAAAAAACAGACAGTTTAAGAACATAAGAGAAGCCATGTTAGATCAGGCCAATGGCCCATCCAGTCCAACATTCTGTGTCACACAGCGGCCAAATATACACACCCACACCCACACACACACTGTGGCTAATAGCCACTGATGGACCTGTGTTCCATATTTTTATCTAAACCCCTCTTGAAGGTGGCTATGCTTGTGGCCGCCACCACCTCCTGTGGCAGTGAATTCCACATGTTAATCTCCCTTTGGGTGAAGAAGTACTTCCTTTTATCCGTTTTAACCTGTCTGCTCAGCAATTTCATCGAATGCCCATGAGTTCTTGTATTGTGAGAAAGGGAGAAAAGTACTTCTTTCTCTACTTTCTCCATCCCATGCATTATCTTGTAAACCTCTATCATGTCACCCCTCAGTCGACGTTTCTCCAAGCTAAAGAGCCCTAAGCGTTTCAACCTTTCTTCATAGGGAAGGTGTTCCAGCCCTTTAATCATTCTAGTTGCCCTTTTCTGAATTTTCTCCAATGCTATAATATCCTTTTTGAGGTGCGGCGACCAGAACTGCACACAGTACTCCAAATGAGACCGCACCATCGATTTATACAGGGGCATTATGATACTGGCTGATTTGTTTTCAATTCCCTTCCAAATAATACCCAGCATGGCGTTGGCCTTTTTTATTGCAAACGCACACTGTCCTGACATTTTCAGTGAATTATCTACCACGACCCCAAGATCTCTCTCATGGTCAGTCTCTGCCAGTTCACACCCCATCAACTTGTATTTGTAGCTGGGATTCTTGGCCCCAATGTGCATTACTTTGCACTTGGCCACATTGAACCGCATTTGCCACGTTGACACCCACTCACCCAGCCTCAACAGATCCCTTTGGAGTTCCTCACAATCCTCTCTGGTTCTCACCACCCTGAACAATTTAGTGTCATCCACAAATTTGGCACTTCACTGCTCACTCCCAACCGAGCCCTGCGGCACCCCACTGCTTACCGTCCTCCGCTGCGAAGACTGCCCATTTATACTCACTCTCTGCTTCCTATTACTCAGCCAGTTTTTGATCCACAAGAGGACCTATCCTTTTACTCCATGACTCTCAAGCTTTCTAAGGAGCCTTTGATGAGGAACTTTATCAAAAGCTTTCTGGAAGTCAAGGTAAACAACATCTATCGGGTCTCCTTTGTCCAAATGTTTGTTCACCCCCTCAAAGAAATGTAACAGGTTAGTGAGGCAAGATCTTCCCCTACAGAACCCATGCTGAGTCTTCCTCAATAACCCGTGTTCATCAATGTGCCTACTCCGCAGGGCCTGCAAGACAGCCCTCTTCCGGCAGGCCTATAACACCTAACTGATATTTTGGATGGAACATCTTTGGATGGAACAAAATGCTCTTATAGACCGCTGCCTTTATTTTATCTTGTTTTATTAACTATGCTTTTATTGTATCTGTAAATGTTTTAAATGGAATTGTATGAATCATTGTGTTGTGAGCCGCCCTGAGACACTTCGGTGAGAAGGGCGGGATATAAGTCCATCAAATAAAAATAAAAATAAAAATAAATACTCATTCTGTCCTTGATAATGGTTTCTACCAACTTTCCCGGTATTGAAGTCAGACTGACTGGCCTGTAATTTCCCGGATCTCCTCTGGAACCCTTTTTAAAGATGGGGGTGACATTTGCTACCTTCCAGTCCTCAGGAACAGAGGCAGATTTCAATGAAAGATTACAGATTTTTGTTAGAAGATCCACAAGTTCAACTTTGAGTTCTCCCTCAGAGGTTGTCGGACATCTCTGTGGGTTATTCCTACTGTTCCTTCAGGGAGGCAGGAACACTTTTTTCACCTTCCTGTTGGCGCCTTCGGAATAACCCCGCCCTCAGTTTTGTTCCTGCCTCTACAGGGAGCAGAAGCACAAGGCTAGGCTCAGCCTTTTTTCTCTGTTTCTTTTTCTAAATTTCCTTCCATATCTCTCTTTTCCACATCTATTTGCCCCTCCTTTCCTTCTGCCTTTTACTGGCCAAGACTTCTGAGGAAACTTACCCGGGTCGTTCAGAATGGCCTGCAATAGGGACGGTTTCCTATCTGACGAGGAGGGAGAGTCGTGCGCCGCGCTTCTAGCAGCGCCGACTCACGCCGAAGGAGCCGACTTGCCTTTGCAGCTTGTTCGCGCCCTTCCCGACGCGGCCGCAGAAGACTCAGCTGCTAGCGCCAAGAAACGGCGCGTAATGCAGGCCCCGGCTACGCTCCTCGAGGCGGCAGAAAGCAGCGGCGGCCATTTTGGAAGTGCAGAGCGTCGCTCTCACACCTTCCACCCCCCAATAGCAGGCACTCCGGAGGATCGGAACTACCTGCACACGCACATCGACGGCTTCCAGGCTGGGGCTAACGTACAAATGGGCAACCCTCTGAACCCAGAGGCTATGCTGTTTATTAGAAGAGCCATGCAGGAAGAAATGGGCTCCTTTTGCGCCCGTATGGGGCTTCTCCCTCAGGGTCCAACCCTTTCTTCAGAGCTTCCCCATTCCTTCTCCTGGCCCACCAAGGCAGCGTGGAAGGCCCCAGTGCAGTCTTCCCAGTCCCTATCCTTTGAGCCTGAGTCTATGGCATCTGGCTCTGACCAGGAAGACAGGGAAGAGGGGGAATGTTTCTCTGAGGAGGAACAGGAGGAGGTCAAAATTCCTGAGCAGGCTAGTCGTTTCTTCCGTCAGGAAGATTACCAGTTTCTACTGGCCAAAACGCTGTCGGCTTTAGAAATTCAGGAGGGGCCCATAGACGAGGAAGCTAAGGTGGCTAAGTCTAAGAAGTTTAAGTCTAGAACCAGCGGAAATTCTGAGTTCTTGCCCAGGGGGGAAACGTCTGAACAAGTCTTCCCTTTTCCAGAATACTTTGAAAAACAGGTTAGAACAGAATGGGAAAAACCAGCTTCTCTTAAGCAGGTTCCTCACTTAGTGAAGAAGTTATATGCCCTGCCTGCTTATACCAACGAGTTGTTACAAGCTCCAACTGTGGACGGACCAGTAGCAGCTCTACAGTCCTCGGGACTGGTTTCAGAGGATGGCCAGGGTTCTCTTAGAGATCCCCTGGACAAAAAAGCTGAGGCGACCTTGAAAAGGTTGTATGAATCTATGGCCATGATAGTCAAGGCGTCCTCTGCGGCCTCCCTGGTTTCCAGGGCATCCATCGTCTGGGTACGCAAGTTAATCCAGATGTTACCAGAGGATAACAGACGTATGTTAGAAGGTGCCTCACGCATCCTTAAGGCAGCGTCATTTACAGCTGATGCTATGTTAGATATTCTAACATTTGCTTCCAGGATCATGGCCTCTACCACTGTGACTAGACGCCTTCTGTGGCTTAGGGCCTGGCAGGCTGACTTCCTAAGTCCACGGTGGCAGCTTATCCTTTTCAGGGGGACCGTCTCTTCGGGGACGTTTTGGACAAGATCCTGGTAGAGACTAGGGATAAAAAGAAGGCCATGCCCAAATCCATTAGGAGGAATGAAAAGAGGGGCCCTCAGTCCTTTCGGACCCAACATTCTTTGGCCAGATATCGCTCTGAATCCAAAAAGTTTAATTGGGAAACACCAAAGAGCTCCTTCAAAAGAGGTTCATTCGGCTCCAAATTCAATCGCAATAACTTCTCCAAGATGGACAAGCCTGACAGAGAGGCCAAGTCCAAGCAGGCATGACTACAGTCACTTATCGGTGGGAGCTCGACTACTCCACTTTGCAGAGACCTGGGAGGCCTCCCAGGCAGACCAATGGTCTTTAGAAATCGTGCAAGAGGGGTATTCAATAGAGTTCCATCGCATTCCACCAGACAGATTTGTCAGGTCTCCTACCCCCAAACAGACACACAAGCTTCTCATCACCACAAAAGCGATACAACATCTCATCGACATTCGAGCAGTCGAGCCGGTCCCAGGGTTGGAGAGAGGGGAAGGGAGTGTATTCCATCCTTTTCATCATACCCAAGAAGAATGGAGACTGGAGGGCCATCTTGGATCTCAAGTTTCTAAATCGCTACGTCAAAGTACGTCACTTCAGGATGGAAACTTTGAGATTCATTATGGACTCTCTCTTGACAGGGGAGTACCTCACTTCCATAGACCTCACCGAAGCTTATCTGCATATACCTATCCACCCTTCCCATCGTCGATTCCTAAGGTTCGTGGTACTCAATCAACACTACCAATACAGGGCCTTACCTTTCGGTCTGTCAACAGCGCCCAGAGTTTTCTCCAAGATGTTAATACATCCGATAGCCCAGCTGAGAAAGCAGGGGATCCACATTCACCCCTATCTGGACGACCTCCTGGTCAGATCCAGCAGCAAAGAGAAATCTCTTCAGGGTACATCCCTGGCAATTCAGTGCCTTCAGTCACACGGGTTCCTGGTGAACACAGAAAAGAGTTCACTTCACCCGACACAGAGACTGGAACATCTAGGTGCAATGATCGACTCCACCTGCAATTCGCTGTTTCTGCCTCTGACAAGGCCAGGTCCATCAGGGATTTGGCTACCAAGGTCATCCAGAGCAAATCAGCACCACTGATGTTGCTTGCCAAACTAATGGGACTTTTGATATCGACCATAGACATGGTTCAATGGGCTAGATTCCACTCCAGACCTCTTCAATTGTTCCTACGACCATTTCAACTTCAGATAATGGAGAGAAGGGTCTTAAATCTGTTAATTCCTTTAAAGGTCAAGAGGAGTCTGCTATGGTGGACGGATCTGTCTCACCTTCGCCAGGGCAAATTGTTCCATCCTCCTTCTTTCCTAGAGCTGTTCACGGACGCCAGCCTGGGAGGCCTCTCTTCAGGACAAACCAGTCCAAGGCAGGTGGTCACACACCGAGAGTCTACTCCCCATCAATCTTCTGGAAATCAGAGCCATACGCCTAGCTCTGGTGGCCTTCAAGACCCAAGTGTTCCAGAAGCATGTCCTTGTCAGAACGGACAACATCACAGCCAAGGCGTATCTGAACAACCAGGGGGGTTCCAGATCCTCGCAATTGCACTGGGAAGCATCAAGGATTCTGACATGGGCAGAAAAGAATCTGGCCTCTCTCAGGGCGGAACACATCAGAGGCCAGGACAACATACAGGCAGACTGGTTAAGCAGACAGGAAATCTGCGAGGGCGAGTGGGCCCTCAGCTCAGACATATTCGATCTCATCTGCCAGCGTTGGGGTCAACCAGAGGTGGATCTGTTCGCTTCAGAAACAAACTCCCAGTTACCAAGGTACTTCACAAGGTTCTCCATCCAGAAGCGGAACAGACAGATGCCCTGTCAGCCACCTGGCCTCCAGGTCTCTTGTATGCGTTTCCTCTGGTCCCTCTCATTTCTCGAGTTCTGCGGAGGGTGAGAGTGCTTCAGGCGGAAATCATCATGGTAGCTCCCTATTGGCCACGACGTCCGTGGTTCTCAATGTTGACAGAGCTATCAATAGACCTCCCGATGTCGCTACCAGTTTCTCCCGAAATGCTCCATCAGGGTCCGGTGTGGCACCCCGACCCGGAGTGGTTTCATCTGACCGCGTGGAGATTGAGCGGGAGACATTCAGAAGTCTAGGTTACTCACCGGAGGTGACGGATACTATGCTAGCGTCAAGAAGACCCTCCACAGTCCGCATATACAACACTACCTGGAAGGCCTTTGTCCGGTGGTGTCGTAGAAAAAAGGTTTCCTCGCTTAATCCCTCAGTGGCGGAGATACTAGCATTCCTACAGGAGGGACTAGAGGCCAAGTTAAAACCAGCTACGTTAAGAAGACAGATAGCTGCCCTGTCCACGGTTTTACCGGTCGTGGGAGGATACAGACTATCTCAACATCCTCACATTCAGTTGTTTTTGCAGGGGGCAAACTTGAAGTCTCCTCCGACGGTCCATCGTTTTCCATCTTGACGGCTCCATACCGTTTTATTAGCGCTTACTAAGAAACCATTTGAACCTCTTCGAGAAGTGGGCTTAAAATGGGTACGAATGAAAACTCTCTTTTTAGTAGCCATTACATCGGCTTGTCGGGTTTCAGAACTGGGGGCCCTCTCAGTGAAAACGGGTCTTTGCGTGTTTCACAAAGAAAAGGTGGTTTTGCGCACAGACCCCTCTTTCATTCCCAAGGCTGCTTCTAGGTTCCACCGATCACAAGAAATCTATTTACCCACCTTTTGTCCAGATCCCAAACACCCAAAGGAGGTAGTCTGGCATACTCTAGATGTGCGCAGAGCCTTGAAGATTTTCATTCTAAGATCGGAGTCAATTAGAAAAACTGACTATATGTTCATTAACATTTCTCCTCCTAGAGCTGGAGACAAGATGTCTAATTCTTCAATTAGTACAGTTTTGAAGGCCTGCATTAGCGAAGCTTATAGGGCATCAGGGTTACAGGTACCTGGAGGAATCACGGCACATTCACTTAGGAGTGCCTCCACAAACGCGGCACTGCTGAATAGGGCTTCAGTCGAAGAGGTGTGTAGAGCTGCTACTTGGTCCTCTCCGTCTACATTCATAAGGCATTATAAGATACATTCCATGGCATCAGCAGATGCAGCATTTGGAAGAAAGGTATTGCAACATGTCCTGGGGGAGGTCAGCGATGAAGACCCACCCGATTATAAGGGGACTGCTCTGGTAGGTCCCACAGAGATGTCCGACAACCTCTGAGGGAGAACGGCCCATTGGACTTACCGTGAGGGGTCCTTCTCCTCAGAGGTTCGGAGGACATCTCGCCACTCCCAGGTTCATTTCATCGCTTAGGTTTCTTTCTACAGCCTATCTCCCTTGTACTGTGATTCTTTCAGTATTATTGGAGTTCACGTTTACAGTTTGCATTTTAGTATGAGTTGTTAGTATGTTTATAGTCCTTCTAGTTAGAGGGAAGACGATACTGCTTTCGGAGTCCCACAACTGAGGGCGGGGTTATTCCGAAGGCGCCAACAGGAAGGTGAAAAAAGTGTTCCTGCCTCCCTGAAGGAACAGTAGGAATAACCCACAGAGATGTCCTCCGAACCTCTGAGGAGAAGGACCCCTCACGGTAAGTCCAATGGGCTGTTCTTTCAGAACTCTCGGATGTATGCCATCCGGACCCGGTGACTTATTAGTTTTTAATTTGTCTATTAGTTGTAGGACCTCCTCTATTGTTTCAAGATCCCTTTGTTACATAATCCTCACGAATTCTCCTAGCCGCCACCAAAAATTTGGCACAATTAGATGTAAATTGGGGGTTAGAATCTGAGAACAGCATATTTCTGATTTTATAATCAGAGAACCCCAGGCATCCTTCAAACAGAGAATAGATGTACCTGGCACGTATGCCTAAGTAAAGGCCACACCCAAGCAACACATGGTCATTTGTTTTCACTTTATCTGCACCACAAGGGAAGACACGCTCAGCCATAGGCACCTTTTTAAAGCGGCTCTCGACGACTGCTTAAGGAAAGATATTGCAGCAGGCCATAGAAAAGGCCCTTCTGTGGGATGGTATTGCTAGATTTGAGAGATAGGAGGCTGGAGCTAGCACATATCTCCTTTGTGAGGGAGCTAAATAATCTGAGACCTTGGCAATGTCATTCTGTCTCTCAATGTCTTGTAATCTCTGTTTGACTATGTCCCTGGCTTGGTCCAGGGCCATTATCTGGAGAGATTCAGATGAAAAGCCAAGCATAGACAATTTCTGATGAATGGCTCTAGCCCAAGAGGAACAATATCTACCCTTTAAAATTAGCGATGTGATATTCATGGGGCAATGGCTGAGATTGAGCCAAGTGGTGATTGAAAGTAGGCTCACCCTAGCCTCTATCCTTAGCAAGCCGGTTTCCAAGCGTAGTACTGCATTGGAAATGCAGGTTGGAAAGTGGAAAATGGCTGTCAAGAATTTGGACTGAATTTTCTCAAAAGGATCGAAGCTTGATAAGGTTGGACATGACATGGTTCCATAAGTGAGTTGAGATATTGTTTTGGCCAAGTACAGTTTTAATGCAACTGGTATAAAATGCCCCCCTTTTGTAAGAAAAAACCTAATGATGGCCTGGGTCGATTTACGACCAGAGTTGGCAGCATATTCGTGATGAGCCTTCTTTGACCCTGAGGACTGAATCATGACCCCCAGATATTTGTAAATTGCTACCTGTTGTAAACTATGGCCATTTATACTCCATCTCCTTAGCCTGGGTTTTGGACCGAAAGCCATTACTTTTGTTTTCTGATAATTAATCTCTAGAAGGTTATGGTCACAATAACGACCAAATTGTACTAATGCCCTTCTAGGGCTTACTGGAGTTCTAGACAACAAGACTGTATCATCTGCATAGAGTAGGGTTACCATTTGCCTATTGGCCAAGGAGGGGGGGGATGAGTATCGACTAGATGAAGATTGCTGATCATATCGTTAATAAAGATGGCAAAAAGGGAAGGGGCCAGGACGCAGCCTTCCTTGACTCCTTTCAGTGATGGGATAGGGTCAGTAAGGAGACCTTGCTTATTACACCTGACCCTGATAGACATGTTGGTATATAATGCCTGGATCAGGAATAAAAGTCTCCTGTCAATTGAGGTGGCACTTATCTTCTCCCATAATTTCTGTCTGCGAATGGAGTCAAAAGCAGATTTTAGGTAGATAAAGGCTGCATAAAGAGAGACCGTTCTACTGGTTGCATATTTGTCAATCAAATGGGATAGGATCAAATTATGTCCCAACGTGGATCATCTTTCCCTAAACCCAGCCTGCTCATCTACCAAATACATTTCCTGAATCAGCCAGCACTGCAATTTCTCTAAGAGATGACTAGCGTATAATTTGCCCAAAATACTCAGGAGGCTAATTGGCCTATAATTGGCTGGATCATCCTTCTGCCTGGACTTGAAAAAAGGGATGATGATAGCCTTTCTCCAGACCGCAGGAATATCCCTTGTTGAATCAATATATGTGAACAGTGGGACCAAGAAAGAGGCCCACCAGTCAATATTATCTTTCAATAGATCTGGGGGTATGAAATCTGGGCCTGGAGCTTTGCCTCTCTTGAGTTTGCTGATCAGAGATCTGACTTTTCCAACCGTCACTGGAGGCCAAGGTGGCAGGTCTGAAAGGGCCTCATGAATCAGGGGAACTGCAGAATGGTGGGGATCAGAATACAGCTCTTGAAAGAATGATTGGGGGGTAACAAAAGAGTCAATGGGGGAGGTATCTTTGTAGGAGTGACTCGAGATCAATTTCCAAAACCCTGTCGAGATCTTCTCCTTGGATGACTGTATAATGCTATTCCACAGCACTTTCACAGCCTCACGCTTCTTTGTGGCAATCAGTTCTTTATAAAACTTCTTAGAACGTGAGAGATGGTGTTTTGTACACAGAGTATCAAGGCCCATGGAATTCTTATATGCATGATATGCTATTTTTAGATCTCTTCTTGCTTGCTTGCATTCTTTATCGAATCAGGGCTTGGAGACGTTTTTGAATCTACAATGTTGAACAGAAGCATCTTGGACCAATAATGGTTTTATGAGTTGGAGGAGATGATCGAAGGGGATCAAAGGGTTCATTGAATTTGTTTAAGAGATCTGCACACTCCCAATAACTTAAGCTTGTTTTCAGTTTATTTTTGTGCCCATCTTTTTTATTCCAAAAATTCAAGTGATAACATATTTCTGACAATAATAATCTATGTATGTTTTAGAATAAAGAAGCATTATAAAATTGTATTTTCATCAAGGCGCAGTCTTCTCAAGAGTTTTTCCATTGACTGTGTTGAGAAATACAGCCTTAATGTGATATATTACTTAGATTAGCTGAAAATGCTGGATCACATTTTTCTTTTGTTTTCAGTTGGGTGCTTATAATCAGATCACATCTGCAATTTCCATAAAATGTTTAATTATATTGAAAAACTTTTCACACCTTCACTGCTTTGAATTCATTGCTGTATATGAAGTTGATGAATGTGAAACCTTTAATGGTTAACTTATAAAACTATTTCTTAAAAAAAAAAACTAAACCAGAAATCAAGGATATTCTACTCACATACATAACTCTTCAAAGAGCTGGAAATGTTCTACTAACCAGGGGTAGGGAACATTGGTTCTCCAGATGCTTTTTGCCTACAACTCCCATCAGCCCCAGCCAGCATGGCCAATGGCTGGGGCTGATGGGAGTTGTAGACAAAAAACATCTGGAGAGCCAACGTTCCCTACCCCTGTACTAAACCAAGTTTTTAGAGAGAGGTGTTTTTTTTTACATGAAAGTATTTGTTACCTCTCACTCACTTTTGATATTTCTAGCTTCTCCCCTGTTGTTATGCTTGTTTGCATACAAAATACATGAATATCTGCTAAGAAAATGGGATAAGAACTTAAGAAGAGACCTAGTGGATCAGATCAATGGTCCATCTAGTCTAACTTACTGTATCAATCAGTTGTTTTGGTGGGCCAGCAAACAAGGCATAAAGGCCAAAATCTTCCCCTGATGCTTTCTGTTAGCATTGGTATTCAGAGGTTTTCTGACTCTGTATATGAAGTAGTGTTGCCAGGTCCAACTCAAGAAATATCTGGGGACTTTGGGGGTGGAGCTAGGAACAAGAATGTAAAAAGCATGATTGAACTCTGAAGAGAGTCCTGGCAATCACATTTTTAAAGGGATTGCATACCTTTTAAATGCCTTCCCTCCATGTGGAAATACCGTATTTTTCGGACTATAAGACGCACTTTTCCGCCCCAAAAAAGTTGGGGGGGGGGAGTGTGTGCGTCTTATAGTCCGAAGGTACGTACCTTCGGGGGGGGGGATCTGCTGCCTCTTCCTCCGATCCGGCGCTTCCCCGCGCCTGCCTGGCTCCATCTTCTTCAGGCAAGCGCTGGGATCGCTCCACATGGCCCCAGCGCTTTGCAAGCGCCGGCTGTGGAGGGGGCAGCGTGCTTCCTACTTGCCTGTGTCCCTGCCTTCAGCTGTGATGTTTAAAGCAAGTGCTGGGATCACTCCCTCCCCCCTCCGATCCCAGTGCTTGCTTTAAACATCACAGCTGAAGGCAGGAGCACAGGCAAGTAGAAAGCACCCGCCCCCTCTGCAAACGCAGCACTTTGCGAGCGCCGGCTGTGGCGAGGGCAGCGTGCTTCCTACTTTCCTGTGTGCCTGCCTTCAGCTGTGATGTTTAAAGCAAGTGCTGGGATCGCTCCCTCCTGAGGGCAGAAGCCGTTCACCAGGAGGAGATGGCGCAGAGCCACCCAGAGGAGGAGGAGATGCACCAGCTACGCCGCCCACCCGGGACGGGACCAAGAGCGACACAGCGGCCACGAGCAACGGAGAAGCCAACCAGCACCAAGTGCGCAAGCTGCGGGGACCCGCACGAGCGTCGGGACTGTCCCTATTGCAACGTGGACTGCAGAAACTGTGGAAAAATGGGCCACATTGCGTGGGCTTGCTGGGCCAAGGCCGGCCGCAGATGCCAGTCCACCAACCAAGACTCAACCGAGGACTACTTGACCTCCTCGACCAACCTGCAGGTGATGGGTCACGCGGACACCCTCAGTCGCCTTCCGCTGCCCTCCATGGATTTGGACCCAGCCCCAGCCCACCATGTGATGCTCATTGAAACACTACCAGAGAGACCCCTACATGCCGCCGAGGTAGCGAAGGCCACGGGGTGGGACAAAATACTCGCGCAGGTTCTCGACTGGATGGGGAGGGGATGGCCCGAGGGAAAACAGGCCGAAGAATTCAGGGCCTTCACATCTTGCAGGGAAGAACTCTTCTCGCACAAGGGGGTCTTCTCTGGGGAAGCAGGGTGATAGTTCCCCCCCCATTGCAGAAGCAAGTGCTGGAGGCCCTACACGAGACGCATCCAGGTATTGCCCAGCAATACCCCCGACAAGGTCAAGGTATCGATCAGGATCGAGGGAAACCTTTGACTGATGGAATTGGACTCGGACTCCTCCATCTCCATAATTTTGGAGGAGTCCCTAAGAAAACTGTGCCCACGTGGCCGGCCTAGGCTGCGACTGGCTGGTTTCATACTATGGGACTTCCAAAAGAACCCCGTAGAGATCCTGGGATGGGCCACGGTGAGGGTGGAGTTTAAAAGCTTTAGGGGGAACCTGGATATGCTGATGGTCAAAAGCTCACCACTCTGCTGGGCCTGGCCTGGTTTCGTCCATTGGGGATTCAGATTGTGGGGGTGCAGCAGTTGGGGACGCAAGGTTTGAGCATGTGTGCAGGGAATTTCCGAAGGTGTTTGATGGGGCCCTAGGGTGCTACAAGGGTCCTCCCATATCTTTACCCCTCGACCCCCACACCGGCCGATACGTCTAAAGGCCAGGCGGGTTCCATTTGCTCTGAAGCCCAAAATTGAAGCAGAGCTGGACCGCCTCACAGCCCAGGGAGTGCTAGAACTGGTTTCATACACCACATGGGAAACCCCGATAGTAACCCCGGTGAAGCCTAATGGGGACGTGCGCATATGCGCTGACTACAAGTGCACCATAAACAAGGCACTACAAGATAACCCCTACCCCGTCCCAGTAGTCAGTCACGTTTTGGCAGCCCTGGTGGGGTCAAAGATTTTTGGGAAGCTGGACTTGGCCCAAGCGTACCAGCAGCTCCCAGTGGACGCCGAGATGGCGGAAGCCCAGACCATAGTGACCCACAGGGGGGCTTTCAGAGTGCAACGGTTACAATTTGGGGTGAGTGTGGCTCCGGGGTTTTTTCAGAGCCTGATGGATTCTCTCCTCAAAGGGATCCCCGGGGTGCAACCGTTTTTTGACGACGTTCTGATCGCCGTACCAGACGCGGAGGAGTTCAACCGGCTGCGAGAGGTCCTCCGCAGATTCCAGGCAGCCGGACTGAAAGTTAAGTGGGAAAAATGTTCCCTCGGGGTGCCGAGGGTGGAGTTCTTGGGGTTTGCGGTGGATGCAGCAGGGATCCACCCGATGGCGGACAAAACCAAGGCCATTGTGGAGGCCTCGGCCCCCATGTGCAGGGCGGAGCTACAAAGTTTCTTGGGGTTATTAAATTTTTATCATTCGTTCTTGTCCCACAAAGCAGCCTTAGCAGAACCCCTACATAGGCTCTTAGATAAAAACGCCCCGTGCGTCTGGGGAAAGAAGCAGGCAGCCGCCTTTCAAGCGGTCACGGAGCTCCTAGTATCCAATAACGTGTTCCACCATTTTGATGAAGCCCTGCCGGTGGTTTTAGCGTGCGATGCGTCACCATACGGGGTGGGCGCTGTCCTGGGTCACAAACTCCCGGACGGGAGGGAGGTCCCGATAGCATATTACTCCAGAACCCTGACCCCCGCAGAGCGCAACTATGCCCAGATCGATGAGGCCTTGGCAATCGTGGCGGGGGTGCATAAATTTAATGACTACCTGTACGGTAGATGTTTTACGATCACCACAGATCACAAGCTGCTCCTGGGACTCCTCGCCCCAGACCGCCAGACGCCACAGATTCTGTCACAGCGCGTCCTGCGCTGGAATCAGTTCCTGAACTCCTACTCATATGCCCAGGTCCACTGCCCGGGCAAGGTGATGGGTCACGCGGACGCCCTCAGTCGCCTTCCGCTGCCCACCATGGATTTGGACCCAGCCCCAGCCCACCATGTGATGCTCATTGAAACACTACCAGAGAGACCCCTACATGCCGCCGAGGTAGCGAAGGCCACGGGGTGGGACAAAATACTCGTGCAGGTTCTCGACTGGATGGGGAGGGGATGGCCCGAGGGAAAACAGGCCGAAGAATTCAGGGCCTTCACATCTCACAGGGAAGAACTCTTCTCGCACAAGGGGTGTCTTTTCTGGGGAAGCAGGGTGATAGTTCCCCCCCATTGCAGAAGCAAGTGCTGGAGGCCCTAAACAAGACGCATCCCGGGATTGTACGGATGAAGGCCCTAGCGCGCAGTTATGTATGGTGGCCAGGAATGGACGAAGAGATCGAGGGGTGGGTTCGAAGGTGCCAAGCCTGCCAGGATTCCCGTCCCGAACCACCCAGTGCCTCGGTCCACCGCTGGGAAGCCAATAGGAGGCCGTGGTCTAGGTTACATATTGACTTCGCGGGGCCTTTTCAGGGCCAAACATTCTTCATTCTAGTGGACGCTTACACCAAGTGGTTGGAAGTTATCCTGGTAGCCTCCACCTCTATAGTGGCGGTGGTCCAAGCGTTGCGCAGGGTCCTCTGCACACACGGGATTCCTGACACCATCGTCTCGGATAACGGGACCGTGTTCACCTTCCGGGAATTCCGGGAGTTCTTGCAGAGATACCTATTAAAACACATACGGTCCGCCCCCTTCCATCCGGCCACCAACAGCCAAGCAGAGCGGATGGTACGCACCACTAAAGAGGCCCTGGGACGCATAGTACAGGGCGACTGGGACCACCGCTTGGCCGCCTTCCTATTTGACAATAGAATCACCCCCAGCCCAGTCACAGGGGTGAGCCCAGCAGAGTTGTTAATGGGGAGGAAGCTGATCACTAGGCTGGACCGGTTGCATCGTGACCGGGCCACCGATCTCCGTAGCTCTCCCGAAATCAGGGAAGCGGCTAGGGGGTTCTTTCGGGGGGATCCGATATACGCCAGGAACTATGCTTGTGGTCTCGAGTGGGTAGCGGGTCGGGTGCTGCGTGTGACGGGGTCCCGCCACTACAACGTCTCACCGGAGGGGGGGCAAATTCTGCGGAGGCATATAGATCCGATGCGCCGCCGCACTTTGCCAGAAGAGCCGGCTGCAGTACGGAACGAGGAGGAACCAGCAGCTGCCCCGCCGTGGAGAGCTACCCCGCCCCTGCCGACAGCTCCGACCGAGCGGGCAGAAGGGCCACACCGGAGCGGGGGCGAAACCCCAAGAGTAGGGACACCAGCAGAGCAGCAGGGTGCAGACAACCATAGGCCGGCGGTACTCCCTAGCAGGGAAACTGCTGCCCCGTCCGCTGCAGCAGCCGCAGCCCCGGTGACCACTCCTACTCCACAAATAACCCCAAGGAGGTCGACCAGGGAATGCAAGGCCCCCGCTTACTTGCAAGACTATGTGTCTTGAACTAGGGGGGAGGAGTGTTATGTCTTGAAACATAAGCTGATGTACCGCATGGCGATCGCTACAGAGGCGACCCCGCGGGTCCCCGGATGTAGCTCACCAGACGCCCCGCCCATCAAAATCTGTGGCGGGAAGGTTGGCTGACCAGGATTGGACTGGTCAGACGGGGGGGGGGCAGTTCCGGGTAATGTATATAAGCGGGACCCGGCCTGCGTGTTCTCTCTCTTGTAATGGACTACTGAATAAAGGATGTTGCCTTCAACCCGTCTCGCAACTCAGTACATTAAACTTTACTAGTTATTTTCACATGTTTATCATTTTTTGCATGAACATTATGATAGAATCTGCTGCTACTAGTGTTACATTTGATACGTTCTGCTTGTATGACTATAAAAATTGTTTCTCTGTGCAATCACATTTTGGCATGGTCTAGTTGATTTTTTTTTTTTGTTCAAAGCTCATGTCTTTGCTTAGGTAAATTAAAGAAGGGTAGGAGCTTTGGGCATTGTTATTTCAATGCACAGAATTGTACACAATATTTTCATTTCTGGATACTCAAGTGCATTTAGGTATTATCTTAACAAAACCAGCAAGATGTTTATATTACCTTCCCCTCTCAAATATTATAATACTGTTTATAGTCACGATACTGTATAGATCTCTGAAGTTTAAGAACACTTTTAATTTTCACGGTGAACTGGTAATCTTAAAATATGATTTTTCCCCTCTGCTTTTCTCTTTATTCTTAGGCTGACTCAACATTATATTCAGTATTCATTGGATTATTTTCCCTTTATCAATTTTATTATTTTACATTTTCACCCTGCATACCTGAGTACTTGTCCAGTAGCTCTGTGAGGAAAGGCCTCCACCATGTCTATGAAGTAGGGTTGCCAGGTGATGACAACAAGCTGGCGGGAGTCTTACCAGGAGGCTCTAGGAGAGAGGAGGGAGGCTTCAGGACAGGAGAGAGAAGTGTGATTGAACTCCAAAACTGAGTTCTGGCTGTCGCATTTAAGGAGACTGTGTTCCTTTTAAATGCCTTCCCTCCACTGAAAATAATGGGGGATGGGTACACCTTCTTTTGGAGTTCATATAACTGACAACCCTAGTAAAATCATAAACAAGAATGTGACAGTGTGAGACAAATTGCTGCTGTTTAAAACTGCACCTAAGAAGGGATAACTGATTCTCATTCTCCATAGTTCTATCAGTACAATAGTAGCATTAATTCTCCATTTTAAAACTTTAGTTTACAATATCAATGGGAAGCTGACCGTGCTGAAGAAAGTAGGAGAAAGTTTAGATAAGGGTATGTCTGGTATTCTCTGGAGAACTTTCCTGCTCTTTAACAACAACAACAGAACTGTTAGAGAGGTAAAATCTTTATTTTGTAAGTGACAGATGAGGAAGGCATCAAATGCTAGGAAGTCTGTCTGAACTACATTTATCAACTGTTGGTCCAATATAAAACTTTGCACTGCCAGTAAAATGCTAAATGCAGGTGTGTTTGACCTGCTGTTGTTCCAATAAGTAGTTTGCTATGCCAGCAAATACGTAAGGCAGGGATGTTTGTACTATTGTATAAATTTAGTGTTGTAAAATATGATGTTAGATCATTACTGAAGTCGCTAGTTTAACAATGAGATGCCAGTCACTGTCCAATACTTCATTTTCTAAGAACTGAAATCTCTGCTGTTTTCAGAAAGAATAACAGTGATTATTAATTCAGCTATCTGATGATGTTTTACTGTTAGGTGGGAGATGACTGACTGTTCTTCAGAAGTTTTGCTATGTGGGAGGTATTCTTTGGGTCCTTTCTATTCTCTTGTAGTTGTGTGTGTGTGTGTGCGCATGTGCATGTGTATATATAAATAAATACTATATGTATGCATAAAGTACTGCATTTATTGCACTGTTTTAGAAATATCTATACTTCTTTTTCTAAATCCTAGCAATTCCCAAGTGTCTTCAGTTTATTAATAATAACTCTCGTGATAATGGTAATGTGGAAGAAAAGACCAAAATTAATATTGTTTGTTGGCTTGAGTTTTTATTTGTGAATTACAGTACCCAGAGAGGCATGATCCAGCCAAAGGTGAGCACATTTTAAGTCCCATTGATTTCTATAGAACAGTTTTTGACAGATGCTTAATTTTCGCATTTAATTAAACATTTAACTTTGGTTGGATCATGTTCCAAAGCAGTTTGGGACTATATAGCCTCTATCACTGTGTGTGTGTGTGCTCTCTTAGTACTGAAGTCTGAAAACCTTCTTTGTTTGAAGAACATGATACTGAATTTTCTGGGGCTACAGTGTTCTTTGATTTCGTGCTATAAAGGTACAGCACTTGGTTCAAAATGTACCTGATATTAAAATTTTGTGGACACACATTTTTATTGTGTGGTATAAGTTTTATTTTGAAGTGTTAGTCTAGACAAAAATCTTCTGGTCTACATTTTTAAACAGGCAGAATTTTTTTTGCAACTGCCATGAAAAATATTGTGCAAATGCTTTCTCCATGCATCATGTAGTAGTTTTTTTTTCTTGAATGAAGCCTATGTATTACAATGGTTGTTGTAATATATTAAATACTTAGAGGCTAACTCAGTAGCTATCACCTCTTTCTTCATTTGCCCAAAGATCTGTAACCTGAAGATAATAATTCACTTAAAAAAATTCTTGGCTTCATTTTTAGTTGTTTAAGGTCTGAGAGGCGCATGTCTGGGTGTATTACTTGGTTGGCTCGTATTTAGTTATTATTTCTCTGTTCGTGTATTTTATGCAGCATTTCTTGGACTATTTTATGCAATGCTATTGAATGATATAATTTTATGGTCTTCATATGCATTTGTAAATCTTTGTTTTTAATAAAGATTTCTTTAAAATTATTGTGTGTGAGGTTAGACTCACAGGTTGAGTGATTGTTTCTGCTCCATACTATGAGAGATGGGTTTATAGAGTAAGGGATAAATTATAAACACCCAGAAAAATGAATAGTGACTGCGGATTGTTCTGCATAGTTTATTTTAATTTATGTTTTATGGTGAACATGAAGTGTTGTTTTAGACTTTCTGTGCCATAATGAAACTGTGACTTTTTTTCTGTTATGAGTGGGAAAAGTTGTGTTAGTCTGTCGTAAGAAAACTAAACAGAGGTCCAAGGACACCTTAAAGACAGATTTATTCTAGTATGAAGATTACTGAGAAGCACTTCGAACTTTTGAAATGTTATATACGTTCTAACTAGTAAAATTCTTTTAGAAAATAAAAAGCATAAGTTTATTCAATAAAATAAGTTCAATTAATAAAGTAAGAACAAAGAATACATAATTTAATTATAAAATTGACAAATAAGATGCATTTTGATTGTAAAGGAAAATAATTAGTATCAATACATAAACTAACATTAGGACTGTTTTATCTAAAATATGCTATCATTGTTTCTTTGACAGCATAACCATAACACCGAAGGCACAAAACTTAAGAGTTATTTTGACAAGATGATGTTTAATGCCATGGTCTGATGAGGCTGTCACAAAAGCTCAGAGTTGTACACAGGGCTTTTTTGTAGCAGGAATTCCTTTGCATATTAGACCACACTTCCCTGATGTAGCCAATCCTCTAAGAGCTTACAGGGTTCTTAGTACAGGGCCTACTGTAAGCTCCAGGAGCTATGTCATTGGGGTGTGGCCTAATATGCAAAGGAGTTCCTTTTACCAAAAAACCCTGGTTGTACAGCTTCATCATGGTTTCATCAAAACATGAAAGTATCCTTGGTATCATGCAAAGAGTGTTTTTCGCAAGTGCTTGATTCTTAAAGGGTAAAATAAACGGAAAAAGTTTTAAAATAGTAATTTTAAAGACATCGTTTAAAAAGCTTGTGTTTAGCTCAATATACTGAGAAAGAAATACCTTTTTCTTCCTTCCCCCTCAACATCTTAATTACTTATCAGAAGATATGCTCAAGGTATATTTGCATTTAGACAAAGGCTTTCTGATTGCAGCCAATTATACAGAGTTGGAAAAAGCCTTCTACAGAGTGTTCCAAAGCTACTACAAGTCCTCTAAGACATAAGGTTTTCCAAACCTTTTCCTTTACAATTTATTACAGAATTATCCATCTTCAGCCACCTCTGGTCTGAATGGCCCAGGCCAGCCCAGTTTTAACAGATCTCAGAAACTAAAGCAAGGTTGGCACTGGCTAGTGCTTGGATGGGAGAACACCAAGGAAGTTCCAGGTCGCTATGAAAAGGCAAGCAATGGCAAACCACCTCTGAATATCTCTTGTCTTGAAAACCATTCAAGATTGAAATAAAATAGCTATGAAATGATGGCACTTTCCACCATGTTCACCTTGCTCAGATTTTTTTTTCTAGGGTTTAGCCAAAGAATCATTGCCGGGCATCAAATGATCTAAAATTCAGGTGAAGTATTTGTGGATACAGGCATAGGCAGAAATTAAAATACCAAGTACAACCATCTTGATACATGTTGCTTGTTTGCAGCAGTTTGCTGTATATGACTTTGGTTGCAAAACCCATAAAGAAAATAAATAAATAATTTGTTTGCAGCAATTTACAAGGGGTATGTTGGTTAAAAAATTGAGTACCGCATTCAAGCACAGTGCTCCTAATAAGTGGTATCAAGTCAGTATTGTTGCTCCAGGTAGGGTTGCCAAGTCTGATTCAAGAAATATCTAGGAACTTTAGGGATTGAGCCAGGAGACCTGTGTGATGTGATTTCCTGTGATGTCACTTGCAGGTCAAAGGTCGAGTAATGTCACTTTGTCTTGTGCTAATGAAGTCACTTCCAGCACACTCACCAAAACCCAACTCTTCCTGTGATGTCCCTTTCCAAGCAATCCCCCAACCCACTTCTTCCACTGAAGTTAATTTGAAAATCATACTGCCATCACAATGTGCTTTAACAATAAGAAATGATGCCAACAGAAGAAGATATATACAACACACAGGCAGAGCCCATCCAACATATAACATTAGTCTTATAATCAGCTTCATTTATAGCCCACCTTCCTCACTGAGACTCAGGGCAGAATACAAACAATGAAAAACAATTCAATCAGACAGGAAGAGTTTCCAATAAGCAGTGGGTTAGGACTACAATCTCAGAACTGGACAACAGTGCAAACAAATTACTTTTTGACTACCTTACAAATGACAGCCTGTTGTGAAGGATATTCTCCAGCTATGGAAATATCTCTGGTAAGGTAGCCAAAAACAGTCTAGAGCAGGGGTGGCCAAACTGTGTTTTGGAAGCCACATGTGGATCCTTCACATATATTATGTGGCTCTCAAAAGCCCCCACTGTCCCATCAGCTGACTTGGAAGAGGGATTTCTCTCTTTAAATAACTTCTCCAAGCCTAGCCAACAGCTTGGAGAATGCACTTAAAGTTGTTTTCTTTTCACCTCTCCCTCCCCATCAATTTGCCTTCCTTCCTGGCTGCCTTCTGGCTCTCAAATATCTAATGTTCATGTCTTGTGGTTCTCAAACATTTGATGCTTAATCTATGTGGCTCTTACGTTAAGCAAGTTTGGCTACCCCTGATCTAGAGCATGGCATAAAAGTCTTGCCAAAAGTGAAGCCCTTTTAATTGATTTCTGTAGGAAAGATAAGCATGCAATGTTCCCTGGCATCTCCACTAAAAAAAGGGTCCAGGCAAATAGGCGTGAAAAACCTCAGCTTGAAACCCTGAGAGCCGCTTCCAGTCTGAGTAGACAATACTGACTTTGATGGACCAAGGATCTGATTCAGTATAAGGCAGCATCATATGTTCATTGGGGAGGGACGGTGGCTCAGTGGTAGAGCATCTGCTTGGTAAGCAGAATGTCCCAGGTTCAATCCCTGGCATCTCCAAAAAAGGGTCCAGGCAAATAGGTGTGAAAAAGCTCAGCTTGAGACCCTGGAGAACCGCTGCCAGTCTGAGCAGACAATACTGACTTTGATGGACCAAGGGTCTGATTCAGTATAAGGCAGCTTCATATGTCCATATGTCCAATGTTGATCCTTTGAATTTAGGGGGGAGTATTTGTGAATTTCCTGCATTGTACAGATTGTTGGCTCAGATGATCCTGGAGTTCCCTTCCAACTCTGATTCTGTGCATTGAACTGCATACTTCACACTATGCAAAATACACAACAGAAAGCCATATGAACCCAGTGATGCCAGCCTTCAGGTAGGACCTGGGGATCCCTTGGAATTACAGCTCATCTGTAGATTACACACTGGAGAAAATGGATGCTTTGTAGAGGGAACTCTATGGCATTATACGCTGTGGAGGTACCTTCCCTCTCCAGGCTATGTCCCCAATTCTCCACAAGTTTCCCATCTGGATATGGCAACCCTACTCCCCCATTCCCTTCCAGTGGCCAGGGGGGACCTGGCAACCCTAAACACTAGCTCCTATATTTCTTTTCCTTGAAGGGCAGCCCTTTGGAACTTTGATTATCCTAGCAGAAACTGCCTGCATCTCAACTATGATGTATAACTGAAAGAACTATTGAATTTGCTTACTTTGCAAATTAAGACAGTCAAATTAAAGCTTTTAAAGGGAAGGTATGTCTGTTTCACACATCTTTCCTGAGTCATAGGACGTTCCATCCCCTCTTTCTTACAGTGTCAGTTGCTGGTTTGAACAGCTAGCATCCACTGGATATCATTTTGCTTTGTAATCTGTTCACAAATGTATAGGAATTATTACAGGACTGACAAGAAGGCAGGCACAACTAGATTCGCAGCAACATCAGTCCCAAAGCAACTCCAGAATGAATTGGCACAAATCTCTTAGCACCTCTGCCAGCCAAATCCAAGATGAAAAATTATTTCTTTGCATATCTGTCTTATGTATGTCTTTCAGACAGGCTTAGCAAGTGCAAATCTCATTCCTGCCATATTTTTTTTTTTAAAAGGGCAGACCAATGGGCCATCAAGGACCAAACCCAGAGATATTTGCATTGCTGGAGAATATCCTTCACAACAGGCTGTTTTTAAACATTTGTAACTATGCATGACTCTGAAATGTAGCTGGTGCTAAAGCAGGAAAATTCCTCATCTTTTCAGCTCCCCTGGAGATTGGCAACCCTAAACAATATAGCAAAGAATAGCTCCTGTCCCCTTCTATCTTTGTAGTCTGGAGATGAGCTGTAATTCCAGGGGTTCCCCAGGCAGGCCCAGCGCTGGGCTTTCCAGCACCCAAGGCTGAATCGCACTCCATTGCCCCCAACTCCATCATAAAATTGGTGCGTGCTCCCCGATGACATCACCAGTGACATCACTGACGCCCCCTCCCACTTTGCCCAGGCTTCCCAAGCCCAGGGAGCCTGGGCGAAGTCCGGGAGACGAAAGCGGGCACTTGCAGCCCCCCCTTGCCTCAGGAAGCCTGGGCAAAACCTTGACCGGTGCGGACATGCAGAGAGTGGGCGCCTTGTGGTGCCCCTAGGCCCAGTGGCACCCAAGGCCACTGCCTAGTTGGCCTACTCCCATGCGGCGGCTGTGTCCCCAAGTCCCACCTGGAGGCTTGCACTCCTACCAGAATATCTTTAAGCTGCTGCAGAAAAGGCTTCTGTTCTTTTTAGATTCTTGCTTCTCTGCCTTCTTTCTATTCCCCCCCTCCAATGTGCAAGTCCTTCCCCCTGAAAAATCTTCTGTGCCCTTGATTTTTTTTTTAAAAAAATCCCAAACTGGCCCTGAAACCCTGTTGCTGGAGCCCTATGTTTCAACAAGATCCAAGCCTCTGCCTCCATGCTGCCTTATGCTCAGAAAAAAATTACAATTTACAGTGGAGTTGATGTAGATAGAAGAAGGTGAGGAGGTTTGTTTAGGAGACCACGTATGTGAAACATAAACAGGAAAGAAAGCCCAGGAAAGGAGGTGGAAATGCTGGTAGGAGCTAGAGAGGATTTGGAATGGAAGAAAGATGCCGAAGTAGAATGGAGTGGGGAGGGAGGAGCTGAGGTGGTAGGGGGAAAAAAACCTAGTGAAATTGCTTAAAGGATAAAGGAAATTTCTGTGGGAGGCCTTACTCCCACGCTGTAACTACAGGCTTAGGCAGGCAGATCCCAACTTTTCCCGGTGCACTCTCCCACCCCTGAGTGAGCCATGGCTCCAATTTAAAGCTCCCAAGCCTCTCAGCCTCAGCAAAGCAAACAAGGAGCCAGATAGCATCATCCACCAAGCCCCAATGGCAAAAAGAAGCACAGGCATTGGCAAAGAGAAGCATCCCCCTGCAACGATAAGCACTTGCCTGCACAGGCATCCACCCCCAGCACACGACTCCATGCTTCCCGTCCCCCAGACCCAACAGCAACACCAGCAAGCAAGGGAATGAACAGCATCCTCCCCCCCCCCGCCCCTCAGCCCTGATAGCAAAGAGAAACTCGGGCAGCTAGGCACTAGCAAACTTTTCTGTCCGCAGCAGAGCCTGCAGGGCTATACTGGTCCCAACTCCTTCCGGCTGTGCTGGCCGAGCAAGGGTCCTCCTGCCTGCACGCACCCACCCCCACCAAGCACATGGCTCTAAAAGTTCCGAAGCTTCCCTGTCCTCCGGCTAATCTGCCAGCCCAGCCACAGTGGCCACTGTCAAAGAGCCTGACCACATCCTCCCCCCCACCCCAGCCCCGATGGCAGAAGCAGGGGAAAGTGGCAACCCCCACCTGCCTATATGGAGAACCTCTTGCATGACCAGCAAGGTCATGCAGCCACTTGGGGACTCAACAGGAGCCCAGTCCACCACAACAAGAAAGGGAAAAAAAAAAACCTAGGCTCACCAGTACAGTGATGAGGCTGCTGCTTTGCTTCGTCTGCTCTGCATACTTGTCGGCCAGGGAGAGGGACACAGCAAGCAGGTTGCCCAGCACCAAATGAGAGCTGCTGGGAGTGGGTGAGGCTAAGAAGGCAGAGCGAGTCCAGAGCCCACACCTCTATGACCCTGCTGCACACCAGCCAGTCCAAGACTGAAGGCTTTGCCTGTAGAGGCAATCAATGCTGTGCACCAGCGAAGGGTACGGGGAACTCGGCAGGTGGCATGGCTCCTTGGAGGACTCCAGCTATGCTTGTCTAGGATTCCTCTCTATAACGTCCATAAAGAGAAATCCTAGAGTGTCACAGCACGGTTGCCATTTTGTCCCCCACTGGAGGTTTGGGCCTCAGCGGGGGTGGGGACCTCAGATCAGGGGATTTGGCATGCCTAGCTCCAGATCATGCATGACTTCAGTTGAATTAACACTTTCCATGGAAATGTTTCACCCTGAGGGTTTGGGAATATCTGAATTGTATTAATGATGGAGAATTAATGCAGCTAGTGATAGTGATTAATTATGAAGAATTGATGCAGCTTGAGAAGAGGGATTCAACATTTAGAATTTTAGCAGGGTTTTTTTTTAGCAGGAACTCCTTTGCATATTAGGCCACACAACCCTAATGTAGCCAGTCCTCTGAGAGCTTACAGTAGGCCCTGTACTAAGAGCCCTGTAAGCTCTTGCAGGATTGACTACATCAGGGATGTGTGGCCTAATATGCAAAGGAGTTCCTGAGTTTTAGTATTGTGATCTTTTTGAGCCATGTTGAATTGGTGTTGGGCCCTGGCTTTCTGTTCTGCCCCCTTAACTAAACTCTTGCAAGGTAAGAAAAAGGATAAAATATTTTATATGTTGTAGTTTGTATATGTTAAATATAAAGAGTTTAAATGCAGAGCTAGAAACATATAAATAGATAATTAGATCTGTAAATAGAAAATGTTATGTCTGAGTCTGAAAGGGTGGGGTCAGGAATGGGACAGAATTTCAGCTGCATTTTGATCATTGCATTATATCCTTTTACACTTGTGTATTTTTAAAAATATCTGGTAGCAGAGAAGAGGAAAGTAGATAAATATTCAGATTATTTATATTCATCTTTCATATGCTTTTGAGAGCTTTTCAAAAATTATAGTATTCCTTGTTGCCTCTTAAAGTAATGCTTGTAATGCAAGCCTGAGTGAAATACAAGACATGAAGCACTGCCCATTACTCCACTACAGTGTGCACCAAAAATACACACAATATTTCCTGGCATTTCAAACTTTTGGGGGAAAGGCTTTTCCCTGGGTGAATTACATCACCCATGAGATGTGTGCTCATAAATCAAGCAAATTCATTTGTTAGCAATATTTTTGTAATGCTACCGCCCTTCTATTTTATATATGGATTATTTTCAGCTACATGGTTTAGCAATTCTTGTGTGAGTTTTTTCATCATGTCAAATGGTAAATCATCATACTTTTTATTTAGTTGTAAAATAAATATATCCTATATTAGTCTACCAGATATTTATAGTAAAACCATCTATAAATTTATTTTGACTTGCAAGCTGTATTTTTGTATGCTGCAGACACAGAAAGGCTTCAATCATATTGGTTAACTTCAAATATACAATAAAAATATTATTTTAACAAAGAGTTTGATTTCTGTGTTCTTTTAAATCTCTATAGACCATCTCCTACTGCATTTTACATGAGAATTTTTGTGAGAGGCAGGGTCTGTTGAAGGTATTTCATACAAGAGACCTCACAGTTTTCTTTAGTCCATAAAATTAATTTAAAAGCTTCTTAAGTCTGTGTTCTATTGCAGCGGTCAGTAATATAAATTGAAGGTGAAATGTCTACTCTTTTAGCAATATAGAATGACATTTTGGAGATTTTTTGCAAGCAACATTTTAACTTCAGGAAAATATTTTATGTAAGTTTCTGTCACCAATACATTTCAAGATGTTTGTTGACTGCAGTCCCTGTGATCATTCTCTTTGGTGCTGAAAGAAGAATATAGTTGTGTAATTAGAGAGTGCACACACAGAGAACCCAGGCTAGCCCAGTCTCCTCAGATCTTTGAAGTTAAGTAGCATCAGCTCTGGCTAGTATTTGGATGAGAGATTGCCAAGAAATACCAGGGCAGCTACTCATATGGATGCAATGGCAAACCACCTCTGAATGTCTCTTGCATTTAACACCCTCTACTAGGCAAGGGCATGATCCAAACCATGAATCACAATTTGTGCTCAAAATGGGCCAATATGTGGTTTGTTCCATACTGGCTTGCTTGATTGCTTCGTGTATCGAAATGAACTGACTTTTTTATTGGTTGTGTTGTATGAGCTTCCTGGGAGTGAAACTGAGCAGAAGCAGTGGGGGCTGTGGAAAGCTGCTCTGCCACTTCTAGTCAGTTTCACTCCCAGGAAGCTGGGAGGGGAGTGAAACTGACCAGAAACTGCAGGGCACCTTCCCTTTCTTTCCCCAACATGACATTCTCCCAGGAGAGCAGTTTGCTGGGGGCACTTGTTTTGGAGGGCTGTCACTGAAATCTGATTTGCACCAAACTTGGTGAGCAGGTAGAGGAAAATCTGTTGAAGTGTTCGCCACAAATTTGGCATCTCTAGCCTACAGGGAGGTGTTGTACACCTTCCTGAACCAAATGAACCAATAAACCGTGAAACGGATTGGGAAATGAAAAAGAAATTCTGACCATGTTTGAATGCATCTGTAAGCTCGGTTTTATTTTGATTTTATCTCCAATGTTTAAATTTTTATATTCTGTGTATTTTTATCTGAATCTATTATGCCATTAAAGGTTTGGTATGGTATGGTATGGAAAAAGAAACCCTGAATCAACATGAACCAATGAATCAGACAACCTAACAACCCATGAAACAAAATGAACCACCATTTTCACATTCCATTCCATAAGTTCGCTGCAACTTAATGGCAAAAACAACAAACAGACACAGAAACTGACTTTTCAGCAACTTTTCAGCAAATAAGAAAGATATTTATATTCCTAGCCCAAAAGATTGGTAGATGTGGCGTAACTCAATGGCTATAAGGAGTGTGATTCAATTTCTCTCCACTTCCTGGGAGTGCAACCATCTGTGATATTCATCTGAATATGGTTCCTTCCTCCTTCTCCCAAGCTAGAAGAATAGTCAATCAGATATAAATGTAGTGATGATGAAACACATTCCAGCTTGATCTGTATTTCAGTTATCAGGAGGTTTTACTGGATTTGAGCTGTGTCCTCCAAGGTGTGATAATAGAGGCAATGTACTAAAATTGTTTATTTGTGATTTATTAGTAATTATAATGGAAAATATTTGAAATAATTATTATTCTAATGATTTTTGAAATAATTCTATTGTTTTCAATATGTAACAGTTAAATGAGAAAGTTGTTATAGTAGATGAGATTTCCAGTTGACTTTTGAAGAAATTATGATGAAAATGCCATGTAAACTTTCAAGTGTTGTGTAACAGATAAATTAGGATTTTGCTATTAGCGCTATTATTTGCTATTATTGTGACTGTATACTCCCCCTGCTCCAGGGTATAATACCAAACATTATGAAAATACATAAATTTGAGGCTGCAACTCTTTGCAATTTCAGGCCTATTATTTTAAATGGATCCCTTTCAAGTTCATTTAGGCATGGTTTAATTGGGTTAGTTATGTGTTCAGTACTTCATTCCCAGTAAGCTACAGTAAATGTGTAACTTTCAAAATGAAGCTGTTCATAATACATATCTGATATAAGCGTGTAATAGCAATTCTTAATTTGCATATAAATGCACTACCTTCTGTTTCTATTTTAGCATTCTCAACTTTCATTACTATTCTCTGTGGACGCTTTAAAACCTCAGAAGGCATTTTTGTAAGACCTCATTGGAAAGGCCAAAGAGTCACAATTAAACTATGTAGTTAGTTATGCAAATGTTTCAACATATTCTCTATTAATCTTTGTATGGATGGGGATATTTATTTCTTTTCTATGAATCAAGAGATTTTCTGGTGTGTAAAGGCAGTACATCATTATGGCTTCTGCACAGGAACACATGGAAAAGAGCTTTCAAGCTTTTCTGAAGAAGCTTCTAGATTCTGGAATGCTCCTCCCCTCTGTCTATAGGGATCCCTTTTCCTGCCCAAAGTGTCATATGATAGAGGCGAGGCAAGCACTTCTACCCTCAGTTCTCTTCTTATTGCTATGAGGAAAGGACGTGCTTCTAAGCTACTTTGTGGGGCCTCAGCAATAAAACAATGAGGGTTTTTTTTCTCCGTGAAGAACAGTGAGGACTTTCAAAAAATGGTAGGATGACTCTATTTAAGAAGTGTGGGAAGTGTAGAGTGAAAATGGTCCATAATGATGATCGTTCCTTATACCTCCCATGTTTGGGTGAGGGCCACAGTACAGACACATGCCCAGCTTGTAGATGCCTTGTGCCTAAACCTTGTGCCTAAGCAAAGGGAGAGTTGGCAAGACTTAAAGCTGCACTTTGGATAAAAGCTCTGGGCTCACAAGATCACTGTGGGGGAAAATGGGCCCACAGGAAAAGGGCGATGAGGGCCCATTCAGTGACTTTAGCACCGACACCCTCATTATAGAAGCCTAAAACTCAAACCTCTGGCATGAGATTGGTATTGGAACCACCTTCAAAAAAGGCTAAAATGCACTTGCATTGCAGTCTGGCCAGATTGCCACCACATTGGTGTCATTCAAGCAACCCTTGGAACCAATGGTTTCTTTCACCCACCTGAGGTCATCAATATCCCCACCTTGTCCCCGATGATTGGCCTCTCCTTGTAGATATTGAAATGCAAGATCTCAGAAGCCTTGCCTCTGACAGATTTTCCCCTATGAGGTGGGGGATCTCCTCTAGTGGAACCTTGGCAACATATCTTTCTTGCTTGACTTCCCCTAACCTTCGTAGAGCCTTCATGCTAGCTTGCTTTAATGTCCTTCCTTCTGCTGTGCTGTATGGGAGGTTTAAGAAAATTCCATATTCCAACAGGTTTTGTGGTTGTGGTTCAAGGTATATAGAAAATACTGAACATGTTCTCCTGCATTGTACATTTTACTGTGATATTTGTGCCATGTACTTAGATCCTCTTTTTTGAAATCATGAGGGACAATCTGATGGTGGTAAGACTCTCTTCCTATTGCCCTCTCATAACCCTGAAATTTTTGAGACTGTGGCTAAATATCTGCGCTATGCTTCTAAGAGAAGAGGAATGTTTCAAATGTTGGGGTAATATATGTTTTTTTCCTTGCCAATTGTGCACATCTGTGCTGTTACGCCAATAAAGGTTGTTGTTATTGGATCTGAAAGAGTCTAATAACCTAGTCTATAAAGGTTAATCTACCCCCATCTCTGCATTTCATACCTCAGTAAATGGACAGTGACCCATTCTGGAGTCCAAAAAGTTTCTTATAGGTTTAATATGTTCCTGACAGTTATAACCTCCCCCCCTCCCCAGTCTTTCAATGGAATTTGTCCCTAGTCCTGTCAAAATTGCTGTATAAACCTTCTGAATCCATGGCCACTGTAGACTTGTCTTTTGTCTCTTATAAACCTGCCTTTTTGGTAATGGTTACCTCTGCTAGAAGGGTAAGTGACCTGCAGGCAAAGCACAGTGACCATCCTTTTATTAAATTCTACAGGCAGACAAAGTCGTACTCAGACCTAGTGTAGAGTTCCTCCCTGAGGTGGTGTTACAGTTCCACCTCAACCAAGATATTACCCAGTGTTCTTCTTGTCCCCGATGTTGTCATTGGAATAAACGCTGTATACACTAGATGTATGAAGAGTGCTCCTTTTTTATTTGAAAAGGACACTAGTGTTCAGGAAGGATAGGTGTTTGTATGTTACAAGGGGTCAAATAAAGGAAGAGCTGCATCAGGGCAGTCAGTCTTCCTCTGGGTTCTTGTTGTTGACCATTCAGTTGTGTTTGACTCTTGGCAATTCTCTGGGCCAGCTCTCTTCACATTTTCCAGTCCTGTACTGTTCCTTTGAGTTCTTCCATGCTCCACTGTTCTATTTCCACTGGGTAGTCCCTGTAATTCAAATAGCCTACAGCAGTGCTAAAGTCTCTAGCCCTGTCCTTGAAAGCTCATTCAACAAGGACTCAGGTGTCTTCAGCAGCATTCTGTGCCGGACTCACACTAGAAGTTATCTGCAAGGCAGCAATTTGGTCCACCCCCTCTATGTTCATCAAGCATTACTTGATGGATGTGGACTCCAGAAATGAACCTGCAGTGGAAAGGCTGTGTTATAAGCAATTTTCTATTGCTCAGCCAACATCCTTCTTCTAGAGTAGGTGACTTTGCTATTCTCCCATGTGGAAGCGCATAGAAGCCATGACAATGAAAATGGGGTTGCACACATCCCTGCCTTCTTTACCTGCTGTTGGCTGTCAAACATACTGGGGCCTCCTCACAGCGGTGAAGGGAATGGAGGGAAGGAGTGCTTGCCCTGCCTCTGTCATGTTACCTTTTGGGTGGGAAAAAGTTTTCTCTAAAGACAGAGGGGAGGGGGAGCACTCCAAAATCTAGAAGCTTCTTTAGAAAAGTTTGGAAGCTCTTCTTTCAATCATGCAGTCCCCAGGTGAGCCTGCACAGAAGGCCATTCAATGAAAAGCAGTTATGGGTAAGTGCAGCCGTGTTTTTCTTATTATATGCATAAAGTTGGCTGTCACAAACATCTTGCAAATGGACAGCATCAACATTGTATGTATGATTTCTCAGTTGTGGTCCCCACCTTGTGGACGTCAGGAAGGTTCTCACACACCTCTTATTGTGCAAGCTATTATAAAATGGAATTTTCCAGGGAGCTTTTTAATAAAAGTAATAGGGCTATGCTATAGTAGAATAGTATAGGGAGACACTTCAAAAAGGAAAAGTATCATAGTTATGAAGATTCTGCTTCATACACTGCATGTATGAACAAGACCACTGTACTCTTGATTATGGTTGTTCAGTTTGGTAGTTTTCAGTTTGGATGTATTGGACTAAAAAAAAAAAAAAAACCTTTCAGGATTCCCAAAAATCCTGGATCTCAATGCCAGCAAAGTATTCAGATCCAGGATTTTTCAGATATCCTGAATTTTTTTGGGGTCCAGTAGCCCCAAAAAGGAAAAAAAAAAACTGAGGGGGGGAGTTGTAAAGGCGCAAAAAGAGCTGAAATTCATTTGTCGTATGGCAGATTTACACACTGGAAGTATATAATGATATAAAATAAGTGACCAAGTTAATACAATGGGTGTGCAGACTGACTCGGCAATCCCCCTAAATACTACCATCTAATTCACTCAGTCATAGCTGGGGAGAGTTTAAAGAGCTCTGTCACATCACCTTGGAAAGCACAATGCTCAAATTCCTGTGAACAGATGGAAAATGGTTTGGAGGCCTAAACCACAGCTGCATTCTGGTCTTGTTATTTTGCCTCACTTAAACAACAGGCCTGCACAACTGCCAAAGCCAATTCATATTCTATTAGTCATTTCCCATACTTTACATAGCAAGTCAAATCCTGAAGGCCTCTTCTTGGTACTTATAAGGGTGAAACTGATTTCATCCATGTTTGCAACCATTCATTCCCTAGATTGAAATTTTGTGATTTCAGGATTTGTGCAGATCTTATTGCTGGATATCAGAATCATAGTCTGAATAGGCCCGTGTCAGCCATGTCTTTGTTGATGGGCAACACTCTTGTTTTCAGTTATCTTTCTATAAATGATGTGGCACAATGTTGGTAGTCAATAGGTCTGTGTGGGTTTAATACATTCGCTGATAGTTCTCATTCTGTTAAATTGGACATCAAGTTTGTGGACATGGGGGTTGTTGAGCCACACCGAAGCACCATATTCCTCAGTACTATATATCACCTTCAAAGCTGAGTATGTAAGTGTTATAGCAGACACACCCCAAGTTGTACAACATAATTTTTGGAAAATGTTGTTTTGCATACTACAACATTTGAATACTCAAGGTCTTTTCCAGGGTAATGCCAAGATACTTAGTTGTATGGTTGTGTAAGTCGGATGCCATTAAGGTAAACATTCACTTCACAATTGGCAAGATTGTAATAGAAAAGGAAACAGGAGCATTCTGTTTTTTCTGAACTTTGGATAAGCTGCCATTTATGATAGTGGATAGAATGTTGAGGTCTCTAGTCAGTATTTCTTTAATCCTTTCGATTGATCTGTGCCTTACTGCAATCACCATGTCATTGGCAAAAATAAACTTCCTTGATATCGGGAACATCAGAGATTTACAAATTGAAATGAACTGGAGAAAGGACTAAGCCCTGGGGTAGACTGTTATTCAGCTTTGTCTGCTTGCTGATTGACTGACCAATAATTACTTGGAGAGTTCTATCACTCGGCATGTTATTCAGTAGTCAAAACAATGTCCTGCAGGGGAAAAACTTATAAGAACTTATACAGCAGACCATCCCTCCAGACTGTGTCATAAAACACCAGTAAGGTGGATGAAAATTGTTAATGTTTTAAGACACTTTTGATACCCTGTCTCAGTGAAAGTTGTTAAATTGAGAATATGGTCTTCACAATATAATGTTGGATCTAAATCCTGCTTGTTCTATATGGATCTGTTCAATAGTTCCGTCACTGTTCTCTCATTCTGTTCCAGCTTAGCCTCTTGAGTTTATAATACGAGCTCAGAAGGGAAATTGGTTTCTGTCTTTCTGCCAGATGTTTTGGTTTTCCAGGTTTCAGAATCACAACTATCTTTGCTTTTTTGAATTTTCCCATTTTTGATCAGGAACTCATTATGAATGCGGTGAAAGCCTGGTGCTTTTCCACTCTTAATGTCCTTCAGAGCCTTGGAAATCTAATCAGCACTGAAATCCCCTGATAGCTCTCAAACTTCTGGAGTTGTTTTTTTCATCCTGATAGTCAAATCTTGAACCTTCCTTCGAAGGGATACCAGTTAGCCAGCTACATGATTTGATGGTACCTCTGGATTTCCTCAGAGTACAATGGGCTTGCACCTAAGTTTTTCAACAGGCTCCAGGCTTTCCTATTGGAATGCCTGAAATCCAAATTCTCAATTGCTTTGATCCATTTTTGTCTATGTTCATTGTTGAGTTTATGGAATGGTTCATTTGCTACTTCTGGATCTTTACTGTCATTTTTGCATCTCATTTTCAAAGCTAAAGACAGAGGCACCTTCAGATCAGTGGCATGGAATAGTGAGTCCACCCCTCATTTAACATTTGTTTAATCTGATTGAAGAAGTCAGACCTTGCCTATATCCAGATGCTTTCCTGTCTCTTTCCCACAGAGTCAGCATTGACCTGTAATCCTCGAACTAGGAACCCAAATAGTTATCAGGTCTTTTCCAAGACCATGATGGAACTTTAAGAGCCTGCTTCGATGGGGAGGGCAGGATATATATATAATAAATAAATAGGACAAATTAGAAAGGTTTCAGTGAAGATTTGGATTAGGTATTTTGGATGGGTCCCTCCAACACATAATAACTACCACCAATTTGCTGGAGCTGTTAAATCTACTTCCAAAAGGCAAATTCCTCAAAGATACTGGAAATAATATATTTCAGGCTGAAATGATCACAGTGAGAGACTGTATCAAAATTTTCTTGAGACCAAAGACCCCAAAGTAGTGGATGAACAGCTGAGAGATGGAAACACATTGCTCCCACTGTTCGGCTGTTTTTTGGACTTTCTTTTGCAGTTCCTTTATACAGGGTGCATTTAAAGGGACTGTGGGAGACAGCCCAGAAAACAGCTTGAGCCGGGCGGCAGTAGTTTTTTTTTAAATCCCAGATACCCTTGGGATGCTAAAGTATGCCTGGAAAATACTGATAAGGTATTTTATGAGTATATTTTCAGCATGTGTAGTTCCAAATACACACCCCTACTCATGATAAGCCCAACCACAGGAAGCTGAAGACAAGAGAGGAACCAAGGTGGTTTGTCATTGCCTTCCTCTGTGTAACAATCTCAGTCTTTCTTGGTAGTCTTCTAGTCATATACTCCCAATCCTATCTAACACTGACCATTCCTATCTCTGCTTAAATCCCATGTCCTGATAAGACTGACTTTGTGAAGATTGAGTTTTAGCTGGGAAACAAAATAGTGAATCTTATGTAAAGTGGAACTATCCAATTAGATGTGAACATATACCGCACATTCCAAATCTAATGTAATATGCAACAGTCATGTGTAAAAGACTGACATTTGATGTGGAAGTAATAGTATACATCTGAAGTCTGTTTATACAGTCACTATAAATTTATGTGTAATCATAAATGAAAATATCAAAAGACAAATCCTTTATTATCTGCCTATTTATTACATGATGATCTTAAAACTTACTATATTAAATAAACAGTGTGCTCATGGCATTAGAGATTTTGCCGTGTTCATCAACAACATGACAAATATTTCTTGTTGTGTCAATCAGAATGCATTATGCATTTTAAGACATTTCTGGCTAAAAGAAATTCTTGTGCCACATAAATTCCTTGTTGACATCCAGCATTTTAAAAGGATGTCATGTACTATAAAGAGGTATAATATAAGGATTGAGTTTTTCATGATTATGAAAATGGTTTTCCTCAGTTCCCATTTCAACATTATCAGGATATGTAATGATTTCAGTTACTGCTGTCATTACTGTGTAGATACTGGCACACCTGACAGGGTTGCCAACTTCCTAGTGGCTGCTGGAAATCTCCAGCTATTACAACTGATCTCCAGATGATAGAGATTAGTTCACCTGGAAAAAATAGCTGCTTTTGAAGGTGGATGGTATGGCATTATAACCCACTGAAGTTCCCCCTTTCAAATTCTGCCCTTCTCAGGCTGCACCCCTAAAATTTCCAGGTTTTTCCTATCCCAGAGCTAGCAACCCTATTAATCAAGACTAGTATACATTTCCTGTCATACTTTGTGGGTGGATGTGTGTGAAACTACCCTGAGTGTTAATAAGTCTTATCACTGTGACCATGACCATGTTTGCTGCATATTAGCCCAAAGATAATACTGGGGCTAAAAACTGAGGGAAATGTGGTACCTTTATGAAGGTTTGGGAATAGTGGATGGAACTATGCCTTAGATAGATGCAGTTTTGTGATTATTTTTCCTGCATTTAAAAAAAATGCATTATAGCAGTAAGGACTGTGATTTAAAAGCAGAGGCTGTGGTAGTGCTTGAGAGAATTTTCCCCAGCAGAATAAAAGAAGCTGGACGGTTTGATTCAGTGGGAAAATATCCCCCCCCCCCCATAGTGATCTTTTCCTGTAAATTAGAGTGGTGTTATAAATACAAAATATTAAGTACATAACTACCTGTAACTTGTGGTTCTGTTCAAAGTTGCAAGAAACCCCAATTTTTGAGACTATGAAATGTCTTTACTGTTTCATCTTTTCTGGATAATCTAAGACAAGAGACAACATTTAAATTTCCATATTTTTAGTACATAAATATATTTGTGGCATATTTAATCTCTCTTAAAAAGATCATGCTTTTGGCTCTAGAAGAAATAAAGAGTGTAGTCCTGTACAGAGTTACTTCCTCTAACTCCATTGAAATAAGTGGGTTTAGGATTTCACTGTAATATCAGACATTTAGCATCTTCTCTAATATTGGTAGGTCTTATTTGAACATAGTGGTCCCCCTGTACTTCCCCCCATATGCCAGCATCAATTCACATCACTTATTTTTATAAATAGAGATTATTTTAAAAGTGTATAAATATATGAAAATGTAATGAATGTATTCTTTGGAATGCTTTATTTCTATAATTAAGATACAAGATGTTTGAACTCTATATGCTCAACTTCAGCACTGTTTGCGGAACTCTTGTTAACAATGAAAGCCATAGATGGAACTAGAGATGTAAAAATTTATGGAGGTTTTGATGCCACTTGTGTGTGGGGGGCTTCTTGAGTTTTTTTTCTTCCAGAAAAAACTTACAAAAAATTGGGGAAAGTTGACAAAAAAATCGACATTTCACACTTTATGAACTTTAAAAGTTAATAATGCCTTAGTTTTATATAAGCATAATTGTAAATATACCCAGTTCTTGAGAGAATACTGCAAGCTGATGTATCCTATATAGGGTTGCCAGGCTCTAGGTGGCTAGCATAAAGTATGTACCACTGAGTTGTGAATATTACAGAGACTGTAAGGCTCCAGAGATAAGCAATATTAAAATAAATATTTTTTGAAGCTGACATGGTTTAGAGAGCCTCAGAGTAAAGGCTTTTAGTTATTCATATGTGCATCTCTTGACAAAGATATTAATCGAAACGGGAAACATAACGATCAAAATTCCATTGAGAACATACTTTATGTACAGTTGGAGAATATATTTTTACCACCTTTGCTTGTTGTATAAGTCTTTACATATTCCTTGGAAGCCTGGAACTGTAATGGAATTTAGCGGTTTGGTTTATGTTATTCTGTATTGTATTTATTGGCAACAGTATGTGTATTTTGAAATCTCATAAGTAGTACTAGTGTTTTGTTTATTTGTGTGTTGGAGATATTTAGTACATTGTTCCCATTATACAAGGCAGATATTTGGTGTTTTCTGGTTGTTTAAGCTCTAGGTGGTGGCTGGAGATCTTCTGGAATTACAACTGATCTCCAGGTGACAGAGATAAGTTCATCTGGAGAAAATAGATGCATTATACCCCACTGAAATCCCTCCCCTCCCCAAACTCTGCCCTCCTCAAGCTCTGCTCCTAGAATCTTCAGGTATTTCTTAACCTAAGCTGGCAACCCTAACCCTATGCTATTTTAGAACAAGTACCTCAATTTTTGCTATTGTCAGTTCTCAATGAACTTTGAGAGTTTTTCTCTGAGGTTTTGATGCAGTTTCTGGCACATCTTTTTCTGATCTTTTGTTCTTTTTAGCAGGGTATGGCAGTAAGCTACTTGTCACTTAATCTGTGGGTATATATGTTACAGTGGTTGGAGGGAGAATTGCAAATATCACCTAGTAAGGTTAAAAAAAGCGTCAAAAGGACAACAGAAAGGATACAACATTAAATAAAAACCAGTGAAAGCTCTGCATGCTTGCCTCATAAAATTAGGTATGAAAGGTGCAGAAATACATCTTGGATGCAATAGCAGTAGATGTCCACAGCATGCTTATTGTGTCTTTGAAAGCATTGAACTCATTCTAGAAGAGAAAATATTTCATATGTGTGTGTTTTTGGGGGGGGAGAGTTGTTTTTGTTTTTAGTGCTCTCCAAAATTTCCAATTTTTCTATTGGGAGTAAGGCCTCGGAAAGAAAAAAAATGAAGGGAATTTTTCTGTTTTCTTTTTTTCTAGGTCTTTACATGGTGGAACAGATAGTCTGCACTGTTAATTGATATGGTTAAAGGAACCTTATCCAAACTCATCTTAGACCAGAACTAGGCCATATAGTGACTGACTGTCATCTGATGTTATAGGCAAGGCAGATACCCAAATCCATATACAGATGCCTCAGTATACAGTTCTTTTACAGTTTCACCGGGCCTGTAAGGCAGAAATGTTCTGCCAAGCCTTTGCATAAGGATAGCGACGGTCGCCATGCTGGCACCTCCCCCCCCTCCGATGTAATGACTGGGAACTGAACAATAGCACTTTAAATGAGACACCATTGGGGTTTATAATTTCTTTTTAATGTAATTGGTTTTATTGATTTAATGTATGTATTTTATTTTTGTGTCGTACATCTCTTGGAGCCTGGCACTGACAAGGATGGGGCAATTCATTAAGTAAAATAAATGAATAAATAAACAATTAATAATAATAATAACAACAACTAATTGTCTAATTGAGGAGGTTTCAATGTTGATGTTTATTCCTTTTAAATTTACTGTGTGTCTGTACTGTCTTGTATATTTTATTACATTTGTAACAGTTTTACTTTTAAGGGCTAATTCTAAGAACACATGAAACTGCCTTATACTGAATCAGACTTTTGGTCCATCATAGTCAGTATTGTCTATTCAGACTGGCAGTTCTTTCACAACACCTACTACTAGATCTTTTAACTGGTGATACTGGGGATTGAACCTGGAACCTTCTGCATGCCATGTTCTACCACTGAGCCACGCTCCACAGCACATTTTGACAATTTCAAAATCAACATATGCTGTGTTGTGTGGAATGTAGCACATTGGACACCACTATAGCAGTAAAAGAGCCTGATGGAACACTTGTTTGGCAGAATGAATACCAGATGCCTTTTGGAAAGGGTTCAGTGACAGAAATGGAACACTTACACTGATAAGATCCTCATCGATCAGAATTTGGAGACCCACAGGGTACCTGCCAGACACTAGGGTGTCCTCTGTACACAAGAGAGAGTGCTTGGAAGTCATACATATTTTTGTAGTTATCTTGGAGTGGCAACTAAAAATAATGAATTATACTGTAAGCCAAAATGCTCTCAAAACGAGGTTGGGGAATTGTCAGGTTGGCACCTGGCTTAATCAGGATCTTTTATCTATGTATAAAGGATTCCACGTCCAGAAATTAATGCTTAAATTTATCAAGGACTCTAATTAAGTAAAACAATTAAAATTTATTCCAGAAAAATATATGCATACATACAAGGCAATGTGCTCATGAAACATACATACAGTCCTAGGAAAAAGAGAGATATAGAGACAACACATGGGTAGACAAACAGGGTGAAAATTACCGATCGTAGTCTTCAAACAGGGTGAAAATTACCGATCGTAGTCTTCCAGAAGGCTCCAATGGCAACGACAGAGGACGTGGGAAATGGACCCAAAACTGATCAGGGATCGGGGATGGATCTAGACAGCAGAACTAGGGTACTGCTAGATGCACACAGGAGTGGAGTTGGGTCGCAGGTTATATAGACTACCTTGGACCCTTGGGATGGGAGGTACAGGGGTGGAAAAAGGGGAGGCTCTGCAGTGACCATAAAGCCTGGACTTCTGCAGTAGCCAATAGCAAGTTTATTGGTGGCACCTAATTGGGTGTCCATAACTGACCAATGAACAAACTTGGGCCCTGGTTACTTGGTTGGACCTTCAGGTAACAATGGACCAGGGTGGGGAAGCTCCAAAATGACCGTTGGGGAGAAGAATGGGGGAAATCACTGGGCGGAGGGGTGCTTAGGACTATTAAACTTATCTAAAAGTGACAATAGATTGCCAAATTACTACCTAGGTAACACCCGGTTTACCCAAAGAACTTGGCTCTGGCTGAAGATGGTCTTTCTCTTCTTCAGTGTTCTTCTTGATACCAGTCTTTGTTCTCAGTTCCGTTGGACAATGGCTTAGGCGTTCCGGCAGGGTCCACGCCTAAGCTTGATGGCCTCATGGATGGGTGACATCTGTTGAGTACGTGAGCCTCCCGCTTTGCTGAAATGGAATCTTGGCACTGCTGGAAGATAGCTGGTGTTAGCCTCCCAAAGTGGATTCTATGGTCAAGGCTGAAAACCGCATGGCTTGGATAGCTCCTAGTGACGCACTTTCTTCTCCTCCAATGATAGAGATGGTGTTCACTCAAAGCGACTGGAAACCATTCGTTCTTTTTGCTAGCGCTCCTCCAGAAGCACGGAGTGCTGCTTTAGCGTTGTGGCTGTTAGTACTCATAGTCCTTCCATTCTGGCGCCAAACCCACATTCTCCTAGCAGATGTGTGTGAGTTCAGTCTCCAGGCACTCTGGTAACCATGCGGGTGACTACGATGTTCTGAATTTTAGGGGTATTTTCTTACAATACAGATATATTTTATGATCATGTGTGCACTGGAAGAATGAAATATATTACTATCCTATTTTTAAACCATGTAATGGTAGGTCAAATAGGGATAGACAGTAATCCGTTTTTGTGGATGATTTTATTGGAAGGGATTATGGAATATACGATTAAACCCATAGAAGAAGAACACTGTGCATTGTTCGTAGACAGTAAAAATATCAATATTTTTTAAAAGGTTACAGCATTAACAATAAAATAAAATTCTAACGTGGAATATTTAATTTGTGTACTACTAAATTAGTAGAGGTTCATGATTAGATTTCACTTCTGCTGGCAAGAACATCAGAAAACTTGGAGTGAAGCATGACTGTTACCAATATAGTAGTGGCATGCAAATTTTCACTGGTGGGACAGTTGTGAATATATATGTGTGAATGTGATCCTACTTGTGCAGTGAAACACACACACACTTTAAAAATTGTTCCAGTGTGGAGAAACTGCCAGATCTTTGTTATATTTGATTATAGAGCTGATTATAATCTGCCAGATCTTTGTTGTATTTGATTATAGAGCTTACCCCGTATTTGATTATAGAGCTGAAGCAAAAATATCCCATTGAACACCCTTATATTCTCCCCAGAGTCAGTCATTTAAAAAAAATCACATACCAAGAGTAATTTTGATTTTCTGGTTAAGTAACAAGTTGAGCACAAAGCCTTTCCGAGTGTTTGATACTGGCACTTGATGGGCTCCATGTCATCACTACAACATGTTCTCCACATTTTTACATGTCACTTCCTTTTTCACTTAGACATATTTTACATGGCCTCCATTATTTCTGAAAATACTGCTGCCACAGCAGTGTAGATACCAGAGCTCATAACACCTCTGTCCACAGAAAACCCCTCCATTGCTACTGCCATGGTTGCCCAGTATTTATTATTGATGCTGAGGCCTGTTATCCCCATTGCACTGAGAAGGTGCTGCTAGGCCTAGGGTAGCCAACCTCCAGGTGGAGCCTAAAGATCTCCTAGTATCATGACAGAACTCCAGACAACAGATCTGTCTCCCCCTGGAGAAAGTAACTGCTTTGGAGGGTGGACACTCTGGCATTCTGTTCAGCTGAGGCCTCTCCCCTTCCCAAAGTCTGGCTTCCTTAGACTCCACCACAAAATCTCTAGGAATTTTCCAACCTGGAGCTGGCAAATGTAGTCAGGACTGGCCCCAATGAGTTCTCCCTCGAAGGCCAAGATAGACCCAGAAAGGGCCTTGCCTCCACCTTTTAATGACAGAACCAAGCTTGGAGTACTATGGTTGCCTAGCAGCAGCCTGTCAAGCACGCTTATTTCTGTAACTTAATTGTTTCTTAGACAAAGAGCAGATCACCAGCTCTCTGCTGTTCTTCCCTTATTTACAACCATTGGGCAAGTAATACATCCATCTGGCCCAAGGATGTTTATGCTACAGCCTGGCTGGTACCACTTTCAACTCGCCTCTCCCACAGGTTCACACAGACAACTCTTATCTTCTGCTAGAGAATTGTGAGAATGGGAGATGTTTTTAATAGCCTAAATTCCTTAGTAATAAAAGAGATAGTGTTCAGTAACCTTTCAACCCATGACTCAAGTATGCATCTGTAATGTCACCTTTGAAGATATCGTATTTAGCAACTGTGTAACCCTGTATACATCATTACTCCCAAGGCTTGTGTCCTTGTTACAGCTTCTGAATTTCTAACAATAAAACAGCTTTGATTTAAAACAAAAGACTGCTTATTGAGAAATATTGGCGCTTGACATTTTGGGAGTAATCCTACTTGGGGACATAACTGACTTGGAAACTTTATATGCAAATGGCGGAGAGAGCACCAGATAATGGAGAAGCCCCTGAAAACCCTGAACGACCAATTGACAAAAATCAAGGAACCGGCACAGCCCCGAGACAACCTCCGTGGCACGTACTTGACGCCAGGAGGCCAGCAGGGCGAGGGTCTCTGCTGCACATACAGCGAATGTTTATAACCCCAACGGATTGGGGCCCCAGTAGGTCCACCAGCCTAACGGATGAAGCACTCGCTCGGAGAGAGGCAGTCTTGGCACTACCCTCCCTATGCACACGGGAGATGACAGTGACCAAGGGGCCTTGGAGGCGAGCGGTGGAGATGGTCGGGAAGAGCGATCCCCGATTCGATCCCAGATGAGGAGGAGGAGGAAGAAAACCCTGATCCGCGAGACTTCCTCCAAACGATGAGGTTAGAAATGGCAGAGATGACCAAAGGCTTAAGAGAGGAAATGCAAGCCAACAATGCATTCATGGCCCAAGAGGTGAGGAAGCAACTAGACCGGGCATTGCAGCCGCTGGCACAAAGGGGGGGGGAGAACCACCACAACCCCCCCTTCTACTGCTGCAGCTGCCCCAGCAACCTCAGCTGCTGGTACTGCCACTGCAGCGAGATTACGGATGAGGCCGTGAGCTGAATGCCACCTTTGACGGAGACCTCGAAGAGATGGAGTACTTGTCAATACAAGCTAATAGTTTTATGTTTTACTGGAGGCACACCTTCCTCGATTAATTTAGCAGAGTGGATTACTTGGGCTTGAAATGGTATGTGAGCCTGTATGAGACCAGGAGCCCCGAACTAGACACGGTAGCGGTATTCCTACGAGCCCTACTGATGCAGTATGAAGATCCTTTGTAAGAGACTCGAACACTGACCACTCTGAGGGACCTACAACAGATGCCCAAAGCTGTGAGAGAGAATGCAACCAAATTCAGAGCCAACGCAGCCAAAGTGCGAGGGTGGAACGAGCAGATGAAGATAGAGCAATTCCAGAGGGACCTGAACGGCAGCGTACTGGATCTAGCCCTCCAAGAGGCTCGCCCTACCACACTTGTATGGTGGGTGCAACTAGTAGGTGAGGTGGAAACCAACACAAAGAGAGTGGCTCTCCAGCGTCAACAGCAGCAAGGGGGTAAGGGGGGGGGGACATGAGTCTTGGACGGGGGCAAAAGCAGAAGGGCAGAAAGCAAGTCAGTCTTGGGGGACTGCTAAACCACCCACCCCTAGACGTTGCTTTCAGTGAGGCGACCCCAACTATATGGCGGCTAACTGCCCTGAGTGGCCTTGAGGCCCCCCCTCACCCCAAAGACCAGCGCACCCAAGGCGAAAAAGGCTGAGGAACAAGTGAAAGAACAAGCTAAGAGCAGCTCAGCGTCTGCAACCTCACGGGAGGAAGAAATCATTGTTGTTGACGAGCTGGGAGGAGACACCTGGGAAGACGAGCCGGCGGGAAACGAGGGCAACCTGCACTGAGAGGTGCCGAGCAGCAGGTCATGGAATTAATGGCGCCGCTGAGGGTGAGAATTACTGGGACCCTGTTTTTCATCCCACTGACTTTACTGAATCCTAGACTTAAACATTTTATACATGAACGAGCACTACTAGATTCAGGGTGTACCAGAGACGTTATCATACCCAAACTAGTAGAGGCTCTTGGACTCCCTACGAGTTCACTACAACACCCCATACAATTTGAGCAAATGGATGGGACAATGATGAGGCGGGAACCCTGTACGGAGCAAACCCAGGGGGTGCCAATGGGAATAGAAGACCACTGGGATACAGAATTTTTTGTGGTGGCCCCTTCTTTGTCATTTGACATTGTCCTGGGAGTGGGATGGTTAGCCAAACATGAAACCAACATCAAATGGGATGACCAAATCATAGACTTTAGAGATGGGGGATGCGAGCCCCACCAGTGGAACATGGAATGGGGTCCAGAACCGCCCCCCCCCCTTAAATGAAAAACTGTGCCTAACTACAGAGGAGGTGAAATCAATTCCCCATGAATACAGAGAATTAAAACAAGTGTTCAGTGAAGAAAAAGCTAATGAGCTTCCCCGTCATCGAGATACGGACTGTGCTATAGAATTGATTCTGGGGCAGAGCCTCCCTCGAGCTAAAATATACTCCATGGGGTAGGCTGAAAAAGCAGAACTTCACAAGTTCCTAAACAAGAACTTAAAGCGGGGGTTCATCAGACCGGCCATGGTCCCCCACGCTGCCCCCATGCTATTTAGGAAGAAGAAGGATGTGGGGCTCAGACTATGTACGGATTTTAGGGGGAGCAACGTGATTTCAACCTTGAATGCGTACCCCATATCCCTCATAAAGGATTTATTGAGTACTGTGTTGGAGGGAAAGATTTTCACCAAGCTGGATCTAAGAGACTTTTTTCCGGGTACACATAAAAGAGGGGGATGATTAGAAGATGGTGTTTAACACGCCAATGGGACAATTTGAATACTTAGTCATGCCATTCAGGCTACAAGGGGCCCCGGGAGTTTTTAGGAACTTTATAAATGAGGTCCTGCAAAAACATTTGTACCAAGGGGTAGTGGTGTACCTGGATGATATAATTATTTATTCATATGACCTCCCCTCCTATGTGAAATTAGTGAGGGAAGTCTTAGCAACCCTCTATGAAAAACAGCTGTATGCAAAACTATCCAAGTGTGAATTCCACAAGACCAAATTGGATTACTTAGGTTACAGAGTGTTGGGGAGGGGTTTGGCAATGGACCCTGCCAAAATACAAGCCGTACTAGATTGGGAACCTTCGAGGACATGTAGACACCACCAATCCTTCATTGGATTAGCAAATTTTTATTGTAATTTTATACAAGGGTTCGCACATGCCATGCTCCCTTTGATGGATCTTCTTAAGACGAAAGGGAAAGGTCCAGAGGCCAAACGGCCAAGAGCAAAATTAAATTGGACAGAAAATTGTCAAGAAGCCTTCAACAAGTTAAAAGGTTGTTCACCAGTGAACCCATCTTGATTCACCCCAACAAATTAAAACCCTTCGTGGTTCAGTGCGATGCCAGCGATGTCGCTGTGGGGGCAATTCTCATGCAACCAGTTGCGAGGGGGTCCCTAAAACTGTGCACTGACATCTCTAAAAAATTCTCTCAAGATCAGAGGAATTGGGACAAGGAAGCTTTTGCTGTCATATTCACACTAAAGACATGGCGATCTCGGCTAGAAGGGGCGAGGGTCCCATTTGAAACATGGACTGACCATAAGAACCTAGAAGCCCTTACTGGTCGCAGGAAACTAACTGAGAAACAGATCTGGTGGGCGGGATTCTTTGCTAAGTTCGATTTTAAGCTGAAGCACATCCCGGGATCTAAGAATTTTCTTGCTGATGCACTATCTCAACTTCCTTAGCACAACAACCAAAGGAAGGAGGTGATCAATTCACTCATCTTCCCCAGCCAATTGGGGGGAGTAGTAACTACCTGCTCACAAGCAAAATGCGAAAAGTTAGAAGAGAAGTGGCGGGGAGAAAGACTAATTGTTGAGGTGGAAAAGGAGGGAGATGCAATACCCGAGGGGGTAAAGAAAGAGGAGGGGGGATTCTGGTACAAGGACAGTAAACTTTACGTACCAGAGAGCCTTCAAAAAGAAGTGCTTCAATTGTGTCACGACAGCAAGCTATCTGGGCACTTTGGATATGTAAAAACCCTGCATCTAATGAATAGACAATTTGGGTGGCCGTTTATGAAAAAAGACATCTCTAATTATGTCACTTCGTGCCCAGTATGCTTGATGGCTAAAAGGGGGGGGGGAAGCCCCCAGGGTTGTTACAACCACTGGAAACAGCAACCAGACCGTGGTTGGTAGTCTCATTGGATTTTATCATAGAGCTTCCCCGCTCTCAGGGAAAGACCGTAATTCTTGTAGTAGTGGACACTTTTGCTAACCAAGCCCACTTCATTCCATGCTCTCAAATACCCATGGCTAAAAGACTAGCTCAATTATTCTTCCAACACATGGTGAAACTACTCTCGTTTCCGGATAAATTAATTAGTGACAGAGGCGTACAGTTCGTTGCCAACTTCTGGCAGGAGTTTTGTAAATTAACAGGGATCGAGCAGGGATTGCTCTCTGCATACCATCCCCAGACTGACAGACGGACGGAAAGAATAAATGCGCTGTGGAGCAATACTTAAGATGCTTTGTGAACCATCAGCAATCCAACTGGACAGAGTTGCTTCCATTTGCAGAATATGGCTGTAATAACAGCATACATAGCTCCACCAAATCAACCCCTTTCTAGTAATGAATGGGTATGAAGGGAAATCCTTTTCACAACTACCGGGGGGAACGATGCCTTAAATCCCATCAACTTTTGAACAATGGTGGGGAAAGTTGGGGAAGGCTTGGAACAACATCCAAGAAAATTTGGAATTGGCTAAGGAGAACTATAAAAAACATTACTATAAGCATCATTCACCCACTTAGGATTTTAAAGTGGGAGATACATTGTTCCTATCTACCAAGAACTTGCCCTTACCACAAACTTCTAAAAAACTGACATACAAGTTTTTGGGACCGTTCCTTATTAAACATATAATCAATAAAGTGACTGTAAAATTTGAATTACCCAAACTGTTTAGTAAGATACATCCCATCTTTCATTGCAGTTTGCTTCGGAGTGATCCTGGAGCCACATCTTGGCATCCCTGGCCCAAGGCTCCCGAGTCTATTCCAGTGGGGGACCAGAATCACCATGAAGTAAAAGAAATCTTAGATGCTAAATTGAAGCAGGGTGTATTGTATTTTCTGACAAGATGGAAACATTTCTCAACAGCACACAATGAATGGGTAATTAGCGCAAATCTGAGAGTGTCAGCCCTGATTAAACAATTCTATGCTAAATATCCTTCAAAACCACAGAGAGGGGCTTAGGGGGGGCAGTATGTCAAGTGCACTTATTTCTGTAACTTGTTTCTTAGACAAAGAGCAGGTCACCAGCTCTCTGCTGCTCCCCCCTTATTTACAACCATTGGGCAAGTAATAAATACATCTGGCCCAAGGATGTTTATGTTACAGCCTGGCTGGTACCACTTTCAACTTGTCTCTCTCACAGGTTCACACAGACAACTCTTATCTTCTGCTAGAGAAGTGTGAGAATGGGAAATGTTTTTAATAGCCTAAATTCTTTAGTAATAAAAGATAGTGTTTAGTAACCTTTGAACCCGTGACTCAAGTATGCATCTGTAATGTCACCTTTGAAGATACCCTATATAGCAACTGTGTAACCCTGTATATGTCATTCCTCCCAAGGCTTGTGTCCTTGGTACAGCTTCTGAATTTCTAACAATAAAACAGTTTTGATTTAAAACAAAAAACTGCTTATTGAGAAATATCGGCGCTTGACACAGTCATTATTTATTTATTTATTTATTTATTACATTTGATTTATATCCCGCCCTCTCCGCAAGCGGACTCAGGGTGGCTCACAGTATCTACACAATTAAACCAGTACGATATATAAAACCATAATTTAACATTTTCAGTTTAAAAACATATTACAATTAAAAATTATTAAAACCATTTTAAAGTGCTGAATCCCTACACTATAGCGGCATTAGAATTCCAAACAGTGATCACCGGCGTTCTGTGTGATGTCCGGTGGCAGCCATCTTCGTCAAGCATCGAAGGCCTGCTTGAACAACTCGGTCTTACAGGCCCTGCAGAACGCAGACAGATCCCGCAGGGCCCGTATGGCTTCTGGAAGAGCATTCCAGAGCTCTGGTGCTACCACCGAAAAAGCCCTAGATCTTGTCATGCATAGCCTGGCTTCTTTTGGTCCGGGGACCGAGAGTAGGTTTTTTGCCCCTGAACGCAGTGCTCTCTGGGGGATATGCGGAGAAAGGCGGTCCCGTAGATATGCAGGTCCCTGACCATAAAGGGCTTTAAAGGTCAATACCAACACCTTAAAGCGAACTCGGAACACAACAGGTAGCCAGTGCAGCTCTTTCAGCACTGGCTGAATGTGCTCCCATCGTGGCAGCCTCATCAGCAGCCGTGCCGCAGCATTCTGCACTAGCTGTAGTCTCCGGGTTTGCGTCAAGGGTAGCCCCATGTAGAGAGCATTACAGTAATCTATTCTTGAGGTGACCGTAGCATGGATTACCATCGCTAAATCGTTGTGCTCCAGAAAAGGAGCCAGCTGCCGTGCCCGCCGAAGATGAAAAAAGGCAGATCTAACAGTGGCTGCTACCTGGGCCTCCATTGTAAGGGAGGACTCAAGGAGCACGCCTAAACTCCTGGCCTTAGGGACCGGTGTTAATGGCACCCCGTCAAGAGTCGGCAGATGGATCTCTCCCCTTGGACCACCCCGACTCAGGTAGAGAACCTCCGTCTTTGTCGGATTCAGTTTCAGTCGACTCAGCCTGAGCCAAGATGCCACGGCTTGTAGAGCCAGGTCTAGATTTTCCAGGGTACAGTCAGACTGGCCACCCATCAATAGATAAAGCTGGGTGTCATCCGCATATTGATGACAACCCAGTCCATACCTCCTGACAATCTGGGCAAGGGGGCGCATATAGATATTAAATAGCATCGGGGATAGAACCGCTCCCTGTGGCACCCCACAACTAAGAGAGTGCCTCTGGGATACTTCCTCCCCGATCACCACCCTTTGTCCCCGATCTTGGAGAAAAGAGGTCACTGAATCCCCGCATCGGCAAGGCGGCTAGTCAGTAGCTGATGGTCAACTGTATCGAACGCGGCTGACAGATCTAATAACAACAGCACCGCTGAGCCGCCCTGATCCAGATGTCGCATGAGGTCATCTATGAGGGCGACCAGAACCGTCTCCGTCCCGTGACCTGGCCGAAAGCCGGACTGGAATTGATCCAGTGCGGAAGTGTCCTCCAGGAACCCCTGTAGCTGAATTGCCACCGCCCGCTCTATAACCTTACCCAAAAAGGGAAGGTTCGACACCGGCCGGGAAGATGGAGAATCCAATGGAATGGGCCAGTAGGATGCAACCTTTTACTGACAGAACCAAGCTTGGAGTACTATGGTTGCCTAGCAACAGCCACTGAGGGAAAATGGAGAATCCAATGGGATGGGCCAATAGGATGTGAAGGCAGCTTCCCCAGTGGCCCAATCCTCATCTGTCCTGGGGGGTGGTGGGTTTGAGTCACATGCAGCTCAGCCAAAGGGAGGGTTAGTGAGTTGTCACCAGTACAGCTTAGTTTTATATCTATAATAGGATGTGCTGCTAGTCCTAATATTAGACAACACTGATAGAAAACTTTTCAGTACTCTGCCCCTTGAAAATGCTTCTGTGCATACAAGGTGTGAGAGAAATCTTTAATTTGTAAAGAGTCCGTGGCTTTTAGCTACCTTAATAGTTTAATGATTGTAGTGTTAATTTAATTTTGAGTTACATTTTTTGTGTGAGTTTGCTAACAGAATGTGACATAAAAGCTTTTGTGAGGAAGCTTGATTGGTTCTGTTGTCATAGCAACATGGTTGAATGGAAGAATAATTTCCTTTCGGAACTCTACCAGCAAGCTGTTTTGTACGCTATAACGATATCTCTAGATTGTTGTCCCTTGTGAGAGGTGAACAGAGATCACATCAAAGGTCAACTTTGTTCCTTGTGTTTATAGATTATTCCCAGCAGTCCACAGACTGCAGTGCTCTTCTTTTTTTTGCAGAGTTGAGCCAATTCAATTATTTGTTATACATTGGTAATAAGGAGCTATATAAGATTTTTTTTCTGTTTTTTGACACTGAGATTATACATATGCTTTTGTTAACTATTGCATTGTTTTTAAATAAACATACCTCCTATAGCTAAAATTTGTAAGTAGATTTTTAAATGTCAGGTTTATTTTTTATTTATTTCAGCATTTGTAAATAAGTTATTCTTTGTTGTAGTCCTGGGAAAATATGAAACATCAACATTAGAACTTGAACACCTCCAAGTTTGTTTAAAAGTTGGGGATGTTATTCAACATCTGGGCCTTCTAATTTTGATATATACATGTGTGCATACAGTTAAGTGAGCCCTCAAGAGATACTTTCTGCTTTTTCTCCTCAGGGTCTGTATGGGAGGGGCCTTTCTTAGACCTTGTTCTCTGCCTCTAGCTTGATTTCAGTCTTCCACTTTGTGCTTTAATATTATCCATCTCCCTGCTGGAAGCAATAAGACTTGTTACTGAAACTACCTGCGTTTCCTGGGTGCTGGCTACTGAGCAGGACTGAAAGGTGATCTGATAGGTAAGCTTACTCCATTCACTGTGCCTCAGAGGATACTTCATTATGGCAGTTTTCAGAACTGCTGTTTTCATATGTTGCAGTTTTCAGAGGGGCTTCCATGCTGCATTAAATAGAACAATTCCCCTCTTTTCTGAACTAAGCTTCACAGGGACTTTAGGGGAAAATGGGAACAGAAATTAAGACCAGTTACAAAAATTGAGAATGAATCACAGTATTATAAAATCATTGTAATGCTACAGCACTTAGCTTTTACCGTGTGGATCTTGAAAGGGTATGATTGGTGTTCAGATCACAACATCTGATGTGCAAAACTGCCCTGGACAAGAGGCTACTATTAGGGCAGATTACAGAAACAAAGTGAGCAAAGGTATATATATATTATTTTCCTATTGCTTCAGGAAAGGAAAGCTGGATTGAACTTAGATGAAGGTAGAGTAAAAATTGATGGAAGGAGATGTAACAGTTTAAGATATGCAGATGAAATCACATTACTGGCAGAAGATAGTGAAGACTTGAAATGACTGCTTATGAAGGTTAAAGCAGACATTTCCAAAGCAGGATTACAGCTGAACATCAAGAAGAGGAAAGTAATGACTAGTAGGGAATTACACAACTTTAAGGCTGATGATGAAGAAATTGAAATTGTTAAACATTTCCAATTCCTTAGCTCTGTCATCAACCAAAAAGGGAGACTGCATCCAAGAGATCAGGAGATTGAGAGTGAGAAGGGCAGCCATGAAGGAGCTAGGAAAGATTTGAAAATGTAAGGATGGATCACTGATCACCCAGATCAGCTTAATTCATGCCATGCATAACTGTGTATAGGTGTGAAAACTGGACAATTAAGAAAGCTGGCAGGGAAGAGTTGACTAATTTGAAAGGTGGTGTTGGAGAGGAGTTTTACAGATTCTGTGGACTGCAAAAAAAAGAAGACAAGTGGGTTGTAGAGGAAATCAAGCCTGAATTCTCCCTAGAAGCTAAAATGACTAAACTGAGACGTACATTATGAGAAGACAAGAGTCACTAGAAAAGTCAATAATGCTAGGAAAAATCTAAGGCAGAAGAAAAAGAGGAAAGCCCATGGCTTTTTTTTATAGAAAAAGCCCAGCAGGAGCTCATTTGCATATTAGGCCACACCACCTATCCAGGGAGCATGTGGCTGCCATATGGTGGGTTGGGCCAGCTGAATCCTTTACCAGCCCTGGTGGAACTGCAGCAGGGGAAAAAAAAACCCTGGGAAGACCCAACATGAGATGGAGTGACTCAATTAAAGAAGCCCAAGACTTCAGTTTGCAAGACCTGAGCAAGGCTGTTACAAGACTGAGAAGGGCAGCCATGAAGGAGCTAGGAAAGATTTGAAAATGTAAGGATGGATCACTGACCACCTAGGACATTTTGGAGGTCATTAGTTTGTAGGATCACCATGGGTTGGAAGTGATTTGGCAGCATTGAACACACACACACACACACACTGCATAGGAGACAAGACATTAGAAGTATACAGCAACATGCCTGATATCTATGTACAGCCCCCACATAAGACTTTAGCAGAAATCTTGAGACAAGAAGGATAGACTCATTTGGTGCAATGCTCATGGAGAAATCTCAAAACTGTGGATTTCGGGCTGCTTTCCAAAGCTGTAATGCTAAATAACTGAGCACATGTAACTTAAATTGTTTGCACTTTATATGAAAAAAAATTGTTTTCTATTCACAACGATGATTATATATGCTGAAGAAATAGAACAGTGCTTATAAAATAAAGGGATAGAAAGGTGAAGATCCAGAGAATTAAAAAATGGAGAAATTTATGCTGCATTGAGATTCTACAATAATTCATGATTTATATAAACCATGGTTTATGAATCAACTTCTGATTAGTCTACTAGATGTAAATAAATGCTGCTCCAATTTTGCTGTTTCTTGCCTTTCTACCACCTCTCAATAGTGACATCTTGTGTACTTCTGTCTCTGTGGCCAGATGAAGGGCACTGTAGATTGTGAAATCAGGTATCACAACAAACCCAGTTCATGCAAACTGTGGTTAACAATCCAGTTTTAAAAGCCTAGTCCCGAATACTTCTTTGCTGCCCACAAATAAACTGTGGCTTGCTACAGTGTCTGTATTCCGACATCACAAAAAACTAGGTTATCAACTGTTTGTTCATTTTGATGTTGGAACACAACCTTAGAAGCTATGTGCTAAGGCAGTTCCTGATAAGCATGTACAGTGTGTACTACTAGCATCATTACTGGGTTATGACTGCCCAGAACATACTTCAAATTGTAATTTTCAAGTGTGGGCAATCTGTGAATATCTAAATCCATGAATTGGGGCTATTTGGACTGAAAACAGTTCTACAAACTTGGAACACCCTTCAGGTTTGCAGAAAAATTTAAAAAAGGTAAATAAAAACGGGTGTGTGTGTGTGTGTGTGTTAATTACGCCAAAAACTCCAAGAGGTTTGTCTATGAACATGCTGGAAAAAACTCCACTATTCCTCCACCATGCCATTGGGGCAGCAAAGCTGCAGGTGGGTGGGAGAGGAGTTGAGTGAACATGGTGAGTGAAACAAGGTAGTGAACTTGTTGGGTGGCAGCAGAATTGTCAGGGGAATGGGAAGGTGAAGCATCAAGGTGATGAACTTGCCAGGAGGCCAGGTGTGTTACCGGAAATGCTTGAGTCTCCTCTTTTAGATGGGGAAATTAGCAAGACTTAGGTGGAGTGAATTAGGAGCATGGATCTTTTCACCTATGATACAAAGGTCCAGTCTCAGAAAAGAAAACACTCCAAATTGAATATATTTTATAATGTTTTGCTAGAAAATATATATATAAGGTACAAACACACACACAAGCAATACGATACAAGCAAACAAGAAAAATAGAGGTGAGAGATAGGGGCTTAAGGGTTTCTTATAGAGGTAATACAACCTGTCCAGGTATGCAGAGGTCCATTTGGAACATGAAGATGGAGACATGCACTACCATCGTGCCATGTCTGAGGCCCATTACTCACAGTAATGGGAGAACATTCTGTCTACTTGTGCTCAGACTGAACAAGGAAGTGTGGCTTGCTCTCATGTTTATAATCTTTGGAGGAGATGAGGCCCTCCCAGAAAAGGGGCTGACTTGTGGTGAGCAGTGATGTGTCTTTCCTGGGTACCTGATTGGGTGCCCACCTCAAGCCAATGAGCACAGCTGACTCTGGTCACCTGAATGGATCTCCAGGTAAAAACAATAGTGGGGCTGATTTAGTAATGTTTGCCTGGATGGGTTTTAATTGCTTGGGCGATTTATCAAAGATACCCTGAGGAGAAGAAAGCAAGGAAATAGCCAATCACTTAGCCAAAGATTACAAAAGAAACACTTACCAGCTGAACCCATAATCATATCATGTAGCTGGGAGGGGGAGAGTAGCCAGGCCAGGAGGGCGCCTTAAGTGATAACCAGAACAAGCTCTCTGCTGGTTCTACTCCATTTTGAATGGAATTTTTCCTTGGCCTGCTTCTGATCAGAATCCATTTTGTTTCCATAGCTTGGGGTTCCCTTAGCTCAAGTGGTGTACCCCTAGAGGCAGACAGTGCCTCCGGGCCACAGGTGACTGGCCAAATGAGGGGTTGAGGAAGTGACTGGGTGAGCTGCTAAAGCAGTGAAGAGGCCAGGTGAGTGGCTGTGGTGGAGAAGGTGCTGGAGGGCCAGGCAAACTGCCAAGATAATGAACAGACTAGGTGAGCTGCCCATGTGACAAAGAGACTGGGTGATTCACCAAGATGGCAAAGCTGCTAGGGCCACTGGGCGAATGGCTGGGTAACCTATTGAGGTGGTGAAGAGGCCAGGAAAGCCAGAAAAGAGAGTATGAAAAGGGTGGGGAAGAGAGACACTGAGAGAACTGATGGGAGAGGGGAAGAATCACATGTGGGGGAATGAGATAGCTACTTCACAAGTTTTTTGTTGGTCCCCATTTGTTATGTATATGTTGTTTAGAAGAGCATTGCTGCATCCCTTCCCTCTTAATCCCTTTGCTAACTTCCATGTATGCAGCATTTTTGCTAAAAAATTAGTGTATTCCAAGAGGATATTGTGTGAATGTTCTTAATAGACTTTGACCAGGATCAAGTCTGATACTGAGTTACAAAGCTTTTCAACACTGAACACAATGAATGTCTTTTCAGTAATGTAAACATCATACACATTCTACCATATTAATTTTGCACAAAATGAGTTGCAGTTGTATTTCTTAAAATGCTGTATATGTCAGCACATAGGAATTGCTATCTATTATTACAGATTATCATCATATGTTTTGAGTGGAAAAAACATTTCTCAAAAATCATTCTATTCATTCCAAACGAGAAAATATCTGATAAAACCAGTGGCCTGATTCTATATAATGCAGCCTCATGTGTTCGTTCAGAAAGACAAACTTTCCAGCTGGTTCTTTTCTTTTCATCAGTTACCCTCCCACCCCCACCCCAGCTGTGTTTAGGCCTCAAAGATAAAAATTACAGGATTTTTTTTTTTAAGTACCAATTATTTCCCCTGATATATGGATCTCCAGCATTATATGCAATTTGTGCTATTGTTTATGGAACCTGTATTTTATTTTACTTCCATGGCAGAGTGGGTATTTGGACATGGATCTCCCAGTCCCTAGTCCTATACTAAAATTTGCTGGTAGAAATTCAGCAACTTTTTTTTTGTAATAGTTCTAATGTAATATTTCCTTTTTTGAAATTATGCTGCCTATGTCTAGGCAAGACTTTTTATACATTATTTCCAGTTATTCTGGAGTTACCATATGCTCTTTGTAATTCATAGAAGTTGGAAAAAACCCCCTCAACTTTGTACTAATCAGTACTACATTAATAAGTTTTGATTATGGAAAAGTTCTTGTGCTGGAAAGAATGTTGTGGTTAAACATAGCCAATTAGAAGATTATTTGCTTATTTAATACTTAAGCTTCTGCTTTCACGGTTGTTGATTCGTGGGTGAATAGTTATAGAAATATTAAGTAACCTAATATATTTAAATCTTGATGCAGTAATGTAAAGCCAACATTAAATTGGTGCTTGAGAAGGTATGTATTTGGCTTACTTTTTTAGATGAAAAGGCTAGAAAGGGTAGTTAATCAGAAAATTTATTAACCAAGTTACATATATGTTATGAAACAAATAGACATATGTTTAACATATTCATTTGGGGCATACTGGGACACAGATGAATTGGTCCACATTGTTTTGATGCACAGATGTCACTTTAACACTGATAGCAGGTGATGGTTTTCCATGTGTGTGTCAAATCTGGTCTTGTCTGTTTTGACATCTGTTGATGGAAGCTCTTTTTTCTGTGTGATCCAGACAATGGCTCTGATATTCTTTATGAACACTTAGGACACACAATAGTGTTAAAAGGCAGAGTCATAGCTTGTGTCTTGCACCTGTCATATTGAATTACCAGTCAGCAACTGGTAATACAAGTAACTCTGGTGTATTTTAAATACTGGTTTTCTTGTCGGTTTTAAGCCTCTTGATTCCCTGTCTTTTGAAGCTGTGTTATGCAACTAAAATCTATTCAGATAGTATAATCAATTATTATAAGTTTGTTCAGAAGAACAAACTCATGTAAGAAAAAATAATGTATGAAAAATCAGTCTGTAAAAAAAAAAATCAAGAGGATACCAGCATAGTCAAATAGCAGAGTCAAAGGTGAGGAAAGAGTAATGAAATCTTTTCAAAAACTGAAAGTTTTCTACAAAGGAATATATAATTTTTTTTTAAAAAAAGATACAATGATAAGCTAAGGAGAATACAACATACTTGTGGAAAACTTACATTAGCATGAACAAGGAAAGTACATTTTCATGTTTATATATAAACCATTTATCATTTATGACATATATTTTGTTGTTCAGTCGCACAGTTGAGTCCGACTCTTTGCGACCCCATGGACCAAGTCATGCCAGGCCCTCCTGTCTTCCACCATCCTCTGAAGTCTGCTCAAAATGACATATATACTAAATGTGTAAAGTGGTCCTCTATTTCTGATGTTTCATTTGAACATGGGCACTGGAAATGCATCCCGTAAGTCCACCTGTGAGAATAACCAGTACTATATCTCCTTTTTTTTACTTTTGTCCTTCATTTGTTTGAACTTTGTAAACCACAAATTCTATACTGTAATACAAGCAGAATATAAATACAGATCAAAATAGCCTACCTTCTTTAATGGAAAGCTGTATTGATTGGCTTGAAGTCTCTGGATGTCAGACCTTTGATCCTGTTAAGCTGAAAGCAATACAAGGCAAAACAATTCTCTGCCTAGGATGAGCAGAGATTCTTGGTTGCTCAGGCCTTGTATGAGAGCCAGACATGAAAACCTTTAATTGTGTTCTGGGAATACTACCTGACATGCTTTGACCTGTAGGTATAAAGATACTCCCTTGGTGGAGTGGTTGTTATTGCTGGAATTCCCTTCTTTGGACAAAGTTAGCTGATAGTGCTTAAACCAGACTTCCACTCAGTTGCTAATTCTAAACCTTAGAGTGGACACACAGTGCAGAAGCAATCAGTATTGCTTGTGCATCCCAGCTTGGTGTAGTGCAGAAACTCCCCCCCCCCCCAATTTATGGTAATTACAAATCTAATTTCATTCATATGAAAATCAGTTAACTTCAGTTTATATATTGCTTAGTTTATATATTGCTTAGGGGGGCATGATGTGGTTGCTGCCACGAAGTACTTCCACATGTTGAATTTATGCTACATAAAAGTAATAATTGTGGGATTGCATGACACTTTTATGACAAATCCCCATAATCCAGATGGCCCACTTGATAGGGAGTTTTACAGTGATTGGGACTTTCACAGAGCTAGCCACTGGGAAATGATTTTGCTATGGCAGGTGTTTCACAGGGCAAAATATAAACTTGTCATCAGGCTTAGAAAAGACTCTAAGGCAAAACTTTCTCAATAAATATCTGATGTCCCTATAAATTTAACTAATTTGTAATATTGCTAACATGCTAGACTGTTTCAGATCCAACCCAACATGAAGCTTTGCTGAAAGCCTCTTTCATAAATAAAGAGAGGTAGCTACATAGATAGATCTCATGGGCTTTAATACATTGGGCAGGATAAAAGGTTCTTGTTGCTATTATTTGTTGTTAATATGAATTGTGTAGTATGCCTGGCACATTACAAGCACAGAATTTAAAACAGGACTCTATCTGAAAGAGCTCTTAATATAAGAAAGACAAAGGACAAAACAGACAAAGGAAATGGAGCTCAAGGAGAGATGGTATAAAAGAAAAGTATAATTTCATTACAAGCTCCTGTGGGGCTTGATAATCTTGTGAGAAAAGGGCCAATGGAAAATATAAACAGAAAAGACAGGATTTAAGAGGAAATTTTGAGATTTCAAAATAGCATATAGAAATTGGCCATAATAGAAACAGAAAATGTATTACAGGTGTACCAAATAGTACACTATTTTACTACCACAAATACAATCAGACAATTAAGTTATGAGATCTTTAATGATAATAATAAAATGTACCTTAGAGCAATTCAGAGTTCATTTGCCATTTCCAAATATAATTGGCCATTTTAGAAACATGGTGATACCTTTGAAATAGTAGTGTAATTCACAGCTAATATGCAGTTGCTTTGTTTGTTTGATTATAGTGATTACGGTGTTCATTAGTACTGACTGGCTAGGTACTGTGGTTCATAACATCAAACAAGCCACCATCAAAAATTGTGCATGTAGTGTCTTTTTTTCTATTCAGTATTCTCAGCAGATGCTTCTTTAGCACAGCTTTTTTTTATGTGACCTGCTTTTGTGATAAGAATTAGGCATTTTTTGTTATAAAACCTTGTGTATAGTATATAAGGCACGGGTGGCCAACGGTAGCTCTCCAGAGGTTTTTTTCATACAACTCCCATCAGTCCCAGCCATTGGCCATGCTGTCTGGGGCTGATAGGAGTTGTAGGCAAAAAAATCTGAAGAGCTACCATTGGCCACCCCTGATATAAGACATTATCCCTAAATACGTTTACTTAGGAATAAGTCTCACTGACCTTAGTAGCACTTACTAACGCCAGTTCCTCACGAGATCTTTAATCCTGGTTCAGTCCTGTTCCCAAACAGAATCAGAATCATAAACTCATAGAGTTGGTTTCTATGATTCCATGATTCAAGTGTAGAATGTCATTTTGGGGACAGGACTGAACCAGAATTAAAGGTCTATTGCGGAATATACTCAATTTTGAGTAGATAACACATGTAATCAGGCTATTGGACTGTTACTGCAACAATATATCTGACATGTTAGGAACCAGCGAATGGTATAAATTGATTGTCAATAAATACTTATAATTCCCCCCAAAATTTTAGTTTGTAATTGCAGATGCCTGACCTCTGTTGTTCTCTACACAAATGACCATATTAGCACAAAAGAGAGCTTGTCATTCTTTCTTTCCTAAATATAGTTGGTAATTTTAACACAGTATTTCTAATCTGAATTTTATTCAAAATGGGAAGATAGATTTGATTATGTGGCTCTCTAACATGTATGTATGTATAAGTATGCATGCAAAATTAATGTGGTAGTCACTTTGAAGTGACTATTACATACTGTTGACTTTTATGCCTTCCTTCTCATCCTACTAGCATTGTCCCACCCTTCTTTCCATGTAGACTGGGAAGAGAGGAATGAGAATCTAGAAAGAACTTTATCAAGTCCAAAAGAAATGGCTGTGAGTAGTTCCATAGTTTATTTTGGATTGTTCAAATTTTCTTTAAATTGGACTTCAACAGATCCTGCCTGAAAATCAAGCTAAGCCAGAACATTAAATCAAGGAACTTATGCTACACCAACAAAACTAAGGAGGTAGATTCAGATTGGTCTGAAGCAATAGAACAAAGTTTGAGTCTAGTATCACCTTTAAGGCCAATGAAGTTTAGGGTAATTATGGTTATAAGCTTTTGTGTGTATGCACACTTCTCTTCATGCACTCGAAAGCGTATACCCAGAATTAAACTTCATTGGTCTTAAAGGTATCTCAAGGTATCTGGCCTGGATGGCCCAGACTAGTCAGATATCATCAGATCTTGGAAGCTAAGCAGGGTTGGCCTTGGTTAGGATTTATATGAGAGAACACCAAAGGATTCCGATACTACTATGTAGAGGAAAGCAATAACAAAGCAGCTCTGTTATTCTCTTGCCTTGAAAACTCTATGGGGCTGTAACTTGACAGCACTTTACACACAGACAAATAGAAATAAACAAGCAGGAGGCTATAAAAGATTGTCCCCTTCCTCTTTCCTTCCCATTGTATTTGCTTGAGAGGTGGAGAGCTATGAATTTATCCCATTCCCCCTTTCTTATGTTTGGCTGCCACCACTCATGCTGTGTCCTTTCTTTCTTTGTCTGGGCTGTGTGTGTGTGTGTGTGTGAGTGAGAGAGAGAGAGAGAGAGAGAGAACTGCTATACATCCCCCCTATATCCCCCCTACCTGGCTAACTCTTTGCAGCCCAGTCAGGAGTTTCTGATATATGCTCGGATGAGCAGGCATTTAGGCCCTCTGGGTGATTTCTTTGACTATTAAAATATCAATTCACTAGAGCATAATGACACTGGAAAACTACCAAAACATTTATTCTTGGAAAACTAAGGGGGAATTTTTTAAAAAACAAAACAAAACATGGGTTAACTAAGTTGTACAGTCACTGGTAGCATCTCAGTGTATCCTTCCAAGGAATGGACCCAAGTGCAGACCTTTTAACCCTTTTCTGTTCTAGCTGGAAGGATTTCCCTTTGACCTGTCTTGAAATTAAGTTAAGATCTCTGCATTCATTGCTTTTGTCCCTTTCCTCTAATCAAATCAAGATGATTGTCCCAAGACCTCTATGGCCCAACTCAGGATATCTAAATAGCCATCTTTCTTGCCCCTTCTTGGCAGATGGGCAAATGATCATCTGTATTCTACTTGAAATCTCAGGAATTTTTTGCTTTGTACTTGTGAAATGTTTTCTCTGCATTCCTCCTCTCATAACCGAGCAAATATACACTCTCACTGAGCTCTAAAGTAAGTGGCTAGGTCTTAGGGATTGATGTGAAGTTTCTTAATTTGGAAAATCAAAATCAAAAACAAATATGTAAACTCAGGAAAAGGAGGCAGCTCCAGCAGGAAAGGTAATTTGTTGTTTGACTTGAGAGCTTTTAAACTTTATTCTGTATTCATTAAGGTTTACTCTGAGTTGTAAGGCACAGCCAGACTCTCTCCCTTTTCTGAGTCACCTGGTGACATCCCACACATTACCAAGCTCCTTTAGGCTCCATCTCTCCAGCTCAGTTCCACCCCCTGACCTATGGAGACTTCTGCTTAATTTACCAGATCTGCCCCTCGAGTATGATTTTATGGGGCCTGACAATCCTAAGCAATAGCTATTGACCTGCCTGCCAGAAACTGCTTTTTGCTTCTTCTCATGGGGGCTGCTGGAAGGCCAAAGAAAACAAACACAGGGAAGCTCAAGTAGTCTCAGAAATCTTTACATTCTTAGACAAAGCAAGACTGAGGGAAATGACAACTGTAAACAGTTCTCATATCACAAACTTTCCCAGTATGTGTCAGTAACTGTGTAGCTTAGAAGTTACTGCATCTTAGATCATCTACTGTCAAAGTGATGAGGTCATGTGACTGTGATCACAGGACTGGCTGATGCAATGCCCGGTAATTGCCTGTGGTCACAGTGAGTCAGCATATTTGCTGATTGGTGGGCTGAGCTATAAAAGTGCTAACTAGCAAGGTTACTTTCTCTCTCTGTATTGATGATTTTCTGGTGTAGCACTTTGGAGCTCTGGATTGTAATTATACTGCATTTATCTGTAAATATTTGTAAGTACACTGATAGTTTTAGTAGAACCAGTGTGAAGACTCTTCTTATCTGCATTACCATTTTTATCAGCCTAATAGCACGCCGCTCTGCTAACACGCACTATCCGTCAGTATGGAGGTCAGTAAAGCTGCTTTGTGTGCCAGTACTTGACCCAGGACCTGTAGCATGTTATGAAATCCTTTGCGTTGTCTGCATTAGCACTGCCAAGAACAAGTGTTTATTCTTACATCACAGAATACACACATTTCATATACAAGCCTTTGTCTACTTTGTAACATGAGATGCTGCTTTGAGGGTTGTCTCATATATTTTCCCATTATGGAGTACACAAGTACACCATCATATGTAAAGATTATTCAAGACCCCTTTGCTACATTCCATTGCTGTGTTGGGATTCCAATGACTGATAGTGCTTTCAGCAAAATAGAATATCTTCTTGTATGCCTGCTCTGTAGCTGTGTCGTTTTACAAAATGGTAACAGGCAAAAAAATCATGATGGTAGAAACCAACAACTAGAAAGATACACTGTGAATAAGAGATGTCCAGTATCTAATTACAACAATATTTCAAAACCTGAATAAAGAATCAAATATTTTATGAGAAATGTATGTGTAATTTTATAGTATAAATTAGTGAAATAAAGCAAAATATACAATGGAATATTTTTTCAATACAAGAACTCGTGGGCATTCGATGAAATTGCTGAGCAGACAGGTTAAAACGGATAAAAGGAAGTACTTCTTCACCCAAAGGGTGATTAACATGTGGAATTCACTGCCACAGGAGGTGGTGGCGGTCACAAGTATAGCCACCTTCAAGAGGGGTTTAGATAAAAATATGGAGCACAGGTCCATCAGTGGCTATTAGCCACAGTGTGTGTGTATATATAAAATTTTTTGCCACTGTGTGACACAGAGTGTTGGACTGGATGGGCCGTTGGCCTGATCCAACATGGCTTCTCTTATGTTCTTACGTTCTTATCTCATCAGGGAAAAATAGCAAACAAGCAGTGCTCTAAGTTCTCATGCAGAGTGAAAATATCCTATATGAAACAACAAAAGGTCCATTTAGCCTCACACTATAACACTACCTGGAAATTGTCCTTTTCACTTTGCTGCCTGAAATTCTTTAGCTAGAGATGTTAGAGGCTGAACTTGGGACCTTAAACTTGTTTTCTGTTATTGAGCTTTGGCTCTTCTAAATATGTGAAGGGAAGCCAACTGCAACATGCTTTATGAGCATAAAGGTCTTCCATTATACAAATTCACAAGGGAAAAATTGGGGGGAAAACCTAAATTATACTCAGGATAACTTGATGTATGAAAGAGGAAGAGAAAGGAGGCATGAAATATAATTAAACTAAGGGACACTTTCCAGAGATGAACTTACAGAGCAAACAAGAGTGACAGATACTCATTACAAAGTGCATTTAAACATGAAAAAAGATTGTGTTAATTAAAGCTGCTTGATTGTGCTACACAATCATTATTGACAAGTGGGATGGAACAGGGAAAAGCTGCTGCTGCTATCTGTACATTTTGGTTGTCAAGCAAGAGCTGGATTGTGGTGTTAAGCTTTCCCTACATTCCAAACAGTACTGGGTTTAGATTCTTTTGTTACAGCCAGAACAATAGATGTGGATTTTTTCCCCCTAAGTATGTATAAAATACACAAGCAGAACACTGTTGGAGGTACACAGACTTCTAAGGTAGTTAGTATCACTGTTAACCCTCCCCCAACACATTTGCACTCAAGGATGCTTCAGTTAGCTCAAGTGAAAAAAAACACAGCTTTCTCTTGGAGCAAATTCTTTTCTAAGAACATTTCTCTCATCCACAATGTTTGGTAGTTGTGGTTGTCCAAAAAAGAAAACTATAACTATCTGATATCTTTAGTTAAGCTCTGATCACCTCTTTGTTGTTGAGAAGGGGAGGGGGAAACTTTAACAGCAGTGTGTTACTGTATCTACTGGTTAACTTTCATGAGACATATAATGTGAGTCCTTTGTTTAACAGAACTCTACATTTCAGTTTGTAGGAACAGGGGGGTTAGATTTTGCAGTATACTTGTTCATAGAAATGGATCAACAGAGTTTCTGTGCCCATCCTCTGACATTTATTTGATTTACTTTTAAATTTAACTTCAATTATACCCTGCCTTACTTACAGTGGGGGTGCAAAGTGACTTGCATCATTCTCCTCTGCCCCATTTTATCCTCACAACAACCACCTTGTAAGATATAGGTCAGGCTGAGAGTGTGTGACTAGCCTAGGATCACATAGTAAGCGTCAATGGTGGAGCAGGGATTCAGATCCTAGACTGATACCCTAACTGTTACATGTGAGCTGACCACACTTGTGAGCTGACCATACCACATGTGAGCTGACCACTTGTGAACTCTTCAGTGCATGACAGAAAGGGGTATGTGTGAATGTCTAGGATGTGTGTGAGAGAGTGATTGTTAAGCTATTACCTTGCTTCACTGACCCAAGTACATCAGTGAATTTTATCAGAATAGAAGATGAGATAGCAGTTACCCCAGGGCTTTTTTTTAGCAGGAACAAAGCTGTGTTTATTGGGGGTGTGGCCTAATATGCAAATTAGTTTCTGCTGGGCTTTTTCTAAAAAAAAAGTCCTGCATTACCCAATAGCAAATTAATAATAATACAAAACCATTCATATAAAATTGCATAGATTTTATTATTTTTGTGTTGTTAATTTTAAATTAAGAATTAAATGTTAATGATTAGGTTTTAACAGTTTTCTGTCTGGTATGGTGTAGAGCACAAAAGTGTTTATCTACTCGGTAGTGGCAAGTGTCTCTTCTCTGGCTGGTGATTATATCTTTGCTTTTTTATGGAAACTGTTTATGAGCAACAAATTACACCTCTTTTCTTCCACAGACAACTTAAAAGAAATGTATAGTTCTGTCATCCTGAATTCTTCTGAGAAAGGAAGGAGAAAGGATGGGATACCATCAGCACTCCTAGTGGATCTTACAAATATATATGTTTGTAAGGAGGTAAAGAACTCCTTTCTTTTTCCCCATCGATGTTGTCAACAATGAAACAATATTGGGGCTTCCAACAAAAGGCCTGCACATGGAACAGAAATCACAGAGATGACTTGAGCAGCTAACATACAGTAAAAACCACCCTTCTTTCCTCTTCAGAGAAGTTGGGAAAGAAAAAAATATGGGTGATTTTTATTCACCTTCCCCCCATGAAATTTCTAAAGAAGTCATCAGTGAGTGCTTGTTTCTTCTGCAGAAGTCCAGAACAAGGTCTTCCTTTCCCATGGGTACCTGCATATGCCACAGAACTTGAAGGGAACCAAAAGTTTTTGATCCCTTGTTAAGAGGCAGAAAATCCTAGCAGGTGCATAGACTGAGCAGCTGGAGTTCCAAGGTTTATAGGCCCTGGGGACTTCACTATGCCATTCTTGTCTTGTTTGATTCAAGACTATGGCTACCATTTTAGCTCCCTTAGTATGAATGTTAGATGGTCCATTGGGGAAAAGTTCAACTATTCCCTACCTATTGCCTAGTCACATTTTCACTTAACTGGTACTGCAGGGATAGATCTGGTAATGATGGTACTTGCTCTCCCTCCCAGCATATTGATTTCTGATATTCTTGGTAAGTTACCTGCTGACAAGGCTTGTACTCCCACATAGTTATCATTCAGAAATTACCAGGTGTTTTTCATCATCCTTTAGAGCTTATTCTGTTCTATGGTTACTGGGAAGCAAGGGCCAGTGAAGTGGATTGGAAGGTGACTTGAGGAAAAGTGGAGAACATTTTGGAATAATAAGTGAATGCAGGTTAATTTCTCCACCAGCACTGGGTATACGCTAAATCCATTCATTCAAACTTCTCCAAATTTGGAAGATATTCTTTAGCAGATCTTTCATGATGATAATATTCATTCATTCATTCAACTTAATGAATCACCCCATTCTGGCTGGGGCTGGGTGATGTACAACAAAGGAATAAAATACATATATTTACATCAATAAAACCAATTACATTAAAACCAATTACAAATAGTTAACACATGGTGTCTTGCTGTGATGTATTTCCGCTTCAGAAATAATTTTTTTTGCATCTCTGACTCGCATGTCATTATATAAAACAGGTATGTCCATCAGACAGATCGCGATCAGTAGATTGCGAGGGGTCAGAGGTAGATCACCAGCCCCACTTGGTCTCATGGTTTGCTGGACAGGTGTTTGGGGTTTTTTGATGATTGTTTGGTGTGGTGGTATTTGATTATTGGTGCCAGTATGATGAATTCTTATTTTTACTTTTAGAACTGCATGTGTGATTTTGGCATCATCCAGAGGTCTTCAGTTCCTGTTGATCTTTAATAATTTGGGACAGTGACAGTTTTGGACCAGATTCAGCCAGTGTTAACTTAGCACCCCAGTATAACGAAGATGAGTGTTCCAAAGAAGAGCAAAACCTACCACTTTCATGATGAATGGGAAATGGACTACTTCTTCATCATGATGAAAGACAAGTGTTGTTGTCTATTTTGTAACGCCGTTGTATCCTTGCCTAAAAAGGGTAATCTGGAGTGTCATTATAAGGCTCTGCATAGCAATAAGTTTGATGCTGATTTTCCACCCCAAAGTGAAATTCGTAAACTGGAGCTCAAAGAACTTAAATCTAAATTGGCTGCACAGCCACAGTTGATGGTGAAGCCAAGGTCACATTTGGTCAATGCAACCATGGCATTCTTCAGGTCAGCAACCTGATTGCAAAGAAATGCAAACCTTTAAATGAAGGAGAATTTGTAAAATATTGTTTTCTTGAAGCAGCAGACAATCTTTTTGAAGGATTTAAGAATAAGAAAGAGATCATAGCTGCTTTTCAAGATGTACAGTTGTCAAGAAACACTGTCATGCAGTGAATGGAAAAGATGTGTGGATACACGACTGAACAATTGTTGGAAGATGTTTCAGTTTGTGTTGCTTTCTCACTCCAACTGGATGAATCTACAGACATAAGAGACATAGCCCAGTTACTAGTCTTTATCCGGATGGTTTTTGAAGACTTCAGTGTTAAAGAAGAACTACTTGGAATGATTTCGTTAAAAGAGAGAACTACTGGTCAGGAAATATTCAGCTCTTTCCATTACTGATGGAACAAGAGCAATGGCAGTTGATGTTAACGGTTTCATAGGCCTCTGTAGACAGCATGATGACTTTCCGGATTTCCTTGCTTACCACTGCATCATTCACAAGCAAGTTTTGGCAAGCAAGAGACTCAATACAAAGACTGTCATGGACATCACTTTCAAAATTGTAAATTCAGTTCCTGGAAGATCACGTCAAAGACGACTTTTCAATCTTACTCTTGATGAAGGGGCAGCGAAAATCATTTTGCGCACAGATGTAAGGTAGCTAAGTAGGCACAAATTTCTGCAAAGATTTTGTGATTTGCTGAATGAAATAAGAAAGTTTTTGAAGGAGAGGGGGAGATGACAAAGCAGAGTTGGAAGATGAGGAGTATTTATGTGATCTGGCATTTCTCTCTGGCTTTACAGGCGAGCTAAGTGATATGAACATTGAACCCGTGCTGAGCAAGAATCGTTTTGGAAGCTAGCGCCTAGATACAAATTTCCCAATTTGAGAAGATGCAGTGAAGCTGTGCACTCCTGTTTCGGTTCAACTTATTTGTGTGAATCTGCATTTTCCCATCAGAAAATTACAAAGAGTACACAGCATTCCAACATGACAGATAAACATCTCTAGGATTCCCTGAGACTGGCCCTCACACAATAGCCACTCAACCTAAAAGCTGGTGGATGAAATGCAGGCTCAGACTTCTCACTCATTAGCAAGAGCGAAGTTTTAAAGATTGAGCAAGATCAGCCTTGATAAATACTTGACCTACATTTAACACAAATTACTCAATAAAAATTAAAGAAAGTTATTAAGAGTTAAAGAAAGTTATAACAATAAAAATTTAAGAAAAATTGTCCACAGTTCTTTCTGGATCTTCATCTTTCTGTTTTGTTTTTGCTTACCAGTAAATGACAGAAGGTGCATTGTAAATGGGGGGGGGGCAGTGGAACCCAAGTTTGGTGGGTTAAAATCTAATTTGAAACTAATTTGAAACTTAATTTTGATGGTGGTAGATCACCAGCACTTTTGTCTGAAAAAATAGATCACAACCTGTTCGAAGTTGGACATGCCTGATATAAAAGAATAACGGGTTATTTGCTAGATAATTGTCCTTGACTTGGAAACTTTAAGTATGGTTTCTTTTTTATCTCTTCTCATTCTTGCATTTAGGATTCAATGCTACCTTTATTGATAAAGTGTTTTCATTAAGTCTTGCAATCTTGTACTTCAGAATCTTTCTATGAATTCAACCAATTGCATCGCTTTTGACCTTTTAAATTTCATTGTTCTGTCCTTTAAGAACTGGACTGTTAACAGAGATTCCACTTGCCCATTTTGGGCTTTTCCTGAAGCAAGTGTCGTTGACATTTTTGAATGGTTACTTTAACTGTCCTCAAGAATTTGGATTGTAGATCTAATAGAAAGCTGTGAGTGTGATCTCTATGATTATGGTTACTGTACTCCAGGCGTTTTTGTGTAGAAAAAGCCCAGCAGGAACTCATTTGCATATTAGACATATTAGGCCACACCCCCTGATAGCACCATTGATGTGCACAGGGCTTTTTTGTAGACAAAGCCCAGCAGAAATTCATTTGCATATTAGGCCACACTCCCTGACACCTAGCCAGCCAGAACTGCGTTCCTGCTCAAAAAAAGCCCTGCTGTACTCCAAAATGAAATGTCAAATGTGAATGGTCTGGTGAAGGATGGGGTCATGCTAAGTGAAAATTTAGAGTTCTATATTCTTTAAATAATGTTTATTTGAAATAATGAAAGTGATGCATGTATTAAATAAATCAGCATTTTATCTGTTGTGATGTGAAAATGTGAAGATGCTTAGAGTATATTTAAATGGGAACATGATTTTAATTAGTTTATTATTTGTTTAATGGGACTACATTGTGTGTGTGTGTTAAGTGCTGTCAAGTTGCTTCCACTTATGGTGTCTGTCTGAATTAATGTTTTCCAAAATATCCTGTCATTAACAGCTTTGTTCAGGGCTTGCAAACTCTGGGTCGTGGCTTCTTTGATAGTGTCAATCTGTCTCATGGTGGGTCTCCTTTTCCATCTGGCTTCAACTTTTTTTAGCATTGTTGTCTTTTGCAGTGATTCTTGCCTTCTCACAATGTGACTAAAGTATGGCCACCACTGTTTAGCTTCTAGGTAGAGTTCAGGCTTTATTTGATCTAGAACCCACTTATTTGGCTTTTTTGTGGGGGAGGCATTCCCCTTATCTGTAAAACTCTCCTCCAACATCACATTTCAATTGAGGCTGCAGTCAGATGACAGGCTAGGCATGGCATGGCCATGCCTCTATTTTATCTGGTGTTATTTGTTCTGGAGAGGTTTGTCTCACTGCACTCTTACTCCGTGGTTGACCATTCAGATTATTGTGTGGTAACCACAGAATGGGCAGCATCCCTTTTTTGTTTGTCTTTCATGCACGTTGTCTTTCATGCCTTGGTCAGGATAGGGCGATTAATTAAATCCAATTAATAGCAACTGCTTAGTCCAAGCACCAGCTCCTTTTGACAGCTCTGCAATACCTCTGATAGGTACTGGGGCTCCTCTCAGCCTCCTTCATTGTGCCTCTCTTCCTTGGAATAAAGGGGAGGAGTGTAAGCATCATTCAGTTTTACATTAGAGTAGCCCCATTGACTTCAGTACATTTACTCTTGTGTCAGTATGAGAACATAAGTAGGGACTATTTTCATGACGTTCCAACCCCAAGAAACAGAAGAGAGGGGTTTTTTTGGGGGGGGAGGGGGGATTAGTCTCTCAAAGATAACTTCCTCTGGGGTGCTCCCAATCCTGTTTCAGTTTCAGTTTATTTCAATTTATATCCCACCCTTCCCACCGAAGCGGCTCAGGGCGGCTTACAACATATAAAATCTAACATAAGTTTAGCTTTAAAAAACATCAATTTACAACAATTTAAAACAGTAAGATAATAAAACATATAGAACAGCGATCTGTCGAAATGTTACACTACAACCTTCCATAAAGTTTCCAATATCAGTTAGTTATAAGCCAGCCAGAAGAGGACTGTCTTGCAGGCCCTGCGGAACTGCCCAAGGTCCCGCAGGGCCCTCACCTCTTCCGGCAGCTGGTTTCAGCAGCAAGGCGCCGTTACCGAGAAGGCCCGGTCCCTGGTAGATTACAATCCTGACTGTGTTTGGGTGCAGAAACAAGTGGTGATTCAAAACCTGGAATGAAAACATGCTTATGCGCATACCACTAACTGATTTTTAAAAAGGGGGAGGGGCAAAAACAGAAGGGACAGTTCAGACTACCCAAACGGCTTGACTTCGCAACAGGGAAGTTCAGACAGCCAGAAATGAATGGTGAAAGCATTGACATTAGTAAAGACTGGACTTTCCCTGATGTCAAATAACTCAGTTTTGAAGGCGGATGAGATTGGGGTGCTGACAATTTGGAAACAGGAGGCAGATGTTGCTGTCTGATCATGCATTTTAAATCCAGAAGGGAACGGAACAGCAAGGACACCAGATCAGAGCTCTTCTTATTGTGACCTGTATCAACTTTCTTCCTGCTAGCTTTCTTCATTTTCACACCCATACATAGTAATGAAGAATACTATGGCATGAATTAACTTGATCTTGGTCACCAGCAACACATCCTTGTGCTTGAGAATCTTTCATAGTTCTTTCATGGCTTCCCTTACTAGACTCAATCTCCTTCTGATTTCACACTACATGCTGTATGTTTATATATGTTGCCTAATCAGAATCATAAAGAGTCTGAAGGAAGAGCTACATGTTACTAAGAATTAACTGTGAAAGTGGCATTCCTGTGTAGTCACCCTGTCTCTTCATTTTACATGTTCTAAAATAATTATGGGTGTAACTTTGCTGGCCTCAGAAGGTTGGACCAGAACTAATGGGCTGAAATTAAATCAAGAGTTCTTACCTAAAGATTAGGAAGAACTTCCTGACAGAGTAGTTCATCAGTGGAATAGGCTTTCTCAGGAAGTAGTGGATTCTCATTCTTTGGTGGTTTTTAAACAAAGGCTAGTTGTCCATCTGGACAGCAATGCTGATTCTGTGAACTGAGGCAGATCATGAGAGGGAGGGCAGAAAGGGTTGCAGTGCTTAGTTCTCTTGGCCCTTTCTTACACATCCAGGGAAATGCTGATCACTTTGGGGTCAGACAGCAATTTTCTCCAGGCCAGTTTGACCAGGGATCCTAGAGGTTTTTTGCCATCTTGAGCATGGAACAAGTGTCTCAGGTGTATGTGTGTTGGAGAGACATCTGTGAATTCCTGCATTGTGAAGAGGGTTGGACTAGATAACCCCGTAGATCCCTTCCAACTCTATGATTCTATCTGTCTGTAGCTGTTAGTGATATAGAGTATGGCAAGGAAAAATGCATTGTAATTATGCCTTTGGAATGTATGGTAAATTGATGTTCTAGAGCAACAGAAAAGTAAACATGGAACTGCCATTTTTCACTAGATCCATGTTGTAAGTTGTAATCCTGCCCTGGGCTTCAAAAAGATAGTGGTGCTCCCTCAGAAATGTATCTTCCTTGCATTCCCCCCTGCAATGTATTAATCTTAGATTTCAAACTCATTTGTCTTCATCATTCTTGAATATTATGCTGCAAAGATTATGTCACTATTTTATTATTCAAGTCAGATCTTGATCCTGGAAACGTGAAGACATTTCTATATGTAGTTGTGCTGATTTCTTTAGCACTAAATCTGTGCAGGAAAACATTGACTTTTTGTAGCTCAAATAGTGCAACACAGTGAATATAAACAAATTAAGCCATAAATGGATTAGAATAAGGTTTTTCCCTTATTTAAAGAATTGTCTGTGCAAATTGTTTTAAGACATGGAATGTAATTAAATATGCAGGTTTAAAGTCAGATCAATACCAACAAGGGGCTGCCCTTGTGTTGAACGCGGAGACTTCAGGTAGTGCAGAATGCAGCGGCCAGGCTGTTGGTGGGACTACCTAGATGGGAACACGTGCGGCCTGTGCTGCGGGATCTGCATTGGCTACCGGTCGTCTACCGTGTTCGCTATAAGGTGCTGGTTATCACCTTTAAAGCCCTATATGGTCGAGGACCTGCCTACCTTAGGGACCGCCTCTCCCCATATATCCCCAGGAGAGCGTTGAGATCGAGCTCCCAAAACCTCCTACAAATCCCTGGGCCAAGAGAGGCCAGACTGAAGATAACACGGGAGCAAGCCTTTTCATTAATGGCCCCTCGTTGGTGGAACCAACTTCCAGAGGGGGTGCGAGCCCTGCGGGACCTGAACCAGTTCCGCAGGGCTTGCAAAACCTCTCTTTTTCAGCTCGCATTTGAATTAGGACCAGACCGAACTGATTAAATTATTGCAACTTTAGCCATCTTATGTATAATTGAAACTGATGTATGATACGATGTAACTGGGATTGATAGAATTTATAGCACCTATTTTTATTTATTTTAATTAATTTATGTAACTGTACCATATTTAAAGTATTGTTTATCTGTTTTAACTAAATCATGGCGCGCCATGTCTGTGAGCTGCCCTGAGCCCGCCTTTTGGCGGGGGAGGGCGGGATATAAGAATAAAATTTGATTTGATTTGATTTGATAAATCTCATTTTGTATTGTCAGGTTGATAGAGTAGTTAAAGTCAGTAATGATCAAACATGTACAAGGAACATAGACATACTTTTGATCTTTGAACAAATAATTGAACAATTTCTTTAAGCCAAAGGATGAATGATGGAATAGGTTAAAAAAAAAACTTTAGCCAAATTATTATGACTTCTGCATTTGTCCAAATTAATGGGAGAAACCTGCTATCCTGTTCCAAAGGACCTAATGGAGTCTTAGTGATAACTGAATATCAGTTTTCATAGTAGTTAGATATGTAATAAAAGAAGATCAATCAGTTTTTATGCTAAAGTAAGCAGGTTTGGGGAATTATAGTTACAGGACTTTTCCAAATTAAAATTCTCAATACTTCTTCTAATACATCTTTTGAAATCTATTCAGTCATTTAGATAGATTGTACTATCAGGTAGTGCTGTTTATTATTCTGCTACTTTTGGTGTCTTCAATGGAAGAAGAGTTGGTTTTTTATACTTTGCTTTTTACTACTCAAAAGAGTCTAAGAGTAGCTTCCTTCCTCTCTACACAACAGACACCCTGTTAGGTGTGTGGAGCTGTGAGAACTATGAGAAAACTGACTGACCCAAGGTCACCCATCTGGCTTCATGTGAACAGGCAGAGAATCAAACCCAGTTCTTCAGATCCGAATCTGCCATTCTTAACCACTACAAGAAACTGGCTCTCAAGTGGTGTAGAAGGAAGGGCAAGGGTAGAGCTTGAGTCCCACTGAACACATGTACCTTTAAAAAGCTTTAAGCATGCTTTCCAGCTAGGGTCCAAACATATCATGTGATCTACCCTGAGTCTCAGTAAGCTCAAGAAAGGAACAAGCAGGCCTACCCATGACTCTTTCCACTAGGGATAAGGGTGCAGGAGGGAAGATGAAAGCACCTCTTTCCCCTCACAGCACTCAGCTGTGTCAAGTGACTGAGTGACCTTTTAATGTGTGTCTGTGACATTATGCACAATTGTGAAGTGGGGGGAGCTGTGGTTAAATTGTACAGCATCTGCTTGGCTTGCAAAATGTCCCAGGTTCATTCCCCGGTATTTCCAGTTAAAATATTTATTTATTTCCATAAAATTATATTTCACCCTTTTCCATGAGGGCAGATTCCAACATATTAAAACCAACAATAAAACATCAGTACAATTAAACAATTAAAACAACAAATCTTAATTAATTAATTAATTCATACATCACACACAGCTGAGAAAAGTAAGTAAGATCTGGCAGTAGGTTATGGGAAAGACCTCTGCTTGAGACCCTGGAGAACTGCTGCTAGTCTGAGTAGATAATAGTGACTTTAATAGACCAAGAATCTTATTTAGTAAAAGGCAGTTTCATGTGTTCATGGATGGAGGCCCTCGATTCAGCTTCTGCCACCTGTATTGTGTTGGTGTGCCCTTAAGGTGTTTCTCTGATAGTTACACCTACCAAATTAGACAGTTCAACAATCAGAATTGAAAACACACATGTGTTTTCAATTCTGATTGTTGAACTGTCTAATTTGGTAGGTGTAACTATCAGAGAAACACCTTAAGGGCACACCAACACAATACAGGTGGCAGGAGCTGAATCGAGGGGGTGTTAATTACGCCAAAAACTCCAAGAGGTTTGTCTGTGAACATGCTGGAAAAAACTCCACTATTCCTCCACCATGCCATTGGGGCAGCAAAGCTGCAGGTGGGTGGGAGAGGAGTTGAGTGAACATGGTGGGTGAAACAAGGTAGTGAATTTGTTGGGTGGCAGCAGAATTGTCAGGGGAATGGGAAGGTGAAGCATCAAGGTGATGAACTTGCCAGGAGGCCAGGTGTGTTACCGGAAATGCTTGAGTCTCCTCTTTTAGATGGGGAAATTAGCAAGACTTAGGTGGAGTGAATTAGGAGCATGGATCTTTTCACCTATGATACAAAGGTCCAGTCTCAGAAAAGAAAACACTCCAAATTGAATATATTTTATAATGTTTTACTAGAAAATATATATATAAGGTACAAACACACACACAAGCAATACAATACAAGCAAACAAGAAAAATAGAGGTGAGAGATAGGGGCTTAAGGGTTTCTTATAGAGGTAATACAACCTGTCCAGGTATGCAGAGGTCCATTTGGAACATGAAGATGGAGACATGCACTACCATCGTGCCATGTCTGAGGCCCATTTCTCACAGTAATGGGAGAACAATCTGTCTACTTGTGCTCAGACTGAACAAGGAAGTGTGGCTTGCTCTCATGTTTATAATCTTTGGAGGAGATGAGGCCCTCCCAGAAAAGGGGCTGACTTGTGGTGAGCAGTGATGTGTCTTTCCTGGGTACCTGATTGGGTGCCCACCTCAAGCCAATGAGCACAGCTGACTCCGGTCACCTGAATGGATCTCTAGGTAAAAACAATAGTGGGGCTGATTTAGTAATGTTTGCCTGGATGGCAGGAGCTGAATCGAGGGCCCCCATCCATGAACACATGAAACTGCCTTCTACTAAATAAGATTCTTGGTCTATTAAAGTCACTTAATAACTGTTTCTTCTGCAAAGATCCTGTTGGGTAAACAGGAGCAATGTGTGGAGCAATGTAGCCTTTGCTCCCCCCCCCACACACAGAGGGGAGATCCTGAAAAGACTATAACTGCTGCAATCTTAAAATGGGCAATGGACAGTAAAAGACTGCATGAATCCAGATTGCTGCTGAGCAGGGCTTCCTGAGTTAATGAGCAGCTGCTCACACTCATAACTTAGAGGGAACACTGATGTGTCGTGTACACTAGTAATGTGCATATAGTTTCTGGGCCAGGATGTCAAACGGTGTGCCACAAGGGCAAACTTTGTTTTGTACTTTCCTGGTATAATTTTTTTACTAGGCACTTGTTGTAGCTGCTACATTTTACTTGCTTTCACAATTTTTGCAGGACACTTTCTATCAGGAAAACAGTGTTTTGGTCCACTTAAAATCCCTACATCCTCAATACAAGGTGCATTTGTGACAGCATCCATATCAAATTTGCTTGAGAAGCACTGTGGTTCTCAGTAGAAATTTTGATCAGATTTACACAATGCAACTGATACAGTATAGTTGCAAATATTATTCTACTCAATGGCTGTAGAGGAAAGAGCTTTCTCTGTACATGTCTGTAGCACTAACTTAAATGACAACTGTGTTACAGTAGCAATAATTAGATGAGCACTGCTTCATGTAGTTGCATGAACTGATAGATTAAAAGCTTTGAATTTTAAGTGTTTCCCAATTTTATTGTGGTGTGAGGTTTGGGGAAATAGCTTTAGTTTTGATTGTTCCAAAGACATAAATAACTAAGATAAGTTGTACATGATTTAAAATACGTATCAGTGGATCAGAAATGAATAACAAAATAACTATTTCTATTCATTCTCACACTTCACATTTTAAAGCCCAAAGTACATGTGACACAGTATATTCTATGAGCAACCTTCCAAGAATATTGACCCCCCCCCCAAAAAAAAGTGGGTATGTGGGGCCCCAATTCATATTTGAAATGTAGCACAGGGAGAACTTAACTTGAACAGGGACAAACCATTGTAAGACAGGAGAGAAAATAAGCAACCCCCCTCCCAATCATATTCCTAGTCTTATTTGTAGAACTGATGAGGTCTTAAAGTCAAACACATATGTTAAATATTGGGTTTGATGCATGAGGAGACCAGGTTGTAGTCTCCTCCAAAGGGATCTGTCAGGGCTGGGTGAGTGGGCGTCAACATGGCAAATTAGGTTCAACGTGACCAAGTGCAAAGTAATGCACATTGGGGCCAAAAATCCTAGCTATAAATACAAATTGAAGGGCTGTGAACTGGCAGAGACTGACCAAGAGAGAGATCTTGGGGTCATGGTAGATAACTCACTGAAAATGTCGAAACAGTGTGCGACTGCAATAAAAAAGACCAATGTCATGCTGGGTGTTATTAGGAAGGGAATTGAAAACAAATCAGCCTGTATCATAATGCTCCTGTATAAATTGATGGTGTGGCCTCATTTGGAATACTGTGTACAATTCTGGGCACCGAACCTCAAAAAAAGATATTATGGCATTGGAAAAAGTGCAGAAAAGGGCAACTAGAATGATTTAAGGGTTGGAACACTTTTCCTAGGAAGAAATGTTAAAATGCTTGGAGAAACGTTGACTGAGGGGTGACATGATAGAGGTTTACAAGATTATGCATGGAATGGAGAAAGTAGAGAAAGAAGTACTTTTCTCCCTTTCTCACAATACAAGAACTCGTGGGCATTCAATGAAATTGCTGAGCAGTAGGGTTAGAATGGATAAAAGGAAGTACTTCACCCGAAGAGTGATTTAACACATGGAATTCACTGCCATAGGAGGTGGTGGTGACTGCAAGCACAGACACCTTCAAGAAGGAATTGGATAAACATATGGAGCAGAGATCCATCAGTGGCTACTAGCCATAGCATATTGTTGGAACTCTCTGTCTGGGGCAGTGATGCTCTGTATTTTTGGTGCTTGGGGGGCACAGTGGGAGGGCTTCTAGTGTCCTTGACCCACTGATGGACCTCCTAATGGTGCTTGGCTTTTTTTGGCCACTGTGTGACACAGAGTGTTGGACTGGATGGGCCATTGCCCTGATCCAACATGGCTTCACTTATGTTCTTAATCAAAGCTCTTTATTGTGATTACAGCATTGAAACGGTTATACTAAGACTGCTCTACTAGGCTAATGGGGCCAACTATATACACACACAAAAGTTCCCACAGTAGAACATAATTGGTGATTGGTTCGGAGAAGCAGAGAGATGAATCCTGCTTCCTATTGTTCCCAGTCCCCAAGCTCATTCCTTCAGGCTCCAATGAGGTGGGCAGGAACTACCCGTGCACATGAATGGTAAAGCCCACATACAGAACATGATAGTACACTCTTCTGGTCAATGTTTATCTGTTTAGATTTTTGGCAATCTGACCTGAAATGAATCTCTTTAATTAATACAGTTTTCTTAAATGAATTGTAAATTTAGATTGAATGAAACAGACAGATGCAGTTGGATTTGTATAGCATGCTCTTTTTTAAAAAAGCTACTACATTTTAACATAAATAAAATATATTTGCAATAGGTATGAGCTGGTTCAAGCTAGTTTACATGGTCTGTCAGGCAGCAACTTCTAAATGGGTATGGCATTTTAAGCACAGAAGCCTCGTTCTAATTTCTGTACCTTGATGTAGGATATTGTCCTCAATAGAGAGTCATGCATGTTTTGCTCAGAAAATTTAGGGTTTTTAAAAATACACATATATAATTGGTTCTCTCTCCTTTTTTTGTTCATTTTTTTATAAGTATCCGCATTGAGTATCTCAAACAACAGACACTTGGAAACAACATTTACCATGTTTTACTGATTTAAGAAAGCCAAGAAATATTATGTTGTCTTTAAAACAAACAGAAAACAAGCCTAGTACTGCAGTTGCATGCCACAGGCCTGTGATATGAATGTCATTTCTGCACAATAGTAGTCCCAGTATATTAACTAAATTGATTATGGATGACTTTAACTGTAAATTAAATACAATTTGCTGCTTTCGATCATAGCTGTCTGTTTAATGTATTTTGTAGTTCTATCTGACCAATGATGTATTATTCTGATATGAGAAAAATTTGTACTATCTGCAGCCATTTCTTGGCCAGTTGTTCTATATGACTGTTCAAAATGCAGATCAAATAAAAGTCAGAAAAAAACAACAATCCAATTTTAGTGCACCTATATCAGCTGCAAATTCTTTTTTTCTAGACTTGAATAAGGAATTCCTAAATTGCCTATACTTAGTCAAGGGGAATTGTGTCACTTTTAAAGAACAAATGCATCTGCTGAAATTATTAAACAAATCTGCTTCTCATAAATGTACTAAATAGTAACAATTAGTGTTTTATCTCTCAGGCTGATTCCACACACACCTTGGTCTGGGGCAGGCTTCCGTTTCTGCACGGAGCAAGCTGGCGATTTCACACCAGTTGCTCCATGCCGCCATTTTGCTCGGGGCAAACCCACTATTTGCCCCACCGCAGTGTTAACCTGAAAAAACAGGGATTTGTTTTGACCAATGGGCAAATCATGGGTTTGCCTCGTGCAAAATGGTGGTGCGGAGCAACTGGTGCGAAATCGCCAGCTTGCTCCATGCAGAAACGGAAGCCTGCCCCAGACCAAGGTGAGTGCAGAATCAGCCTCAGTCTTAATAGGATACATATACGCTTGAAAGGGTGTGAATGGGAATAGCTTCCTGGGTTTAAAAAAAAATAAAAATCCTAGTTTCCTTAGAATTAATCCTGTAGCACAAAAAGAGAGAGGAAAAACTCCATGAAATATTTGTCATTTTGGTGTTCTGTTAATATCTTTAGTGCTACCTGTACAAATACAAATTGTCTTTAATCTGAGTTATAAAAAAATACTTCTCAATTTTGAACTGAGCCCTTTATGAGCCCTTCTGACATGTAGTGCACATTTGTTTGTCCTGTTCTTGGAGTACGGCATACTGTTATGTGGTTCATTTGCCAATATATATTGGAAGACAGACACAGATAGACAGATCGTACAGAGAAGGGATTAGATGATTTTTTGATCTACTCTACAAAAAGTTTTTCATTCTGTAAATTTATCTGTAAAAACTATAATTCTACTCAAATCTTCCCATAATAGTTATTACCACTTGGAAAGTGGTAGCAAATTCTTCTGCTTCACTCCATTTCCAGGCATCTGAATGCAGGAATGCTGCACTCCACCCTTCTTTCCAGGCATCTGAATGCAGGAATGCACAAGCGAGGTGGATTGGCAGTGTGAATCTGCCAATCAGCTCTAGGACCTCACCATTATTCTTTTTTTAAAAAAAAACTACCCAAGGAAAATGAGTGCATGTGCACATGAACACATAGCCACTAAAATGTAAGAGGAAAAAAGAAACCCAAACTGTGCTAGGGAGTGGTGTATGAGAACCGTGTGAACGCGCCAAAGTGCCCCCACAAGATATTATATAGGCACATCACATGGGAGCATCTGACTGGGATGTGGCTCCATTCTGGGGCAGCACAGTTGGGGCACCTCTAGTGTACACAAAACTGCCTGTCTGTACCCAGCCATTTATTTACATTTAGAATGTCAAGAGCATTGTTGCCTTGGTTGCAGTAGCATTGTTTGTGCTAGTCTTGCACTGATCATCCTAGACAGTCTTACTTCTATCAAGGCTCCATTTTGTTGAGACCACGTGTTCTCTGCCACTATACTAGTTTTCAGATCCTGACGACTTATGTCATTATCTGCTGGCCTGACTATTTTATTCAGATCCAAGGAAGAAATTTCTCGATACAATCTTAGCTAATTTGGTCTTTATCACTGTGATGGAACAGATCAAATTTTTTCTTGCAGATGTGGAATTGGAGGTCTCATGTGAGGTTGCCTTTTTTGCCTTAGTGACAAAGAAAATTTGGTCCAAACTAGCATCAGTATAGGTCGGTAGCTCATAGAAGCCATTCTTTTTTGTTACGAAACAAGTTTTAAAATGCATTTCATAGTATTTTAACTCAGTTTTGCTGTACTGCATTTTATTGTATACTTTTTTCTTTTAGTGTTAACCTCTTGTAATGGCCATTGGCCCTAAGCAATAAAATTGAACTACTTGTTTTCAGTCATCTGTGACACAGATGCTGACAACCAGCAGATAAGGAAGTAGGATTGGACATAATGCTACATAATCTTATCACACTGACCAGGAACAAAAGTAGCCTTGGAAAGAAATAAGCACTTCCTCATACCTACTCCTGATTAGGATCTCTCAGTAATTAAGATAACAAATGATCTGGCTGTTTTAGGACAGAGTCCTTAGAACTGAAACATTACCATTTTCCACTAAGAATTTTTAGAACCTGAGTGATCTCATTTGGGATATAGAGATCTCCCACACAAATCCAAGTTCTGGAGTAATTAGGTCTGCCTTCTCACCAAGAAACTTCCCTTTCATTCCTAATATGGAAATATTTCTAGGATTGTAGACCAACCCACTTTTCACCTTCAATACTACTTCTACAAAGTCTTGTCACTTTGGCAACAAAACTACAGCCAATATTTATTAGGAAGAATCAACAGACAATGAAAGGAAGGCTTTATCCTTATGCTGAGGATACTCTAGTGTAAAGTTATGACCAAACGGGAGAATGGGCACATTCACATAGAGGAAGGCTGAACAAATTCAGGCACCGCATTATCATTATGATGTAAAATTTACCTGTGGCTCCTGGGATGCTAATCCCCTCTCTCAGCTGTTTCAGGCCAGTTCTCCTGGCTCTAACACTGTTACAATTGACAAGCAGAGAGATAGGGCTATGCCACAAAAGATAGATGCACTCGGGGGAGGGTATGATAAAGAGCAGGTCCAGTGCTAGGGGTGCTTGCGCCCCTAGGCCGAACCCCGATCCTCTGCCATACCATTGATATCTCCGTGTGCGCTTTGCGCATCCCGATAACATCATAATGACATCACTGTCGTGCCCCCCGGACTTTGCCAAGGCCTCCCAAGCCTCAGCAGAGTCCGGAAGGCAGCAGGCGCGCTCAGAGCTGGCTCTGAATACTCTTGCTGCATGCCCCCCAGACTTTGCAGAGACCTGAGCTTCGGGAAGCCTCAGCAGAGTCTGAAAGGCAGTGGGCATGCTCAGAGCTGGTTCTGAACATGCTTGCTGCATGCTCCCCTCCCCTGGACTTTGCAGCTCTGAGCATGCTTGATGCCTTTCAGACTCTGCTTAGGCTTCCCGATGCTCAGGTCTCTGCAAAGTCTGGGGGGCATGCAGCAAGAGTATTCAGAGCCAGCTCTGAGCGCGCCTGCTTCCTTCCGGACTGATCAGTCCACTAAAGTTTTGTTATTGCCAATGGCTGAGGTGCGCTCTGAATTTAACTAACTGGCAATATTGAATAGATTATCATTCCCACTAGTGTGTGACTATTTACATTCCAAAGAGGTAAATAGATTTTTTTTAAATGTAAGTTTTTGCAAATTAATTTGACACAATTGGAATTTGAGAACTTTTCCTGGAATTGCTAAGGTAGTTCTTAAAAATAAGTGTATAATAGCAATTATAATTTGACAGCCATATTTTTGACTATTTGTTCATTATCTGCTCATTAAAGCAAAAATTACTGATGTTTTAAACTTTTTCAAGACTTTTTAAAAAAAATTATAGTATTTTTGGTTCAATTTTTTCAGCACTTTGCAGGTGTTTATTATTTTTTTTAAGGACCTCAAATATTTTCAACTATCTTCCAGTACTCAGAAGGCACATACTAATATCCACCAAAGGGGAACTTGTATACCTAAAGTCATTAATTCCACTAAGATTGCAGCTGCTGGGAAACATATTTTACTGCATTATGATCATATTCGGTAAAGTTCAGTGCATTAGCATTGTAAAAGGAACATTAGGATTAAGAGACTAGGTAAAATAGGTATCAACAGTTAGTTAAAACCTGTGTTATCCTGGTAGACTGTTATTCAAGTTTGTTTTTGAACACTGACGAAGAAAAGTAAAATCTCTGCTTGACACAGTTGAAGTTGGGGGAAGGAACTGACAATAAAATTGTAACTACTTGTTCTGACTACATCTTATTTATCTCTCCCAATATAGTAGGATTGCCAGGTGCCCCCTAGCCACCGGCAAAGGATGGGAGGACAGGGGTGCCAGATCCAAGTTAGGGAACTTCTAGAGATTTTGGGGTGGAGTCAAAGAAGGAAAGGACTTAAGTGGGGTACAGTGCCATAGAGTCCACTTTCTAAAGCATCCATTTTCTCCAGGCGAACTGATCTTTGTAGTCTGGAGATGAGCTGAAATACAGGTCCTATGTGGAGGCTGGTGTTCCTAACATAGAGCCCCTCATATATACCGTTTATTCAGAACCAGACCTTTATACCCTGATTATGTACTTAAGAAGACAGTAAATGATATTAAATGTAACTTATAACAAATAAACCTGTTTGAGAACTGGAGCTCATGGATTTATCCAAGTAGCTGCCATAGATTTACCAATTCTGGGCTGGGAAATTCCTGAAAATTTGACAGTGCCTGGGGAGGGGAGAGTTTACGGAGGGAAGGGACCTCTGTAGAGTATAATGCCATTTCCTCTAGGGGTACTGATCTATGTGATCTGGAGATCAGTTGTAATTTCAGGAAATCTTCAGGCCACATCTGAAAGTCGGCAATCCTAAATTGTCATGGTTTAACCACTAAATGAAAAATTCTAGGAGTTTGGGGGATATGGGTGGTTATTTGTAGGGCATTTAAAAGTGAACAGATCTTGATATTTTGTATAATATGGGAAGTAGGTTATTGAAATATCAGGTGGGACTAATCATTCACTCAGAATATTCTATGGAGTTCTGAAAGGATAGAAAGAAGAAAATAATTGTGCAACAAATGTATTAGCATTTACGGAATGTAACTTATCTATAACAAGAACTTGGTGAAAAATGCTTGGCTGCAATTGAGTCATTACCCAGTTAAAAATAACCTTTCCAGGTCATGTCATTTTGTTTGCCGCAGTGAAATAAGTTTATTTCAGCAGAATGAAGTCATTATTAGCTTGGCAGAGTCCACTTGTCAGAATTTTATGGAGCAGAACACCGTTTGGCTGGGAAATTCAATAAATACTGTAATGTGAGAGGAGTTGAACTCCAAGGGCTGAAGGGGCATGGAGTGGAGGATTTGTCTCTAATGCAGTGTTTTACTGTTCCACTAAGAAGGTATTGCTTGATAAAAAGAGTCATCATTAAAGGTCAGGCAAGCACGTCAAGGATAACATATTGTGGCAGTAAAATATGTGGATTAATTATTAATGTTTTGACATACTGAAAAGCAGCAACTCATATATAAATGCACATTTCTACTATTTGCATTTTTCTATTTGCATTTCATATTCTTTGTTATCTTTTCTTAGTCTTTTGGTCTGTTCACAACACTATTTAAAATTAAGAAGTACTTATACTGAAAGCAAGTCTGCACTGTACTTAATCAAGGTTTAACATGGTTGAAGTCATCTCCTTTGTTCCCTCCGATAATGAGATAGTGAGAAGCCAATGTATACTTGTGTGGGAGAGGTCTTCATAAACATTTCTCTTGAAGGTGATCTAGTACAAATTGATAAGGAATTATCATCAGAAGTAAATATTGAGAGGCTTTCCCTTAAAATCTAGCCTTCCTGTCTGCTTTTGAAGGACCCCATTGTAAATAACATTTGATGGGTATCCTCCCACCAAATTATGCTTCTGGGTATGTTATAAAATTATTCATTCATTCTGCCTTTGTAAAGCTAGTGGCAAAGCATCTGAAAAGGTAATTATTCTGATACAAATTACTCTAATAGCAAGGCATCCTTTCTTCATGCAATGTATTCATTTCTTTATGAATATGTATTCATTTCTTGTTATATTTGTCCATGGACTACCTTGTTATCTTTTAGAAATGGTATCTCCTGTAAAATGCATTCTTCTTCAGAGTTAAAGAAGTCTTAATACAGCAGAAAAAAGGAATGATAACTCATCTGAAAATGTTAAGAAATGATTTAAGTGTGTGCTTCAAATGATGGAAGAATGGGGCTTTTTCCTTTTAGATAAGATTTATAAATTATTACTTTTTATCTACACCATCAATTTATTAAAATCTTTCACTGTCGGAAGTACAGTTTTATTTCGCTAAAGCAACACCTATTGTAAATTATTTGTAGTACACTATCACTTGTACTCTGAATGAACTCATATCATCATCATCATTTGTAGTACACTATCACTTGTACTCTGAATGAACTCATATCATCATCATCATTTGTAGTACACTATCACTTGTACTCTGAATGAACTCATATCATCATCATCATTTTTATTTATTTGCTAAATGTAGAATGGATTTACTTTTTCTTTCTTTGAAATGCTCAGTTTTAGGTCATTGGGACAAAAGCAGATATAAGGATAACCCATTGGTTTCTTTCCTTCCTTAGCATGTTTAAACTATTAACTTTTAGCGAGAGATTTGTGCAGATAGTACTGCACTAACTTAACACTCTTAAGACAAATCTAGAGACTGTAGTCCACAGGCACTTCAGGAAGTAGATGAATTACACAAATGTTCTTGTTCCTCTTTCTGAAACTTATGTCTAAATTGTGAAAGTGGGAAAAGGAACTATTAAGAGTGGAAGTGACAATGCTTGCCTTGGATCTTAAACCCATGTAACATCTGGTTTTGTATTCCTGGGGTGAAAGAAGAAATATTTGACATGAACAAGTCAACAGGCCATAATTTAATAAATTAACTTAAAGAGCACACTAGAAACATATGGATTGGAAATGAGAATAAATTAAATCTCTGCAAACACCTAATTTGTTTCTGCTGGTACATGCCTGTCTGTTGCTACTGTTATCTATATATAAGGCTTTTTTAGGAATACATGCCAGCAAAAATGAATGAAGTATTTCTCAAAAAGTTTGTAGTTAGGAAAGTTGCATTTATTCAGATCAGTAATTTTTGTCAGAATATAAATGGTCCTTCCTGGAGGGAACTCAGCTTTTTGATACTCAAATTTTAGAACAGGGTACAGTTTATTGTTTCCTTGCAAACTATTGAGGCACCCACTGAGAAATAGTGACCTAGGATTTGTGGTATAGGAAATAAATGCGAAGGAGGTTCTCTTTGTAGTAACTACTTTCCCATTTTGATATCCTTTATTGTATTTTTCATCACAAGTTAGGTTTGGAAACAACCAAATGTGAGCCCCTTTACCAAACACATTTCAAAATTAAGACAACAATTTAGGTGGGGAAAATGTATACAGATTCACAAGCGTTACGAAAAGTTTGTAAAGCTTTTGAAAATGGAGAATATAAAACAGGACAAGGCATGTGCTTGATAGAATTTTAATATTTTGTCCAAATGATCTTTGTTGTTGCTAAATAACACAGTGGGGAGGCATGTAAACTTGAATATAAGAGAATTTGCAGTAGAATCAATAGTTTATGATTGACTGTATAAATTGCTAGTTTTCTATAACAGCAAATACAAATATGATCACAACTGCTCTAATGAGTGCTAGGGAAGTGCTGCAAATTAAGGAATTCCTTGACTGCTGAGGTTTAACATTTAGAATAGAATTTCACTATGTGGAAAATGTCCACTTAGTCTTCATTAGTCTTGAAAGCGGAGTAGAGATATTTGCCATTATAATGTTCATCTGTAGAAGATGCCATTTTAAGCAGGGTGAAGAGTATACCTGGGGTGGAGGTGGCATCCCCTGGAAATTACAGTGCACACAATACTCTGCCTCTGTATTATATTTTTTTAAAGTTGAAATGTAAAAATGTTTTTTTTCCCATTTCAATTGATGCGTTCTAAAAGCATTTCTCTTTAAACATTAATGAATGGAAGAAAAATGATAAAATCATATTGGTCCTGTGTACTTGAGATACAATTATAACTGGTGCTCTTATTTACTACATGATTCAGAAGCTGTGCCTAAAAAGAATGCTATTTATATTTAAATGCTTTTACAGGGTTAGTTTTGTGTTCAGGGAATAATATGAGCTAGCGTCTGATTAATTTAGCACATATATTTTCTGTTCCTTTGCTGATCTTGTTCTTCCCCAATAATCTGGTCTTCTTATTCCCTGAAGGACCACCAAAAGTTTATGTTGTGAATTGGTTCAGTCCTCCAGCCTTAGGTATTAACATCTTAAAAGGAGCATTGAAGGATACTGCAGTTAGCAAGGGAATTACTGTATTCACCTAATACTGTAATAACTTTAGCTGGTAAGCACTTCGCTAAAGTAAAGTCTTCCAGTGTTGTGTTGAAGTCTTTGTCTACTACCACAGTGAATGGAGAATAAGACAAACAAATATCAAAGTACAGAGCATTTAAAGCAATAGTACCGTATGTGTTTCTTATTTTAGAAACTATTTAGTTCTACATGTTTTGTAGAGATAAATAATTATGGATATGAAATAGAACACTGTGTAAGTTTAGTAAGAACATTCAGGGGGGAAAAAACCTTTATTCCACAAGAAGTGAATTGATCCCCACTTCCTTAGAAATGGAGATACGAGTAGTTGTATTTTATTTTACTGCGATGTGCTTATCCTAACCTAACCTGAGATAGTGAAGAAATATAAAGACTGGTCTTTCCAGGCATTCATTCTTACAGTGGAATTCTGTTCAGAGTTACTTCAGCTTCAGTATGTTGAGGCCATTAATTTCAGTGGGTCTAGGCTGGAATAATTCTGGATAGTTTAGTCTTGCATTGTTACTGCACTCAGTGCATGATCCAAATGTTTTGTTGGTATTTTCTATTGCTGTATAATGCAAATGCAAAAATACTTGTTTTGCTCAGAAAACAAACAGGAGCAATGGTACCTGTTGATCACATGATCACAATGCTTCAATTTCTTATTAACTTCTAAACCAATTATTTAATATCTAAAAAAACAATAATAATAATGGTCCCCATAGAAACCCTTCATCATACTACATCTTTAATTGTTAAGGCGGGGGAGGGATTTTGCCAGTTTCATTTCCCCAAACCTCTGCAGCAGAAGAGAATTTTTTATGAGAGGAAACAAAAGGTATGTATCCTTCTTCATGAAGCAAGGAGGATATTTCCTCCAAATAAACACAGAGAAACGCATTCCTTTCTCATCTCAACTGCAGAGCGTGGGAACTGGATATAGTCCAATGGGGCATTTTATGGTAAGAATTGCAGAAAATAAAAGAAATATGGTTTGGACACACTTTGTAGTGTTGTATGACTATTATACTTATTCCACTGCGGGCACGGTGCCATGTTCTGGTTGCGGCTCTTTGTAATTTCTTGTCAATGAGTGGCATTTTGGGCTTTTAGCAAGACTGCTCTCAGTGGTAAGCCAGAAAATACACAAGCCATTTGAGGTGTAGACAGCAGAAGAGTTTGTTGCTGTTAAACAGTGTTCTCTTGTTTCTATATCTTTTGCTTTGCATGTTGTTAATTATGCAGCAGTCTTTCCTGAGATGGAATAAACTGAAGGTAATATTTATAAACTAAGACAGTGATCCTTATCTGAGAATAAGACCTCTTGAAATAGTGCTGGGGGAGAGCTGCCCCCTTTTTTACTGCACCATAAGGATTGTGTGGAGTGTTCTGTGCATATGGAGCAACAAAAACAGGGAAATAACTCCCTCAGTGCCCTTTTTTTTGGGGGGGGGGGGCAGAAGCAGCAGTGTTCTAAGCCTGTTCAGGATCTCCTTTACTTTTTTTAAAAAGCCATTTACCATGGCTGATGTGTGACTGCAGGAAACCCAAGTTGGGTCTGGGGAACTTAGATGCAGTCCTTTAAAAACCTGAATGTGTAGTTTGGCCCTCAGTATGTACTGGGAGAGAGATGGAGTTAATTTCTTTACCCATTTTTTCACATGAAATATTTCCTATCAAACATGATAATGTCATTTTGCATGTATTAATTCAGAGGCACCTTATAATTAGCACACAAGGGAATTTTGTCTCCCAGTAGGTAACGTCTCGATTGCAAGGAGGTTGTGTATGTTAGGATGAGATTCTGATACATTTTTGTGACCTTCAAACGGAAATAACATTAATTTTGAATTTATTCACTTAGGAAGTGGCTTTTTTTTTTAAGGGGATGAAAAGACAAAGTAGAAAGAGATTGTTTGTCAGCTTACAGAACTGAAAGCAGCTTTGTTGTGCTAATGTTGAAGCTCACATAGCAGCTAAGTTGAAAAGGAAGGAAAATAGCATTTTGTTTTTACTGGGCAGTGCAAGTAATTCCTAGCTTTGATAGTACCTTTGTGTATGCTTCGATTTAGGTGTCAGGAAGATGTTTAAACATTGTCACAACACAAATGAACAATAGCACTTACTGTCAGGTTGCAGCAGAACAAAAGCTTGGGGAATATAGAAAGATTGGTTGTCTTACTTTCTTTCTTTTCCTTACTTAAATTAAATGCAAACTAAGGCTTGGATTCTATGAATGATTTCCATGGACATGGTTTTCACAGAAAACTTGAAGATGTACCTTGGGGTCCCCTTTTTCCCCTCAGGCAGCATTTTGGGGACATGTTGGGATGCAGTGAGAGGGGGAGATGGGAAAGATGGCCTTTGCAGACTAAAATCCCTGAAAATAATTCATTGGATTCAACCCCATGTGCTTAAGCCATCAAAGGAAAAAAAAGTGTCATATTTTGTTGTGTGTAAGAGCCAATATTTGACTTAGTTGGTTGCTATAATCCAAATCAACTCTTCTTTATTAACAATAAGCTCCACTGATATGAGGTCTTGAGTAAACAATGCAGTATATTTAAAACACTGATCCATCCAGAACGTTTATAAATAACAAAACCATTATAGCACTAATAAAATAATGTTAAAAGATAAAACCCTCTGAATTGTCACTTTAATGCATAGCAGAGGAATGTTTTGTGGGTATCATAAGATACAAAATTTTGGCCACAGTATGTGTCACCTTAGGCCATCATGGGCCTACCAGGGAAGAATAGGGCCCAGTTTTCCCATCGCTGCCACTGCCCGGCCCCCAAGTTGCCTGCACAGGTTCCTGTGACTTGGAAGAATGTTCCCAGCATGGCGTCTCTTCACCCCACTGGGTCTCTCTGTTGCATGGGACTGCAAACATAGCCTGCAGTGTGTTAAGCCCCCTCCCTTTTAATAACAAGCACGCTCCTCTTTTCTTAAAACATATAAAACTACATTAAATGGCCATTTACATATAATATTCAGTAGAAATATTTTTGGAGTTGCAGGGAAAACTTCAATAGCTTTTGGTGTCTTCTTTGTCTTCTGTTAGTAAAGAGGACTTTAGAGAATGTGACATTACATCTTTTTGTTACTTTTTTGATCCTGTGGAATCTGCAGTCACATAACCAGCTGCTTCTGGGTCACATCCTTACAGTGTTTGCACATAAGAAGAAAATGTCTAGACACTTGAACCTTTAGCTAAGCACTATCAAGTTACTATGCTAGTGTTTTCCAGTCAATTAGCAGAGGCTTCACTGAGCATGTAAGGTACATGATAGCAAAAAATTAGGAATCAGGAGTTCAATCTTTTTTTTCCAGGCAGTCAGTCAAGACTGAGAATTGACAGGTGCTTCTTCATTTTTGTTGTTTTAGATGGAAAACTGGAAAAGGTTGATTTGTATGAATGAAAATCTGTATCTCGTATCTTTATTCAAGAAAAAGAATTACAAATGAAAGTGAACATAACCATTAAAGGACAGAACTAATGTATTAATACTGAATTTCACCAAATCAACTGCTGCATTCCTTTTTAAAGCTTACAGTTGTCTTAGGTTACAACAGAGAGCTATAAGACCTAATGGTTACTTTCCTTCTGATATTAGAAACTGTCTTTCTAAAGAGCAGAACTTCATTCTGACTGAACATACTTGCAAATCTCCCTTTCAGTGCTTCACTTATGGAGTGGCATAGAGTCATAAAAATTCGACTTGGCAAGGATGCTCAAACAGCTGCTAGTTTGTCTCATAGTTTGTTCACTGGTCACAAACAGTGAGGGTTTTTTTTTTGTCTGTCCATAAACAGTTCAAGCCTGTTTGATGGGTTATTTTTCACTTATTCAAACAGAACAGTACACTACAGTGGAGAGCCAGTTTGGTGTAGTGGTTAAGAGCTGAACTCTAATCTGGAGAACCAAGCTTGATCCCCCACTCTTCCACATGAAGCCAGGTTGGTGACCTTGGATCAGTCACAGTTCCCTCAGAGCTGTTCTCTCAAGGGCAGTTTTCTCAGAGCTCTCTCAGCCCCACCTACCTCACAGGGTATCTGTTGTGGGTAGAGGAAGGGAAGGAGACTGTAAGCTGCTCTGAGACTTTGAGTGAGGGGCAGGGTATAAATCCAACTCCTCTTCCTTCTCCTCCTTTTGGCAGGTTTTCACATATGCACATTTTCACACATTCTGATTGGAATCCTGTTTTCCTCTGCCACTTCCTAGCAGGCCTGAGATCACTTTATACAGCTCAGAAGCCAACTGTAGAAATAAACAATGAATAAATAATTCAGCCAGTGATTGTAAATAAACTGTCTTTGTTTGCTTTTTTACAAAAAAAGGAAGATGAAGAAGCCTTACTGTGTGGTGTGTAGTTAAATCTGTGCTCTTTATATTTTATGCATACACATTTTCATGCAGCCTTATAGGAGGTATAGTTCCTCACGCAAGTTAATTATCTGCCCTAAACTTCCATGATCCTGGGTGTCAAACTCATGAGTCCCAGATCAAACATAAATGTCAATTTGCTGGGCTGGGCCATGCATTTCAAAAAATGTAAGAGAAAGTTCTGGAGATATAAGCTTTATTAAGGTGATTTCAAATGGCAAATGACAATAGCAGGTTTGATTGGATTAGGTGTGATATGCAGAGAGGTAGTAGATGTGGAGATACCAGCATTGGTAATGAGACAGAAACCTAGGTCTCAACTCCATTTAGGAGGATTCAGTCCAGGAGGATGCCAAATAAATGGACATAAGTCTGACATTAGTTGCTGACCTAAGAGGAACAGTACTCTCACAAAGGAGAGACTGCTGAATTGCAATTGGTAATGAAGCTCAAGACAATGCACCCTCCTGGACTGAACTGAGAGCCAGTTTTCCTGTCTGATCACCAATGTGTGCTGTTATCATTTGACATATGAAATCACTCCACTCTCCAAGATATACAGACCGATCCGTGTTCTAATTCCTAATCAGGGTCTTAAAAAAAGAAAATAAATCCAGATAGGAACAGAGAAATCCAATCTTTTTTTTCAAAAAAAAGAACATTTCAGAATAAGTCAAAATAATTTTTTCAGAGTACACTGCGCATGTTACAAGAATCCATCCACTCTTCCTTCAAAGAAGAAGTATGCATGCCCACAAAAAGCTTATACTTTGAATAAAATGCTGGTGGTCCTGAAGCTGCCATCATGGACTTTGTTCTTTCTCTGTCCCCTTTCATTCCTCCCCAAAAGAGGAGCAGCAGCCCCAAAGAAAGAGAAGCTCTGTGTGTGCGTGTGAGAGAGAGAGGCTTGTATTTGTATCTCTCCCACATGAAGGAACCATGAAGCTCTGTTTGTGTGTGTGAGAAAGAGGGGGGGAGGCAAGAGGCAGGAAGCAACTGAGGGAGCTGGGGAGAAAAGCAGGCTACCATTTTGCTGCAGCAGCAGCCCTCGAAAACAGAGCAGGAGAAGGAAGTTGGTAAGGAAACCGATTTGAGCCATGCGTGAGTTAGATCCGTCCTGCAGGCTGCATGTTTGACACCTCTGATATAATCCAATATCTAGGTGAAAAATTTCCCACAAGCAGGGCTGGCTTGTTCACTAGGTAAATTAGACATTTGCCTAGGGCACTGGGAAGGGGGCGCCAAATTGGGCTCGCCCCCCTCCCAGCATAAGACAAATGACTAATTGCTTCGGCACTGTCGCTGGTTCATGGTGACAATTAGGCAGCGGCAATAATTAGGCAGCGGCAGCAAGCAGGCCATCCCCATCAGTGTACTCAGAGGAGCGATGCCAGCCTCCTGCTTACCCACTTCAGCAGGCATCTGTTCTGGAAGGGAGGAGGGAGTGAAGCCTCTTTCCTGCTGTCTATTAAGAGAACGTGATGCTCGCTGAAGCAGAAAACTAGTGTTGCTCCTCTGAGCGCGCAGAGGGGTGGGGGCGGTGGGCAGGCCACTCCCCCCATGTGCTAAGAGGAGTGACGCTAGTCTCCCGCTTTTGGCGTCGGTGGGCATTGCATTCTCTTAAAAGACAACTGGAAGAGGCTTTGCTCCCCCTCCCTAGTGGAACAGTGGCGCCACAGAAAAGAGGGGAAGGGGCAGCGGGCATTCAGACTGCCTGGGGTGCCACACATCCTAGAGTCAATCCTGCCCACAAGGCAAGTAAATGAAACTCCACCATGAGAAAGCAAAACTCCACCACAGCTACTGGTTATGAGTCACTACCAGTGTGTATGAGTTGTTTCACAATGAAATTCATTTAAATTAGACACAGTAGTAGATAATGTGATGCTTATCTGGCTATTATTCCAGATGCTGGGTAGTGTTTGACTATAGCAACAAAATAAAATGGAATTCCAGTGGCACTTCAAAAACTAACATAATTTATTCCAGCATATGGTTTTGTGAGCCAGAACTCTCTAAGGTACTGCTGGATTCCTTATTTATATACCTCAGGGGTGGCCAACGGTAGCTCTCCAGATGTTTTTTGCCTACAACTCGCATCAGCCCCAGCCATTGGCCATGCTGGCTGGGGCTGGGGCTGATGGGAGAGCTACCGTTGGCCACCTCTGATATACCTGATATATGTGACACCTATTTGATGCATGTTTACTTTCACTGAATGTTTCCTGTTAGTGCTACTTTTGCCATTTTTTTAATATATGAAATCTGCTTTAGGGATTTGAGAATAATGATATCCAGCTCTTTCCATCCATTTCTCGTCAGTTTGTTTATTTTATGAAGATCCTTAGTGAGACTGGACTGTGGAGCATAAATTTCTTAGGAAATTGTCCTTTTACATATTATTTGGGATTTTATCTGAATTTGAGTTGAACATCTTGTAGCAGCTTGAAAATTCTGGGTTTTTTGTAAAGAAAAAAAGGTGCTAGTACCCATATATAAAGGCACGCAGTTTACACTACTTCTCAGGACTTGAGAGAGAGCCCAGAAAAATGTGCCAGTACTCACTACCAGTGTGTATCACCCCACCCCAGGCCTGAACAATCTATATACACAAGTGTAATGTCTGCAATAATTTGGAACCAGTTTTTTTTTTATAAACTAATAACTTTATTTAACCTTCCACATTGAGGGATACATAAAGATTTATGTCCATACAATACAAACAGAGGCACAGAAGTTATGTCGTCACACACACAGAATTAATAATACAAAGTACCATTTCTCAACTCACGATGAATAACAAAATCTGGCTCAAAAGAATAATAGCTCCTTATAAAAAGCATATTTTGGAATAATACCTTGTTTGCTTAGATACTCGACCACTGGGATTCAGATTGATTGAAAACAAGTAGCATTATTATTTGGTTTAGGGGTTGATAAATTATCTGTTATTTTCCCTACTAGAAAGTGGTCCCATAGTTTATTCTGCCACAAGTGAGTGAAGGTGGATTCTTGTCTCTCCATTTAGATGCAATAACTATGCTTGCTATTGCCAATAAAGTAGAGATTACTTATTACAGGGAGAGTCAGGCCAGGAGTACAGAAGGACAATTTCTGGTGTAGCAGGAACTACTATTCCAGTTATAAACTGTATGTGTTGAGGAGTTTGTAGCCAAAACTGATGTATAATAGGATATAGCCACCAACAATGTATGAAGTATGTGAACTGACCACAATTTTTCCAACACTTTGGACTAACAATAGAATGTATTCTGGATAACCTGCTAGGTGGAAGATACCACCTATACAATAACTTAAAATAGTTAAATCTGATACTATACATAGATGAAAGAAGGCTCGGGGCAGAGTAAATCTCTGTCCAGTGTGTTTCCTTAATTCTAAAATTACAGTCTATTTCCCAGGCTCTATGAATCATTTTGTTGTCCAAATGGGATAAGCCAAGCAGAATTTGATAAATCTTTGATATCAAACCTTTGTATTCTCCTGTTTGATTTTTTAAAAGCATCTCAAAAGAGGATAGTGGTTTTTTAAGTTGTTCTGCATATCCCTGTTTTTGTATCATATTGTATCGTCTTTCCAATTTTTACTCCCAGTTCCTGTTTATTATTAAATTTGCCTTTATAGGTCAAATCAGTTATTCGTGTAATTCCTTTTCCCTTCCATTCCTTAAAAGCTGTAGAATCTTGCCCATGATAGAACCAGGGCTGATTTAAAAAAGTAGTCATAAGAGAATTTTCTGGAAGTAGAAATTTTCTTTTTGCTTCTCATATTTGAAAGGAAGCTTGCAAAAATGGATTACTTTATGATGTGAATTTAGCTTGCCTCCAGAATAATTCCAAGGAATTAAAAGGTTTAGCATATGATTTCTCTATAGTTTGCCAGGATGGAGTGTTATGTATGGTTAAACTTCTAATTATATCAGCTAGTTTTGCATCCTCATAGTAAGAAATCAAATCAGGAATATTTAGACCACCATTTTTGCTGAATGTCTGAGAGAAAAAAAATCAATTTGAGGCTTCTTATACTCCTAAAAAATGATTTAAAGACTGCTACCATTTTTTAAGGTATGAATATGCAATAGCAACAGGTATCAGGAGGAATAAAAAATATTATGGGAGAATAATTTTTTAATAAGTTTATTCTATCGGCCCAGGATAAGACAAAGGTGTTCCAATGCTTTAATTGGTTGTTTGTTTCATGATAAAGTTTATCAAAATTGCAGGTGATCAAGTCTTTAAGATCTGCAGGTGATCAAGTTTTTAAGTCCTAGACAACACCATGGAGATTTTTTCCACACATATTTGGTTTCATTTTGGAGCTTAATTGTACCAAATGCATCTAAGCAGATTGGTATGATGCTTGATTTATTAACGTTCACTTTTAAGCCTGACACAACACCAATTTCTGAAAAAAGGACTCCAAGTTTGGTATAGAAGATTCTGGATTTGTTAAAAATAAAACCAAGTATAGGCTAACTTTATGAATAGAGTCGCCTATTACTATGCCATTTGTATTGTCATCTGAACGTATCGCTTCTGCTAAGGACTCATTTGCCAATGCAAAGAGCAGTGGGGACAGCTGGCACCCATGACATGTCCCTCTTTGGATCCTTATTGATTCACTTTAAAAGTTGTTTGTTTGAATTCCGGCTATGGGCTTTGCATAAATAGTAGAAATAACATTTTAAAACTTGGGTCCAAAATTCATAGCTTTCAAGAGATGGGTCAGATATTGAATTTCCACACTGTCAAATGCTTTTCTAAGCCTTGACATTAGAAGAGAATTTACTTGATGTTGTTTACAGTATGAAATGACAGTAAGCACCCTTCGAATATTGTCTTTTATTGAGCAGTCTTTCTTCTTTGTGCTCCATTGGAGTGTCTATTTCCAATCTTTGTAGTAACTCTTGTCCACTGTCTTTGTCCCAAGCGTAGAACTGCTTGCCCATACTTGAGACCAGTCCTCAGATTCAGTGGGAGCTCACAGGAGCACTGAGAGTTCCACCTCCTCCTGAGAGTTCTACCTCCTCGTCCATTGAATAGTATGTGCAGCTGCATAGCAATCCCTGGATGAGCTCCACCACCTATTTTTCTACAAAACGACCCCTGCTTGGGACCAGAAGCTTTCCTGATGGTAGCCAGTGATATTTCTGTTGCACCTCTCGAAGCCTCTGAGTTACAGACTTTAAAATGCGTTTGATTTGTAATGCAGTCCTAGGGAGGTCTGGATACATATAAATCTCGGTTCCTTCAAAAAGAAATGTTCCAGCCACCCTAGTTTCCTTTAAAATATGCTTTCTGGCACGGGCATCCAAGATAGTAACAACAATGTTCCAAGGAGGTTGTTTTTTACCCGTTCACAAGAAACCTGTATGGTATGCTTGATTTATGTTTGGACGGACATCTTCATCTAATTTTAAACATTTGGCCATCCAATCAGTCATGAATAAAGCAAGATCAACATTAGTTTCAGCCCCTTCTCTAATGTTTCTAAATTTCAGATTTGTTGTTTTAGCTTTGTATTCCAAGATAGCTACTCATTCCTTTAGGCCTGTGTTTTCTTTTTGTAACACACGTGTCTCTCCTTGCAGTGTCTTGCTTATGTCCCACACCATGTCAGCTTTTTTTATTAACTGCATCCAAAGAAGTTTTTATTTCCCCCAGTTGAGAGGATAATGAGGCCATATTATCTAAAATACCTTTTCCCATTGTTTTTAAATATTGCAGTACCTGCAAATCTGAGGAGATCGTCACGTTTTTTTCAGCTGCCATTTTTATTTCCACCGCTGGTTGTTTCCTGCTGCTTTTTTCGGGCACTAGGAATTGTTTTAACAATCTTTGCTGTTACGGAGACGTTTTTCCTTTGTGCCCCTCACTTTTGCCCATAGCATGGACTCGATCACTAACTTTATTCAGGCATTAGGTCGGGGAGAGGAGGGTATAGGGAAAGAGCACAGAGCTCAGGCATCTGCCATGCACGCCACGTCACCACACCCCATTTGGAACCAGTTATCATTGTGTTCTCTGTGTACAGCACTGTGTACATTTTTGACAGCGCTGTATTCCTGAAAACATTTCTACCTTTTGATCTAGAGCAGCGAGTTTCAGCTCAGAAGTGGACTACAGCTCATTGGTGGTGGTATGTGTGTGTAGATTTTCCAGAAAGTGCTCAGCTGCTATATTTTCTGTAGATTTTCCACCCCAGTTATGTAAACATGCTCTGTTTATCAATAATTATCCAGGCTTTTTGGGTTGCTAATCATCAGGGTTTTTTGGAGAAAGAGCCCAGCAGGAACTCATTTGCATATTAGGCCACATCCCCTGATGTCACTATTGTTTCACACAGCAGGAACTCATTTGCATATTAGGCCACACCCCTGACATCATGCCAACTGGAATTACATTCCTGTGCATTTTTGCTCAAAAAAAAGCCCTGCTAATCAGTCATGTTAAATAAGCTAAATAGACAAAATCCCTGTGCTTGTGCATGGTGTATTTGCCTGATTTTATTAGTATTATTTAAATTTGGTTATGCACAGGCATACTTGCAGATATTAGAGTAAGCAGGCCAGCTGGTAAGACAGAGAGTTGCTTGCTTCAGGAGGGCACTAGTTATAGTTACAAATATATATGGTGGAATGGCATGAAGTCACAGTTGAGTTATTTAGGCTTTTCAAGGCACGAGACAATCAGAGTTGGCTTGCATTGTCTTCCTAATTGTAGTAGCCCTAGTCTTCCTTGGTGGTCTCTCATCCGAGTAATAACCAGGGCTAACCTGCTTAGCTTCTGTGATTTGATAAGTTTGGCCTAGCCTAGGCCATCTAGATTGGGGTACAAATATACATAGTGAAAATAAAATATAAACTTGTTGAGGGTCAACTAATGTGAGCTTTTGGGTTATAAATTGGAGAGAGGATAAGTAATATGGAATAATTTTACAAGTGGGCCCCAAAAGACAGAATAAATGTAGGTTTCACATAGACAAAAGGTGTAGAACCTGTTTAGAGTAGCGTTGGAAAATGCATCTTTTCTTTGTAAGCAGGTTTATTGTATGAAGGATGGACAATGACTTTGTTAATGTATTTCTTCTTTTGTTTGAGCCAATGGTAGACCACATTATTGACTTGTCTTTCACGAGAATACTTTTGATAATATAGTCATTCATTACATTATTACAGAATAGTCTGATGTTTCTTATTCTGAGACGGAATTTGAATAATTGCTGAATACGCAGCTGAATATGTAACTCCCAAGTTGTAGTATTTTGTCATTCCATTCTTGGGAAAAAAGGCACTCTTTTTTTTAAAAGCCATATATAATATGTTTACACAGTGGTTAGAACACCACTCCTCCACTGACATTTCAACATATTTTTATTTATTTATTTATTTATTTATTCAGGATTTATATCCCGCCCTTCCCACAAGTCGCTCAGGGCGGCTTCCAACAATTAATCAAGCATAAAATTTAAACAATTTTAAATATAAAACAATTAGATACTTAAACATTTAAAACCTTAAAAATCAGTGACATTGCAATTTGATAAAAACAATTAAACCTTAAAAACCAGTAACATTATTGATTGGGTAATGTTAGCATGGTTTTGAATAGGTATTCTTTTAGTAGCTTTCACCTTTTTTTTTTTTAGCCATGCTCTGATTTCTGGTTGGCTTGAGGAGGCATACATTTGTGGTTATTACAGTTTGAACAAAAACATTCCTTTCTGTTTCCAGATAAATTTCTTTTGCAATTCATTCTGATTTGGTGGTTGTTATGATTTTTTTTCGTGGTAATCTTAATGGATGACATAAGGGTTAGTTTTACACCAAAGGCTGGGATTTATTTGTCGAATTTAGAAAGGTCATTTAGACCCTCAATACAAAGAAATCAGGCTACGGTTAAAACCCTTCCTGTGGTGAGTTTCATAAATGTATGCTTAGCTATCTTATGTTAACAATTGCACTTAGGTGGTAGTGCTGCTAGTTTATTTTGTCAGAAATTCTGTTATAATGTGTGTGTTTTTTCCTACTTGCTCTTCAGCAACATGAACTGATACCTTCCTTAGAATATTTTAAAAGTAACTGAGCTCTGTTTAGTACAATGTAGAGTGAGAAAGAATGTGTGTAAATCAAGGGCATATAGCCTATACAGTTTTTATCTGGTTGTGAAAGAGAGACAATACATTTACTTGAGGATGCAAAAGCATAATCAGGAATCTGTCTCCTCTCAGCCTTCTGTTCTTCCCCACCCTTTTTCTGTTTCTGAATCTCTTGGTGCTGTTCCTAAACACTTGCTGAAGACTTAGAGTTACGCAAAGCAGCCTGGGAAGGATTTATAGGCTGTTGGTTCACATCCAAAGATCATTGGTAAAACATTTTTTTTAATAATTAGACATAAGCAATAGAAAACACAGACAATGGGAACATTCAGCAGAATACTGATTGCAGAAAACTTGAACAGTTAGAACAAAGCTTGATTTCAGTGGCACCTTTAAGACCAATGAAGTTTAATTCAGGGTATAAGCTTTTGTGTGCATGCACACTTCATTTTATACCCAGAATTAAACTTTGTTGGTCTTATTAAAGGTACCACTGGAATCAAACTTTGTTCTATTGCTTCAGAACAACACAGCTACTCACTTGGAACAATCAGCTTAGGCAGAACACTGAAAATCAATATGGAAAGGTTTATTGGTAACTAATCCTATAATCACAAAGAGAGCCCTTGATTCTCCTATTTGGGAATGGATCCAAGAATGAACTACTTGGCGCCGCTTGAGAGAGACTGTCCATGATATCAGGGTCTTGACACACAACTCCAGTCTGGCTAACAGTTGTATAGATTTTCCTGCAGTGTGGGAGCTCATTATGTAATGCAAACAGAATCTAGGGGTGTCAGCTTAGTTTCACTCCAAGCCTTCTCTTGACCAGTCAATTCAAAAGTTTGCATAATGAGATCAAGACACTGAGGGGTGGGGGGACAAGTATCACTAGAATTTGCCCTCATTCCTCAGGGCTGCCCCCCCCCCCAAGCATCACTGCCCAGACATAGTGTTCTATCTATAAAAAGTAAAAAGGTAAAGGTAGTCCCCTGTGCAAGCACCAGTCGTTTTCGACTCTGGGGTGACGTTGTTTTCACGGCAGACTTTTAATGGGGTGGTTTGCCATTGTCTTCCCCAGTTATCTACACTTCCCCCCCAGCAAGCTGGGTACTCATTTTACCGACCTTGGAAGGATGAGTTGACCTGGAGCCGGCTACCTGAACCAGGTTTTGCTGGGATCAAACTCAGGTTGTGAGCAGAGGGCTCCGACTGCAGTATTGCAGCTTTACCACTCTGCGCCACGGGGCTGTACTTGTGGCTATACTTGTGGCTAATATCCACCTTTGCTCCATATGTTTATCCAAACCTTTCTTGAAGCGGGTTATGCTTGTAAGCCACCACCACTTCCTGCTGCAGTGAATTCCATGTATTAATAACTTTTTGGGTGAAGTACTTATTTGTTCTAAGCCTACTGCTTATTAATTTAATTGACTCCACGAGTTTTTAGACTTATAGAGTTGGAAGGGACTTCCAGGGTCATCTAGTCCAACCCCCTGCACAATGCAGGAATCTCACAAATACCTCCCCCTAAATTCACAGGATCTTCATTGCTGTCAGATGGCCATCTTGCCCCTGTTTAAAAACCTCCAAGGAAGGAGAGTCTACCACCTTCCTGAGGAAGCCTGTTCCACTGAGGAACCGCTCTAACTGTCAGGAAGTTCTTCCTAGCGTTGAGTAGGAAACTCTTTTGATTTAATTTCAACCCATTGGTTCTGGTCCTACCTTCTGGGACCACAGAAAACAATTCCACACCATCCTCTATATCAGGGATAGCCAACAGTAGCTCTCCAGATGTTTTTTGCCTACAACTCCCATCAGCTCCAGCCATCAGCCATGCTGTTTATCCAAACCTTTCTTGAGCTACTGTTGGCCATCCCTTCTCTATATGACAGCCCAAGTACTTGAAGATGGTGATCATATCACCTCTCAGCTGCCTCTTCTCCAGGCTAAACATGCCCAGCTCCTTCAACCTTTCTTCATAGGACTTGGTATTCTTGTATTGTGAGAAAGGGAGAAAAGTACTTATTTCACTACCTTCTCCATTCCATGCATAATTTTGTAAACTTCTATCATGTTAGCCTTCCACTGTTGTTTCTCCAGTCTAAAGAGCCTTACCTTCTTTGTCTTCATAGGGAAGGTGCTCCATCTCCTTAATCATTTTAGTTCCCCTTCTTCACCTTTTTCAATGCTATATCTTTTTTGAGGTGTAGTGATCAGAACTGTACACAGTATTTCAAATGAGGCCACATCATAGATTTACAAATGGACATTATGATACTGGCTAAGAATTCCCAGGATAGCATTTGCCTTTTTTAATTTCAGTTACATAGTGAGTGAACATCTTCAATGAGTTATCTACCACAACTCCAAGATTTCTCTCCTGGTCAGTTACTGTCAGTTTAGACCCCATCAATATATATTTAGAGTTAGGATTTTTGGTGCCAATGTGCATCACTTTGCGTTTGCTTACATTGAACCTCATTTGCCACATTAACTCTGAATCACCAAGCCTCAACAGAACCATCTGGAACACCTTCCTGGTTCTCACCACCCTGTCATCTACAAAGTTAGCTACTTCCTCAACTCCAAATCATTAATCAACAAGTTAAAAAGCAGCAGACCTAGTATGGAACTCTGTGGTACCCTACTGCTCTGTGGTAACCTCCACTGTGAATCTGAAATAAACTTTATAAAATCTTTTAAAATAAACAACAGTCGGATCAGTTGTGTGCTTAAACCTGGGGTTCAGGTTTAAGCTTCTTGGCAAATACCTTCTTGATTATTCATTCGTAAATGCTAATAACCAAGGTACATTAAATGGCACCTTTCGTCTTTTGTACTTACCAGCAGGAATATTCACCAGTGTCAGAATTTCTACGTGGTAGGATTAAATTTAATTTAACTAATTTTCATTATCCTAATAATATTTATTTATTTATTACTTTAAATTTCTATCCCGCCCTCTCGGCAAGCCGACTAATATGATTTTCTAAGATCATCTTTAACAGATTTCAGATAAATAATTAACACAAAATCCTCCCAAAGTGTTTGAATCTTTAAAGATTTCACCAGTTAATTTGGACTCAGGGTGGACACTTCGTAGTCTGAAGAACAAAAATCACCCTTAGGTCTTTATGCTTTCTGTGGCAAAATGTCCCATTATCTATCAGACTTAACCATTCCAAGTCATCACAGGGCATTTATGTTGACTAGACTAAATGCGTTTCCCTCCAAAGTTCTACAAGGGAGATATCGTCAAGTCCCTTTTGGCGACAGACTCTGTTCCTGTGGAGTGAAAATTCCCGACTCAATTCAGAATATATTGCTTGATTGTTCCATTTATTATAACCTCCGTAAAGATTTATTTTGCAGGCTTTCTTTCTCCCCAGATCTCTATTCTGCCACCCTGTTATTATTTATTGAACGATGCTGATTGGAAGGTTAGCGAGACTGTGGCAAAATTTTTAGCTGACATCCTTAAATTTAAATCTGACCATGTATGAATGTATCTGTAATCTCGGTTTCGTTTTGATTTTATCTCCAGTGTTTAAATTTTATATTCTGTGTATTTTAATTGCAACTGTTATGCCATTAAAGGTTTGGTATGATATGGAAAGAACAAAAATCACAGTGGTAAATTTCGTCATAGAGTCAGTGTAATGAAGTATTAATCGGTAAAACAGAGGGTCACACATGAGGAAGTCCTGTGTATTAACATTAATAACAGCAAACAGAAATAGTCGTTTTGAAAATAAATACCAAATGCCATAATGAACTATTTTGCTGTTAATCCTCATGTTTCCGTTAGGGAAAAATATCAGGCATTTTAGTTTCCGTGCAACTAAGGCATTGTAGGTAGATTATAGAGATTTCTTCAGTTCAGAGGTGTTGGCTAAATATGCTTAGTAGATAAGAGAACATTAGCTCAGTCTAGACACTAAAATTTCAACAGACTTAAAATCTTTATTAAAACCCTATTGTTTATATTGCTCCTCATGGCACAATGAAATTTTCCAGGGCTTTTTTGTAGTAGGAGCTCCTTTGCATATTAGGCCACGCCCCTCTTATGTAGCCAGTCCTCCAAGAGCTTACAGGGCTCTTAGTACAGGGTCTACTGTAAGTTCTTGGAGGATTGGCTACATCGGGTATGCGGCCTAATATGCAAAGGAATTCCTGCTACAAAAGAACCCTGGAATTTTCAACAAACTCAGTTCCCTACAGATTTTTGCAAACAAGGAGTGATAACTTGCAAAAAAAAAAAAAGTAATCTGGAACTGCTCCTAAGTGCTTGTATTTTTCCCCCCTTTGGCTCTGTAGTGTATATAACCCTCCCCCTCCAAAAAACAAACAAAAAACCCCCTCTGGACAATAAAACATAGGAGCTGTTCCTCTATATTGTTGATGAACATGTGTATTTATTTAGAATAACCATATGCTCATCTTTCTCCTGAGCATCTCAGATCCCACTTTAAATTCTCTTAAAATTTATATAATTCTGCAATTTGATTGAAATTTCCATTTCTGTGTCAAAAATTCAGTTACAAATAGTTCAGTATTAAAATATTTTAGTGGTACCATTTTTTTTGTTGTTCATTCGCACAGTCGAGTCATGCCAGGCCTTCCACCATCCTCTGATGGTACTATCTTTACAACAACAAGTGGCTAATTGTGCTTTCATACATTTACTAAAAATATTGCATTGACAGCCATCAGGAAGCAAGAAATATGTACTATTCATACTTAAATTTTTGATGTACCTGGAAGCATTTCTGTTTTATACTATTGGTTTTTCTTCTGATGACAATTGAAGACATATATTTCAGTATCGGTTCCTTATTCTTCCTTTATTCTATGACCTGCATTCTGTTTGCCTTCAGTGACTGGAGCTGGGGGAAAAGATGTTGGAAAGTACACAGGAGGTGACAGGATATTACTCTCTTCTTTTCCCCAACCCACCCAATTAAAAGATAAGCAAGATCAATATACATTGCAGAACTCTGAGGTAAAACAGTCATAACTGCAGCATCATTAGATGGAATCCCTGCAGGATGTTGTGAAATCAATAGAGTGGAATATGTCTCATTTTGGGATGTGTTCTCAAAAGACAGAATGTCTGTATGAAATGTGGGTTAATTGGCCATATGGTAGAGAAGGCCCAGGGGTTGGAAGTACAGCTGGAAAGTATAGTGGAGGCTCAAAATGCAATGAAAATTAATTTCATTGTGTTATCTTTGTGATACACTTCAAATCATGACTATTACAGTTTAAGAGTTTCTGGGGAGGGCAGGTAGTGGCTGGTGTGGAAGTATTTGTTGTGGTTCCTGTGAGGGCACTTACAGCATCTATTTTGTTCTAATTAAGTCTAACCTTTATCAGATGAACTCTCCTAACTTATTCCTTCTCCAATAGGCACATGCTTGCAGTGAATATACTTTGTTTTTAATGATATGGTAACAGAGGAGACTGCTTCAGTTATGGCTTTGGAAAAGCTGTAGTGGGAACTATGAATGAGATCACATGGTTTATATGACTATCTTTGATGAAGTGATGTATACAAATGTGTTAAATGACACCAAGTTTCATTTCCTTTTCTTTCCAGTCACACAATTCTGTGGGTATGAATGGAATTTTACACCTTTTCTGAAAGAGATTAATCACTTAAGTCACTTTCTAGTTCTCCCTTTTCTTCTCATTATGGAAATGTTTGGTTATATCCAAGCCTTCTACAAGTGAAAGAAGTTTGTAGAAAGGATTTTTATTACTTTCCACTTTACTCTGAAACTTCCCTCTGTCACTTGGAATGCTGCTGCTATGTGTCTGAAATATACGTTAGCATGGGTGGAGAGCTGTAGCCACCTCTGATTTATCAGGTCACCTTGCCATACTTGCCTCAGATTATTTCAGTATGGGAAATAAGATAATTTGTGGAAAGGAGGTGAGTTTTCTTCAGTGATGACCACAGTATTATAGAACGGTGTCTCCCAGGAAGTGCATCTCACAAAACTTACTTTTTCAAAAGTACTTTTGGGTAATGACAAGTTTATGAATGTGGGAAGTATGGTCTGAGGGACGGGTGTGCAAAAAACACAGTAATTTTCAGTTCTATTCTAATGGAAAGGATTTTATATATATATAAAATCCCAGATCCCAATACTGCTATGGTATTTGGATCTGAGATTTTTCAGAAATAATGAAATTGTATTGGGACCATACTGGGGTGGTCCCAGTATGCATGCTCACTGGAGCCAGCGTGAGGATCCCGCCAGTTCCTTCTTGACCACCGCGTTAAAAGGATATTTCTTCAACTGCTCTGGTCGGTGCCTAGTAATTCTTCTGGATTTCCCCCCTTTCTTGCCCATTGTTTTGTTTTTCTTAGCCTTGTTAGCCTTGTTAGTTGTTTTGGGGAAAAAAAGAACTTTGTGTTGGACTTTGCCCCTCGGGGCCATACTTTCCCCCTTCCCTCGTGGGTTCCAGTGCCTATGGAAAGGCGATGGGGGTTCTTCAAGCGCTGCCTGAAGTGTGGTAGCAAAATCGCACCCCCTGACAGTCACTCCCGCTGCTTGTTGTGCCTGGACGAGGGACACCGTGTCGACTTGTGCCCGCATTGCTCAAGGTTTTCGAGGCAGATGCAGAAAAATCAGGCGGCAAGGCTATCAGCGGCTTTAGTTGAGTCGGCTCTTCGTCCGCCGAAAATTGCTGCAGGCCCATTGGCATCGATGGGGGACACTACCCAGTCTATGGCTTCGACATCAATCGATGGGGAACGCTACCCAGTCTATGGCTTCGACATCGATCGATCCGTCGATGGGGAATGCTACCCAGTCTACGGCTTCGACATCGATCCATCGTCACCATTACAGATGGCTATGCCGACAGAGTGGAGTCGATCCACAAAACGACCCTCTGAAGGGTTAGTGGAGCCCACGCCGACCAAGAAACACCAGGATGATTCAGGGACCCAATCGTCTTTCCCGAAGGAGTCAAAATCGAAGGACAAGCGGAAGAAGGACAGACTTTCCCGCACTCCTTCCCCTTCTAGGGATGTTTTGATGGAATCGGTGTTGGCGCAAACTGCTCCACCTTGGAGAATTCTGGCATCTCCCAGTCCCCGAAGCCAATCAGTATCGAGAAGACGCAGCTCTCAGCCAACCCATTTTTTGGGATTGGAGCAGGAAATTGACCTAACCCAGCAGACTCATTCGTCTAGATTGGGATTGCGTCATTGGAGTGACAGTGGTTCAATATCGGAAGTCGAGGCTTCGGCGCCGAATGAACCTTTAGCACTGCTTCCTCCTACTACAGGATGGAGAGAGATCGAGTCGAGTGCTGTGATTCGGCGGTTCCCGCCACCTCCTATGTGGGACCAACGTCAGTAGCCTTGCTTATTTGGGCCTTACCTATATCCATCGCCATATCCTTGGTACCCTCCCCATGAGTTACCGAAGTGGGACCAACGCTCAGAGGCTTCGCACTTCTCGAGGGTTTCGCATCACTCTACTACTCGTCGTGCACCTTCGGCATCGGTGTCGATTCCTCCTGAGAGATGCAGAGAGCGGTCTGGGGACCCGCAAGCTCATCTGTCGGTATCGCTTCGGTCACCCGAATGTGCTTTGACCGATGTTATCGGAACACTCTGGAAAAAGAGATTCTTTGACATCGGATTCCGAGGTCGGTACCAATGATCCGGGTAAGACAGCAGAACCTTCTCTAGACTCGCACATAGCTGAGGACCTTCTGATATCCCCCTCGGAGGATCTCAAGTCATATGGGGATCTGGTGAAGCATATGGCACAGTCTCTTTCCCTCTCGGTGGTCCAACCGCAGCCAGTTGTCAATGATAGTGGTCGTTTTCGCACTCACCTTAATCAGCAGCAACGACCCTCTTCACCGCGCAGGATCTGCACGGATTTCGCACTAATTGCCGCGGAGCACCCAGAAGAGCCGGAAAGTCCCGGCGCTTTTGCGGCGCAAACGGAAACCGCCAAAACCCAGTTTCCGTTTGCGCTGCCAAAGCGCCGGGACTTTCCGGCTCTTCTGGGTGCTCCGCGGCAATTAGTGCGAAATCTGCGCAGATCCTGCGCGGTGAAGAGGGTCGTCGCTGCTGATTAAGGTGAGTGCAAAAACGACTACTGTATTCGACATAATGCAGTGAGACACATCGACGGCTGTGGCTCTTCCAGTGACCAAAGTCTTTCTTCAGGCAGTGAAGGAGCCCTGGGCAAAGCCGGCATCCACACCAATTTCCTCACAATGCCTGGACCACATGTGTCCAGGAGGCTAGTGCTGAGCTTTTGTTTTCTCACCCCAAACCCAATTAGGTGGTGGTTTCTTCGTCCTCCAAGGCGTGCAAAACCCATTCTTCTCCACCTGATAAGGAGGGCAAGAAGATTGACAATGCTGGCAGACGGTTCTACTCAGCGGGAGCTTTGGGAGTAAAAATTTCCAACTACGCTGCATGTATGGCATGCTACCAGTATTTGGTTTGGGAACAGCTCACACCATTGATGTCATCTATGAGTGAGGAGAAGCGGCCTTCATTGAAGAAGCTGCAAAGAGAGGGATTTGCTGTGGCTAAACAACAGCTGGCTGCATCAAAACACATGGTTGATGTCTCTGCCAAGACCCTTACTTCTGCCTTCTCCCTGCGCTGTCACTCTTGGTTATAGTCTATGGCCCTTCAGCCCGACACCAGGGCCTATGTCAAAGAGGTGAAGGTGAAGGTCTTTTCAGCTCGACAACAGATAGTGTCCTGCAGGAGATGGATAAAAGTATTAAGACCTCGAGGAACCTTGGCGTCCCTGAGGCTACTCGGGCTGGCAAGTCTAAGGAGTGGCACAAATCTTGGCCCAAGAGGCCTTATCAGAATATTTTCCCTGATTAACACTGGAGGCCTCACCCTTTACAAACGGAGAGTAGATCTCCTTATAGGGGAAATAACAAGTCTCACTTTGCTTCGGCCTCGGCGGCCACTAACAAATCCAAGGGCTCCCATCCTTAGAAGCAGGGCCTTTGACTTTTCTGCTGCACACATCACCGCCCCTTCTTCTCACACCCACCTCCATCACCATCTACCGGCTTGGCAGTCCATATCCACAGACAGATGGGTTCTCTCCATCATAGCAGAAAGTTACAAGATAGACCTTGTTCAGGTTCTGTATTAGTCAGTGATTGTCACCACACCTCCTTCCCCCCTGCCTGCTAGAGGAGGTGAACAACCTCTTGCAGAAACAAGCCATAGAATCGGTCCCTGTAGCAACCAGAACGGGTGTGTGTGTGTTTTTTTCTCATTTCCTGGTTCCCAAATGGAATGGGGGATTGAGACCAATTATGGACCTTCAAAATCTGAACAAGTTTATCGTGTACCAGAAATTACGGATTTCTGCTCTGCAAACAATCCTTCCCCTCATCAACCAAGGGGACTGGATGGCAACGTTGGATCTAAAAGATTCCTACTTCCATGTCAGCATCCATCCATCTTACAGGCATTTCCTCTGGTTTGTGATAGGCTCCTACCATTTTCAGTTCAAAGCCCTTCCATTTGGCCTGTGTACTGCACCGCGGGTATTTACCAAGATGATGAGTGTTGTAGCAGCACATCTCCGGCTTCAAGGCATAGTTTTTCCGTATATAGACGACTGGCTCCTTATGGCGGATTTGGAAGAGCGTCTGTCCTGCCATATTGCAACCACTCTTCATCTTCTTTATACCTTAGGTCTGCAGGTCAACATGAAAAAGTCCCATCTGATACCATCAAGGACAGTTCAGTTTATCAGGGCTTGGCTAGACACGAACCTTCATCGTGTTTTTCTGCCTCAGCAGAGAGCCATGGACATTATCACTTTGGTTCATCTTTTTCAAAGCTGGATGCTGGGGCAGATGGCGGCGACTACCAGTGTGCTGCTGTTCATGAGACTGCAAATGAGAGGGCTTCAACTTTGGTTCCTCAGAAAGTTTCAGCCCTTTCGGGACTCACTTCAAAAGAGGTTCACGATTCCACCCTCGATCCTTTGGGCTCTGGAATGGTGGACATCCACAGACAACATCTGTCAGGGAGCTCCCTTCCATCTGCCTGTAACAACAGTTATGATCACCACAGATGCGTCCTTATGGGACTGGTGTGCCCACAAGGATTCTCTGTGTGTGTGGGGTCTGTGGCCTCCACAGCTGACTCGTTGCCATATAAACTACCTCGAACTGTTGGCAATTCATTTCACCCTTTGGTTCTTCCGTCCCGTGGTGGCGGGAAAGGCTGTGGCCATGTTGACAGACAATACTACAGCCCTTTGTTATGTCAACAGACAGAGCGGGACAGTCTCCCGACAACTCTATGTGCTAGCAATAGAACTGTGGCGGGAGTGTCTGCAGCAGGGCATATATGTAAAGGCTGCACACCTTCCAGGAGTACTCAATCTCCAGGCGGATTCGTTGAGCAGAGGAGCAGCATCTCCACACGAATGGGAGATGCAGTGGCGCTTCCTGCATCCTGTGTTCCAGCTCTGGGGGTATCCTCAAGTGGATGTTTTCACCGCAGACCTGAATCGAAAGTGTCCCCTGTTCTGCACCAGGGGAAGAATGGATCCGGCGTCCTTGGGAGACGGTCTAATGTTCCAGTAGAAGGGTTGGTTCCTGTATCTATTTCCGCCTCTTCTGCTGCTGACAAAAGTTGTCAACAAGATAGCGAGAGAAAAACCGAGATGCATACTGATCACGCCGTGGTGGCCCTGGCAAAACTGGTTTCCGATTTTGCTCCATTTAGCGTGGAGAGTTTTTTTATAAGTTCCCGGCAGAACCAGACCTTCTTTTGGCCCAGGAGCGGCACGTGTTTCACCACAACGTTCCTCATTTAAAGCTGACATCGTGGTTCATCGACCCTGCGAATTTTCAGACAGAGTCAAGCACGTCTTTCTGAATAGTAGAAAGTTGTCTACCCATATTTCCTATGACAGGAAATGGAGGAAATTTCTTCGGTTTTTGGCTGATCCTGCAGTTTCACCCCAACAGGTGGGTCTACCAGTGATTTTTGACTTTCTGTTGTCTTTGGTGGATGCTGGACTTTCCTTTTCTTCTGTTAAAGTTTATTTATCAGCGATATCAACACATCATGAGCCTGTTGAGGGGCATTCGGTGTTTGCTCATCCTCATTCAACATGATTCCTGAAAGGATTAGTCAGATTGCATCCTCCGTCTAGATCACCTCCACAATTGTGGGATTTGCCGTTAGTATTGGACAGGTTGACCCAGCATCCCTTTGAACCAATGGCAACCTGTTCCCTACAGCTTCTATCTTGGAAGACTGCATTTTTGGTGGCAATCATGTCAGCACGTCATGTAGGGGAGCTGATGGCTATGCATTGTGACCACACATACTTAGTGTTTCATGAGTCCGGAGTTTTGTTGGCTCCTGATGTTTCGTTTCTTCCTAAGGTAGTTTCCCAGTTTCACCTTAAGTTGGACGTTTGGTTACCTACGTTTTACCCCACGCCTTCCTCAGACGAGGAACGTCGGTGGCACACTTTGGATGCCACTGTGCATTATACTTTTTTACCTGAGTCGTTCTAAGAGTTTTCGTCAGGACCAGCATCTTTTTGTTTCCTATGCTGCTTGTAGGTTGGGTTCAAAAAATTCATCCTAGCAGCTTTCGAAGTGGCTTACTGAAACTATTAAGCTGTGCTACTTGCTGGCAGAAACCGTTGCCTGGACCCATTCATGGACACTCTACTAGAGCGATGGCGACATCGGTGGTGTTCCTGAAGGGTGTCTCCTTGATGGACATATGCAAGGCTGCCACTTGGTCCTCTCCTCATGCTTTCATGAAGCATTACGCTCTGGATGTGCATGCTCAACAGAGGACTCGTCTGGGAGCTGTGGTGCTGCAAGCTGTCTCTTCTGGTTGACCATCTATTCCCGCCTCCAGGTATGCTAATCTTCCATGAGTGTGAAGCACAGAGACCACGAAGAAGATAGATAGGTTGCTTACCTATAACTGTAGATCTTTGAGTGGTCATCTGTACATTCACACTACCCGCCCTCCTTCCCCACTGCTGACGGTCTCCCTATGTTAGGGGCTTCCAGCGGTCAGGAAGGAACTGGTGGGATCCTTGCACTGGCTCCGGTGAGCATGCATACTGGGATGCCTGTGCATGCCCACTGGTGCCAAGCGCAAAACAATCCCTGGCTTTTTAGGTACCGATTCGGGGATTGGCCCGGGCGCTCTATCCCATGAGTGTGAAAACACAGATGACCACTCGAAGATCTACAGTTACAGGTAAGCAACCTGTATTTCTCACTCTTTGCCACACACTACAAGGGAGGATCTGCTGGGGCAGTGGAAGCTCTGTGCCACCTTGATGGGGGGGGGCGGGTCTTCTTGCAGCTCAGTTTAGACTGAGCTGCAAGAGGACCCAGCACCAGCTGAGATGGAGCAGAGCTCTGAGCTCCTGCTACCCCAGCAAAGGTACTGTGGAGCTTTCAGCTCCTGATGCCCCACCTCATCTTTGGTATAGCTGTATATACCTGAATACAATCCAAAAAACTTCGGCTTTTATTCAGCCTAAGATATACTGGTAGCCAATAAAATTCTCTGAATCTTTATTTGGTTCAATTAATTCCACCCAAATACTGGGAAGTTATTTTTTGGCATTTTCTTTCTGTAAGAAAGAAAGTGTGAGGCTAAGGATGTTTGAAATAGTTTATGAGTGTGAGAAGTGTGAGGCTAAGGATGTTTGAAATAGTTTATGCTGCTGCAAACTTGTATAGCTTTAGTGGAATGTTTACTTTTACTAGTTTATATTGTTTTAATTATTATAGTGACTGTCAGCCACTTTGAATAATATTTTATATAAATACTTTAAAGGCTTCTTCTGAATGTGATTAATCAGCCAAGAATTGTTGAATGTTAAATATGTTGTGTTCCCATTCTGTATTTGGATAATTTGATTGCCAGGCTAACTTGAAGTCTGAAAGCTGTAGAAATATTATAATTAGTCAAAGATAGTGCTTTTGGCAGGAAGCAGAAATATTTCTTTAAAATCCTGAAATATATGAATGACATGATAGCTAGTAGATTGTGGTGATAAATATCCATTATAGATAGTAGAAGATACTTGTGCATTTAATATTGGGATGGGTGAGTATACTTGTGGATAACTAATAGTATCAGTAGAACAAACAGTTAGGGTTGCCAATCCCCAGGTGGGGGCGGGGGTCCCCCGGTTTGGGGACCCCCTTCCCCTGCTTTAGGGTCATCAGAAAGCAGGAGGGGAGGGAAATGTCTGCGGCACAATCCATTATTCCTTATAGAGACAGATTCCCGTAGGGTATCATGGAGAATTGATCTGCAGATATCCGGAGCTCTGTGGGGGCTGTTTTTTGAGGTAGAGGCACCAGATCTGCAGCATAGCATCTAGTGCTTTCCCTCAAAATACCCGCCAAGTTTCAAAAGGATTGGACCAGGGGGTCCAATTCTGTGATCTCCAAAACAAGGTGCCCCTATCCTCCATTATTTCCTATGGAAAGAAGGCATGTGGTCCCTTTAAATGTAATGGCCAGAACTCCCTTTGGAGTTCAGATATGCTTGTCACAACCTTGCTTCTGGCTCCATCCTCAAAGTCTCTTGGCTCCACCCCCAAAGCCCCCAGATATTTCTTGAATTGTACTTGGCAACTCTACAAATAACAGAACTTTCATGGTAGTTCCCAAATGTTGACTAAATAAACAAGCCATTACAACTTGCAGAAGCAGGCTTATCCCACTTATATTATACCAAAATAAAACACACTGTATTATGTTGCATCCTCTTCTAGTAAAATATATAAATTCAACTTTGTATAATCTTTCTAGCATTGATTAGAACTGTATCTAATCTTTATAAAGCAAAGGAATGAGTGATAGAGTACATTGGAAGTACTGAAGCAAGATTATGGGTTGTTTTGTTTTTTCTGTCACTCAACAATACAAACATTTTATGTCTGTTTTGCAGGACAACCAACAAACTGTGCACATCAGATAGACAAGCATTCTTAACCTCTTTGATGCCAGTAGCCATACTGTAGTTGTTTAATCAAATGAACACCCATTTGCTGAATTCCAGTATAATTTTCTAATTTATACCAGAACTGTGTAGATTAGTTGTTTCCCTTTCCTCTTGTAATCTAATTATTTTGTTATCCTTTTTCTAATAAAAAGAATAAATAATTCAAACATCTATGATATGCCTGTGGAATTCAAGGCAAGGCAAAGTGTACAAACTGACCTGTCTCAACAGTCTCATCAATAGCTAAAGAAAACCTTTTTAACTGAATGGTATGCTATGGTGGGAGGGAGTGTTCAGGAATGGAAATATTTACAGTTTTTGTTCCTACTTCTGATCCTTGACATTAAAAGAACTTTCTCCCACCTCCTCAGATCCAGTTAGCCCTCAGGAAAAATGTCTGTCAGTTCTGGTTTGAACAGCATAGGGACAGTGCAGCTGTCTTTAGGTGTTAGATCATAATATACCACAATCCAGTCCTAATGAATCTAGGTTTTTGTAGGCCCTGGTGGAAAAGAGTGGTTCTTGAATTGTGATGTTGCATAAACCTGGAATACAGCCTGAATTACAGCTTGCACCTGGCTTCCTTCCTTCCTTCCTTCCTTCCTTCCTTCCTTCCTTCCTTCCTGTTTGGTGTAGTGGTTAAGTGTGCGGACTCTTATCTGGGAGAACCAGGTTTGATTCCCCACTCCTCCACTTGCACCTGCTAGCATGGCCTTGGGTCAGCCATAGCTCTGGCAGAGGTTGTCCTTGAAAGGGCAGCTGCTGTGAGAGCCCTCTCCAGCCCCACCCACCTCACAGGGTGTCTGTTGTGGGGGAGGAAGGTAAAGGAGATTGTGAGCCGCTCTGAGACTCTTCGGAGTGGAGGGCGGGATACAAATCCAATATCATCATCATCATCATCTTCCTTCCTCCCTCCCTCCAGTTCTGTGCTCTACTCAGTGCCAGACAGGCACCTAAGTTAACACACACACACCCCGAGCACCAGAATACAGAGCATCACTGCTCCAGACAGAGAGTTCCAACGATAAGCTGTGGCTAATAACCACTGATGGACCTCTACTCCAGATGCTTATCCATTCCCCTCTTGAAGCTGTCTGTGCTTGTAGCTGCCACCACCTCCTGTGGCAGTGAATTCCACATGTTAATTACCCTTTGGGTGAAGAAATATTTCCTTTTATCAATTCTAATCCAATTTCATTGAATGTCCACAAGTTTTTGTATTGTGAGAAAGGGAGAAAGGTACTTCTTTCTCTCCCTTCTTTATCTTATGCATAATCTTGTAAACCTCTATCATGTCACCCCGCAGTCGACGCTTCTCCAAGCTAAAGAGCCCCACAAGTTTTAACCTTTCTTTATAGGGAAAGTGTTCCAAACCTTTAATCATTCTAGTTGCCCTTTTCTGCACTTTTTCCAATGCTATAATATCTTTTTTGTGGTGCGGTGACCAGAACTGTACACAGTATTCCAAATGAGACCTCACCATCGATTTATACAGGGGCATTATGATACTGGCTGATTTGTTTTCAGTTCCCTTCCTAATAATTCCCAGCATTGCATTGGCCTTTTTTTATTGCAATCACACACTGTCTCGACATTTTCAGTGAGTTATCTACCATGACCCCAAGATCTCTGTCTTGGTCAGTCTCCACCAGTTCACACTCCCTCAGATTATATTTATAACTAGGATTTTTGGTCCCAATGTGCATTACTTTGCACTTGGCCACATTGAACCTCATCTGCCATGTTCACGCTCACTCACCCCGCCTCAACAGATCCCTTTGGAGTGCCTCACAATCCTCACTGGTTCTCACCACCCTGAACAATTTAGTGTCATCTGCAAACTTAGCCACTTCACTGCTTACTCCCCACTCCAAATCATTAATGAACAAGTTAAAGAGCATGGGACCCAGTACTGAGCCTTGCAGCACCCCACTGCTTACCATCTTCCACTTCGAAAATTGCCCATTTGTACTCTCTCTGTTAATTAGCCAGTTTTTGATCCACAAGAGGACTTGTCCTTTTATTCCAATGCTCTCAAGCTTTCTAAGAAGCCTTTGATGAGGAACTTTATGAAAAGCTTTCTGAAAGTCAAGTAAACAACATCTATTGGGTCCGCTTTGTCCACATGTTTGTTCACCCCCTCAAAAAACTTTAACAGGTTAGTGAGACAAGATCTTTCCTTACAGAACCCATGCTGGGTCTTCCTCAATAACTTGTGTCGTCAATGTGCCTACTCATTCTGTCTTTGAGAATGGTTTCCACCAACTTTCCCGGTATTGAAGTCAGACTGACTGGCCTGTCTAAGACTTCAATTGGTGCATTAAGATATATAGTTATGGAATATTATTGTAGTTCAGAAGAACTCTATGTCAGTGCATAAACATGGGATATTAAAGCAATAAAAAGATTGTACTTCTGAGATATTCCTATTCCTGTAGCTAATTACAGCCATGTACCACATATCTGGGATTGTGGAGAATGTCATCTGGGGTAGATGGTTGTTTCCAGGCAGATAGGTAAGACTGGAAACAGCAAACAATTGTAGGCGATGTTTATGTTTATGGGCCCCATGAACTACTCTGTGGTCCTGAGCCTCTCATGTGTCCCGCAGCTGCATGCTGAACACCCTATTTTAAACCATATACTGCTAATTGTCATTTGTATCTTGTTATATAGAGTGCATAAAATTGTTTCCAAAGATGGACTCATATGCTCAGTGACAAAGGTTCCCAAGACATTGTGACTGCATTTTATGAGAGGGTGTTTTTTTTGATACTGAAAAATTGGATGCAGTTGGTTGCACTCTTGACAGTGGGAAATAAAACTCCAGCTGTAAATCACAAGTGGGAATTTAATATAATTTATGAATAACACCATAAATAGTTTTCATTTTTTTCAAAAGGAACCACTCTACAGTTGAAGCTTCTTCAGTTGCCTTTCATGCACTGATAATTAAAGGGGGGGGGGGATCAAAACAAAATCCCTAACTGGAAAATACACACACTCTTTATAATTACCTATTTCAAAGCAGTAATTGAGCATTTCATTATAAAGATGGTAATCAATCTGGAACAATACTCTAGGGAGAGCACACACATCAAGAGACTTATCCATTATAATAGAATGTGCAGCCATAACTTTCTTGGATTAGCATCAATTGCTCAAGCATTTCTTCTTTGAAAGATGAAACCCCTTCAATGTGCACCGCAGCATTCTCTACAGAACTTTCTGCTATCGTATTACAAAGTTTTTAAAAAAGTTTTGTTTTAAAGTTTTGTTTTCAGATAATGAGAATATATTAAAAGGTCATAAAATTAAAGCTAATTTTGAAACATCATTTCCAACCATAATTTTTATTTTTCTGGAAGCCACCAAAGTGGAGGATGATTCAAATTACTCCTAAATGTACTTTGAAAGCTGTGGGTCTCTTTTCCAAGTCTGAATGATTACAACTTGGTTGTTACACATTTATGCTTGGCAACCTTTTTCTTCATCCCACCCCACTTTATACTAGAATACAACTAAATCCAGTTTTTCACAGATACAGATTGTCAAGCATGAGATTTCAAAATAACCAGTCCTTGGATTTTGAAACAAAATTAGGTTTATTGATAATCCATGTGGTTCATTCGAGCTGAAGATTGGGACTGATACTTTGTAGCACTGGAATACAAGCTTTAAAATGGCACATCAAAGGTTCTATAAACAATTCTACATTCACATGTGAAATTCACACTCTGGGTTCCTTATCTATATTGCAGCTAGCACATCCTGGGTTCAGGCTAGGCTAGGCCTGGGAACAAGTCCCAGGAGGTCTTATCTTCAAAGAGGACATTCCTGCATCTGTTAGTAAAAGCAAAAGAAGAAAGGTGGGGGTTGCTACTTCTATGTGCTCACATTTTAACTTTGGGTTAGTAACAATACTACAATCTGAATTCTCTAATATAAAAATAACAATTCTAAGATCTGGCTTCTGTAATATAGAATAAGTATACAATGCTTGACACAGATCAGATGTTGATTTATTAATATTTGTATTTGAAAAGAGATATCGGGTGCCTTGTTGCTAATTGCACTTAAAATCATGTGATTAAAATGTTTGATGAGAGAATCTTTCAAAATTAAAATATCACTCAAAATAAATTTAATAAATTAAATAAATTTATTAAGTAAATTCAGGTGGGCAGCTGTGTTGGTCTGAAGAAAAAGAACAAAGTAGGCATCCAGTAGCACCTTTAAGACCATCAAAGTTTTTATTTAGAATGTAAGCTTTCATATGCATGAATACTTATTCAGACAAGGAAAGAGGTACAGTGAGCAGAGCTACATATAGCTGGTGGGCAGTGGTTTAGAATGCAAAGTGGTACAAAGTTAAAATCTAATGGCAAAATAGTGTAATTAACAAATGGAAAGAACATTTGGTCTAGATAGCATTTGCATAGGAAACAAATAAAAGCTGTCTGTTAATTGCCCCATTGCTAGCAAGTACAGTTATATTGACACATTTTTTCTTAACGATGTCCTTGTCCACCTAATTTACTTTCTAAAATGTAATGTACATTATAAACATCATTCTAGTCTGTCATAAGAAAAAAAAAAGAATACCTCAAAATATAGTGAAAATGGGTAAACCATTTTACGGTACCTAGAAATTTCATTGTGACACCTATTATATGTGCATGACCCTGACAACAGTCAGGTGCTTTGTTCTAACATAAATCTGCACGTCTCATGTGAGGCTGAGGTCTTATCGTTTTCATAGCAACCTCAGTGTTGTGGCCAGTGCCAGCGGTTGTTTGATGTCTCATAGGGAAAGCTCTCCTCCTGCAAGACGTGCAGGATTCCTACAGCTGCTTTGGCAGCAGAAGTGCATGAGCAATATGTCCTTGGAGTCATAGTGCCTTGGGCTCAAAACAAGAATAGTTGGCAGATTATAAGTACTGGCTAGGGGAAATCAAGCCAATTTGATGCATGATTTTCACCGGGTACTGCTGTTGCTAATTTGGTTCATGTGGTGGCTGCGGCTCATTGCTTGGGACACTTGATAGCAAGGCACTGTGTGTACTTCTAAGGCCAGGTCCTGGTGCTTCTTGCTCTGCTTATAGTCAGATGGTGATAGTTCTGGCTTTGCTTATGCACATGGCACTACAAGGTAAGTTAAGGAGGAATGGTGGACATGTCGGAAGCATTGCCAGGTCATGGAGATACGAAAAGGCAGAGAGAAGGCTTTGTCCTTAGTAGTGAAGCCCTGAATACCGTACGTACCTTTAGAAATGAATGGACTGGATGAGGGCCAGTAAAATGAAACTCAATATAGACAGGACTGAGATGCTGTTGGTCAGTGGAGAAGCTGCTCAAAGACTGAGGAGTCAAACTATCATGGATGGAGCTGCATCCCCTGGATGGAGCAGGTTTGTAGCTTGGGGGTGCTGCAGGATCATGGCCTATGATTAGAGATACCATAAATAAATTTCATTTTTTAAAAAGGAATGATGTTGCATTGGCATGTAGCACCTTTTTTAAAATCAGCTTCAGCTATTCCCATCTGGCCACAGTGATCCATGCTCTTATCACATCCAGGTTAGATTACTGAAATGAAGTATATATTAGGCTGTCTTTGGAAATGGCCTGGAAGTTTCAATTGGTCTAGAATGTGGTGGTCAGGCTATTGTCAAATCTCCCAAACTCTATACCATATTAATTACAGGAGTTGGGGAAGGGGTTCCATTCCCTTTTCAAGTGTAACATTGATGGTATAAGTTGAAAGATAAATGCATTGCCCCAATATTAATTACAGTTACTGGTTTTTAAGGTTTAATTGTTAATTGCCTCCGTCTTCACTGTGGAAGACGAGAACTTTTTGCCCGCCCCAGAACCACTAATTTTGGAAGGGGTGTTGAAAGACCTGAGTCAGATTGAGGTGACAAAAGAGGAGGTCCTACAACTGATAGACAAATTAAAAACTAATAAGTCACTGGGTCCGGAGGGCATACATCCGAGAGTTCTGAAAGAACTCAAAGTTGAACTTGTGGATCTTCTAACAAAAATCTGTAATCTTTCATTGAAATCTGCCTCCGTTCCTGAGGACTGGAAGGTAGCAAATGTCACCCCCATCTTTAAAAAGGGTTCCAGAGGAGATCCGGGAAATTACAGGCCAGTCAGTCTGACTTCAATACTGGGAAAGTTGGTAGAAACCATTATCAAGGACAGAATGAGTAGGCACATTGATGAACACGGGTTATTGAGGAAGACTCAGCATGGGTTCTGCAAGGGAAGATCTTGCCTCACTAACCTGTTACATTTCTTTGAGGGGGTGAACAAACATGTGGACAAAGGCGACCCGATAGATGTTGTTTACCTTGACTTCCAGAAAGCTTTTGATAAAGTTCCTCATCAAAGGCTCCTTAGAAAACTTGAGAGTCATGGAGTAAAAGGACAGGTCCTCTTGTGGATCAAAAACTGGCTTACTAATAGGAAGCAGAGAGTCAGTATAAATGGGCAGTCTTCTCAGTGGAGGACGGTAAGCAGTGGGGTGCCGCAGGGCTCGGTACTGGGTCCCATGCTCTTTAACTTGTTCATAAATGATTTAGAGTTGGGAGTGAGCAGTGAAGTGGCCAAGTTTGCGGATGACACTAAATTGTTCAGGGTGGTGAGAACCAGAGAGGATTGTGAGGAACTCCAAAGGGATCTGTTGAGGCTGGGTGAGTGGGCGTCAACGTGGCAGATGCGGTTCAATGTGGCCAAGTGCAAAGCAATGCACATTGGGGCCAAGAATCCCAGCTACAAATACAAGTTGATGGGGTGTGAACTGGCAGAGACTGACCAAGAGAGAGATCTTGGGGTCGTGGTAGATAACTCACTGAAAATGTCAAGACAGTGTGCGTCTGCAATAAAAAAGGCCAACACCATGCTGGGAATTATTAGGAAGGGAATTGAAAACAAATCAGCCAGTATCATAACCACTGTATAAATCGATGGTGCGGTCTCATTTGGAGTACTGTGTGCAGTTCTGGTCGCCGCACCTCAAAAAGGATATTATAGCATTGGTGAAAGTCCAGAGAAGGGCAACTAGAATGATTAAAGGGCTGGAGCACTTTCCCTATGAAGAAAGGTTGAAACGCTTGGGACTCTTTAGCTTGGAGAAACGTCGACTGCGGGGTGACATGATAGAGGTTTACAAGATAATGCATGGGATGGAGAAAGTAGAGAAAGAAGTACTTTTCTCCCTTTCTCACAATACAAGAACTCGTGGGCATTCGATGAAATTGCTGAGCAGAAAGGTTAAAACGGATAAAAGGAAGTACTTCTTCACCCAAAGGGTGATTAACATGTGGAATTCACTGCCACAGGAGGTGGTGGCAGCCACAAGTATAGCCACCTTCAAGAGGGGTTTAGATAAAAATATGGAGCACAGGTCCATCAGTGGCTATTAGCCACAGTGTATGTGTGTATATAAATTTTTTTGCCACTGTGTGACACAGAGTGTTGGACTTGATGGGCCGTTGGCCTGATCCAACATGGCTTCTCTTATGTTCTTATGTTCTTATGTTTTTAAGGTTTAATTGTTTAATTGTTTTTATGAAATTGAAATGTTACTGGTTTTTAAGGTTTTAAATGTTTAAGTATCTAATTGTTTTATACTTAAAATTGTTTAAATTTTATGCTTGATCAATTGTTGGAAGCCGCCCTGAGCCACTTGTGAGAAGGGCGGGATATAAATCCCGAATAAATAAAATAAATAAATAAATAGAGGAAATTAAAAGGAGAAGAAAAATTGGCTGTGGGAGAATGCTGGGGCAGTTAAAGGAAGAGACAGTTTCTAGACTTCTAGGCTATCTCCTGCCCACGAAGACCCTGTTTATTATGTCAGTAGAATTAATAGTTCAGAAACATCTGTAAAATTGATTTTTTTTTAAAAAAGCATGATATGAAGATGATGTGAAATGCTATATTAACAAAATGATGCCAGTTAGCCAAGAGGATTACTGGGTAACCTTGGGCCAGCCATTCTCACAGGGCTGAGGTGAGAATAAAGTGAAATAGAGGACTGCCATACACGCTGCTATGAATTTTTAATGTGATAGATGATAATACTGTCACATAAAGTTTGACCAACAGAAGTGAAAATTTGTTCTTCCTTTTAGATGGTTTGAAGTGTCAAATTATGTTAGACAGCTCTGCAAAAGGGGGGAAAGTGGGGAGTATAACAGGAAGAACAATTCTTGTTAGTAAGTCACAACAATTTCAATTATTCATCTTTGGGAACCATAGTCTTTTCATTCAAACGGTGAGCAATTTAATATATAGAATGTTTTAGGTTTTTTTGTGGATTGCTTAAGAGGCCAGATTGCATATTACGTGATGTGGATACTCTTTTTAAACCAGAGAAGTAGCTTTTAGAAGGGGCAGTTGGAAGTAAAGAAGGAACAAAAAAGAGTTACCAGAATTGCTGGGATCTCATCTTTTTGATGGGGGTATTAGCAAGAGGTAGACTATAGGTAGAGCTATTTTGGAGCAGGATTATTTCTACTAATAATACCAAAGTCCGGTATCAGAAAGAAGACTCCAGATTTAAAATATGTAGAAAATATAAATAAAATAAAAATATGTAGAAAATACATTCACACATATAGCAATCAAAAATATAGAAACAATCAAGAGGCTAGGAAATAGTGGCAAGGAACAGAGACTTTCGGGAATTATGATTACAGAGGCGATATTGACCTGTCTGTTGTGCAGAAGTCTGTTTGTTTGTTTATTTATTTATTATATTTATATCCCAGCCACCCCCTATTGGACTCAGGGCAGCTAACAACAGTTAAAAGGCTTGTTAAAATAAGAGTACAATAAAATCATTAAAATCATTTCATACACATATAATACATTTACAGTTACAATAGAGTTGCCAAGTCCAATTCAAGAAATATCTGGGGACTTTGGGGGTGGAGCCAGGAGACTTTGGGGGTGGAGCCAGGAGACATCGGGGCGGAGCCAAAAGCAAGGGTGTGACAAGCATAATTGAACTTCAAGGGAGTTCTGGCCATCACATTTAAAGGGACTGCACATCTTTTTAAATGCCTTCCTTCCATAGGAAATAATGAAGGATAGGGGCACCTTCTTTTGGGGCTCATAGAATTGGACCCCCTGGTTCAATCTTTTTGAAACTTGGGAGGTATTTTGGGGAGAGGCACTAGATGCTATACTGAAAATTTGGTGCCTATATCACAAAAAGCAGCACCCCAGAGCCCCTGATACCCGCGGATCAATTCCCCATCATTCCCTATGGGAATCGTTCATGGAGGTGCATGATGGCTATGGGGGAGGGGCTTCCCCCACCGGCCAGCTGGCTGGGGGAGGGGGGGAGCCTGTAAAACCGGGGGATCCCCCTCTGGGACCTGGGGATTGGGAAGCCTAAGTGTCAGTAGATGGCCCAAGATGGTGTCAGTATTATTAGTTTGTATTTAGTGCTGCATGCAATAATGTTATATATTGTTAGGCACTCTATATTTATACTGGGGTGGGTTTAGATATCCATGCTGTGGTGTAGTGGCTGCTTCCCGTTACTTATAAAAGGCCAATTTAAACAATTCTGTTTTACAGGCGCTGTGGAATTGTGGCAAGTCCTGCAGGGCCCTGATATTTTCCAGGAGAGTGTTCCACAGGGCAGTGGCTGCTACTGAAAAGGCTCTAGCTCTGGTGGTAGCCAGCTGAGTGTCTTTTGGCCCGGGGATCACAAGGAGATTTTGGGAACTTGATCTTAGTGCTCTCTGGGGCTCATATGCGGAAAGGTGGTCCCAGAGGTAAGCTGGTCCCTGGCCATATAGGGCTTTAAAGGTTATAACCAGCACTTTGACATGAACCTAGAATGCTATAGGCGACTAGCACAGCGTCACCAGTGCAGGTTGAATATGCTCCCGTAAAGGTAGCTCCAATAACAACATGGCTGCTGTGTTTTGCACCAGTTGCAGCTTCTGAATTTGGATCAGGAGCAGCCCTATGTAGAGGGTGTTACAGTAGTGTTGACTATCAAATGCAGCTGAAAGATCTAACAGTAACGGTACTGCCAAACTGCCCCAATCCAGATGTCTCAAGAGATCACCCATGATGGCAACCAGCACTGTCTCCGTCCCGTGGCCTGGACGGAAACTGGATTGAAATGGATCTAACATGGAAGTGTCATCCAAGAACCCCTGTAGTTGTGCTGCCACTGCCCTCTCGATAACTGCCCAAAATGGGCAAGTTCGACACCAGCTAATAGTTAACCAATTCAGCCGGGTCCAAATATGATTTTTTAAGGGGAGGACGAACCACTGCCTCTAGAGTTAATATGGAGAAGGCGATATACCTGATCAGCATGACATATCCAAGAAGCCCAATTACACAAAGTAACAGGGGGTCCATATCTATGGCGCTCATAGAATGCACAGGGTTGTGTGGTTTGCTCTCAGTTTATCTAGTATATGGAGGGGAGGAGACCCATTCCTGGGCTATGATCAACCTTAATGATCATTGATGGGTCTTTCCTGGGTACCTGAATGGATTCCCAGTTCAGAACAAAAGATGGGAATACCCCTTAATGGGTGCCAGGAAGAGCCATGATGGCTTAATGTTTACTATTAATTTTATTTTGACATCCTGAGGAAAATTCAAGAAGGGAGAAGGGGGGTTGTGCAATAGCTTGTAGAAACACACAAAAGAAGCTAAGCTAGATCAGGAAGGCATAAAATATTAGCCATTAGTTACTAGCTAGAGATTAAGTAATACTTTACCTTCAAACCCATTGTTTCACACTTTCTATTGCTAGGTGAAGGGGGAAAAGACAGGAGTTAGCATGGAGGATACCTGTGTTGTAACATTATAAAGTCAGACAAGACTAGCAAGTTTTCTGGCCTATTCAGAGTGTCTTAACTTGGCCTGTTTTTCTGACAAATAGTTCCAGTTCAAGTCAGGAAATTGGGACCCCACTGCCTGTTAGGGTATTCTCATAAGGTAGGCAGTGCCTCCTGGTTACAGAGTTGCTTGGCATTTCCCTTCCTGCCCTTTCTCCCATCTAACCCTCTCTAGTAGGGTTTCATTTGTTTGCTACCTAAAATACCAACTCTGCTTCTCAGTTATAATCAGGATTGTTAGTTGACTGATCTTCCTTCTTTAGCACTTACTTCAATTCATCTTACAAGCTATCTATTCTGACACCTAGAAATAAATTGTGAGGATGGAGGATGTGAAAGATTTCTTGTAAAATTTCCTAAATGGAAATATGATGAAAATTAATACTGTGTTTTCCATATATATGTTAAATTACTTCCAATATGAAGACATCCCTGAATTTAGGAGGGAAGGTTTTCAAACAAGCTGAGGACAGCTGATCCATTCATCTATCTGATAGCAATAACCTTGGAAACAGTTTAAAGTTAGTACACAGTTTACATAATAGTCCCAGCCACTCAACCAGTGGCTTTCTCAGTCCCTGGACTGTCTTTCCACCTTCATAATTGATTCAGGCACTACTGTTTTGCCAGTGAACTAGACAGTTCCTTGGTGGCGGCAGTGGTGCCTGCACATTATCTCTGTGTTATTGCTTTGTTTGGTAAGTCCCAGACTAAGTGGCAAACACAATTATTAGTGAACTCTAGGTAACCCATCTAGAACTGCTAAATTAAAATGGAAGATATTTTCTGCTTTGGCTACCAAAGACTTATTTTTGGAAGAATCCTGCACCAGTTGTCCTTTCCTTGCCATCAGTGTGCTCTTTCCCAAGTCTGCTTTTGCTGAAGAATGCAATCCAACTGCATCATCATGATGACTGGATTGGAGTGGCATACATTTTCTAGATCCTGCCTATATTGGTGCCATTTTGCTTCCATCAGCCATTATTTCCCTCAATATAACACCAGCGGGCTTTGAAGAAGTTGGTAACTGCTATAGTAATCGCCAGTTTAAGAAGAAGAAAAAGACATTGGATTTATATTCTGCCTTCCACTCAAGAGTCTCAGAGCGGCTCACAATCTCCTCTATCTCCCTCCTCAACAACAGACACCCTGTGAGGTGGGTGGGGCTGAGAGGACTCTCACAGCAGCTGCCCTTTCAAGAACAACCTCTGCCAGAGCTATGGCTGACCCAAGGCCATGCCAGGAGGTGCAAGTGGAGGAGTGGGGAATCAAACCTAGTTCTCCCAGATAAGAGTCCGCACACTTAACCACTACACCAAACTGGCTCTCATTTTCATTTTAAAAAAATGAAAATAAACCCCTACCAAAATCTTGGCAGCAAAAATGCTGGGGAAGTGTATAATCTCTGTTGCCAGTACAAATTCCTCTTAATTTTCAGCAGCAATGAATGCAAAATAGAGAATCTATGTTGTGTGGATGTAGCCTACTATAATTTTTGATATTGGTGCAGCATTCAGTATCATTTCGCTGGAAGCTACCACAATCAGTGTGCGGCTGTAATTGGTTAAGTAACAGCATGCAGACATACAGTTTCCCCATTCTTCTGTCTAATTTAAATGTACATTAGTATAAGTCCCCTTGGGCTCTTGGGGAACTCAGAAGAGACCGTGTCCATAAATACACAATATATTAACATTTGCTTCCATAGTCAGAATAATAAGTCTTACATTAGTGGTTAGGTTAAATCTGGGGCAGTTTTATTAATTATAATAGTAACTATAATCAAATAAATGGCAAGGGCCAAACTGTAACCAGAGGGGAGGCAATGAGTGAGTATCTAGCCCCTGGTGCATGCCAAAATTGCTTGGCTGCTGCTAGATAAATTAGATAAATTTGTATTTTTTGGGTCCATTATAGCCTATTGAAGTCAATGGTGGTCGGGTGGGTGTGTCATTTTTTGAGGTAGAGGCACCAAATTTGCAGCATAGCTGCTGGAGACTCTCTTCAAAAGAACCCTCAAGTTTCAAAAAGATTTATTGTTATTATTATTATTAATTTTTATTTCATCTAAGTTAATTTTATAAGTAGATACATTAACAGTGTATGCTGTTAATGCACTGACTTTTTTATCTAATTACTAAATGTCTTTCTCCTTAATTAATCACTCATTGTCCATTTTCTTTATGAACATGATTTTTGACTCCAATTAAGCATCTTTATCAGCAATACGGTTGATTTTGAACCTCTTAGTTTATTACTTGGTCACTCAATTAAATGTTAGTTGTATACTTATTACTTAGGGAAACGACAACAATGTAATCCAATGTTACCTATGCTAGTTAATTTTTCTGTGTATAACTCAGAAATTTTCACAAGCTTTTATTGATGTATGTACCAAATTCTCAATAAACTTTTTCTTCTTTAAAAAAAAAAGTTTCTGAAAGATTGAAGCAGGTGGTCCAATTCTGTGGAAACCCAAGGGGTGTGTCCCAATCCTTCATTGTTTTGAATGAAGAAAAATAGACAGTGCAAGTTTCTTCTCTCTGGAAGGCCAGGAATGTCAATTAGCTGCCATGGAAATGGTAACGGATCGGAAAGAAGAGACAATGAGATGACCCAGCTCATACACACCCCATCCCCAGGCAAGGACAGAGTTTGGAGGTATTTGAGACCAGCCCCAGAGATAACCTTCAGGAAAGGGCTGGAGATTTCTCTGAAGGGATGGTGTTTTTGAGGTTGCCTTCCAAAAGGAGGCTTCCTGGAGGCAACAGGAAAAGAATCCTGGCCTCCATCCTTCATTGTTTCTAATGGGGGAAAATAGCCAGGCAATACAAGCCCTACAGAATCTCTGCAATAAAGTGAAGTGTGTATATGTGTGAGGGGGGACTTTGAAAGGCCAGCGGCAGAACAAGTGCAATGTGCCTATCAGAACCAGTGCCACTATGGCAGTGTCAAAACCCAACAGGAGGAGTAAGGTCAAACCAGAGAATCTCTGAATTAGAAACTGAAGCAAGGCCAGCCCAATACACAGAAGCCTGTTTAGTTTTCTTCCAAAAACAAAGGTTATTAAAGCTAATCCTGACAATATTCTAATGGATTTCCTTTCTGGAAAGACAGAAGTTTCCTTCTGAAAATTCAAAATCTGTAGGACAACCTAGATTGAATTTGTCTGGAGGTGCCTAGCTTCACTGATGATCAGAACACTGTACACTTTTTTTTATGGTTAATCTAAGCTAAATATACATCAGCTTTTATGACAACCTTTCTTCCTTTGCAATCTTTTGCAATCTATTTAGTGACTGACTGAAAATCCCCACACTAAAAATTTAAGTAAAGCTGTTTAATAATTCCTAATACACACTTTGTTATTAGAGGCCTATTTGGAAGCACCACCTACTCAAACAGTTCAACTAAGTGACACACACCCTTCCAAACCCAAGACCTGAAGCATCAGGCTCCCCCCCCCCCAATCTTCAGGCCCACCATCCCAAAACAGCAGGAATAAAAGAACCTAACCAAAGAGAACTAGACACTAGGCCTGAGGCTACAGCCTAGGCCACAGGCTTTTCCCTCCTCCCCACAATCACCAGGCTTATACCAAACAAGGCAGAAGCTACAGAATTTGAAACTGAAGCAAGGCCATCCCAATACACAGAAGCCTAGTAATGTTTAGTTTTTTTTTCCAAAAACAAGGGTTATTAAACCTAATCCTGACAATATTCTAATGAAACAAGCTGGATTTCCTTTCTGGAAAGACAGAAGTTTCCTTCTGAAAATTCCATGCAATAACTAGAAATCAGAAGGCTGTCTATTAGAACCAAACTAAATGGAACCAAAGTACCAGGCTCCCTCCCAATCACCAGGCCCACCACCCCAAAACAGCAGGAATAAGAGAACAGACACTAGTCTGAAGCCATAGGCCTCCCCCCTCACACACCACACAAGCTACTCTCACGCCTCCCAAAACAAGGAACACTAAGAGGAAAACTTTAAAAAATGCTGTAAGCCAAACTCTTGTCTGCTGCTCCAGTCGGACAGGGCAGAAGATTCTCTGGCAGAGAGCAGAAGCAAAAAGTAACCCTGGCAGCCAGTCTCTCCAAAAACCCTGTTTTATTCAGCAAGGCCAATTGTCAAAAGCCTCTCAAATAGAATGAGGTAAGTAAAAACACCTCCATCTCCCAGCCAATTTGAAATGAGGGCAAAAAATTCCTAACTGACCCCAAATGTGATGGCCAATAAAAATCCAGTCTATTGCAGGTGGGCCAAATGATCAGCAAAGACTGAATGTAACAGTTGCAGGGGGCAGGGTAATAACCCTTAACTTTGCCCCCATAATAGTTCTGTATGTAATTCACCCAACCATCTTGATCCTTCCATGGAGGCAAGGGAAGCCCTCCATACTTAACAGCTGGGCTATTGACTGGAAGGGCCATGTAGTTACCCATGATTAGGTACTGTACTTAAGATCAAATGAAAGATAACAGGTTATGTAGTTATGTCAAATGCTTCTGTAGTCCAGGTATAGCGAGCAAGAACAAAGTTAGATGAGTAAAACAAAAACTTTTATAGCAGCAAGACTTTAAATACTTCATGCTGTCAGTTTGTTAAAGAAACATGTCAGATCCAGACTTCAGGCAGTTGTGGCTGTTGTTCCAGGAGTATATTAGTTCTGTTTTTGGAAGCACTTGAAATTTATCAGTGAAGAAACAATTCAAAATCCTATACTCTTCTTGTAATAGAAAATAATTCCTTGCTCGACTAATGTGTTCTATCATTTTCTATCCTGATTGCCTTTCTATTTTGTTTGCCTGATGGCGTTTCTGGATTAGGGGTGGGCCAAGTCATTTGTGACCACTGGACTGTACAAATTTTCTCTACTTCTATGACAGGGGCTCAGCAGTTATTGATGTTCCTCCTTGGTCAGCAGTTGAGCATGAAATCTGTTTACAAAACAGCCCAGAACTATATTTGGACTGGCATGCATGAGCTTAGTATATTAGTGATGCCTTTCCTCCACTATGTGCTGTTCTTTAATAGAATACAATTACAAAAGGAGGTGAAGACATTTTTTCTTAACTTATGGGCTGTGCACTAATTGAGCCATAAGTGACAGCATCCCACTTTCAGTAAAGGAGATGCTTGGGAGTACCCCTCTTTATTTTTTCCAGGCTACATGTGAGTGTATATTACTTTATCATCTGTCTGTCTGTCTCTATCATCTATCTAATCAACTCTCTGCAAGACCATGAAATAAACAATTGAATGGCTCTGTGTATTAGGCATACTTGCTAAAGGCACAAATCCTGTAACTGAAAACATGTGTGATTGTTTGGCATACATTCATAGCATTGCTAGAGAGACAGAAAACTAATTACAGCACTTTTGAAATATGCTGCTTGTACAATTTAATCTTAAATCAAATATGATCATGAAACATATCAAAGAATATCCCCACCACCACCTTCTAACATCTGAAATGGTGCTCCTGTTGTCTATGTTTGTCTATCTGTGATCACCTCTTCCACTGAGATAAGGCTGATCTGGCTGCAACATCTGTCACCCCATTGACTGCCAGGGTTAATTCAGCTGATCTGGCTGGCTAGGCAGGTATCCCTTACCTCCCTCACTGCTCCATGTGCATCCCTCCAGCTGCATTCTCGGTGAAAGAGGATGACCATCCCAGATAGAAGGAGTGTACCATTCTTCAGTCAAGAGAACTGGTTCAGTTTGCGAACCAGCCTCCTGGTTTTTATTATTTCATGGTTTGGCCACGAACCATGAACCAAAACAAACCACAAATATTCCGTTCATGTCATGCCCATCCCCAGATAGTACATAGGCAGTATAGATCAAGACTTTAATTGCCATGCTGTCTCTCAAGAGGATTTTTTTTAAAAAATATTACAGAATAGATTAGATTTATGTTTCTGGGAGTTTGTAATAAAATGCAACTTGTAGTATGCATAATGAACCTTGGAGGTTACAGCACAACATTGGAAAAGGCTGTTGTATTTAACATAAAAAACAAACCATAGCAGCATTCTTTGTTCCTCAGTGAGAGAGATCCGTAGCTGAGGGTAAAGTACATTGTAGGTCAGAACTAAAGCAAAGTTTATGTCTAGTAGCTTCATAGCACTTGCCTGCATCTCACCTTGTTTATATCCAGCTCCATCATCCACATGACTTCACTAACAATAATTTTAACTTTCCCACTCCAATTTCTTGTGGTTTCACAATCTGAAATACTAAAAGCCTCCTGTAAACACACAAACAACTAAAGAGAGTTCTTTTAAGGCCAAGGGTCATGAGGGGGACATATAGTATTTTTATTTAATTTATATCCTGCCCTCCCCGCCAGAGCAGGCTCAGGGCAGCTCACAACATAGAAATCCACAATAGTAAAATAGTAAAATATACCAGATATAAAATAATCCATTCAATAAAATTATACATTCAGAATTAAAATCAGCATTACATATTGTGTGGTGCTAAGATCTACGTAAGTATTGTTCCATTTTTCAGTGTGATGGCATTCTATCTGCGCTTTAGGCACTATGTTAGTTAAAGGCCAGTTTGAAGAGGATGGTTTTGAAGGCCCTGCAGAATTGGCAAAGATCCCATATATCCCAAGGCCCATATTTCTTCTTGTAGCTGGTTCCACCAGTGGGGGGCGGTGATTGAAAAGGCCCTTTCCCTGGTGACTTTCAGTTTGGCCTCCTTCGGCCCGGGGATTACCAGTAAGTTTTGAGAGCCAGGTCGAAGTACCCTCTGGGGAATGTATGGGGAGAGAAGGTCCCTAAGGTAGACAGGTCCTCGACCATATAGGGCTTTATAGGTAATAACCAGCACCTTGTAATGAATACAGTAAACTATTGGCAGTTCCCGCGGCCCCGGCTGTATGTGCTCCCACTTAGGGAGCCCCAATAACAGCCTGGCTGCCGTGTTCTGCACTAGCTATAGTTTCTGGGTTCGGCACAGGGACAGCCCCATGTAGAGGGCATTACAGTAGTCCAGCCTTGAAGTGACCATTGCGTGCATCACTGTTGCCAGGTTGTCACAATCCGGTAAGGGGACCAACTGCCTCACCCGCCTAAGATGAAAGAAAGCGGATTTAGCAGTGGCTGCTATCTGGGCCTCCATTGTCAGGGTAGGCTCCATTAGTACTCCCAAGCTCTTGACCTTGTGCGCCACTTTCAGTGGCTCACTGTCAAGTGCTGGTAGGGTAATTTCCCTTCCTGGACTGCCCCGACCTAGGCAAAGGACCTCTGACTTAGCTGAATTCAACTTCAACCTACTCAGTCTGAGCCACTGCGCCACAGCCTGCAGCGCCAGATCTAGATTTTCTGGGACATTCAGGCCGGTCATCCATCAATAATTACAGCTGGGTGTCATCAGCATATTGGTGACAGCCCAATCCATACCTCCAGGCAATCTGGGCAACAACATCGCCTGTGGCACCCCACAATTGAGTGGGTGCCTCCAGGACAGTTCTCGCCCAATCACCACCCTTTGTCCCCGACCATCAAGGAAAGAGGAAAGCCATTTCAAGGCCAACCCCTGAATCCCCGCATCAGCGAGGCAACGGGTCAGTAACTGATGGTCGACCGTATCAAACACAGCTGATAAGACTAACAGCATCAGCACTGCCGAGCCGCCTCTATCCAGATGCCACTGGAGGTCATCCATCAGGGTGACCAGCACTGTCTCCGTCCCATGACCTGGGCGGAAGCTGGATTGGTGAGTGTCTAAGACGGAAGCATCATCCAAAAAAATCTGTAACTGTAACACGACTGCCCTCTCAATAATTTTACCCAAAAGGGGATATTCAAGACCGGCCAGTAATTTGCCAATCCGGCTGCATCTGAGGGGGCGGACCACAGCCTCTTTAAGAGGCGTTGGAAAAAGCCCCTCCAAGAGGGATCTATTTACGATGTCCGGTATAGGACATCTAAGCTCCCTCTGGCAAGCTTTAATTAGCCAGGAAGGGCAAGGGTCCAGATCACAAGTTGTTGGGCGTACAGTGGAGACTGAGCACATTGAAGCAATCCAGAGCTAGTCCAGAAGACAGGCACGGAACCTCGAGAAGACAGGCACGGGACCACGAGTTCACATACTGTTTCCAATGGGGCGGGGAGGTCGTGATGGAGAGATGAGATTTTATCTGCAAAAAATTCTGCAAAGGCCTCACAGACTATTTCCAATTTCCTAGCATTTGGCCTGCCTTGCTGCCGTGTTGTAAGAGTCCAAATTGTCCTAAACAATTGTGCTGGGCCCGAATTTCCAGACGCAATCTTGGCTGCAAACTAAGTTTTCTTTGTGGCCTTGACTGCCATCTCATAGGATCTCATAAACTCTCTACAAGATGTTCTAGTCTCTTCATCTCGAGTACGCTGCCATTGCCTCTCTAGCTGTCTGAGCCTTCGTTTCAGCTGCCGCAATTCCAGGGTGTACCACGGTGCCAGCTTAACACGAGGGAACAGAGGGCGCTGAGGTGTGATTTCATCGATACTTCTAGAGAGCCAGACATGCCAGGACTCAACCAGGTCATCAAGAGAATCACCAGGGGACCAGGGATCCCATAGAGCTATCTGGAACTGCTCAGGGTCCATCAGGCTCTGTGGGCGAACCAAAATATGCTTGCTGCCTAAACAGGCTTGGGATGGGACATCCGTACAAGCCTTAAGGGCAAGGTGGTCCAACCATGGCACTGCTTCCGCAATAATATCGTTCACCAAATACCCTGCCGCAAAGTTCAAGTCTAACATGTGCTCCGCCTGGTGGGTGGGCGATGTAACAAATTGGAAGAATCCCAGTGTCGCCATGAATGACACTAGGTCCATCGCCTGGCTGGAGGCCGCGTCGTCAGCATGGACATTGAAGTCACCCAGGATAACCAATGCCCAGCCTGCTACGGCCTCCATCAGGGATGGTAAGGCGCTGGCCGGTGCGTTAGGCGGATGGTGCACCAGCCATATCACCAAGCCCTCCCCATACATCCCACGCCAGACTGACACATTCAATGCCATTGACCTCTGTGGCTGGGAGCGCCCGAAAGGAGTAAGCCTCTTGTATGAATAGGACCACCTGTCCCCCCTGCCCGCTAGTCCGTGATTGGTGAAAGACTGAGTATCCCAGGGAAGTCGTTTGGGAGAGCGCTACAGTCTCTCCATCTCGCACCCAGGTCTCAGTCATGCCAGCTAGGTCCATGTTCTGCTTGAGTAGAAACTCTTGGAGGACTGAGTTCTTATTATTTATGGACCTGGCATTGCATAACATCAATGATGGAGGCGAGTAATTCAACCTGACCCCACTACCTGCCACCGTCGGGATGGGACACAGACTGCAAGGGGGCAGAGCACCACCATGTCTCTGTTTCCTTCCCTTATAGTAATGTCTGTTCCCACCATCATACCTTCCTCTCCCCAGAAGTACTGGAATCCCCAGGCTGGTCATCCCCCCCACTGGTCTCCGCAACAGCCTCGACCAATATATAAATAGGATGCCCTGCTTACAATCCTGTATTATTCTAGTTGCTAATTTCTTCTCTCCCTTCCTTTGCTAGCTAAAATACACCCACCCCAATCAGCCTACCATCCCTGCTAATTAACCTCTCCTAAATAGTTAAATAATTCTAAAACCCCTCTCAACTACAGCCCAATTAATTAGCTAATAAATCAATCAATTTATCCCTGATGGCCAATTAAATTCTAAGCCCCAACCATCCACTAATTTATACTCTCCCCCCAACTCAATTAGCCAATTACTCAATCAAATTTCTCAGTAGCTAATTACCGTATTTTTCGGACCATAAGACGCACCTGACCATAAGACGCATTTAGTTTTTAGAGGAGGAAAACAGGAAAAAAATATTCTGAACCAAATAGTGTAATAAAATATTTAATAAATTATAACAATAACATTTGAACCATGTAAAGTGAACAGCAGTCAACAGTGGCATTAAGAACCATTATCACTGTCATTAACAAATGGAGAGACTTAAAGGTTTGAGTACTCTAGTTTTCTGGAAACCCCAAGAACTCATCAGTCAGAATTTAGGAAGCTCATTTGCTCACAATCACTTTCTTCACTGTCTTATTTACATTTTGATTCCCACCAAAAGCTTGTTTATTTGAGCTACTTGAGAAAAACATTTTTTCCTCTATACCAGATTAGATTTAATATAAAAATAAACCATGGTACCCTTCTTTGTCCCTCAATGAATGAGGTCCATAGCTGAGGTTAACGTATGTTGTAGGTCAGATGGAAACTTAGATGGAAAAGTCTTTGATGCCATTCACAGTTTTCTTTTTCATTACTCAGCTGAGCCATTTACTCGCTCATTAATTTATATTTACATGCTACAAAGGCACAGTCTGAAAACTCATATTCGGCTGATATCTAGATAATTTTGTAGTCCACAATACCAAATATCTAGAAATAGTTCTAGCCTTTGTTATTACTCCATCTGACTAGAACATGCAACAACCAAAATCGCTTTGTCTTTGAAAGTGCATTTGATATATATATTTTTATCTTCTGTGATAGCATTGAAATAATTATTGCAGCAGTTGACTCTGATATGTTTGCACAGACACAAATGGAGTCTGACAGAACTGATGTCTCATGGACTTTGCTGTCATTTGAAATGCTGGCATAAAGGTGGTACCAGTGAAAGCAGGGAGGTGGTGTTATCATTGTGTTGCCTGTGAAAACTTCTTAGGTTTGTGTTTCTGGAAGCAGCAATCAAATCAAGAATTGTAGTTTTATAATAATATATTTCTATGAGCTGCTTTTATTTTTCTTATCTCAAGTAGATTTTTAGTAGTATTCTGTGGTGTAAAGTGGTTTTTTATAACACCCACAAATCTATAAAGAGATCTTTTGTGAAATGATAATTACTATGATTTTTTTTTCACTATACTGTTTTCAGCAGCCTTGAAGCCACTTGTGCATAATTACACACACACACATGTATGTATGTAGGTAGGTAGATAGGTACACACATAGATAAATAGACAGACACATACACACCTCTACCGAAGTGTATCTCTTACCACTGGCTAGAAAAAGTACAATTAAATTGTCTTATCCTAGTGATTTAGTTTGTCTGTTTTGAGATACCTCTAGAATTTCCTATTGGAGGAGATGCATTTTGTATTTCCGAATTTCTAACATAGTTTGATAGAGTGACTATAGCAGAGTAAAATGGGTTGTTTCTTAAAGACAGATGTTCATACTGTATTATTCATTAGTTCTTACATACAACACAAAATTAAAGTGACTTGATTCTTTTAATTATGTACTTCATGTATTGCTTTACATAAATTAATATTAAAGAAACTGCGGGTGGCTGGATAGAGAAGCTTTTAGGATGCCAAACCAAGTAAGACTTCATTGGGTGTCCATAAATACCAATATGCTAGCCTCGTTGATCTTGCATTAGGAAGGAAAGCTGATTTATCTTTTATTCTTACCTGATGCTAAGAAAGTCGCTTTCCAGTATGTTGTTTGTTAGCAGGGTTTTGTCCTGGAGGTTAAATCCTTCTAACCTCTTTTTAAGAGTATCTTTATGGATTATTCCATTTGAAGTATTAAAAAGGACTTCCTTAAGAATGACCGCTCCTTCTCCTGATGTGATGCTAAAAAAGGAAAACATGTTGCAGCACATAGGAGCTGTTGATCACAGTATGGGCTACAAAATGCCTTGGGAAAAGGATGTTCATTGATTTTGGCCTTTTGGTAATTACTATTAAAATGTGTTATACTAGAATTAGTAGGTTAATCCCAGTCTTCTGGAATGGAATATGTATTAAAGTATTTGGAGCAGAAGCATTCAAAATGTTTTTCTTTCTCTTTCTTCTTTTAGGCTTTGAAAATTCTTCATCTGGAATTTCATATTGGAGAGACTCGCAGTGGCTTCTAAGCCAGTAACCGAAGCTGACAAAGCATGCTGGTGCCAAGCTGTCAGATGATGCTTATAGCCAGGCCAGTAGTAGTGCTCTTGAGCTTCCTACTCTGTGCTGATGCTGAAAGTAAGCTTTTCTCTCTGTATTTCCTTTTCCTTTAAAGATAATGTTAGCCATGATGAACAGTTTTCTTTTCAGCTGGCATAGCCTGGGGGCCTCTGAAAAAGCTTTCTTTTGACTCAATCTTGAGACACTGTGGGATCATCCTTGGCTCTCAGCCAGTATTTGGAGGGGATTATTTACTGAGTTTCTTACTATTTTTTCTCACTGTTAAATGCCCTTTTTCTTATGCATTGGACAGTTCCTACTGCTCTTTATTTGCTTGTGATCAGTCATTTCAAAGAGACAATGCTTGTAAAATTGTATAGCCAAAACAAAACCTAAGCTTGCTTGCCAAAAGGCAAACATCACTTAGCCTTATTAGGTATTTTTCAGTTCCTTGGATATTTTCTTTTTCAAGTTCTGGAAAATAAATAATGTAATGTTGAGGCCAATTAAAATTCCAGGTCTTTTGTGTCTGTCATAGCAGCTGTTCTAATGTATTATTTCCGACAGCTGTCTTAGAGTACAGTATTTGAACAAGCCATGCATAACTGACAACTTTGAGGCTGGGCTTTAGAGCGTGGAGACTTTTTGTGTACTACAAGAACCTAGGTTCTAAGTCTAGCACTCATATTATGGTACTGTAGTTGGTCAATTAGTTTGCCAATTAATAAGATAATGTTTAATTAAGAAACCGTTAGATCTGCCTTTTTTACATGGGATTTTTCTTCTGGCTGCCTTTATTTTTTCTGGTGAGCTGGAGTTGGGGAGATCAGTTGCATGATCTTGTTGAGAGGTAGGTTGATCTAAATTCTGGTGCAGTCACTTGATCTTACTACCTCTGGTGCTAATTTTTGACAAAATATTTTGTGCTAATGGGTTGGCTATGTAGGAATTTATATAGGAGCCCTTTGTTCCTAAAGCTTCTTTACATGAATTGGAAGATAGGATCAGAATCTAGGTTTCCATTTGTCATTCTGCTTAGAAAAAATTATAGTGACCTTGTAAACTCTCTGTACAGTACTTATGTGTGCATATTGAGTACTTGTCAAGTAACTTCCAATTTATGGCAACCCTATAAATTAATGTCCACCAATATGTCTGATTGTTAACAGCCATTCCCGGGTCTTGCAAACTGAGGGCCATGGCTTCCTTTATGACATCAATCCATCCCATGTTGAGTCTTCCTCTTTTCCTGCTGCCTTCAGTTTTTCCTAATATTACTGTCTTTTCCAGTCTTTTTGTCTTCTCATAATGCGACCTGATTATGACAGCCTCAGTCTGGTCATTTTAGCTTCTAGGAAGAGTTCAGGCTAGATTTGATCTGGAACAAATTTATTTTTGGCTGTCCGTGGTATCTGTAAAACTTTCCACCAACACTACATTTCCAAGGAATCAACTTTTTTCCTGTCAGCTTACTTTATTGCCCAGCTTTCACACCCATAGATAGTAATGGGGAATACCAGAGTTTTTGGGTTTTTTAAAACAGAAACAAATAGGAATGCAGTTCCAGGTGGCTTGGTGTCAGGGAGTGTGACCTAATATGCAAATGAGTTCCTGCTGGGCTATTTCTAAAAAAAAGGTCCTATGTGAAACAATGGTGACATCAGGGGTGTGGCCTAATATGCAAATGAGTTCCTGCTGGTCTTGTTCTTAAAAAAAAGCCCTGGGGAATACTATGGCATGAATTAATTTGATATTGGCTGTCAGTGACACATCCTCACACTTAAGAATCTTTTCTAGCTCCTTTATGGCTGCCCTTCCTAATTCCAATCTCCTGATTTCTTGGGTGCACTCTCCCTTTTGGTTGTTGATAGAGCCAAGGAATAGAAAATCCTGAACAATTTTATAGATAATATTTAAAGATATCTGGGGAATGCTGAGATGTTATCAGAAATACATCTTCATGGCACTGGTATATACATTTCAAAAAGTGTTGATATTGGCTACTTGCATTCTTCACATAGAATACTAGTTTTATTGACATCATCATGAATAAAGGAGTAAAGCTTGATTGTTCCTCAGCATATTGGTATAAATTAATTTGCTGCTCATGTAAGCCAAAATGCCCTCAAAACGAGGTTGGGGAATTGTTAGGTGGGCACCTGGCTCACTCAGGATCTTTTTACCTGTTTATATAGGATTCCACGTCCAGAAAAGTAATGCTTAAAATATTAGGGACTCTAATTAAGTAAAACAATTATAATTTATTAAGAAAAATATAGGCTTCCATACAAGACAAAATACTCATAAAAACACACATTCAGTCCTAAGAAACATAGATGGAGAGTTAGGGGAACACATAGGCAGACAAACAGGGTGATATTTACCTATCGTAGTCTTCAAGGAAGGCTCCAATGGCGACGAGCAAGGAAGTGGGAGAAGGGACCCGAAACTTGTCCTTAGAATCGGGGATGGATCTATGCAGCGGAAATTGGGATACTGATAGAAGCACACCTGTGGGTAGCTAGTCCACAGATTATAAGGACTCTCTTGAGCCCTTAGGGTATGGGAGGTACGAGGGAGGAGGAAGGTGGTCAGCTGGTGTGTGACCTCATGAAAAGGTGAGGTTTCGCAGTGACCATAAGGGCTGGACTACTGCGACAACCAATAAAAAGTTCATTGGTGGCACCTAATTGGGTGCTTGCTCTTGACCAATGGACTTGCTTGGATCCTGGATACCTGAGTGAACTTTCAGGTTGAAATGGATGAAGGGGAGGCTCCAAAATGACAGTCGGGGAGAAGAATAGAAAGATTACTTGGGCGGGGAAATGCTTAGGACTATTAGACTTATCTAGAAGGGTGACAATAGAGAGTCAAATCATGGCCTAAATAACACCCAGTTTGTACAAAGGAACTTGGCTCTGGCTGAAGATGGTCTTCCTCTTCTTCTGTCTTCTTCTGGGCACTAGTCTTTGTCTTGAGTTCCGTCAAACAAAGAAAGTGGCGGTTGGACGATTAACCACTCCTGGTGTGGGTAGGTTGCTTGCAGGCATAGGTGACATCTGGTGTGTACGTGAGCCATCCACTTCGCAGCAATGGAGTCAAGCTTGGTAGGAAGATGGCTGTGTGTGGTGTTAGCCCTCTACGGTGGATTCCATGGTCAGCGCTTCAAAACCATTCTCCTGGGTAGCTCCTGACGGTGCAGTCTCTTCCGCTCCATGGCTGGGATGGACGTCATACGGAACGACGGGAAGCCTTCCGTTCTCCTAGTGGGCACTCTTGTACCGTTTTAGAGTGCCTTTGTAGTGTTGTGGCTGCTTGTACTGCATAAGTCCCTTTTGCCCCTGGATAGGTTTACCCACACTCTCTGGCCAGACGTGTGTGAGTCACTTCTCCAGGTGCTCTGGCAACCAAGCTGGTAATCATGATGTTCTGTAAGGGGTTTTTTCCTCACACTCACCCTGTACCTATATGCATGGACTGGTAACTTTCATTTCATTGTATCTGAAGTAGTGTGTGTGCACACAAAAACTTATATCTTGAATAAAACTTTGTTGGTCTGTTCAAGGTGCCACAGAATTCAAATTTTGTTCTAAAAGAAGCTTATTTTCCTCCTGTAGTATGACTCTTATGTTTAAATATAGCATCATGAAAGTGCATGAAATTAAAAAGCACACACACAAACATACATGTTTGCTGCTTAGTGGAAATGTTGAGCCTCTTCCAGACAGTTAATGACCAGCTGGCAAGGTTCTGCACGAGGACATTTTAACTCTTCAGCCGGTAAATAAATAATAAGCTGGGGAAAAGCTTGGTCTTACAGAATTAAGCATTTAAGTACTGTCATATTATAGAAGTTGAAATCTGCTCTTAAACAACAAATATTTGAACAAATATTTAATTTTGGTAAGCTTAAATACATTTTAAGTGAAATGTGAGTTCCTGGTCAGGTGAAAAAGTTTGAGAATGTAATGAATAAGCCATTGCTAGATTTTGAGTGTGCTCAAAAATGACTGTAAGAAACACTTACTTTAGTAAAGTGTCTCCTTTGAGCATACAGAAGTTCATCGTTTTTGTAGCAGTTTGCTGAATCCTCCTGTATTGAGTGTTTGAAGACAGAAATTATATTCTGTTGAGAATAGCTAACAGATTTAAACATGCAGTTTTGTAATAAGGTGCTTTTATATGTTTTTTTTCCTTTGCAAATTATTGTTTTTAACATTTTATTCTGTGTTGCTCAAAACAAAATAAAATTTGGCAACAGGCTATTAACCATTGTGAGTTTTGAAAGGAGGTTTTTTGTTTCTGTTACCATGCTTGCCTCCTTAGATTAGTTCTTGGAACTGCTGTTATAAGGATAATAAGTAGCTCTGGTGTGATAGTTTCCAATTAAATATTTCCCAATGGAAAGTATTTTAGTGATTTTTTTTTCAGTAGCAAAAAAATTACTAAATGCTCTGTGGGGAAAATGATCCTCCTTCTGAAGCTTCTGTGACATTTTATAGAAGACCTTAATAATAATAATTTTTAATTTATATCTCGCCCTCCCCTCCGAAGCAGGCTCAGGGCGGCTTACATGGCATAAAATGCAGACATTACAATGATACAATAATAAAAATATACTAATGACATAGGAATTATATATTACTCAATTAAATATACTGTTACATTAAAACCATCTAATTAAAACCAACAAATTTAGAACCAAAAAATTAATTCGGTGCTACAATCTCGATGTTACTCATCATGACACAATTTTACGTGATGATGGTATAATAAATTCCACATTAAGAAAAGCCAGCTGAAAGAGGGTAGTCTTTCAGGCCCTGCGGAACTGGTTAAGGCTCCGCAAGGCCCACACCTCTTCTGGTTATTGGTTCCACCAGTGGGGAGCTGTGATCGAAAAGCCCCTTTCTCTCGTAACTTTCAGTTTGGCCTCCTTCGGCCCAGGGATTGTCAATTGGTTTTGTGAGCCAGATCTTAGTACCCTCTGGGGAATATATGGGGAGAGATGGTTCCTAAGGTAGGCACGTCCCTGGCCATATAGGGCTTTAAAGGTAATAACCAGCACCTTGTAATGAATCCGGTACACAATTGGCAGCCAGTGCAGTTCCCGTAGCCTCGGCTGTATGTAGGGAGTCCCAATAACAGTCTGGCTGCCACTTTCTGCACTAGCTGCAGTTTCTGGGTTCGGCACAGGGGCAGCCCCATGTAGAGGGCATTACAGTAGTCTAACCTCGAGGTGAGCTATCAAGATAGAAGAGATGTTTACAGATTTTTTTCTTAATTAGTTTGATCTACAGTACTCATGAGTCTCCCTGTACAATTCATCCTATTTGCTAATCATGGGATAATGGCCACTGTATAATAGGAAATGTCTACCAAAAGTACAGGCATAATCCAACCAAGAAAGTATCTGTCTCATTAATTTTAATGAAACAGAATTAAGTATGTGCTTAGCTCCTGAGCTACCCATTGTAAAAATAGTAAGTAAAAACTGACAGCTAGGAAAGCAGTGAATAAGAAGCATGTTCGTGTTGGGTGGGAGGTAGAGACAGGATCTTAGCTCCTATAAGGCGAAGCAGATGTTGCCCAGCATTTCCTTCTCCTGGCATCTATCTGTACTCCTGAAAAGTGCTGATGACCCATGAGGGAACCTCACACATTCACACTCATGCTACAGTGAAGAGTGGAAATCAAGCAACCATGTACCCTCTCAGTCTTGCACTGCCAAGTTCTCTCTCATTACTTTTCCACAAATATACAATGAAGCTGATAATGAATCTGTGGTATCCAGTATTCCATCTAAGCTGAGTTGCGTGAGCTAGCTCACCGGTTTTTTAGCCTCCAGCTCACACATTTAGTCTTAGCTCAGGAAAAATGGCCTCAGAGCAAACTAATTTATGCAGTAGTTTACAACTTTAATGCCAATATCCCACAAAGTAGAAATTTTGCTCACAAGACTCCAGTGCTTAGAGGGAACGTTGGTGGTATCGTATCTGCTTTGCTCTCAGAGGAGGTTAATTTTGACTTGTATTACCGTAGTGATTAAGGGGGAAACATGAGACAAAATGAATAACAACAACCACAATAATTTTAGTGCCTAAAGAACCGCACCATAGCATTCTATTACATTTTTATTCTACTTTACATCCAAGGAACTCAGGATGTCATACCTAGTTGTCTTGTCTTCCAGTTTCTGTATAACAACCCTTCATAGTATTGCAGCTCTATGTTTTTTATTTTGATATTTTTGACATTTTTATGTGTGTATATGTGTGCGTGGGCCCATCCTGGAAGTCATGGTGACCTCTGGTGATTCTTGCTGGGGCATGGAGGACATACAAAGAAGTAGCTTGATAGTCTGCCTCTGTCTCCTGACTACTGGTATTTTCTGGAGATTTCCCTTCCAAATACTTGCCAGGGTCAGCCCTGTTTAGCTTCTCAGATCTGACAAGATCGGGCTTGCTTGGGCTATCCAGGTAAGAGCAAAGTATTGTGGTTCTATGTTCAAGGCACAATATAAAACCATACAGTTGGAAGGGACCTCCAGGGTAATCTAGTCCAACCCCTGCACAATGCAGGAAATTCACAAATGCCTCCCCCCACCCCCAGTTACCCCTACACCAGAAGATGGCAAAAAAGAAATCAGAATTTGCCTCTGCCTTCTTAGGTTGCAGAGTTCATTGAAGATTTGCTTCTGCTATTTATTTTTTTAAAACATATTTTTTGGAATGAGAAGTGGCAAAAGCAAGGGGGTTGGGGGAATAAATAGCTGTATGGATAGATGTCAAAACAGGAACCACTGAGGGAGACCAAAAGCCACCCAAAAGGAGGATGATGAGACAGGATGCTGGGCTAAGTGGACTATTGGTTTGATTCAACAGGGCTCTCCTTCTTATAGTAACACCCCCCTCCCCAATCATGCCAACACTGGATTAAAATATTATTCAAATTGATCCCTATTTTTGTGTCAGTTTGTTTATAAATAGCATAAAAATGCTGTGAATAACAAAAGTTGGAAAGACAAGCAATAAAATAATGGAAAGGCAGAGAACAACATAATGCAAGATTAAAAGAAATTAGGACATATTTATAGATCCCTGCTTCATTGACTGCATTATATAATATCTATCTGCACAAACAATAGTGCTTACTATTCCTATTGTTTGCTCGTACCAGGCAAGAAAATGTAACTTAGTCACATTAAAAATGTTATGCAAAAGCAAAATGAGAAGAGTCTGCATACCAGTATTTTAAGGCAATAACAACCACCATCTGTGAATTAAAATAGTATATTTTCCTTTTCGGAATTTGGCCCTGTAAGATAAATTAACATTGCTAAAATTAGACCTATTGGCACTGCTTACTTGCTGGGCTGGTGTAGTTAAAGGGTCTGGTAGAGTAATGATTAAATGGCTTATGATATTAAGTAAAACAACACTGATACAATTTATTGCAAGTTGTTATATTAGCAGAAAGTGTATGCACAGAACTAATTTTCAAGGAAATGTATTAAATGTATGGAACCTGCTTCTCAGAGTTCTGAACTGCTATGTTTTTTTGGGGGGGCATGGATAATATTTGCTAGCAGAGAGCTGTGAGGACTGGAGATGAAGGTTGATTAGATAATAATGTAATGAGTATAGATTGTTATGTTCCTATTACTTGTAATTAAACATTTCCCTAGGTGCTTTTTTGGAAGTGCAAAGCAATAATCTAGTGAAAGGGCAATATAGTATGACTGTAGTGAATGTGCACTGTGTAACCACAGCATATTCAGAAATTACGGGATGTCCTAAAATGAGAACTCCATATAGTTTATCCATGGCGTTCCCTGCTTCCTTGGATATCTTTGCCAGAAGTAGGTAGTTTTAGTATTGTAAGGGATGCTCCTGAGGGAGAATGGCCTGTATTGTGAGGGGGGCTCTTGAGGGAGAATGTAATTTTGTTGTGCCCCTAGCACAGAGTTAAACCTAGACCATGAAATCATTGTGTTTATAGCACGGTAACTGTAGGATTACACTGTTGATTCATATTCTGATTCTATAGTTTAATTTAAGATAGTCTCTCTTTGTATTTCTGACTGCATAGCAGTGTAGGAGGTTCTGGGGCAACAACAAGATAATCTCAATCCTATTTCATAAAAATTAATTGGAATAGAGATCAATTTAAGTGTAGTTTGTATTGCTCATAATTCACATCTGGATCAGTTCATAATTCAACACATACACATAGCTGGGCAGTTGCATTAATAGATGTGAGCTAGGCAGCAGCCCCATACACAATTGGAAGGACATGAGTGCTGCAGTTGTTAAGAGTGTCAGAACTAGGATCTAGGAGACCCAGGTTCAAAACCCCACTGTACGATTGAAGCTCATAAGAACATAAGAGAAGCCATGTTGGATCAGGCCAGTGGCCCATCCAGTCCAACACTCTGTCACATAGTGGCCAACCCCTCCCTCCCCCAAGTGCCATCAGGAGGTTCACAAGTGGGTCTAGAAGCCCTTCCACTTTGCCCCCCCCCAAGCACCAAGAATACAGAGAATCATAGGGTGACCTTGGACCAGTTAATCTCTCTCAGGTTAACCTTCATCCAACACTCCTCTTTTTCCATACCCCAAAACCTGGTCCTATAACTGACAACTGATTTTTTTTGCCTCCTATTTTTCTTGCATGTGTATATCATTCTCACTCTTGGGTACTGCTACAGAGGTTACCTATTTTTGGATGCATATGTGTCTGGTTCTCTACCTAGCAGGAGCAGCTCTAGGGTGAATAGTGCCCTGTTGTGGTGCCCCCCGCCGTGCTCTGCTTGCCACCCCACCACCACCACTGCGGTGCTCTGCTCGCTGCCCCCCATGCTTGCCTGCTCCCCTGCTTGACTCTGGGCTGTGGGCTGTGAAGCCAGCAGGGCTTAGTTTTAGTCGTGGCAAGCGGGGGGAGAGGGGCGACTGAGTGGAGCAGTGGGGGTGGCAGGGGAGGGAGGCAAACTAAGTGCTTGCCTGGGGGGGAGCCCAATTTGTTGCCCTCGCCTCCTGGTGCCCTAGGCAATCGCCTGGTTTGCTTAGTGAGCAAGCTAGCCCTGCAACCTAGTTTATAATTTCAGTGAGATTTGGGCCCACTGCTGTTCTCCTGGAATTACTGAGGGACAGATCTGACATAAATGGGAATTGGGTGGGCCAAAACTCAGATGGGAGAAAAAGGTGTCGGGCATTGAGGAGGGTGTTTGCGTCTGCAACACTATCCACTATCCTCAGAGTGCACACGACAGCACTCTTGCCCTGAACCAAGAAGCTTACCTGACGGTGACCAGGAAGTCTTTTGCAAGCAGAGAAGAGAAGGAGGTTTGTTTGACCCAGCAAAGCAGTTGCAACCTTTGCAAAGACAGCCTCTTTCTCCTTCTCAGAAGAGGGAGTGATTGCAAAAACATCACAATTCACCAGCAGCCCAAGCCCAGGAATGCAGAATCAGCCCTGATGTGCTCCCCTCCACCAATAATAATAATTAAAAATCTCAGCCTCTTTCCAGGTTCAGAGGCAACTAGTGAAAGTGACTGAACTCCAAAACTGAGCCTCCTTTTCCCAGCCGCAAAGAGATCTGTTTTGGAAGGAGGAGCAGGGTGAGTGCATGCTCCAATCCACTTCCTCCAAAGTGATCAGCTCCATTGCAGAGGCTTACCCAGGGTGTCCACTCACTCGTCCTCCATTACAGAGGCTTCCTCAGGGATCCACTCACTCATCCTTCTATGCATCCTGACTGGGCAGAAGGAATCACCTCTGCTGGTCTCTTTGAAGTGCCCTGGCTTGCAAATTCAAGCTGTTAGTCCCACAAGCTTCCAGTACCAGAGAACTCCAAGAGCAGGCAGTTGGCAGTTTCTTTTTAAAGAATGCAAGAAGTCCTTGGACTCCTTCCCCCATTTGGGACGCCCCACAACTCCTCCCAAGGCTCAACGTAGCCTTACCAAAGGCAATCCCTTCTGCCACCCAAGCCAAGAAGCTCCCGGGAACACCAAGGACTCCCCACCTTTTTAGGTGCTCCTTTCACTTTTTTTCCCCTTCCCCATTTCCACCCGCACACACTGGAGAATGGCTTCTTCTGACCATGCCCCCATTCCCCATTCTGTTTGCTTGCCTCTATCCCAGGAGTGAGTTGCTCCAAGAGGTTGGAGGTGGCAGGTGGAGCTGTGAGTCATAGACCAGGGTCAGCAAGACAGTGTGGGCCCAGAGGAGCTTTCAGTCAGGGGTAGAGCCTGGCAAGGCAAAGGAAAAGAAAGCAAAGATAAAGCTGAGTGAGCTGGACACTCAGCGGCAGCTTGGAAGGGTAAAAAAGGGGAGGGAGGGTCTGGCTGGCCGTATTAAAGCCCTTGGCGGGCTGGTTCTGGCCCGTGGCCCGTATATCTGACACCCATGTATTACGTTATTCTCTACCTGAATATTTGAACTCTTGCCAATATAATTTAGGATCATCACAGAAAAGTAGACATCACGTATTCTCCTCTCTTACTTTTCTTCTTGTTTGGTTTACCATTCTTGACTGATGCAGATCATACACTATGTGCGGTTGTTTGTAACATTGGTGTCAGGTTTTATTTCTGTATGGTTAATATTTTAGTGGCTGCCTGAATTTGCTTCTTGGAATTTCTTTCAAGCTTGTACGGGAACTTTGTCCCTTTGTCAAAACTCTCTCTATAAAGTTGATCATGCATGCCACTGCCTTTTAAACTGAATGTTCTATAACCCAGATGAGAATGAGCAAGAGCATAAGGGTGGGTTTCTTCTTTGCATTCAAGCTATGCTTGGTGTGATTTGGAGCAAATTGGAAAGTGGGCTTCTTTCACATAGATGTATATTAGAAATATATATTCCTTATGACCACAGATAGTAACAGAACTAAAACCTAAATAAAATTGAGCCCAAAATCTAATAAACAGGTAGCATGTATCTAATAACCACTGAGTTACTGTCATTTGTTTCTTCTGTAATCATTTTTTTTAATTGGGTGAAAGCAGAAAATGAGAATTTCTCATTCTTAGTAACTTTTCATTTGATGTTAATCTATAGTAATAATTCTCTTATCGCCATGGTCTTAGCTTTTCTCTGTCAACTGGTTTGAGAAAGGTTTGCAGAACTCCTGTGCCCTCACAAAAGGCCCTATCAACAGCCCACACAGACGCCCTTCTGGCACACACAGCCTCAGAAGGCCACTGCAATAGCCAGGGAGCCTGGTACTGCCTCAGAGTGCATGGCTGTCCCATCTTTACTGTCTTTCACTCCCTCACTCCCTCCTCCCCTCAGCCTCACCCTAAGATGGTTGTCTGAGAAGGAGACAGGGAAGCCTCACAGGGTGGTTGTTCAGATCAAAGGGGGGAGAGAAATGAGGAGAATGATGTCAGCTGCTTTGGTTCTCCCCCCCCCCCCACACACACACTGTGAAGAAAGATAATCCTTTGCCTAGAGGCTGCATAGTTGGCAACTCCAGGTCAGGAACTTCCAGGTGGTAGAGAGCAGCTCCCCTTGAGGTGCGGGGGTGGGGGGGGGAATTAATGCCTTCACATGGGTGGGTGGGAAGACAGCAAGGCTCGGGGGGGGGGGGACCTCTTCCAGAGACCTTTAGTAGTACCTTTCCAAGTTGGTGGGGAATTCCTAAAGGATCACTGCAGGCATCTGAGGGAAAAGCCTTTTCTCCTGGGGAATCACTGTTGCCAATCGCCAGGTGAGAGCTGGAGATCTCTCAGAATTACAACTGCTATCCAGAGAGATGGCAGAGATCAGCTCCCCTTGAGGTGGGGAGGAGAATTAATGCCTTCACTTAGGTGGGTGGGAAGACAGCAAGGCTGGGAGCGGGGTACTTGCCCAGAGGCCTTTACTGGGACCTTTCCAGTTGGGTGGTAAATTCCTTAGGGATCACTACAGGCCTCTGAGGGAAAGGCCTTTCCTCCTGGGGAACCACTGTTGCCAATCCATGGGTGAGGGCTGGTGATCATTCAGAATTACAACTGGTCTCCAGATAGATGGCAGAGATCAGCTCCCCTTGAAGTGGGGGGGGGAGGGGAGTGAATGCCTTCATTTAGGTGGGTGGGAAGACAGCCAGGTTGGGGTGGGGGGTACTCACCCAGAGGCCTTAGTGGTACCTTTCCTGATTGGTGGGAAATTCTTGAAGATTCTGTGGTGAAGTTTGAGGAAGATGTACAAGTTAGGACTTCAGAGTGGGTCTGCCAGACCCAGGTTCTTGCTATGGAAGCTGACTGGGTGATTTTGGATCAGTCATAGACTTCCAGCCTAACCTGCCTTGCAAGGTTGTTGTTCAGATCACATGGGGGGAGAGGAGAATGATGCAGACAGGTGCAATGCCACTTCCTTCTGGGAAGGCCCTGGAGATCACTCAGATTTCAATTGCTTTCTAGATGGAAGAGATTAGCTTCCTTTGAGGTGGGAGGGAAGACTCAATGCCTTCATTTGGGTGGGTGTGAAGACAGCAAGGGTGGCAGGCACTCGCCCAGAGCCTCCTTCCAGAGCATGTTGTATTTTTCTTCACAACGGGCCTTGCTCCTAGTTATAATATAATTGTATAAATGCTTCCAGACAAATGTAACTTTATCAGTAGGTATGTGTCCTTTTCAGATGTCATGTTTGATTACTGCTATACTAAGAAAAAAAACTATATGATAAACATTTTTCTCATTACTCAGAATAAGTGCTATATTACACTAGTAGTGTGCACTGATAGAAAACAAAGTTTTGAACCCTTTGTTTCCTTCATTGTGAAAATCAATTAGCAGCAGTATATATATGTACTGTGAAGTCAAAATGAATGCTTACAGTGCAACACTGCTCTCTTTTCTTTTGGGATTAGACCACCTAGGCTCGCCATCAGTTGGTGACAGCATCATGTAGCGATTATTTGCCTGGTGAATTACATCAAACAAAGTCTTCATATCCTCTTATAGTAACTCAGACAATGCTTCTCAGTGGCCTGAATTAACAGATTTAAGTTCATGTGGCTTTTTTTGGAGGATAGGCATGATTTAACCAAAGTGTGATATTGCAGAGGATTCAGAGAGATATTCTAGAGCAGGGTTTCCCAAACTCCCACCTCCCATGGCCCAGTTTTTTCCCTGTGGTCTGGGTGGAGGACGATCAGGGAGCGATACTGAGACTGCGTGCTGCCCAGGAGTTTTCCCCGCCCTCTCCGATGTTTCTGAACATCAGAGGGGGATGGGGGAGGGCTCTGGCCAGCACACAGTCTCTGTAGCACTCTCTTAGCATCCTCCACCTGGAGGACGTTCAGAGAGTGCTACAGTCGATGGCGTGGGCTGGAGGGTTGGGGCTGGAGTGCGGCACCAGATGCTGTGCCAAAGACAAATAGAGAGGAGACGGGGCTGTCAGGCCGCTCCTGGCAACCCAGTATTGAGGCTTACGTGGCCTGGTACTGGGTCGCGATCCTGCAAATGGGAAACGCTGTTCTAGAGTATACAGTCCTCACACAGGGCCAGGCCTCTTAGACCTCATAATTGTATCCGTAGAAACTGAGAAAGCATTTGTGCTTGTCATTCCTTCAGCTGTTCATTGTCTTTCAAGGAAAGCTGGGTTCCTTACACTGTATTCAAGATCTTCAGTTTCATTTTATTTCACACTCTCTAAGTTGTTAATCACTCAAAGAAGCCTAGTAGAGCCACCAAGTGCCCATTGCAGGGTAGGGGATTTCTGCCCCCCAGTTCATATTTGCCAGTGATGGGGGACAAAATTTAAAAATGTTAGTATGACATCATTTCCAGAGAAAACCCAGAAGTTATGTTAGTCTTCTCTACAAAGCTCTGTGAACTCTGTGGTTTTATGTAGAGTTTCTGGGGATTCCTAGAGAGGACTGGCATGCCTTCCAGGTTTTTCCTGGAAGTTACATCACAACTTTTCTGATGACACTGCCATTTCCCACTGAGTCTGAGATATTTGTTTTATTTATTTGCTAAAACATATATATCCCGTCTGTCCTCATGGTTCAAGGCAGCTTACTATAATAGTTAAAATAAGGAAGGGATAAAATAAGGAAGCTAAAACTGTAGGTGCTGTTTTGTCTATCTTGAAAGCAGGGTAGAAGAAAAATGTGATAGACAGGCATTCTAATAAAGAAGGTCATATTTCACTTATGGCTCAATCCTTATTTACTTGTTTGTTTTGCTAAAACCCACATGCTCCAGGGAGCTCATACTGGTTTATATCTAATCCCTAGACTCCAGGCTGTCTGCTGTCTAGGCATTTTACACAGTAGATCTGCATAGCTTCATCATTAGAACTGCGACATGTTCCTTCAAGACCATTTTCTGGACCATTAATTTATGTTATGAGTCAGTGTTGAAGCAAGGTCAGAGATAATGGCCTTCAGCCAAAATTCAAACAATTTGCGGGCACCTTGGTGCTGTTACATTTCTGGTTGTCCCCTGCCCCTAAAATGTTGCTGTCATGCTCTGTAAGCTTCTCATACAGTCTTTCAAGGATCTAGAGGCTGTTGGCCTTTTATGAGTTTTGATGACATCTTTGATCACAGGGTAGTTGCTTCCCGGGCAGTGAAGGAGTAGGAAGCTGATTTAATTGAGCACCACCACCAATACAGTTAAAATGTTATTTTTAATTATTATATTGTGTTAGACATAATTGATTCTGTTTTTAACTTTGTTTTTGTTACTTTGTGGATAAATCTCCCCCCTCGAGTATTTTTAATACTATTTAGAGACTGGTTTTTTTTAAAAAGCAACAACAATGGAATTTGGCTTTTTGATATATCTCTCTGCATCTTCTAATGATGAATTCACAGGCTCAAGATGTGTGGCTAAATGGTCTTGATACAAAAAACTCAAATTTGAATTGCCTTTTCTTGATTCCCCCCCCCCCTCCCTTTGGACTGCATGCATTGCAGTTCTGTTGTGGACTTAATATCTTGCATTTACCTTTTCTTTATGTGACTCAATGGTAGAGGATCTGCTTGGCATGCAGAAAGTACCAGGTAGTAAGATAAAAAGGTAAAAACAGTCCCCTGTGCTAGCATCAGTTGTTTCCGACTCTGGGGTGGTGTCACATCATGATGTTTTCATGGCAGACTTTTTTATGGGGTGGTTTGCCATTGCCTTCCCCACTTTACCCCCAGAAAGCTGGGTACTTATTTTACCGACCTTGGAAGGATGGAAGCCTGATTCAACCTTGAGTTGGCTATCTGAACCCAGCTTCCACTGGGATGGAACTCAGGTTGTGAGCAGAGCTTGGACTGCAATACTGCAGCTTAGCACTCTGTGTCGTGGGGCTCCTTTGACCCTGGAGAGCCACTGCCAGTCTGAGTAGACAATACTGACTTTGTTGGATCAAAGGTCTGATTCAGCATAAGGCAACTTCATGTGTCTTCATGTATTCATGTGACCTATGATCAAAACAATCCATCAGTCTGCCCCACTGGGTCTCAGTTTCATGTCTCCAAATCTCTCCTGCAATTTTTTATTCATTCAAACTGTTTGTGTGTTCTTGTTTTGAGCATTAGCTTTGCAAGTTTTTGTTTTGAGCATTTTGTACATGGAGGATTGTTTCAGTATTGCGAATGAAAAGTAAAATAACACACCAGATGTTCAAAACATTAAAGCTTCCCTGTGCTCAAATTTCTTGGTGATTTCTTGAGCTACCTTTTCATTCTTTCTCCTGTTTGATCAATTTGGCACTTTGAAGGGAATACAGCAACATTCAGAGGTAATGTTAAGCCGATGAGTAATTAAACAAATTGAATTTCCTTCATGTTCTTTTAAAATTTAAAGTAATCAAAATCACATTCAGACTTGACTTTGGTCCTGGTCAAAATAGCACCAATGTTGTTTCCTTTCCTTATTAAATATTCAGACTTCTCTCATACAGGCCTCGCACAGTTTCCCAAATAAGGTCTGTCTCTTCTATAAATCTATTTATTTTGTCCTTTTTAGACACAATTTTTAATGCTGTTTGACCTCTCATGAATGTCAAAGAATTGCCCCATATTTTTGTGGTGGCAATACAGAAAGTTTTTATTTTTGAGAATTTCATCATTCTTGTTGTTATATTGTTTCTCATGACTCCTTTCAGTTTTGATGTTGACACAAAGAACCAATGGGAGCTCTGTTTACAGCCCTCTTCCTTTTACTTAACATTGCAGGCTTAATTGGAAATAAGTTTGTTTATTTAATTTATTGATACCCAAAGCAGCCTACATCATTCTCCTTTCCTCCAGTTTATCCTCACAACAACCTTGGGTCACCCAGTGGGCTTCCATGGCATGAGTAGGGTTTGAACCAGGGTTTCTCAGATACTATTCTGACATTCTTAACCATTTCACCACATTGGTTTGAAGATATTGGCATTTTTTCTGACAAAAATGAGTTATGTATTTGCTTTCACCATTTTAAAAACATTATTTTTGTCAATCTTTGCAATGCAGCCCTAGGAATTATTTTTGAGTTGATTTTCTGAAAATTGCTATGTGCAGTATTGTGACAGTAATTTTACACTGCACTTGCTAAATTTGACAATAAAATGCATCTAGCAATGCACTTATATGATCAATTTTTAAAAATCTCAGACTGAAGAAACTTATTACTCAAGTGGTAATTACCACTACCACAGTTGCATTTTTTGTTGTTCTAAAAAGTGAAAAACTGCAAATGCATGCAAAAAATAAAACAGGAAAATCATTACTAATATTTATTTTATTTCTGTTTGTATCCCGCCCTCCCTGCAAACAGGCTCAGAGTGAAAATATTATGCTTACAATTCTAGAAGCAGTGACCCAACCACTGAAATAACAGTGAATCTGAAAATCTGTGTAACTCAAGCATACTATGCTTTGTTTTATCCCAACTATCCAAATGGATTTAAAATATGCAGTTTAATAATTTGGATGAGGTTGCTCCAAGAGTCCACAAAAACATTGATGTTTCAGAGTGGTGATATTCATGCTCTTCAATATGCCATTTGTGGCTCTTCTGACTACCATTTCCTAATGTGACACTCCTGCATGTCCCAGGACAGTAGGCAAGACCATTGGTCAGTAGAGCTTGTGGTGGGCAGATGGTTTACAACAGCTGCTGCCAGAGGAACTGGACAGTAAGTGGCAAACCTTCCTGATCTGTGGGCCAGGGATGGTGAAGGGTCCATCCTCTCCAGCAACCTTATACTCTTCTCTACAATCTCCATACTCTTATTTAGCACCCAGAAAGCTGTTGTTGTGGGTGACGATGACTACACCAAGTCCTTGTCTGAGTTGGCAGTGCCACCAGAGTCACTGGTAGTACCAGATCTGGAAGCCGGTCCCCTGACTCCTTAGGAGTTGACAACTTGCCACCTCCAGCACCCGAACCAGTAACCCCTACAGCCAATGAGGTGCAGGTGCAAGCAGAAAGCCTGCCTATCTCACCTCTTCAGGTGGCTCAGCTGAGGAGGTGGCTCCTCGCGAACTTAGCAACTTGTCGCTGAGACGCGCACTTGTGGGGAAGACAGATGCTGAGCCCTGAGTACTGACAGGAACCACACTACCCACTAAATGCCTGCTCTGGGATGGTTTCTCCATGAAAGCAACATGTTGCACTTGTGCTGGCCTCACATCCACTTCCAGTTCCTGTTTCCTGACCTCGCTTCTGCTTCGACTTCTGGTTTCCTGACGGCTTGCTTCAGACGACTACTCTCTTGGATTAATTCCTGTTCCTGTTCTGTCTGTCTCTCAGTTGCGTCCACTTACAGGACCTGGACTCTGCTCCCTGACCCTGCCCAGCCCATGACAGCTGTCATGTGAAGAGCAAACTGGCAACAGAGAAGAAGTAGTAAAACCACCACCACCACTTGATGGCTGTCAAGAAAAGAGCAAGGCTGGTAGTGATCTTCTCCCTTTCTCCCCAGTTCTTCTTCAGGCACCTTAGCAATCTTATTCCTCACCTGTACTGCTGAGCTTTTTGATGAAAGGAGAGAAAGTCCTTCCCCCTCAGTTCATATATACAAGTGCTGCCTAAGGTTTCAGCACTGGGTACTGACAGCACATAACTGGAAATGACATCATCATATCACCGAATGCGCTAGGATTCACCTCATACCACATTTATGGAACTTCAGGCAAATCCTAAAGTAGTGACATTGCTTTCAGTCATGCAGCTGGAAATGATATTACGATATTGCAGAACACTGTTCCAGCCCCTGTATTTCCCCCTTGCTATTTGTCCCCACCCAGAAAATATCAAGCCTATTGAAAAGGTTATAACTTTGCATTTAGAATTAATAGTAATTATACACATATGTTTGGAGTAGCATACATGACATAAAAGAAGAGCAGAAGAGCAGCAGATTTATGCCCCACCCTTCTCTCTGAATCAGAGACTCAGAGCGGCTTACAATCTCCTATATCTTCCTCCCCCACAACAGACACCCTGTGAGGTGGGTGGGGCTGAGAGGGCTCTCAAAGCAGCTGCCCTTTCAAGGACAACTCTTGCGAAAGCCATGGCTAACCCAAGGCCATTCCAGCAGCTGCAAGTGGAGGAGTGGGAAATCAAACCCGGGACTCCCAGATAAGAGTCCGCACACTTAACCACTACACCAGACTGGCTCTCACTACACCAAATTGGCTCTAGTCATATGGTTCTTTTGGTGATGGTAGATGTGAATATGGCTCTCTGTGAATCACAGAGTAAGTGCCACTGCTCCAGAGATAAAATGTTGTGTAAAGTATTTCTGACACCTCAAAACATTTTACCTCCACTATCAATATTCCCTCTAACAATCCCTGAGGAGTCTTGTGAGCAAAAATTCTACTTTGTGAGTGACTGGCATTAAAGGTGTGAGCTACTGCATCAATTAGTGTTCTCTGGGGTCATCCTTCCTGAGCTGGAGGCTAAAAATCTGTGAGCTGGCTCACACTAACTCAGCTTAGAGCAAACAATGGCCACTACTAATGTTTAATACTTATATAGGGGCTACAATTTACATTATATGCTGGTTACATTGGAGTCCAGTAGCACCTTAGAAACGAAAAAGATTTTGGGAGTATACATTTTTGAGACTAAGAGCTCCCTTTGTCAGATATGAGTAGGAATGGAGATGTCTTTGTGTTCCATTTAAAAGGTAAGAAGGAAGAGGGGTGTTGTGTTGTAAAGAAAGAATTCAGGATACAAAGCAACAACGCATATTGCAGACAACTGTATCAAAGCAGAGGGGAAATGCTTGGGGGCAGAAAATTAGCATCTGTAGTAGGCATTGTACAATCTTTTTATTTTTAAAAATTATATCCTACATCTTTCAGTCATTTTGCATTTTCATGGTGGCTTGCAATCATTTTCTTTTTTTTAAAAGTTGGGGGACCATGAGACTTGGGGGAATCGCACCTGTCCCTCCAGTAACCAAGCATGGTGTGGTTACAGCCCCACCACACACCTTTAAGCTCAGCCACAGTAGCAATGGTGCCTGGGAGTTTGTCCAGATCTGGAGCAGCTCTTGGCATCTACCGCCACCATGACCTAGCAAGACAAACAACTGTGCTAAATCTAAAGCAAAAGTCAAACAACAGTATAACAACACTCTTTCAGTTATATTTCAAATAAATTTCCTCAAATTACAAAATTCAGATATGAAGAAGGCACCATCCATATACAGGAGACAAAAACACCTCAAGGGGTGGAGCCAACAAGTCCTTCGTCCTTAAAATGGAAAAACTTCCAAATTCATAAATCCCAGTATAAGTCTACTCCCTTTGATCAGCTTGAAAGGATAATGTCCTTTTCATGATTACTTGAACAAAGGCTTAGTAATAGGTGTTCCTTCAAAATAGGCCTTTGTGCTAGTGATTATAAAGTAAAAGAAACATTTCCGAGGTAGAATACCAAGTATAGTTAAATTTAGGAGTAAATTCAGTTGAAGTAAATTTTGTTTACTTCTCAGAAGGCATTAGGAATGGCCTCTAAATTATGTATTTACTGTATTTTTCTATACTTTCTATATTCTATACTATATTTCTATATAAGCTGAATGGAGTAAACAATGGAGTAAATCTCAGTTAAAAATTGAATATGAGAGCAATGGGCACACTTGACTGGCTTCTGCCTGTTTTATTGGGTTATGGTAAGTTGCTAGATTGGAGGAAGGTTGAGGGAGAGTCTTTGTGACACCTGGATCCAGACATCTAGAAAGGTGCCTGGTTGTTCTCTCTTTATTTTGAGACTCAACAGTAATTAAATAAAAATATAAATAATAAATAAAAAAATATTATTTTATAATTATTTTTGGGGGGGCGGTGCTGGAGGTAATTCAAAATATGGTGTGTGTGTGTGTGAGAGAGAGCAAGTTTGCATGTTTACATTTTTAGTAGAATTTAGTGCTGGAGAGAGTAACTTGAAAAGAAGCTCTAACCGAAATATGTCACCAATGTACAGCTTTATACAACTTTTTTCAGATTCTAAAATCTTGATTATCAGTGAAAAAACTTATCAGGAAGACTCTTTGGCATGCAGTACTTATGTGGGCATTCCATTGTGGCAAGTCCATTGGTTATTAGTTCCTGGATACTGTGAAATATAAGGGAATTTCTCTGACTTGTAAATTCTATCACTGATTTGGTCCATGTACTGATTGCTCTTTCTATTACATTAAGCAAGAAAATATATAAAACAAACTATGAGAGGTGACTCCAGCTTAGTGCTATGTATTTAATCCCTAATTGAATCACTGGAGCATCTTAAAAAAACAAAAAATAAAAAACTAGGATGTAGGTAACAGTATTCCTGACATACTGTGGGACTCTCAACAGAAAGCTTTTTAATAGCTAGTGAGCTGTTCTGTAAATTTAATTTTAGAACATAAAATATGACTGTGTACTATCTAGGCTTGCCAATCTCCAGGTCCCAGCAGGGGTTCTTCTGCTTTCCCAGGCTGCTTCCCGCCCCCAGTCAGCTGGCTGGTGGGGGGAAGCCCTGCCCCCAGAGGACCATGTGCCTTTCTACCTCTGGAGGCTTCAGTCTCTCATTGGAAAGGCTTCCTCTTGGGATGGGGTGTCTGTGTTACCTTGAATAGCAGCAACTCGTGAGTAGAGAGACCAATCCCTTACTTCAGAGTTGCCAGAAAGGTGGGGGGAGGGAAACTGCTGAGCACTTCATTATTCCCTATGTAGAGATCGATTCTCATAGGGTATAATGGGAAATTGATCTGGAGGTTTCGGGGGCTCTGGGGGAGCTTTTTTTGAGGTAGAGGCACCATATTTTCAGTATAGTATCTAGTGCCTCACTCCAAAGTACCCCCCAAGTTTCAAAACGATTGGACCAGGGGGTCCAATTCTATGAGACCTATGAAGCCCCTATCCATTATTTCCTATGAAAGGAAGACATTTAAAAAGGTGTGCTGTCCCTTTAAATGTGATGGCCAGAACTCCCTTGGAGTTCAATTACGCTTGTCACACCCTTGCTCCTGGATCCGCCCCCAATGTCTCCTGGCTCTGCCCCCAAAGTCTCCGGGCTCCACCCCCAAAGTCCCCAGATATTTCTTGAATTGGACTTGGGAACCCTAGTGCTATCTCATTTAAATATGCTGCCAATTAATTTTTGCATCCCAGAAACAAAAAGGGACACTTTTGATCATTCTTACATACACAAAATTATCTCCTACTAGCTTAAGTATTTGTGTTATAATTATCAGCTTAATAGTAATTTTTACTGCTGCATTAGAGTGCTAAAAATAGAATTCCATAATGGAAGTCATGGGAGACTCTTAACTATAATTATGGGAACAACTCTGATATATAAAAATTAGTTTTTAGATGCACATAAAAAGCTCAGTGGTAGTTCTAAGATAAGGATTTCTAAGCTACTTGTATGTTTTTCTCTGATATGGAGTCTTTCATTGGCAGATCTTTTGTCATTTGTTCTCTGATTTATTTGCATTAGTTCCATAAGGCATTCCCATTCACAGGGCACCGCATTTAAAGGCTGTGCTTATACATTCTACTATGTCTGTCTGCTACATTTTTATTGGTTAAAACTCCAAGGAGTTTTACAGCACATGGTTATCTTGTCCTTTGTCTGATCTTCACAACACTCCTCTTAGATAGACTAGAGTGACTGATTGTCCCAGGGTTAGGCAGTGAGCTTCATGGCAGAAGGGAGAGTTCAAGCCAACCTCCTATTCCAAATGCAGCATTCTAACTTCTGCCCCCAAAAGTAACCCTATAGCCAACTCTCTATTATTACTTATTTAGAAAATTTATATGTTGCCTCTTCAGAGAACTGTTCAGGGCAGTTACAGGTTACAGACAATGAAGGTTACAGACAATGAAGACAACGCCTTTAAAACACAGCCATTATAGAAAACTAAAAACAAGTTGGTGCCATTAAAACAAGCTGGCTGAGAGAGGTTTATTATATCTTGGGGTGTGCTTTCAAATCTACCTGAGTCAAAAACATTCTGGGAAAATACCTTATTGGTATGTGCTATCAGTATGTTTTGGCATTCCAAATGTATCTTGGTTTTCTCAAGAAAATTCCTTGGGAATTATATATTTGGGAATTACCAAGTAGATAAAAAAACAACAGAGAGGCAGGAGTAGATTTCTCCTGCCTCTCAGTTGTTTGTTGGACTTCTGCTATTAAAGCAGGGGTGTCAAATGTGCGGCCCACTGACCTAATCTGGCCCCCAGAGGAATCCAATGAGGCCTGCCACCAAATGTCCCTCGTCTGCTTCTTTCTCCCTCTCCTGCTTCCTTTGGTCGTCATTTTTCTGTTTCACTGTGCGATGAAGCCAACCAAGCAGCCTCTTGTTCTTTCCCTTTTCCCCAAGGGAGGATGAAAGAGAAGCCTCAACCAATGGATGGGCTTGGCTCTTTAGCTCTGCTTTGCAACTGATACAGCTTGTATCAAGCAGTAGAGCTACAGAAGAAGAAGACTGCAGATTTATACCCTGCCCTTTTATCTGAATTAGAGACTCAGAGCGGCTTACAATCTCCTATATCTTCTCCCCCCACAACAGACACCCTGTGAGTTGGGTGGGGCTGAGAGGGCTCTCATAGCAGCTGCCCTTTCAAGGACAACTCCTGAAATAGCTATGGCTAACCCAAGGCCATGCATGTGAAGGAGTGGGGAATCAAACCCGGTTCTCTCAGATAAGAGTCCGCACAGTTAACCACTACACCAAACTGGCTCAAGCCAAGCCTCCATTGGCTGAGGCTTGTCCTCCCTCCTCCTCCCTTGAGGAAGAGGGAGGAGGAAGAAGGAAAGAGCAGATGCTGTTTTGCTCAGCTGCTTCAATCCAACTGGAAAAATGCAAAAAAAAAGTCTAAGAACTTTAATACAGTTTTTATTCAAGGTATGGGCTTTTTGCCTTACTTCTCTCTCTCCCCCCCTCCCCCCGTGTTGTTAAACTTGTTTTGTCATGGCACTCCCGCTTTTCATTGCTGATCCAGTTTTTCTTAATAGGAAAACAATGGGGACAGTTTAGATGAGGAATAACCGCAATCCATAGTGAGGTGGATTAGGCTGTAAGTGTGTGTCCAGCACATTTCCTATGTAGACTGCAGATTTTGAACCCAGGTTTCCCAGACAGTAGGCTGATAGAAGACTGCAGATTTATAGAGACCACTATTTTTATTTATTTATTTAGGTAAATTTGTATTTCACCCTTTCCCAATTCAGGGCGAATTACAACCAGACAAAACCAGTCAAATATAATAAAATCAATAAAATACAATTAATACACAATACAGTACTATATGACAAAGGTGGTTGGGCTCATAGTGCAGGTTAGAGTACAATCAATGGCCCAGATATGATAATTCAGATGGCAGATCCCTGTGGGGGAGGATAGACAATGGTATAGGCAATACTGGGTGTCTCTCTATTCTTGCAGTACCTCATAGGAGTTGCTGTTATTTTTCTAGGGAAGATTATAGTTTTATAGATAGACACATAGCCCTCAGTCCGTGGTGCCTTCAGATGTTCTTGACCAGCACACAAAGCGCTTATGTACAAAAGCTCACAATGTCCAGCCATTTCATGTTTTCTCCTAGGTCCTAGGGCACAGAGAATTGACCATGAGATTTCTATTGTGAACATAAATCAAAAGTAGGCTTGCAGATTTACAGATGCACACCTTAACAACGTAGTCAATCTTGCTACAGCACACACATTGTCTCAAAATTTTAATGCAATAATTCAGAGCAAGAGGTGTCAGTTATCAGAGACAGTTAAACAAAATATTGCAAACATGGTAATGTTTTAAGCATGTTTTATTTTAAGTAAAAAAATATTTAGTTGTGTTTGGCTGTGGCCTATAAAGTTTACATCTCTGCTACCTTGCATTATATGTTAAGACACACATGATCCTGCCCAGCAAGATCTCATTTATGTCAGATCTGGCCTTCATAACAAATGAGTTTGACACCCCTGCTTAGCTTAAAAGATGAAAGGTTGTAGAAAATGGTCTGAGGATGAGTTGTGTCAATGGGGAGCAGACTGCTGGCTTCTCATGCACCTTGATTTAACTCAGGCTGGAGGAGATTTCAGCCTGGGATCTGCTAGACCAGTAAGGAGCCGAGAGCTCCCCACCAGCTCAGCTTTGCGCTGGTGTCTTCCGCAGCCTGGTTTAAGCTACGCTGCAGGCAGGGCCAGCTCACCCACTAGGCACAAGGCGGTTGCCTAGGGTGCCGAGAGGTAGGAAGCGCTGAATTGGGCTCCCCCACTCCAGTGCCCAAGGCAACTGGCTATTGTGCCTCCCACTCCCCTGCCGCCGCTGCCAGCCTCTTCTGGCCCACCTCTGCCACTGTGCTGGCCCCCCCTCCCCCGCCCGCCACTACTACAGCCCTACTGGCTTCTAGCAGCCCGTGCCTGTGCATTTGGTTAAACACACAGGTGCGTGCTGTGAGAAGCCTGTAGGGCTATTTTCGTTGTGGTGAACGGGAGGGGGGGTGAGTGGAGCGTGGTGGGGGGGCAGCAAGTGGAGCTGCGGTGGTGGCAGTGGGCCAGAGGAGGCTGGCAGTGGCCACGGTAGGGGGGGCGAGCGGAGCATGGCGGTGGTGAGCTGGAGGAGGCTGGCAACGGGGGGGGGGCAAGTGGAGTGCACCCAGGGGGCACCAGTGGGGGGTGCCTGCCTAGGGTGCTATTTGCCCATGAGCCAGCACTGGTTGCAGGGAAAGCAAGCCCAGCCAGCATCAGTTGTGCTCATGGGAGCAGCCAGCTCAGCTTTGTACCAACTTCTCCTGCAGTCCTGTTTAAACTAGGCTGCAGAAGAAGTTAAGCCAGCCCCAGGATCATGCTGTGTTTTGTTTTTTTTAAATAAAACCAGTAATTTTATTCTTGGGTCTATTGCCCCCCCCCCAAAAAAAAAACCCCTAGAATTTCCAAAACAAATCCTGGATCCAGATACCGTACTGGTATTGAGATCTAGGATTTTTCAGGAATCCCAGATATTTTTTTCATTCCAATAGATCTGAACTGAAAAATACCAATTTTTAAAATATGACTATCCCTGATTATATCCTGGAACCAGTCGACCAACCCAGCTTAGCTTAATACCATAAGTCGTTAATACAAAGTGTGGAGTGTAGATTGATGGGCTGCCTGTTTCAAAGCATCTTGTCCACTATGTCAACCTTCATCAACTGAAAGTCATCCGTACAATGTTATGTCTAGACTCCTCCCTTGAAAGACTAGTCTGCTACCTTGGAAAAGGTGATGGTAGGCAACCTTCACTCTTAACATCTCACAGGGCCACTCCTCTAGACTGTCACTGGTCTGCAAATAGGATCAGTATGGAACATGTGTTATCAAATATCAGCCATAGGTTTGTCTGGGAAACTGATCCAAAAGGCGCAAAGACCTGTGTTATAGTCTGTTTTCTGGCAGTTCCCTTCCCCCTTTTAAATCCCTAAGTGCTAAATATTAATTTCCAGAAATGGCAGTACAGCTAACACATTTTCCCACCTTGCCTGACTTTCCCTTACCTGTTTAATCCTATGTGAGTCTATAGTCAAGGCCATTTTAATCCCATAACACCACTTTGCAATAGTTTTTCTTGTCCTGTCTATTAGAGCTCACCAAACACAATAGACATTTTAACATGAACATTACATTGCATCTGCAACCACTGGGAAAATTATAAAGCTTCCCTGGTTCAAATACATTGGTTCATTCACACCATCATAGCATTGTTCTGGGAACAATCACATCATAGCTCAAAGGTAATATCCATACACACTTGGCACTTCTTGGGCTCTCTTGGTGTGACTGAGTGTGTCTGTGTGTGTATTATCTGAACATCCACTAAATTACACTCCCTCCCAACATAAAATTGGGTACAGCTTATTTTTTGAGTGGAATGCTGGTTTTTTCTGCTCACCTTTCCCCTCAAATATCTGTTCTGGAATAGGTAAATATAGTCCTGTGTAAAATAAGTTCCCTTCTTGTCTCTATAAAGCTACTACATTTATTTTCTGAATTGATATGAGTGTTTATAGAGTGCTTTTTTCAATTAATTTAATTTTATTTATTTTTAAATCAAATTTATATCCCGCTCTCCCTTAATGGGCTCAGGGCGGCTAACAACAACAAATTAAGCCACATAAAACATTAAAAACAGAATACATAATAAAAATCATTCATACAATTTAGTCATTAAAACCAAGATGTGCATTCCTGATTACTCTGATGCTCTTGGTTCAGTTATAATGATTAAGTGGGGTTATTGGTACCATGGAGTAATAGCTACCTCCCCTTCAGCCTTTAAAAGCAAGTTTTAATAATCAGGTCTTACATGCCCTGTTTTCAGAGAGGGCATTCCAGAAAACAGGGGCCATTACTGAAAACGCTCTGGCTCTGGTGAAGGACAGTCGAGCCTCTTTTAGTCCGGGGATCTTAAGGAGGTTTTGAGACCCCAAACGGAGTGCTCTCTGGGGCACATATGGGGAGAGGCAGTCCCGAAGGTAGGCAGGTCCAAGACCATATGGGGCTTTAAAGGTTATGACCAGCACTTTGACGTGAATCTGAAACACCACAGGCAACCAGTGCAGTGTTTCCAGCACAGGTTGAATGTGCACCCGTACAGGTAGCTCCATTAACAACCTGGCTGTTGTGTTTTATGCCAGTTGCAGCCTCCAAATTTGAGTCAAGGGCAGCCCCATGTAGAGGGCATTACAGTAGTCGATTCTCAAAGTGATCATCACTTGGATCACTGTTGCCAACTGCCTTATCCGCCTAAGATGATAAAATGCAGATTTGGCAGTGGCTGCTACCTGGGCCTCCATTACTAGCGACAGCTCCAGGAGCACCCCTAAGCTCTTGACCTTTGAAGCTGGCACCAACGGCGCCCCATCAAAGGCTGGCAGAGGGATCTCTCTACCCAGGCCGCCACATCTTAGGCACAGGATATCTGTCTTTGCTGGGTTCAGCTTCAGTTTGCTCTGCCTGAGCCATTTCACTACGACTTGCAATGCCAAGTCCAAATCTCCCAGGGCGCAGCTGGACTGGCTCCCCACCAATAGATAGAGCTGGGTGTCATCCACATATTGATGACAACCCAGCCCATATCTCTGGACAATCTGGGCAAGGGGGCGCATGTAGATGTTAAATAACATCAGGGAGACAACCACCCCCTGAGGCACACCACATACACGTAGATGTTTTTGGGACAACTGCTCCCCTATAGCTACCCTTTGTCCTCAGCCTTGGAGAAAGGCGGTAAGCCATTGAAGGGCAGTCTCCCGAATCCCCACGTTGGCAAGGCGGCTAAAGTAGCTGGTGGTCAAATGTATGAAATGCAGCTGACAGGTCTAATAAAAACAACATTGCTGAGCTGCCCCGATCCAGATGTTCTCAAGAGACCATCCATGAGGGCGACCAGTACCATCTCTGTCCCATGACCCAGCCAGAAGCTGGACTGAAATGAGAACAATACAGAAGTGTCATCCAAAAAACCCTGCAATTGTACTGCCACTGCCTTCTCAATAACTTTACCCAAAAATAATAAGTTTGATTTTTTTTTAAATTTTCTTTAATAAAAACCCTTTTCATTAATTAAGGCTTGGTTCATTTGAGAGTTTTACTGAGGGAAAAGTCCCCATAAACATAGGTGGAGATCCTGCTTGTTGCTCCCTCTTGCATAGCCTAGGGGTCTCCTTGCTAATTCCCCCAGCAGACTCAGAAGACCCTCACAACTGCTTAAGGTAACATTAATGGTGAAGAGTGCAGTCATTCCACCCTGTACATCCGAATAATGTGAGTACACACACATGTTCAGAATGCAGACATAGGGAGACGTCCCACAGAGAATTCTCACAGGAGTATGCTTGAGTGATTGGTTTTGTGTGATTGCTTCTATCGGGTGGGCTTTTCCCCTTTCATTTCATGGTTAATGTCAACTAGCTGCATCTATCAGGCTTTGACAGTTAGAAACAGCGGTAAGTTTGGGTAAAACGTAAGGGGCTGGCACAGGCTGTCCTGGTTGCTCATCTCCATTTTGGGACTCTTGGGGTTGGGATTTTGGAATATTAGAGCTAAGAGTTTTGTTGGGGTGTATATCACATTATGACCTTCACGTTAGGACTTCCACAACACCAGACACTTGATAGACTCCCTTATTTTTGAAAGAAATAGATACACATGCAACTTTGAATGCAGAACTAAGACTTCCCCAGAGCAACTTTCATTGGAATGTAAGTGTGTGAGTGCAGATCTGTAAGCATGGCACTTCAAAAGCAATCTTCTGGGTGGAATTCCACCCCTCTTTCATCTGGGTCTGTTTGGTTGCCAGAACAGGGCAGGTTCTTAAGTTCTGATTGTGAACCTCAACTGAAAAATACTGATTTTTAAAATATGTGCACCCCTGATTATATCCTGGAACCAGTCAACCAACCCAGTTTAGCTTGATACCAGCAGCCATTAATGCAAAGTGTGGAGTCTAGATGGATGGGCTGCCTGCTTCAAAGCATGTCAGCCTTCATCAACTGAAAGTCATCCATGCAACTAGAACCAACTAGAACCAGACTGTTCCAGGAGCATCTTGAAATTGAACTTTACCAGCCATGGAATCTAAGTAACTGCAGATATGAGTGCCAGATAGATCTAGGTGGGTAGCCATGTTGATCTGAAGCAATAGAAAGATTTATGCGATCTGAAGAGAAGCCAGTCTAAATTCTTGAGAACAGTCTTACAAGTTCCTAATGGTGTCCCAAATGCTCTTATACACCTTGAAACAGGTATGATCACAGTGGAGGCAAGACTGTGGTTAGTGGTGATCTTGTACTGGTTAAAACTGGTATTTTCACTGATGGGGCTGACAGGGTTAATATCTTTAGATTCTTTTGTTCCTCCATGGATAAGAAATTCCTTTTTATGGCTTCTCAAAGCAATTCCTGTGTTCTTTGGGTTATGAGAAAGCCAAAGCTATGGTCAAAAAGAGGGTGTATTGCAAGGCAATATGATCTGAGAAAATAGGGAAATGCGGAATCCTTATAGAACCCACCATCAAGGCAACTCCCATGCTTTACCTTTCCCTCCCATCTAACCATGAATATAGCAGAATGTTCACGCTAATGCTCTGCAATGTGCTTCCCACAGCAGTTCTTGAAGGAAGGTATAAAAAAATCCCCTATGAGAAAAGGCTTTGCCCATGTTGTAGGGAAGGCACAGAATCTTTAGAGCATGTTTTCTTTGACTATAAGGCCTATAATAAGCTTCCCTTGGCCACAACATTACCCCCTCATTGGCAGACAAAGATTGTGCCTTTCGAGAAAACTTCTTTCAGACAGGCATCCTGATGTTACTTATCAGGTAGCTAGATTTGGGTGGCGTGCTGTAGGGATAAGAAAATCTTTATTAGCTCAAGTAGTGGAATTTTAACATTTTATTCCTTTAATATGCATGTAAAATCTATTTTATTGTATCCTGATGGTTTGTGTACTGTTTATTGCCCTATGTGGCATTTTATCCATGAGTGTTTAAGTTCTAGTCTTTGACCATAATAAACCCAAACTGTGAACTGAAGCAATAGAATAAAGTTAAAGAATAAACAGAATAAAGTCCAGTGGCACCTTAAGATCAACAAAGTTTTATTCAAGGTATGAGCCTTCATGTGCACATAAGCTTCTTCAGATACAATGCAAATGGAAGAAAAGCATTCAAATTTATAGACAGGGCAGAAAAGCAAATCAGAATATAACATGATGTAGACATTTTGAGACAAACCAGGAAAAAGCCAAGTTTACAGGATCAATACCTGTATGGATCCAATTAAGAAGCAACAATGCTTGAAGCAACAAATATGTCAAAATAGGAGATAAGTGTGTAAGAGAATCTTTTCTAATTGTGGGAAAGTTAACTAAGATTCCTTTACAATGCTCCATCCGCCTCCCCTCAAGCGTGGAGGTAACAAACATCATTTCTTTCTGCAAACACATTGTAAAATTCACTGTAAAAAATCACAACAGGCATGTCTGTTTTCTGTGTGTGCATCCTCAGGGGTCTGAAATAGAAGCTCCTTCATAGATCAGAAAAGCTCCACAGTACAACTCTGGCCATTTTTTTTATGGCTTCTACTGAGATGCTTGGAACTAGTACATGGCCTTTTAATGCTAACTAAATAACAAATTGATAACAGCTACACACACAGATGAACCCTATGTGTATAGTAATTTTTGTTACTAGTAAAAGTGTACTTAGTCTTAGTAAAGTGTACTTGGAAATAGTCTATTATGTTAGCTGTTAGATTCCCTTCCCCACAAAGAAAACCCTCAGTTGCTGTAGCATGTAACTTTTGTTCATAAAAAGATTGCACATTTAATCATACCTTACATTAATTTACCTTGCAGTTAAACACTAGTAGATTTGATTATCTGTGCTTAACCTTATATAATTCTAAACTACTGTCAAGCTGGTTCTCATTTACAAGATCTTGTGCAGCTATGGCTTTTACCCTTCACGCACAAACTATAAAACAATTAGTTTTCTTGGTCTGGCTCTAAAAATAGAAAATTTGGACAAACTTAATTGATTGTAGGTTTGCTGCTGTTCATTATCTTAATTGGTATAGCTAATTAAATCATTAATTGATTGCAGCTAATCCCTTGCTAACGAACAGTAAAGTTTAGTGTGGTCTTGCCTAATCCCCTGTGACCTTTCATTTCAGTGTTTTATGCAACTCATCAGTTGTGAAATTTGTGTTACAAGAAGCATGAATTCATGGTTAAGCACTATAACTCTGACATTCACAGAAGTAGCAGCAGAAGGATTACGGTAACACATGGATGTACTTTCATGGAAACATGTAAGACATGCTTCAGTGAGGTAGAAACAATAGAAGCTAGACTGTGGCTAATTAACACTGCAATGTAACAGGCTTTGCTATAGGAACACCACTAACCTTTTTTAAACATATGCATTTAGAGGTTTTGGTTGGTTGTGGGGATTTTTTGATTAGAAGTTTATGTGTGTGTGTGTGTGAATATTCTTCAGAGTTTGTAAAGCAGGATTAATATTTTGCCAAGAATATCTATTAAGATCTGTTTTATGCCATCATCTATAGAAGGAAACCCATTAGCCACATTGACAGCATTGACTTCAACTGTGCTGAAGAATTTGCTACTGTTTTTAACTTATATAGCCATGTGATCTAAAGGATGCCTTTCAAGAACAGGGCAATGGGCATCTTGTTTTAGGCATGGCCAGTTTTATGTTGGCATCTTCAACAGCATCTTTTCTCGCCGAGATTGAAAAATGTATCTGATTATTATCTAAAATAAGATGTAGAATAAATAATTAATGTCACTTTTCCAACACAGGCTTACTTCATCATTCTCCTATAAAGTTCCTTTTTTGGGGTCCCGTGCAGCCATAGTTAGAAGGACTACATATTTTTATTTGACAAAATGTTGCAAGTTTTGAGGAAAAGGAAGTACTGTGCTGTTTCAGCTTTAACCACTATATTAATAGTTTTCTTTCTTGAGCTCTCCCTGGGTAGACATCAGAGGAGGATAAAGGTTGGTGGTTGACAGTTTTATTTATTTACCTTATTTATTTAAAATGTTCCTTTGCTGCCTTTCAAAGAACTCAAGGTCCCCAGTATTGCAAATATTAAAACATGTCAAACATTAAAAACAGAATTTTAAATACAAAAAACCCCTATGTAAAATATTTAAAACATTTAATGAAACATATAAACATCTAAAAGTACAAAAACAAGGAGAAGGACTAATTAAAGTTAGTGAGGGAACACTGAACAACAAAAAATATTCACCCACTTACAGACAAGAATGCAAGAGGAAGACAGACAAATCTCTCTAGGAGGGAGTCAGTTCCAGAGTTCTGGTGCTACAACTGAGAAGTATCGTCCTTGAGTTGCCATCTGCTTAGCTTCAGGTGCTGGGGGCACCTGAAGCAGGGTCTTAAAATTTGACTGGAGACTTAGGTAAGTACATATGGGAGTAGGTGGTCCATAATGTATGTAACTCCATGATGTATAGCAGGGGTCCCCAACCAATGGGCTGTGGACCATACCAGTCTGTGGCCTGATAGCAACCAGGCCGTGGAGCCAGGCAGAGGTGCCACACCACCAACACCCCCACCCACCCAGGACCCGGGCAGATGAAAGAGGCAGTGTGGCCCCCTCTTGTTGCTGCAACCTTAGCCTACTGCTCATTTATGGACACCCCCCCCCCCCACTGATCAGCAGGGATCTTTAAATGGGAGGGGGAAGCAGACTGGCCTGCCACCTGGCCAAATAGTAGGGAGGCAGCAGAAACAGCCCCAGTACCTCTATGGGGGACAGGGATGAGGCAGGGGCCGCTTGGGATGGCAAAAAATCCAGTGCCACCCCCCCCCCCCCGTGTTCATTGAAAAATGGTCTGCTGCCAAAATGGTCTGCTTCCAAAATGGTCTGCTGCCAAAAAGGTTGGGAGCCACTACTGTATAGAAGTCGAACAGTAAATACCAGCTAGGGTTGCCAGGTCTGGATTGGAAAACATCTGGAGACTTTGGGGGTGGAGCTGGGAGAGGGTGGGGTTTAGGGAGGGGAAGGGCCTCAGCATGGTGCAATGCATTAGAGTCCACCCTCCAAAGCAGCCATTTTCTCCAGGGGAAATTATCTCTGCCAGCTGAAGATCAGTTGTAAAAGTGGGAGATCTCTAGGTCCTACCTGGAGGCTGGCAATCCTGATACTAGTACCTTGAATTGGGTCTGGAAACAAGTGTAGAAGGAACAAGAGTAGAGTTATATAGTCCCTATGAACAACACCACAGCATTCTGTACCAAGTGAAGCTTCTGGACAGTCTTCAAGAGCAGCCTTTCTAGAGAGCATTACAGTAATCTTATCTGGATGTTACCAAGGCATGCACTGTTGTAGTAAGAACTTTTTCTTTTCAGTTTCAGGTCACACGTTCCATTTTATTTGGAGACTGAAACAGAAATAAGTCCAACATGAAATGTTGGTTTGGATTTTATTACTGTTAGGTGGATCTGTAACTGGTTGACAGATCACACCCAAAGAATGCTTGTTAATATTCCTCATCCTGTTGGAGAGGAGTGATAAGAGGAGTGCCTCAAGGATGTGTACTGGACCTATTTTGTTTAATATATTTATAAATTATTTACATGAAGGAATTGAGGGAATGTTTATTAAATTTACAGATGATACTAAAGTGGGAGGGGTAGCAAATATAACAGAAGACAGAGTCAGCATGAAGGATAATCTTGACAGGCTGGAAAACTGAGCTAAAACAAATAAAATTAATTTTAATGGGAGTAAATGTAAAGTTCTGCATTTAGATAGGAAAAAAAAAATCAAATGCATCATTATAGGATGGGGGAACCTTGTCTTGGCAGTGGTTTGTGTGAAAAGGATCTTAGTGGACCATTTACTGAACATGTCAGCAATGTGATGTGAGTTTGGGCTGTATCAACAGAAGTATAGTGTCCATATCAAGCAAAGTGGTATTGCTTTACTCTGATTTGGTTAGACCTCACTTGGAGTATTGTGTTCATTTTTGGCACTAGAAATTAAGATGGATATAGACAAGCTGGAATCTGTCCAGAGGAATCAATGAAGATAGTGTTGGGTCTGGAGACCAAGTCCTATGAGGAAAAGTTGAAGGAGCTAGGTATGTTTAGTCTGGAGAAGAGATGACTGAGAAGTGATATGATCATCAAGTATTTGAGGAGTATCATATAAAGTATGGTGAGAAGTTATTTTCTGTTGCCCCAGAAGGCCAGACCAGAACCAACAGGTTGAAATTAAATCAAAATAGTTTTCAGCTAAACAGTAGAAAGAACTTCCTGACAATTAGAGCAGTTCCTCAGTGGAACAGGCTTCTTCAGGAGGTTGTGGGCTCTCCTTCTTTGAAGACTAGATGGTCATCCTAATTATGTGAATTTAGGCAGATCATGAGAAGGAGGGCAGGAGCAGTTGCATCAGTGCTTACTTCTTATGGCCTTTTCTTATGTGCCCAGGGAAATGCTGTTCTCCACTTTGGAGTCAAGCAGCAATATTCCACTTTTGACAGGCATCCTGGAGTAGTTTTTTGTTGTTGTTGACATCTTCTGGGCTTGGAGCAGGGTTCACTGGGTATTTGTGTGTGCGGGGGAGGTACTTGTGAATTTTCTACATTGTGCAGGGGGATGGACTAGATTACCCTTGAGGTCCCTTCTAAATCTATGATTCTGTGAAATTTTAACTTACTTTACCATGTGTTTTAGTTCTGACTATTTTCTTCTGTAAGTACTAAAACCAACTCTATATAACGAGTTAAACTATACCAACATCAATAACGAATCACAAGTAATTTTGTTACGTATATCAATTCAATATATATCGGAAAAATCTCATATAAATACAATTACAAAAAAGTCCATTTTTTTCAAGCCAAAATGCCAAAAGGTGAGGGGAAAAAACCTCTTCTGATACCAAGATTATAGATGATTGGCAGCCCAATCCTAGCATACACAGTGCTTGGCCGTGGCGTAAGTCCGGTGCCACTGTCTTGTAGAGGTGGCGTAAGTCCCTGTCCACTGTCTTGTAGAGGTGGCTCATAAACTTGGCCCCTCCCCACCCACTGACAGAGGGAACACTTCCCACAACACACTTGGATGGGGGTGGGGCAGAGAGAATGTGCAGCAGACACCATGCATGCGAGACAAAGAGCGGCACAGTGCAACACCTTATTAGTCAGGAACTGGATGCAACAGTTTCCTAGGAACACCTCGGACAGTCTTGCCGGGCGTGAGGGACGTGAAGCTTCACTCTGAGAGGAGGGTGAGAACAGCTGACGGAGGAGAGGGGGGGAGGAAGCAACCCACGTGGAAGCCTCTCTGTTGCATTCCCACCGGCAAAACAGAAACAGAGATCAAGAACACCTGAAGGGGTCAGCTGCAGCACGCACATGTGTTGTGCTGAGGGAATCTCTTAAAGGGACAGTCCTTGACCCACCTGCCCACAGGCATCGAAGGAGCTGCCAGACCCTCCCCATCCCCTGCCAGGGGTGGGAATGAGGCAGAGGACAGACCGAGGGGGGGCCTCCAGCAACATTCAGGGGGCGCAGCAAGCATCCCTGCCTGGGCTTGCAGCCTGTGCCGAAGGTGTGTGAACGAGGGGGGAGGTGAGTTTGGCATACGCACTCACACTTACCCATCGGTGCGCCACCGGCTCTGCATGCCAAACTTTGGGCACCTGTTTGAACTCGGAAATAAGAGGTTAGCCATAGAGGAGAGACCTCGCTCCCCTCCTTGCAAGCCAAAGTGCCCGCCCTATACTGTCTAAGTAAATTCGCTGTGCAAGTTCCATCACTAAAGTGCCCCCCCTTACTATAAGTCCATGTGGCAGAGAGCTCCCCGCCAGACCCCACTGCTGCCCAGCCTGCCCTACCTAAAGGGTGTGTGGGGCAGGACCGGCAGCCTTTGTAGGAGAGGGGGGTTGTGATTGGGTGCTGGACAGGGGGCTCACGCCATCCAGAGTGTATGGGGATTGCTGTGCCATTTAGTTGGCTCCCTGAGAGGTTCTGAGGCTGTGCCAGGAGCGCCGGGAACCTTTGTTTTCGGGGCACATGGGTTTCTATGGGATCCACCATGATTTACCTTGCTGTAACTTTATGCCTTTCACAGAGGGTGTGCCTGGGCTGAGAGGTCTTAGGAAGCTGCCTAATGCCAGCCACGCCCCTACTGCCCCCTTGTGCACTGGTGTACCTTCCTACGCCCCAGTTGCACTGCTGGCTAGGCGGGGCGGCACTCTGCCTGTGGACTGGGATACATGCTGCAGCGTGCGCAGATTGGAGTAAGTCCCATTTGTGCTAGCGGGGAAGGGATTAGAGTGGTGTGCCTCCCATTCTCGCTGGTGTAGCGGTAAGTTTGCTTCCAAAGCACTTTCAGTGCCCCCCCCTCAGGATTGCACTCTAAGTCTCCTAATGTGGTTTTTCATTGCAGAGTAGTCCTAGAGTCAAGCACTCATACAAATTTAGTGTCCTGTCCAGGGAAGGCTTGGGAGACTTAAAGCTCCATCTAACAAGCTCTCAACTCCTTGCTTGTTTCACTTGGAACTTTATCATAGTTGGGACCTAACAAAGAAAAGTTTATTCATACAATAATACTTCTTAACAATTCAGGACAGATGGCATTCATTCATTGTGGACCAATGAACTTTTCAGTGAACAATTAAATTGACTTTTTTGTAATTGTATTTCTTTGAGACTTTTTGTATGAGACTTTCCTGATATATATTGAATTGATTATTTATATAATGAATTAAACTATACCAACATCAATCATAAGTAATTTGTCATCCCCAGTTGGGGGTTGGGGATCCCTAGTTTGGAGGCCCTCCCCCACTTAAGATTTATCAGAAAGTGGGATAGGGTCTTTAATGTCCTCTGGGCACTCATTATACCCTATGGAGACTGGTCCATGGGTATATACCCTATGGAGAATCTATCCATGGGTATCTGGGGCTTGGGGGGGGACCTGTGTTTTTGATGTAGATACACCAGATTTTCAACATAGCATCTGATGCCTCTCCCCAACACCCATTCCCACATTTCAAAAAGTTTGGATCAGAGGTCCAATTGTATGAGCCACAAAAGATAAATAAAAGCACATAAGAATAAATTGTTGCCATTGAACCTGCATATATAAATAATGAAAATGCAGCTGATAACTCTTGCTTGATGGATCAGCAGTTGATGGCATAGATGTTTCTCCACTCCCTGAGCACAGGAAGGGGGAAAACAAGTTTAAATTTCCCGCTGGGTTTGACTTTGATAGGTTTCTGGAATGTTTTCACGCAAATATAAAAGTGATTGTTTCACAGCCTCTCCTTGAACGGTTTAATAACTGCTTGTGCGGTAGTCCAGTTTTCTTTAGTTATTTGTCTTTCTACCCCCCCCCCCTTTCCTCTTCATTGTCCCATCCTTCCTTTTCCTATATAGTTATTTTCCTTTTCCCTCCCTCCTTCCCACTGCCCCATCCCTTCCCTCCCTGAACAATATTCATGGATTTCCCCCGGTGCTCCCTAGACATAGCCCCCTTGTCTCAGCTGGGATTGGTACTGGGTTTTAAAACTATTCCCTTCCTGTGTTGAGGAAAATAGGGGTGGACTACCGATGGGGGGAAGGCAGTTTGTGATCTGTGCAGAATAATGTGGTGGGGGTAGGGAATTCATGTGGATGGAGGGTGTCTTAGTTCAGCTTTTTTTTTTGTTTTTGTCCCTCTTCTCATAGGAGGTCAGAATTCATTGTTATGGGTTTGGTTTAGATGTGTTAGGATTGGTGGAGAGGTTTATTTAGTGTGGCCAAAGGGAATGATTCCTTTTCATTCCAGTGATGTTTAGTACTCCCAGTTGTTGTTATTGAATGTGGAAGCTGAGAGGGAAATTTCTTTATATGTGGATGTCTCAGTGAGTATATTTTTAATCCAGGACATCCACACACAGAGAAATTTCCCTTTGGCCATGCTAAAACTCTCCACCAGTCCCAACACATCTTTCGCTCTCCCTCCTCTAAATCTGTGGGGTACTTGGAAAGGGGGCATCAGTATGATTTCAAGGAGGGATATTGATTTTCTGACTTATTTAAACTGCTTAGATAATAAAAACAGGGAGAGAGCACTGTCAATCTTCATGTTTTGTATTTGTTTTGTCCCATCATATGCTCTGTGTCTACCTTATTTTTGCATATTTGTATCGGGGTCTTTTGATTATAAATAAATTTATTTCAATTAAAAACAAATTGTTGCCATGAAAGGTTGACCTTTACACAGTAAAGTTCAATTGCAACATTTGAAAATAATAATGGTGCCTTACAGTGTGATCCTAAGCACAGTTACACCTTTCTAAACCTATTGACCTCAGTTGAATTTAGAAGGGCAGTGCTTAGGATGGCATTGTTGTTTCTTTCTAATGGTTTCACAGATTAAAGCAATGTTGCATCATAGGATAAAATTATATTCTTCACATTTAAATTATGGAGCGATAAAATGTCTCTCAACAAAAATCTGTGTAGATAGGATGAATCTGTTAAAATGAGACACTGGGAGAAAATGAGACACTGGGAGAATAAGAAATTTTGACGTTTCCCTTAATTATTTTCACTGACGTTTGTACTTTAAATTCAGTACCTAGAGGAAGTAGTAGCAAGTAGCAACAACAATATAAACTATGATGGTAGGTTAAATAGTAAGAAACAGGACCTCCCTGTTTATTCAGACTACTGTTATGAATACTGTTTGAAATCGTCACTGGCTTACTATATAGCTCAGAGACATTTGGTGGAATTTGGTAGTCATCCAAGGAACAGAAGATTGTGTTCTCTTAAAACCTGCTTGATTTTTTCCTTCAAAAGAAAACAAGGTTTGGTAGATATTCTGGACTTAGAATGACTCTAAACAAGAAATAACATTGATGCCTGGAAGAAAACAGTCTTATTTATTAGGGTTGTTAGATTGCCCCTGGCCACCAGGAAGGGATGGGAGATAGGGTTGCCAGATCCAGGTTAGGAAATTCTTAGAGATTTGGGGATGGAACCTAGGGAGAACAGGGACCTCAGTGAGGTACAGCGCCACTGAGTACACCTGCCAAAGAATCCATTTGTTCCAGGGGAATTGATATCTGTATTCTGGAGATGAGATGGAATTCCAGGGGATCTCCATGTCCCACTTGGAGGCTGGCATCCCTATATGACTCCAAAAATACATTCATGGCAAAGAAGTAGAATGGGTTTTAAAGTTTGGTTTGTCTCTTGGGTTTAGTTTTTCCTTTCCTTCCTTTATCTTGATGGTCTCTTAATACCAGCACTGGCTTCAGTTAATGTGTGTTTCCTTTATGGGTGCACATGTCATTCAAAATGTATGCCAGGTGGTAAAGTAATTACTGTTTTATCAGATAAATGCTTTACTGAATTAAGTTAATAGTGCTTCTGGTGATGGTTAGCCATGCAGCTAGAAAATTTAAATGACCTTAAGGCAATGGCAAATCACCTCTGAACATCTCTTGTCTTGAAAACCCCACAGGGTCACCATAGGTCAGCTGTGACTTGAGGGGAAAGTTTTCTTAAGAGGAGTTGGTGGTCTACACTGATTTTCCCTCCTACTGTAACCCACTGAGCTCCCCAAAATTTTGTTTTTTTAAGGTCAGCTGACCCTCAGCAATTGCATAGTACCAGTGGAATCAGCGAAAAGTACTATCTTTTCTTAAGAAACATTAAAGTCCTTAAAGTTTCAGTATGTGTTTGGATGGATATGGGCCCATTTATCATGGGATGGATCCCAACTGCTCTTCTGCTGGTAAAAGAGAGCACTGAGTTTTTAAAAGACCATGAGGGCAAAAGGCATGCAGGATAGGATCTGTAGAGATGCTGGAAATTAGGTGAGATGGAATAGAAAAGTTGACAGAATGTAACCCGTGGGAAGCATATGGATTCTTTGATAACAAGTGCTAAATTATTCCTTTTTCATTGAGCACAATCAGTTAACTAATATGACTGATCTATGGCTAAGTATTACTTCTAGAAGGGAAGGTTGACCAAGAATAGTGGTTCCCAACTTGTTTTGGCAATGTAACCTCTTTAAATAATCATCAAGCTGTAATAATCTTCTAACGATTATAAATGGCAAGTATGAACATGGAAAACTGGGAATGAATAATACAATTATTTGGATATTTTAATAGACTGGTTAATAAATGAAATAGCTCTATAATGACTTTATAATGATTTATAACTTTTTAAGAATGTAACTGAAAGATGGAATATGTTTTTATACATGTATATTTTATTTCTGCATTTTCTTTTATCCTACCCTTTTCTATGGGGTGTGAACTGGCAGAGACTGACTAAGAGAGAGATCTTGGGGGCATGGTAGATAACTCACTGAAAATGTCAAGACAGTGTGAGATTGCAATAAAAAAGGCCAATGCCATGCTGGGAATTATTAGGAAGGGAACTGAAAACAAATCAGCCAGTATCATAATGCCCCTGTATAAATCGATGATGCGGTCTCATTTGGAATACTGTGTGCAATTCTACCCTTTTCTATACTAACAGTTTTATAATGCCAATAAAGGAAATTTCTATGTAAATAAAATAGCTGTAAAAAGGAGAGGCTCTGGCTAACTTCACTCACAGCTCCTTGTGGCCAGTGAAATCCTCCAGTGTCCCAAACCCATCTTCTCCATGAAGTGTGGTGCTCATTGATTTAGAGAACAGATAAACATTCAAAGTCACCTTTCAGATACTAAGAATACACAAGTATTTATGCATGTGAGAGGCAATGCCTGTTGATTTATTTAACTGAAGCATAAAGAGTATTATTTGTGTACCTATATGAGCCAGAATATCTTCATTTATCTCAAAGATTCTGCTTCTCACAAAGTGTCATTCAAAAGTGAGATCAAGTTCCTCTTTCTCACTTGTTTGTCACCCTTATTACTTCTACTAGGCATGGCCTGACAAGATCCTTTTGGTGTGGAGCCATGGCCCAGTGGCAGAAGGTTTCAGATTCAATTCTTGGCATCTCCATTTAAAAGGATCTGACGGAAGGTGGTGAGAGGCCCCTCCCTAGAGCTACCGTCAGGCACAATAGACAATAATAGAGCTATGGTTGCATCTATCTGTCTATCTGACTGTCTGTCTATCTATCTGTCTAGAAGAAGAAGAATTGCAGATTTATACCCTGCCCTTCTCCCTGAATCAGAGATTCAGAGTGGTTTACAATCTCTTATATTTTCCTCCCCCACAACAGATACCATGTGAGGTGGGTGGGGCTGAGAGGGGTCTCGCATCAGCTGCCCTTTCAAGGACAACCTCTGCCAGAGCTATGACTGACCCAAGGCCATTCCAGCAGGTGCAAGTGGAGAAGTGGGGAGTCCGCACACTTAACCACTACACCAAACTGGCGTGCGTGCGTGCGTGCGTGCGTGCGTGCGTCTGTCTGTCTGTCTGTCTGTCTGTCTGTCTGTCTGTCTGTCTGTCTGTCTGTCTGTCTGTCTATCTATCTATCTATCTATCTATCTATCATGTCCTGACTTACTCATCAAAGCCCAGCCTAAATCCCTGGACCTAGAAACCCAAAATTTGGGAAGTGTGTTCCTTCTATGATATAAACACTCACTAAGAAGGGATTTTTAGAAATTTGAATCCTAAGGGGATGAAAAGGGGTAAAATGTGTTTCCCCCAGCGCCGGCTCTAGGATGAATACTGCCCTAGGCAGATGCCTCCCTGGGTGCGCTCCGCTCACCCCCCAGGACCCCCGGTGTGCTCCGCTCAACCCCCCACCGCTGCTCCCCTCGGTGTGCTCCATTTGCCCCGTCTTCTTCCAGCCTGCACCTGCATGTTTCATTAAAATGCATATGGAGGAGGTATCTCCCCCCTCCTTTCGCTCCCTCCATCCATCTTTTAACGAAACATGCAGGTGCGGGCTGGGAGAAGCTTGTAGGGTGCAGTTTTAATCACGCCGCGCTTGGGGGGGGGAGCAAGCACAGCGTGGTGGCGGCAGGGGCTGGAGATCACTCAGAATTCAGTGTTATAAGGTAGTTAAATACTGCAGTGAAGTATGGGTTTCTAGCTAGTTCCATGTATGTCAGCTTCTTGAATGGAACTTTTAAAAAACATTTGATTTATTAGAATCATAACTACCTTATTTCCTCCCCAAGGTCAAATTACCCCCAGTTTAAAAAGCAGAGCCTAAACTAAATGATAGTACTAGCAGGTCTTAAGGGAGGATTTTATTAAAGAACCCTCTGTTCATATAATAGTTGCACTGGTGCAGGGATGAAACTGTCAGCACTTTTGTAATAATGCTTTGTAGATTATGTATTCATGAATGGCTTAGAAGTGCCTAAATAGAATATGGAAGGTAGTGTTTTCTATTGCCTTGTTTTACAGATTGATTTTAGACCTATTAAATTCTGTCTGATGAAATGAATGCCTTTCTCTTTCAGTGGTTCTGATTTGTTTTTAACATTATTTTGACAATATAGTGATGAGGACATTTTTAGGAGAAAAACCGAGTGTCATTTTGGCATCTCAGAGTTATCTTAGCTTGCACTTACCTTGGTTTCTTCCACATCTGCTTTTTAATATCTGAAACTTTCAGAAAGAGTCAACTATCATCTTTGGATCTAACATAGAAACACTTGCAGTTTAACCATATTGGTAATTGATTAAACACTTTTAAAACACTTCTAGAAATCCTTAAATCATATAGAGATTTTTGTAACTTTTATGCTGGCTTAAAGTTCATTGTTGTAGTTCTTTTCATGTAGGGTTGCCAGCCCCCAGGTGGGGCCTAGAGTAGGGTTGCCAAATCCAACTCAAGAAATATCTAGGAACTTTGGAGGTGGAGCCAGGATCAAAGGTGTGACAAGCATGATTGAACTCCAAAGGGAGTTCTGGCAGTCACATTTAAAGGGGCTGCACTCCTTTTAAATGCCTTCCCTCCATTTGGAAATAACGAAGAACAGGGAGCACCTTCTTTGGAGGCTCCAGAGGATTCTGAGAAAAGTGAAACTCTTCTCCTTGGAACCTATTCTTTTGTTTTGTTGTTCAGTCACACAGTCGAGTCCGACTTTTTGTGACCCCATGGACAAAGTCACTCCAGGTCCTCCTGTCTTTCACCATCCTCTGAAGTCTGCTCAAATTTATGTTAGTAACGCTGTCCAGCCATCTCATCTTTTGCCGTCCCCTTCTTCTGTTGCCTTCTGTCTTTCCCAGCATCAGGGTCTTCTCCAGTGAGTACCTATTCTTTTAAAGAACAACAAATCCTATCTGTTAAATAGTTTACAGTACTGGGACAGTGCAGCCCATCAAATTGTCCCAAATATATACTGATAGGTGATTCAGATCAATTGCTGTGTCCCTTTAAAGGATATATAAAGGCTAAAAACATTAGAAGGAATTGTTTGGATTGTTTTTTAAACCTTCCATTGCATTCAGAACAATAGAATAATAATCGATACCAACTGCTGTCATGCAGTTCACTGCACTTAAGGCTTACTCTAAAAGCATAAATCTAGACATTATGGTGTAAGCAAGAATTAAGACTTCATGTCTTTCTTACTAAAAAGTTTGTTCTCTTCACTATTTCCCAATGTATGCTTCTCTGAAGAAATGCTTGCTTCTCTGCAGGAAGTGATTATGGTAGTATACTCTTTCAATAGCACATTCTAGAAGCTAATAGGTGGGTGGGTGAGCATATCTACAATCAGACAACCTTAATATTGAAGTATTTATTGTAATGCAAAATCATTAAAAGGTCTGTGCTAATCAGTTTTGAATCTTTTCAGATTAAGTGCTCCCTGTTCCATTTTGTCATGATTTATTTGGTCAAGAATGCTAAATGCAACATAATGTTTAATGTACTCAAAAATATTCATTATTTCCCCTATCACTTTGTTTTTAGGAGAGTATATGAAATATTGCAAGAAGCATCCCACAATCTGTAAATAGAAGGTGCTGATGGTCACCTGTCTTCCCAGCTTTCTCCTTTCTGATTCCAGGAAACTTTATTCCTGACATTGCAAGACCTGTGTGGAGCAACAGGTCAGGAGGCTGCAGAGTGATAAGGGGGTACAGTTGCTCCCTTCTATGATCAGCAGAACTAAGGTCATATAAGAATCAGCAGGGTGTGATTTTGTCTCCTGAATCCTTTAAATTGCAGCCTGCCTACTCTTGTGGCTGTTCCTCTATGCAGCTTTTATGACCCTGGGCATAAGCTAGGAAAATTAGTGACCATACTGTGGCCTTCATAGGGTCTTTATGCTGGATCAGATTCATAAAACTAGTCTCCAGCTATGTTCTAATCAGCAGAACAAAGCTGAATGTCACCTATTATCCTCTGCTACTGTAGATCCCTCCTCTGCTCTGCTTGGGTATCCTCTAGCCCATGTAGGAAGGAAAAGAAAAAGTTCACTTCAGCAAGTGGCTTAATTCATGTTAAATAGGGTCCAGACAATTTTTTAAATTTTATTTAATGGCCACTAAGGCAGCAAACAACTAAAAACACATACAATCTAGAGTTGTCAGCTCTGGGTTGGGAAATACCTAAATATTTTTGGGGTGGAGCTTGAGGAGGGAGGGGTTTGGGGAGGGGAGGCAGTTCAATGGGGTATGATACCATAGAGCAGGGGTGGCTAAACTTATATAATGTAAGAGCCACATAGAATAAATGCCAGATGTTTGAGAGCCACAAGTCAGGAAAGAAGGAAGGAAGGAAGGAAGGAAGGAAGGAAGGAAGGAAGGAAGGAAGGAAGGAAGGAAGGAAGGAAGGAAGGAAGGAAGGAAGGAAGACAGGCAGCAGACAGGCAAGCAGGCAAATAGATGGGGAAAGAGAAGTGGAAAGAAAGCAACTTTAACTTTAAATACAGCTAAGAAGAGTCTATTGTCTTCACTCCCTAAGTTAATTGATTTCAGTGAGCATAGACTGGAGTAGCTGTGCACTGAATCCACTGTTAAAATACTTTGTCCTAAACTAGATGAGTTAATATTGTAAATCCACAGATGGCATAGATTATATATATATATATATATATATATATATATATATATATATATATATATATATATATATATATATATATATATATATACAGCCAATTATCAATGAAGAATTTTCTGTGTTAACTGTGCTGTGTAGCAGCTGGTAACTGAATCTCCCCATAGAATTTTGAAATTTACTTCAAAAAATTGATCTGTAACTTAATTTTTTTTTAAAAAAAAATTGGAATAGAAGTCATTATTTTTCTACCTACAATGCTGTGCAAAAACATATTAGTCTTATTCATTTATTTCTTTCCACTGAAAGTGGTCCTTAATAATACAATCCTAAACAAAGTTACATCCTTTGTTTATTGAGGTGAATGGGTTTAGAAAGATATAACTCTTCTTAGGATTGCACTGGAAGGTGTCAAACAGCAAATAATACACTACAATACATATAGCAAGTCAAGTAAAATCCTCTACAGCCAACCAAGATAAAACAATAATACAGCAGTACTTTAGTTCACTGGTTGTCAGAATTTTTGTCTAGTATATTTTTCCGCTTGCACTTCCCCATAGGAGGCCAGGGTAATATGCAGAGTTCTCTATTATCTTCAATGTAATATTCACATCAACAATCCTATGAGGTAGGTTAGGCTAAGAGTGAGTGACTGATTCAAGGCATCCAGTGAACTTCCATGGCAGAGTGGGAATTTGAACTCTGAGCTTCAGATCTTACACTAACACAGGAACCACTAAGCCACCTGTATCACTTTTTAAAGGTGGGAATGCCATAGTCTAAAAGTAGCAGCCAGAAAACACCTGATCAGTCCCAACCATTCTCACCTTGACTAAGGATAGTTCCTATTCAGGAATGCATCATGTGTAGATCTTAAGGCCCAGAGAGGTTGATATTGCTACCAAGTAGAAAGTCAGAAGTTTTATTCACTATCAGAATGTTTATTCACTGTGGCGTTGAGATTTCTCTGCATTCGTGAGATGTAATTACTTTATGTCCTCTAAGAGCCAAACTAGACGTGATGACAGTCATAGGGTGAACGCATGGCCAACACCACCATTTTAGAGGAGAATTTAGCCATTTTAAAATTGCTGTGAGGGGTGCAGTGGGAACAGGTGATCTTGTTTTCCCTCAACATATTTAAAAATGCCAAAACAGGCACTTCGCTAGTATCATGTCTAGCCCTAAGCAGCTAGTTCGAGCACATGGTGAAGCTCATGGAATTAAATTGCTGAATGTATCATAAGGAGGTAACATTTGTGTGAATCAGTACTTCCATGTAAGTAGTCAAGGGTTTCCATCAAAGGAGTGAAGGTAGTGCCATAGAGCCATTGCATGCATGTTCCTCAGAGATTCAAATATGCTAGTAAAATACACACATCCCTCAGTGTATCTGACAAATGCATACCCTTAAAGTTACTGCCTAATCCTTTTGGGCTGCCACTGCCAAATCTTTTAAAGTTATACATAATGAATTTTGCCTGCATTGTTTACACGTGACATGAGATGCATCTGTTTTGCATTCCATACTTAAATATAAAATGGTATAGTGTGCATAATTTATCAGTGAAGTATTTTATATACTAACTTCAGCCTAGATATAAGATTTGCCTCCCCCCAACCCCAGTACATTAGTACTAATAAGCTTAGATAGCTGTGAATATCTACAACTGATAGAAAGGATAGCAAACTGGGATAGAGTAGTGTTATTAGTTGGTCGCCTGATGCTGACATGAGAGGTAAATCCTAGACAGCCAAGAACTAATACTATTTTTTTTTTAAAAAAAAAAATGGTTTCATGTTAATCTTACATAGATTTTCATAGAGCCACACAGAAGGTGATTTTCGCTAAGTGGTCTAATGATTAAATGAAAATACAGTTTTCAGTCTACACAGAAACACAGTTTTAAAGGATTAAATATTATGATAAAATCTTAACACCTTAGTTAAATCTTGTACAATATAATCACACAATTTTCTAATATGTTTAAAGTTACAGATGTGGGCCAGGATTCAAAGAACTATGCAACTTGCTCTGCATGACCATTGGGTGTGTCTTAAATAGAACATGGATTCAGCCTAACGTTAAGTGGTATACAAATTATTTATTTTTAGTTAATTAGTTTACTTTTATGAGTCAAGGGTGCATGGTCTTTGCCACCCTCATCCCCCAGGCTTTAAACATCTGCAACAGTAGAGAAACATTCAACCTTAATGTTTCAGGCTGGCAGCAATCTTTCCTTAATTTTCACTTGAGCTGCAGGAGTTGGGGAGCTTCCCAGAGTATGCCACTCAAGAGTTAATAGCGGTAGACATGTGTCCAAGAGAATACCCAGGAGATGTTCCTTCATGGGGAATGTAACTTTATCCAGAACAGGTGAGACCTTGAATACTGGGTCACACTTTCTGCCTATCAGAAGCACGTCTGTTTTGTCAGGATTAAGTTTCAGTTTATTAGCCCACATCCACTCCAAAACTGCCTCCAGACACTAGTTGATCAGGGTTTCAACAACCTTCCTGGGATCAGCTGGAAATGCTGAAGATGGAGCTGAGTGTCATCCACAAATTGGTGACAACTCAGCTGGAATATCTGGATAACCTCTCCCATTGGTTTAATGTAGATGTTAAAGAGCATAGGGGACAAGATGGAATCTTGTGGGTCCTCATAGGGCAAAGACAGAGAGGCCTACAGCCAAGGCCGGCCCATCATTAGACAGCTCTAGGCAGCTGCCTAGGGCATGGCCTGGGGGCATTGCTCAGCCTCTCAGTTCTGTGCTTCCAGAAGGGCAGCCCTGGGAGGCTGAGCGACAGCAACCAGGCGGCACGTGCATTCTGAGGCACAGAAGCTGCACCGCACCACTGTGCTGGTGCTCGCCCTTGCCGGGGGGAGGGGGGAAGTGTGCAGGCGGTAGGACAGAGGGGAAGAGCTTCACCCCAAGCACCAAATGCCCTGAAGCCGGCACTTTCTTTTGGAAAAGATAGGCCAATACCTTGGCATGATTTCAGAGGCATGTGTCAAAGGTGTTGGAGGGTGAAGAGCTCAGATTGTCTAATCAACTGATTAACATAACCATGCACTCAGCTGCTCACCTATATCTCTAGCCTCTGCTGTGAGTTTCAGCAGACATGCCTGGTTAAAGTCCACAGTTCTCATAATTGTTCTATGGTGGAAGACTTTCCTTTTGCAGGGGTAGGTGGTCCTTCACATATGGTGGTCCCAAACCACAGAGCTCAACACCAGGACCTTGAATTGTGCCCAGAAAAAGGACCAAGTCTGGAGTAATATAGTCCCTATGACCTACTCTAGTCAATTTCCTGGATTCATTATTCTATTGAAGTTGCTGAACACTTCAAGGGCACTCTCATATAAAGTGCATTGCAGTAATCTAATCTAGATATAACCAGGGCATGCTGTACAGATATAATGGCAATATGGAGTCTAATCGCTTTACAAATGTAATATTATGAAAACATATTGATCAATTATTCCATTTTCTTGTAATCTGTGCAGTTTTTCTTCTACTTTTTCTGTTGTATATGCTCATTTTCCCTTTCACTGAATGAAAGTTATGAAGAAATGAAGACTTTCTGAAGTTTAAATACACAAATTATCATAGTCTTTCTTCGTCTAGAAAAAGAAAGTTAAAAAGGTGATTTTACTCTTTTTGAATTAATCATCCTGTTTTTCATTTTAAATGTATATGCATTTGTATTGTACATCTTTGTAATTTTCACAGTTTTTAGACACATTTTGTGATATTTGAAGTTTATGGACTCTTTTTTCATTTCCTTGCCCTTTCTTTGTTCTGTATCGTTGTTGGCAACATTGGCAGAACATTATAAAACTTCACAATTCTCATTCTCTTCTAGTTGAGGTGTGGAAGTTCTTATTTTCATACCTCTACCTCTTCCTCTTCATTTTAACCTACTATCATATAGATTGTTGTGGCATTGCTTGAAGAGCGTATCCCTACAGTGGTAGCATACAGATAAGATTAATGCATTGCATTGTATGTGAAGCTACCTTTGAAGACTTTTTGAAAGCTTCATTTGATTCAGAATTTGGCAATCCTCCGCCCACACCAGGGGTTGGTGAACTGAACATGTTGCACCAGTACTGAAAGACTTTTGCAGGCTTTATGTCTGTTAACATTATAGAACTAACTGCTCCTATCTAGGCCTCCCTGCATTTTGAGAGTAACTTTTGCAGCTAGGGTTTCCAATTTCTGGAGACCTGGGGGCAAAGGAACTTGTCTGTATAGTCTGGAGATCAGTTGTAGCTCTGGGACAAATCCAGGCACCACCTTGAGGTTTGCAGTCCTATTTAGGTTACATTCTGGTTTCTGACTTTAGGAAGAAGATAAGCAGGAACAAGGACTTTTTTTATGGTGATAACTTCCAAACTGAAGAATGTCCCAGCCAGGCATCACCTTTGTCTTGCAAAGGCACCCACATTAAGGCCTTTTTACTTCTTTGAGGTCTTTAGATGATGACTGCTGCTCAGTGCTGCTGCTTCTCATTTTTTTAAAAAACATGCTGCTCTACATTTATTTCTAATATAGGTAGTGCCCCCAGTAGTAGACTCCAGTTAGCTACAAATCCAGGCTCTTGTGTTTGGGTAGCTTAATAAAAGGGGGACAGAATGGGGTTGCCAGGTCTGTGTTGGAAAATACCTGGAGACTTTGGGGGTGGAACTGGGAGAAGGGTTTGAGGAGGGGAGGGTACAATGCCAGAGTCCACCCTTCAAAGTCGCCATTTTTTTCAGGGAAGCTGATCTCTGCCAGCTGGAGATCCATTGTAAAAACAAGATCTCCAGGCCTCACCTGGAGGCTGGCAACCCTAGGACAGAAACTGTAAGACAATTGCAGGTTTTTTAAGATAATAATTTATTCCCATTTTGTTTTATTTGGCCATATTGTTTTATTTGCATCTGTTATTAACAACTCAGACCTACAAGCAAGCTGTCTTGGTTCAAGTGCTCCACATTTTATCGATTAAGTATTGCTTATGTGTGTGGCTTAAGAACATGATGTTAATTATTTAAATCAAGGTTCATTCATTCATTCTCTGTCGGGTGGCCCCTGTTAGTTTTGGCTAATCATAAAGGGAATTTGTAACACTCAGATGCTGGAGTTTTCATCAAAGAGTCCTAAAATTAAATAAAGTCTACATGTTTGAAATACAGTTTTCTGATGTTAATGATGTATTCATTGTTTCTGTAGTACTCTAATAAATATTGCTTCATATTGCATTCCTTTGAGCGGGTTTATTTAGCATAGATTTACAGTCTCCTTATGCTAAATGACAAATAACTAAGCAACATTAGCATTAATCTTTTCTATTCCTGAACTTACTTCCAAGCATTTTTTTTCCTGGACAAGTGACTTTTGCAGTTAAGCAAGCAGCCTTTATGAATTTCTGTTTGTTTAAGCCATTTTTGATTTGCTCTGCTCATGAAGTGTGAATTTTGTGAAGTATTTTTGAGCTATTTATGGAACTGTATTTCTAAAAACATTCAGGAATGAAGCAGACACTGAAGTTGCAGCTGCTTTTAAAAACATAAAATCAGCGAGTCAAGGGCATATCAAAGTTAAGGGAATAATGCATTATTTTACTCCTTTACTTAGGAACATAAGAGAAACCATGTTGGATCAGGCCAATGGCCCATCCAGTCCAACACTTCGTGTCACACAGTGGCCAAAAAATTATTTATTTATACACACACACACACACTGTGGCTAATAGCCACTGATGGACCTCTGCTCCATATTTTTATCTAACCTCCTCTTGAAGCTGGCTATGCTTGTAGCCGCCACCACCTCCTGTGGCAGTGAATTCCACATGTTAATCACCCTTTGGGTGAAGAAGTACTTCCTTTTATCCGTTCTAACCTGACTGCTCAGCAATTTCATTGAATACCCACGAGTTCTTGTATTGTGAGAAAGGGAGAAAAGTACTTCTTTCTCTACCTTCTCCATCTCATGCATAATCTTGTAAACCTCTATCATGTCACCCCGCAGTTGACGTTTCTCCAAGCTAAAGAGCCCCAAGCATTTTAACCTTTCTTCATAAGGAAAGTGTCCCAAACCTTTAAGCATTCTAGTTGCCCTTTTCTGCCCTTTTTCCAATTCTATAATATCCTTTTTGAGGTGCGGTGACCAGAATTGCACACAGTATTCCAAATGAAACTGAACCATCTATTTATACAGGGGCATTATGATACTGGCTGATTTTTTTTTCAATTCCCTTCCTAATAATTCCCAGCATGGCGTTGGTCTTTTTTATTGCAATCACACTGTCTTGACATTTTCAGTGAGTTATCTACCATGACCCTAAGATCTCTCTCTTGGTCAGTCTCTGCCAGTTCACACCCCATCAACTTGTATTTGTAGCTGGGATTCTTGGTCCCAATGTGCATTACTTTGCACTTGGCCACATTGAACCTCATCTGCCATGTTGACGCTCACTCACCCAGCCTCAACAGATCCCTTTGGAGTTCCTCACAATCCTCTCTGTTCTCACCACCCTGAACAATTTAGTATCATCTGCAAACTTGGCCACTTCACTGCTTACTCTCAACTCCAAATCATTTATGAACAAGTTAAAGAGCATGGGACCCAGTACTGAGCCCTGCGGCACTCCACTGCTTACCGTCCTCCAATGCAAAGACTTCCTTGAGAATTTTCCAGCAACCTGGAAAGGTACCACTAAGGCTTCTAGGTGAGTGCTCCTGCCTGTTGCCAGTCTCCAGGTGAGGCCTGGAGATCTCTTAGAATTACAACTGCTATCCAAAGAGATGGCACAGATCAGTTCCCCTTGAGGTTGGGTGGGGAACATATAAGTTAGGGCTTCAGAGTGAGATCTGCCAGACCCAGGTTCTTACTCCTAGTATAGATAATAAAACAGACAGTCAATAAATGTGAGAACTGAGTTGGAGCCCAGTAGCACCTTTTACACCAACAAAGTGGTGTATATAGCCCCTTCAGGAGGGAGGTGTTTGTGAGTTTCCTGCATTGTGCAGGGGGTTGGACTAGATGACCCTAGAGGTCCCTTCCAACTCTATGATTCTATGATTCACAGTGCCTTCTTACCTTTTGATATTGTTTCAGACACTAGAGTTTCTGGGGTTACACACAGACACAAATATTTCTCTGACATGAGGCATGGATTTTTTTTTTTGCTAGGGTGTTGGATGGGGTATAAATTCATACTTTCATACTGCCATACTTTCTTTGCCAACAGACACCAAACATATTTAAGTATTGATGTGTTCTGCATATCAAAACCTTAGTAATTAATTTAGCAAGTCCAAAGATACAGCAAAATTTTTTGCAGAAAACTTACCTTCGCAATGTCAATTGTCCTCCTTCAGACCTCTAGACAGGCAAGTTGAAAGAATTAAAAAAGCACTTTTTCTTCATAGATCTGTCCCTACTGATAAGTGGACTCCACCCCTGTTGCCTTATCAAAGTTCTCTTTCCCCACCCACTTGACTGCTCAGGTCAAAACAGCTTTTCCCACAGACAAAGATTCACACATATGTGTTTCCTGGGGAGATGTTTACTGTAGCTCAGTTAGCATTTGTGAGGAAGGTGCGAAAGAGTCTCTGAGGACTGACTTCCTTCTTGGCAGCCAGAGTTAAAAAACACAGAGGGAATAGCTGCCTTACCACTTCACATGCCTTCGAAGGAGATAATTTCAAAGGAGTATTCCCAGCGGGGGCTTAACCCCCAGGGAAAAAATTTGGGGGTGGCAGCAGCCCCGGAGTCCCTGCATACTTTACGCCTATGTCTTCTTATACTGGAAATTGCATCATAATTTTGTATGGCCCATTGAATCACATAAGACAGAAGGACATGTGTGTGTGTGTGTGTTTAGAGTTTGCACTTTACTCCATGACTAACCTCTGAGGAGGAGAAAGCTAGACTCAAACTTGCACAGAGTATGGAAAACATTTGCAGGTTCAATAATCATTCAGTATTCACACATGCTGCTGTGAGGAACTCTAGCAATAAATATTACAAGGTTCATGTTAGAGATTTTGCTGCGCCATTATCCTATATTTAATTCATAACAAGCATTGCAATACCTAAAATAGCTGAATGACACCCAGCATAGATGACAATGAATGCAGCTGATTGCAGCATGCATGAAAGGAGAACATACCAAGGACAAAGGGATATTCAGTAATATTCTAACAGTGCAGAGTAATGTCTATTCCCCATCCCTGTGGAACATGGTGTTTCTTCTATCTACCTTCCATCACTTTTTCAATCATCCTTTTCACCAATTTAGGACAATTTAGTTTAAAAAGATTATTACATCTTTACTTTTGGTAGTTTTGTTTAATTGCCAACAAGTTAATATGCTGTTATCTTCAAAACTCTGTTTCTGTTAATGTTCTGTGTTTCAGTCATCAAATTGTTCATTATACAATACAGAGTTGTGAGCTGTTTTATCCTTAAAACAAACATAGTGGTCTGTGATGCAAAATGAAAACTTATTTCTTTCCTAACTCCTCCATTCTGTGTTTGTGTTAAACCAACAAACAATGCAATACAATACAATACATAGTAGGCTACCAGCGACCCTTGTGGACATTGTATGTTCTTGAAATGATTTATTAAAACTGTTTGCTGCTATGCGTTCCTTTATAGCTGGGCTCAACAGACACTGAGTTATATATTTTGTTTTAAATAAGAGAAGTAAGAGGGCACATTAAAACACTATCTAATTCCGCACTGGACCTTTAATCCTGGCTCAGCCCTGTCCCCAATATGATTTTCTGTACTAGAATCATAGAATCATGAACTCATAGAGCTGGTTTCTGTGATTCCATGATTCAAGTGTAGAATGTCAGTTCAGGGACAGGACTGAACCAGGATTAAAGGTCTAGTGCAGAATTAGATAGTGTTTTAATGTGCTCTTACTTCTAATACTCTAAACAAAATATATAACTCAGTATCTTCTGTTGAGGCCTGCTATAAAGGAATGCATAATTGTTTCCTTTTAGTATTCAGATGCTATCAGTTATTTAAGAACAAATATCCTTTGTTAGACAAAGAGAGCTGACAACCCAATTTACCTGACTTGCCTTCCAAATGCCATTTCTGATGCTATTCAGTGTTCAGTACCTATGATGGGAAGGTGCTGAGGGGTGGGAAGCAGGTGGGAAGCAGCTGAGGGATGTGTTCTAAAAAAAAGACAGGAGTGGAACAGACCCTTCTAGATTCACAACCCTTCCCTAGTATTGCTGATATGTGGCAAACTAGACAGGCTTCAAGACAAGGAGGGGGAAATGCTAAACGAGGGTTCCTGCGAAAATAGCAAACAGTGTTAATAAACCATTTCAAGAACACACAATGTCCACAATGTATTCAGCAGGGTGGGGGAGTAAAGTAAAATTGCATAGAACATAAGTTCTTGGCTATGGCAAGATTATTATTAAAGATTATTTAAACAAATGTTGTACCAGCCAGTATTAATCGGCCATTAAAATGAAACATTAGATTGCTTCCCTGTCCCTAGCTTATTAAAAGTAGTGCTTCAAATTATGTTATATTTAATAAATTAGAGTGCGGCTGTAATTGGGTTGGCTATAACTGAGTCCCAAATCGTCTGCTACACATTCAGAAGGTCTCAGTGAACAGGATTTCAAGTGGTAGACACTGGAAATGTCTACTTAATGCTTTGGAAAGCAAGTGGTTCTAAATAGTCTAGGGTTGCCAGGTCTGGGTTGGAAAATACCTGAAGACATTGAGGGTGGATCTGGGAGACAGCTGGGTTTGGGGAGGGGAGGGGTGTCACATGGTACAATGCCACAGAGTCATCCTTCAAAGCAGTCATTTTCTCCAGGGGAGCTGACCGCTATCAGCTGGAGATCAATCATAAAAGCAGGAGATCTCCAGGCTCCACCTGAAGGCTGGCCACTCTAAAATAGTTTATAGTGTTCTACACTCCAGAAGGACCTTTTATTTGACTTGATATAAGGCTATTTGATAAGGTTGACTCAGTCTTCCATCCTTCCGAGGTTGGTAAAATGAGTGTCCAGCTTGCTGGGGGGAAAGCTGGGGGGAAACTGGGGAAGGCAAAGGCAAACCACCCCGTAAAAAGTCTGCCATGAAAACGTGAAAGCAATGTCACCCCAGAGTCGGAAACGACTAGTGTTTGCACAGGGGACTACCTTTACCTTTTTTAATATTTAGAAGAAGAAAAAGATTGCAGATTTATACCCTGCCCTTCTCTCTGAATTAGAGACCATCTCCTCTTCTCCCCCCCAACAGACACCCTGTGAGGTGAGTGGGGCTGAGAGGGCTCTCACAGCAGCTGCCCTTTCAAGGTTATGGCTAACCCAAGGCCATTCCAGCAGCTGTAAGTGGAGGAGTGGGTTCTCCCAGATAAGAGTCCACACACTTAACCACTACACCAGACTGGCTGTAAATGAATGTAAAATTGAGTTTTCAAAAATATTCATCAACTTTGATCAGTTTTACAGGGCACAGTTACATATTAGGGAAGAATCTATTTTTATTTCTGGCCAAGTGTGCCCATTTTTAATTGACAGATTTAGAACAGGTGTGCCTATTTTTTATTGACAGATTTGTAACAGTTCAAGAATGGCCTTTAGTAGGTTGAACTAAGCATTTCAAATTATATATTCTAGGGTCAAATAAAAAATTTAAAAACATACAGGTTCTTCTTTACATATGAGTGAGCTGAAAAAATAAGTGCCCACAAGTTGCAATTCACAATTAACTTATTTACCAAGCTGTGCCACAGCCATTAACCTGTACCGCAAGCAGGCACTATGCCTATATAAAACTGCTTAGCAGAGCATTTGAGCTGAACTTTGAAACATAACATTGAGGAAATATAGCAACAGGGCTCGACTCACATGTAAACAAGGAGTTCAGTCATGGTAAGTTCAACTGGTATGCACATTGGTGATGTTCTCCATATCCCCAAGGATAAGATAATTGTTTTCATCAAGTTTGTTTCCTGCAGAAACTAAGACGGTATTTGAACTTAAATTATGTAAAGATTAGTATCATGTTATTGCTAAAATGTATAAACTCCTTTTGAAATATGAAAGAGAAGAAGAACAGGTGAAAGATTGTATAATAAAATGGGCTACCAATTTTGGATGTGATATTCAGTTGGAACAATGGGAAAGGACGTGGTTGAAGGGCTTGCAATTTAAGTTTCAGTTTCAAAGAAATTTTTTATAAAATGATGTTTTGTTGATACATGTCACCAGATAAACTGGCTAAAATCTATAAAGAAATACTTAAGTGTTGGCAATGCGAGCAGCATGAAGGAACATTTTACGTTATGTGGTGGACTTGCAGTAAATCCAAGACATTTTTGATACAACTTCATTTATTAATACAGAAGATTTTAAATATTAACATATGAATGAAACCAGAAGCCTTTCTTCTGGAATTGATGGCTAAACAGTTTGAAAATAATTATGGAACTTTGTTTTTATATATGATTACCATAGCAAGAACTGGAAATCTACAAAAATACAGCAAAATAATAATTGTTAAAGATGCTGGAATTTGCAGATATGGCTAAACTTACTTCACTGATTAGAGAAAAGACATGATCAGCATTTTTAACTGATTGGAACCCCCTTATGGACTTTTTGTATGTAAAGGAAATAAACGGTTTGATTATTTGTATATTTGAGGATTAAGGAGAAGTTTAAATAATAGGTAAGAAAGGAGATTTGTTGATGTATTTGCTTTGATTTTAGAGTAACTGAGCATGTTATAATTCTAGAGTTAACAATAAGTAATGATATTTTTCTTTGTTGTGGAGAAAAAATGAATGTCTTAGTGATGTTTCTTCTATGATGATGATGGTTATTTCCTTCTGACTGCACTTGATTATATTAACAGCAGAATTTTTGTTGCCCAGAATTTGTTGATGTCATCTTGATGGCAGTGGCAACCTTTGTGAGAGTCAGATGGAGTAAGCCCATCCTTCTGTTCTCTGACAGTTGTTAGCCCATTAAAGATCTTCTTATAATGTTTTATTTATTTATTTATTTATAATGTATTATACATTTCTGTATATGCTAAAGAGTTGGCTCTGTGATTAGAGAAATTTCCAAATAGTCAACTCAAGGGATGGGCACAAACCAGGATGACTGAAGGTTATCCTGGTTCATGGTTTATGAGGTCCCACAAACTGGAATGAGCCTTCCTAGCTTTGCGAACTGGTTGAGGTTTGTGGATCTTCCTTTCCGCCTTTCTGCTGGGGGAGGCAGCTCCCTGAGGCCAGCAGAATAGAAGTGGAGGGTGGGAGATCTTCCAAAAATCAATTTAAAGAGAACATTCCCTTTAAATGGCTTTTACAAGCCATTTCAGCTACCTCTTTTGCTCCCCCTGCCACACTTGGAAGCAGGGGGAGCAAAAGCATCACTGAAATGGCCTGAAAATGCCTTCTTGCACCAATAGTTTGGAGTCTGGATGTGACCCTGGATGCCTCACTTGCTATGGAGGCTCAGGTCTCAGCTGTTGCATTTTTCCATCTTTAACAGGCCTTGTAACTAGTTCCCTTCCTTTCTCCTGCAACCCAGCTATAGCGATCCATGCTGGATCAATGTAACACACTATTCAGGGCTAATGTTGAGAGTGATCTGGAAACTTCAGCTGGTACAGAATTGGAGGCACATGTCCTTATAGGGACTTCATCAAGAGCACACATTCAACCTTTGCATGCCAGTTGCAGTGGCTTCTATTTGAATACTCGATCAAGTTCAAACTCCTGGCTTTGATCTTTAAAGCCCTATGCAGACTGGGACCAACATAACTGTAGGGCTCTCTCTCCCAATATGTCCCTTGACGGACCTTACAATCTTCAGATCAACATCTGCTGTTTATCTGTAGCCCAAACGAAGTCCACCTGGCTTCAACCAGAGCCAGAGCTTTCTCAGCTCTGGTGCTGGCCTGGATCTATTGCAGCCTAACATCTATTTGAGAGCCAGTTTGCTGTAGCGTTTAAGTGTGTGGACTCTTATCTGGGAGAACTGGGTTTGATTTCCCAGTCCTCCACATTTACCTGCTGATGTGACAAGTTCTCTCAAGGCTGTTCTGCTCAAGAGCAGTTCTGAGAGAGGTCTCTCAGCCACATCTACCTCACATGTTGTCTGTTGTGAGGAGGGGAAGGGAAAAGAGATTTGTAATCTGCTCTGAGACTCCTTTGGCTAGCAAAGGGTAGGGTATAAAGTCAATCTCTCCCCCCCCCTTCCTGCTCTTCTTCTTCAACCTAATTTATTCTCTGTTCACTTTGAGTTGCACTGCAGTGGTGGTGTGGGCTACTTAAATGCCTTCTCCAAACTTCACCACTGGCATCAGCATGTCTACTAACATGAACCATACAAACCCACTTGGGAGGTTTGTAGGGTTTCTGAGGGCGGGATGGTATGAATTGAGGTTCGTGAACTATGAACTGTGCCTAGTTCTTGATTAATTTTAGTTTGTAATTCAATTCAAGCCCATCCCTAGTCAGCTCCTTGCTTGTCATCCAGCTTGTCTATTTGTCTATCATAATTATATTACATTTTTAGGCTGTTATATACCCAAATTTATCCACTCTATACAGAGGAAGAAACAGTCATACTTTTTTCTAATCTCTAGCTTGTGTAGTCCATCTCAAGTTGGTCCAAAATTCTAAATACAGTATGTCACAGGAGTACACCTCCTCACATTTTGTAAATATTTAAGTACATCTTTTCATGTGACAACACTGAAAAAATGACACTAGGCTACAATGTAAAGTAGTGAGTCTACAGATTGTATAACAGTGTAAATGTGCTGTCCTCTCAAAATTACACAACACATAGCCATTAATGTCTGAACTGCTGGCAACAAAAGTGAGTACACCCCTAAGTGATAATGTCCAAATGGGGCCCAAAGTGTCAATAAGTTGTGTGGCCACCATTATTTTCCAGCACTGCCAACCCTCTTGGGCATAGAGTTCACCAGAGCTTCACAGGTTGCCACTGGAATCCTCTTCCTCTCCTCCGTGATGACGTAATGTAGCTGGTGGATATTAGAGACCTTGCGCACCTCCACCTTACGTTTCACGATGCCTCACAGATGCTCAGTAGGGTTTAGGTCTGGAGACATTCTTGGCCAGTCCATCACCTTTATCCTCAGCTTCTTTAGCAAGGCAGTGGGCATTTTGGAGGTGTGTTTGGGGTCGTTATCATGTTGGAATACTACCCTGTGGTCTAGTCTCCGAAGGGAGGGGATCATGCTCTGCTTTGGTATATCACAGTACATGTTGGCATTCATGGTTCTCTCAATGAACTGTAGCTCCCCAGTGCCGGCATCACTCATGCAGCCCCAGACCATGACATTCCCACCACCATGATTGACTATCATGGTGTCTTTGTACTTTGTCTTTGTACTCTTCACCTGGTTGCCGCCACACACGCTTGACACCATCTGAACCAAATAAGTTTATCTTGGTCTCATCGGACCACAGCACATGGTTCCAGAAATCCATGTCCTTAGTCTGCTTGTTTGCGGGCTTTCTTGTGTATCATCTTTAGAAGAGGCTTCCTTCTGGGACAGCAGCCCTGAAGACCAATTTGATGCAGCGTGCAGCATATGGTTTGAGCACTGACGGGCTGATCCCCCACCCCTTCAACCTCTGTAGCAATGCTGGCAGCATGCATATGTCTATTTCCCAAAGCCAGCCTCTGGATATGACGCTGAGCACAGGCACTTAACTTCTTTGGTCAAGCATGGTGAGGCCTGTTCTGAGTGGAACCTGTCCTGTTAAACCGCTGTATGGTCTTGGCCATCGTGCTGCAGCTCAGTTTCAGGGTCTTGGCAATCTTCTTATAGCCTAGGTCATCTTTATGTAGAGCAACAATTCATTTTTTCAGATCCTCAGAGAGTTCATTGCCATGAGGTGCCATGTGGAACTTCCAGTGACCAGTATGAGGGAGTGAGAATGACAACCTGCTCCCCCTTCACATCTGATACCTTGTACCACTAACGAGTCACATGACATCAGGGAGGGAAAACAGCTACTTGGGCCCCATTTGGACATTATTACTTAGGGGTGTACTCACTTTTGTTGCCAGCAGTTTAGACATAAATGGATGTGTGTTGCATAATTCTGAAGGGACAACACATTTACACCGGGCGTTTTCGCACAGGGCTTACACCGGAGCGACGTCCCTCTTCACCGCACAGCGTCTGCGTGGATTTCGCACCAACTGCTCCTCAGAACCCGGAAGAGCCGCAAAGTGCTGCGGCTTTTGCATCGCAAATGTAAACTGCCAAAAACCAGATTACATTTGCGACACAAAAGCCGCGGCTCTTCATGGCTCTGCGGAGCAGTTGGTGCGAAATCCGCGCAGACGCTGCGCGGTGAAGAGGGACGTCGCTCTGGGGTAAGCCCTGTGCAAAAACGCCCACCGTTATGCAAGCTGTAGACTCACTACTTTACATTGTAGCCAAGTGTCATTTCTTCAGTGTTGTCACATGAAAAGATATACTTAAATATTCACAAAATGTGAGGGGGTGTACTCACTTCTGTGACATACTGTATATAACAAGCCCCCTTTCTCCTCCTATTCATCTCCTTAAAAAAATGGTTTGTGATAATTTATACAAATTATGAAGTCACAGTTTAAGTAAAGCAAGTTAATAAATAAGGGCCACAAGGGAGTACGTAGTTATATACACTTAAATCATTCTTCAATAGGTAGTGCTGTAGTATATGTAAAAGTTCATTTGTTTGCATTCTGAGATAAATACCTTTGATATTTGAATTCTTAAAATCTTGAATTTAAAAACTTGAATTTAAAAACTGTTCTTTGCAGGTATCTGCAATGCTCAATCCTTTGGGGGGATTACTGTCCAATTGAGATTAATTTTTTATGCTTTAATTGTGCCTTTGGTGACAGATGATGAAAAGTCAATTACATAAACTACTTGAATGTCATGCAGTTCAATTATGAAGTTCACAGTCTTATACTATTATTTTCGGTGCTCATTTAGAAAAACAGCAAAGTCAAGTCAGAATATCTACTAGTAACTTAATAAGGAAAAGGTTGCCCCAGAGGTTTCCTAAGTGTTGAATTAACTAGCTGCGTGAAATTGTTTTGATTTTTTAATAAAAAATTGGAAGATAAAGCACTAACACTTTTGTTTCTTTTGAAACTTTCTTTTTTTAAAAAAATGCAGCTCAGCCTAGAAATGTAAGTTTGAATTTCTACATGTACTACTTCAAAAACAAACACCCCCCCCCCCACACAACTTAACCCTGTGCCTTTTGGCTAGACTGAGCGTTGCTGTATTTACACAGGAGAGTGACAGGGTAATTTTGCCTGATTTTCTGTGTTCATTTCATCCCCTAATTCCACATTCTGAACTTCATGGGAAAAGGGCTGCTGGGGAAATTAGAAAGTAGGAAAGAGCCAGTTGTCTGATCTCCTTCAGTTTGCATCACGGAAGGATGCAACAGCTTATCTTAAAAAAAAAAAAACCCACCAAGTTCCTTATCCTCTTGATATTAGAGCAAAATTTAAACATTTGCAGGATATTTTTCTAAAGGATGAGAAAGTATAAGACTCAAGTTGTACTTTGTTACTTATTACTGCTACTAGTTCTGTTCTGGCATAATGATATGAACATGAGAGTGTAATGTAAAACATAAAAGGTTAACAAATATAAATTAGATTGTTACAATTGTTGGTTGGCATTATCTGTGAAACTTATCAGCTACTGAAGGTTTGGTTCGTGGGTTACTTCATCAAAGTACTGAAGGTGGAATGCTGTGGGCAATCTGATGGGGATTTGTAGTAGATGTCATAAGGGATTCTTCCAAGCATTTCTGAAGAGCGGAAAGTTTACTTTCAAGATGTGTGCCTAATAAGAGATACAGAACTAAAGGATTCTCTGTTGTGTCTTCTTTCCAAGTACATAATGTAATCATATAGGTAAAGATAGTCCCTTTGCAAGCCCCAGTTGTTTCTGACTCTGGGGTGACGTTGCTTTCACAACATTTTCATGGCAGACTTTTTACTGGGTGGTTTGCCATTGCCTTCCCCAGTCATCTACACTTTCCTCCCAGCAAGCTGGGAACTCATTTTACTGACCTCGGAAGGATGGAAGGCTGAGTCGACCTGGAGCCGGCTACCTGAACCCAGCTTCCGCTGGGATCGAACTCAGGTCGTGAGCAGAGCTTAGGACTGCATTACTGCAGCTTTACCACTCTGCGCCACGGGGCTCTTAATGTAATTATAAACACCTCTTAATATGTTATATTTTAAAAAATCTTTTAGTCCACTAGGTAGCACATCTTTCTAAATAAACCACACCAAATAATATTACTTGGTTCTTATAAGAATATATCAGGATGTAAACCTAAAAAGTATGAATACATCTGAAATATATGTAAAATGGAGATTGCCTAACTCAGGACCAAAATACTTGTGAAAGGTGTGGAGTCATAGCTGGGAAAGGGGGATTTGTGGGTAGTTTAATTTGTGTTTAATTTTAAACAAACTTTATTTAATGCTTACAATCACCTTTTTGCCTTGTGCTTCTTTGTTGTTTGTTTCTTACTTTAATGCTCACAATGACAAGTGGAAATGTTGAGTCAGAACTGGAATGAAATTTTTACTCTTTTGGGGTTGCCTCCATTGTTTGCAATGGGGAACTTGTCTCAGGAGTAGGCGGGGTCATGGGAGAGGGCAGAAAAATGAATTTTCAGTTTCACTCAGCCTGTTATCTTGTTTTAATCATTAAGTGCAAGCCACGTTACTGCAACTTGCCTGTGTGAAAGAATGGATGCCTCTGAGCATGTTCAAAATGAATTTTACTCACCAAAGAATAACCACTGTCAAAATCATGTCCTTAACCTCCCACTCCCCAATATGGGATTAAGCCTAAAGGATTGAAGCAGTATATTTAAGTTAAAACTGTAGAAAGTTTTAGAACAGCAAAATGAGTTCAAAAGACCAAAGAGCTGAAAGGTTGTAATACCTAGGTAGGCTTAAGTCCCAATACATTTCACAGCAGAAAATTCAGGAATTTGGGAAGGTATAAATAAATCTGTGCCAAGGACAATTAGTTCTCTGAATTCTGAAACTGCAACCAAACATGTGCAGAATGCTTTTTGTTCTCTACGCAGTAACCACACACATCTAGCTACCTGATATTAGAGAATAATTAGGTTGAAAGCTGCAGTATGTTTTTGTTGTTCAGTCGCACAGTCGAGTCCCTTTGCGACCCCATGGACAAAGTCATGCCAGGCCCTCCTGTCTTCCACCATCCTCCGAAGTCTGCTCAAATTCGTGTTTGTTACATCAGTAACACTGTCCAGCCATCTCATCTTTTGCCCTCCCCTTCTTCTTTTACCTTCTGTCTTTCCTAGCATCAAGATCTTCTCCAGGGAGTGCTCCCTTCTCATTTGGTGGCCAAAGTATTTGAGCTTCAGCTTCAGCATCTAACCTTCCAGTGAACAGTCAGGATTGATTTCATTAGGGTTTGTAGAATCTTTCGGGCTCAAGTGCTGTGTTCTACTGGAGAAAGTTTTTCTTCCAGACGTTTCGTTCTCAGCTGCAGAGAACATCCTCAGTGGTGTTGCAGCCGGAGCAGGCGCTCTGACCTTCTTGGCTGCTGTGCTTGATTTCCTTTAGGACTGACTGATTTGATCTTGCAGTCCAAGGGACTCTCAAGAGTCTTCTCCAGCACCACCTCTCAAAAGCATCTATTCTTCCTGCAGTATGTAGGTAGGTATAATTTAGGCATCTCCAATTTTAGTAAGCAAAACACAGATTAATTGCTAACACCACCAATCACATATTTCCTGTTTTGAATCCCCCACCCCAGTATTATACTCTGAAACATCTTTTGAAAGATAAATTTAGGTGGAGATATTTGTGAATATCCTGAGCAGGGGTTGGACTACATAACCTGGAGGTTCCTTCCAACTCTATGATTCTGTGATTCATGAATGGAGGTATACTAATACATGAAGAAAGGGATAATGTTATAATCATCATAACCAAATAGATTTCCTTGGATAACTGCTTGTGTATCGATTATGAATATATATTCATCTATGTGTTCTAAGTCCCACATTACCTATATTGGAGATGGATAGCAATAATTGGCTTTGAAACCACAACTACATATTTTGCTCACAGTTAATTTCCATGTTTTTATTTGTGTGTGTGTAATAGAAGGCCCTTAGCTTCAAGTCATATAATTATTACACGTATAAACTCTGTTCAGTTCTTACATTAGATTGCAGGGAAATATGTCATGTGTGCTTTATTTGCAGCTGCATCAGCAATAGGGAACCCACAAAATCCCATCCTTGTGTGGAAGAAACCATAGTCCCAAGGATGACCTGAAGTTTTTGGAAGGTCCTAGGTGGACAGTGTCAACCCACCCTTATGCCCCCTTCTCCTTCTCACAAGCCTTCCCACCACCTGTTATCACAGCTGCCTGCACCACATTCATGTCCTTCTCCCCACAGAACAGGCTGTTGTGCACAGCTGCTGTGGCCATCAAGGAGAGCTGCCTTTGTGCAAACCTGGCTCCATTTTCCATCAATGCTGGCAGCATGGATGGTGGAGTACTTGCAAGGAAATGGGCAGTGGAAGACACATGAAAGTGGCAGGGGAGATGAACAGCTGTGTTTGGGGTCTGTGACAGTGGGCCATGCCAAAACCCTGAGCCCTGGCAGCTGCCACACCACAGGGCCTTGCCTGAAGACATAGAGATGCACTGGATTGTTTAATATTTCACTTTAATATTTATCACTTTAACAGTTCAATATTTATCATTTTAAACTATTATATTATGCAAACACGTATGCTGAACTAATAGTCTTTAACCAGTATATCAGGTCCCTGAGATGGGTCACAGAATGCCACCTGTTTGATAATGAGAACATATAGAGCCACCATATTTTACTCCTATTTGGAAGGACCAGATACTACAGAGAATGAGAGCTGTACACATCCTACCACTTTTTGCATGCATGTTGACAGGGTCATCAAAATTGCAAGGCAAAGGCTCTTGAAGAATACTTCCTCTGAGTTGTTCCTCACAACGGTACATCTTAGCTTATGCATCCTATCTTTGTCTCTCTTGAGCTGCTGCCCACAATCCTGGCCTTGATATAGGTGATGTTTAGATACTGGTTCCTTGTCTTCATGTCACATGGTTCTGCTGTCATGTGACAGTGATGTCACATGATTTCCTATCATATGTTTGCAACTGAGATCTAGAAAGGTTGTGTTGTACTGTACTTTCAGGTGTTTTTTTTAAAATCATTCATTAATCCTGGTTAAAAAGAACAAAAAATGAGCTGGAAAGATAAAGGGCATTTTCCCAATTAACTCATCTTAAGTCTAGAATTAAGTCCAGAATGTGCACAAAATAACTCATAGGGCTTTTTTGAGAAGTTTTAATGTTAATATTTTGTATTGTTTTTAGCCTATATATATCTTTTTATAATTTTTTTTGTATATCGCACAGAGCCCAGCTTTCTGGGATAGGGTGATTAATCAAATATCATCATCATCATCTACATAAATGTATAAATAAAATAGATTTATTTTAAATTAAACAGAAACAAGATGTCTAAGATGTGTTGTTATGTATTCATTAAAAGTCACTTAGAATATTTCTGTGCAATAATAAGTAGGAGAAAATATTTGTTCAATTCTGTAGGTACTGCATTTATTTTAATGGTACATTTTGAATGAATAAACATACTCCTACAGTTGTTGTCACAGTAATGACCACAGTATATCTTACCAGATAATTTTCAAAACATAGTGATCAGACCATAGAAAGTAATGACACTATTATGTCATTGTCCATTGCTTAAAAAGCAGAATTTTTTAATTCAGTAAGAGATATTTCAGTTGCCTCTTTTTGCAATACTTTTTACGTTGCCGATTTTAGTCAGTTGACTTCAGCAGAAATGCCACCATGGAAGTAGATTATCTTGTTAACATTGAGGCCAGGTGGTGAACTCTGTGAGCTAACTATTTTCCATAGGGTTTGAAGGTCAACTTGAGTTGGGTGCTTGTATGTATGTTGCCTTGATTAATGATTTGTGGAAGCAGAGGAATACAATGACTAGCCAACTTTCAGGACAATGCCTCACCCGGATGCAAAAGTGACTTTACTTGGCTTCTTGCTGACTAAAACCAAATTCTTAATTGTCATTCTGTACCAGGGCCAGCACTCTAAGGGATCTGGAACCCTAGGCCCTGTGCCCGCCAGACCCAGAAAGGCAAGGATTGTGGGGTGGGATGCACATGCACTCCACGACAGGCTCTGAGGAATGCATGCACTGTCACCCTGCTGCTCTCACATTCCTGAAGGCGAAAGTGGTGGGATGGTGCATGTGCTCTTTGGATGGTGCTCTTTGGGGGGGGGGCATGCACACACCTCCCCACCATTCTCACCTTCCTGGATTTGTGCAGAGAGCAAGAGTAGTGGGGTGGTGTGTGTGCTTGGAGCCTTCCCTTCTTTGCTGTGGTAGACTTCTGCAGCCTTCCGTAGCAAGGGAAGGGAGGCTCTGAGGAGCGAGTGCATACTTGGGGGAGGGAATTCCAATTCCCTTTTAAGCCAGGTAGCACCCTACTCCTACATGCTGGCCTCTTTCCTATCAGCCAATCTCCAGGTGTCCCCCTGAACTGTTCCAGGCTTCATGACTGAGTCTTCAGTCTTGATGCCACTTGTCATATTGAGCTACAAATTATCTCCATTGTCTGGATTCAACAAGGGGGATCACCACAGTCTCTCTTAGCTTTCTAATATTACCTTTCATACCTATATGCGTGTTGTGTAGTTGTTAAGAGAGCCAGACTAGTATCTGACTGAATCTGCACTTGTGCCACTGAAACTTGCTAAGTGACTTTGGCCAGTCACACTCTCTCTGTCTAACCTACCTCACATGGTTGTTTTGATGGTACAATGGAGATTAGGAGAACGATGTAAACAACTTTGACCGTTTTCGCACACAGCTTACCATGCGGTCACGTTCCTGTTCTCTCCGCGGTGTCTGTTGGATTTCCCATTATCTGCGCCGGAGTTACAGGAAGTGCCGCGGCTTTTGCGCAGCAAACGTAAACTGGGTTTTAGCGGTTTATGTTTGCTACGCAAAAGCTGCGGCACTTCCTGTAACTTTGGCACAGATAATGGGAAATCCGACGGACGCTGCGGAGAGAACAGGAATGTGACCCCGTGTGGTAAGCTGTCTGCGAAAACGGTCTTTGTGTTCCCATTGGGGAGAAAAGTTGAGTAGAAACTAAAAAAAAATAAAAATGTATGGGGGTGGAGGAGATAGCAGCAAGCAGTACTTTGGTATGGCTTATAGATATCCGTCCTGGCTGTAGGAAAGGATCGTGCCCTATATTTTTAAAGGCATAGCCTTGGTGGAATTGAAAGCCTGTCATCACAGAAATGCATGGTGATATACTACACCTGTTAATGGAAGAATGTAGAGCAGTAAATAGTCCATTTAATTTTATAAAAGTGCTTCTGGGAACAACTTTGTATGACAAATGCTACTTAAGAATTTCTATATTTAACAGCAAGGCATAAGTACAGCATGTCAATTTGTATGAAATGTGGGTTTGTTGCTGTCTGATATGAAGCTAAGTGCAGGTATTTTAAAGACAGCCATCCATTTAGTAAGCCAGCCATTTTCATGGCATATTGTTTGACTGACTGACTTGCCAGCCAAGCCATTTATTACACTTCCTAGGGGAAAAAAGGCAAATGTCCTTCTAAACATTCGTTTTGATAATCACTAGCAGACTTAATGAAACTTACTATAGCTACTTGGTGTCTTATAGTACTCTGGTGGGGAATGTAGGAAGTGTGTCAGATTATACCTATTCAATCAAGTTGTGCAGCCAGGGGTAATTTTCCAGGCTGGTGCATGACGAATTATGCATGCAACTTCTGTTATTGTTGGTAGCTCTACAATTAATCGTTGATTGTCATATTGTATATGTACTCCTACAAGTGCTGTGCCTTAACAATGGAATCTAAAAATAATTGGTCAAGTCTTCAGTGGCTGCAAATTGGTTTTGCTTCGTTAGCGTCTATGAAGCTGAGGCAGTTCGTGCCTGCTGAGAATCCATCTCTAAATGGCTGACTAAAATAATTAATGGAAGTGTCCTTCCAGTATGAATGAATTAAATGCTTTAGAGGTATTATCTGTGCCAGTTTCTTAAGACTGGGATCCTTCCTAGTGAAGGTTTCAAAATTTTGAGAAAGGAAGGGACAAGTCAGCTTGACGGAAGTTTATACCTCTTAAAAAACACCATTTTTATCCTCTTATTCTCCTCCTTCCCAAGAGGATTTAAACTTGAATTTTCCTAGTCCTGGTATACACAGAAAGGTCTGATGGGGATGAGGATCCCTCCCCCCCCGCCCCCCGGTAGTCTCAAAAGTCCTGTTCAGGCATTTGTTAAAGACAGAAATGAATGTGTAGAATTTTGGCCAACTTTGGAATTTTGACATAGGATGATGGGCGGGACCACAAAAGTCCCACCTAGTCCCTTCCCACTTTCTAGAAACACTTTCCCAGCACCAACAAAGATCCTGACAGGCACCAGACTGGGAGCCCATGCCCTGTAGACATAAATTGTGTGGGTAGTGTATAAGGAATCTGTGCATTCTAGTGTATGCAAATTAAAAATATCCAATAACAATAAAGCCACAGTTCACCCCAACTGAATCAAATGTCTGCTGCGAATCAGTGCCTTATAGCTTCTTCTGAAAGTTTTGGTTCCTTAAGTAAGTAGAAGTTAAAGTACATCCATATGTGTCCCAGCTATAAATCATTTAAATCAGGGGTGTCAGATATGTGGCTCCTATCAGGCTGCCAAGCAACTGGATGTCATCTGCTTCCTTCTCCCTCTCTCTTGTTCTTTCTGCATAACAGCTTGCTTTGCAAGGCTTGCTCAATTGCACAGGAGCTAGAGAGCAAAACCTCTATTTTCTCCATTGGAAGATGCTCCTCCATTGGGGAGGAGGGGGGGAGGTGGAGCTTTCTTTGCTTAGCTCTCTCAATTGCACAGCAGAGCTACTGAGCCAAGCCTCTCTTCCTTTTATTGGTTGAAGCTCCTCCCCCCTCCTGGTCCCTTGGAAAAGGAAGGAAAGAGCCAGAGCTTCCTTTGCCCAGTTCTCTGGATCCCATGGGAGAAATACAAAGAAATCACCTTTAAGACCAACAAGTGCTAATGTTTTAAGCACGTTTTAGTTTTCTTTTTTTAAAAAAACTTTAACTGTGTCTGTGTCCTTTATAAAGTTTGTAACTGCTATAATCTTAAATAGGTACACACATAGCCCGGCCTGACAGGGCCTGGCCCAACAAGGTCTCATGTCAGATCCGGCTCTCATAACAAATGAGCTCGACACTCCTGATCTAGATTAATTGTAGCAGGTTGGGATCCTTTTTCCATACCGTAAACTAGGGGATTCCAATGTGATGCCCACAGGTGTCATGCCCCTCCCTCTCCTTCCTTTTGTGTTCCCTTCTCCATCTAATCTTTTCTCTATTCCTTTTTTGCTCTTCCCCCTTCAACTTTACTGTCCCTTCCTTGTATATTTTACCTCTTTAATCTGCCCCTCTCCCCTATCACCCACATTGATACTAACTGAAGTCCTCAGCAATGTTGTTTTGCAGGTTGCCTAGCAGTCTTCCCAAATGGTTGCTAACATCTCACAACATAATTCATTAAAGAAGCAGACATTGTTTCTATGATTTGGGGTTTTTTCTAATCCCTAATGCGCTTTTTTACATTACATATTCTTATGCAAATTTGAGACTTCTTCCAGACTAGCAGGGGGCCCTATTCTTTAATTTTCAAATCCACACTCGATGGCCTAGATGGTCCAGATTGAGATGTACTGATATATTAGCTGTACTGATACAGAGAGTCCTTTAACCTCTACACCTAGAATTACCAGCCTCAAAGTGGGACCTGGAGTTCTTCCAGAACTGCAGCTGATCTCCATTCTACAGAGATTTCCAGAGGAAGTGGCAGCATTTGAAGGCAGATTCTATGGCATCACATCGTCATTGAGCTTTCTCCCCAGGCACTGACATCCCCCTTCCAACTCCAAGAATTTTTCAAGCCTATGTCGGCAACCCTCAGATTTGATTTCCTCAGAAAGAAGGAGAAGGAAGAGAAGAGTTGAATTTATGCCCCATCCATCATTCAGAGTGGTTTACAATCTCCTTCCCTTCCTCTCCCCACAACAGACACCCTATGAGGTGGTAGGTGGGGTTGAGAGAGCTGTGAGATAACTGCTCTTGAGAGAACAGTTCTGAAAGAACTGTGATTGACCCAAGGTCACCCAGCTGGCTGCAAGTGGAGGAGTGAGGAATCAAATCCGATTCTCCAGATTAGAGTCCACCACTATTAACCACTACCTCAATCTGGCTGAATGTGGTTCAAGGAGCAGCCTTGGCAGACATGGCAAGGAGGATGTATGTATTCAGACACTATGAGGGTTCTGATTCTTTGGCTGACTGAAAAGCCAGCTGAGCAGGATCTTTTGAAAATCTTGTGCTACCAGCGAGAGTGTACAAAGATACTGTACAAAATGTGCGGTGTTCATTTCTGTATCGCTATATAATATGCCTACAAATAACAAGTGTTCTTTCTCTGAGTGTTTTTGAAAGCTGCCTATGTTGAAATACAGGTTCAATATTAAAGTGAAATCATCAAAGTGTAACTTCTAAATATTTACTGCTAGGCCCAATTACTTTATTTTCCATTTTCCCATTGCCAGCTTTTGATGCAGCGGTGTGAAAAATTACTGAACACCTTGAAGTTGCTTCTTTAAAGCCATTTAATTGGAGGAAAAAGGAAAGAATAATTGAACCAAGTGAATTATGTACAGTGCAATAATTATTTCAAGCTATTTTGTCATTATTATATATGGGATACTTCAAGCAGGAATACAAAAAGAAAATTATTACTTTTGAGGAATTTTCAAGGAACTGGAAATTTTGTATATCATATAAACGAACTTTTGAACATTTTTAGTTGAGAGTAAGAATGCATGACTTACTGTCTGCATTTATTGATTCACAACCCAAAGATTGCAATAATTTATGGCAGTGATTGATCCTATTATGTGTGTGTTTGCACCAAGTAAAATTTTATTGAACCTGAAATATGGGTTGTATAAGCCTTGAATACAATTAAGTAGATGGAATATACATCCTACTTGGAGGGCCACACCATTTCTTTCTTTGTGCATATTTTTTAAACAAAAGTAGAAAACAGTATTACATTTTGGTGGTTTATAATAGTGTATCTAACTGCGATCCTATTCAGAGCTACTCAGAGCTATACTGTATAGTTTTAATGTTAAGATTTTAATGTTTTTAGGCTTTTAAATGCTTTGATTTTTAAATGTAATAACTCTGCACTTGTTTTATTGTTTTATCATTTGCTGTGAGCCGCCCTGGGCCATTTTGTGGGAAGGGCGGGATATAAGTTATAGAATAAATAAATAAATAAAATACTCCAGTCTTTCCATTGATTTCAATGAGCTTAGACTGGAGCAACTTCTGTTGTTGTTTTGTTTTGCCATCAGATCGCAACTGACTTATGATGATCCCATTTTTCTGAATGCTTGATGCTGTTTATCCAAATAATTCTATTGGAGCAAGATAAAAAGCTGTTGTTTATGTTATCATATATATGAGCTGTGAAAAACCACAAAGTGGGCTCCATCTGCATGACTCTGATTATCTTATATTCATTATGTTGCACATGAAAAAAACTCCCACATTGTAGAAGTTCCCATGCTGCAAAAATAACATAATAAAGAGATTTAATAAAGAGGTAGAGCTGTAACTCAGAGAGACAGTTACATGCAGAAGGTCCCAAGTTCTGTTCCTGGGATTTCCAGTTAAAAGTATCAGATAGTGGTGATGAGAAAGAACTCTGCTTGAGTCCCTGAAAAGTGACTGTCAGTCAGAGGAGACATTAGACAATACTAACTGATAAACCAACAGCCTGACCCAGTATCACAGAGCTTCAGGTCTTCAGCTGAGCCATTTAGAGAACAGTTATTTGAATATTGAAAACTAATAAAGTCCATCCCAAGGCAATAACAAAATTTATATTGCAGTCCTATGCAGTTACTTCATACAGAGGACTGAATACATCAAGGAGAAATAAAGACTTGTGTGAGCACACACCATTTTGATTAAAACTTTTTTGTGCCAGTCCTGACTTCTTTATGAGTAGTGTCATTTTCATCCATCTTGTTTCTCACATTTCTTGCAGCAGTATATTTCTAAAGCAGACTGTTCTGATGTTTCATAGAAATGTGATGCACAGTGTCCTTCGTTTTTCTTTGCCATCTCTACTGTCAGATTTCAAATTAACTTTCAGTTAAAAAGGGTAGTAATAGACTTGCATTTCTTGTGGCCGTCAACCTGAACACAACTACCAGACTTCTTGCATGATGGCTTGTTAGGGAGTCCATAAGCCTTAGTTTTTGTATAGCCTGTCTGAAATAACAAAATGCAGCTGTCACTTTAATATACATGGCTGATGGGCTGCATTTAACTTGGTGGGCCACAAGGAGAGTATTATCCTCATCTGTTTTATCCTCACAACAACTCTGTAAGGAAGGTTAAAATCAGTGGGTTGGGTGGGAACAGAAAGGATGAGGAGACATCCCTGACATTGTCCACGGCTCCAGAATAACTAAGATCACCCCAAGTATATGCGCTGGTGCAAGGATACATGCCCTAGTATATTCCTATCAACCCAATTCTATCAATAGATGCAGAAATCAGAGTAGCTCACATAGTGAACATGAGATTGGGATGCTAAGAGGTAATGGAGCAGAGGAGACTGCTGTCTTAGCAGTCCACCTGCTATGCCCCTCAATTTTAATGAGAAAGGCAGATTGGCTTGTTCTATTGCAGTGATGTGCAACGTTCTGTCCCACTACCACAAATGACTTTTACAGTGACTTTTACAGTGCTGGGATTTAAAAAAACAAAACAAAAACAAACAAACCTCAGAACCAGGTAATAGAAAATTGGTTTGGGTTGATGGCACTGTACTCAAGATTTTCCTTTCCCTTTATTCCAACTGAAGCCTAGCAGCTCACTTCAATATTAGGCCTAAAAGGCAGCTGCATAGATATTGTAAGGGCTAGGGTGTAGAAGTTCCTCTTCCTTAGCTAGGACAATTTTGATAGTGGCTACCTGCTGTCTTCAGCAGAGATAAAGTTTAGTTTGGCTCTAAAGGAAATGCACATGTACTGTTCTTCTTGCAATGGAGTTTTGGGGGCATAGGAATGAAATGGGAAGTCTCTGATCTTCCTTTTCCCTTTCCAATCATCACCTTCTGCATCTGCACACCAATTCAAAGTGTAACAAATAAATATATTTTGTATTGGAACAAGTTCTTGGTTTTTTATAGTGTTAAAAATCCATACTCTAGTATTTTACAGACTGAAAATTCATCTACTTGACTGTTCCCTAAGCAATGGTGACACTAACAAGAATGGTGTGAAAACAACAGGCCCTATCTGTGATTTGCTCCAGTGTCTAGTAGAGGAGTCTTGTCTCTGAATGTAGAATTTTCATCTCAATATCATAGCAAATGGCCATTGATAGGCATTTGCTATCCTTGGGTTTGTTTTATCTATTTTAAAACAATTCAAGATAATGATTCTCAGCAGAGGTTGTATTTTAGTTGTGAATTAAAAAAAATAAAAGTAGTCCCCTTTGCAAACACCAATTGTTTCCAACTCTGGGGTGACATCGCACCATGACGTTATCGCGGCAGACTTTTTATGGGGTTAATTAAGTAATATATACTGGTCCTCTACTACTTCCTCCTATAGAATACTACTTTAGTTTGCTTTGCATATCAAACATGTTTCTTTATTCATAACTGCTTACATTGAATTGAGGCATTATGTGTTTCAAAGGATTAGATTTCATAGTTATATGCCTTAATGTTCATGGAGATATAAATATATGCCATTTCAGAAGATAACTTCATATGTAGTGAGGATAAATTATTGCACATCTGAGGGCAAATTGGGTCATCAGCCATTTGGTCTGCCAGCTCAGCTGTGGATTTTACTAAGTCTTAGCCAACTAGGGCACGTCCATCTTTGTCACTAAAACTTCGATACAAATGCTAGCTATGAAATTAATCCCTTGAAATTGTTGGAAAATGTTTGTTAGTTCACTAAGCATCATGCTTTAATTTTATTTCATGGTGGCTGTCATCAGGGCATCAGAAGAAAAATGAAGAGAATACATAGGGTCTAACTACACTGAAATGCTCTACTGTAAAAACATATCAGGAAAAAATACTTAGCATAATTCTTATTAAAGAAACTGTACATTGGGACAGCCCTGATCTGGATGACCCAGGCTAGTCTGATCTGGTCAGATCTCCGCGGCTGAGCAAGATTGGCCCTGGTTAGTATTTGGATCTGAGACCAAGGAATTCCAGGAATTGCTTTGCATAGGAAGACAATGGCAAACCGCCTCTGTTGCTTTGAAAACTCTATAGGGTCACCGTAAGTCAGCCATGACTCGATGACACTTTGCACACAGAGATTGGGAAACTGAGTATTTAGGACTTAATTTTGAGACTCTGGTACTGAAATTTAAGAGTACTTAGTTTTGAAAAACATGAGCTAATTTGTTCCATGCCACTGAATTCCTCCAAAAATCTAGGTACATGATAATATTCTATATGAAATTTCATTATCCATAATAATTAAGGTACAAACAATCCCTCAAAAATTGGAAATGTGGCTGTTATTTTAGTTTCCACACCAATAGCCCAGATCAGTATGTCACAACAAGAGGGATCATTCTGTTGCAGTTTGGGCTGGTGATGCTAAGGTCTGATTAAAGGTCTCCTTATATACTTCTCCCCAAAATCTGAAAGTTGTGCCTGGATTAATGTTTCTGATTATAATAGGACACAATCAATTTTTTGGTATAAAAATAAATATAATTATTAAATACAGTCTGAAAAAATAAGTTATGGTTGGCTAGAGATTTTCCTTAGGAATTATACTATTCAACCTATATCTTTAAAGCAGCAAATAATATTAATGTAGAAGTCTGACTTTACTGCAATATAAATCAAGTCATGTTTAGTGCCCCCCCCCCACTTCAGTAAGAATTCTATAAAGTAGGTTGGGATTCGGAAAATACCTGGATATTTTTAGGGTGAGTGGAGCATGGGGAGGTGGGGTTTGGGGAGGGAAGGATCTTCAGCATGGTATATTGACATCTATATACTATTAGTGAAGTGTGCCCCCCCCCCATCTGTGAATACCTAAATCTGCAGATTGAGACTGCTTGGATGCTAGACAGATTTTTTTCAGCAAATATGGGGGACTCCCCAGGTTTTTTTAAAAAAAAAGTTTTAAAGAACATGGAAAGGTATTAAATGCTCTCAGAAGTAAAGCAGAGTTCTACATGCAAGTGCAGAAAATACAGTTACCTCTAATGGTTGTTGTCTCAGTCCGGGAGCTGCACTGGGCCAGGGACAGCAGTGTCAGTGCTGTGGAGCTGTGCTGGATCCAGCAGTAGCAGTAGTGTTGCCAGGTCCCTTGGCTGAGTGGGTGGAAGATGGGAGGGTACACTTACCAGGAGGGAAGGAAGAAATAGCAGGAAATAAAACAACTTGCACCCATCACTTCTGGGTGACATAGGCATGTTGGAAACAACACTGGCTTATGCAAAAAACTCTGCAGTAAACGTCAAACCATAGAGTTTCCCCAAAAAAACAGAGTGCCTCCCTCCAATATCACCAATGTGCCTGTGTCACTACCAGGTGACATAAGCATATCATGTTTACTGTTTCTTGCCTGTTTTGGGGGAGGTAATTTCCCCTAGTTTCTGATAGCCCTGAACCAGGGCGATCTTATGTGCTATGAAACAGTAGGAAATTAGGACGAATTTCAACCCCTCCAGAGGAAGGTCTTAAAATGGATTGTAAGCCTGGCAAGATCCATAGAGGTAGTTCCAGAGACGTCCTACATTGATTCCTTTTTGCACACTTGAATGAATGGTATCTGATGATGATTCTTGCACAAGCATTTTAATGTAGTGAAATAATTGTATGGTATGAAGACTCATGCACTTTGAATGCTGATAAATATTCTTTATTCACTTTCAAGTATTGTTACAAGCATTATTATAATCTAATTCTTAGTAATTGTTGGACAGTTTATTCTTTTGGTTCCATCTGGAGGTTGGCAGCCTTAGTATAAATGGATAATTATTTATTTACATATTTAAAACACTAGGCCTCAGCTTAGACAATTAAAAGTTTCGGTAGAGGGAGGTTGTCTCAATATCTGAATTACTTTTCTTTTGTATTTTCCTAGTAGAGGTCTGTCTAGAAAATGAATGACCAAATCAGCATTATGTTGTATTTAAATATCTATAAGTGGATTTAGCACCTGGTACAATAAAATTTCAGCTGCCTTTTAGATGTGTTGTGGGCTTGGTTTTGATACTATATTTTTAAATAGAATCTGGATACATTGATAGAAGAAGAAGAAGAATTGCAGATTTATACCCCACCCTTCTCTCTGAATCAGAGACTCAGAGCAGCTTACATCTCCTATACCTTCTCCCCCCACAACAGACACCCTGTGAGGTAGGTGGGGCTGAGAGGGCTCTCACAGCAGCTGCCCTTTCAAGGACAACCTCTGCCAGAGCTATGGCTAACCCAAGGCCATTCCAGCAGGTGCAAGTGGAAGAGTGGGGAATCAAACCCGGTTCTCCCAGATAAGAGTCCACGCACTTAACCACTACACTAAACTGGCTCTCCTCCCCCCCTCCAAAAAAGACCCCCCCCCAAAAAACAAATACCTCATAAATATTGGAAAATTATGTAATTGAACCCCGTGGGCTCTTCTTGTCTACCTTTCCTTTTAGATGATGAATTCATCTGAAAGGAGATCAGCTTGCCTAGCATTTTAAGACCCAGTGTTTCTACCTTACAGTGAAAAGCAGCTTCTGATCTCAGTTACCAAATTATTCATATGCAGAAAGCAGACATGAACATTTGAAAAAGGCAGAGAGAGAGAGAGAGTATGCTTTGAAGCAAAATTTTCTTTCATTAAATTAGTGAATATGACAAGGTTATGTAATGTTCCAGAGGGATGAAGTGGTGCACGTCACTAACCTTTTAGATTCAAGAGGCTTTATGCTTTTCATTTGTTGCTGGATGAAGGCTTAAAATTGGATTAAGGGCCAAGTTCCTTTTTTTAAAAAAGCAGGTAGATTAAACCCTGTTCTGATTCCATACATAATTATCATCATATGTAGTATACCATACATGTACAGGCATAGCTCATTGTGTTTGCATGTATGATACTGCTGAATCTGTGTTGACTTTTTATGATAATTCCTAACATCTGCCAAAGAGGGCAGTTGTGCCACCTTAAATAGTAATAGATTAATTATGACATAAACTTTGTGTGTGTCTTTATAGTGTCACAAGCCACCTTTTTGTCTGCACTGAAACAAAAACAACACAGTTAACAGACAGTATTGGCAATGTCACTTGACATATTTTAAACTGGAGATGCTACAGTTGAACCTAGGATCTTCTAATGACAAAACACATGCTTGTACTATTGAAATTTTCTCCAGAGGCTATCCAGAGGAGAGGGATGTAAAAGAGGCACTGTAACAAAAGCAAAGTCAAGACATCTCGTTGTTGTTTTTAGAATGTTTAAGTCTTCTTTTATTTTTATTGTACCATTGAATAATATTACCTCACCGAGATGATCTTCCCTTTTTATCCGGGAATGCTTGGGCAAAACCTGCACGGGAAGGTCAAGAATCATATCCCAACACATGCCCTGCTCTTGTACCCAGGATGATAATTAGTGGCCCACTTATAAAAGAAAAACCACAGGTTGGGGTCTTTTATTTTCATCCCTGAACATATACTACTTTTACCTGAATAATCAGCCTGGAACATTGATATGTCAGGAAAAATATCTCCCAAAGTTGTCTTGCCCCACAGGAGAGTTTTGTTCCCCAATGTATGATTTCCTGTTTTTGACAACCAGAAGTAATCTGTGCAAGCACAGTAGTTACTCAGCTTGCTCATTCTTTCTTGTGCTTGGTTGAAGCCTGGCACTATAGAGTTCCATACCCCACTATGAGTGCAACAGAAACATAAGCCTGGGGTCAATTTGCTGTATCTAAACCATCTTAATCCAGTTTTTCCTATATTTGAGTGGGAAACACAATATTTCGCATTCTGACGGTTGAGATAATGCTTATAAGGACCCTATTACTAACGGGGGCTCACTTATTAATCCAGGTAGCAGACTCAGCGTTGCTGCTGATGTGGGATGCTCATAAATTAATCTAGAGCTTTTCCCATGTTGCTGAAACATATAATGAGTGTGACGGATCCAGGTGTTTCCTCCAGTTCTAGGACATTGGACCCCAGAGATCAATAATACCAGTAAAATTTCTCACAAAACCAGATATGGTCGTTGGTGTCCCAAGGGTCCAGTCCCATTTCCCTTATTTCCTGCCATAACACGTCCCACTCTTCTTCACTGTCACTGTCACTGCTGTCTGAGTTATCTGTTAACCCATTAGGGTCTGACTCTCCTTCTGGGCTTTCTAAATCTTGATTGTTAAAGAATGTTGCTCTACTCCCTTCCCACTCCTTTATTTTGGGACTACAGTGTTGTCAGAAGAAACCCCTTTTTTCCCAATAGTCCTGACTCTCCTCTACCTTTGGCCAGTTTTCTGCAAGGTAAGGAATTAACAGGGAAGTATTCCAGAACTCTTACCGACAAGTCCAATGTCCGTTAATAGTATCCTTCCAAAAGTACTCTTTACAGGGGTGTAGAACCTTTCCCACCCAGGTTGTTTTGCCTGTATTGCCATGAATGAGGACAACCTAAGACCCAGGTCCTCTGAACCTAGTTTCTGCGTATACCAACTCCACTCAGCACAGATTCCTCTTTTATTTTCCACATGGTAAATTCTTAACTTTTTGTGTGGACAAATTTGAGATGTGTGTATTAACTTTTTCGGACCGTTTCCTCGTATTCTTAACAGAAATCCCCTTACCAATAACTTCCAACTACCAGTAGGAGTCAGTGGAGTTGGGTTTTTCAATACCCACTGCCAATACCTGTCCATGTAATTCTAAGTGTTCAAAATACGGATGTGAGGATGACCAATAACACCAACAAAATGATGTAACACTTCTCTCCATGTGGTACTCCTGAGGGTGCCATGTATATGACTGATCCTTCATGTATATGACTTCTATTCCTTCATTGTCCCACCCTTCTCTCATGGAACATCTGGTACACATTATGTTGTGTATTTCTGTGTATTGTCTTTGTTGTATATGTTGAATGAGCACTGTTGGGTTTAACTTAATTCTATAAAGTTCTCCTCGCTCCCGGCAGGACCATCTAGGAGGATGAACCTTAAATACCTGCAGTCCACTTTCTGTTTCTGATATTAGTATTTTCCTCACTAGACCACACTTGGGATCTCTTTGTGTGTACACCACTCTATTTTCCCTTTCGTCCTGGTAAATTTGAAAAGTGTAATAGTCACACAGTCATCCTTCAGCAACCAGTTTCCAGTTCAGGGGTCCTAAAGAATATCAAACAGAGGAGTACAATATTGATCAAATAACAGTTTTCCCTCAGTGTGCATTAAGCGCCTAGAGAACCTCAACTTCAGAGGATCTGTGGTTTGGGCTATTGTCCAGGTAACATCACCAATCTCCTCTTCTTCAGGACCTTCTTCACCCTCGTGAAGTGAGTCCACCTGTTCTCTGCTGTGCAAACTGCTGTTTCAGTAGTCAACAGAACCTGGTAAGGTCCTAACCATTGCGGAGACAAAGGCTTGTCCTTCCAAGTTTTGACCAGCACACAATCACTTGGTTGTACTTGGTGTAGGGGAAATTCCAGCGGTGGTGTCTGCACCAGCAAAGCTTTCTGTCGGAGAGAGAACAGGGACAGTAACCATTCGAGGTAATGCTTAATGAACTTATCAGTTATTTCTGGCTGTGGCAGGCTCTCCGGTGCCCCCTGTGGTCCTGGAAATGGAATTCCATAAAGTAGTTCAAAAGGAAAAAAAACCATATCTTTTCTAGGCCTAAGTTGCATCAGTACTATAGGTAGAGCCTTAGTCCAAGGGAGCTTGGTTTCCAGAATACCCTTTTTCAGTTGCAACTTAATACTTTGGTTCATTCTTTCCACTTGGCCTCTACTGGGGGTGTGGAGCTTCCATTTTATCCCCAAAGCTTCCATCACCTCCTGTACCACCCTTCCTGAGAAATGACTTCCCCTATCGGAGCCTGTAGCTTCTACAATCCTGTAACGTGGGCAAATCTGCTCCAAAATCAGTTTGGCTACAGTGGATGTGTTGGCTGTGGCTGTAGGGAAACATTCTACCCATCCTGTAAGCTTATCTACCATCACTAAGCAATATTTTAACCCGCCCACTCTGGGCATTTCAGTGAAGTCCACTTGCATGTACTGGAAGGGGCGTATGGACAATTGTCACCCCCCTTTTGTCTTAATGCGAATGTTTTGTTTATTAACAGCTTTGCACACCATACATCCATCACAGATCTGTTTGGTCACCCCATAGATGCCTAGGTAAAGAAACTTTTTCAGGAACAAATCCACCATCGCCTGGGTTCCCCAGTGGCCCCCTTCATGCAATCCAGTCAATACTTGCCTAGCTAGACAGCCACTGTCTCCCATCTGGGGTTACCCATTTTTCCTCGTTCACCTCCCCTCCTAATTCTTTAATCTGGTGTAGCTCCTTTTCTGTGAAGACTGGTTGTATGTCAGGCTCCTTAAGTTCTGGTACCAGGCTTTTTAGTGCTACTTCTTCTAGGGGTCCAATCATAGCAGCTTCCTTGGCTGCTACATCCGCCAAGCGATTCCCTATAGTTTCATTTGAGGTACCAGACTGGTGTTCTCCGGTGGTCCCTGGTAGTGGGACGGTCCTAAACTGCTGGGAGTAGGCTCCTCCTCCGGAACAGGGTCGTTGATCGCTTGATCCGGCCTGGGGGAGGGGCTGCTCCCTTAGGAACTCCTCAGTCCAAACGGCCCTGTTGAGAGAACAGGACGTGTTCGCTGTGCGTTGAGAGCACATTGATCAGAGTGACGGAGTTTTTTCCTTACAAAGTCTCTGCCTTCTAACTTCAGCCGCATTGGCGGCAGGCAGAGAGTTCTTTGCGGTCAGCGTTAGGTTTGCCTAACAAAGTCGGCTCAATCAGCGGTTGCCGCGGAGAGAGAGGAAGCGAGGTCACCCCTTCCTATGCCTGTTGAGGCGGGGGTGTGGTGAGTGGCAAGCCAACGGTCTGGTCCCACGCAGCGCCAGCTGGCTAGTGCAGACGACCAGGGTCTGGTCTCGTTCGGCAGAAGACTTTGGGCGCCGTGTTTCAGACAGCGGGTCTACTCGAGTGTTGGTAAGCTGTGAGAGAGAGAGCGGGAAGCTCTTTGTGAGGCATGTTCTGCCTTTATTTCTTGGGACGGGCTCTGCTGTGATGAGGACAGCCCACCCGGGAATTTGCAGCTGGCCTTTCCCGCCTTCCTGAACGGGGGCGGGAAGGCCATTGTCTTAACAGGCCTCTCCTTTTCAGGCGCGCGTCGCGTGGCCTGGGAGGGGGGGTGGGGTTGTTTTTTACCGCGCAGTAGCGGTCGCCATTTCAGGCAGTTAGCCTGGTAATGGCAGTTCCCTTCCCCTTTTTTTTCTTTTTGTTCACTTTCGTTTCAGCCTCCTGCGGAGCCGAGATGGCTGATGAACAGGAACAGGAGACAGGCTCAAACAGCGATTTCTCCATTCCAAAGTACTCCGGATCCGCCTCTGAAAAGGATCGTGAGGACTCCGACCCGGATTTATCTGGAGAAAATGCCAAGCTAAATTTACTCGCTTGGTTGAAAAGGGAACTTAGCAAGGAATTTGCCCCTGCCCAAGGCACTGCTGCGCTTGGTCCCTCTCAGAAGAGGAAGAGGCAAACAGTTTTAGAGAGGAAGAGGCAAACAGTTGCCACAGCTCCTATGGACCCTAAGAAAGCAGGAGGAAGAGGAGGCTGCTTCCTCGGTGGACTCGTCTGCAAAAGAGGAGGGAGAACTCTCTGAGGAGGAGGATGCTACTCCCTCGGTGCAGTCTAGGGTTTTCCCAGTGGAGTACTACTCTAAACTCCTTCCTAAGGTCCTTAGGGAACTGGATTTTACGACCACTCCCAAAGAGAAAGCAGAGTTAGACCCGGACTTGCCTGCAGGTTCAGGAAAAATGATGCCAAAAGTGGGGGTTGCTCAGACTGGCGTGCCCTTGCCCGCCCCCTTTTTTAGTTTGATTAAGGTGGAGTGGGAGCATCCGGCTAAGTCAAAATCTAATCCACATTTCTTTTCTAAACTGTATGGTTTGAGCCCAGAGGCTACTAAGCGTCTGAAATTGCCCCTAGTGGACGATCCTGTGAATAGTTTATTATCCACATCGGTACTGCCTATGGATGCGGATGGGCTACCCAAGGATGCTTGTGATAGGTGGATGGAACAGGCATTGCGAAAAAACTTTGAAGCTTCGGCCTGGTCCATCCGGGCTTCTTCGGTGGGCTCGCTGTTTGCACGCGCAGTATATACATGGGCTTCTAATTTGGCATCCACAGATAGTGATGCGCCGAAAGAGTTCAAGGATGAGCTCAAGAAAATAGCCCTGGGCACAGCATTTATCGCAGATGCGACTCTGGACGCTATGCAGTTGTCTGCTAGGGCAGTGGCCTGCAGTGTAGCAGCGCGCAGGAACGTCTGGCTCCGAACCTGGGATGCCGATGCAGCTGCACAGGCTAGACTGGCAGCTGTACCATTTAAGGGTGTTAGTCTCTTCGGGGATGAATTGGAACGCTTCCTGATTGAGGGGAAGGACAAGAAGAAAGTCTTGCCTTCTAAGAGGAAGGACTTTAAGTCTAAGAAACCCTTCCAGCCCTTTTGGGACTCTAAGAAATTCTCCCGGCCTGCGCCCTTTAAGCCTTTCCGAGGGAAGTGCAGTCTCGCAGTAGGGATGCCAAACCCTTCTCTAGCCGTAGTGACAAGGGAAATAAGAGTGACTCCAAAAAGGGAGGGTCACAATGACTATGCCACAAGGCCGGAACTGCTTCCTATCGGAGGGCGGCTACAGTTTTTTGCGGCTCAATGGAAGGCATCGGTTGCAGATCAATGGGTGATCGACACGGTGTCCAAGCGCTACGCCTTAGAACTGGAATTCTTGCCACGTCGGAGGTTTCGTCCAGTCCTGAGGAAGCAGGATCCGATCAAGCACCAGGGGATGCTGGGCACTATCCAGCATCTACTGGACATCAGGGCCATAGAACCGGTACCCTTGACTCAGAGGGGTCTAGGGGTGTATTCCATCTTGTTCCTGGTTCCGAAGCAGAATGGCGATACTCGGGCTATTCTGGACTTAAAATGGGTAAACCAATTTGTCAAAACCAAAAAGTTCCGGATGGAGACGTTGCGTTCCATTCCTCTGGCAGTGCAGGAGCAAGAGTATCTGACGTCCATCGATCTGTCCGAGGCCTATTTGCACATGCCCATTCGACCAAGTCACAGGCGGTTTCTCAGGTTCGCTTACGGTGGAAGGCACTTCCAGTACCGGGCTTTGCCGTTCGGGCTCAAGTCTTCCCCGCGAGTGTTCACGAAGATCCTGGTGGCGTTGGTTGCTCAGTTACGGATGGGGGGCGTGGCTCTTCATCCGTATCTGGACGATCTGTTGGTCAGGGCCTCTTCGCACCAGCAGAGTCTGGAGGACACCGAGCGGACTCTTCAGGTTCTGCAGGACCACGGGTTTGTGGTCAACAGGACAAAGAGCAACCTTATTCCCACGCAAGAGATAGTGCATCCGGGTGTCCTGATCGATACTCAGAGGCACAGAGTGTTTTTGTCGGAAGGACGACAGGTGAAACTCAGATCCTTGTTGGAGGAGGTGTTGGCACTGACTCAGGTTCGTGTGATGACTCTGGCAAAATTGTTAGGGGTTCTGGTATCTTGCCAGGATGTGCTGTCTTGGGCGCGTTTCCATTTACGGCCCCTGCAGTGCTTTCTGCTTCCTTATCAGAACGTGATAGCTCGCAAGTTGCACAGGCTAGTGATTCTCCCACCGGAACTGCGGCGACAACTCCAGTGGTGGTTGGAACCATTTCGCTTTCAACAGGGGGTCGCTATGAAGGAACTACAGAGGATAGTGGTGACGACAGATTCCAGTCTCTCCGGCTGGGGAGCGCATTCTCAAGGGGTGATGTGTCAAGGTCAGTGGTCTCTGCTGGAGTCTCGACAGAGCATCAATCTGTTGGAGCTGCGGGCGATTCGTCTGGGGTTGTTACGCTTTCAGACTACGCTTCAGGGGTGTCACGTGTTGGTGAAGACAGACAACGTGACAGCAAAAGCCTATGTCAACTGACAAGGCGGGACCAGAATCAAGAAACTGTGCAGCGAGGCCAACAGCCTGCTGAGTTGGGCAGAGAGGTATCTCTTATCCATAAAGGCGGTGCATGTAGCCGGGAAAGACAACGGGCTGGCGGACTGGCTCAGCAGACAATGGCTGGATCAGACGGAATGGTCTCTGGACACGAGAGTCTTCCAGGCTCTTCAGCGCAGATACGGCAGAGTGGCTGTGGACTTGTTTGCAACCGCGGACAATCGTCAAGTGCGGCGGTTTTTTGCCAAACAGAGACACGATCAGGCGGAGGGCGTAGACGCTCTCAACTGCGACTGGCCGGACGGCCTACTGTATGCCTTTCCGCCACTGCAACTGATTCCTCGGTTGGTGAACAAGGTTCTTCAACAATCCGCGGAGCTGGTGCTGATTGCCCCCTTCTGGCTGAGACGGGGGTGGTTTCAGGATCTCTTGCGACTGTTGACGGAGAAGCCTTGGTGTCTTCCAGTATCCGAGACGTTACTGACACAAGGGACAGTACTCCATCCTCAACCGGACATGTTGCAGTTAACTGCGTGGAGGTTGAGCGGTCGCAGTTAGTTAAGTTGGGGTTTGACTCAACAGTGATTGACACTGTGCTGGCATCTAGGAAGGGTTCTATCACTCGGGTGTGTAATAACACTTGGCGGGTTTTCTCCAGTTGGTGTGCAGAAAGGGGCTGGATTCCTTTGAAGTTACCTGTCCGGAAGCTGTTGTTGTTCCTGCAGGAGGGCTTGGATAAGGGGCTGGCCACTAATACCCTTCTTAGACAGGTGGCAGCTATTTCGGCGGTGTGTGGAACTAAGAAAGGGGGTTCTTTGACACTGCATCCACACGTTAAACGTTTTTTGAGGGGGGTGTCCTTGTTAAATCCCCCTACAGCACATAGGTTCCCTACTTGGAAGTTAAATGTGGTGCTGAAGGCGTTGTGTCATGCGCCTTTTGAGCCCATGGCCACCTGTAGTCTGAGAGATCTTACCCTTAAAACGTTGTTTTTGGTGGGGATAACTTCGGCCCGCAGAGTATCCGAGTTGCAGGCCTTGTCCGTGGATAAAGACCTTTGTACCTTCCATAACGACAGGGTGGTGTTGAGACCTGATCTGACGTTTGTTCCTAAGGTAAATTCAGTTTTCCACCCATCACAGGATGTGGTTTTACCCTCTTTCTGTCCTAATCCCAAACACGAGAGGGAAGAGGAGTGGCACCGGTTAGATGTGAGGCGTGCCTTGAGTTTTTATATAGATAGAACCAAGGACTTTAGGAGATCGGAGTCTTTGTTTGTTTCCTTTAATTCCTCCTCGCTGGGAAAACCAGTTTCTGCTTCAACTCTGAGCAGGTGGTTGGGGCAGTGTATTTCGTCTGCATATACAGCGTCAGAGCTGGAGCCTCCAGGAGGCGTCACGGCGCATTCCCTACGGGGAGCGGCTACTTCTGCAGTATATAAGTCCTTCTCATCTCTAGAAGGCATCTGTAGGGCAGCCACCTGGAGTTCTGTCCATTCCTTCACCAGGCATTATAGGGTGGATAGGTGGGCATCTGCTGAAGTGGCCTTTGGTTGCAGGGTGTTACAACAGGTCATACACTGAAGGTAGAGGTTCCCGCCCAGGGTACATATTGCTTTTGTATGTCCCAGCAGTTTAGGACCGTCCCACTACCAGGGACCACCGGAGAACGGAAGATTGGAAGCTCTTACCGTGAAGCTTCCTTCTCGGTGGTCCTGGAGTGGGACGGTCCATCCCACCCAGTGTGGTATCTCCTCTAAGCGGAGGTTGGTTCTGGCTGTTTACCATTACTTCTGCTGCTTGCAGTTATTAAAATGGAGTTGCATCATTATGGTCTCCGCGTGGTTTGTTACCATGATGCAGAATTTTGTTTTATAGATCCAGGTCGGTGGGGGAGCATGGCTGTTCTATGGACTGAGGAGTTCCTAAGGGAGCGGCCCCTCCCCCAGGCCGGATCAAGCGATCAACGACCCTGTTCCGGAGGAGGAGCCTACTCCCAGCAGTTTAGGACCGTCCCACTCCAGGACCACCGAGAAGGAAGCTTCACGGTAAGAGCTTCCAATCTTCCGTTCCCTGATATGCACCACTGCCAATTGTTCTGGTCCCCACAAGTTGTTTAAAATCTCCAATATTAGTTTCTTGTTCACTAGTTGCTTTCCTCTATTAGTTAGCATTCCCCTTTCCTTCCACATTTTTCCACCCCAGAGTCATATTTTGAGTCTGTGTAAATTGTTATGCTTTCTCCCTTTCCCATTTGCAGTGCCTGATTCAAGGCATGCTGCTCACAAGTCTGGGCTGACCATCCTTCACGTAATTTTCCTTGTTTTAAAATTTCCCTATTTTCTAATCCTGTAGCATGAACTTCTCCACTGTCTTATTAGGATTCCAATCTAAGTCCTTTTCTGGAATTCTTTCATCTACATGTTCAGACACTTTCCCTACAAACTGATATTTGACCAAAGTCTGGTATATGGGGTCCTCAGGATTAGTTACCTGGCCATATTTTTGCATTTGATCCTTCAACCTCTGCATCCACTCTGTAGGACTTCTTTGCTCTATTCCCATGGCCTTGGTCAATGGCTTTTTTTCATCATTTCTTGGTCTGTCCCAAGCAACGTCTGTACTTCTGGGGCAAGGGAAACACCTGCCTAGGAGGCACCTGTCTGTTTCCCAGGGGGTGTAGTCACCTCTTGGGGAGGTGGTGCACTGGGTTGGGTACTCTCATCAGAATTGGGATACTGCCCAAATGAATCATCGGAGTCTGAGGTTATATACTATGGTGGAGGGAGGCAAGACAATGGATCCCATTTAGAACCCACTTCCGTTCTGTCTTCCCCTTTGAATTCCAACATGTGGACCAGGGATCCTGGCTGAGGCACCCATGCCCCTGCATAATGGGATTCCTCACTCCTACGCCTCTTACCAGTAATATAAATGCTTAACAGCTGTCTCACTTTTTCATCAAAACTTCCAAATGGAGGCCAAATAAGTCCCCACAATTTATACTTTGGCCACACAAAAGCAGAGAAGTTCACCATCTTCTCCTTACTTAGACCTTTAGTCAAATTACCCTCTTCCCAGTGTTTTAGCATCAGTCTTAAAGGACTGTCTGCCGGGATCCGGGGGATTCCCTGATCCTTCCCAAACCTGTTATCCCCTTTAAACTGAGAATTTTTATTCCCCATTTGCCACGGTCTAACCTTAACTAGATGGAATGTCTTCAATTTTCAAGTTTGTGCGAGCTCGTCTTTCTGGCAGGCCCTTCCTGCCTGGAGCGTCACCGACTGACTGTGATCTACAGTGTCTCAGGTCTTGAGTTGTCCCCAATCCCAGCCACGGAGATCCAATGGGTCATGAAATACTCATGAGGTGCACCTTCCCAGTTGGAGTTCGCTGAGTGGGCTGGCGGCAGGTCACATGATACCAGAAGAGCCCCCAATTGTTAGAGACAATTTGTTCACCTCTCTCGGCTCCTCCAGGAGATTCAAAGAAAAAGAGCTGTCCGTTGGGAGTCTCCTTTAAAATATACAACTTTATTGATATCAAGAAAGAGGGGAGTCGCTTTGCAACGAGCTCCCTGATCAGTTCCATGATACATGCCCTTTTATCCTCTATTCCCAGCCGATGAATCCCTCCTCCTTTCCCCATAGGCTGAGGTACTCGGAAGGTACAGCATACCTGAACACCTACTTCATACTTCCTCCTTAATATGTACCCCTCCCGTTACAGACATTGCATATGCATTTAAATTTACCTTTCTCCGAAGTAGGGTGTGTCAGTTAATATTCATTATTTGATTACGCCTGCGTACTTGCTGCTTATTAGTCTCAATTGCTATTAATCTTTACTGTTGCCGTGGCCTGTTCAACCGTGTCGTTTCTTTTACTATAGTAGTTCTGCTTCTGCGTTTTAACAATGGCTAATACATTTGTTCTGTGGTCACTAAATGTTTGTGCTTTCCATACCTGGTTCTCCTTCTTGAGTTTTTACAATCACTAAGACATTACATTTGGTTCTTTCTTTGGAAAGTACCTTCTGTTTATTTCAACTCATTTCATTATTTCACTCCTCTCAGTAGGAAACCAGTTGCTTGACCTTGCATGGTTGGTGAGACACCAGCCTGGCAACCTGTTTTACCTGGAACTCCATTGATAAGGAGGTATTTGGCGTAATACTCAGACTCCTGACAGTCAGTGCTAGTGTTTGGGGGCTCCTTCAAGAGTTGGGAGTTGGCAACCCAGCTGTGGTTCTCCCCGCCCCTCAGCCCCAGTACCTCCCTCTTACCATAAGTCAGTTTAAACCAACTCTGCTTTGTATTATTCTCTGATTAATCAATGACATGTCAGTTCTGTTATATCTGTTCAAAACTTTTCACAAGATGATTAATTCCTCACACTAATATAGTCCCACTAAGGATTATGTCAGTATGCATTCCACTCATGTTCTTCATACATTATGAAGAATCAATTTTTAAAGTGGTTAAGTAAGTTTCTTTTCCAGGGAAGAAATAATAAATCTAAATCTGCCTAATGAAGTCATTGTGTATCAAAAATTGAGTATCCTAAAATGCACTTTAAAATACTATGATCTTGCCAGGAACAAGGTAAAAAGCAAGTAAGCAAACAAACAAAACAAAACACACACACACACTGGCAAATTCCTCCATTAAAGATCTCATACACTGTGAAAATATTGGCAGAAAGCATTAATTAAAAGCTCTTTTACAGGTTTTCACAAAGGTTCTTTGTATGTGAGAGATCATTTCTTTCCTAATTAAGCAATATAAACTGTAGATGTGTATGTGGTTGGAGGAATGATAATTGGCAAATAAAACACATGACTGGATTTATTTGGACTTCTTCCCATGTCCCATACACAACCTACAATATAATGAACTAGTTCTAATGTCTACAGAGCCCAGGGTTACCCAGTATTGACGTGCTATTTCAATGTATTAGATGGTTGGAAAATGCCTAAGTAATTATCAAACTAATGGTCACTGAATCACAGTTTCTAGTGCAAAATATGCTGCATTTAGGGTTGCCAACTTCCATATGAGACCTGGAGATCTCCTAGAATTACAACGTCTTCAGTTCCAGAATTACAACTGACATTATATGTTCATATGTTCAGGTGTCAGGGAGTGGATTCTCAGCATTAAACCCATGCTGAGATCCCTTCCATGTCCAAACTTCATTCTCCCAAGGCTCCAACCAAAATCGCCAAAAATCGCCAACCCAGAACTGGCAATCCTAGCTGAATGACTACTATTCATACAATCACTTTGTATTTACAAATACTAGAACAGAAGGGCTAAATAAAGTTTGACTCACTTCACTGGAACTACAGGAAGCTGATGATGATTTTAGGTGGCTGTTAATCTAAATGTAAACAAATGTTTTGCTTTGTGCAAGACAATGCAAATAGATATAGAATATTTTCTTTGTAGTTTTTATTTATTACTGCGGAAATAGAGACATAATTTCAAGACTTTTCTGCAGCCTTTAGAGTGCCAATCTGATGACCGTAAGATCTTCGTTCTTTTAGCCTCAAATAAGTGCAAACTCATTGAATCTGTAGCAAAATTCCTTTACTATATTTCTAGGAAGATATGTTCCTTTTGTCCATATATTCTTTTGCAATCCATATGATTCGTGCTGTTATGCCAGTAAAGGTTGTGTGATGTGATGTGTGTGACAAAAAAATATGTAGAAGGCTTTATAGAATATATTGACTGCCTTTATAGCACAGATTTACACTCATGCACACTCACATACACCAGAAAATGTATCTAACCAGCCATAATTTTTGAAATACCAGCTACTTAACAATCCCTTTGAATTTTCAGTCCCAGGCATGAGACAAAAATAGGAATTTAATCGAGTCCACTAATGGACTACCAAGTATGATTGGTGCCATGTATTTGCCTTGATGGATCACAATGTGCTATAGAATCACAGCTGGACAAAGCAGAATTATTTGTAATTCGAAAGGACATTGCACACTGAAACTTTCTGCCAGTGAAATAGCTATTCTAGCAATATAGTTAACTACCTACTCTTCTTAAGCACATAGCTGCCTGTTGGCAAAGCATCCCGTCAAAACTAATACAAACTTTTTAATAATAATCTGGTGTAAAAATCAATACTGTCATCCAAGCACATTTACTTACCATCAGTTTCTAGGATCAGACTGAAGGCTCCTTGAGTAGCCATGTTTAAGACGTGTTACTACATCATGAGTGACGATTTCTATGCTTCTGGAAGATAGAACTGACATTCTTTAACCCTCAGGAAAAAATACTTCAAGAACCTTTGTTTAAGAGTTAGCTCAAAAGATTTTATGAAATTATACCTCGCTTGCCCTTTTAGAAATAAAAGCTAATTAACTTCTTGCACAAGCCAATTTGCAGATACATTGTAAGCACAGGTTAGAATTAAGGAGCAGTAATTGCTTATAATGATGATCAGCATAACTGATGTGATAAATTATGATTAATGAGTAAATTAGCAGTGAATGCTGTAAATGAGGTTGCTATGAAAACTCTTTTTTAAAGAAACGAAGGGCAACCAGATCTATCAAACATGCTCTGTCTGCTTAATAGTTTATTAACAATGCATTCCTAACAAGAGTATTCCCTTCTAAGTGTACTGAAAGTGGATATAGAAGGATGTAATTATTTTTAGGATTGCATTTGATTTCCAGTGGACTTGGAAAAGTGTAAGTATCTAGGATTACACTGCACATCTAAGAAGAAATGCAGAATTCTGGCAATTCTGGCTTGGTTTTTTTTTCTGTAGTACTGCATGGATAGAATTATCAGTTTACTAGAAGATCTTCTATTATTGCTCAGTTAAAATATTACTTATTTTAATTTTTAGACTGCCGTCCCCAAAAAGGACTCAGGGCAATTCACAACATTCAATTAATACACTTTATAAATGATCTCATGCTAACACCTAAAATAACGGCAGTAGAAGGAACATAATATATGCTGACTGATCAACATTGTCTAATGCATTGTCTAATGCAGAGGTGTTGAACTGATTTGTTATGAGGGTTGGATCTGACATAAATGTCACTTTGTTGGGATGGGCCATGTATGCCATAAAATGTAACATGAGGTTCTGGAGATATAAACTTTATAAAGGTGATTTCAGATGTTGAATGATGATAGAAGATGAATGACAATAGCAGGCTTGATTAGATTAAGTGTGATGAGCACAGGGGTAGTAGGTGTGGAGATACCAGAATTGGTAATGAGACAGGAAACTGAGGTCTCAATTCTATCCAGGAGGATTCAGTCCAGGAGGATACAAAGATTAAATGGACATAAGTCTGATATTAGAAAACACAACATTCTGTTGCTGACCTAAGAGGAACAGTGGTCTTACAAAGGAAGAAACTGCTGAATTGCATCTGATAATGAAGCTCAAGACAATGCATCCTAATGGAATGAATTGAGAGCTAGTTTTCCTGTCTCATTATCAATGTGTGTTATTATAATTTGGTATCTGAAATCACTCTGCTTTCCAAGATATAAAGACCAATCCAGGTGATCTGATTTCTAATCAGGCTCTTTTTGAAAGACAATAAATCTAGAAAGGAACAGAAAAATCAGTTTAAAAAAAAAAACTTTTCAGAATAAGTCAAAATAATTCCATTAATGTATATTGTGCTTGACAGAAGAATCTATCCCTCCACCCACCGACCCTGCCTCTCTCCCTCTAAAGACTTGTGCTTGCTCACAAAAGCTTATACCTGGAATAAAATGTTGTTTGTCTTAAATCTGCAATGGGAGTCCAACATTGTTCTTTTTCTCTCTCTTTCCTACTCCTTCATCCCCCAAAGAGGAGAAGCAGCCATGGAGAAGCAAGCAGAAGGGGTGTGTGTGACAGAGAGAGGGGGAGCAGAATGAGAGAAGCAGAGAAAGAAAAGTAGAGAGAGACAGAGGCAGGCTTGTCTTTGTAACTTTCACCCATGAAGCAGCCACAGAGCTTTCCATCTGTCTGCGTGTGTGAGAGAGAGTGAGCAAATGAGGGAGTGGGGAGAGAGCCAAAAGGCATGAAACAGGAAGCAGAAGTGAAGAGCCACTGATGGTGCTGGGGTGGAAAAGCAAGTTATGGTGCTGCTGCAACAGCAGCCTTGGAAAGGAAGCAACAGAAGGAAGTTGTTGGGGGGGGGGTATGGATTTGAGCCCTGCATGGGGCAGATGAGGCCAATTGATTGAATGTTTGTCACCCCTGCTCTAATCCTACATAATCTTGATCTCATCCAGTGTAGATGAACCATGCACAGAACAGGTTTCTGTACACAAATCAGCTTTCTGAATTAATAGTTACTTAAGTAAAATTCCCGACAGCATTCTGTAGCTTGTGCACAGTGATTCTTTTCTAAACATGAACTGGTAGATGGACAGTTGCTCCCAATCAGAATAAAGAGACAGACACAGGAAGTCCGGCTGGCACATTGCTCAAGATACGCCGAAGAGATCTCCCCTCAAAAAACCGCATGGCTTAAGTAGAGATCAATCTCGGTTATCCCTTAGGCAATCTGCATTCCCCCCCCCCCCACATGCTGTGCAGCTCCAGGGGGGACCCTGCAAGGCCCCCAGCCCAAATGGGGCTGCTGCATAGTGCTCACTGAGCCGGCAAATCCAATCCAACCTGCCAACCATCCTAAGTGACTGACCTAATCTGCAGCATCATCCTAGTCAATTCCTCAGTCCTCTGAACAGCAGTGCAGGGTAGGTGAAAAACACCCCTTCCTACCGCCAATCAAGGAAGGGCCAAAAATTCCTACCCAGCCCCCATCACAACTGGGTAACCAGAATACGCCTGCACTATATCCAGGACGCGAGGGTGGGCCGAGCACAAGGCAAGACTGAGAGAAAGGCAGGAAGTCAGCTGACCAAGGCTGGCTTCTTAGCTCCTCTGCTTTTTGTCCTTCTGGTGAGGCACACGTAACCCCCCCCCCCCCCCCGCTGCAGACTTCATCCAGCTGCAGGTAAGGGACTGAATTTCCAGTTGGAAGAGACAGACACAGGAAGTTAGGTAAACTAAGGGCCACTTTATTAAAAATTCTGGCAGCAAAGGCAAGACATTATCTGGCAGCACGGTCAAGGCCAGGCGTCTTTTTGGACATCTCCCTTGCTGAACAGTGGGTGAGCCATCCTGCCCCGGAATGAAGCAAATTCCCCGTGGGGTGGCTCCCGTCCAACTGGCACATTGCTCAGAATATGTCAAAGAGATCCCCCCCCAAAAAAAACCTACATGGCTTAAGTGGAGATCAATCTCAGCCATCCCTTAGGCACTCTGCATTCTCCCCCCCCATGCTGCACAGCCCTGGTGGGGGACCCTGCAAGACCCCCCAGCCCAAATGGGACTGCTGCATGGTGCTCCCTGAGCTGCCAAATCCAATCCAACCCGCCAACACAAGGGCCAAGCCTCTGCTTAGGACCATGCACCCACCTATACCTCTAAAATCTGCCGAAGCCCTTGCCGTAGGTCTGTCAGGAACAAATTATTTCCTTAATCAGACAAATGAACGCCATCACTCCTGTACAAGTCTGGATAGCCTGCCTGAATCAACAGGTGAGGCAGATAGTGGCCCAACCCAGATTCCAACACCCTCTGAAGCTCCCTATTCACCTTGTGGCAGGCCCTCTCAATGCCCTTGGGAGCTAGCACACCCCACCACACCAAACATGGAATCATGGCTGACCACACAATTTTGGTGTCTGGCCACTGGACTCGTATGGCCCTCAGGTCATCCCTGACCTGACCTGCAGCACAAGGACCTTACCTTTCAGCAAGCCCATGTCGTTACTGCCCAAATGTATAACAAGAACCTGTGGGGGAGCTCTGAGCCTCCCCCGAACAGTAGGAGCATTAGGCCAGACCAATCAAACCATGTCTTCCATGCCACTCAACTGTGGCCCATTTACTGAGCCCCAACTGTAAGCCAACAGCCGATCTCTTGGCACGATGAGCTGCCCAAAAGATGTAGCTGTGCCCGCAGATGAGAGCCCTTCATGTCTCGCTGTGCGTCAAGATACCTGGAAAGAAATAACAATGAAACACCAAACCCAAACACCTGCATCAACTCACAGCACAGAGGGCACACATGGCTCTTGAAGGCTGCTGACCACCACTTGCCCAAGCGCTGAATCTCCATGCTGTTGTATCCCAGGGATGCTGCTGTTGAGGCTGCCCCAGTCCTGAAAGAGTGGGTACCAAAGTTTACTCCAGACAGGCCCCGCCTAGCCAAGGCCCTCCCGGTGATGGCCCAAAACTGATGATTCGTCAGCAGATTGCCATCTGTGTGACAAAACAGCCAACCAATTTTATTGCCCCTAAATGTCAAATACTGAGTCAGGGCTGAGACAGGGCAAAGCTCCCTGTCTGAACAAGGATCCAGCCTCACCAGGGCGCCCCTCCATTGTTGCTCCATTTTGGAACCCCCTCCTGTAATGTGAGCTTCCCCCTCCACCAGTCTGAGGTCCTGCATCATCAATGCCCTGCTGGATTGGTCCTTTTTGGACTGAGCAACCAGCTCGCTGACCCTCAGGGCTCCAAAGAAAGCAACCAGAGAAGCTGCATGAAAAAGGCAAGCTTCATATGCTGAAATGCAAACATTCTCCTAGGTGCCCTGTAGTCCCTTAAGTATCACTGGTGAAATGGGCTTCCTCTCATCCCTCCTCTTGCCAACTTCCCTGGACCAACCCTCCAGCATCTTCCATAGACTGAAATCGCTGATGACTTCACTAAAGCCCAAGACCGTGCTGGCGAAAGCAAGCACTTAGAACTGCTCCTAATGGAATGGACTACCAAACCCCTTGCCTTTAGGAACAAAATGAAATGAAGTAGATGGCAGGAAGTCAGCTGACCAAGGCTGGCTCCTCCAGAAACCAGCTGCCCTAGCAGCCAGCACTCTGCTCTTTGTCCTTCCAGTGAGGCTGCAGGTAAGGGGCTGACTTGTTGCCACAAAATTACTCGGTCCATCAATGACATCATCTTAAAAGATGCTTCTAAAGGGCTGAACAGAAGATTCTGTTGTGCCATGACTGCAGTTTGTAAACCATTAATCCATATCAGTTGCATTTGTAATGACCTACAAGTTGTAAAACATCAGCACAGAAACTTGACCCTGATTCAAATCTCAGCTGTGATCTCACTAACTGGCCTAGGGAGTCCACCAGCTCTCACATTTAGCATCCACATCTGCAGCATTTGTATAATAATACCTTTAATGTTTTTGTATAGATAGCACATGCAGGGTTCTTTGAATAATCTAATGTGCTATATAAATACTATTTTTTTTAAAAAAATGATAAAAGTCAGAAAATATAATGAAAGACATAAACAACATTATAGAAAATTATCAAAACAAGATATTGAATACAATAGATGAAAGATTACAAAAAACACAATTTGTCTAGTTCTTTTGAAATTTCATCCTGCACAGTCAAATATCCCAGTATAGGAAACCAACAATTTCAAAAGTTGAATGTAGGAGTATGAGATGTGTGGGCTTGAATGGCTTTTCCACTGGGTGGCTATACACTTTTCACAGCATAGAGAATGGAAACAGTTTCTTGTACAACCTTTGGATAAGGTTTATCTATCCAACCATTAAAAAAAAATGTGTCCTGGTTGAAGCTGTATATTGTGTTATGCAGTGTATGCATTGTAAAACATCTAGCCAGAAAGGCTGTTATCAGTGAACAATGCTATTTAGTGTTAAATATTTGGGAACTGAGTTGCATTCGATGATCACATCCAGTCTGGACTAAATCAGACACATAAGGACACTATTTGCCATTTCCACCGAACTTTGCTTGTTCATTATTTCACTCAGCTGGATATTTGACCTGGCCAACCCAGGGGCATACACTGTGTGACTAATTTACTGGAAGCAAATTGTGTCTCTTTGTTTGGCAGGATATATTGTATCAGAATTTTCCCATGTTGATATGGAATTTTGCTTAATGAAGTGTGCCCCGAAGAGTTTTTGTTGGACAGTGCTCTTCAGTTTTCAATGAAGGTTAAAAGTGGATGCCAGTTTTGAAGTGGTGCAGCTCTCATTATCAGCAGATCAGTGCTATGCGTTTTAAAAATTCATTTAGTATATTTTATTCTACCATTCCACCAGTGTGTATATGGCTCTGTCCTGCTTTCCTTTTTATCTTCATTTAAACTGAGAGTGGCTACCCCAAGGTTACCCATTGGTTTCATGCTGATTGTGGATTTGAACTTTGGTCTCCTAGATCCTAGTTTTGCTAACCACTATACCAGGGGTGTTGAACTCATTTATAATGAGGACCAGATCAGACGTAAATGGGTCTTTATTGGGCTGGGCCATGTGTGTCATAAAATGTATTGCCAGTTAGTGGAAATATAAATTTTATAAAGGACACAGACAAACCAATTAAAGATATTTTTTTTGCTTAAAATACAAACATGCTTAAAACATTAACACTCTTGCAATATTTTGTTTATTTACCAGTCTGATACCTCTTGCTCTGAATTATTACATCAAAATCTGGAGACAATGTCTGCTGTGGCAATTTTGAGTATGCTGTTCTGGTCCTTTCAGATGGAGGTGCCAGGGATTGAACTTGGTACTCTCTGTATGTCAAGCAGAGGCTCTTTTAAGTGAGCCACAGTCCCTTCCCCCTAATCTAAGAAGCCCAACAACAGTAACAAAATAGACACACATACACACACTGTAGCAAGGTGATGACAAGGAGGGAACCAGTTGCACCCAGGAGAGTCACTTCATAACAAGCAATGTTACTTTTGTCTTTTTTCTTAATGAGAAGTACAAAAGGATGTAACTCACTAAATGAGAAATCTTGGCTATGGCCCTGATGAACCAAGTCTTCAAACTGCTTAACATTGGCTAACTGTGTATGTAACTAAACTGTGTTTACAAATCTGACTTAAATTAACAGCTGCTTGTCTACATATGCACGCATAAATCTTAAATCTGGATTATCTGATCTGGAATAAATATTCTGAAACAAAGTATCATTGATTTGGTTTGGGGTTCACCTCATCATAATGCTGATTGTCCCATTTGGGACAAGCCAGCACCTCCCTGAATAAAAGTGACAAAGGTGGGTGGAGAAAAGGGCTCTGCTGTCGTATGGCATTCTCCCACTACACCTCCTCATCCCATGCAAAGGAGGGGGGGTGCACTTTTCAAGGTGATGGAGAAAGTAACTGATTTCCAACCTTAGCTGAGAGGGAAGTCTATTGGTTCCTGGAGCGGCTAGAAAGTGCAGAAATGTGCCCTTTATTCTCTGTCTTGCCCACACCCCAGGCTCCTTTTTCCTGGCTTGCCAGGCAGGGTTGTAAACCAAAGAGGAGAAGCCAGCGGACAGGCAGTTTGCTTCCCAAGAAGACAGAAATAAGAGGGGCAGTACCTTCTGGTAAACACCTCCCCCCCCCTGACTTTAGCAGCCAGTTCAACTTGCATGCAGAAACACAAGCCTTTGTGTCTATTAGGGAGGAGATGCTGCACCCCCCCACACCTGCCTCAAGCACCATCACAGGCTCCTGAGGGCAGCTTCTGTTTTATGCAAAGCAAACCTGTGCCCTTTTTTGCACCACAGTGAAGAAAAAGTTTACTTCCCAACCTTGCATGTGCTGCTTAAGATTGCAGAAGGGGGGAGGAGAGAATGAATGAGTACCAAAGAAAACTTGGGAGGGTGTGTGGAAATGAGCCTGGGAAAGGCATAGCAGCAATTGCACACGATCTCTTTTACTATTCTGAATATAAAGCACACACATGCCCCAAACCTCTTTCTCCCCCCACAAGCCAAGCTAGAGCAGAAACCACACTGAGGAATCTCACTCCAAATGCCATCCCTGGAGAAACTGCACGAACAGAAGACTGCCGGTCAGGGCCAGCTCTTCCACTAGGCAAACTAGGCACTTGCCTAGAGTGCTGGCCCTGGAGGGGTACCAAATTGGGAGCTCCCACCTTTTAAAAAAAAAATCCTTCCCCTCCCACCCCAATCACTGCTGTCTTCCCCCCATTACCGCTGCTTCTCCCTGTCATGATCACTGCTTCCTCCCCCTGTTGCCACTGCTTCTGCCTGCCTCCTTCCCCAGCATGATAGCTGCTTCCCCTGTTGCTGTCACTTCTCCCTGCATCCTTCCCCAGCCCGATTGCTGCTTCTTCCCCCCATTGCCACCGTTTCTCCCCTTCTCCTTCCCCTCCCCGATCACTGCTGTTTTCCCCCACTGCCTTATCACCACTTCTTCCCACCTCCTTCCCCTCCCTGATCGCTGCTGTCTTCTCCCCATTGCCTTGCTGCTGCTTCTCCCTTCCTCCTTCCCCACCCTGATTGCTGCGGTCTCCTTTCCATTGCCTTGTCGCTGCTTCTCCCCATCTCCTTCCCCTCCCCAGCTGCTGCTGACTTCCACCCATTGCTTTGCCACCGCTTCTCCCTGCCTCCTTCCCCACCCTGATCGCTGCTATCTTCCCTTTGCTTCACCCTGTCGCTGGGCTGTGAAGGGGCGACAGGGAGAGTTGGAATGGGGGGGGCGGCATCAGGGGGGCATCTAGCAGCAAGGCTGTCTGGGGCTCTGCAGGCCCTAGGGTTGGCCCTGCTGTTGGTGGGTGCTTGCTTCCCCTGGCACAACACAACAGAAAGAGCTCTCCCAGTCCACACTTGCAGCCCCAGCCTCTTGCTGAGAAGGAATACAATTGGTTGCAAGTGAGTCTTGAAAGCAGCAGAAATATGTCTTTTATTCTCTGTCTTGGCCCCACCCCAAGCTCCTTTTTGCTGGTTTGCTGCGTAGGGCTGTAAACCAAAGCAGAGAGGCTAGTGAAGCAAGCAAAAATAAAAGGTCTGGTGCCTCCTGGTAAACACACAGAAACACCTCTCTGTGACTTTAGCAGCCAGTTTAACTTGCACACAGAAAACTCAAACCTCCTCAGTGTCTACTGATGAGGGTGGCTGCTTACTTCCCCCAGGACAGGATGGCAGGATAAGAGTTCTCCCCATCCATGCTTGCCCCCATACAAAAATCACTTTCCCTTGAGGGAATTTCCAATGACTAGGAAAGCTGTCTAGGTAAACAAGCCCCCACGTGGAGTATTCAGGCTGAGCAGAACAGGCATGCTGCTCTGCATCCTAATCAATCAAGCCTGGAAAGCGAGGGGGGAGGAGGAGGAGGAGAAGAAGAAGAAGCAGAAGAAGAAAAAGAAAAAAGAAACAGATTCACAGAAGCATAAGCTGTAGTGGTCTACTTCATCAGATATGTAAAGAAGATTTTCAGCAACGTGTTTGTCTGTCTTCTGGCAGAAAGGAAAAGGGACTGTAGTAAAAAGGTTAACATTTACTATAAGGGGACATAATTCTGCTTATCTGAATGTCATCATACTTTTAACAAAACACCAAATTAGTTACTAGAATTGACTGTCAAAGGGATAAATAGTTATGTCCTTGGGGTGGGGCCAAGACAGCTCATATGGGTGGCAACTTGCTTAACATAGCTGGGTTAATTTACTATTACGAGTTATAGCCAGTAGTGGATGCTTTTGTATTTCACAGTTTTAAACTTTTCCTTACATATTCTGAGGACTGAGCATTCCTTTTTTTTGCTTCTAACAAAAGCTCACAAAGTTTTTGTTTCAATAAAGGTGTCACATTTATTTTATGGTTTACTTTTTTATTATTATTTTTTTAGTTTTGACCCTGTTGGTAAGATTATTATTTTCATTAAGATTTTTTAAGTTGGTAAAGTAGCATGCAAATTTCAAAGGTGTATAGAAATGTATGACAATCCAATTTGTAGAAGTAGTTGTTTTATACTGTCATATTCAGAATATGACTTTTCTCTGTGTATATTAGAATTTGGGATCTGATAGCACAAAACGGCTGTGTTACATTGATGGCATTGTTATTGTCTGGACACATGGTAAAGAAGCCCTGGATGCATTCCACCAGACACTCAAAGACTTTCACTCTACCATCAACCTAACAATGAACCAATCTATGCAAGAAATACATTTTCTAGACACCAAAGTAAAAATACACAATGGATGCATAAACACCACCTTATACCGAAAGCTACTGACCGACAAACACACCTGCATGCCTCTAGCTACCATCCCAAACATGCTTTACACAGAAGTGGAAACAGTCCTACAGCAGAACAAAAGAAATTCCCATTCTATCAAAAAGGGAATGATGTAGAAGCATTTTTCTTTAGCTTTGAATGAACTTGTAGAGAATTTGGGGTCCCAGATGAGGACAGAATGATTTATTTGTGCTCACAGATTTGTGGAGGACTGAATGAAGTTTATTTGAATATGAGGGATGAGAAAATCTCTATTTTCTCTTCAGAGAAAGAGTTGAGAGTATGGACTCATAGCCAAATAAAGCAGGAAAGCTTAGAAGAAAACAGGAGGAAACATATACATTGCTAGACTGTCATTTAGGCAGAGCCTTAATCAGATGGACTGATGGAAGCAAAGTGAAGACTTTTGAAGGACTGAAGCAATTAATTTGTTTGGAACTGTTTTATAGACAACTTCCCACACATCTAAGATGGTTCCCTGGGAGATAATAATTTAAAAAAACCCTGTAGATGGAACTGCCACTTTACTAGATGAAATAGAAGGGGACTTGGGACAACCTCTTTTCCAACCCTCCATCAAGGGGGGGGGGCAGTTTGAGTCACCTCAGAGAAAACTCTGCAGGCTAAAACCAAGCCTTCAAGGCAGAACACTCCTGAGCCAAACAGAAAGAGAGAGATGGGGTATTTTAACTGTCAAGTGGAAGAAAATATAAAATCCCACTGTCCAAAATTAGAAAAAGGAAAACAACAAACCTTAGCCAAGACTGTTAATTTAATTAAAAGGACTGAAACAGCTACAGAATTCCAGCAAAACCTTGTACCTGAATAAGCCCAAACAAAAAAGACCAGTTAAAAGTATGGAAAGTTCAGGAAGTTGGTATTATTATTATTATTATTATTATTATTATTATTATTATTATTATTATTATTATTATTATTATTATTATTATTATTAGTTTATTGATAAGTGCAGGAAGAGTATACAGGGACAATATGGACAATATAGAGTCAGTGGAGGTTAACAGAGAAGTATTAAGGTGGAGAGATACAGGCAGAAGTTACCTTAATAAAGCCAAAATTTGTAAAGATAGAGCAGTACTTATCGGGAAGAACATACAGATTCAAGAAGAACGGGAAGAAGAAGAAGACTTCAGATTTATACCCCGGAGTGGCTTACAATCTCCTACATCTTCTCCCTCCACAGCAGACACCCTGTGAGGTGGGTGGGACTGAGAGGGCTCTCACAGCAGCTACCCTTTCAAGGACAACTCCTGCGATAGCTATGGCTAACTCAAGGCCATTCCAGCAACTGTAAGTGGGAAGAAGAAGAAGACTTCAGATTTATACTCCGGAGTGGCTTACAATCTCCTACATCTTCTCCCTCCACAGCAGACACCCTGTGAGGTGGGTGGGACTGAGAGGGCTCTCACAGCAGCTACCCTTTCAAGGACAACTCCTGCAATAGCTATGGCTAACCCAAGGCCATTCCAGCAACTGTAAGTGGAGGAGTGGGGAATCAAACCTGGTTCTCCCAGATACGAGTCCTCACACTTAACTAGTACACCAAACTGGCTCTCCAGCCCCTCAAGGGAATCAGTGACCCACCATTGAAGTAAAATTTGCAGAAATCCGCATTAAATACAAAGGATTCCAGGACATCTGGAGTGTGGGGAAAATTGGAAATCCCAATAAGGTTCCCGTACTCCCACTGGGGTTTCCCCAGGTTTGGGGCCCCCACCTGCCAGCACGGAGCTGGCTGGTGGGGGGATCCCCATCCCACAGCATTCCGATGCTGCCCAAGATGCTGGTGCACATTGTGTAGAGACACTCAAGCATTTGGGTAAAAACTCTATGGCACCACTCCCCCCGCCCCCAGTAGCCAGTTAGGAGCTGGCAACCCTGAGTTCCAATAATAATAATACAAAAAATAACTTGGCCTCATAAGACATATCAGTTAATGTAGTGACCAGGAATAGGCCTCAAACTTAAGTTTCAGAGTTGCTTACTAGATTCAAAGCTTGAAGACTTGCTACGGAGAGGCTAGAGAGAGACTCTTCAAGCCAGGATACCAAGTCCTCATGTTTATATACTGGGGCTGCTCAGCCAGAAAGAAGGGAAAATCTTGTATGTGAGGGAGGAAAGAGAAGGGAGAGTATCATAGTGCTCATGCATGAATGCCCTTGTGTTCTTTCTTCAACCACACCCTGATATGTAAGCAGTTGGTGTTGCAGGCCTGTTGTCTGGAGAAACATCTGCTTGGCACCCAATTGTAGGGGGGGAGTAAGGTGTTAGATAGGAGGGAGAAAGGAAGGGTTGCTTTTGTTTTTCATGCCATAGTATAAGGGTTGAAGTGGTCCTGCCCTCCTAGGACCAACACAAAACAGTGGGGCTTTTTGATTTTCTGGGAGACAACTGTATGCCTAGCAGATGATGCAGGTTTTTGCTACAGTATGCCTGATGACAGATGGGAGGTTTAAGGCACCCCGGGGACAGCAGGCAGGTGGATCAAAAAAACATGTACACATGTGCACATCTGTCTGCCGTCCCCATCCCACACTCAGCCCACCCCGGGCTGGAAAGAAGCCACCTCAGAAAGGTACTGCTTTCAAAGTGATACCTAAATTCTGAGGTGACTCCAAGGCATGTCCTGGGAGTGGCAGACAAGCACTCTGGAAGCTCCTGCAGGGCTCACGCAGCCCATCCCTGTTCCGGGGATGGGACGTGTACCGTCTGGTTTTGCTGCTTTTGCAGCCGGTTCACTACCGGGGCGGCTTGATGCCACACTGAGCTGGAGATCTGTTCTCAGCATATGGGAATCTTTTTAATTCACAGACTAATTCAGTTTATTGGTTTAATTTGACCCAATATAGTTTAGTGTTCTCATCTCAAGAACCTGCTTGTTTCCTTTTTGTTCCATTGTGTGTATTTTTTTTAAATAAAGAAGGTAATGATTCAGCAGATGCATCTTTTCCTCAATGGCTCCAAACTGTGTTATTAAATATTTATTTCATTTCCTTTTGTTATCTCTCCCAAACATACTGGATTCCTGAAATCTGACCAGTTAACAAGAGACAAGATTACAGGAACTATCCTCAAGGACTCTTCAGCACGTGCATCTGCATGTCCTAGTTACATTTCATTCCATCATTTTTTTATGTTAAATGTCAGGAGGAGGCACATTTGGCCTTGGGGATTGCACAAAAAGTATAACTGAAGTTCCAGTCATGAAATTTTTTGACACTCAGACTCACTTCTTTAAATTATTAAACATTTCAAAATATTTTCTACCAATACTTTCCCATGAATGCATTCAGAAACAATATTGTTATTTGAAGGTTGATACCCCACCTACTTGTTTGTAAAAGACATAATCAAGATGGCTTACAATATTAAAATACATACAAAATGGTTAAACATTAGATAGCATCCAATACAAACTTTAAAACATCAGGGATAAATTTACCTTAAAAAAAGGGCCTTCTGGAATTTTTTTTTTTTAAAAAGAGTCAGTTGAAGGACCTCTAAAGAATAAACTGTCCACAGTGCAGAGGGGAGTGAATTTAGAAGTGCCTGGGCAGCTGCCAAGCATGCCTTTGTGGAAGGTCTCAGGCATGGGATTTCCTCAATAAGACATTCTCAGCTGACCTCAGTATGTGAGCTGGTATGTATGGATTTAGCTAGTGTCTGACTGAGTCTGGGAACTGATTTTTGTTTAAGACATCCATTTATACTTTTATTTACTTTTTGTTTTTAGTTTATAGAACAGTGTTTTGCAGACATCAGTGGTTTAGGAGAACTGAAGAGGACCCTCAAACCTCATTTTGTTTTTAATTTTTGCAGTAGTAGTAATTTAGGTGTTAGCTGGTATTTTTGATTGATTTACATTGCTGACAGTTTTTCCTTTACTTTTGTCTGAGAGCAATGGGATCATGTGTTTGGTTTTAATGGTTTAAACATACTTTTATTGCATATGTTTTTAATCTCTTAGCTACTCTGGTGGCTCCAATGAGGGTATAACTGAGAGACAGGTTGGTGTTGTAGTTAAGATCACAGACTCTCATCTGGGAGAACCAGGTTTGATTCTCCACTCCTCTACATACAACCAGCTGTGTGACCTTCAGTCAGTCACAAGTTCTCTCAGAGGTGTTCTCTCAAGTGCAGTTCTCTCAGAGCTGTCTCAGCCCCACCTACCTCATAGGGTGTCTGTTGTGGGGAGATTGTAAGCTGCTCTGAATCTCTGAGTGAAGGATGGGGTATAAATCCAATCTCCTCGATGGTGGGTTATAGATTATGTTAATTAAATAAATAAATAATACATGGGCAGTAGTTTCAGGAAAAGTGTGCAGGGGGAAACCTATGCTTGAAAACCTGTGGGAAGATTTGGAGCTGGAAAATGGCATGCAGGAAAAGAGTTTATGTCCCCCTGACACATCTTCATTTCCAGTTGTTTCCCCAAAAATATTATGATGTGTACTTTGTGTCTCATGAAATACCTTAACGTTCTATAATCTTTTGCATATTATTTCTTAAGCAATTGTGTTAACTTTCTATTTCTTCCCCATTTTTTCTGACTTAAGTTCAAATGATTTATTAAATGCTGAAGCTCTTAAATTTATTTGCAATCAGCTTTTTATTATAAGAAATATTGATATAATGGGGCTGCCCCTGACTTGAATCCAGAAACTACAGCTAATGCAGAACACGGCAGCCAGGCTGTTATTGGGGCTCTCCAGGCAGGAGCACATACAGCTGGGGCTGTGGGAACTGCACTGGCTGCCAATAGTATACCAGATTCGCTACAAGGTGCTGGTCATTGCCTTTAAAGCCCTGTATGGCCGAGGACCTGGCTACCTTAGGGACTGTCTCTCCCCACATGTTTTCCAGAGGGTACTTAGATCTGGAATGCAAAATCGATCCCCGGGCCAAGGGAAGCAAGATTGAAATCCACCAGAGAAAGAGCCTTCTCGATTGCAACCCCCTATTGATGGAACCAGCTGCTGGTGAAGGTTAGGGCCTTATGGGACCTCGCCCAGTTCCGCAAGGCCTGCAAGATAACACTGTTCCAGCTAGCCTTTAATGGATCCTGAATTGCTGATATAGTAGCAAGAAAGGATACCTAATAAGTACTGAATGCCATCAGAAATGAAATGACATCAAACAATATTAGCACCAAATAGTTTTAATTGTTTTATTTTAATTATGAATTGTTGACCTGATGAATTGTTTATATGTAACTAACATGGTTGAATTGTTTTATTGTGATTTTATTAGCTGTGAGCTGCTCTGACCCTGCTTTGGCGGGCAGGGTGGGATATAAATCTAAATAATAATCATAATAATATTAAATAATAATAAGTGGAAGGACTAATTTTAGACTCATAATGCTAATTCATTTTGTAGTTTTCACAAGGTTATATATGTGGGAGTAATGATTTCTGAATAACCCCTACCTGGTAAAAATATCCAGATGTAAGAAGTCATGAGCCATGAAATAATCTTTATTGTACAGTTCATCTTTGCAAAAAGGTGATTTTTTTTAAAAAAAAAATGGATAATGGAAAAAAATACAAGTTCTTACATTGATGCTCTTTTCCTTGCTAATAATGACCTTTCCATAGTGCTGAATAACACATAGTAAAAATTTCTTCATCGAAGTCACAGGTAAATGAGGGCTGAATGTTGGAGACTACATATTGGATCTCCTGTCTCCTTCTAGGTTTTTAAATTATGGATGAGGTCTTCCAACATTGGAGAAGGAATGCAGTGTTGGGGGAGAGTTTTTAATGATCCTACACACATCAATTGCTGTGTACATGCACTTTGTACCCAGTGTGTAGAATAATCACGTGTTGATTGATATGCATATGACATGTAAATTTCTATAAGCAAGATTTTTCCATGTAGAAATTCTGAAATATATTACATTGTATTGACTCTCATTCCCTTTTAATACCTCACTTTAAAGGCTAGTTTTCTTGTTGATGAAAGAAAAGATTTTCCTTTTATTTATGTATTCTGACAGCTGACACATTCCTTTGGCTATATCTTGCTTAGAAACATATCTTGCTATTTTTCTTTTTTAGCACCACCAAAGTTTGCAAGAACACCCGTTGACCAGACAGGGGTCTCAGGAGGAGTTGCATCATTCATCTGTCAAGCTTCGGGAGACCCAAGGCCAAAAATTGTCTGGAATAAAAAGGGCAAGAAAGTCAGCAATCAGAGATTTGAGGTATTAGGTCCATTGTTCTGTTCCTCTGAAAAACATTTACTTTAATATTACTTGATTATTCCCCATTGCTTCTTGACAGTGATCATTTAAAAGCAACACTGGTACTTAAAACTGTCTATCAAACCAGACCAACAAACAAAAACACATTTAGTTGGATTTATCACAAGAGAAATTTCATTGCTCTACACAACAGGGTTGCCAGCCTCCAGGTGGGGCCTAGAGATCTCCAGCTTTTACAACTGATCCCCAGCTAGCAGAGATCAGCTCCCCTAGAGAAACTGGCTGCTTTGAGGTGTGGAATCTATAGCATTATACTGGAGTTCCTTTATCGTCTGCCTCTTTGCCACCTGCAACCTGATTTAGATTATACTTCACTGAGGCCCCTCCCCTACCCAAAGCTCTCCCTCTCTTGGAACTCCCCCTGAAGTCTTCAGGTATTTTCCAACACAGACCTGGCAATCCTAACCACTGACCAGAAGTAAGACTGAGGTGTATTATGACTGAGGTGTATTATGAATTGTTAAATTTCCATATTTTGTATTCTGCCCCCTACAATTCTGCTAACCTTGAGCATATGGGAAAGAGGCAGAAAGATGTATAAAGAGCCGCCATCTGTGTCGAATGCTAAGAACTGGAGCTGCAGTTTTGAAGATGGAATGAAATGGTTGAGCGCTGAAAAGTAGCCTTGCTCAAAAGTGTGGGTGGTGGGTGAGTTTCCACAAGGGAGCAACAATATAAGATTTTGTTTTGTCCTGTCGAGTAGCAGAGTGGATCAGTTTCCTGAAATCACAATATTGTGAATACTAGCAGGGCATTTTTCCCCTGGTAAATGTGGTAGAACTGAGTTCTGGAACCTCTTTCTGGAAACAAAATTCTCAAAAAAAGTTTTAAAAAATGAGGGGCACCTGTGTATTTCTTCTTTATTTCCGTCTTAAGCGTTCCGGCACCTCTTTTTCCAGAAAAGAAAGCCCTGAATATATTAGTGGGATAATGTGGGGCTGACCAGACCTTTTCTTGCATTCTTGCTTCTTCCTTCTGTGCATTCTGGTCTGCGTACAAAATAAAAAATAAAAATCCCTTAATACCGACCTTGTATGCTCATTGGCAGGATTGTAGAAATGGGAGGACCATGTGTGCTTAACAGTGTCATATGACATCAGGTTCTGCATGTTTATGTTATTAGTACCTGTGTTTACTAAAGCCATATTTTCTTTAAAAATTCTTATTTAAATTAAATTTTTTGAAAAACAATATACAAGTGCAGTCAAATAGTCACAAAATCTCAACCCTCTAAATCCCTCCTTCCCCCAGACAAAAACTTTCTGTTTGATGGAGAAAAATAAATAAATGGACAATTTTGCCAGTAGGATATCAGTCTTAAATCAGGAAAAAGTGGACAAGCAAGAACCCACAAGGACTTTCAGAAATCACTTCATTTTCTCCTGTACTATCTTCCCCACATTGTTCCCTCTTGCTGTCCTACTAGCAACCTCTGTGTCTTCTCCCTTTTCCCTAGGGTTGCCAAGTCCAATTCAAGAAATATCTGGGGACTTTGGGGGTGGAGCCAGGAGACATTGGGGTGTAGCCAGAAGTTAGGTTATGACGAGCATAACTCAACTCCAAAGGGAGTTCTGGCCACTACATTTATAGAGACTGCACACCTTTTAAATACCTTCCCTCCATTGGAAATAATGGATAGGGGCACCTTCTTTAGGGGCTCATAAAATTGGACCCCTGGTCCAATCCTTTTGAAACTTGGAGGGTGTTTTGAGGAGAGGCACCAGATGCTATGCTGAAAATTTGGTGCATCTACCTAAAAAAATAGCTCCCTCAGAGCACCAGATAACTGCATATCATTTCTTCATTATACCCTATGGGCATCAGTCTCCATAGGGAATAATGGAGTGCTCAGCAGATATTTCCCTCATCCCACCCCCTGCTTTCTGATGGTCCTGAAGTGGGAGTAAGGCCTCCAAACCGGGGGATTCCCTGCCCCTCACCTGGGGATTGGCAACCTCACTTTTTCCTGATTTCTCCATTCCTTCTCACTCAGCTGCCAACCTTTATTTCCCCACTCAGATTGCAGCGTTATTATTTATTTACTACATTTATGCACTGCCTTTCTCCTTAATGGGGATTCAAAGCAGTTTACATCATTCTCTTCTCCTGTCCTTCTCTCCTCATATCCCTGTGAAGTAGGTTAGGTAAAGAATGTGTGTGACTTCCAAGGTCACCCAAGCAAAATTCCATGGCAAAGTGGGGATTAGAAACTGGTGCTCTAACCACTATACCACACTGGCTATCAGCTTTTTTCCCTCCTCTTCCCCATCAGCTTCTCCCTGGGAAAAGTCTGGCCAAGTTGCAAAAAGGCATGAAGTTGCAAGTTGCTCAGGTGATTTGTGGTGGCTATTGCCAGGCCTGGCCAAGTCATGCAAGTAGTGTGGAGGATGCCACTCAGCCCAGGAAACTAGTATGATCCAGCCATCTGGTAGCCACTGCCCCATCTGGATGAGTTGTGCAAATTGGATGGTGGCAAGTTGCCTGTTGATTGTGGCTGGAGGCTGGTCTGACTCGGGCAGTTAGGAGAGTAGCAGGGATATACTGGGAGGCCAAAATAGTTCTGGAAAGGGCCCTTTCCCCTTCCTTTTATTGACAGAAACCAGGATTTTGAAATCTGGTGATAATTTTGCAATTGCCTTGCAATTCCACAACGGCTGTTGAGATCTTCTTTCTTAAAAGTAAAGGCACAGTTTTTTGAGGGGATGGTTAGCCAATGTATCCCCCCCTCCGCTGATTTTTTTGTAAATTTGCCCTCCCAGTTTTGAATGTTTATGGCTCCATTCTCAGGGTTTAAACATCCACAGATGAAGCCATGTGGAGAACTGAACATATTAATAAGATGAAGCATTGTGATAAAATACCCTTTTTAATGACACCTTTATAAATGTTGGGTGGCAATAATATGGAACTGGAATGTTTAATGGCAGGCTTAGGAAGGGCTTAGGAATGTCAACTACCAAAAATAGGCTATACGTGTGTTAAAAAAAAATCCAATCAGGAAAAGGGGACTATGTGTCTTGGTACTGAAGACTAACTATCACTGAAATTTGGGACTATCTTGAGGAGGAGGAAGTAGAGGAAAGAGGAGTCTAGAGATACATTTCATTTTTGAGATAATCTATCACTTGAACAGGGAAATCCATTCATAGTATATGCATTGAATAATTACATATGTTCAGTCTAAATTTGTGAACATAGATCTTGGAAGGATCCTAGGGAACTTATTTCTTTATTAAAAAAACATTAATCGCTATGATGCAAGAATACAAGAACTCATCTCAATTTCTAAGACACATAAGCAATAAGGGACATATGCAAGTAATATGCTATAAACTGGATCAACTCATGTGCCTTTATGGCAAACACCTTGTAGCCTGGGTGATTAAGATACACACATTCAGACATACTTGGAAACATTGCCAGTTGCAGGCAGTCCACATTTGGCCACATTATTTACAATAGAAAAACCATTTCCTGACTAATTCCTTGTTCCCCTCCCCCCTTAGTCTAACAAAAGGTCTTCTTTCTTGAGTTCATGGAGGGTTTGCGTGCTCTATGCATGACCATCTTTTAAGAGGTGCTGCTCCTGTGGGAAGAAGATTGCCCCCCCCCCCCCCGACAGCCATTCTCTCTGTCTCCTTTGTTTGGGTGAGGTACATCGTGTGGATTCTTGCTCACACTGCCTGAGTTTTTCCAAACAAACTCGCAAGAATCGAGCGGTGAGGCTTTCGGCAGCATTGGTCGAGTCGGCACTTCGTCCTCAAAAGTTGGCATCGGGCCCATTGGTACCAATGGGAGAGGCTGCGGCCCCGACCATCACATTGTCCAATACATCACTGATCAGAACCGAGATGCCAGTCGAGCGCGGGCATTCTACAAAGTGACCTTCTGAAGGTTCAGTGGACACCCCAGCTAAGAAACGTCGGGATGACTCGGGGACCCGTTCATCTGCACCGAAGAAGGTGAAATCTAAGGAGAAGCGGAAGAAGAGATCGTCCCGCTGAATTTCTCTTCATGCATCCAAAGCTCAATTCGGTGGTCATTTCCTCCTTGTCAAAGGCCCGCAAGACGCACTCCTCTCCACCAGACAAAGGGGGAGAGAAGCTGGACAATGTTGGGAGGAAGTTTTACTCTGCAGGGGCGCTTGGAGTAAAGGTATCTAACTATGCTGCGTGCATGGCTAGATACCAATACTCAGTGTGGGAACAACTTACCCCCCTCTTGTCTGCAAGACGCACTCCTCTCCACCAGACAAAGTGGGAGAGAAGCTGGACAATGTTGGGAGGAAGTTTTACTCTGCTTGGAGTAAAGGTATCTAACTATGCTGTGTGCATGGCTAGATACCAATACTCAGTGTGGGAACAACTTACCCCCCTCTTGTCTTCTCTGAGTGAGGAGAAGAGGTCTGCTGCAAATAAATTGTGGAAGGAAGGCTTTGCTGTAGCCAAACAACAACTGGCTGCAGCAAAGCATATGGTGGACGTTTCAGCAAGAACCATCACTTATGCTGTCTGCCTCCGCCGCCACTTCTGGCTCAGGTCAATACCCTCCAGCAAGACACCAGGGCCTTCGTTGAAGATCTGCCCTCTGAGGGTGAAGGCCTCTTCAGCTCTATCACCAACAATGCACTCCAGGAAATGGATAAAAGTATAAAAACTTCCAGGAACCTGGGTGTCCCGGTGTCTTCCAGAGCTACGAAACCAAACAAGTGGAACAAACCTTGGTCAAAGAAACCTTATCAAAAGTTCTCCCCGGAACAGCAGTGGAGACCTCGCTCTGCCCAACCTGAGAGTAGGTCCCCATATAGGGGGAACAATAGAAACTGCTACGCTTCTGCACAGTCCACCGGCAAGTGCAAGGGCACTCGACCTCAAAAGCAGGGCCTTTGACTTTCTGGTAGCACGCGTCACCATCCCCACTTCTTCTTTGTCTATTCGCCTCCGCCCATTCCTGTCAGCCTAGGAGTCCATCTCTACGGACAGGTGGGCGCTTTCCATTGTCGCGGAAGGTTACAATATAGATTTTGCTCAGATTCCGAACCAGTCTGTGGTAATAGCCACACCCCCTTCCCCACCTCTGCTGGTGGAGGTGAGCAACCTCCTACAGAAACACGCCATAGAACGGGTCCCGGTGGAGGCCAGGACGGGAGGCTTCTACTCTCGTTACTTCCTGATTCCCAAGTGGGACAGGAGTTAGAGACCAATCATGGACCTTTGGAATCTGAACAAGTTTATTCTGTACCAGAAGTTCAGAATGTCCACTTTGCAAACAATTCTGCCCCTCATCAACCAAGCGGACTGGATGGCAACGCTGGACCTCAAGGATGCCCACTTCCATGTCAGCATCCATCCTGCGTTCACATGTTTCCTTCGGTTTGCAGTAGGTTCTCAACACTTCCAGTTCAAGGCCCTTCCATTCGGCCTGTCCACTGCACCTCAGATGTTCACGAAGATGATGAACGTTGTGGCTGCCCACCTCCGGTTTCAAGGGATAGTTGTCTTTCCATACATCGATGATTGGCTCCTTGTGGCGGAGTTGAAGGAAAGTTTGTCAAACCATATTGCCACCACTCTTCATCTTCTTCACACCTTGGGTCTGCAGGTCAATTTGGAGAAATCACACCTTACTCCATCATGGACAGTTCAGTTGATAGGGGCTTTCCTGGATCTGAACGTTCATCACGCTTTCCTGCCTCAGCAGAGAGCGATGGACATTATCAACCTTGTCGAACTTCTGCAGAGTCGAAAGTGGGGCACGGCACAGGAGCTGCAGTGGATGCTGGGGCTGATGGCGGCGACTAAAAGCGTGCTGATCTTTGCGAAGCTGAGGATGAGAGGCCTACAACTTTGGTTTCTTCGTCAGTTTCGACCGTTAAGGGACTCACCTCGAAAGAGGTTTGTAATTCCACCTGTGACACTTCAAACATTGCAGTGGTGGAAATCAAGGGACAACATTTGTCAGGGAGCTCCCTTCCACCTATCTGTACCAACAGTGACGATCACAACAGATGCGTGTTTATGGGGTTGGGGGGCCCACATGGACGCTCTGTGTGTGGGGGGCTCTTGGCCTTTGAAATTGACTCATTGCTATATAAATTACCTGGAACTGCTGCAGTTCATTTTGCTCTTCGATCCTTCCGCCCCATGGTGGCGGGGAAGGTTGTTGCTCTGCTGACGGACAATACCAATGCCCTGTGTTACATCAACAGACAGAGAGGGACAGTTTCTCGATGGCTCTGTGCGCTGGCACTGGAACTGTGGTCGGAGTGCCTGGACCACGATATCTTTGTGAAGGCTGCAGATCTCCCAGGGGTGCTCAACCTGCAAGCAGACTCCCTCAGCAGGGGTGCGGCTTCCCCGCACGAGTGGGAGATACAGCGGCGCTTCCTTCAACCCGTGTTTTAGCTCTGGGGGTATCCTCAGGTGGACGCCTTTGCCACAGCCGAGAACCAGAAGTGTCCTCTGTTCTGCTCCAGAGGGGGCTCGGATCCAGAGTCGTTGGGAGACGGTCTGCTGTTCCTGTGGGAAGGTCGGTTCCTGTATCTGGTCCCACCTCTGCCACTATTGACAAGGGTGGTCAACAAGATTGCAAGAGAGAGACCATGCTGCATCCTGGTAACTTTGTGGTGGCCTTGCCAGAACTGGTTCCCGATCTTGCTCCAACTGGCGAGGGGGGTCTTCTACCAGTTTCCGGCGGAACCGGATCTTCTGTCAGCTCAGGACGGTCATGTATTCCATTACAACGTGCCCCACCTGAAACTGACAGCATGGTTCTTCGACCCTGTGAGTTCTCCAGCAGAGTCCAACACATTTTCCTGAATAGCAGGAAGCCGTCTACCAGTGCTTTTTATGTTAGGAAGTGGTGGAAGTTTCTTCAGTTTTTAGTTGATCCTACAGTTTCGCCCCAGAGGGTGGGACTGCTGGTTATTTTTGAGTTTTTGTTATCTCTGGTGGATGCTGGCCTTGTTTTTTCCTCCATTAAAGTTTATCTGGTGGCAATATCTGCATTCCATGAGCCAGTGGAGGGGCATTCAGTTTTTGCACACCCTCATTCTTTTGAAGGGTTTGCTTAGGTTTCATCCTTCTTCGAGATCACCCCCACAGTTGTGGGATTTGACCCTGGTGTTGGACTGGCTGACTCGGCGTCCTTTTGAGCCGATGGCCACATGCTCGTTACAGCTCCTATCTTGGAAGACTGCTTTTTTGGTAGCCATCACATCAGCACGCCGTGCAGGGGAGCTCCCAGCTATGTGTTGTGACTACCCATATTTAGCTTTTCAGGAGTCTGGAGTGTCCTTAGCTCCTGATATTTCCTTTCTCCCCAAGGTGGTTTCTCAGTTCCACCTTAACTTAGAAGTTAGGTTGCCCATGATTTATCCTACACCTTCCTCGGATGAGGAACGTAGGTTGCACACTTTAGATGTTAAGCGTGCCTTATTGTTTTATTTGAGTCACTCCAAGAGTTTTCGTAAGGACCAGCAGCTTTTTGTTATTTATGCTGCTTTTAAGTTAGGTTCCAGAATCTCGTCTCAGCGGCTTTCGAAATGGCTCATTGAGACTATTAAACTGCGTTATTTGTTGGCTAAGAAGCCATTACCTGGGCCTATTTGCGGACACTCTACAAGAGCGATGGTGATGTTGGCATTCCTGAAAGGCGTTTCCCTGACGGACATTTGCAAGGCTGCACCTGGTCCTCTCCGCATGACTTTATGAAGCACTACGCGCTGGACATGCATGCTCAACAGAGGAGCTGCGGTGCTGCAAGCTGTTTCTTCTGGTTGACCGTCTTCCTGCCTCCAGGTATATCTTGCTTGCTAATCTCCCATGAGTGTGAAGCACAGAGACCACGAAGAAGATAGACAGGTTGCTTACCTGTAACTGTAGATCTTCGAGTGGTTATCTGTGCATTCACACTACCTGCCCTCCTTCCCCACTGCTGATGGTCTCCCTCCAGTAGGGGCTTCCAGCGGTCAGGAAGGAACTGGTGACACTGGGACGCCTGCACATGCCCGTTGGTGCCGAGCGTGGAAAAATCCTGGGCTTTTTAGGTACCGATTCGGGGATCAGCGCAGGCACTCTATCCCATGAGTGTGAATGCACAGATGGCACAGAAGATCTAGTTACAGGTAAGCAACCTGTCTTTCTTTGGGGCTAACTGTAAGACAGTAGCCACACACCAACTGAATTTTAGTGCTGAGATAGCGGACTACACCACGAGAGTCTGAGAGGCATAAAAATAACATCATGAGTGCATTTCTTTGCCTAGCCTAATCGAGACTAGAGCCTATTATGCTGAACAACTTCCTGACGTGATTCCATTAAGGGAAACCCTTGAATTTCATCTGGACATTTGGACTCTGTATGAGAATATCTAGCTCTCTGAATTTATACCCAGTTAGCTAGTTATATTGAACGACACTGTTATTTTGTATGGCTCACTAAAACCAATGCTTTCATGCCTATTTGTTTCTTTATTTGTAAAATAAACTTTATATGTGGTTATTTGCTTTCAGGGCCACCACAATCCGAACCAAACTTACCCACTAGCCTTTGAAGGTGCCTACTACCAATTTGTGAAAACTGACTTGGGGAACCCCTTGCTGCAGTGGTGTGGCTTGGTTTTCTCTAGAGTATTCCCAATAGGCAGAGGCTTGACTGGGACCTCTGTGCTAAAGGATTTATCCTGTCTGGTGACAACCTACCTTCCCTGTATTTCTGGGGGAAATACCAGACTTTGGACCTGTGTTGGACTATCAGTTGGCAAGTCTGCTGACCCATCTTGGCCAGACAGGTGGCAGACTTCATCACACTAACAGAGACCTGATCTTTTAGGCAAGGCCACATTCTCTGCAGTTAGTTTTATTTCCTGAATGGGGTTGCCATATCCAGACAGGACAGATTGCTAGAGATCTAGAATGGAAATCTAAAGAAAGATGAGATCCCAAGGGAACCAGGCTCTGAGCTCTCACTCATACCAAACTTTCATTACCCTGCAGAGAAAACTGAGTCTGCAGCTTGGAACTTTGTGCTGTGATTCCAAGAGATCTCCAGGCCTCACCCTTGAGAACTGGTCTCATTTAATTTTAGTCCAAATCATTGCATTTCTGTTTCTATATTTTGTTAAGGGGAGAGAGGTCTTTGTTACTTTACAAAGCCAGGTTTCTCTATTCTAAGAGACATTCAAATTTAAAAGTTAGCTTTTTCTTGTGATGCGGGGCGGAGGTTTAGGGACAAATGAGCCTTGTATGCCCATGAGGAACTACCATTCTCTGACATTCCCTAGAATTCTGGTTTTTAAGTTCCCCATGGCACCAGACATTTAGACAAGACACTTCTAGGGAAAACAAAAAACAGGAGCTGCCAGTAAGAGGTCTGGCAGCCAGGAAGCCCTGGGGGTTTTCACTCATTCTCTCTCATGGCCCAGTGAGGTCGCCCACTGGGAACTGCACAAGAGAAAATCCCTCTCGCTTAGAGACTTCGTCTCCTCTCCTTCACACGCACCACAGAAATCCTTCCAGATCCTAGCTTCTGTGCTTCAGCTCCAAAGCGGAGCCTAATAGACAGAGCTTAAGGGGTGATCAGACCCTTCTTCTCTCTTAAGGAAAGGTAATCAGAATTTCCAGACAGTTCATACTTACAATCCTGAAGATCTTCCGATTCCTTGGACACATTGGTTCAACCACGCGCAGGATCTTGGTTTAGCAAACTGGACACCTTCTCCCACCGGGGCGGAGAGAGCCGTACTCGATCAAAAATATGCCTGTGGCGCCTTGTCCGTTCTTCCCGCTGCAAGGGTGGAAGGCAGACGGCTATACAACCAGCCAAGGGAAATATCCTAACCCCATTATTCCCATTGGTCAGTGTACCAAAATGAAGCAGAGAAATAATGAGGTCCGCACAGATTTACTGGTTTGAAGCAAGGTTTACTTTATGGTGCCATAAGCAGAACCTAGTTGGGCATGGGGCCCCAAAATGACTGAGTTAAAATCATTCTACATACAGGCAGTTTTATTCACATTGAAAACAAGCAGGCAGGCACATAAGCTTATCTGATTAAACATTCCGCACCCCCTTGCAATTCCTTCTAGTACTTTTCCATTCCTCCCACCCCCTTCCTTTATCAGCTCTATCAAGAGGCTTCTCAATGAGGCCCCTTTGTTTTATCCTAATACACATCTGTGAACACACACCCACTGTGCTTCTAACAAACATTGCATCAGACACCCTCTTTGAAGGCAGAAGCATGCTTTCATTCATTATTATAGGGGTATTCATTAATTATTCAGGGGTCCCCCTTCATAAACTCATGTAATTATAAGTTTTACAGATGTGTTACTATTTGGTTTAATCTGATTTTGTAATTGTTTTTAGGGCCAAGGCCAAGTTTTATAGTTCCCATGCAAGACAGTAGAGGGCCTCCCTCTATCTAGAATGTTTTACCCCATGATTTCCTCAAGAAGCTCAGGGCAGCTCACCTGGTTCTCCATTTCCTATTACAATTTTGTAAAATAGGTTAGGATGAGATATTCCCAAGGATATCCCACATGAAGTTTTCAAACCAGGTCTCCCAGATTCTAGTCCAATGCTGTATTGCACTCTCTCACATAAACTAGTCACCCCTCCATTCTTCCTTCACATAACCTCTTGGTGTGCTGTGACTCTGGTTGTGATAGTCATAGGGGAGTGGTCAGCCATCGGTGAAACGGTAGGTAAACGGTGATCATCAGACTGGAGATTTTATCCTGTTGCTATTGCAATACAGATGTAATCTTGCACTATCACAGGGAATTATGTATCAGGGAATTGTGACCTCATTGGCTATGCATCTCTTGGTCCCATAAAGTGTCAGGAGATAACGCCATGGATGATTGTAAAGCCACAATTTAAAGGAGGAGATGGCCTGACTATGGAGGAAATCCCTAGTTCACAGTTGAACTTCTAAAGGGTCCATGAATATGCTCCTCAAACGCTACACAAATAGGTGGCACAATTCACTTCATTATCGGAGACTCTATATACACTGTTCCCATTTCAAATCTGAGCTCTTTTAGTCATTGAGGTAAATTAAGAGCCATTTTCATCTAGGAGATGCATATGGTTATTGGAACCCTGCATAGATCTGGCTTGGGCTGTTTCATCAGTTTTGTCTACCATTTGATTGATACCCAAATGTTGCATAAAATTTTAATTTAAAGGTTTTGATTTGCTATAATGTTACTTGCTTAATTGTATTATTTTACTTCAGTGAGGAAATAAGCCTAATTTAATCACTATTGTTAGCAATGTATTCTGTGAATATTCTAGGATGGCTTCTTTTCCTGTCAACACCATTGTTTTGAATGTGCAAGTAGAATTCCTTCTTCGATAGGTGCAAGAAGGTGGTGAGCTAATTGGAGTTTTCCCTAGCCACTCTGTGGCCTTTTCATGTTCGGGCTTGGCAGCCTTGGAATACCCATTGAGGTCCCTCAGTGTCATGGAGCTTTTTGTGGATAGTTGAGTATACCAGATAGTTTGATTTAGATATAAGTGCAAGAGCAATGTTCCCTAGGCTCCACCCTCAAAACTTAAGGAATTTTCCAACTCAGAGTTGGCAACTGTAGGAATAAGAATTTTAAATTAATTAATTTAACAAGGCAGTTTAACAGTTAGATTGGTCCATGTTTTAAAGACTTACAAAGCCAGATTGATTTCAGAACTCTGCATCCGTTTGACTACTGAAGTATAAACTGTTTAAATACAGTTATATTTACTTTTAGAACTACTCTCATCTGATACTCTCCAATTCACCTTATACATATTAAGTGTGACACATTAGAGAATTTAGACTAGAGCTACTTCGTCAGGATTAGCTGAGAGGTAGGCATTTGTTACAACACCTGTGACAGCTGTTGTTTCCTTCAATAGGTAATAGAATTTGATGATGGATCTGGATCAGTTCTTAGAATACAACCACTACGGACTCCACGAGATGAAGCTATTTATGAATGTGTTGCTTCCAACAGTGTTGGAGAAATAAGTGTGTCTACAAGACTCACTGTGTTGCGTGGTAAGTCTCTGATTTTTTTTTTTTTTAGATGTGTTCTTAAGGTTGGCAAAAGTACAAAAAAGTACTTCTAAGGTCAGACTATTTTACACTGTTTGTGTAGCAAGAAAACCCTGATGTGTTGAGCTTGATTTTTCGACATGAAAAACATGAAATAGCTCACTTTTAAATGTTATAATCAGCTGTACCATGTGTGGTTATGTTTGGGATACAATTTGAGAAATCTTTTCTTATACATTGAGTTTATCCTGGTCCTGGTTCTGGTTCTACTGTATGTAGTTATTTATTTTAGTTTTTATTTATTGATTTGATTTATATCCCGCCCTCCCCGCTGAAGCAGGCTCAGTTACTGGTTCTACTGTATGTAATGGATACATTACAGGTACTACTTTTGTACTTCTAGTTTTGTGACTAAATGACTGTAGTTGCTGTCTTCATAGAACTGTTGCAGAACTTTAAGTTGGATAGAAGCCATGATCATATGAAAAGAGATCAAGTTCTCATTAGATATCAGGGGAAAAGTTGTTGAAGTTCAAACACAGAATAATTGAAGCAAAAACGAGATTATACCTAAACATAATCAGTGATTTTGTTGTAGTGGATTTGCAAGTTAGCACTATTATTGGAATTTTATACTGCATACTAGACATTTACATCAAAGTTAACTTGAGCAAGTTGACATTGACCTTGCCAAAATATAGAACTAGTATTTATTTGCATAGTAAGTGGCAGTTAAACACTTCAGTAAACACATAGTATCTTCTGTTCAGCAGTAGGAATGCTTGTCATATTGTTCTGGTTCACTGTATTTCTTCCTCTTTTTCGGTATTTCTTGAGCAACAATATCTGCTAAGGCTGATTTTAAAGTCAAATCCAGTGCTCAAACCATATATGAGGTCTCGTTCATCCCTCACAGGTGTCAGTTCTGTGATTCCCACCAGTGAGAATTTACTTCAAATAAACTCCAGAAATCAGATGTCCTTTTGTATCTGGTTTCCAACCTTTCGCAGATAAGGAGATTTATTTCTCCATTGCTGGTATGTCCTTCTAACATCTGACGCTGTTTTTCTACACCAAAAAATATACTCAGCTGTTCCCAAAGAAATTTATGTGCATGTCATATTCCTTTATCCAGAATTTAAAAGTTGGTTTCAAAGTTCTGTGATTTCCCTCTCCACCTCTTCATTTAGACACAAGTTTGGCAATATGGAAAGTTATCCTGTATTTACCTGGGAAAATTGCAAGACCTAGTTGACGTTGCAGCAACATGTGTACATAACTTCTGATGTGAACTGGAAGTGATGTCATTACACCAGTGACATTAGGGCGATGCTCTGGTATTTAGACAAAAACTCTATTGTAGAAGCCAAATTTACCATAGAGTTTTTGCCCAAATAGAAGAGTGTCACCCTGACATCACTGTATGATGAAGTCACTTCTGGGTCATGTCAGAAGTGACATAGCCACATTGCTACAATGTTGACTGGGCCTTTTCCCTGCTCTCAGTAAGTATCTCCCATCCCCCTCTGGTTGCTAGGAACCATAGTTTACATACAAACAAAGGCAGGAAGTATGTCTCTGTGCATGTGTACCTGCAACAGCTCCTCCCCCAAAGCAATAAAAATAATGTGGAAGTTCTACAGGTGACTTTATGACCCACTTGACGGTCCTGACCCATGGACTGAAGACCAGTAAACTAGCCAATAGATAATCATGTTTGATCAAGGTTCCTCTGGTTTCCTGTTTTGTTATTTTTTTAAAAAAATAGATTTTGCAATGCATTTCAATTTTATAGTATATATTACCTGTTTTCAGATGTATTCATGTAAATATTTATGTTCCATCTTTTCTCATGGCTCAAGGCCAAGATACTATAGGTATCCCAAAATCAGCATTTTTGAGATCATGCTTACTTTGGGGTTCTGGTGTGTTAACTATGGTTAGTTCTTGGTCTTTACTTGTTGGCTAAATTTTTACATGATTGATTGATTGATTATCAGATATTGGTGTCAAGTGTCAAGTACCAAGTTTTTAAATTAAACGTGTTTTATTTGATTTCTAATATTTATAAGCTGCATTTCTGCCCAAGAGGTGCTCAAGGGTTTTAACATGTAACTTAAAATTTAAGCAGTTTCTATTATTAGTTATCAAATCACCTGAAACCACCATACAAAATTAGGGATATAAAGCGATTTTTAACTGTTCACCAACATGAGAGCTCTAACTGGCAGAAAGGAAAAATACAAACATTTAAATAAATAAATAAAATAAGCATATCCTGTCTCACTCCAGTTTAAGGGTCTTTGGATGGGAGGCTAATATACACAGAACCAACCTCTCCTCCATACCACTCATAGTTGTCTAAAAGAATTATTTTTTTATCATAATAATTTGATTACAAAATGATGGTTATAAAAATGAAATGGCTTGTTCCAAAAAATCCTCACTATTTAAATCCTCTACAATGGTGGCTCCCAACCTTTTCGCAACCAGGGACCAGTTTCGTGGAAGACAATTTTTTCATGGACTGGGGGGGAGTGGCACTGGGGTTTTTGGCACCCCAGGCTGCCCACTCCCACCCGTGCCTCATCCCTGCCCCCCCATGGGGGTCTTTAAATGGAGGTGAGACTGGGGCTGCTTCTGCCACCTCCCCGCTAGGCAGCCAGGCAGTAGAAGTGGCCAATCTACCTCCCCCTCCCATTTTGGTTTGGTGTAATGGTTAAGTGTGAGGACTCTTATGTGGGAGAACCAGGTTTGATTCCCCACTCCTCCACTTGCACCTGCTAGCATGGCCTTGGGTCAGCCATAGCTCTGGCAGAGGTTGTCCTTGAAAGGGCAGCTGCTGTGAGAGCCCTCTCCAGCCCCACCCACCTCACAGGGTGTCTGTTGTGAGGGGGGAAGGTAAAGGAGATTGTGAGCCCCCTCTGAGACTCTTCGGAGTGGAGGGCGGGATATAAATCCAATATCATCTTCTTCTTCTTTTAAAGACCCTCGCGAATCAGCTGATTTGTGGGGGTCTATAAATGATGGGTAGGTGAAGGTTGCAGCAGCGCTGCCCCTTCCACCTGCCTGAGACCCAGGCAGACGAAAGAGAAAATGTGACTTCGCTCCAAAGACCAGGCAGCTTCAGAGTGAGGCCGTGCTGCCTCTTTCATCCACCTGGGTCCTTGGTGGGTGAAAGGGGCAATGTGGCATCTCTGCCTCACTCTGTGGCCTGATTGCTAACAGGTCCCTGACTGGTACTGGTCCATGGCCCAGTGGTTGGGGACCTCTACTCTACAAGATCTAATAATAACCATTGTGTATTTTTGTTGCTCTTTATTCCACAAGCCTGAAATTTGCTGGCAGCCCATTCATTATTTTCCTATTGGCCATGATTGTTAATTACTGCCCTAATGTATTGGGTGTGTTTGATAGTTTTTCTGAGTGATAAACACAACTATACCAACCACTGTGTAATACCTTGTGACCAGAATTAGTATGTTCATTATTGTTAGATTTTATTACTATTTCTGTGAAGATGAACATTCTTATCCCTGCTGCAAAAATGGTACCTTGCCAGTATTATTATAAAATGGTCTCTGCCAGCGAGCTTTGCTAGGAACATTAAAGAATAAAGCACAGCTGCTTGACAGCCACATAATAGTTTTTTTGAGTTTTTTTAATGACTGAAAAAAAATCTGGGCAATACTACGATTATGGTAAAATACAGATAAGTTGACATGCTTTTTTTTTTAGTGATCTAGAAATAACAATAAATACATGTGAAATTATAAAATAGTTCTAGCTGCATAGAGATTTGTGTGGGGCGAACAGAAAAATTTACATTCAGCATATAGAGATATTTAATGAACTTTCTGCTGGTAGGAGTGAAAAATTGAATTTTCTAGTGAAGGAGATAGAGTCAGGCTGAGGTCAGATGTACATAAACTGACGAGATGGGCATCGATGAAAACCAGATGCATGTCGGATTTTATGCGGTTGTCCAAACATCAGCATCTGGCAATGGTCGTTGGCTCATTCATGTCCTGAACTGCCATGACTGAGACGCGGACTTTTTTGATAGTACAATAAATCTGGAATAAGAATGCTTCTGACGACTCCCGCATGTACTTTCTGTGTTTGAACGCTCCATTGTAGTCGACTCATTGCAAGTGCACATCCGCTTCCCTATGAAAGCTCACTCCAAATGAAATAATAATAATAATAATAATAATAATAATAATAATAATAATAATAATAATAATAATAATAATAATAAACTTTTATTTATAGCCCGCACTCCCCGCCTAGGCAGGCTCAGGGCGGCTAACAAGACATGGTAAAACCATGATACAATAAAAGAGTATATAATATAATTAATAATTTAACAATAAAACCAATAAAACAGTATGACATTATGGTACAATCAAATTATGTATAAGATGGCTCGGTGTTATTGATATTATCAGGAGTTCCGTCTTAAAAAGCTAGCTGTAAGAGGGCAGTTTTGCAGGCCCTACGGAACTGGTTAAGATCACGTAGGGCCCGCACCTCTTCCGGCAGTTGATTTCACCATTGGGGGGCCTTTGTAGAGAACACCTGTTCTCTGGTAGTTTTTAATTTGGTTTCTTTTGGCCCAGGGAATTCAAGAAGATTTTTTGAGCTTGATCGCAGTGCTCTCTGGGGAACATATGGAGAGAGGCGGTCCCTAAGGTAGGCAGGTCCTCGACCATATAGGGCTTTAAAGGTAATGACCAGCACCTTGTAACAAACCCGGTAAACAATTGGCAGCCAGTGCAACTCCCGCAGCCCAGACTGCACATGTTCCCACTGAGGCAGTCCCAATAGCAGCCTGGCTGCTGCATTTTGCACTAGCTGCAGTTTCCGGGTTCGGTACAGGGGCAGCCCCATGTAGAGGGCATTACAGTAGTCTAACCTCGAGGTGACCGTTGCGTGGATCACTGTTGCCAGGTCGCCGCGCTCCAGGAAGGGGGCCAACTGCCTCGCCTGTGTAAGGTGAAAAAAGGCGGACTTGGCAGTAGCTGCTATCTGGGCCTCCATTGTCAAGGAAGGCTCCAGTACAACTCCCAAGCTCTTAACTCTGCACACTGCTACCAGTTGCGCCCCGGGAGAGAGGGGGGGAGCACAGGAACTGGGAGAGAGATCCCATTCCCTAAACCGCGGCGACCCAGGCAAAGGACCTCTGTCTTCGCTGGATTCAGTTTCAACCCACTCAGCTTAATCCAGTCTGCCACGGCTTGCAACGCCCGGTTCAGATTTTCAGGGGCATTGCCAGTCCAGTCAACCATCAATAGATAGAGCTGGGTGTCATCAGCGTACTGATGACAACCCAGCCCATATCTCCGGGCAATCTGGGCAAGGGGGCGCATAAAGATGTTAAATAGCATCGGAGAGAGAACTGCTCCCTGTGGCACCCCACAATTAAGTGAGTGTCTCTGGGACAGCTCTCCCCCAATTGCCACCCTTTGTCCCTGACCCTCAAGGAAAGAGGAAAGCCACTGTAAAGCTGACCCCTGAATCCCTGCGTCAGTGAGGCGACGGGCCAGCAGCCGGTGATCGAACATATCGAAGCAGCCGATAGGTCTAACAGCAGCAAAACCGCCACGCCGCCTCGATCCAGATGTCTCCGGATATCATCCATGAGAGCGACCAAGACTCTGTCCCGTGTCCCGGGCGAAAGCCAGACTGGAATGGATCTAAGGTGGAAGCGTCCTCCAGAAAACTCTGCAGCTGCAAAGCAACAGCCTTCTCAATAACTTTGCCCCAAAAGGGCAAATTTGAGACCGGCCAGTAGTGTGCCAATTTGGTCGGGTCTGATGTAACCTTTTTTAAGAGAGGGCGGACCACTACCTCCCTCAGAGGGGCAGGAAAACGGCCCTCTGAAAGAGATCTATTTATGATGTCCCGCATAGGACATCTTAGCTCCTTCAGGCAAGCTTTAATTAGCCAGGAGGGACACGGGTCAAGATCACAAGTTGTTGCACGTGCAGCAGAGAGGACTCTTGTCAACTTCCTCCAAGCTGAGCGGGTCGAAATGATCCAGGATCAAACTGGAAGGCAGGCACGGAGCCTCGAGTTTACATACTGAATCCAATATGGCAGGGCAGTTGCGGCAAAGCGATTGGACTTTGTCTGCAAAATATTTCGCAAAAGCCTCACAGCCTATCTCTAATTCCTTAACATTTGGTTTGCCCTGTGGCAATGTAGTGAGCATTCGAATTATCCTAAATAATTGTGCCAGGCGTGAATTTGCAGACGCAATCTTAGCCGCAAGGTACGTTTTCTTTGTGGCCTTGACTGCCATCTCATAGGATCTCATAAATTCTCTATAAGATGCTCTAATCGCTTCGTCTCGGGTACGCCGCCATTGCCTCTCTAGCCGTCTGAGGCCTTGTTTCAGCTGGCGTAGTTCCGGGGTATACCACGGCGCCAGCCTAGTCCGGGGTCGCAGTGGGCATCGAGGTGCGATCTCTTCAATAGCCCTGGAAAGTTGGCTATGCCAGACCTCGACCAGGGCCTCCAAGGAATCGCCAGAGGGCCAGGGATCCCAAAGAGCCATTTGGAACCATTCCGTGTCCGTTTGGCTCCACGGGCGAGCCAAAATAGGCTCGCCGCCTAAGCAGGTTTGGGGTGGAGAGTTCATACGAGCCTTAAGGGTGCAACGGTCTGACCATGGCACAGCTTCTATAGTTATATCGTCCACCACAACCCCGGCCGCAAAGATCAAGTCTAACATGTGCCCAACCTGGTGCGTGGGGGATGTTACAAATTGAGAGAGTCCTAGTGTTGCCATGGATGACACTAGGTCCGTCGCCTGACTAGAGGCCGGGTCATCCGCATGGACGTTGAAGTCACCCAGGATCACTAGCCTTGAGTGCTCCAACGCCCAGCCTGCCACCGCCTCAAGCAGGGATGGTAAGGCGTTGGCCGGTGCGCTAGGCGAACGGTACACCAGCCAAATCGCCAACCCCTCTCCAGCCTCCCATGCCAGACTGGCACATTCAATACCCTCAATCCTTGGAGCCGGGAGCACCCTAAAGGAGTAAGCCTCTCGTATGAACAGCACCACTCCTCCCCCCCGCCCGCTAGTCCGTGATTGGTGAAAGACCGAATAGCCCGGGGGAGCTGCTTGTGAGAGGGCTACAGTATCACCCTCTTGTACCCAGGTTTCGGTCATGCAAGCCAGGTCCATGCCCTGTTTGAGTAGAAACTCTCGAAGGACAGAGGTCTTATTATTAATGGACCTGGCGTTGCATAACACCAATGACGGAGGCGGGTCTGACCTGACCCTACTACCTGTCACCCTCGGGATGGGACACAGACTGGAAGGAGGCCGAGCACTAACAGGTCTCCGCTCCCTTCCCTTATATTGCTGTCTGTTCCCACCACCATACCTCCCCCTCCCCAGGAGCACTGGAATCCCTAGACCAGTCATCTCCCGCTGGTGGTGATAGATGTTAACGTAGCTGCCACCACTAGAATCTAAAACACTGTCCTTAATTAGCCCCCTAATTCACTCTGCCCCATCAATCCCCTTTCTCAATCAACCCAATTAAGCCCACCCCATAATTCCCTTATATCAATTGGTAAAATATATATAATCTAATCTAATGGTAAAATTGAATATAATCCCCCCCAATAATATTCCCCCCAATAATATTCCCAATTAATTTACCACAAAACAAATCAGATCCAATTAATACAAACAGCTAATCCAATGAGTTAATTGATTAAAATGTACACTAAATTTAGCAGAGCCTAAAAATGGATATAGGAGGTTACAAGGAAAGTGCTATTGTGCTAGTCCATGCAAGGTCTTCTGGTTTGAGCATAGTACGGAATAAGTGCTGGGTAAGTAAAGTGCTGGTTGGGTAAAGATATAAAGTGCGTACAGTGCAGAGTCCGGTTGCTTCAAAAATGCAGCGGTTGTAGTATGTGGAGCAGCAGTCCCACATCCAAGCATAAGATGATACATATCAGGGTCCAGGGGTCTCTAACAATACCTCCGGTTCAACATGGCAGTCCCGAGGGGGGGTGAACCCTCTCGTGACTCCCAGTCACACAGGGTTGGTCAGTCTGAGACACTTACTCTGCCTGGCTGTGCGGTGTTCAATGTCTAGTTGCCCCAGGTAGTTCCCACCAGCTCCCTTCTGCCAGCTTATGGTACTACCAAACACCTCAAGGTCTTCAGCCACTTCTTTCCTCAGTCGCTGCTTGTATTGTATTCCGCTCACCAGCCGCTCCACTCGCTACTCGGCTCTGCACAAGCTGGAATGCAGCCCAGGGCGGCGCCTTAGCCTCAGCACTCGCAGGTCTCACTTGCCGGTCACTCTCCCCGGTGCCGAGCTCCGCCCGGTTGTAGCTCAATCGAGGCCGCTGCCTCTGCGTCCTCCAGTAGGCCGTCTCACCCGACTCGCTCCACAGGTCCGTCAGCAGTCTGTCATTGCACGAGCAATTGTTGACTCAGCCTTCCAACCTTCCGAGGTTGGTAAAATATGTACCCAGCTTGATAGGGGGGGGGGGGAAGTGTAATGACCGGGGAAGGCAATGGCAAACCACCCTGTAAAAGGTCTGCCATGAAAACTTTGTGAAAGCAGCGTCACCCCAGAGTTGAAAACGACTGGTGCTTGCACAGGGGACCTTTCCTAAATTGGGGGGGGGGGGGTGGCAGATCGGCCACCTTTGCCTTCTCCCCGCCAGGCGGAGAGATGGCAAAGAGAGTTCCTGTGCTCCCCCCCTTTTAAACACCCTGGTGGAGTGTTCATTTTTTGTGACAGTCTACGTTGTTTGATGCCCATTCCGGCCTGTTCCAGCCCATTCTGACTTTTACCCTGTCCTGTTTGAATAGGGGGGGAGGAAGATGACCCACCTTTGCCGTCTTCCCGCCAGGTGGAGAGACAGCAAGGAGAGTTGCCGTGCTCCCTCCCCCATTTAAACACCATGGCAGGGTGTTTAAATGGGGGGGGGGGGAGGAAGATCACTCACCTTTGCTGTCTCCCCGTCAGGCAGAGAGACAGCAAAGAGAACTCCTGGGCTTCCCCTCCCTGGCTGGGTGTTTAAATTGGGGGCGGGGGGGGGGTAGATCGCCCACCTTTTCTGGCACCTTTTTTTTTAAAAAAAGCCAAGCATGATATCCCACGGTACTGCGCTTGCATGAGTACGGAATGCCATCTCAAAAAATGAGGTCCGGTTGAGACCTCTGATCAACCAACGACGGGACCAACGCTGCTTAGAACTGAAGGATGGAGGGATGTCTGATCAGGAAATTCGTTGTAAAAAGCTGTGGGGTATAATAGCGACGGGTTAGGGATGGATTTTATGGTGAATGTGACCGCGGCCTCAGTTAAAAATGTAAGTTAAAATATCCTTTCTCATTGTTGCTCACTATCTGAATCACTAAGAGATATTTGAATATTTCGATTTCCCTGTTGTTGTTTTTGTTATTAAAAATTCCTGAAACAAAGCAAGATATTCATGAAATTTTGGGACACCCAAACTATATCTTTTGACATATCAGATTTTTTTTCTGTGATATTGCAGCTGATAGGCAGTAGATCTGGTATGTTGACTTCGGAAGCCTGGTCTACTACTGCTGTCCAGACTCCATGTGCAGGTTCTGCTACCAGTTTTCAGTGGAAGTCCCAAATCTGTACACAAAGTCTACCAACTACTGAAAACAGCGGAAGTAGACCTAGCTTCTGGAATTAAATGCCAGGTCTTCCTTCAACTGAAAGCTCCAGAAATTTGCCTAAAATTGATTTTGTCTTTTTAAAAAAAATAAATTTATTTTTTAGTTTGTGTGTGTGTGTGTGCATGCACATGCCTGGAAGTTATGGCAACTTCTTTCAACCCCTACTAGGCCATGAAGGACATTCAGAGAAGTGGCTTGATACAGCCTGCCTTTGCTTCCCAGTCCTGGTATTCCAAGGAGGTCTCCCATTCTAGTAGTTGCAAGGATCAGCCCTGCTTATCTTTTGAGATCTGTTGAGATTGGACTTGCCTGGGCTATAGAGGTCACCATGCCTGGAATGGATTTGGAAAATGATGCCAGTTGATCTGAAATTCTGGGAAAACAGCAATCATACCCTTTCTGAAATAACAAAAGGAAATTAAAACACTGTTCTTAAGTGCACACTTGTATGAGTTACCATGGGCAAAATGTGTATTCTAACAAAATGTGTATCAGGATAATCTCAGTGGTGTAAGTACTTCTTCCTAGTAGTGTTGTAAGAGAGCAGGGGGAAATATATTAAAAAAACACACAAAGTGATTGTGAGTCATAGTGTGTGTGACTGGCCCAAGGTCGCCCAGCAAGCTTCCATGACAGAGTGGAGATTCAAACCTGGATCTCCCAGATCCCAGTCCAACACTCAAACCACTATACTACTCTGGCTTTCATTTAACAGTTTATGGTTGGCATAATGTCCTTTTCAAATTTATAAGAATCTGCAATTTATTGTTATTCAAGTTCTATCTCTGCTGACAGTCATGGAATGAATTTCTGTAAATTGGTGTTGTCTGTACCCACTTAATATAAGATTTCCATTTTTATTTGAAGCAATATTTTAGTACCTTTAGAATGAATGTAAAAGTATGAATACTAGTAAAAAACCAGCTTTTGCATCTATGTACTTATGTGAGAGCATCTTGCAAAAAGGTCATTTCTTATATGGGAGAAGACGTGATGGTATTATTAATGAAAGAAGTAATTGAAATGAGAAATTTTGTGGTCTGAGATCTAATGCAGAAAACAGTATGTGAAAGAATGGTAATATGAACCTAGGTCTGAAGAAAAGCTGTACTTGAGTACAAGCTAATTTTATTTTTTTTATTATTTGCAAAAATTTAATAATTCTTTGTGAAAATAAGCCCAAGCATAGGACATTGTTAAACTAAATGCTGCACTGTTTTACTGTAGAGTTTTAAACTTGTTAATGTACAACACATAAGGTATGGTGGCACTCAGGGCTTTTTTGTAGAAGAAGCCCAGCAAGAACTCATTTGATTAGGCCACACCCCCTGCTGTTACCATTGTTTTGCACAGGGCTTTTTGTAGGAAAAAGTCCAGCAGGATCTCATTTGCATATTAGGCCACACACCCTGATGCCACCACTGTTTCACACAGGCCTTTTGTAGAAAAAGCCCAGCAGGAACTCATTTGCATATTAGGCCACACCCCTGACCAGCTGAAACTGTGTTCCTGTGCGTTCCTGCTCAAAAAAAGCCCTGGTGGCACCTAAATCAGCTTTATATGGTGGTTGCCATGTGATAATCTGTAAAAAAAACAGAGCAGCAAATTTATTTTTTTAAAAATATCTCTAAAATAAAAATGAATGCAACATCCAGGTTGTACTTAGTTATGTCTCTGCTGTTTTTTCCTTCCCTTTCCTCCAATTTCATTCATTGGCTTGCCCTAGAATATGTTCCCAAATGATTGTGCAGAATTATTACTATACAAACTGAATCAACAATAAGTAGAAGAAAAACAGCTGAACAAACAAGGCACTTGGAAGACACCCATGTTGCAGAACAATGTTAGACATTTTGGGGACAATGAACTTACGTTTAAGATAAATAATTCATGTGGACCAATGATTGTGTGCTTATAATGGGAGTGTGCACATTTCCCCCCATTTTATTTTGGTTTAAAATTTATTATTTTTATTCACTATTGTTATTGCAACTGTCCATTTTTAAAATTATGTTCATTATTTATTTCCAGTGGTTTCATTTTGAAATGTATTTCTGGCTGTAATGTTTTTCTTTCTCCCTTGCCCACATTCCATTTGGGATTGTATCACTTGCCCAAGGACTTGATCCAGCCAAATTTTAGGCAGAGGGAAGAAAACATTCCTTTTTTACAAGCAGTTAAAATTCCTGTTTGCAAAATGGGTAAAGGAAGGATTTTCTCACTCCTAGTCAGCAGGCCGGTGGAGAGAAGCCCCGCCCCCACAGTCCCCATGTGCCTTTCCACCTCCGGAGGCTTCAGGCTCTGCTTGGAAAGGCTTCCTCTTGTGTCTGTAGGGCTGAATGGATAGGGTGCCTGTGTCTTTAAGGCTAAATGGGGGCGGGAGAGTAAGCAGAAGAACATGGCTGCTCCCAGCACAATCTTTTCAGAGGTCCTTTGCATAGGAAAGGTAAACTTGAATCTTTGGTTGCTCTGTGTTACTTTGAAGAAGTTGGAAGTTCAGCAACTTGTGAGTAGAGATGCCAATCCCCTGCTTCAGAGTTGTCAGAAACACGGGGGGGGGGGGGGGGTAGGAATGTCAGCCGGGCACTTCATTATTTCCTATGGAGATCGATTTCATAGGGTATAATGGAGAATTGATCTGGGGCTCTGGAGGGGCTGTTTTTTGAGGTAGAGGAACCAAACTTTCAAAGTAGCATCCAGTGCCTTTCTTCAAAACGCCCTCCGAGTTTCAAAAAGATTGGACCAGGGGGTCCAATTCTATGAGTCCCAAAAGAATGTGCCCCTATCCTTCATTATTTCTAATGAAGGGAAGGCATTTAAAAGGTGTGCGGTTTCTTTTAATGTGATGGCCAGAACTCCCTTTGGAGTTCAGTTGTGCTTGGCACAACTTTGCTTATGGCTCCACTCCCAGTGTCTCCTGGCTCCTCCCCCATAGTCCCCAGATATTTCTTGAATTAGACTTGGCAACCTTACCCCCAGTCTATCCCTCCTATTCCCACATGCACACTTCTCACTGTAGCAGCCTGCTCTACTTGTGAAGAGAGATATCACAGTCCTGCTGGCTGACTTAGAGAAGGTTTATGAAGTGGTAAGCCTGATCAATCTTTACTTACTTCTCTTCTGTCTTCCTGGCAGCAGGCAGGGGTGGATTGGGTGTTGAAGTTACCAGGTGGTGGGCTAATGTCCTGAGGGAGTACTTTGGCCTCTGTAGCAGTTATCCTGAGGGAAGACTTGTAACCCTTCACCTACGATTTAGCATTCAGTATGTTATAGTGGATACAGTATTGGAATAGGAGGTATGTGTGTGGGAGTTACTCTGACAGTTGTGAGAATAAGATGAAGGAGGTGAGAACTGTGTATGCTGCCCTGAACTCCCTGGACACAGTGTGGAATAAAAATCCCACCTTTGATTAAACATGGGAAAGAGGTGCAACCCCACAAATCCTGCCTCTGATGGGCACCTTATAGTTCTGTGTCCCATAGCCTGCTAGGCTGCAAGCTTTGACCTGAGCCTGCTAGGCTCTGCCCTTCAATTTGGGGCCACTATGAAGGTTCCCGTCCCCAGGGCTGTTTTAGCTCCCTGGTAATCTTGTGTCATTACAAACTATCTTGCTGAACTAGGGTTGGCAAGCCATGCCTGGGGACTAGCAGGAGGTCTAAGGGTGGAGACATGGGGGACAATATTGTCTATGCCACTACATCACTTCTGAGAAGAACCCGAAGTGATATAGGGGAGTTCTAGGAATCTCTGGAAAACCATAGTGATTCCTAGAGCAATCCTGAGGCATTTCCAGGTTTTCATACTATACATGCATAGTATGTCACTTGTATTGGATTGTGTGTCTGTGGCTTCTTAATCCATCTGGACCTATCCTGGGTTATAAAGAGAGAAGGAAAAGTAGAAGGAGCTTGTTAGAAATTGGGATAATTCCATCATTGATGTGGGCTCCACCCTCAAATCTTCATGAATTTCCCAGCCCAGAGTTGGTAACTCTATGGCAGCTCCTTGTATAAAACTCCTTGGATAAATCCTTGAGCTTTCGTTCTCAACAAGGTTGATTTGTTAGAAGTCACACTTAATGTCCTTTGTTGTCTTCTTGATGACATAATCAGGGTATACAGGTCTGTTTCTGAATACATGCTATATTATAGAGGATATCTACTCTAGGCATGCCAGTCACCAGGTAGGACCTGGGCAGTGTTCCCTCTAAGCTGTGTTAGTGTGAGCTAGCTCACATTTTTTTAGCCTCCAGCTCATACATTTTTGTTTTAGCTCAGGAAAAATGGCCCTAGAGCAACCTAATTTATGCAGTAGCTCACAACTTTAATGCCAGGAGCTCACAGAATAGAATTTTTGCTCACAAAACTTCACATGTTAGAGGGAACATAGGACCTGGGGATCCCCCAGAATTAAAGTCCATCTCCAGACTACAGAGATCAGTTCCCCTGGAGAAAACAGATGCTTTGGAGAGTAGATGCTATGGCATTGTACCCCACTGAGGTCCCAGTCTTCCCCACACTCCATCTCTAATCTCCAGGAGTTTCCCAACCTGGATCTGGCAACAATACCACCTCCTCCCCCCACCAGTGGCCAGGAAGGACCTGGCAACCCTACTGAGTAGCCAGAAAAGCAAATGACAGCATAGACGGTTGGAAGAGCAAAACTGGCTGGAATTGGATCCTGATCGAAGAAATGCTGAACCTCTGTAGCTATGTCTGGAAATGTTCCTCCCTTATATCCCAGGAGATGAGCTTTCTTGACAGAAGCCTTGCCTTAAGGATCCTTGCATGATGTAGTTCCAGGGAACTCAACCCCTAGGACAGAAACACAGGATAAAGGACTCTGAAACTGTGCAGCTCAGACGGTCCATACTTTGAAACTTTGAATTGAATAAGGTTTCTTTTATTGTGTTTTGTTACAGTCTGTTTGTTTAAGGTATCCAGCCATTGGACAGAGGCTTCTGTGCTACCAGAAGCTTGACAAAGGAATTTACTATAATTTTATGGAGTCAAGAACATAAGCCTATTTTAGCAAATTACATTTAGTGTGTATTAACAGATGCTTTAAACAATGAAATGTAAAACAATTATTTCCAGAAATATTAATATAGAATTTGAAATACTCAAATGATATGCATTAGTGCATATGCCAAAAGAAGAGATTTATTTGCTCTGCTGTGGTAAGAGAATCAAACAGCCAACATTAAAGCAGCATGCTAAAAAGTATTTTAAATGGATAGTATAGCATTAGATCTTATTATGATAGATTTCATTTCAGGTAATGCAGTGCCTGTTCTAAACTGACATCAAATGCTGCAGCTGACTTACTACTCTTCCATTAATCTTTGTTGCAAAAAAAAAAATGCATTAATAAAGTCACCATTCACCAGTTCAATCACAAATGGAATTTCCTCACCTTCCCTAGCAAACAGATAAATCATCTTGTGCAAAGGTTTCACTGTGACTTAAATTATTCCATTAAAATGATTTACTATCAAACTACTATACTGGGCATGCTAGAATATGAAATCTTGGCAGGTAATGGTATGTCGTCACATTTTTATTTCTAAAGCTTCTTGTGAAAGGTAGTACTTGTGAAAGCATGAAGGAGGGAAATTGGATGCTCCCTACTGGTGATATCTGCAAACTAGCTTTCATAACTTTTTTTCCCCTTAAAACATATTAGAATGAACCATTTTGAATGTTGTTTAAAGGAATGCATTTTTACCACTTGTGATAATGAGATAATCACATGATTGTTTTGATTTGATCTCTCTTGGCTTGGAATATGAAGACCCTTTTTAGATCAAACTGAAAGGATGGCCATCTTCCTGTTTCTAACAGAGGCCAGAAATATGCTTCTAAGACCAGAAGGAGACATTGAAGGCAATTACACTCTCTCTGTGTTGTCAAGTATGTAGGGTTCTGAACATGGTGGTTCCATTTTGTGGTTGCAGTTATTAGCTGTTGATAGAGCTAGGTTCCATGAATTTATTTCAAACTCTTTGTAAAACCCATCAAAGTTAGTGATCACTGTCATGTTCCTGAAAACAAATTCTATAAGTAAGGTATACATTGTGTGAAATAGAACAAAGCAGGAGTCAAGTGCGCCTTTAAGACCAACCATTTTTTATTCAGAACGTAAGCTTTCGTGTGCTCTCTAAGCACACTTCATCAGACGAGGGGATCAGTATTTTTGAGGGGTTTCAGTATACTTGAACCCTCTCCAAAAAAGTATTCCTTGATATTCTGGAATTCCAATACCAGTATGGTATTCAGATCTAGTATACATTAGGGATTCCTGATTTTTTTTTCTGGCTCCATTATACCTTATGGGGGCCATTATAGTCAATGGGGTATCTGGGGCTCTGGAGGCGGTTTTTTGAGGTAGAGGCACCATCAGCAATTCTGCAAAATTTGGTTCCTCTCCTTAACTCCCCCCCCCCCCAGTTTCAAAATGGTTGGACCAGAAGTCCAATTCCATGGGCCCCAGAAGAAGGTTTCCCCACCCTCCATCATTTCCAATGGAGGGGGGAAAGGCATTTAAGGAGAATGTGGTCCCTTTAAATAACTTTTGCAAGCCGTGGCTGAATTCTGAAGGCATTTAAAGGTGTCATGGTCCCTTTAAATGCCTTCTCCAAGCTGTGGCTTCACCTGGAATATATTTAAAGGGACAGTAATCCCTTTTAACTCCCTTTAATTCCAGCTATCCAGCAGTCCTGAATAAATCTAGAATATTTTGGGGATTTTTCAAGCTGGGCCATATCAGATAGCTGGATAAGTACCTTGGCTGATATCCAGCTGGAAAAAAAATGGTAAGGTATTTTTCATTCTCCCCCCCCCCCCCCCCAGCTCTGATAAACCAAATGCACATTCCTGGTTCTCTTTGCCTATTCTGAATCTACTGCCAGTAAATGTAATTGGACGATTCTGAGTTTTGCTCCTTTTACTCCTACATCATTCATAATTTTATCAGCCACTTTCATGAAGTTTAGACCCATTCTTTCTTAAACATTTTATACTTTTCACATAAGGGTGTTTTATTTTGTTTTTTGTGTTATGTTTTTGTTGTAGTATTGGATTTTATTCTGTAATGTAGTTATATACAGTGGTAGGCAGACAGAAATACTTCAATTAATTAATACCAAGCAATAACCTAGAACTCCCTTTACACTCTGTTTCACAATGTGTTTTTTAATTAAGCTTTAGACCTTGTTTAACAACTTTTAAAATTTAATTAATACCCGATTTTGAAGGAACAGATCCTACCACTATTAATTTGTAGTTTGCCTGTGGGGAATTCAATCCAAAGTTAGTTTTCTAAAACTTAGACTTCAGCCTGCCTGCCTAAAAATGTTATCCTTTCAATGCAAGAGGAATCTAAATGATTATGTAAATAGTAACTTCTTTCCCATGACACAGTCTCATTCCACTTAACTTCCTTCTTAAAACTCAGCTCTCAAGTATTAGGATTTTCTTTTTTGTTGTGATTATGTTCCATGACTGGAGTTCACTAGTTAGCAATATTTGCAAACCATTTTTCCTCCTATAGTAATTTTAGTCCATTGGACCAATGTACAATTCCATCAAAATCATTTTGTAACTTCGTGGTGATTTTTCATGACCAGAAATTGATATGTATGCCAGATGATGTCCAAATAAGAACTACAACAAATAATTTATTTTGGTATGTAACAAATAACTTCTATACTCTGCCAACCTTCTATACTGACAGATATGAAGATGGAGAGTCCACATATCTCATTTGTGAGGTTAGAAAATTCAGAGCCCTGGCGATATCATTCTGTCTGTCAACATCTAGTATTCATTGCTTGACTATGGCCCTTGCCTGGACTAGAGACAGTATCTGGAAAGACTCGGATGAAAAGCCAAGCATGGACAGTTTCTGGTAAATAACCCCAAACCAGGTGGAACAAAATCCATCCTTGAGGATTAGTGAAGTAATATCTGAGGGACTATGGCTAAGCTTAAGCCAAATATTGACTGAAACAAGGCTTACCCTAACCTCTGTTCTTATTTGTTTATTACTTTAAATTTCTATCTCGCCCTCTCCACATAGCGGACTCGGGGACGCTGACAACATTCATATTCACAAGTTAAAACCAGTAAAAATCAATAAAACATAATTACCATTTAAGATTTTAAAACCATTTCGTGGTGCTATATCACTACAATATAAGCGAGTTCTTCTTTTCTGATGGTGATCAGCTAGTACTCTATATGATATTGGGTGACAGTTCTCTCCCGGTTAGATATCAAAGGCCTGTTGGAACAGTTCGGTCTTACAGGCCCTGCGGAAAGTGGAAAGATCCCGCAGGGCCCTTATGGCCTCTGGGAGAACATTCCACAATTCTGGTGCTGCCGCCGAGAAGGCCCTAGCTCACGTTGAATGCAATCTAGTCTACTTTGGTCCAGGGATGGACAATAGATTTTTTGTCCCTGAACGCAGTGCTCTCTGGGGAACATGTGGAGAAAGGGCCCGCAGATAGACAGGCCCCTGACGATAGGGGGCTTTAAAGGTGAATACCAACACCTGGAAACAGACTCAGAACACAATAGGTAGCCAGTGCAGCTCTTTCAGCACTGACTGAATGTGCTCCCATCGGGGGAGCCCCATTAACAGCTGTGCCGCAGCATTCTGCACTAGCTGTAGTTTCCGAGTCTGCGTCAAGGGTAGCCGCATGTAGAGAGCATTACAGTGATCTATTCTTGATGTGACCATGGCATCGATCACCATTGCTAAGTTGTCATGCTCCAGGAAAGGGGCCAACTGCTGCACCCGCCGAAGATGAAGAAAAGGTGGCTCTAGTAGTGGCTGCTACCTGGGCTTCCATTGTAAGAGAGGACTCGAGGAGCACACCCAAGCTCTTGACCTTAGGGGGTCGGTATTAGTGACACCCTGTCAAGAGCCGGCAGAAGGGTCTTCCCCCCACCCTCCAGACCACCCCGGCTCAGGTAGAGAACCTCCGTCTTCGTCGGATTCAGCTTCAGCCGACTCAGCCTGAGCCAAGATGCTATGGCTTGAAGAGCCAGGTCTAGATTTTCCAGGGTACAGTCAATAGATAGAGCTGGGTGTCATCTGCGTGAAGGTGTCATCCGCATGAAGGAATCAATTGCATATTGACCTCCCAGCCCATACCTCCTGACAATCTGTGCAAGGGGGTGCATATAGATGTTAAATAACATCGGGGACAGAACCGCACCCTGTAGCACACCACATATAAGTGGGTGCCTTTGGGATGATTCCTCCCCTATCACCACCCTTTGTCCCCGATCTTGGAGAAAGGAGGCCAACCACTGTAAGGCGGACCCCTGAATCTCCACATCGGCAAGGCAGCTAGTCAGTAGCTGATGGTCAATCGTATCAAATGTGACTGACAGATCTAATAATAACAGCACTGCTGAGCCGCCCCGATCCAGATGTCACATGAGGTTATCTGTGAGGGTGACCAGAACTCTCTCCATCCTGTGACCTGGTTGAAAGTCAGACTGGAATGGATCCAAGTGTCATCCAAGAATCCCTGTAGCTGAGTTGCCACCGACCGCTCTATAACTTTACCCAAAAAGGGAAGGTTTGATACCGGCCGATAGTTTGCCAATACAGCCGGATCTGCAGATGGATTTTTCAAGAGGGGACGGACCACAGCCTCTTTAAGAGGTGTGGAAAAGATCCCTTCTACCAGGGATCTGTTGACAATACCTTGTAGTGGCTCACGTAGCAATGCCTGGCTATCTTTTATAAGCCAGGACAGGCACGGGTCCAACCCACAGGTCGTAGGATGTACAGCAAAAAGGATCCTGTCGACTTCCTCCAGACTAAGTGGATTGAAGGAATCTAGAATTGGACCAGAAGACATGCTCAGTGCCCCAAGTTCTTTCACTGTATCAATTATGGCAGAAAGGTCACGTCGGTGTGATGAGACCTTATCTGTAAAAAAACTCGCAAAAGCCTCACATCCGATTTCCAGTTCTCTAATGTTTGGTTTACCTTGCGGTAAAGTTGTTAGTGACTGAATTATACTAAACAATTGTGCTGGGTGCAAGGTTGCAGACGCAGTCCAGGACGCAAAGTAAGTCTTCTTTGTGGCCTGGACTGCCATCTCATAGGTCCGCATAAATGACTTATAAGATGTTCTCGTAGCTTTGTCGCGAGTGTGTTGCCATTGTCTCTCTAGTCGTCTTAATCGCCGTTTCATCGATCGCAGCTCTGGGGTATACCACGGAGTAGATCATGAATGAGGATGAAGAGGATGTCGGGGAGCGATCTCGTCGATGACTGTAGAGAGCTGGTTATTCCAGATCTCCACCAGCTCATCCAACAAGTCACCAGAGGGCCAGGGATCCCGTTAAGCCATTTGAAGCCGCAAAGGGTCTATCTGATTTCGCGGGCGAGCTAAAACTTGCTCACCCCCTAAACAAGGTAGGGGTGGAATATCCACACAGGCATAGTGGTCAGACCATGACATTGCCTCAGCAGAAATCTGATCCACTACAACTCCCATCGCAAAAATCAGGTCTAATGTGTGTCCGGCCCAATGTGTGGGCACTGTTATATATTGGGAGAGTCCCAGTGCTGCCATGGAAAACACTTTGTCCGTCGCCTGAGTGGTAGCTGCATCCTCGGCATGGACATTGAAGTCACCCAGGACTATAAGCCAAGGATGCTCCAATGCCCAGCCTGCTACAGCCTCCATCAGGGACGGTAAGACACAGGCCGGTGCGTTAGGCGGACGGTACACCAGCCAGATTGCCAAACTCTCCCCAACATCCCACATCAGGCCAGCACACTCTATGCCCACAATCTATGGAGCTGAAGCGCCCTGAAGGAGCAATCCTCCCGTATGAAAAAGGCCACCCCTCCCCCCTGCCCGTTAGTCCAAGGCTGGTGAAGAACAGGGAACCCAGACGGGGCTACTTGGGAGAGAGCAACCGTCTCCGAGTCTCGCACCCAGGTCTCCATCACACAAGCCAAGTCCATGTCCTGCCTGATAAAAAAATCCTGCAGGACTGAGGTTTTATTATTTATGGACCTGGCATTGCACAATACCAGGGACGGAGGTTAGTGTTTCCACTTGGCCCCCATACCCGCTATCCTTGGAATGGGACACAGGCTGGAAGGGGAGTGAGCTCTCCTTCTATTCCAACTTGGCCTGCTCCCACTGCTGTACTTTCCCTTCTCCAGGAGCGCTGGAATCCCCTGACCAGACATCTCTTACTAATGGTCTTCACAGAGTCTCAGATCACCTGCAGTGTGCACATCAACGTATCCTGCTCCTCCCACCCCCTCACTTAACCTAATACTCTATCCACTAATATTTCCTATGACCTAACTAAAACTTATTTCTACCAGTAATAACTTTATCCTACCCAATTAATTTAAAAAACCCTCTCCCCCCCACAATCTGTCTTATTAATTGGCAAAATTTATATATCAATTCAATTTAGCAGATAAAATATTCAATTAGGTCCAAATACAATCAATTTTTCCAAAGAAAAAGAAGAAGAAAACCTCAGGATAAGCAATAATAAATGGGTAGGGTCATCAGTTTAGAGGCACTGCGGTATACCACAGCAGATGGTAACAATTCTGTTTCCAAAGGTAGGATAAATACTCCCCGTGTAACAAAACAATATCAATATAATTGCAATGATTCCCAGTACAGCAGTATATTATAATATCAACATTACATGGAGAGTATACTTTCTGTTATTTCCTGGTTGTAAAACCTCAGTGGTCCTGGCATTGTTTGATATCCAAAAGTAGGATGGCATTTGGGCTCTTAGGAATTTAGATTGAATTTTCTCAAGGGGGCAAAACTTGATGAAGCTGGACCCAAAATAGCGCCATACATATGTTGTGGTGCTGTCTTAGAAACATAAAATTCCAGGTCTACCAGTATGTAATGCCCCTCTTTTTGTTAAAGAATCTAATGATGACTTGTGCAGACTTGTGACCAGAAGTTGCAGCATATTTGTGGTGGGCCCGCTTGCGGGATAGGACAGGATAGAAATCTAAATATTAAATTAAAATTAGATTTTTCACTTGAGGCCTGAATCATGACCCCTAAGTACTTATATGTCACCACCTGCTGTAACCTATGGCAATTTATGCTCTGCACCTTTACCTTGGGTTTGGGGCCAAAGGCCATTACTTTTGTTTGTGTGTGTGTGTGTTGTAATTAATATCCAGGTGATTTAGATCACAGTAAAGGCCAAATTGCTGTAATGCCTTTATAAGGCTTACTGGAGTCCTGGACAACAGGATCGTGTCATCTGCAAAAAGTAAGACTACTAGATTGTGGTCTGCCAGAGAGAGAGGATGAGTATCTACCTGATCAAAATTGTTAAATGAGATCATTAATATAGATGTCAAAAAGAGAAGGAACCAAGATGCAGCCTTGCTTGACTCATTTTATTTATCGTAGAATCATAGAGTTGGAAGGGTCATCTAGTCCAACCCCGTGCACAATGCAGGAAACTCACAAATACCTCCTCCTAAGTTCACAGGATCTTCGTTGCTGTCAGATGGCCATCTAGCCTCTGTTTAGAAACCTCCAAGGAAGGAGAGCCCACCACCTCCCGAGGAAGCCTGTTCCACTGAGGAATCACTCAGGAAGTCAGGAAGTTCTTCAGTTAAGAGACTTTCTTTGTTGCATCTGACCCTAACTGCAGTGTTGGTATAAAGTGTCTGGATCAGAAATAAGAGTCTCCTACCAATTGGGGTGGCCCCGAAGTCCTTCTTACTGCATGTGTGAACAATGTACAACTTAGCAAGTTGAACAGAACCTACTAACCTTTCCTAGTCTGAAAAAAACATAACTTCAAAGAGAGAAATGTAATCAAGCTGGCACTGGGCTGCTGTATATGAATCTTGAGCTGCTTTCGGTACAACAGCAACTTGCTTTATTCTCTAAGTTGTGTTTGTCCTTTAATTTATTTTCATTTACTTTAAGAAATGTATAATATTTAAAATCACATTATCCTCTCCATTTTAAGGATAACTAAATTTGTATACAAATACTATTTCATGTTTGTATGGAGATGTATGTACTTTTGGGCTTTGAAGATAAGATGGCAGTCACTCTAAGGAATCCTCATCACAGAGGCAACAATAATGACTTTCAGCTAAAGTGACTTGAGAACATAAGAAGTTGTTATTCTGCTTAGGGACATGTTACTCATAGCTATTATTTGGTTTGTGACAAATTTCCTACCATGAAACATCTAAATCAACAACAGGGAAGACATTTTAAAGTATGGATCAAAACTAAGAGCAACAGTTATCCTACAACACCTTACTTTCTTTCCATAGGAGGCCAAGTGTATTCTATCACTTCTCTAGCCATAACAAAACAGAAGTTATTTGATATTCTATGCAATAAAGTACAGGAAAGACACTGAATCTAGATTATTTAATTAAATTCAGGAAAATGTGCTGTATCAATACTAGGTATAATACAATAAGGGTATAAAGAGATCAGGGTTATTTCAGAGAAACCAGGAACATTGAACTACTGTGGCAAACCAGCTGCTGGACTTGATGTTTTGATTCAGTATTGTAATTATAAATAATCAGCCTTTCATTTTAAACGTGAAGCAAGTAATTAAGCAGAGTTGCACTAACAGAAAGTTAGAGATACATTGCTCTCGTGTTGGCTGGTGATTTTAATGCATGGACTGGTGCAGCCTATGATGAACTTTTCCTTTAAAAAATTCAAAGATCAGTTAATAGTTAACTTTTTTCCAGGGATATAATTGTAAATGAGCTATATATTAAATCCCTACTCCCCTGCTATATCTCTGCTAATTGCTGGGAGGTACATTTCAAGGCCTTATTTGCAACATCATCTGCTGAAAGTATTTCTGTCCAAAGGGTGCTTACTCCAAAGCCTGAGCTCAAAAGATGGTATGTTAGCTGTTGTCTTTATGGATCTGAGAACAGTTTATGACTCAGTGCCTATGCAAAGGTTATGGGATAAACTGAATAACTCATATATCAATAAGCATCCTCTTTTCTGATTCAACAACTGTATGATCAGACTACTGCCCAGGTGAGATGTAGTCCAGCTGGTGAACTGACCAGGGCTATTCCAATTCCAATTCAATTTATTGCATTAGTACATATTGCCATAGCATCAAACAACCAGATTCAGCAATAAAACAAAAGAAACTACAATAAGTTACAATAAAACTCAATTTTAAAAACCAGATATAAAATTTAAAACATCAGAAAAAATTTAACCGGTACCACACTAGTAAGCTACCCAGAATAATAATAATGAACAATTAGTGTGGCACAGTCTTCATTTTCTTTTCCATAATGCCAGTCATGAATCTTGCAACTTGGAGGGTAATATGTCTATCTCTGTCAGACAGCAAGAAGACTAGTTTCTCCTGATTTGACTTACCAAAAAGAGAAGATAAAATACGATACAGAAACCTATTCTGTTCAATCTTAAAATCAGGACAATAAAATAGGGAGTGATAGAGGTCCTCAATGGATGTTAGGTCACAAGTACAAACTCTTTCCTGAAAAGGAATCTGCCTAAACCGGCCTTCATTGGCCAGTATTGGCAGTAAATCAAAGCGAGCCCTCGTGAAAGCTTTCCGGTGCTTAAAGTTCGTCAAATTTACAAAATATGGGGGAAGTAACGGAAGCGACAAGGGCAGCTGGCTATAAATCACAGACGTTTTCAGTTCGCCTATAATTCCCCTATCGGCTTGGATAGATTGGTCTATCAACCTTTGCTTAACCAAGGATTTAGCAATATCAAACGCAAGGGAGCCCAGGGAATCAACTGAAAACCCAAGGTTAGCCACTATTTCCAAAATAAAACTGTGCCACGACCTATCCTTCATTTCCCCATATGCCAAAATTAACAATTCCGATGTCATATGGAAAATAATCTTAAACCAGAAATTAATAGCCAATTTATAGACTAAAGTTCTTACATGAGTGAGGGATAACTCCAGTCTAGTCATTGGCGAAGGTGTTGAAGGAGGAACCACAAGAAGCCTACGTGTAAATTTATTCTGGGAGACTTCTAGAGAGTGGAGATTTCCAGATGCCCATACTGGTGCTCTATAGAGCAGCTGCGGTAATAATTTTCTTTGGTAAATTTTGACAATTGGGCGTATAAGGCAGCCACCTTTTCTTCTATAAAATCGCAATAGTCCCACTGCAGCTTTTTCAATATTATGCTTAGCATGGTCTATATGAGCGGCCCAGGAGCATGACTGATGAAACATGACACCTAATTATTTAAACAAGGGAACCTGTTCGATTGGTTTCCCATCCAACCTCCAGTTATAGTATTTAGGTCTACGAGCAAATACCATAATCTTAGTTTTGTCATAATTTACATGCAAAAGATTATCCTTGCAGTATTGACTAAAGCGTCTCAACAGTCTTCTCAGGCCAATTTGGGTGTGAGAAATTAACAGAGTGTCATCTGCATATAACAGAATAGAAATAAATTTCTCACCAACTTTGACAGGGAAAAAGTGGGGGCCTGCAAGAAAATCAACTATATCATTCAGGTATAGGTTAAAAAGAAGTGGAGCCAAAATACACCCTTGACGAACCCCTTTTGTTGTTTTAACTGGGCTAGACAATTGGCCATATGGGCCAAGACGAATCTTCATACTCGTAGGAGGCCTATTATCCTTGCAAGCAGGACCAGGGCTATTCTATTGAGTAAAGGAGTCAAGTAAGGATGTATTCCTGCTCCATTATTAGTTTTGTATCTCAATTATATAAGGTCTCATATTTCTAGGAAGGAATTTTACTCACTGTCTGGCTCATGTTAAATTACCCTGAATCTTACATGCAGATGCTACTGCTCTTCTGTTAAGATTTGTGGTTGGCCTATGTAAGCTTATTGGTTCCTTTTCAGAGTATTGTTTCAATGAGGGCTTAGCTATCAATGTTGCTAGGTCAAAAGTTCTTCTTTTCAGTAAAAAAAAAAGAGGGATAAAGAAGTACAAGTGATCAGTAGCAGGTCAATCTATGGAGCAAGTAAAACATTTCAAGTATCTAGGAGTTATTTTTCAATCAAGTCTTTCTTGGAAGGTACACTTGAACTAACACTCAGTATATGCAAGACCAAGAGAGCATTGCATACTTCAGTAGAGTCCAAGAACTGATCAAGAGAAAACTTACATGGGAATTATCAGAGAACTCCTATAGTGTCATCCTAAGCAAAATTTTCCTCTTCTAAGTCCACTGAGATAAATGGCCTGTAATTTCATTAGAGTGGCACTGAAAGTTGTCTAGATTACCAAGAGAAAACTCAAAGTAACTCTCTTGATTAAAATATTATATTTTTCTTCTGTGCTGTCACACTAATGGGATCTGTCAGGGCCAACCAAGGATTTTTGGTGCCCTAGGTGAGCACTATGATGGGTAAGCCCCTTGCTAACACAGATACACTGCAAGCAAAGTTGGACATGTGCAAAGCTGGCACTGGCCTTCTCTTTATTCCTCTCTCCCTCCATTGGGACACAGGAAAGTGGGGCAGGTGACCCTCAAGGATCTCTCCTGGGACTTGTTTTGTTTAATATCATTATAAATTATTTGGATGAAGGAATAGAGGGAACGCTTATTACATTTGCAGATATACTAAATTGGGAGGGGTCACAAATACACTAGAAGACAGAGTCAGGACTCAGGATGATCTTGATAGGGCTAAACTGGAAAACTGGGTTAAAATAAATAAAATGAATTTTAATGGGGAGAAATGTAAAATTCTGCATTTAGGAAAAATCCAATTATAGTAGCAGCTGGAAGGGTGCTTTTAAAGTTTTGAGGCCAATCTAGACAAAGTTGTGCCTAATATTTCTTTAAACTGAATTACTGCCAAATCCACTGATTCAACAGGTTATAGGCATAACAAACTTTCTCCTGATTGGGATCACTGACTTTATACTTCAGTAAAAATTCAGTCTCAGAAAAAGAAAGAATGAGGGTAACAAAAGCAGCAGGATGTGGCTTCCCACCACCCAAGCAGTTCAAGCTGCAGTTTAATTGGGCTTTAAAAAAAACAAATGGCTGTTTGAAATTATAGTTTTAAATTAGCATCATGTTTTTAAATGTCTCTTATAAAAACAGATGCCTGAGGAACAGTGTATTGCTAGAATTCAAAACAGGTCATTCATTGCATTGGGGTCCTTAGACATAGAATGTTTTCATGATTAATGGTATGCTTGCAGCTGAAATGCAGTAGATATAAAATATTTTTTAAATGCACTTGGTGTGATCCAGCTAGCAAATTGTCTATTTTCCAAATGTTTAGCAAGAAGGTTGACACTATCTGTCCTCTGCTCATTTTCATGCATCAAAGCATGTTCTCTTAATCAGCCACGGAATTTATAAGATTTAAGCAGTCCTAGATCAGAGTGGTAGCAGACTTTGTCTCATGTAAAAAGGTTTATATGCAATGTCTAATGACTGGATTATCCTTCCTTTACTAAATGAGTCAACAAGAACTGTGGTTTAAGGCAAGTTGAGGTGGATTCTTTATTTTGATCAGTTATTATGGTAGAATATTATTCCCCTTTCTCTTTGAGCACTGAGGTTTGTGTGAAAAAAGTTTTAAAACAGAATTCTGAGACCCTGATTAAACTCTAATGTTGAAGATTACTAGAGGAAGTAACCCCAATTAGCAATCTTAACATCAAAAGGTAAAAATACTTTCCCTCCCTACTCCCAGTGCCCAGATCTAACTCCCACTCATTTTAAGGGGAACAGAGAATGTTCCTTGGAGTCTTTTATCTGATAATTGAGCTGTTAATATTTAGCTGCATTTTCAGAGTATGCCCACCAGGATCTTTTTAGCATGGTAAGCTGACCACTTTTTTTTTTTAAGTGGTTATAGAATGCAGGATTTGGGCAGCTACAGAATGCAGCTGAAATTAATTGATATCATGCTCAGTTGTCATAGAGTTCCAACTATATTTTCTATTGAGTTTTATGTAGATGCTAGCTATTAAATTAGTGACAATAATAACCATCCTAGGAACATATAAACTTGAAACTGTACTGCACGTGATATACACGATGATTGAAAGAAGACATGTTTAAACAGCATTCCCCCCCCCCCCTGTATTAACAAGCTCATCCAACGTGTGATGGGTTGGATGCAAAGAACTTATTCACAAGCATTAGGAAAACAGAACATGTGTCCTGATTGGCTAGAACTATCCTGCAGGATGATACTGATGCTCTAGTACTCATACATGCCTATAACAGCTAAGTAGCTTGCTTAAAAACTTTCCACTATCATATGCTAAGAATAGATCTGTCCTTGGCATATCTTTGGATGTACACCTTTGTGATCAGTTCACAATTTATATTGCTGGATCTTGAATTTATTACTATTTATAAACACTTCTGTAGCATTTAAATATGAATAATACTTGTATGGTTGTTGTTTTCCACCTGTAACAATCCAACACAGTAAGTATCTCTTATTTCAGCTTTACAAGAGAGATGAGGAGACAAACATGACGAAAATTAACCCCTGACTGTAGGACTGTGCTAGGATATGAGTCAATCTGATTGATAGATGTTTGATTTTTAATGTAGACTTTGTTTGGTGATGACAGTAATTAAAAGAGTAATTTTGGTACCCCAATTAATTAATTAATTAATTATTGTCTTACAAAAGGCATATGCTGCTTTGCTGGCCTCATCAGGGCTACCCTAGTGTATGATATGGCAGGAAAGGCCAATTGCTCAAATCAGATTTTTAAGATTTTTTAAAATACTTGGTTTTGCTATTTCTAGTCATCTTTATTATAACAAAAACAGATAAAAAGAGAGTCCCTTCAGCAGTTAGGGAGGCTGCAGTTTGTATGCAGGAAGAGGTACCAGTCCCAAATGAAGTCAAACACCTTCTCCCCCACATGCCCCACCCATCTGATTCCTGCAAAGGAGCTCAAGAAAAATACTCAGAAAAGAGGTGTCTCACTTATTTGTGAGGATTCTTTGGCATGATCATTTCCCCCATTTGGGTCGCAGACCTGCTAGAAACGGTGCCTTAAGAAGGACAATATTTAGCAGCTTTCTGCACTTGTTTATATATATATTAATGTTGCTACTTGAGAACTGTGGTTCATGTATATGGGAAAGTATTGCATTACCTAGGCAACTGAGCCATGTTCTGTATGTATCATGCATTACATTGCCTTGTCCTGTGATTCTGTGTATATGAATTGTAGCTACCAACTGAATCCACCCATGTATGTCTCTGGGCTGTTCAATAATATGTTATTTTCAATTCCTCTCTGCCTGCCTCCCTCTAAATTGATAGCAAGAACTTAGGTAAGTTCCTGGTTGGTTGTGACCCTTTTAGATATTAATGTTCAAATCTTTAGAGCCCAGGACAGCTACAATCTAATGGATATAAATGTCAATATAGAACATCATGTTGTTGCTTCTTCCGTTGCTTTAAGTGAACTTGTATCTGTACTGGACTTAAAGTAGTGTGACTGCTACTTGGCATAGGATCAATCAGCATAATGAAATACAAGTTATAAGTCACAAAATAATAATAATAATAATAATAATAATAATAATAATAATAATAATAATAATAATAATAATAATAATAATAATAATAATAATAATAATAATAATAATAATAATAATAATAATAATGTTTTTATTTATACCCTGCCCTCCCCGCCGAAGCAGGCTCAGGGCGGTTTACAAGGCATGATATAAAATATCATGGTATAAAAGTAAACAAAGTAATACAATCAATAAACAGAGCAATATAAATTATACAATATATAAGTTAGCATTAATCTAAAAACAGTATAATGGTGCTACAGTCGCAGTATATACAAGATGGCTTGATGTTAATTCCAGGTTCATCTTAAAAGGCTAGTTGGAAGAGGGCGGTTTTGCAAGCCCTACAGAACTGATTAAGATCTTGTAGGGCCCTCACCTCTTCTGGTAGCTGATTCCACCATTGGGGTGCCTTTATAGAGAAGGCCTGCTCCCTGGTTGTTTTTAATTTGGCCTCCTTGGGCCCAGGGATTTCCAAAAGATTTTGTGAGATGGAATGCAGTGCTCTCTGGGGAACATATGGAGAGAGGCGGTCCCTAAGATAAGCAGGTCCTCGGCCATATAGGGCTTTAAAGGTGATAACCAGCACCTTGTAACAAACTCGGTAGACAATTGGCAATTGTAAGTTTTGTTCACTTATAACCTCCCCATTATCCCCTCCCCAACTCCTCATGTGTTGAACAGAGGCTAAGATTGAAGACCTTTTTACATTTGTTCTTTTTGTTGTTTTGCTCTAATTTAAGATAAGAAGTATAATTTAACTAGGAATAAGGCTCGTTGTGGAGAAAAATACAACAGACTATATAAAGAGGCAAGCCCCCTCCCAACCCATGCTGTTTTCTCACCCACCCAAGTGAAGGCATTCACTACCCCTGCCCTTGATATCTTCCTACCCCCACCCTCCAACTTCTCACCCCCCCTTCCAACTATCACCCCCTGGCCATCTTTTCCTCTCAACTATTCCTACACCCTTGGCACTTCACTACTTCCCCCACCATGACATTCATTCACCCTCCACCCTTGTTATCTTTTCCCCACCCCACAACCCTTGACCTTCACTCACCCCCCCACCCTCACTCTCTTTCCACCCACCCTGCAACTGAAACAGATGCTGGCTCCCTCCCCCTCTGCATGGGTTTGTGTGTATATCTCTGTCTGTGGTGACTCAAAGCCCTGAAACAGGCCCAGAATGGAGAGAAGGAAGAATAATTACAGGGGGTACAGGGGGGCATAACAAGAGTCACAGAGACGCTGAAGCTGAGCATTCCTTTGGTTTGCAGTGCATTGGTGCTGCCTTTTCCTGTCATGTTCAGCTTTGCAACATTTAGTATCAGTGTGTGCTTGTGATGGGATCTGTTTGTTGGGGGGGTTGGCCTGGCATACCATAGAGTATGCACCTCAAGGTGGCCATTTTCTGTAGGGGAACTGATCTGACTTCTACTTTCCATCTCCTCCCCCTCCTTGCAGCCTCTACCTAGGAAAAGGACAGCCTTTCTCCACAGTGTGGACCAAAGCAGGAGGGAAGAGTCCTCAACAGGGTATAATGACACAGAGTCCACCATGCAAAGTAGCCATTTTCTCCATGGGAGCTGATCTCTGCCATCTGGAGAGCAGTTGTAATTCTGAGTGATCTCCAGTCCTCACCTGGAGATCGGCAACAATGGTTCTCCAGGCAGAAATCACTGTTTTGGAGAGTGGTGTTTATGGCATTGTATCTGTCTGAGGTCCCACCCCTCCTAAACCCCCACCCTCTCCACCCCTCAAATCTCCAGGAATTTTCCAACCTGGAGTCGGCAACCCTATCTCCTTTCCAGCCAACTATCCACCTACTTTTAAAGTCCCTCTGAGTTCAGCTTTCCATCTCCTCCCACCTCCCTGCAGGCTCTATCTAGGAAAAGGACAGTCTTTCTCTTCAATGGGGACCAAAGCAGCTTACATCATTCTCCTCTACCTCTTTTAATCTGCACAATAACCCTGTCAGGTAGGCTAAACTGAAAGTCTGTGACTGGTCCTAAATCACCCAGTCAGCTTCCACAGCAAGAACCTGGGTCTGGCAGACCGTGCTCTGAAGCACTAACTTCCACATGACACTGGCTGCCATAGAGAGGCTGCTGCTGAACGGGACAAAGAAGTCAGGCCTAGTTAAGTCATGCCAGTCAGATGGCATCAAATCACCTGGAGGTGCTGTTACCAGAATGGGAGGAGGGGGGAGATTTTCTTATATTTTGGGGGAATATTAGCTCTTGAGACTTTGGCTTGTGAGAGGTAGTAACAAGGGGTCTTTACACTAATTGTTTACCAGAATTGTTCCTTTGAGAACTCCCAGAATTAACCAGACTGTTGCTTAACCAAGGGAAATTGTTTTATTAATAGAAAATAACAAAGTCATCCACACATACAGAAAATAGATTCACACTGGAAACAAACACACAAGCTTAACAGAAAATACAGAGGTGAGAGGGATATAGCAGGGATTTGGGGAAAATATAAGAACATAAGAATATAAGAGAAGCCATAGTTACCATTCAGACGTTCAGGAGTCCATGAATCATAGGATATGTATATGGAAAGCTGCCCAAACAGAGTTTGGGGATGTAAGTATGTAGCAGGACAAGACACACTAAGCATGCCCAGTGTGTCTCCTTAAATAGGCAAAAACATAACCTGGAGGTATGGCTGGGTGTGTTAAGTGGTTTATACAATAGTTTGATGGGATGTCCATTGTGTAGTGAGGGTGAAAATTAAATGATCTTCTTCGTGGTCTCTGTGCATCACACTGATGGGAGTAGGCGCCGGCGCCGATCTCCGTCGGTAAACTTCAAAGCTGCGGATTTCCGCGCCACCGTCCCAGTGCGCATGCCCAGCAGCCCCACTGCGCATGCGCACCAGGACGGCAGCGGACATCCCGCCAGTTCTCTTCTGACCGCCGCGCTGATCGGTTGATCTCCTTCGCTACGGTCGGTGAACTTGCGTTTCCTTTACGGATAGTGTATATAGTTAGTTATATAGTTAGCTAGTTCTTAGTAGTTTAGTGTTAGGTTTATTTGGGAGAGTGGGGTGTGTTTTTTTCCGCCCTTCGGGGGGGAATCCCCCCTCCCCCTTTTTCGCATCCGCCATTTGCCTCTCTTCGCATGGAAAGGCGGTGGGGGTTTTTTCGCCGCTGCTCCTCGTGCGGGAGCAAAATTGCCCCACCTGACGGACACTCTTTGTGCTTGCTGTGCCTGGGAGAGAGGCATAAGACTGATTCCTGTCAGCACTGTGCCAAGTTTTCACGGCAGACGAGAAGGAACAGAGCGGCGCGTCTTGCAGCGGCCCTCATGGAACGCGCGCTTTCTCCCCGCGCCGACCAGGCTGAGCCTCCGACAGGTCAGACGGACCAGTCGACACCGAAGCCCACCGATACCGATCAGCCTACCGATGCTGATCGCTCGCGGAAGCGCTCAGGCTCGGCGCTGACTTCAGAGTCCTCAGTGCCAGCTAAGAGGCAGAAAGAGGACAAAGGGATGCCTTCGGAGAAAGGGAAGAAGCATAAGAAGTCTGAGAAATCGCACCTTAGTCAATCGGCGTCTCAGTCATCCCCTGCATCCCCATCGGACCCGACCGCGCCGGTGGTTCCACCTCTGAAGCTCTTCGCCTCGCCGATTCGCAGGCAGAGCCCCCAACTGGCGTCGATGTCGACCCAGTTAGTGATCTCATCGGATTCGGAGATCGAGCCAGCGCAGCGCACCGGTACCGAAGAAAGTCCACGGCACCGGTCAACATCCCGGGCTCGAAGTCCTTCCGATCGGCATCGAGACCAGCATCGGGACCGATCCTCCAGTAGCCGCTCTCCTCGCTACCGGGAGGAAGATCGCTCGCCTCGCCTTTCCGCCACGCAAATTCCCTGGGACCAGAGGCAGTGGCAATATCTGTACGGGGCCTACCCACCTTTCCCTTGGCTCACTCAACGACAGAAGGACTGGGACCAGACCTCGGCTACATCGTATCGATCCCGAACCTCCTATCGGACCCAACGGAATACCCCGTCAGCATCGGCATCGAAGCCTCCAGAAGAGGAAAAGCCAACACACCAAGATGAGCGAGAACAACGCACCCCTCAGCCGAAGCCCGACGCTGTGAAGCGAGCCCCGACCCCTCGGCATACACCGGAGCTTTCTGACTCCCCGGAGTCCTCGCCTCGGTCGTTTGATGGTTCCTCCCCGGAAAGAGAGGCTTCTTCTCGGGGTGAACCGTCCCCACCGGTGAAGACTTCGGATGAACAGCCCATCTCTCCTTCAGAGGATCTAAAATCCTACGGGGACCTCATCAAAAGGATGGCCCAAACGCTCTCACTACCCACGATCCAGCCTCAGCCGGTAGTGACAGACACGGTCTTTGACATTGTTCAGCAGGACACTTCTACGGCAGTGGCCCTACCCCTCACAAATGTCATGTTGCAGACCGCTAAGTCCTCCTGGGACAAGCCTGCATCCACGCCTGTCTCCTCTCGCAGGCTGGATCATATGTACAGGATTCAAGAGGCCTCAGCTGAGTTCCTGTACGTCCACCCAAAGCCGAACTCGGTGGTAGTGTCTTCTTTGTCGAAGGCTAAGAAGACGCACTCCACACCACCCGACAAGGAGGGCAGGAAGTTGGATGCCCTGGGCAGGAGACTGCATTCTAATGGCTCTCTGGGCATGAAAATAGCAAACTACGCGGCCTGCTTTGGCAGGTATCAATACGCGCTATGGGACCAAGTCTCCTCCATTCTGAACTCCATCCCGGAGCAGAGCAAGGTGGCCCTCAGGAAACTTCAGAGGGAAGGCATGATTCTAGCTAAGCAGCAGTTAAACGCCGCAAAGCATTCTGGGGACACGTGTGCCAAGGCTTTAACTACCGCCGTATCCCTGAGAAGGCATTCCTGGCTGAGGTCTACAGCGCTTCAACCGGATACGCAGGCGTACGTAGAAGATCTTCCATTCGATGGCACTGGCTTGTTCAGTTCAACCACGGACTCAGTCCTCCAGGAACTTGATAAGAGTATCAAGACATCAAGAAACCTGGGGGTCTCGGGGTCGCGCACCCAGACCAAGAAGCAGTGGCCTAAGACTTGGCAGAAGAAGTCTTTCTCCAAGTCTCCAGATAGACAATGGCGTACAAAACAGACGTCTTTTTCGAGACCACCCTACCAAGGCAAGCCAAAGTACTCCCCGCCTTCCACCCAAACTTCCCGCCAGAAGGGTGCGAAGCAGCACAAGCAGGGTCTTTGACTCCCCTCTTGCAAGCAACTTAAGGGACCACCAGGCTACCCGCCTCTCCAAGTTCTTTCCTGCCTGGTCCCTTATTACCTCGGACCTTTGGGTTTTATCCATAATCCGGCGGGGTTATGGAATAGAGTTCCACCATCCCCCTCCTACCCCGACATTCGTCTCCACCGCACCATCGCAGACCCTTCGGGACGAAGTCCAATCCCTCCTCCACAAACAGGCGATCGAGCCGGTCCCAGAGATCCAGAGGGGCCAAGGCTTCTACTCCCGCTATTTTGCGGTCCCCAAGCGGGATGGGGGCCTCCGGCCTATTATGGACCTGAGAGCTTTGAACGTCTTTGTGAGGTGCGACAAGTTCCGGATGACCTCGCTCCCCCACATTCTTCCTCTTCTAGGGCAAGGGGACTGGATGGCGACGTTAAACCTGAGGGACGCATACTTCCACATCTCCATCCTTCCTCGTCATCGGAAGTTCTTGCGCTTCACAGTGGGAGGCGACCACTTCCAATACCGTGCGCTCCCCTTTGGGCTATGTACGGCCCCGAGGGTGTTCACCAAGACCATGGTGGTCATAGCCGCCCACCTACGTCTGAAAGGCATCGTACTTTTCCCGTACATAGACGATTGGCTGCTGGTGGCACAATCAAGAGCGGAACTGTTGCGGCATATCTCCATCACCCTGGACTTGGTGAGGGATCTGGGACTGCAGATCAACGAAAAGAAGTCCCATTTGCACCCATCCCAACGGGTGCAGTTTATAGGGGCAATCATAGACACTCGAGTCTGCAGAGCGTTTCTCCCTCCAGACCGGGCAGACGCCATAGTCACGATGATCTCGGCCCTTCTACGGAACCCAACGGTCTCCGCTCGGTGGCTGCAGCGCCTCCTGGGACTGATGGCGGCGACAACATCTGTCATCACCTTTGCACGGCTGCACATGCGTCCCTTGCAGCTCTGGTTCCTCAGGAGCTTCCGCTGCAATATCGAGGCGCCTTCCAGACTGTTAACGGTGCCGAGGGAGGTGCTGTCGTCCCTCGGTTGGTGGGGGCTGAGAAGTCGACTGATGGAGGGGGCACCCTTCCACAGACCGGAGCCGGACCTCACTCTCACCACGGATGCCTCCCTGTGGGGCTGGGGGGCCCACCTGGGGGGCCTGTGTGTGGGAGACCGCTGGCCAAGTCTCCAAGCGCGCCAGCACATAAACTTCCTAGAATTGCTGGCCATCTTCCATGCCATCCGCTCGTTCATGCCGCTACTGAAGGGCAGGTCGGTCGCGGTGATGACGGACAATACAACAGCAATGGCGTATATCAACAGGCAAGGCGGGACGGTATCCCGCAGACTGTGTTACCTAGCTATTTCAATCTGGGACCTGTGCAGCTCCCTGGGGATCTTCTTGCTGGCAACCCACCTTCCGGGAGACCGGAACGTACAGGCGGACTTCCTCAGCCGGGGGGGTGCCCCACTTCACGAGTGGGAACTCAACTGGGACTTTTTGAGACCGGTCTTCCTGAACTGGGGGACCCCGGAACTGGACGTTTTTGCCACCCGGCACAACAAGAAGTGCGCCCTGTTCTGTTGCAGGGGCGGTGTGGATCCCCTGGCGTTGGGGGACGGCCTGCTGGTGCCTTGGAAGTACCACTCGGTATACCTCTTTCCCCCCATCCCACTCCTGACCAAGGTGGTGCAGAAGCTTCTGCGGGAACGCCCACGGGGGGTGCTGGTGACGCCGTGGTGGCCCAGGCAGCAGTGGTTCCCCCTGGCTCTGCGCCTGTCAAACGGGGTCTACTACCAGTTTCCACAGGTCCAGAACCTCCTGCTCTCACATCAAGGACGGATCTTTCACCACGACGTTCCCCATCTGCGCCTCACAGCGTGGCGCTTGGAGCCTCTGGATTCTCCGACAGGGTGCAGTCCGTACTGCTGAACTGCAGGAAATCCTCGACAAGGCGATCCTACGCCTTCAAGTGGGCCAAGTTCGCGGACTTCGCACTGGACCGTTCGGCGGACCCTAGGTCTGCAGGGTTGCCGGTAATACTTGATTTTCTCCTCTCACTCCTGGACGAAGGTCTCGCACCATCTTCGGTGCGGGTCTACCTAGCTGCCATCTCGTCTGAACATGTGAGGATTGATGGCCACTCGCCCTTCACTCATCCTGATGTTAAGAGGTTCCTTAAGGGTATGGCACGGCTGTACCCAGCGGTGCGGACGCCTACCCCGGCTTGGGATCTTCCCTTGGTCCTGAAGGCTTTGTCGGGCAAGCCTTTTGAACCGATGGCTACCTGCTCGGCTCACCTCTTGGCGTGGAAGACGGCCTTCCTGGTGGCAATCACCTCCGCCAGGCGGGTGGGAGAGTTGGCGGCCTTGAGGTGTGATTCCCTGTACCTGAATTTCTCTGCTGAAGGGGTGTTGCTGAGACCTGACATCACCTTCTTGCCTAAGGTGATCTCACCCTTTCACCTTAACACGGACATTTTTCTGCCGGTCTATTTTCCCTCGCCGGCTAATGACTCCGAACGCCGCCTCCATGCACTTGATGTGAAGAGGGCCCTTTCCTTCTATCTACATCGTACAGGGCCCTCGCGTAAGGACCCGAGACTTTTTGTGTCCTATGCTGCATCCTCCATGGGACAGCACATATCTTCGCAACGCTTGTCGAAATGGATCACAGGGACCATACGCCTGTGCTATCTACTTTGGAAGACGCCTCTCCCGGGTCCCCTGCGGGCCCACTCGACACGGGCGATTGCTACCTCGGAGGCGTTTATGAAGGGAGTTCCCCTGCAAGACATCTGCAGGGCCGCCACGTGGTCTTCGGCACACACCTTCGTGGCACACTACGCCCTGGACTTGCGGTGTCGACAAGCTTCTTCTGTGGGCCGGGCAGTACTGCAGTCGGTTTCTTCCTGATGGACCGTTGCACCCTCCGCCAGGTAGGCCTTGAGCTTGTTAATCTCCCATCAGTGTGATGCACAGAGACCACGAAGAAGATAAACAGGTTTCCTACCTGTAACTGATGATCTTCGAGTGGTCATCTGTGCATTCACACTACCCGCCCGCCTTCCCCGCTGCGAACGGTCCCTCCTGGGGGCTACCGCGGCGGCCAGAAGGAACTGGCGGGATGTCCGCTGCCGTCCTGGTGCGCATGCGCAGTGGGGCTGCTGGGCATGCGCACTGGGACGGTGGCGCGGAAATCCGCAGCTTTGAAGTTTACCGACGGAGATCGGCGCCGGCGCCTACTCCCATCAGTGTGAATGCACAGATGACCACTCGAAGATCATCAGTTACAGGTAGGAAACCTGTTTTTTCCCATGTGTTAGATACAAAAATGTAATGTTCTATGTTTACTCAGAGAATGGGGCCAGGAGATGGATAATCCTTTCCCTCCCAATATGAAATCTTAAAATCCCTGAATTGGTGACTCTGTTGAAGCAGTTGCAATTAACTATTGAGGGTAGTTATAGAAGGCAAAAAAAAAAAATCATTCCCTCAGGACAGCAGTGACTTTGGGAGGGACTGTGAGAGTGAATATGGGACATATACATATTGCTCTTTTTTCTAGTACATATGTATGGAACACAGAAGATGTTCTATGCAGGTTGACTAGATACAAAAGGAAACAGTGCTCCTTTATTTTTGATATTTGCCGCACAGTTCCAGTTTTACTTACCTTTGCAGTACCATGCAATGACAAATCACATAAATCAAATCTGTGGCCTGAGGGCCAGATCAGGCCCCTAGAGGGCTCGCTTCAAGTCTGCAAGCAACTCACTGTCATCTGCTTCCTTCTCCCTCTCTTGCTTTCCTTCTTGCTTTGCCAGGTTTGCTCCGTCGCACAGAGCTATATAGCAAAGCCTCTATTTCCTCCATTGGCTGACCAGCACATGAAGCAACTTATGTACCAAAGCTCACAATGTCCAGCCATTTCATGTTTTTCCTGGGTCTTACTCAAAGCACTGACCATGAGATTTCTGTAATGAATGTCAATAAATCAAAAGTAGATTTTCAGCTTACAGATACACACTCATGGTTACTATAGCACAGACATTGTATCAGATTTTGATGCAATAATTCAGAGCAAGAGGTGTCAGTTATCAGATACTTAAATAACGAAAATATTTCAATAGTGCTAGTGTTTTAAACATGTTTTAAGTTTTAAAAACTATTTAAATGTGTTTGTCCATGCCCTTTATAAAGTTTATGTCTCCGCTCCCTGGCATTACATTTTACGACACACATGGCCTGACCTGACAAGGTCTCATTTATGTCAGCTCCAGCCCTCATGTCAGATCCAGCCCTCGTAACAAATGAGTTTGTTCCTCCTTGTATGCAACTACTTAAAAGCACAGAAGCCCACCATTGTATATTGTATGTGTTTCTCCTTTCTTGCTTGCAATGGTAGACCTTGTGCAGCTGTTTTCACAGCTTTTCAGTTGAAGGAAAACATTAGCTTATTTACCTTACTCCCCATTTGCTTTTTGTCTGAGGTGCTCTATGAACACTATGCAGATTGTCTCACAGTCTTGTGTACTTCATTATATATAAGGACAGGCTTTCTTGATGGTTGTGTGTCAGGCATAAAATGAGCCCAGGCCTAGTGTAAAAGTGCTGACGTTGATCAGGTCCCAGCCCAAGTCCACCCCAACCTGACATAATCTTAACATAAGAGAAGCCATGTTAGATCAGGCCAATGGCTCATCCAGTCCAACACTCTGTGTCACACAGTGGCCAAAAAAAATTATATATATATACACACACACTGTGGCTAATAGCCACTGATGGACCTCTGCTCCATATTTTTATCTAAACCCCTCTTGAAGCTGGGTATGCTTGTGGCCGCCACCACCTCCTGTGGCAGTGAATTCCACATGTTAATCATGTGGAAGTACTTCCTTTTATCCGTTTTAACCTGTCTGCTCAGCAATTTCATCGAATGCCCAAAGAGGAGGAGACAATGAGAACAAGTAAATAATTTCTTGAATACAGATGCAATATTTATTGAGCTCACACCAAGGAATCAAAATAGTAGGTTAGTTTAAGTGCACTACTTTTTCACCTTTGTAAAAATGACAAAAGAATATCATTATACTTTTATAAAATCAAGCATCAGTATTGGCACTTGCTCTCTGAATCCATCATGATCTTGAATAATCAGCTTGCTTCACATTACCAAGAACTACTTTCTACACAATGAAAGGATTTTAATTGTTCTCATATTGGGGGTAGAGAGTAGATACCTATTAATATTATGTAAGGAAATGTGATTCTGCAGCTTTATAACTCATTTAATCATATTGCAAACCTTCTGTATTTGTGCAGGAACGCAAACTGTGAATTTAGTAGGAAAATCTCATTTAAAAGATTTCAGTTTAAGACAAGAAAATCCTCTTGCCATGCAATTACAGACTCCTGGCTGTCTGTACAAGAACTTGAAAAGTAATTACCTGGACTTGGAAAAAATCTAATAGAACTTCTCTGTTTCTGTAGAATTATATCAAAGAGCTGTTGTTCGTATTCTGATGTAATTTCAGTGAAGGACAAAAAAAAAACCCTTTCTGATTTCCAGCCCATAATTCCCCATTCAGATAACCTTGTTATACATCCTAACTGCTTCTGAACATTTTCCTGTTCAGGAGCACCATTTAAATAGAGTGATGAGCAATCTCACCCAAATATGATTATGTGGTTATTTTTCAGAAGGCTACTAAGAAGAATTTAAAAAAATAAACATATAGATGTATGAGTGTGTGTGTGTGTGTTTGTGTGGGTTTATGGATCAGCAATTACCCTACTGTTGCTTTCTTTCCCCTTAACTTGAAATTGGCACCTCTACTTTTTGTGTTCTTTTTCAAAAATCACTGAAACTTTGTATTACCACCAAATATTTTCTAGCCTTTCCTCATCCTCTTCTGAACCTATTGTGACAACACTTGTTTGTGTGCCCTTCGTTAGAGCAAGTTAGATTATACCGTGTTGTGAAAATACAAGATGTGATGGATACATACCATTCTGCACTGTGTTGTTTTATGCTAGATGGTAATTTAATCTGCTTCAATTAACTGTTATCTACATTAGAAATACGAATTGGCCTGCATTTCTGTGGTGTCCAGAATAATTTATGCAATAAAACAAAAAATCCTGTCCTTAATTCCTCCCTTTTTTTTTTCCTAATGGAGCAATGAGAAGACATTTTCATCTATTTCATTCTATGAGTAAAGTTGTTTCTGATGACCTCTAGAGACACCTGGATCAGGGCCGGTCAGCACTGCTGTTATATCTTAATTTGACAGCAGCATTCAACATGGTTGATTAAGATCTCCTTACCCACCACCTCACCGATACAGGTCTGCTTACGGTGGTTTTCCTCCTTTCTTGTAATCAGGGACACAGAGTGGTGCTTGGCGAGGGAGTCTCCCCATAATACCTACTCGAGTGTGGGGTGCTACAGGGGGCGATTCTCTTGCCAATGTGGTTTAACATCTGCATGCTTTCCCAGCTGATCTGGGAATTTGGGCTGAGTTGCCACTAGTGTTCCCTCTAAACTGAGTTAGTGTGAGCTAGCTCACAGTTTTTTAACCTCTGGCTCACACACTTCTGTCCTAACTCAGGAAAAATGGCCCCAGACCAAATTAATTAATTCAGTAGAGCTCACAACTTTAATGCCAGTAGTTCACAAAGTAGAATTTTTGCTCACAAGACTTCAAAGTTTAGAGGGCGTATTGGTTGTCACCAATATACAGATGACACCCAGCTCTGTCTGTTGATGATTGGCTTCTCAGACTCTGTGCCAGATAATTTGATGAGGGCCTTGGAGGCTGTGGCTGGTTGGTTGTAGCAGAGCCAGTTGAAACTTAATCCAACAAAGATGGAGATCCTGTACCTGAGCTCGGGTTGGGAGGGTTGAATTGGGGAATCAAGCTTCTCACCTTGGGTGGTGCATCATTTGTGCCAACCCAGAAGGTGAAGAGCCTTGGGGTGGTCTTGGATGCTTCACTTTCTATGGAGGCCCAGGTCACCACAGTTGCCAGATCTGCCTTTTATCACCTTCAGCAGATCAGGCAGCTAGTTCCCTACCTCTGTCCCCAGGACTTGGCTACAGTGACTCATGCAATGGTCACTTCCAGGCGTAATTACCGTAACTCGCTTTACATGGATTTACCTTGCAGCTGATCCAGAAACTCCAGTAGTGCAAAATTTGGCAGCATGCCTGCTGACTGCATCACCTACGTGGGCGCACATTTGGCCAGTGCTGCTCCAATTGCACTGGCTACCAATTGAGTACTGGATCCATTTCAAGATATAGGTATTTGACTTTTAAAACCTTGCACAACTTAGGACTGACATACCTGAGGGACCACCTTGCTCCATATGTGTCCTTATCACACTTAATACACTTACTGTCTTTTACAGGAAGTTGTTAAAAAAAGGTATTTATTTACTTTACTTTCTTTGCCTTTCTAACAAAAACTCAAGGTGGATTACAAAAATTAAAAAGCAACAGTACAAACAATATTATACAATCTAGAATATGTCCACAAACATTAAAACAACAGCAACATTCCCTTTCTAAATTGTTCTCCTCAATAGTTTCATATTGTATATTCAGTGGACTATAGTGCAGAAGCCTTCCTGCCATTGCTAGGCATGTTATTCCACCAGAGGGGAACCCAACAGAGAGTCGTTGGGTACAAGTCATTGATATTGGAACCATTTTCAGGGCAGCACAAGACATTGGTCACATGGTTGAAGCTGTCTGAGAAGAACATATTGAGTGAGCTTGCAAATAATAGGTCATAGACCATGAGGGACTGTATAGGCAATAACCAGCGGCCAAATTCTGCTGTGACAACCAAAACATGTCAGCATTAGTTAATAAACATCATGCATTTGATAACATTATAATTTTATAGAATAAGTTAAAGGTGGCATCTCAAGGAAACCAATATTTTGTCCAGGGAAGAATTACCATATAGAACCTGTATGGGGGGGGGGGGGAGCTTTTAAAAGGGTAAATCGAATATAGCATCATAAAAGGAACATAAATAGAAATTGTAAACTGTTCTTCTTAACCATTACAGTGGAGAAGGATTTGAAAAAGAGGGGGAAAGTTGGGAGAAGCTTGAAGCACAGAAAGTTAACTATTGATACAGTTTCCATAAAATTATCTGGAGAATTACTTAAGTACTTGCTACCACATATATACCAGTTTCTATTCTATTATACAGGAGTCAGGCACACTTTGTAAAGAATTGAATTTATATATATATAAATTCAATTCTTTACAAAGTAAAGAATTATATATATATATTCTCAATTCTTTTTTATAGATGCATTTTAAATTTTATTACAAACGGACACTGATTTTCTGCCAGAGGGTTCAGAAGGTCATATAGATGGGTCCCAGCCATCTAGGCAACCTTCAGGGGCAATCTGTTTAGCTGCATCTATATATAGCTGACCTGAGCCTTTCATGAAAATTGAATTCTAACTGGAGAAAGTGTAGAAAAAGTGACAGTCCTGTATTGTATTGGCACATAGAGAATGCAGTAAACCTAGAGTTTGCATGCTGTCTTTTTAAAATGCTTCAAACAACTTGAGGAGGTCATAAAAATGGTTTTAGTTGCAGTTTGTATTGGCCTGTGTACCTGTAATCTGCTCCTAAGTGCTGTGTATGGTGACTGTATTGTAACTTGAATGAGCAGGCCTCTGACTCATAGAAGAGTCACGTGGGAAAATATCAGTTGCTTCTTATAAAGTCAACCACATAATGAAAGCACACCCTAAGGTTATTGTTATTGCTGTTTTAAAATTACAGACCTTCAATTTACTTGTTAAGGCTTGATATTTGCATTTCCCTGTAATAAAATGAATGTTTATTTGATGTGTTTTAAATGAGTGTGTTTCTCATTGCCGTGAAATTTGGCAATCTAAGCAAGCATTCGTAAAGCAAAATGGGAACTGGATCTTCATTCATTGCAAATAGTTGTGAGAACACATAATTTTATTCTTTTCCCCCCTTCCATTTATTTTATTGCCTCTTATTTTGGCAACTTTTTAAAATAACAGACCAGCCCATATATACCATTTTGTCACATGGCAACAACACTTCCAGCAGAACAAGTCTGTAAATCCCCCCCCCCTTTTTTTAAAGAAATGTTCATGTTTCATATGAATTGGCAATTTGTACTGTGGCAGCAATGATACATAGACTGAGCCAGTTTGGTGTAGTGGTTAAGTGTGTGGACTCTTATCTGGGAGAACCAGGTTTGATTCCCCACTCCTCCACTTGCACCTGCTGGAATGGCCTTGGGTCAGTCATAGCTCTCGCAGAGGTTGTCCTTGAAAGGGCAGCTGCTGTGAGAGCCCTCTCCAGCCCCACCCACCTCACAGGGTGTCTGTTGTGGGGGAGGAAGGTAAAGGAGATTGTGAGCCACTCTGAGACTCTTCGGAGTGGAGGGCGGGATATAAATCCAATATCTTCTTCTTCTTCTTCTTCTACATTTTTGTAGTATGCAACACAACCCAGCTGACTGGGTGATTTTGGACCAGTCACAGACTTCCAGACTAACCTGCCTCACAGGTTAGATCAAAGTGGGGGAGAGGAGAATGATGTAAGTTGCTCTGGTCCCCCCCTCACACACACTGTGAAGAAAGACTGTCCTTTTCCTATGTAGAGGCTGCAAGGAGGGGAAGGCAATGGAAACCTGAAGTCAGAAGGGTAGATAAAGAGAAGGAGATAGGGTTGTCAACTCCAGGTTAGGAAATTCCTGGAGCTTTAAGGGGTGAAGCCTGGAGAGAATGGGGTTTGAGGAGGGCTAGGACCTCAGGCAGGTACAATGCCATTCCTACTGGGGAAACAGTGGAGATCACTCAGATCTACAAGTGCTCTCTAGATGGCAGAGATCAGCTCCCCTTGAGGTGGGGGGGGGGGGGTCAATGCCTTCACTTGGGTGGGTGGGAATACAGCAAGGGTGGCAGGAATTTGCCCAGAATTTGAACATTGCAGTCTGAATATTGTAATATGTAGCTAGGAATCTATGTTAATATGAATGCTGATGATTGTAACACAGATTTCTAGTTACTTCACCAGCACTAGCAAAATAAAACGTATCCCAATAAAAACATTACTCTTTGAGATATCCATACAGGTTTTTTTTAAAGCAAAGATAAGGCATTCCCCCCTTGAATGGTCAAGGCATTAAGTATTCTCAGCTGCTGCATAGTTTATAATTGTTGTAAGGGAATTGTTAGTATCAATATTGTAATCATTGGAACTGAGCCAGTGTCCACAAATGAACTTTTTGGGCTCTCTGTTCTTAACACAATACTATAACTGGGAGTAAAGGAGTAATTATTCAGCAAAGATAATACAATATGGTGCGATCTGAACTTCTCAACTTTGTCAAATAAGCAGGAGAAGCATAAAGCACAATCCTTTGTGACTCTTATCAGGAGAGTTACCCACAGCTGGTGCCTTCCATGGCAAACTTGTAGCTTCTATAACAGGGATCCACATCATATTTGATCCTGCAGGTACTTTTGAAATGCTGAAGAGGTGATGAGTGCCACCCCAGAATGGCTTCCACTGGAGAAGGAGCCAAATTCAAAATTGTTTCCACAGGAGGAGCCATACAGAAATACCTCCCTTCTAGAAGGAAGGAAAGCCAGAAAAGGGAAGGGAACCACACATTAACCAAGGAAAACTGACTTTTGTTTCAAAGACAGCAGCCAAAAAACAAGCCCTGCCCTATAAAGACCCTGCCCACTTTCTGAAAAACTCATTGAGTATCAAGTGAAGTACTAATGATCTCCATGACATCCTTGGCCACCATGTTACAGGATCCTGATCTTCTTTGTGGTCTCTGTGCTTCACACTCATGGGATAGAGCGCCTGTGCCAATCCCCAAATCGGTACCTAAAAAGCCCAGGATTTTTTCGCACTTGGCACCAACAGGCATGCGCAGGCTTCCCAGTGCACATGCTCGCCGGCACTAGCGCGAGGATCCCGCCAGTTCCTTTCTGACCGCTGTGCTGAGAGGATCTCCTTTCGTGTCCCCAGTTGGTAAAGTAATCTTGGATTGCTTGTTTACCTGTTGTATATAGCCCGTTTGTTATTTTCTTAGTGTAGTTAGTTAGTTAGTTAGTTAGATAGTTAGTGTTGTTTGGAAAAAAAAAGTTTGTTGGACTTGCCCTTTGGGGCTCGGTTTCCCCCCCGTTTTCCTCCCTCAGAGACTTTCCTGGGTGGGGTTTTTTCCTGGGCGTCTATGGAAAGATGTGTTTTTTTAAAGAGGTGCCGCTCCTGTGGGAAGAAGATTGCACCCCCCGATGGCCACTCTTTCTGTCTCCTCTGTCTGGCCGAAGGACATCGTGTCGACTCTTGCGCCCACTGTCTGAGTTTCTCAAAACAAACTTGTAAGAACAGAGCGGCGAGGCTTTCGGTGGCTTTGGTCAAGTCGGCACTTGGGCCTCAAAGGATGGCATCGGGCCCATCGGTACCGATGGGTGAGGCCGCAGCCCCGATGGTCACATCGGCTGAGACTTCGTTGATCAGGACCGAGATGCCGGTCGAGCACGGGTGTTCCACGAAACAGCCTTCTGAAGGGTCAGTGGACACCCCGGCTAAGAGGCGTTGGGATGATTCGGGGACCCGATCATCCACGCCGAAGAAGGGGAAATCGAAGGAGAAATGGAAGAAGAGACCATCTCTCACCCCTTCGCCTTCACATGATGCTTCGACATCGACAGCTTCACCGAGGAAGATCTTGGCGTCTCCACGTTGTAGCCCTTCGGTGTCGAGAGGCAGTGCTTCGCAGCTGCGCTTATCGGCATCGGAGCATGAGATTGACTTGACTCAACACTCCCACTCTTCAGGGTCCAGGCGTCGCAGTGAGAGCGACTCGGTCCCGAAGATGGAGGTGTTGGCACTGATGGAGCACGTCTCTTCTGCGGGGATTGCTGAATGCTTTCGTCAATTCTACCAGACTTTATATCAGGGACATACGGTGGTGGACCCGTCAGACCAGGAATCTTTTCTGTGCTCCCTGGTTCTTCCGCAGTTGGGTGAGGAAGCAAAAGAACTTTTGGGGGCCCCGTTGAGACTTGAGGAAGTGAATGAGGCGATCCACGGACTCAAAACCATTTCTTTACCGGGCCCTGACGGGTTTTCTCCGATGTGGTATATCCGGTTTGCAGATAAACTTGCTCCCAAGTTATTGGCTACATATCAAGCGATGTTTGATCAGGGTATGCCATCAAGCTATTTCAATGAATCCTGGATTACCTTAATTCCGAAACCTGGGAAAGACCTCCATCTTTGTCCCAGTTACCACTTTATATCACTTCTAAATATTGACAATAAGATTCTGACGGCAATATTGGCAAAGCGTCTTCAAAGGGTCATCGCCTCGGTGGTCGATCCTTCCCAAACCGGTTTTATTCAAGGATGTTCTGGTGCAGACAATATTCAGCTCATTATGGATTTGACCACGATCCACACTCAGAAAGATGATTTTGCCCTCCTTATCTCTTTAGACGCAAAGAAGGCCTTCGATCGGGTTGATAGATTTTTCTTGCAGAAGGTATTGAAATATATGGGTTTCCCAAAAGATTTTCTTCATTGGACGTGTCTGATCTACAAGTCTTCTACGTCAAGGGTGTGGGTGAATGGTCACCTCTCGGTGTCAATTAACCTTCGGTGTGGCACCAGACAGGGGTGCCCGCTGTCCCCTCTTCTCTTTGATCTTTGTTTGGAGCCACTCACTAGGGTGGTTCGATTGAATGACAACATCCATGGCAAGTGTCACCAATCACAGACATTCAAGATTTTGTTATATGCCGATGATGCTATGCTTACCATTATGCAGCCGGAAATATCGATACTGGCGATTATTCAACTGGTAACTTACTTCGGCAGGCTGTCCAGTTATACAATTAACTGGCAAAAATCAGAAATTTTACAGATTGGGGACGAAGGCACTGATTGGAGACATTGGGCAGTTCTCAGTTCAAGAGGCTTTTATTATGTATTTGGGTATTCTTATTCCTAAACAGCCTAAGATGCTGATTGAGTTAAACTTAAATAAAGTAATAGGGAAAATATAGCCGGAGCTAGAGTGATGGTCCGCTGTCCCCTTGTTGCTTTGGGGTAAAATAAACGCTTTGAAGATGATCATCTACCCCCGTTTCTTTTACGTGTTGCGTGGTATCCATCAATACATACCGCAGAAATGGTTTCGAAAAATCAACTCAATATTAATGAAATTCTTGTGGGAGGGGAAACCCCCCCTGGCTGTCATGGGCACGTCTACAGTTTCCATTTGACCGAGGTGGATTCGGCCTGCCAAATTTATGCCTATACCATCGGGCATACTTGTTGGCTCGTATTCAGCGATGGGCTTCACTTCATCAACTTGCAGGGTCACCCCTGATGAACTTGGAAACTGCCGTTTTCACTCCTTTGTCGACATGGAATGCGCTCGGGTCAACATACCATCAGGGAAAGCCGGTTCTTCCATCAATTCGGGCGACAAGACAAACATGGCAATATTTGGGTGATACCTACAGATTTGACAACTACATCCATAGTCGGATGACCCTTTGGGGCAACCCCGAAGTGAAGATAGGAGGACGGCCGGTGATTGGAAGCTATGGGCACAGAGGGGTCTCTTAACACTCAATCAGCTTAAAGATAGCAATGAGGAAGTGTTTCTTTCTTTTGAGGATCTACAAAGCGGCTTTGGGTTACCAGCTAACCAGTGGCTGCAATTCCAGCAACTGAAGCATTCACTGTCCACTTGTTTCGGCATAGATGCCTTGGCAGTTCCAGATGCCCCACCTCTCCTGCAGACTCTAGAACATGCAATAGAACAAAATAAGCCAGTCCGTGTTTTATATTCATGTCTGAAAAAAGACTCGCAATACTCTATGGAATATTTGCGATGTCAATGGAGCGAGGAAATCAACTGCCCTATTTACCCTTTTCAATGGGCAGCTATTTGTAGTGATCTCTGGCATTGTTCGAAAGATCTTCGTCTGATTTTAATACAACAAAAGCTTTTGTTCAGGATTTATTGGACTCCTCTCCGCCTCTATAAGCATGGTTTGGCTGAATCCTCGGCTTGTTGGCGGTGTCTGCGCCCAGAGGCGGGTCTGGTTCACATGCTGTGGAATTGCCCGACGTTACAAAATTTCTGAGACGGGATCGTTCGATGGATGCAACAGGTACTCAATATTGACCAGTCTATCTCTGCTATGCAGATATTATTGAGCTACTTCCCGTCGACCTGGCCACTGACTCGTATGCAGCGAAGATGGCCTGCACATGCTATAATGATTGCGAAGTGGCTTATCCTGCTGCAGTGGCGTGAAGACTTCACTGGCACGATTATAATTTAGCTCGAGGGAATGTATGCCTTAGCTGTGCAAGAAAGGGTAGCATATCGCCGGCAATGTCAACAACAACAATTCGAAGAGATTTGGTCGGCTTTTATAGAAGCATCAAATACTCAATACTCTGTACCTTGAAGTTTGGGATTTGCCTGCCCAGGGGTGCATGGGCTGGGGAACTGGCATGCCGGCATCTAATTAAGTCGTTCAGGTTACAGGCAGTTTAGATCAGGCTTCAAGGCATGGTCGTCTTTCCATACATCGACGACTGGCTCCTTGTGGTGGAGTTGAAAGAGAGTTTTTCATCCCACATTGCCATCACTCTTCGTCTTCTCGACACCTTGGGTCTGCAGGTCAATTTGGAGAAATCACACCTTATGCCATCAAGGACAGTTCAGTTCATAGGGGCTTTGCTGGATACAAACCTTCATCACACGTTTCTGCCTCAGCAGAGAGCGATGGACATTATCAACCTTGTCAAACTTCTGCAGAGTCGAAAGTGGGGCACGGCGCAGCAGCTGCAGCGGATGCTGGGGCTGATGGCGGCGACTAAAAGCGTGCTGCTCTTTGCGAAGCTGAGGATGAAGGGTCTACAGCTTTGGTTTCTTCGTCAGTTTCGCCCATTACGAGACTCTCTTTGAAAGAGGTTTGTAATTCCACCTGTGACACTTCAAATGCTGCAATGGTGGAAGTCAAAGGACAACAGTTGTCAGGGAGCTCCCTTCCATCTACCTGCACCAACTGTGACTATCATGACAGATGCATCATTATGGGGTTGGGGGCCCACATGGATGATTTGTGTGTGGGGGGCTCCTGGCCTTTGAACTTGACTCACTGCCACATAAATTACTTGCAACTTCTGGCAGTTCACTTTGCTCTTCGGTCTTTCCGCCCCATGGTGGCGGGGAAGATTGTTGCTCTGCTAACAGACAATACCACTGCCCTGTGTTACATCAACAGGCAGGGAGGGACAGTCTCTTGACGGCTTTGTGCGCTGGCACTGGATCTGTGGTCGGAGTGCCTGGACCACAACATCTTTGTGAAGGCAGCGCATCTCCCAGGGGTCCTCAACTTGCAAGCAGACTCCCTCAGCAGGGGTGCGGCTTTCCCGCATGAGTGGGAGTTGCAGTGCGCTTCCTTCAACCCGTGTTTCAGCTCTGGGGGTATCCTCAGGTGGATGTCTTTGCCACAGCCAAAAACTGGAAGTGTCCTCTGTTCTGCTCCAGAGGGGGCTCAGATCTAGAATTGTTGGGAGACGGTCTGCTGTTCCCGTGGGAAGGTCGGTTCCTTTATCTGTTCCCACCTCTGCCACTACTGACGAGAGTGGTCAACAAGATCGCAAGAGAGAGACCATGCTGTATCCTGGTGACTCCCTGGTGGCCTCGCCAGAACTGGTTCCCGATCCTGCTCCAACTGGCGAGGGGGGTCTTCTACCAGTTTCCGGATGAACCGGACGTTCTGTCAGCTCATTGTACTCCATCACAACGTGCCCCACCTGAAGCTGACAGTGTGGTTCATTGACCCTGTGGGTTCTCTAGCAGAGTCCAACATGTTTTCTTGAACAGCAGAAAACTTTCTATCCGCGCCTCCTATGATAGGAAGTGGCGGAGGTTTCTGCAGTTCTTAGTTGATCCCTCAGTTTCCCCCCAAAGGGTGGGATTGTTGGTAATTTTTGAGTTTTGGTTATCTCTGGTGGATGTTGGCCTTGGTTTTTCTTCCATCAATGTTTATTTGGCAGCAATTTCTGCATTCCATGAACCAGTTGAGGGGCACTCTGTTTTTGCACACCCTCATTCTAAGAGGTTTTTGAAGGGTTTGCTTAGGCTTCATCCTCCATTGAGATCACCCCCACAGTTGTGGGATTTGAGTTTAGTTTTGGACAGGCTGATTCGATGTCCTTTTGAGCCGATGGCCACATGTTCATTACAGCTTCTATCTTGGAAGACTGCTTTTATTGGTAGCCATCACATCAGGACGACATGCAGGGGAGCTCACGGCTATGCGTTGTGACTACCCATATCTAGTTTTTCAGGAGGCTGGAGTGTCGTTAGCTCCTGATATTTCTTTTCTCCTCAAGGTGGTTTCTCAGTTCCACCTCAACTTAGAAGTTTGGTTGCCCACTTTTCATCCTACACCTTCCTCGGATGAGGAACGTAGGTTGCATGCTCTAGATGTGAAGAGTGCTTTATTGTTTTATTTAAGTCGCTCCAAGAATTTTCGTAAGGACCAGCAACTTTTTGTTTTTTATGCTGCTCCTAAGTTAGGTTCCAGGATCTTGTCTCAGCAGCTTTCGAAATGGCTCACTGAGACTATTAAACTGTGTTATTTGTTGGCTAAGAAGCCGTTACCTGGGCCTATTCATGGACACTCTACAAGAGCGATTTTAATGTCTGTGGCGTTCCTGAAAGGCGTTTCCTTGACAGATGTTTGCAAGGCTGCCACCTGGTCCTCTCCGCATGCCTTTATGAAGCACTACATGCTGGACGTGCATGCTCAACAGAGGACTCGTCTGGGGACTGCGGTGCTGCAAGCTGTTTCTTCTGGTTGATCATCTTCCCGCCTCCAGGTATGTCTTGCTTGCTAATCTCCCATGAGTGTGAAGCACAGAGACCACGAAGAAGATAAACAAGTTGCTTACCTGTAACTGTAGATCTTCGAGTGGTCATCTGTGCATACATACTACCTGCCCTCCTTCCCCACTGCTGACGGTCTCCCTCCAGTAGGGGCTTCCAGCAGTCAGGAAGGAACTGGCAGGATCCTCGCACTGGCGCCGGCGAGCATGCGCACTGGGATGCCTGCTCTTTCTCGTTGGTGCCGAGTGCGAAAAAATCCCGGGCTTTTTAGGTACCGATTCGGGGATCGGCGCAGGGCTCTATCCCATGAGTGTGAATGCACAGATGACCACTCGAAGATCTACAGTTACAGGTAAGCAATCTTTCTTTATGTGGAGTAATTTTTTTTTTACTGAATCTTAAACTAGGTTTGCCAAGTCCTCCTGGCAACCAGCAAGGGCAAGGGGGACTTACTGGGTTGAGCACCTCAGAGTTGGCATGCTGATGTCACTCTGTGTGCACTAGAAGTGACATCAGCTGTACAGCACTGGGGAGCACCCACAGGGGCTGGGGAATTTCTCACCTGCAGCAGCAGCCTGAGAACCCAAGTAGCCTACATACACATTGGTGTGTAGTTCACACTGACAGTGTTGTGGTGTTTTAGAACTGAGAAAGCTGAACATCTAGTACTATGGATAGAGTAAGGAGAGACACAAACCTAAGTTGATAATCCTATTAAAACTAATGCCTATAGTTAAGTCCCTAAATTTATAGCACTCAGGGGTTCCATAAATATTAAACTGTCAGATAATGAAATATGAACAGCTGTGCTCATAAGTTCCACTATCATTGTCCTAGCTCTGCAGCAGAACATCATTTCTAGTAATGCTTTCTTGTAGGACAGGCTGACCAACTGATTTTTGAAATAATATCCTGGGGAGAGGAAGTGTAAGGCACCAATGTTGTATGTAATCACATCAATTCATTAATAATATTTAAGCTCCTGTAAGGGAACTGTGTGCAACACAGTGTCATTGATACAAAATAAATGAGCTTTGTATCAAGCCAGGGTATTCCCCCAGATACAGAGGAATTTAAATTTGTGGGTGATGTTCATATTAATCGCTTCAAAATGCTATGGTAGAGACATTGCATTTATAGAGGGAATAAGCTTGCAGTGCTTTTCATGTTGATTCCACATTTACATTGTGATACAGTAATGATGAATCACCCCTTCAAATTCAATTATATGTCACTTATTATGGTAATTGTTCAGACACTACTGCTGCTACTTGTCATAGCATTTATTTAGCACCAGCAATGTGCCAGTAGCTGGTTTTTTTAGTAGTATTTCTTTTGCATCAGATCTATTGCTTTATCCATTAAAATTCAGAGAAAAAAAATGGAAATGTAGTATATGAATGGAGAATCCCAGCATTTAGGTTCATAGGAAAAGCTGACATTGATAAAACTACAGATGTAATCACCCTGATGAAGAGAACAGCCAAGACTGTTGATTTTGCAAACTTGGAAACACACTTCTGGGAAGTTCATAACACTTACCTTGAATATGGTGAGCATGACAGCTCCTGAATTTTTGTATTTATACATTTATAAATTTGATTTCCTACTTCCCTCCCCCTTATTTTGGGCTCATGGTAGTGTACAGCTTCAAAGAGATACAATCATATCATTTGAAACAAGATTAAAACAATATTTTCTTATTTAGATTGTATATATGCCTGTAACCCTGTTTTCCCATCCAATTGCAGTTATAGTGGAAGTGGTCATTCCTTCTGCATTAGGCTGATGACACCAACTGTCCAGCTAGACAGGCAGCCATCAAGAAAACAGCCACACTCCTCAAAATTGGGAGCATTGAAGAGAAAAGCCTTGTGCTTTGTAGCCCTAATTGTATATGCCATGGTGGCAGTGGCTGGTAGAGATGGGCACAAACCAACTTACAACCCAACGTTTATGATGAACTGGACTGGTTTGTCAGTTTGCGAACCACAATTGGACAATCTCATTGTTCAGAAACTGCCCACAAATTGCCATTTTTTTTGCAATGGTTTATTGGGTTTATGGGTTTATTTAAATGCCTTCCCTTCTCTCCCTCAGTCACTTGTCTCATCCCTATTTACATGCCACCCCTCACCCAGTTATTTTCATGAGCTACTGGGTGAGGGAATTAAGTACCATTGACTTTTCACACTTTTCACATATTTATATAAATATATATCTAGGTTGATACCTAGGTGGTTCATATATATAGTTTTTTCCCCTGAGACAATTCATACTTGGTCAGCTGGAATGAAGGAAAAGGAGTTAAGTTTTATTCATAAGTTTAATCACCATTGGAGTACTGTATGTACATAGTTACGATTCTCAGCACTTGAATTTTTAATCCCTAACTCTTTTTATTCTTCCAAATTTCTCAGTTACAAACTATCTTTCTTCCTCCCAGCTTCTGACTCTGCTCTGTCAGTCACAGACTCAAACCGGTCTTCCTGTTACACAGCTCTCAGTACTCTGTCCTAATTGTCAACTGTCAATCTTCCCCCAACATTCTGTCTTGTCTCATTGGCTGCACTCTGAGAGAGGCGAAACTGGACTTGTCAGTCACAGCAACCTTATGCAGATTGGGGCTGCAAAGATAGGTCAGCATCTCTCTACACTGGTAAATGTGTAATTTGAGCTGACCGTCTTTCAAAAGCAAAAACATGTTTATTTAAGTGTGGATTATATATTGGAATATTAGTTGTATATTGTTTCTGAGTTTGGAGAGTAGATAGCAGTTCCCTTCCTTGTGTGTGAAAAATGCCATCAGGTCACAACTGACTTATGGTTAGCCAATAGGATTTTCAAGGCAAGTGATTAAGCAGAGATGGTTTGTTATTGCCTTTCTCTGCAGAATCTGCCTTGGTTGTTAGCAAAATTGCTGTGGATCTCCTCTTAGATGGGGAAATTAGAAGAGGGGACCCTGGCAGAGCGTAGGAGAGATCTTTTACCAGTTTACGGAGGTGTAGTTTTCAGAAAGGAAACTCCAACAGTAAAATAGTTTTTAAAATAAAATATTTACTTAGAAAAATATAGATATAAATACAATCACACATTCAAACAATCAATAACTCATATCAAGAGGCTAGGAAATAAATGGTGAGAAATAGAGAGTCTTTTTAGAGATATTTGCAGAGGTGGGGGTGATACTACCTGGTCCATGGATCCTTGAAGCAGAAGGCATGAAGGTGGAGAGTGTCCCAAAGAGTTTGGGGGTGCAAGTCTGTGGGAGAGTAAGACAAAACACACTGAACTGGCCATGTGTTGGCCTTATGTTACTAAATTTGTGCCCTCAGGTGATGAGGTCATGTGATGTGTGACCAGTACGTCAGGTGACCTGTGACACTGCAGTGATGCCAATACATGTGACTCTTATGTCACCAAAAGGGGTGGACGGGGATGCTCCCAGTGGCTTGAAAGGATTAGTGGGACTTGATGGGGTTACCTATTGAAAAAAAACTACCTTAAACAAAGAAAAGAAGTTGGCCAATTTAGAGCCAAATTGCTATCTCATTGTAACACTAGAGCAAACACAATGGGGATGGTCTTCATAATGGGATTAAGACCTTAGCAACAGTTGCTTCCTTGGGCTTTTTCTTTGTGTCTAGTGATCTTCTCAATGGCTGACAGAACAAACCTTTGTTATAAGCGGGCGTCATAGCAAGCTCTTTTGTCCAACTTCTGGCTACTTCATTTGCATTGACCCATCCTGAGTATGCGGTGCTGTTGTTTTAACTTCATGGCGTACAAGAACAAGATGGATTCAGGATTCCACCATTATGGCTTCTGGTTAAAGGCTGCTCTTAGATACTGTCTTCTTTGGACAGAAGTGCAGTTGTGTTCTACATGGCTTGACAGCTTCTTGGGGAAGCCTGATCTGGAATCCTTCTATGCAGAAGGAATGCATAGTTACAGCAATGGCAGGAACAGGCAGGGAGACCTCTTTAGCTTGGTTGGAGTGCTTGCTGCTTGACCCCACAGAGTGAAATATCCATATTGAAGCTGACACAAATTCCAAATGCTTAAGATCAAACATTATCCATTGCCTATAGACAGTAGGCAAGTGGGTATTTGTTATTAATGTCCATATTGAGTTAGTTGTTATACCCAATGTTTTCTGCTTATCACTGAATGTTCATGGAAGCAGTTTGCCTGTGTTCACACAATATAAGTTCATAACAATAAGAGTCCTGTATATCTGACACTAGGCCAGAGTAAACTCAGTCCATAAATGGTGACAAAAGAGGGTCCAGGGAGTCTGGAACCAGGGTCAGGTTGAACACAGACCATTTAAAGATGGAGGAGGGGGCTCATGCTTACATGGTGATCTCCCATATAAGTACCAACCTAGCTTTGCTTCTGAGATCTGATGGGATTGAGCTACACTATACCATTCCATGTCCCAGTTCTTTCCCTGATTGCTACTGAAAACCCAACATTTAGAAACTGATGCTTGGTAATGATAGTATGGTAATGTTCTCTGAGACATGTTGGGTAAAGGATGAGCTTATACCCGAAACACTTGAGACTCTGGTATGGTCAATAAAGTTGCTTCTCTCTGGAAGAGAACACATTAAAAATAATTTCCCCATGAAAAATTTAGTTCTTTAATAAATGTAGTATTTTTAATGTTATAGATGTTGTGCATTGGACCCCAGATATTTTATGTAGAAGGAAGGTTATCATAAGCAGTTCTTCTGGCAGGAACTCCTTTGCATATTAGGACACACCCCTGATGTAGCCAATCCTCCAAGACCTTACAGGACTCTTAGTACAGGGCCTACTGTAAGCTCCAGGATTATTGGCTACATCAGGGGTGTGTGGCCTAATATGCAAATGAGTTCCAGCTACAAACAAAAGCCCTGATCATAAGTGATGTCCTGCAATTTCATGCAGAAGAATTTAAGAGTTTTCATATTATTTTAGATTCTGTATCAGTTATTATTCCTCTTCTCGAGCAAGAGGTTACACAAGCTGTGCTGGACACCCTGATGCTAATGGTAGTGCTGGATCACCAAAAACATTGATCATTTGGCTTTATTAAGGAGGTTCACGCTGTCTTAAAGTGTTATCCTTAAATTATCCTTAAATAAATGATCCCTTCATACTAGATTTGTTCCATCATAAAGACCTAAAATCTTCTTTCTGCCTGCCCAATTCCAAATAAGATTTGTAATCTGGTAATTACCGAAATTCTGGAAATTCTGAAGTGTTCATTTGAACACAAAATTTTTGATAATATTTGTACAGATAGTATTAATGCTCTTTATTCCCTTGTGATGGTTAACGTTTATTCCTTTTAACTACAAGCAAAAAATACATAATTAAAATAGTCAATACAATTGAATTTACAGACAATTTCTGCAATTAGTGAATGCCAAGAAACGTGTATAGTTTTTTCTTTTTTTTACTAGACAGCAGAAGTGAAATCTTATTAAAACAAAAATAGTCTACAAATTGTTATAGGCACAGGAGGAAAATCTGCTGAATTTAAGCTGCAATTCTATGGACAATTTACTGGGAGTAAACTCCATTGAATAATATTAGACTTATTTCCAAATAGACCTGCCTAGAATGTCTCCCTATGAGTAGGTATTGTGATGATCCTTAACCTTTCTTGTTCTCTTTGCTTTAGAGTACCCTAGAGTCACTGAGTAATATCTCTGTGTGTGTGTGTGTGTGTGTGTGTGAGAGAGAGAGAGAGAGAGAGAGAGAGAGAGAGAGGGAATGGCTTAAATTTCTACTCTTGTCTCATTTGGGTAACCACCAGCACTCAAACTATGCCCTTTCTTTCATTATATGAAGCTTGAGATGAGGGTAGAAGCTCTGTGTGTTTGCCTGCGAGCTGCTACACACTCTGTCTTCCTCCTTTGCCTATTAACTGATTTTAGCACAATCAGAAGATTTTTGCTTGTACATGGACAAGCAATCAGGCACCCTGGGTGAGGCCTTGAACACAGTCTAAGATCCTAAGAATGAAAAAAAAACACCTTAGTTTACTAAAATACATCTCTTTTCACTAGAGCAAAGGAATAGGGATGGGCATGCACCAGGAAAATATGGTTTGGTTTGTGGTGCACCCACGGACTGAAAATGGACTGCAATAAGTTTATGACATGATAGAACAGCCCCCCCCCCCAGCATGCTAGAGACACCAACCTTACAGGGGATCTCTGACTGACTCTTTTCTACCTTTGTTTGGTGAGGATTGGATTTACGGGGTCTGAGTTATGCCCCCCCCCAAAAAAATACTTTCTGGGGAAATGAAATGCAGGTGCAGGAGACTCTGGAGTGTACTGAACACACACACACACACCTGGTACGCTAGAGGCACCAAACGTGCAGTGCATCTCTGGCTGACTCTCCTCCAGCAGCTCTCAACATTTGGTGAGGATTGAATTTACATGGTCCAGGTTAGATCCCCTAAAGTAGGTGCCTCATATTCCATTCTTTTCAGCGGAGGAGGGGTGAAGAAAGCAAAAAATAAGCAAGGCCAGAAGCCCAACAGAACAGAAACAGAATCAGCGTTCTTGATAATCTCTCTAGTAGAAACTGTAGGGTGGGGGCATTTTTGCCAACCCAGGAGAATGGGGGCATTGTGCCCTGAGATCACCTGAAACTTAAACCAGAGCAATGACATATGTAGATATAGTAGTTACAAACCCTGAGATAAATGTAGACATGGTGGCTCAAAGCTCTAAGACAAAAGTAGATGTGGTAAGTCAAAACCCTGAGGAGAAAATTGACATGGTGGCTCAAACCCCTGACTCCACTCCTGACACCTAAACCCCAGTGTGTCCTATGATGTATGTAGCCATGGAAGCTCCAAGCTCTGAGTCCACTTCTGAGTCCACCCAAAGCATGACCACCCCACCAAGGGCTGAAACATACTTAAAACATCAGCACTTGTTGGTCTTAAAGGTGCTTTGTATTTCTCCCATGGAATCTAGAGAACTGGGCAAAGGAAGCTCTGGCTGTTTCCTTCCTTCCCCAGGGGACCAGGAGGGGGAGGAGCCTCAGCCAATAGAAGGAAGAGAGGCTTGGCTCAGTAGTCTACTCTGCAATTGAGAGAGCCTGGCAAAGCAAGCTCTTCCTCCCTCCTCCCCCCCAAGGGAGCAGCCTCAGCCAATGGAGGAAACAGAAGTTTTGTTCTGTAGCTGCTGTGCGATTGAGCAAGCCATGCATAGTAAGCTGTGATGCAGAAGGAAGCGAGAGAGAGGGAGAAGGAAACAGATAGCCAGTTGTTTGGGGGCCTGATGGGAACCCTCCAGAGGGCCTCATTTGGCCCTTAGGCTGCATGTTTGACACCACTGGTTTAAACATTTGAAATAAAATTAAAACATGTACATAAATTATGTATACAGTCAGACATGGTTGGATTTAAATTTAAGAATATCTGCCAAAAAAGTTTGCTACAGCCTTCGTAATCTCCAATTTAGTATCATTCAGTAAATGTGAACAGAGGGGCAGATTAGTCCAGTAATCAGGAGACAAAGAGAGGTTTCCAAATAATTGCTTATGGAAGTTAACATGCAAGTGGCAAACAGTATATGTCAAGTGAAGTCAGGGATATTCACTTTACAAATCTTTCACACAGAGGTAGTCGATGATGTATCCCATGTGGAATTTTAGAGGGGAATGCGTTTAATCTGGCCTGTGTAAATGCCCTATGGAGACTTGAGATCATTAAGTCCAAGAAATAGTGGGGCATCTTACCACAAGAAATATTGAGACCTAAGGAAGCTAGAGAGCAAATGAAAGGATTAATTGGACATAATTTAAGTTTCTCCAAGTTTTAACAATCTCTGTTTAATGCATCTGAAGATATGTAACTCATCAGATGTTATATATACACACACACACACACACATAATATATATAATCAACTACTACCCCTAATTGGTTGCGTTTGGGTGTAAGAACCACTGACCAGGTTGAGGCATATGGATCTTTTTTCAGACAGTCAAGAAGACTCTTAGGCTCAGCTCAATTCATTTTAAATTTTGAGCCAGAATTTGAATGTTGCAATCCAAGCCTTTGTCTCAACCAACCAGAGACTGACCCGAGGTGGGTGTTTTGTTAGGAAGTGGATGTTGGTTTGTGAGATAGGTGTTTGCTTATGAGAAAGATTGGCTGTGGACAATCCCAGTCCCACCTTGCAGATGTGGCCATCCTCTCACCCAAGCAGCAAAGGTGTAACCTGTGGGCTGCATGCCTAGAAGGAAGAGAAAGAATGGGAGAAGGGAAGCATGGGGGGACAACACTGAGAGGCCTAGATTTTACTCTGGCATTTCTACAGTGCTGTGCCCAGCAGGGGAAGGTGCTCACTCAGATTTCTGGTTCCAAGGAACTCCCCAAAACCTCACAACAGAGGTCAGAGGAGATCACTAGCGGGGGGAGGGGGGATGGAAAGCACAACAGCTTATCACATGTGCTGAAAGTCAGTCTAGCAGAGTCCATTTTACTCTAATCCCAAACCCCAGCAACAAAGAGCAAATCAAGCAGAAAGAAAGCAAAGCAATCAGCTCTGCTAGCTCTGTGCCTCTCTGTCACTTCACCAGCCAACACAGGAAGGGGAGGGAGGAAGCTCAATTCAATATATAGCCTCCTGATGTACCAGAATGGGAACTTTGATATCGGGAGCCAGTTATTGGCTCCTATTGGTCTTTCCAAGGCTGTAGAATTCTGCCCCTACTGTTGTCTTGGATTTCTGTTTACACCAATCATCTAGGGTTGCCACGTCCAATTCAAGAAATAGCTGGGGACTTTGGGGGTGGAGCCAGGAGACTTTGGGGGGTGGAGCCAGGAGAAAGGTTGCGACAAGCAGAATTGAACTCCAAAGAGCGTTCTGGCCATCACACTAAAAGGGACCACGCACCTTTTAAATGCCTTCTTCAATCCATTGGAAATAACGAAGGATAGGAGCACTGCATTTTGGGGCTCACGGAAATGGACCCCTCGGTCCAACCTTTCTGAAACTCGGCGGGTCTTTTGCGAAGAGGCATCAGATGCCATGTTGAAGATTTGGTGCCTCTACCTCAAAAAAACAGGCCTCCCCCCCCCAAGAGCCCCAGATAACCACAGATCAATTCTCCATTAAATTCTGTGGGAATCGGCCTCCATAGGGAATAAGGGAGTGCAAGGCAGCCGTCTCCCTTCCCCACACCTCTTTCTGATGCCCCAAGCACGGGGATCCCATCCCCACCTGGGGATTGGCAACCCTAGGCCGGCACCAGCCGACCTCGCAGGGCTGTGGAGAGGATGTGAAAACGCCGCGCATCCCTTTGCCTTGCGTGAGGCTGTGAAAGAAGGGTCGGCTTCCCCCTGCCACCACCACGAGAAAGGGGGCTCCCCTCACCCTTGCCGCTCCCGCCGGCCGTCCAGCTTTGTTGCTGCGGGGAGACGGAGGCGAAAGAACCTCGCGCGCCCCTTTACCGGCTTCCCGCCAGCCGCAAAAGTTTGAAGGGAGAAGAGCCTCACGGCGGCGGCAGGGAGAGCAAACAATCCGTGTCTCCTTGGCAACGGAACACTCTCCTCTCTCTTCCCCCCCTCCCTTCCTTGCACTCCAGTTGCTGAGAGGAGGCAGCGCCGGCGGAGGGAGGCGGAAAAGAGAGCGGCGATTTAGTAGGCGGGGCCGGGGAATGCCTCGCGCTGCAGAGGCAAGGCTTGGTGAGGCGAGCGCCTTTTCCTGCGCGGTTTCTCCCCACCCCTCCTTTTGCCATACCCCCATCCAATCAGGGACGGGCTGTCGCTGCCCCTGTAACGGTCAACGGCCTTCCCCTCGCCAAGTTTGAACTGTCCCTGTGAAGTCTTAGTTGAGGGGAAAGGGGGGCACCCCGGCGTCGTTTCCCCCTCCCCCTGCATCTGTTTTTTTGGGGAGCGGGGGAAGAGGGTGGAAATCTTGGGGTCCCCCGCCAGGGCGGGAGGGTTGGGAAGCCTACAATCGTCACTGCTCATGAGCTACATGTAATATTTGAAGAAAATACTACAGTAGTGCCAAACTGAATGAAAATAAATTTAACTGTTAAGTGAAACTACTATAAAGTGCATAGGAGCAAAAGTACTATTTATACAGAAGAGTATAAGATATTATTCCTAGTAAGAATTACAGTAGTTAATAAGAATAGGTAAGGTACAAAATATAATTATGGTTACATGTTAATCCAGCATAAATTTATCAGTTTATATTAGCATCAACAGCATATAGTTCTACATCAGTCCTAGTTCATGCTCATAAGATCGTTAATTCACAAATGCATCCATTCACAAATCATGTTCAGTTGTTGTTCAGAACAGCCTTCAACAGTTCACACCTCAACAGTTCCACAGTTCACACTTCAATAGTTCACACAACGAATCCCAGGTAAAGCCCTGTTCCAGCCACTTTCATCCATGAACCCATTTGCAGTAGGTACTTGCTAATCAGACATATTGTGCAAAGACCTGGGAATGAGTCCAAAGGAATTTATAATTATTTCTTTTGTAGGCACCATGCAAAGCTAGAACATGACTGAAGCAATGTTTTCTTGATTTAACTTGATTTGTTAATAGATGAATTTGTGAATTAATGAACTCATGTGGAATCATGAACTAGTACTGATATAGAACTGTATGTTGTTGGTGTAATGTAAATGGATGAATTTATGCAGATTTAATATGTAGCCATATTCATCTTTTGCACCCAGGGCTTTTTTGGTAGAAAAAGCCCAGCATGAACTCATTTCCATATTAGGCCACACCCCCTGACACCAAGCCAGCTGGAACTGCGTTCCTGTGCTTTCTTGCTCAAAAAAAGCCCTGTTTGTACCTAACTGTTATTATTAACTATTGTAATTCTTACTAGGAATAATATCTCGTACTCATGTGTATAAGAAGTACTTTTGCTCTTATGTACTTCGTAGTATTTTCACGTAATAGTTAAATTTATTTTTATTTGGTTTGGAGCTATTGCAGTGCTTTCTCCAAATGTTACACATGTTGCCTTTGCTTACTGCACTCCTTAATCAGGACTGGATCTACATGTTTTTTGAGGGGGGGGGGGTAAAATTAAAAAATGATGCCCCTTTATAGGCTATTCTATTTTATGGTCCCATAGAATACAATGGACTCCATACCCAATTGGCGCCCCCCCCCCTCCATCAGTGCCTGGGGCAAGCATCCCCCTCTGCCCCCCCCCCCTAGATCCAGCCCTGTCCTTAATAACTACTTTCTTTTCTGCTCATGAGCTGCCATGAACTGCACTAAAAACTGTAATGGTGGGAGCCTCTATGGTTATCACTTCACAGACCACAGATTGGCCAAAATTTGTGAAAGATTTTAGTTGGTGACCACTTTGTGCATATCCCTACATAGGAACATGGCAAGCTATATCAAAACATTACAGAAGTGTTACAGACAGGACTTTTTTTGTAGCAGGAACTCCTTTGCATATTAGGTCACACCCCCTGATGTAGCCAGTTCTCCTGGAGCATACAGTAGGCCCTGTTCTAAGAGCCTTGTAATGTCTTGGAGGATTAGCTACATCAGGGTTCTGTGACCTAAATATGCAAAGGAGTTCCTGCTACAAAAAGCTCTGGTTACAGAAGTTTTTTTTTTTAAAGACAAAAACCTAATGTGAGGCAAAGTCAAGTCATTGGTTTTACCTGGCCTTTCTTTTTGAGAAATGGACACTAGAAAAGCCAGAATTTGAAACAGAGACTGGTGAAGACAAACTTTATTCCATTTTTCTCCATTCCCTGGCCATTTACTTATTTACTTCTTCAGAGAATGTTAAGCTTTTTAACTCTTCCAGCCTGGAGGGGTTTCTTCCTGAACCATCCTGGAATTGCATTTGATTTCCCACCATTTCCTGATCATAGCAAGGTGCACATCATCCACGTGCCCTTCATAATTTCCCAGTAATAGTAAGGTCATGTCCTAAGTTAACACCCTAACTTAGGATCTAACTCAGGATATCCAAATAGCAATCTATCTTGCTGCTTCCTTCCAGGTGAGCAAATGGTCATCTGCATCCTACCCATTTGTCTCCATTAAAAAAAATCTCTCCTCTCAGCCTGAAATTCAAAGAGTTTATGGCTCCAATCCCAGAAAAGGTGACTTATCTGGGGTCACATGCCCCTTGTATATTAATCAAGTATAATACATTTGTCTATCATAACAGATATGAGCCACAGCCTAAGCAAAGGCTGCTTCTGCTAAACTGTAGTTTAGTCCATAATAAAATATTACATTTTGAACATCTTGGAGAAACATTCTGATTGATGAGAATGGAGTCAATACATGCCTTCTGATGGATAGTGCTAGAAAATATTTGTTCTAAGTTATGAGAAGTCTTAAAATGACAAAGCCATGGGGGCAAGATTAGTTTACAACATAGCTACATAGATTGGATACTGGTATAATAGAGTATAAGATTTGACTCAGGCTTTTGTTCTTGGTGTCAGATGTGACCTAAATACAGGAGATTGTTATTTAAAAATGTTGTTTAATGCAAACCAGGAATATTGTATGATGGTAGATTGACACATTTCTTTGGGAACCATTGATCCTTAAGAGCAAAACAGTTGAAGCATATAATTTATAGCATTCAGTAGGGTTGTAAGGCCACCAATAGGGGCAAAGAGGGACCATGCTCCCCAGAGCTGATCAGCTGGCTGGTGAAGGGACTTTCTTGCAGCAGTGGAAGACCTAAGCCAGTGTCATAGTAGTGCCAGCGATGTCATTTTTGGTGTGCACCAACAGTGACAACATTGTGTTGCCAGTGATCTCATCAGGTTGCTAGTGATGCAGGGATGCTCTGATATATGGTAATAAAAGGTAGAACTCATTTTACCATAGAGTATTCGCCTAACTGCCAGAGTTCACCAGTGTCACTGGCAACATGGCATCACTTCTGCTGCACATAGGAAGTGGCATCACTGTGTTACCAGCAATGGAAGCCTAGTCTTCTGTTTGCTGCTAGTAAGTCCTCATTTGGCCAGGTTATTGTTGTGAGGGGAGGAACCCATCAGGGGTTTGGCAGTCCTATTAGATGCAAATGGAATTGTGCATCCTCACTCAGGCCTTCCAGTAGTAAACAATATTTGTGAAGCTGGATTGGTATTATGTAAAAATATAATGCTGTGTAAATATTTAAGCCTGCTGTTTTAGGACTGAAGATTCTAGAAATGCTGCTAAATATTTTAAACAATTTAAAGGATAATACAGTTTTCATATTTTCTGTGGACACAGTCATTCTATGGGGATCTCCAAAATAAATTTCTCCTAATGAATGTGTTATAGAAATCCCCTTTTAGCTTAGTAGGCAGTGGAGCCTTTTCCAAATTCTAAATCATAGTCATTCCATCAGTTGCAAAAGCACACTCAGAGAGGCCACAATGGCAAGGAAAAGTGACAATGCAAAATCTCTGTTCTCAGTATCAGCCACCTGTTCATCCTTGAATCTTCCTTATTTCTAACCAGCTGTTCATGCCCCCACTTAAATTCTTCAGAGTATTAATATAAAACAACCAAATAAAAGTTCATTGAATCTTATGTCTTTTTAAAGGTTCCGCTTTTCTTCTTGCAACTGTACTCTGAGTTTCTTCCTAATTCATTCTGCTCAGCTGTCTATTTGGGTATTATTTCTTTGACATTTTTTACTGTTTACAATCATGCAGATCTTTTTATCAGCCAACAGATCAGCTTCTGGTAACTCCCTCAAAGCTTTCAAATCAAAACTCTAAATCTAAAGAACATTTATCAGCATGTACATTTCTGTTCACAGGAGCCTTTCTGTTGCAGCCTTTCACCTATTTGTTTAGCCCAAACTAATCAGAGATAATACGAAGATTCAGTTTTCTATTTTCTGTTGGTTTTGATGTTCACGCACATTTACAATATTTTCACAGTTTCCCCTCCCCCATTAGTTTCTTTCTCTCTCCCCCCACACAAATACACACATGTGAATACACACAAAATGTTTCATCACAGCCAGGTATCATTCCTGAATTTTTTCTTCTATGTGACACAGTACAGAGTATGTGATGCATTTGAACATATATGGCTATAGTAAGCTTTAAAAAAACTTGTGTCTTTATGCACACTGTCAGCCTTACCGCCTCATATGAAACTTGGAGCTAATAATAGTTGTCTATCTTATTGAGATTTTATAAGCAACGATGTGGTAATGTATGTAAAGTATTTGTAATGTTCAACTATGGAAATGGTTTGTATTCAGCACACAGATGACAGGTATTCATTTTTCACTCCTCTCAACAGTCATTTCCAACTGAAGGGACACAGGTCCTATGGGGGGGTCAGCAAGTTCATAGCACCAGGGCCGTTGGGTACAAAGGGAGCCTGAGAGCTTCCTGGAGTCCCAGGATGAAGACTAGTATTTATATCTTATTCTGCTTTATTCTCTTTGACATATTTTGTCTGTGTATTAATGTCAGCTGTGTGGCACAAAATATTAGCTTGCATGGACAACTGCACTAAGGTTGCCAGGTCCAACTCAGGAAGTATCTGAGGACTTTGGGAGTGGAACCAGGAGACTTTCCCATTCATACACACACACACACACACACATACAGAAGTGCAGTTCCCCTGAATGGAGTCTTCATTTCCTCCTCCTTTTTTTGCCTTCAAAAGTTTTCCAACAGTTGCACTTCCACTAAATTGAACACACACACACTGATAAAGCAGCCAAAATAAACAAATAGCAAGCCCACACTTTTGTGATCTCACTGGAACAATTTATTCACAGGAGTTGCAGATTTAGCATTCTGCTGTATTACAACCACCTTCTTCAGACTAACACAGGAAAATGAAAGTACTGAGCAGAGCAGTCTAGGTTTTAGTTAATCAGCTTCTAGTTAACTCTTTACTATCCCTTTAACTATGCAAATGATTTCTGAAAGGAATGCAAAACAAACAGAGGGACTGGGGTCTCTCTTTTCCTCTCTCACACAACCACCAGGAAGAACCATGTGGCTCTGGCTGCTTGCCCACACACAGCTTTAATCTCACTGTGATTTTAAGGCACACTCACACCTTCACAACAGAAGCGGTTTGCAAGTTTCTAAACCTGCCAAGATGAAAAGACACATTGCTGGCTGGCGACAGAGTGGAGCCTGTAAAACTGGGGGGTCCCCTACTGGAACCTGGGGGTAGGCAAGCCTAAATCTGAGCCAGAAATGCTACATTAGATTTCAAAGCAGAAAACATTGAAACACTCCTTGCAGAACTTACAAAACTTCAAAAATGACTAGAAATGCATGTGGAATTAAGCCAAAATGGTTGCATCAATCTTTAAGGTAGAACTCAAATTATCTCATGATTGTGGTGGAGTTACACACAAGAGGGCAAGGCTGTGTGATAACAGACCTGATGGTAACTTGCTGGAAATGAATAACACAGATTATTCACCAGAAGAAGCCTACTTCAGAAAATCTGTGTTTTATGTTTTGGTAGATGGTGTTATAGCAGCATTAACTGTCAGATTCAATGCTGTGAAGCGACTGACTGAAAAGTTCAATTTCTTGTGGAAATACCGCACCATGTCTGAAAGGGATTTGAAAGCTTTATTTTTATCAAAACAATATAATATCCTGATGACCTCAATGATGAGGATTTTTGACATAGATGCTGCATTTACCTTCAGTGCAAAAGGCAAATTTTGGAAATGCACAGTTAAAACCATTGGATCTATTGAACATATTGACAAGACTACAGTAGACTTGGTGACCCATTTCAAAATGTTTGTGTCAATTTATAAATTATTTTAGCACTTCCAGCTACAGTAGCTTCTGCAGAGAGATCATTTAGCAAACTCAAGCAGATTAAGAATTTTTTAAGGTCTGCAGTGTCTCAAGAACTTGTGGATTTCGCCAGGCTGAGTACTGATTCAAAAATTGCCAGAAGTTAATTTTGATGCTGTCATCAGAATTTTTTTCACAAAAAAGCAAGGAAAGCTCATTTTAAGTAAATACAAAGCCTTAACAAACTTTTTTTTAACCATATGCTTAAAACCATCATGGATAGAAAGCAAAAGATGGCTAATGAAGCAGGAATGGGACCCTGATTTATTTATTTATTTTGCACCACTTCATAAAATTTCTCTCAGAGGTCCTGCAGGGATGTGTACTTCTAGGATCACAGGTTGGAAGGCTGCAATGAGGAGGAGGAGGAAGAAGAAGGTGAAATTGGTCACTCTTCCTCTTTTATCAGTCAAGCAGTTTCAGGTATGCATGGCTGTTGGTCTACATTGTTCCTGCAGTCCTGTAAATAAACTGTCTTGTGTCCAGAAATGACTGCTTGGGGTGAGGGTAAAACAGGCAAATGCCTTCTGCTGACAACTATATCCAACCTAACATTTGATATTAATAATGATCCACCCACGTTAAATCTCTCAAAATCCCATTGATTTAAGAGAAAGTGTGTGTGGTTCTTGTTGACATTTCTTGTTGACTCTGTGACATCTTGAGCAGCAAAAACATAACATTTCAAGAATTCTCTTTCTTTAGGAATAGCTATAAGGAATTACAAAGTGTGAAAGGTAGATAATGCACAGTGGAAGGATTGTTTGAATGTAGTATGATGAAGCTAATTTATGCTGGCCATGTTTTCTAGCTTTTGGACAATTTGACATTACTGACTTCATTTTTAAAGACACATAGATGGAAAATGACACGTTTTAAAACTTGCGTGTTTTTTACACCTAGACAGGCCTCGGATTCAGCAGGAGCTCACAGGAGCACAGTTCCTGAACCTTTCTGAGAGTTTCACTTCCTCCTTCCCACGCTGTCCATTGAATAGTAGGTGCAGCTGCATAACAATCCCTGTATGAGCTCTGCCACCTGTTTTTCTACAAAATGACCCCTGCACCTAGACATTCACATGTTCAGAAAATAGAGACTGCACGTCTAGCTGTTCTCTCACATGTTCCCCCTCAAACATAATTTAGGGATCTTAAGTCAATGTATACACAGGGTTGAAGTTAGAGGAATATTTAAGAAAAAAGAGAGAAATACTTAATAATGTGATCAACTTTGCTGGCAAATAAAAGGGATCAGAAAAGGGTAATGAATTTTGCAATTGAAAACACAGCAATACAGTTCTAGTGATATAAGTATAGAACCCTTCATAGCCTAGAGCCTTCCTGCTTAATGAACCACATCCCCAATATACCTGATATGACAGCTATGTTGTTTAGACAGCCTTCTTGTGGTGTGCCCTTCCTTAGTATTGCCCATAAAGGAACATGTGGGTCACAGGCTTGTGCTGTGGTCAAAGCAGATATTTGTAATGGCCTGCCTAAGTTGGTTCTTTCCATCAATACTAGGGATATCAGTCCCCAGGTGGGGAATCCCCCCATTTCACAGGCTTGTGCATGCCTCCAGCCAAACCCCACTTGTAACAGTGACCACCTGTGGCTGCTCCTCTCCCACCCCTCCTGTGGCCCACCGATCAGCTGGAAGGTCTTTTAAATCTTGTAGGAGGGAGGGAGAGGGGTTGGCTGCTGGCCACAGAATTGAACTCCAGGCATCAAATTTGTCCCCGCCAGTGATGAGAAAGGACCTGGTAACCCTAATTCATACACTTAATAAGGCATGTAAGAAAGTTTTATTCCAGAGAGTATGTGGTGGAGAGTAAGCATCTGCAGCAGATTTGGCTGCATTCTTGTGTGTGTGAGTTTTTGAAAATTCCATGATTTTAATCAAAGTATGTTTTTTGTTTGTTTGTTTGCTTGTTAGCTTTAGGTTTTGTGCACTTTCTTATCTATAACTTGTACATTATTAGAATTCTTCCTGATTTTGATGTGCGATTTTTAAAATCTTGTTTATCAGGATATTACATTTTGTGTCCTTGCAGCCTCAGCATTGTTAGCCACCTTGATTCTGATTATTTAAATGAGATATAAATGTTTTAAATACATAAAATATCCAGATATATGGATATTTTATTGTTTTAGATTAATAAAATGGCCATGACTAATTCAAAAATAGAACTCACTAATATAAGTGTATACAAAGTCCCTAAAAAGGAAAGCCCTGGGGAAACTCTCAGTTCCTCAAAGCAGCCAAAAGTTTTTACATCCACTAAACCACATTTCAGATCCTCTGCTCTTTTGCTGTAATTTGGTGTGGCTTAGTTACTAGAAGACTTTGAATTCAGTGGTATTCATGATGTTTGCTTCCACATATTCAAAATTTAGTGGTAAAATGTGTACTGAGAAAAAAGAATACGCTTATTCTTGAACTTGAAAGGAAGCCATTTTAGTTGTGGATTAGGATAACTTTTTCGTACTGTTTACTAAAATGTGTGCTGTCTACCCTGTTATCACAGAGTAATCATATTGCCACTCCCTTGTCATGGAATAATAATTACCATAGATTCTTTGTTAGAATTTTTGAAAGGGGTTTTCCCCAAAATCCATAGGAAATATGTAGTTCAATCAAAACACAAATAATTTACCGTGACTAGAAATTAAACTGTGATCCTTAAAAGCTGTGGGAATATTAGCATACTCAGGTCTCGTTTACAGACGGCTTGATTCCTGGATTTGAACATTTCAAATGCATTATAATTGCATGCATGTTGTTTAGGAGACTGAAACCTGAGTCTTTTTTTTTTTTTTTTACTTCATAAAGTTGACCCAATTTTGCATGTGAGTATGTCGTCTTGAATGCATGCTCAGGTGATGACAGCTAGTGCATGGAGTTCATCCCAATCAACTCAGTCCTACTGTTCATCACATTCTGAAAAAATGTTAGCCACTCCAAGTTGGCATGATTGTGACTTTACTGTGTCAAAAAGAAATGATAAGATGGAGAAATTGAAATCCAAAATTGGTAGTTGTTTACATAGTCTACAAGTCAAATACTTCCCATATCTTGCCTTTTGTTTACTTTGGAAATGTCATAGGTTACCTCTTTCTTGCACTTTCAACCTGTATCACAAAGTAGCATAAAATACCAAAAAACTGAATGTCAAATAGTTCAGGAAATCTGAATTGACTGTGTAATGTCAGTAATCTACAATAAACTGTTATAAAGATCTCCAACATCATATTTCAAACCAAGGAATTCCCATTTCCTAATTCAGAAGTACCTCCATGGAAAAATAAATTATATCTATTCCTCTGTGTTTGCCAAGGGTCCAGGACATGCATGTGGTAGGATTCCCCAGTGCATACCCTGTTTCTTCTCAAATGTATCAAATATTTTTTGCTGGATGTTGCAAATGTATTATGAATACTAATTTCATTTACTTAACTAGTTGGATACAAATTTTATTGACTGCTGTATCCTAAAAATAGTTGTTAGTTAGATAATGCAGTGTACAACAGCTTGACAACAACTTTTAGAGTTTCACATATGCAAGATTGCTCCCAGGTATGCGGAAATGTCATCACACATACCTCTGACTTCCTATCCATTGTGCACCATGCTGAATATATAATGCAAAGAATGTATTTATATTCAGATATCCTTACAGGGCATCAGAGGACAATGCTAGCAAGTCTATGCTATTTAAAAATGAATGTCTAAACTCTTTATGAAAAAATTGCACTTAGGACCACATAGTCAGTAATATGGAATACCTTGGGCTGAGAGCCTAGAGAGCTGCTGCCAGTCTGAGTAGACAATACTGACCTTGATGGACTAAGGTTCTAATTAATTATAAGCCAGCTTCCTGTACTCATGTGATAGGAACAGCCAATGGAATCTCCTTTCCATTTGATTCCTACATAAAAAAAAATCTTCCAGCAGTCATTTTCTGTGTTTTCAGCAATGCATTGAAAACATAGCCATTTCATATTTTACCTGATTCTTGGTTACCAAGACTTTTGTTACATTTTGTAGGTAGTAGGATTCAAGAAAGCTCTGAAGCTTAAAATGATGGGAAGAATTCTTAAGACTATTTATACATTTCAATTTGATTAGGTAAAGAAGGTTTTGTTCCCCATTTTGTGTTACAGAAGTTCAGATTAAATTATTTCTTCTTTGCTCAGTCAAAGAGGTGAAAGAACCTCCATCTGTTAATGTGAAGATGCAATTCTGATAGGGTTTTATTTACCGGGTGTGAATGCACTGGGACAATAGATAGAATAATATTTTGGTGGTGGTGGAAAGGTCTGCCAATCAGTTTACAACAGGGGTCCCCAAACTACGGCCCGTGGGCCAGATGCGGCCCGCTGAGGATGTTTATGCGGCCCGCCGGGTTATGGCAAAATCAGACCGGAAGTGACGTTCGACCTAAACTCGCGTTAGCAATGCACACTTCCAGCACTGGGCTGAGGCGGCGGAGACAGAGTGTGAGGTGATACCAAGGTGAGGTGAGTTCCCAGGCCGGGGTGTGTGGTGTGGGGAAGGGAGAGAGAGGCAGAAGACGGAGAACTGACGGCCCGCGGCCTTGTACAGTAATGGCAGTCCGGCCCTCCAACAGTCTGAGGGACAGTGAACTGGCCCCCTATTTAAAAAGTTTGAGGACCCCTGGTTTACAACAACCCTGTAGGGTTTTCAAGGCAAGAGTCTTTCAGAGGTGGTTTGCCACTGCCTGCCTCTGAATAGTGACCTGGACTTCCACTATGGTTGTTGGGGAAACTAGAAATCCAGGAACCTTTTCATAGATTCCTGCCCCCACTGTGTTCATTGTGGAGGGAAAGAAAATGGCTTCCCAAATGCATCAAGAAAGAGAGAGAGAGAGTTGTTCTGAAACATCTCTTATTTAACTTCGAACCCAAATGTAAAACCCAACATATAAAAATCTGGTATGCAGCATACAAAAACAATTAAATCAATTAAATACCTAATTAGAATGCACTGTAATTTTATAAAGGATATATCCTGGTTGCCTACCAAGACACATAATGCAGGATGGTTGGCATACAACTCATTGTGACTTGGATGTAGGGAGATCTACTGAGGTCCCTTAGTTAAGAGCTGTGACAGTTTCTGAGAAGGACCTGGTTGTCTCATCATGAAATGGTTGCATTTAATTATGACCATGCTTCTCTGGGTTAATTTAAGATGGGAGTCTGCCTTTACATTAGGCTGCATAGGTCCTAGGAGTGCAAGAGTTCTGGAGGTAATAGTTGAAGATAGTTTAACCTTGCCCTCTTTACAATTCTTGTTTCCTCAGTTGCCTGCTCTGAAGCTGTTGGTCCTCTAGAAGAAAAGAGACTGGTCAATGTATTTTGCCTGTATGGCAGGGGTGGCCAACGGTAGCTCTCCGGATGTTTTTTTGCCTACAACTCCCATCAGTCCCAGCCAGCATGGCCAATGGCTGGGGCTGATGGGAGTTGTAGGCAGAAAACATCTGGAGAGCTACCGTTGGCCACCCCTGCTGTATGGGACAAACAGAGAAGGGGAATTGTAAAATGCAAAGATGGTTAAACACCCAGTATCAACTAGTACCAGTTCTTTAATCCAATTCAAAATGTGTCTCCTCCCCTAAGGAATTCATTTTAAAGTTTAAATTAAGTCTAGCACAACGTATCTATTAGAAAGTATACTGACTCATAGACACTTGAAAAGGTTTCATTTTATTCGTCCACTATCCTTCCATCATGGAACTAAAGGCAGCATACAAAGGGTTCTTAAGAGGTCTCCCAGCCAAGCACTGAATAGGCAGACCAGTTTTGTTTAACTTAGATTCAGCAAGAGTGGTACATGATGTTTTTCCAACCATTCCCCTTGTGCTAACCCAGTGAATTTTAAACTTTTGTTTTGTTTTAATGGTTGATCCTCAAATTGATTTCATATTTATACACGTGTTGTGTGCATAAGTTGTAACTGCATTTTAACAGCAGCCCACTTGAATTTCAGCATAGTGTGCCATGTGTAGCATGAATTATGCTATTTGAGAAAAACAAATCTAAACCCTCATTGGGCTGCTTAGGCTACTTTCACAGCTCTTTAGTTTCTGAGCCATAAGCATTTGTTTGGTGCTGACCACTTAATTCCATTTGGAGGCTATCAAAAATTGACTTTCATTACTTCCTTTGCAAGGACCCCTAAAATGATTTGTTAGATTTGTTAATTATGTGTTTAGACTTAGTCTTGGAGAGTTGAGTCATACACTCAGATAATTAAGAGATTCTAATAATGAGATCTTGCTATATTACAAAAAACTCATTAAACTACCTGATGGTAATTCAGTTGGGTATAGATTATACAGATAAAACTCTTTTCTCTTGATTTCCTGACTAGCTTTCTGCAATTTATCTGAGTCTAAAGCAATCTCCATTTCAATCTTTGTGTTGGTGGTATACAGCAGATTTCATTTCAGTGAAGCTGTTGACACTTAATGGACTTTCCCTATTGTTCGTTTTTGCTACATAAAAAAGAACCTAATAACATCTATGAATCTGACATTAGAAAACAACAGATGCATCATGAAATGGAATAAAATATGAGGTAATCTGCCCCCCCCCCCCGGAAGTCTTATCCTAGCCTCTAATTGATAGAGATTAAGTTAATCTCCGAAGCATGGAGTTTCATGTCCTTTACTAAGCATTAATGACTGTAATCCCTCCTTTCAGATTTTGCTGCTTTTGATTCAATCCTCCTTTCTCATCGAAAAGTCTGAGCTGGAGATTGGTGTCACTGCTGTCCAGACATTCTGATATGATGATTTAAAACACACACAATTATTTTTTTTTAAAAAAATCTACTTGTCAATTACTGGTTTTATTATATTCTGTACCACTAGTTTGGAATTTAAGGGCAATGCATTACATTTTGTACTATATCATATTTGTTGAGGGAATCTACCACTAATGTTTGTTTATGTTGTGCCCTTCCTTTGGATAATTGTAGTGGCTTCATTCGTTGTGCATTATGACTGGTCTTTGGTGGGACTACCCTTCAATAATCTGTTTCAAAATTCTAGTCTGTAGTTTTTAAAATTCTGAAAACAGCTGTTTTTTCTTCCTCCCCCAACAGGAGTTTTGTTGTATACATTCTCTAAACAATTAAGTCTGTCTCCTTTTGTTGTAGTAGTTAGTGTATTGATGGGATGAACCCAAATTCAGATTGCCATTTAGTCACTGTGCAGTGAAGCTTGGCTTTGGACAAGTCTCTCTGTCTCTCAATCAAACCTCGTATAGATATGAAAATGAAAAGCATGTATACATCTATGAGCTTTTTGGTGCCAAATCAACATTCAAATAGAACAAAATTGTTTCTTTCTTTATTTGCAGTAGATTGATATTGAAAACTGAAAATACAAAACACTTCCTCTGATATTGCCCCCACCCCCAATATGTCATCTGCCTTGAGTTTTGTAGGGAAATGCATCATATCCAGCATTTACACAGTAGCAAGACTTGGGAGATCATATTATTACTCAGGGTTGTCTTTTTTTTGAGTGCATATACTATTATAGGCCACCACAATGTCATAGAAAGGGGAAAGCAGTATTCATATCATGTTGTGCATGTACAAAGGTGTGTTGTACCTTGTGCATGTTTTTTCTGTCCATCAAAATGGTAGAAACCATCTGTTTTGTTGTTGCTCAGTCACACAGTCAGGTCCGACTCTTTGCGACCCCATGGACAAAGTCACGCCAGGCCCTCCTGTCTTCCACCATCCTCCGAAGTCTGCTCAAATTTGTGTTTGTTACATCAGTAGCACTGTCCAGCCATCTCATCTTTTGCCGTCCCCTTCTAAATTTGACAAATGTTTGAACATGCTCAGAAAGTTGTGTACTGTTGGAATTAGGCCTTCTTTGTCATTGGTTAACAGTTGCAACTAGCAGTAGTTCTATGTTCACTGTGTTTTATTTAAAACTTTTAACCTGTAGTTTGTGTTCTCCTGAGCATTAGTTCCTGCCTATCTCTTTAGCAAACATAAAAGTCTAATGGAGCTAAGGGCAAGAACAAGGAAATGGAGGTTATGAAGTTTAAAGAGGAAATAAGGTTAGAGTTAACCTTAGGGTTGCCAAGTCCAATTCCAGAAATATCTAGGGACTTTGGGGGTGGAGCCAGGAGATTTGGGGGTGGAACCAGGAGACACTGGGATGGAGCTAGGAGCAAGGGTGTGACAAGCACAATTGAACTCCAAAGGGAGTTCTGTCCATCACAATTAAAGGGACGGCACAGATATTTCTGTAATTGGACTTGGCAACCCTAAAAGGGATGGCACACCTTTTTAAATGCCTTCCTTCCCTCCACCCTCCCCTTCCCAAGCAGATGCTCTACCACTGAGCCACCGTCCTTCCTCGAATACTCGAACATAAGAATACTTGTTCTTTGAGAGCCTGACTCTGCCTCCTCTCACAAAAGCACAGCGGAGTTAGCCCAGGGAACATACAGTCGCTGCCCCTTGGTGCGAACCAAGTCATCAAGGATGCGCTGCCCTCCCTCAAAGGGACTAAAGAGGGAAAGGGCGGTATATAAAACGCAGGGTGGAATACGTGAGGGTGGGGAGGCAGAAAAGCTGCCTGCAAGCCCCCCTCCCCCCAAAAACCCCCAGGCAGCAGGATTTCAGGAGATTTCGCCTTCAGGCAGCGGACGAGGGAAGGTGAGAGCGGCCCCGCCCGGGAATCGGCAGCCTCAAAAGAGAGAAGAAGCTCCCTCCTCACGTCTTACCATCATCCAGCGACCGCGTCCACTGTGCATTGGTGCTCCGAGAACGCCAAGGCCTGACCGGGTTCTGAGGCGCCGACACTTCCTCAGGAAGGAAGAGGAAACAGTCGCTTGACTGACCGTCCCGTGTAAAGGTCCCCTCCTGCCATTCATAGGGCTGCCTACACCACGCCTGACAAAGTCAGCCCTGAGCCGCCAAGAATTCACCCCAGGATTTCACCTCAGAGGCGGAGCGGGCGACGCCGCTGCGCTGCCGCCTCTTCTCTGTAGCTGCTCCTCCGAGATGGGCTCAGCCTGAGCCCATCTCGGAGGAGCAGCTACGGTGAAGTGGAGAAGAGGCGGCAGCTGCCCAGCGGCATCGCCCGCTCCGAGATGGGGCGGCTCGCCACTCTCCTTAGCACCGTTTCCCCCCTCCCCCCGCTTCCATTTTTTGGGGGAGCGGGGAAAGCGGCTGGAAATCCTGGGGTCCCCCGCCAGGGCGGGAGGGTTGGGAAGCCTAGTTAACCTTTATTTTATTTTATGTTTGTCTGAAGTGGAATTTTGAGGCAAATGAGGCAGTTCTGATTTGGGAGAAACATTTGACTCTTTTTAAGGAAAGTTGAAAGAGTTTTAATATGATTTGGGCTTCCATATGTCTCATAGAGATGTTTAATGTGTTACCTGATTTGGATGTAACAGAAACTATGAGTTAGCTAGGCTTTTTTAGCTTTCTGCCACTCTGTCAGTCCTGGAAGGAATTCTTGTAGTTCTTTCCTGGAAAGAACATTATTATTAGCTTCTCTTTTTGTAGAATGCATAGTCCATAATTATGAGATAGGGTTGGAAACAGAAATGGCTTGTGTTTTGTAGCAAGCAGAGTGATATTCCATTGACATTCTTCAGACCACTGAAGGTTGAACTTAACATCTAGAAACAGTTGATTATTTATGCAGCTAAAATTAAGAAAGCATATGTACTTTCTAACAAATTCCTTTTTCCTTAATGAATAAGCAGCTGTTTAGCTTCATCATTGCCCAGTCTTAAAGTGCATTGTGTCATCTGAATTTCAAAACAGTCCATACTTATTTTTTTCATTTCCTAGCCTTGAGGTATCTTGCCATTTTTGCTTGCATAATTTGAAGCCTAAAGGAGGACCTGTTTATCTAGTACTGAATAAAACAAAAGTGAAGTGTGTTTGTGTGTTTTGTGATTAATAGTTGAAATGGTAGTATATTCAGCTAAAGCTAGGCTTTAGCCCCCTGGTCCTGGCAAGGGATCCCCTGGCTTTGCAGGCTCCTTTCCACTGCCAGCCAGCTGGCCCCACCCCAATGGCCACAATGTGCCTTTAGGTCACAGGCAGGCTTAGAAGCTTGCAAACTGCTTCTGATTTTGAAAGGTGTGTGTGTGCCTTTAAATCTTTGTGAGACTAAAGTTGAAAGGGCATGGAGTGAAGAGGCAGAACCACATGTGTGAGAGAGAAAGCAAGAGAGCCTGTCCCTCTCTTCCTTTTGCATTCCTTTCAGAAGCTGTTTGGGATAGTAAAGACATAGTAAAAAAAAAAAAAAGGATAGTAAAGAGTTAACTAGAATCTGATTATGAGATAGAGGAAAACTCCACCCCCTAGACCTCGCTGTCATGTGAGTTCGTTGAAATACAGCAGATTGTTATATTCAGCGACTCCGATGAGGAAAACTATCTACACCATTGCCTGTGGTGTGGAGATTGCCCCAGGGAGTGTGGGCATGCAAGCTGTTTGAGTGTTTTGTGTGTATTCACTTTCATTTTGTGTGTGTGTGTGCAGCAGCTATGGAACAAAAAAGGCAAAAAAAACAAGAGGAAGAAGAAATGAAGACTATTCAGGGTAACTGCACTGCTGTATTTTTATTTATTTATTTATTTGGAATGGGAAAGCTTCACCCTGAAAGTCTTCGAGCTCCACCCTGAAAGTCTCCAGATATTTCCTGAGTTGGATCTGGCAACCCTAGCTAAAGTTGGAATTTATATTTTAATGAAGAATTTTGCTGGGGAAAATAGTTTCCGTTGTCTTTCAATAGCTGAGAGCCAGTGTGGTATGGTAGGCAGAATTCTGGTCTAGGATCTGGGAGCCCCTGAGTTGAATCCCTGTTCTACCATAGAAGCTTGTGGGCCAATCATATACTGTCAACCTAGCCTACATCACAAGGTTGTTGTGAGGATAGGGAGGATTGGAACAATATTAAGTGTGACAACGCGGCCACTTCAGTAATCAGTCCTCTAAAATGATCACCTTGTCTGTTTGCTTCAGTCGTCAAAATTTTCCCTCAGAAAATGGCACAATGGGCACTGGTAAAGATTTAAACAAATGTTGGTTTATTAGTTGTATATGGCATTGTATAGGCTGTATGGCATTGTAAAACCTGACGTTTCACCAGCAGTTGTGACTGGTATCCTCAGAGGTATAACACAAAAGGCTAGAGTTCTCTCTGTGTCAAGGTGAGAAGAAGATGAGAGGCAGGTAATTTATATCTACTCGAGAAGGCGAGGTAGGGCTGAGTCATTATCTTGAAGAAGTTTCCCAGGCTGTGACATGCTAATGTGACATGCTAAAGCTTCCCTGAGGAGGTTCTTTTGCATATGGGTTGGCTGTTGAAATTCTAATCTTATCTGTAGATATTGTAAGATGTAGATCATTTTGTGTTTTTCAGGACAGGAAACCATGCCCTATTCATTTTTAAACTCTCTTCTTTACTGTTGAAATTGTGTTTATGGATTTCAGTGGCTTCTCTGCATAATCTGACATGGTAACTGGATGTGTTCTCCAGCATTATAGTGTCTTGGAAAAAATACTATGTCTTGTTTAAGTTACGCTATGTTCAGCCACTGAAATCCATAAGCATAAACACAATTTGGAAAGGACATTTGAGGTTATTAATAGAAAACTATGGTAATGCTTAAAGCAATTGTACAGTTTTCCTAGATGTTCATTAGAAGTTACAGAGGAATACTTGGAACTACGTCTTGGACATTCTGGTTGCTGTAACTCAAAAAAGATATTGCAAAGTTAGAAAAAGCACAAAGGAGAGCAATCAAGATGATTAAGTAGATGAAGCACCATTCCTGTGATGAAAGTGTGAAAAGTTTAGAGAAAGTAGGGCTAAAGGGAGAGGGGGAGACACAATAGAGGTTTTTATTGTGGTTTATACAGAGTTTTGTAAAATTATGCATGGGTTGGAGAAAAATGATGGATGAAGCTTTTTCTCCCTTTCCCATAATACTAGAACTCAGGAGCACCAAATGAAGTTGATGGCCAGTAGGACAAACAGAAAGAAACACTTCTTGACTGATGCCAATAAACACTGATGGCTTTAAAAGGGAGTAGGCAGATTCCTGGAGGATAGGTCCATCAAAGGATACTAGCCTAGTGAGTAAAGGTAACCTCCATATTAAGAGTCAGTAAAGTTCTGAAACCTAGTGGTAGAAGGCAACATCAGGGGAAGATTTTGATCTCTATGTAGGGTTGCCAGGCCTCCTCTTCATCACTGCGAGGGGATTTGGGGGGCGTTCTGGGTAGGGTTGCCAAGTCCAATTCAAGAAATATCTGAGGACTTTAGGGGTGGAGCCAGGAGACATTGGGGGTGGAGTCATGAGCAAGGTTGGAACAAGTACAATTGAACTCCAAAAGGAGTTCTGGCCACCACATTGAAAGGGACTGCACACCTTTTCAATGCCTTCCCTCCATTAGAAATAATGAAGGATACGGGTACCTTCTTTGGGGGCTCATAGAATTGCCCCCCTCATTCAATCCTTTTGAAACTTGGAGGGTGTTTTGAGGACAGGTGCCTCTATCTCAAAGAATATCCCCCTGGAGCCCCAGATATCCACGGATCAATTCCCCATTATTCCCTATGGGAATCATTCTCCCTAGGGAATAATAGAGTGCTCAGTAGACATTCCCTCCCCTGCTTTCTAAAGCGGGGGGGAGGGCCTCCAAACCAGGGAATCCCCTGCCCCCTCCCTCTCTCTCTCACACACACACTTGCTGGGTCTGGTTCCTCCACAACTTTACTTGCTCTGAAAATGAAAGCAAAACAAATGGAGGGTCTGTGCTCTGACGAAACTGCTGCTGACCCCCAACGGTCAGCTGGCTGGGGATGGGGGGAACACTGTAAAACCAGGGGATCCCCCACTGGGACCTGGAGATTGGGAAGCCTAGTTCTGGGGTGGGTGTGATGTCTCCAACATAATTCTGTCACCCAGAAGTGATATCATTGCATTGGTGACATCAGCAGCAACACTGGTTTTTGGGCAAAACTCTGGTTTTGTTTTGATTTTTGCTTCAAAACCATAGAGTTTGCCCAAAAAACAGAGTATTGCTGCATGGTATATTGGCATTGCACTAGGGATGTCAAATGATGACATTGCTGCTTGGGAGTGGGGTTCCTAAAAATGCCCCCCAAAATGGGGGAAACCCCACTAGGACTTGGGGGCTGGCAACCCTACCTTTATGCCCTATTTGTTGACCCTCCATTGGTTAGCCAGTGGTTAGCCACTATGCGAAACAGATGGACCTCCAGTCTGATCCAGAAGGTCTTTTCTTATGTTCTTATTCATAGGAAAGGTCAGTAACTTGTATTTAAAACAACCCCCCCCCCAAAAAAAAAACCAGGTCAGTCCCCCTCTAATTTCAGTTAAATAGAGCTCAACTTAATTTCTCCCATAGAATGAAGAGCTGCTACACACTCGATCTGTATATGTGGTGCCTGCCATATGAGATGGCTCCACCTGCTGTAGCAGCCATTTAGTTATTGGCTTTACATTCTTCAGCAGCCGTTTTTGTAGCTTCCATTGCACTCTTTCAGAACTCCAAAGGTGTTCTTGGGCTCAAAACAGGCAAGGACACTGTTTAGTTTAATCCTTAAAGTCAGGCCTTAATTTATGCTTGGAAACCAAGGACTTGGCCTCAGAACCTGCTTTTGAAACTGGTCTCAGTTCTGAAATTGTCAGTTCTGAAAGATCATTAAATTTAGGTGATTCCTAAGCATGCTCTGTGTTATTTCTCATGAGCATTTCATTTTGTTACCGAGTTAAATATTCAAGGTCATATGTGCCTAGGACTAACAAGTGGTTCCATATCGGAGGAAGTGGTACTCAGACCAGTTTAAGAATTTCCGTTTTACAAAATTAACTGCCATTCATAGTACAGAACCAGCAAAAGCTGTTTTCAAAGGTATTGCTGTGGCACTTAAGAAACAGAGCTTTCATTGAACCATAATACTACCAGCTGTGTATTACAAAAGCTTAGACAAGAACAATCTCAGATTTTGTGTCATGTTGCAACATAATCAGATATAATATTCCAGGGAATACAGCTTAAATTCCTGTACCTTGAATTAGCATACATTTGTTGTAATCAAATGGCAGAATATATATTTCCCTTTTCTGCAATTCTTTTTGCAGATGGACTTAAACGATGGTGAACCAGCTGCAGCCTTCCTATTTTTTAAAAAAAGATCTTGCCACTGTGGTTCTCACTCTAGATTTGATTACTGAAATGTGCTGTTCACAGGGCTAGATAAAAAAATGGAGCTGCCCTTGAAAAAATATCTAGAAATGGTGATTGGTACAGAATGCTGCAGCAAGAATGCTGACTGGAATTTGTCATAGGGAGCCTTATAACTTCAGTTTTGTTACATCTGCACTATCTCCCAGTTTGTTTCTAACTTTAAAGCCCTATGTGGTTTGAGCCCTATGCATACCTTGAGACGAAGAGATTGGATTTATACCCCACCCTTCACTGGAGTATCAGAGAGGCTTACCATTTCCTTTGCCTTCCTCTCCCCATTTCCTTTCCCTTATTCTCCCTACAACAGACACCCATGAGGTAGGTGGGGCTGAGAGAGCTCTTTCAAGAACTGCTCTTGAGAGAACAGCTCTGAGAAAATCTGTAATTGACCCAAGGTCACACCAGCGGCTACATGTGACAGAGTGGGGAATCAAACTTGGTTCTCACAAGCTATGATTACACGCACTAAATAATGCACTTTTAGTCACTTTCAGTGCACTTTCCAACTTGATTTTGCCAGTTCATGCAGTAAAATCCAGTTGGAAAGTGCATTGAAAGTGAATTGAAAGTGCATTATTTAGTGCATGTGATTGCAGCCACAGATTAGCTCCTAACCACTACACCAAGCTAGCATACCTTACCTACATCCATTTAAACCATCATGGTCTTCTTAAGGAGCACTAATTTGGATACCCAAATCATCTTAGATTGGATAAGTAACAACTCAGAAAAGTGCCTTCTCAGTTGTGGCACCCAAACTGTGATTCCCTCCCCAGGAGTTTCCCCTCTGTTACTGTTTCATGCCAGCAAATGCTAGTAATTGAAGCAGCTATCTCTTAACTATTTTCTTTGAGTAATAATATAGTAAGCCACCTTGAGTATTTGTTCTTAATTATAAAACTTGGCTATAAATATTCTCATTAATTATTACTGTTGATTTTGTTATAGCATGGTGATTGCCATGAAAAAATCCCCTTCACCACTAGCAACTTGTTCTATAACAAGTACACAGTTCTTTGCTGTTGTTTATGGAATATTTACTTTGCTCATAACATCTGGTTGGGAAGAAAGTCTGCCTAATTGATGCTACAACTCAGTATGGCTTTTATTTTATGCTGCTATTTTGCTATCAGCCTGACTTGTCTACGTGGAGGATGGTTATAATCTTAGGTACTTAAAAATTAGATGGTTGTGGTGTTGAAAGTAGAAATCAATCTTTCTCATAAGTGGACCTGCCTCCTTGAAAGATATATTTTGGAGTCAATTACAGGCAGCAGTCTTTTGACAAACATGCTGTAGGTCAGCACTGGAAAAGCTCCAAGGAAAATGTGTCTTATCTCTGGCACATGTGACAAGTACCTAATATAAATATACACTACTGAAGCAGCATGTTTCTTGAGTTGAGGTCAAACATTTACTGAGCTGTTTGCACCCTAAAGAACACAGTAATTTTTTTTAAAAAAAAATTCTTCTGAATAGTGTAAAGCTGTTGATCTCCACTGACCTCTAACCACATTTTGATCGGAGCAGGCCAGTTTAGACAAGAGTTGTTTTATAGTCAATGTAGGTCAGCCATGTTGTAATGAATATGAATATATATTATTTGCACACTGACAATAAACACCTTGTTATTATATCCTGAATGAATTTTTGCTCAGTTCAGCAGAAAGGCAGATGAATATGGTGACAGAACATCTGTGCAGATAATAGGTCTATGCTTCTTTCAGAATTGTTTAATACTAAAAGCAATAGTGCATATACATTAAACTTGTAAGGCCAATTTCTAATTTACTTAACACCTAATCCTATGTTCCAGATTCAAACTTAAGGTCTCTAGTACAAGTGATAGTTTCATACCAGTTTGTATCTTATCCCCCAGCTGTATTTATCAGCATTTCTAAAGCTGTGCTTCCCCATCTTTTTGATGCGACATATAGATTAAATAGAGAAAGGCAAAGAAGAAGAAGAAGAAGAAAGAAATTGGATTTATACCCAGTTTTTCACTACCCAAAGGAGTCTCAGAGCGGCTTACAGTCTCCTTTCCCTTCCCTTCCTCACAAAAGACATTCTGTGAGATAGGTGGAGCTGAGAGAGCTCTGACAGAAACTGCTCTTAAGAGCAACAGCTCTATGAGAACTTATGACTGACTCAAGGTCACATCAGCAGCTGCATGTTGAGAATTGGGGAATCAAACTCGGTTCTTCCAGATAAGAGTCCATGTACTTAACCACTACACCAATCTGGCTCTCTAGGAAGAAGGAATAGCTGACAGCAGTTCGCTCTACATGATGCCTAATGGAGAATACTGACAGTTGCAGAACTTTGCATCTTATCTAAATTCTTCCCTGTATATATATATATATTTTCTATTTCAACCCTGCCTGTCTTTCTTTGTGATCTGGATATCTTTTGGCCAGGAATTCCTTTTATCCTTGCAGGCTTACTGCTAGGAGGTACATGCAGTACCCCCCAGGCAGTACAGTACCACATGAACCTATCCCTCCACTCTGGTCTTCTTTAGAGGCCTTATTTCAGTGTCCCCACCATCTTAGTCTAGAGAAGTTGCAATGAGAGAAAGGGCCTTCTCTCTCATGCCGCCTTGCATACCCATTTTGCAGTGAAAGGTATAGATGTGTTTTAAAAAAAAATATTTCCCTGCTGTGAAATAATTGACAGTTATTTGAGCCAAATGGATTGTTTTTCTGACCATTTCTTTAGACACTTCTGGTGAGAATGCATGTATTCACATCTGAATTGTATATTTTGTATCTCCATGCTAGGAGTTTTTTTTTTCCTCTTCTGTTTCTGTCAGGCAGCTGTTGAAGACCTATGTAAATAAGTTTAGGATCACAGTTTACTTAAGTATGAAATATAGAGATGTTTACAGAGTATGAAATATAGGGATTGTTTGGGGGGGAAGTAAGACAAAGATTTACTTCCTCATAATCTATTTCACCCTTTCCTTACCCCGCCTTGATATTTTTCTCTGGTGCTTCCATTGAGCTTAAGAAGATTCCAGAAATGAAGCTTTGTTCCATTGGCCTGTCCTACTTCTTTTGTTTCCCCATTTGAAAATAGGCTTGCCAATCTCCAGGTCCCAACAATGGATCTCCCACTTTTGCAGGCTCCTTTCCACCACACCCCCAGTAAACTGGCTTGCAGGGGGAAGCCCCACCCCAACAGCCACCATGTGCCTTTCCACTTCAGAAGGGTTAAGAAGACGCTTGGAAAGGCTTGCTTTTTAAACAGTGTGGCTGTGCCTTTAAATCTAGGAGCCAGACTGAATAGGGGTGGGGTGAGCCGACAGAACTCACAGTGAGCTAGGAATCTGTAAGAATGAAAGGAAGCAGCCCAGACCCTCTGTTGTTTTATAATCTTTTCAGAAGTGGTTTGCATAGGAAACAGTAAACTAGAACTTTTTGTTTCCCTGTGTTAGTCTGAAGAACTTGGAACTTCAGCAACTCGTGAGTAAATTGCCATAGTGAGACCACAGAAATGTGGGATTGCTGTTTATTTTGGCTGCTGTGTGTGGGGGGGGGGGAAGAGAGAGAAAGAACACAGGACATGCAGCTGCTTAGGGTGAGGAAATGAAGACTGTATTCAGGGGAACTGTACTGCTGTATTTTTACTTACTTATTTTAGGGAATGTGAAAGGCTCCTGGCTTCACCCCCAAAGTCCCCAGGAATTTTCTGAGTTAGACTTGGAAACCTATCTGTCAACCTTAGATTGTAAGCTCCTTTGAGCAGGATCCTAGACACTTTAGGATGGACCCAAAGTTGTTTTCCATCAGTGGAATTTGGGTGCTTTTTGCCAATTTCCCCTCTGATTCCAGTCCCTTTGACATGTCATATTGTGTATAGTTCCTGAGAGTTCCCCTAATACTAGGAATTGTTCCTATCAATAAAAAAATGCTTTGTTCAGACATGGATTTTATGACCTCTAAACAAAAATAATACAATATAATTCCTAATATACAGGGGGGTTTAATTCTCTTGTTATGTCTGTCACATTTTTACCTGTCATTGGCCTCTGAGGAAATCAAAGCAGTATACATAGTTATTCTCCTCCCCATTTTATCATCACAATAACACTGTGAGATAGACTATACTGAGAGTGAGTGATTAATCCAAGGTACCCAGAAAGCTTTATTCTGGAGTAGCAATTGGGGCTTGTGTTTTCTGCCTGCCTAATGGAATCGGCACTTTTTTATCCATTTAAATATGGTTTTGAAACATTCCTGATAATTTAATGAGGGATGCAGTATAAACATAAATATTTTTTCTCAATTTAGATAAAACAACTCAATAACAATATTTCTCAGAATCTCAGGCACATATTAAGTATAAGAACCAGAATCCAACAAAGCTCAGAATGACAAGCACAACATACTTCAGTCATAAAGAACAAATGGGTTTATGTCTTAAGGTTAAAACTGATAAATGGGTATGCTAAATACGCTCTTGAATAGGAGCACTAGCCCAGTTACTGCAGGCTATCCCTGCGATCGAAATGTAAAAACTTGGTACTTTCTATGTGTTAGCCTGTGGAAACAATTTAACTTCTGAAATGCTTCAAGAACATTTGAGTATAATGGGCTTTGTACTGTTTCACTTTGTTGTTTCCTGTAGAGAGCACTCAGCCCCTTCAACTTGAACTTCATTTTCTCTCTTTATCCATTAATTTTCTCCTGACCTTAGGCATAAAATATATGTACTTTTTGTTCTTAGTGTGGACCAAGAGGAATACTATTACCAATCCATCACCGTTATGAATGATGCTGCTTAAAACAAACACAGTTCAGAGAGATATATTTTAAGAGCAGATTTGTATTGATTCCATCACAACATGGAACTAAAGGGGTGGGAGAATCAGCTTGTAAACAATGAAGAGAGATTTGACAAATAACTATAACTGTGGAAGTGAACTTCAGGACTTTGCTTAAGGGTTATTACTTCTAAGAAAACAGAATTTGTTACTCTTACAAAAATCTGCCTACCCAAAATATATTAATTACCACAATCTCTTCATCATATTCAACAGAAGTAAAAATATTTCTCTCCTTTCTCTCTCTCCTGTACTTTCCTGTGTTTTATTGCTGTTCACTCTGTTGGTTGTTGAAAGCTTTTTTGTTAAACAAATCATAGCCAGCTTATCTTCTTTAATCTAAATGTGGCTAAAATATTTTAACCTTCTTTGTAGAGGCAAAGAGCTTTATTGAATTCGAAATCTCTGATGGGGAGCAGAAATATAATATAATAAGATATTATGGGTTCTAAAGTTCTGTAGTCCTGTATTAATTATTGTGATTTCAATTATTTTTGCAAGAGATCTCAGAGAGGTGAATGCTTGCATGTAAAGCAAAACTCTTGCATAATTGTAAAATTAACAGGTAAGTATTTCCATTTCACTGATATTTGTACAAGTTACCAATGTAGCAGCCAGTTGCATGCCCTCTAATTAAACAGTGTTTTCAAGCTGACCTAGATATTATTGATAATAGCAACTAGTGATGCCACTCATTTGTTTGTAACACATGAACAATACATCTCTATGATATTATCATTTTAACCAGCTCTCACTTTAATTATGATGGGGGAAATGAAAGAAAGAAAAAAAAAACTCATTGAATATGTTATGTGATAATGTAAGCAATTTGGGCCAGGAAAAAAATGGCAAAAAATGAAAAAAGAACTGGCACCTAAAAAATTTTATACACTGCAGAGGAAAGTGTGCTCCACCGTGGTAACCCATACCCACAACAAGACTCAGTCTTTATCAGTCATATTTCAGTAGGATATTTCTTGTTCCAGCTATCAAAATAAGAAACACAAGAGGCTCAGGGCATCCAGTTAGGAGTCAGCAGAGGTGCAGATATATGCAGAACAATTTGAAGCAGGCGTCTATACCCATATCATTGTATGTGTCTTTGGTCTGATTGTATTGTTTCTGCTTCAGGTATGAATAATTAACACAGAGAAAGGTTTCCTTTCTGAATGATCTCCTTTCCTCTGAAGCAGTGAATTTAAACTATTTCTGAATAAGCCCATAGACAAGCATTCCCATTCATTGTGTTATGTTGTCCACTTCTCCTTTCTTTTGTGTCAATTGCTGATGCTAATAGTGTGTTGTTGCTGCTTTTTCCAAGTATCAGCAAAATGTTATTGGGGGGAGTTGTCCACATTTGTTCTGTTTCCTTTTATTTTCTTGTTCTCAAGCTAAACAGAATAATGTCCTTGACTAGTTGTATATAGTTGTCATTTAAATATACATGGAACTTCCATATTGACTTACGGTGTTGTCAATGTTGTCAAATGCAATATTTGAAACCTTTCAACAGTGTCCTAGCTGAGTAGAAGTTGGGTGTTTAATGTGTAATGCCTGCAGTATGTCATATGCCCAGAACACATTTTACCATGATCAATAGAATTTACTTTCAGGCAAAAATATGTAGAACCATAGTAATAAAAAATAATACATTGAACTCCTGCTGAATTAAGTGTTCTATGAGTTTTGTACATGGAACTTCAACAACATTTTAAATACTTTAAAAAGGAAATGATTTAATTGATAAATAAAGCAGTGTAGAAGTTGTCATATAGTATTATTCTCTTGGCATGGTAGCAAATCTGAGAAGCGATGGTAGCAAATCTGACCATCCTGATTTGTTGGGACTCAGTGGTACTGTACAGCACAAGCCTTTGGCCCGTCAAACTATCAATTAAGAATTCTTGCATACCACTGGTTGAGTTTGCTCCTCTCTCCCGCCCAAGTGGCTGTTGCCAGCCAGCAAAGCTGATTCTATCAGTAAAATACAACTAACCTTAGTTCTGGCAGTTACTGTGGGAACACACTATCGGGCCATCACATGTCGGCCACCATCTCTAGCCTCCCATTGCCTGACTCTCTTGTCCCCACCTCCTGCTGGCCCAGGAATGTTGAACAAACTGCCCAAAGCAGTCTTACCTCAGAAACAGCCACATCCCCAACTCTTCTCTGTTAACTGGTCTCAGAAAGGGCTGCAGAGCTCCTGTGGCCTCACAAAAGGCTCTATCAACAGCCCACACACATACCCCCCCACACACTAGATGCAGACTCCAAAGGCCACTGCAATAGTCAGGTAGCCTAGCACCACCTCAGATGTCATGACTGTCCCACCTTTACTTTCTTTCACTCCCTCTCTCCCTCCTGAGCCTCACCCCAGGATAGTTGCCTGAGAAGGAGATTGGAAAACCTCACAGGGTTGTTCAGATCAAAGAGGGGGAGAGGAATGAGAAGAATGATGTAAGCTGCTTTGGTTCCTCCCCCCCCCACTGTGAATAAAGACTGTCCTTTTCCTATCTAGAGGCTGCAGGGTTGCCAACTCCAGGTTAGGAAATTCCAGATATCAGAGATCACCTTCCCTTGAGGTGGGGGGATTAACCCATCACTTGAGTGGGTGGGGAGACAGGAAGGATGGGGGGGGCACTCATCTAGAAGCTTTTAGTGGTACCTTTCCAGGTTGGTGGGAAATTCCTAAAGTATCACTACAGGCCTCTGAGGAAGAGGTCTTTCCTTCTGGGGAACCACAGGTGAGGCTGGAGATCTCTCAGAATTACAACTGCTAGCCAGATGGCAGAGATCTGTTCCCCTTGAGGTGGGGAGGGGAGTGAATGCCTTCTCTTAGGTGGGTGGGAAGACAGCAAGGCTGGAGGGCCACTCACCCAGAAGCCTTTAGTGGTACCTTTCTAGGTTGGTGGTAAATTCCTAAGGCAGGGGTGTCGAACTCATTTGTTATGAGGGCCAGATTTGACATAAATGAGATCTTGTGAGGCCATGTTGGGCTGGGTCATGTGTGTACCTATTTAAGATTTGGTAGCAAAGATAGGAGCCCCGTAGTGCAGAGTGGTAAGCTACAGTACTGTAGTTCAAGCTTTGCTCATGACCTGAGTTCGATCCTGGTGGAAGCTGGGTTCAGGTAGCCGGCTCAAGGTTGACTCAGCCTTCCATCCTTCTGAGGCCAGTAAAATGAGTACCCAGCTTACTGGGGGTAAAATTCTTGTCACAAATTTCCTTTCTCAAGTGCAGCTACTTGTGTTTATACAAAGCCAACAGGTCAGTTAATTTTTATGGAATTCATTTTGTAGTAATCAATAGCTGATTGCTAGAAAGAAGTTTTGATTTATACAGCAGAATCTGCCCTGCTGTCCAGAAAAGACATATCACTGCTCTAGCATTTTGTAACATTGATATATATTTTTAAAAGGTTATTTTTTTAAAACAATAATGTTCCAAAATAAAGAGTTGAGCAAGGGAATTACTATGAAAACTATTTCTTGTAATAGTGGCTTGTGCTTCTAGATCTTTGGGTGTGTAGTATCTTGGCTCTGTGTTATGTTTCTTGAATAAAGCCTCCACGTCAGTCTTCAAGTCTGTTTTATTATCTCCAAGTTAGTCAATACACACAACATAAAACCATGTCCTACAGCTGCAAGATTAACTTCCTACTTCCCATCTTAACTTATATATAACCCTCTTAAAGGGACATACACCACATCTCCCCCTTTGTCAATTCATAACATAGTCCTTCATCCAAGCAGGTGGTCGTCTTGTTCTGCTCATCCTCTCCGTTGCTGCAGCTGGCGGTGCCTCTTGAGATGGTAATGGTTGTGGTACTAGTGTCTCTTGAGGTGTATCTAAGAGTTCCGGCTGATTCCTTGAATTAGTCCCCTCACAAACAGGACCAGCCTCATTTTGAATCCCTGGTAAGAAAGGAGAGTCGTCTAATTCAAAACTCCTTCCACTAGAATATGCAGATACCAAATGAGACGCATTCCATACTTGCCCATCTGCAAATATATAGGTATATGGTCCTCTCTTCTCAATAACTTTGAGGGGTGGGGTGAACCAACATTCCACCTTTCATAAAATTCCCAGTCTCCTTAGTCTAACAAAAGAGCCACACTCAAACTTAACATCCTTAGCACCTCTACATCTTTCTGTATATTCCCTATATTTTTGTTGCTCCTGATTCACTCTTTTCCTCAATTCTGAATCTGACACAACATCAGTCCTTGCCTTTAACTTAGTACGAATCTCCCTCCCATGCAATAATTCTGTTGGGGATCTTTGTGTTGTGGCATGCCTTGTTGCCTTATATACTTGTAAGAAATCAGTTGTAAAGGTAACCCATGCCTCTCCTTCCAATTTAGCTGTTTGCAAGCTATCTTTCAAACTTCTATTAAATCATTCAATCTCTTCATTAGCTTGCGGATAATACACTGATGGCCTCCTGTGTATAATATTTCACTCCGCAAGGAATGTTTCAAATTCCACAGAAGTGAATTGGGTGCCATTATCAGAGATCAACTCCTTAGGGTCCCCTTCCCTACTGAAAACTACCTCCAAAAACTTAATCACAGCAGCTGACGTGGCCTGTGATGTAAATGCTATCTCTGGCCACTTACTAAAATAGTCTATCAGTCTAATAGCATAGCGACATTCAATAGGGGCAGTATCAAAAGGTCCCACAATGTCAATAGCAACTTTTTCCCAAGCAGAATGTAGGAATGCGACCGGCTGTAATGGTGCGGGATGTGTAACCGCTGTCTCAGTGGTGTAGGGAGGGGGGGCGGGTCGCCCCAGGTCTGGGGGGTCTGGGGGGCCCCTTGGCAATGCCAAGGGGCCCCTCAGAAGCCAGCTGCCTGGCGTCCCCGCCGCCGCCACTCACGTTGCTACCGAGATCCTGGAGCGCCACGTTCATGCTGGCGATCATAGGCGAGGAGAGGAGCTGGGCTTGTTTTTCTTTTTTATTTAAGACAATGTAAAATGCAGAGTTTGAACAACGAAAACTTTCATGATTTCATTTCTTTCCATTTCAATGACTTAGGGACACTTTATCCTAGTACAGTGACGGCTCAAAAGTCAGAAACTTAAACTGTTGTGCCTTCAGGGGAAGGAAATAGGGGCTGAAAATAAAGTGAAAAGCTAACGACGGTTCTTTCACGGTTACGCAAGAATTTCCTCTCCCTTTACGTTGCTGCTATAAAAAATGCAAAATCTGATTAGATGTAGAGCTGCCGAAGTTCTCCTTAGTCCTGATATTTCAGATCACAGAAGGGAAAAACTACCCTTCCCATCACCCTCCGTTTCTCCTCCCGCCGGCGACTGGAAGTAACTGTTGCTTAGAAACGGGAGGCGGGGAGATCAACTGCTTGGGACTTTGCAGTTTGAGCCACGCAGTGCTCGCAAAGGATACCCAAAATTGTGAGTTGGGGGCAAATCCCGGGTGGGGAGGCGGGAATGGGTTTAGCCTAGCCGCGATTGGGAGGTCTTGCTCCGGTTTAACTGAGAAAAGATCTGGAGGTTGCTAGAACAGGGAAGCAGCTCGAAGCTGGGGTTGGCAGCTGACACTTCTTAATAGGATTTGCTGCCCTCGACTCCCAGCTTTTGCTTGTGCTGCTGCTTCTTGATTTATGAAATCCACGCAGCGCACTAGTTGTAAAAGGCTCTTCTGAAAAAAACTTTTATCAGAGAAGGTAGAGGCTGTGATATGTAGTGGTCAGAGTAGAATCTGGGAAATCCACGTTCTAATTCTCTCTGCTTGCTGGGTGACCTTGGGCCGGTTGCTTACTCTCAGCTTGATCTTACTTTGTAGGGTCATTGAGAGGATAAAATGGAGGAAAGAAGAATTAGGCATTTCTGGACGCAACTCTGAGCTCCTTGTGGGGGATGAGGAAGATGAAAGAGAAGTGTGCCGAATGAATAATAGCAAAGGTTATGCTGAGCAGGCAGCATACTTAGGGACAGAGCGCGTTCTGGTCACTCACATTTTCTTATGACCAGTGTTCCCTCTAAGCTGAGTTAGCGTGAGCTGGCTCACAGATTTTTAGCCTCCAGCTCACACATTTTTGTCTTAGCTTAGAAAGGATGACCCCAGAGCACACTAATTTATGCAGTAGCTCACAGCTTTAATGTCAGTAGCTCACAAAGTAGAATTTTTGCTCACAAGACTGCAGCTTAGAGGAAAATGTAAATGCTGGGCCACTTCATGCAGCACTCCTTCGGATTGTGGGTTTTGCTTTTGCCAAGTTGTAAACCATGCTGAGTCCAGTAGCACCTTTAAGAGCAACAAAGTTTTATTGAGAATGTAGGCTTTCATGTGCTAAAAGCAAACTTCAGACAGTGAAATGGGGTACAGTTAGCAGCGCTACATATAGCTTGTGGGTAGCGATTAAGCATGCAAAATAGTATAAAGTTGGAATCCAATGGCAAGATAGTGACATTAACAAATTGAAAGAATAGTATAAGTTGCATGGGAAAATAGCAAAAGGCAATAAACTAGTCAGAATTGGAGAATGAAGTCGAAAAGAGTAAGAGTCCAGTAGCGTCTCAAAGACTAGCAAAATTTGTGGTAGGGTAGGAGTTAAGGAGCCCCGTGACGCAGAGTGGTAAGCTGCAGTACTGCAGTCCAAGCTCTGCCCATGACCTGAGTTTGATCCCAGTGGAAGCTGATTTCAGGTAGCTAGCCACCTCTCAAGGTTGACTCACCCTTCCATCCTTCCGAGGTCGGTAAAATGAGTACCCAGCTTGCTGGGGGGAAAGTGTAGATGACTGGGGAAGGCAATGGCAAACCACCGTGTAAAAAAGTCTGCCGTGAAAATGTTGTGATACATCACGCCAGAGTCGGAAACGACTGGTGCTTGCACAGGGGACTACCTTTACCTTTATGAGTTTTCATGAGTCACTGCCTCCGGCGAGGCAGCCCGGGGAGCGCGCTGCTGCGCTCCACGCGGCGCGCAAGGGGCCTGCGCTGCTGCCGGCCGCCGAGGTCATAGAGCGGGAGCCGGGGCGGGGGTGGCCATGGCGCCGGTGCCTCCCGACCGCGGAGCCAGTCTCTCTGGCCCCGCCGGCGCAGCCAGCCGGTAGATCTGCCATTGCGCAAGTCTGCCGAGATTTTGATCTGGAACCTTCATCGTTGCAGGTGTTTAAAACATATATATGATATGTTGGCTCTTTCGCACACATTGCGTGGCTCTTAAAGCCCCCCCCCCCATCGGCCAGCTCGGAGAACTCATTTAAAGTTGAAGTTGCTTTCTTTCCACCTCCACCCCCCTTCCCCATCTATTTGCCTGCCTGCCTTCCTTCACCTGATGTTCATGTCTGGCGGCTCTCAAACATCTGATGTTTATTCTTTTTTTCCTACCAAAAAAGCCCAGAAGGAACTCATTTGCATATTTGCATATTTCTGGTGGAGAGCCAGTTTGGTGTAGTGGTTAAGTGTGCGGACTCTTATCTGGGAGGACCGGGTTTGATTCCCCACTCCTCCACTTGCACCTGCTGAAATGGCCTTGGGTCAGCCATAGCTCTGGCAGAGGTTGTCCTTGAAAGGGCAGCTGCTGTGAGAGCCCTCTCCAGCCCCACCCACCTCACAGGGTGTCTGTTGTGGGGGAGGAAGATAAAGGAGATTGTGAGCCGCTCTGAGACTCTTCGGAGTGGACGGCGGGATATAAATCCAATATCATCATCATCATCATCATCATCATCATTAGACCACACCCCCTGGTGTCACCGTTGTTTCACAGGCCTTTTTGTGTAGAAGAAGCCCAGCAGGAATTTATTTGCATATTAGGCCACAGCCCCTGGCACAAAGCCACATCAGCATGCCTGTTTTTGTTTTCCTTGTTTTTCTTGTAAGCTTGCTTAATATAGAAGTCCCACAAGTTCAGGGCACAAGGGGAACAGCTGGGCCAGCAGGCTGCTTGTGGCATTTCTCCCTGTCACATGGTGTGGTGGGGTAATCAGGTTATCAATCACATGACCTAGATCGCACCAGCAGTGCCATCTTGGGGGGGGTGCCGCCCCCAAAGTGACACCACTTCCTGTTTCCCCCCCCACAAGTGGTGGCCATTTTGGGGAAGTTACATCACTTCCTGTTTCCAGCAGGGCTCCCTCGCAAGTGGTGGCCATCTTGCGGAAGTGACATCACCGGAAGTGACATCATATCCTGTTTCTGGCGGTGTGCACACACATAGGGGGGCCCACATAAATCTTGGGCCCCAGGCCCCCAAAGCCCTAGCTACGCCCCTGTGCTGTCTTATCATGTAACTGGCAGGTGACACAAGCCTTAATGGCTGCCTCCAGTTGTGAATCCATCCCAGGCCACCAATACAAATCACGAAATCGTTGTTTCGTGCGTACAATTCCTTGACGTGTATCATGAGCAAGAGCTACAAATGTAGGTTGCAATTCTTCTGGGACAAGCAACCGATGTGTATGTCATAAAATACAGCCATTTTGTAATGAGAGTTCATCACGTACTCTAAAATAAGGCAACAGTTCTGACTCCATTCCCTTTCCCTTACTAGGCCATTTATTCATCAAAAATCCCCTTAGTTTCTGCTGAACTGGGCATGCCAAGCATGCAGCTTGAAATTTCTCTTGTGTGACTGCAACCGGAATGCCTGAAAGCATTCTGCTTGTGGAAAAAAATACAATGGGCTCTAGAAAGAGGCTCTGGATGAGTACCCCAGCACTGGACACTCAGTGTCAATTTGCTGTGGCATCATACCATGATGATGACCATGCAGAAGCTGAAGCTCAGCATTTCTTTAGTCTGCAGTGCATTGTTGCTGCCTTTTTCTGTCATGTATAGCCTTGTAGCATTTAGCATCAGCGTGTGCTTGTGGTGTAATCTGTCTCTTTTGGCCTGGCTGTGTTATGGCATACCATAGAGTATGCACTTCAAGGCAGCCATTTTTCTGTAGGGGGAGTGATCTGACTTCAGTTTTCCATCTCTTTCCCCATCCCTTCAGCCTAGGAAAAGTAGTCTTTTAGGGACCAAAGCAGAAGGGAAGTGACTTCAGCAGGATATAATGATACATAGTCCAGCATTTTCTCTATGGCAAGTGATCTCTGCCATCTGGAAAGCAGTTGTAATTCTGAGTGATCTCCAGCTCTCACCTGTTGATTGGCAGCAATGGTTCCCCAGGAGGAAATGCCTGGTTTGGAGGGTGAAGTCTATGATATTGTACCTGTCTGATTTCCCACCCCTTCTCAAACCTCACCTTCTCCAGGCTCTCTCCCTCAAATTTCCAGGAATTTCCCAACCTGGAGCTGGCAACCCTATTTCCTTCCCAGTCAACCATCACACTACCTTGAACTGTCTCTCTGACTTCAGCTTTTCATCTTCTCCCTCCTCCTCACAGCCTCTACCTAGGAAAAGTACAGTCTATCTCCACAGTGAAGACCAAAGCAGCTTACATCATTTTATTTTCCTACTTTTGATCTGCACAAGAACCCTGTGTAAGTCTGAAAGTCTGTGACTGGTCTGAAATCACCCATTCAGCTTCCACAGCAAGAACTTGGGTCTGGCAGACCCTGCTCTGAAGCACTAACTGCTATGCCACACTGGCTGTCATAGGAGGGCTATCAAATAGCCAGGCCTAGTTAAGTAATGCCAATCAGGTGGCATCAAGTCAGGCCTTATGTAGCCAACTTCCAGGTGGAGCCTGAAGATCCTCTGGTATCACAGTTGAACTCCGCCGCTAACAGACCCGCAACAGTGGAGGTAAACCACTGCATAGCAGTGGCTCAATCCTTGTCTGTCCTGGGGCTGGAGGGTGAGGGTTGCTCTCCATTGAGACTGAACAACAGACAGCTCAGCCAATGGGAGATTAGGTGAACCTTTGACCAGTCTGTCTGGAGAGATATATTTTAGAGAAGTTATTGATGATTATTACAAAGGAGGCAACATAAGGGGAAGGCGTCAGCCTCTGTGCCCTGTTTTTGGCCATCCAGAAGAACTGGCTTACCTCTCTTTGGACTAGATGGACTATTGGTCTGATCAAGAAAGGCTCTTCTTATTTCTCATACTTTATTTTATATGCTGTTTTAATTTTTAAGTGTTTTAATATTGAAGTGATTAATGTAGTGATGTTTGTCACCATGGGGACCCAATCTGGTTGGAAAGGCAGCACAGAATTTTATTTAAGTAAATAAATAAATGCCAGTAGTTGATACATGATGCCTCCTTTGTATTTCTGTTCATTCTCACTCTTCTACCTTTTTAAAGTACCTTGTTCAAATGGGATTTTGTCAGGATTCAGAATTCTAGTTTTAAGTTTTCTGTAGTATTTTACTTTAACTCCTCCGCCCTCATGTGAACATGTGAATTTTTGTGAGCTTAATGCAATGTTCATTTATCTGGTTCAACATTGTCTTATCTGGCAGTAGCTTTCCAGGGTCCTATGCAGATAAGGACCTTTCCCAGTATCTACAATATGAGCTCTTGAACTGGAGATACAAAGTATTGACCCTTTATGAAATTACAGTGTTTAGAACAAACTTTTCCACACTGTGAATAATTTATACTATTAAAGAATGTTTATAGAATGTAGCAATATATGATAAATAATACAGTACCTCTCATTATAGGTAAAAGAATACATTTATTTATATAGATTTATATTTGTACACTGGTGCATCTTTAGATGGCAAATCTCCCCTTTTCCCCTAGCATAGAGCAATAAGAGTAGAATACCTACATGCTTGGACAGCTTTGCTATCAGTGCATCCATTTTCCAGCAGCTTCTATTGATGGTGACACAAGAATAGCAGAAAACAAATCAATATACCATTCCTTTGTGGCAGATGCAAAAAAAAAAGTCAATAAAATTGTTCCTCAAATTAATGCTAATTGCTCTTTGTAGACGGAATTATTTGTATAGTGTTATATTTACACTGGAAATATATGATGGGGAAACTGGGAGTCTTTTATAACGTCTTCTCAGAGCATTTGTGAATTAAAGATTGGAGTGTGAATCAAAATGTGATGTTCTTTGCAATCAATAAAAAGGTGTTCTTTGAAATGCAATAGATTTCTCCTCTCTGTGTTTATTTGTGCTAGCCCTCTGCAAGATTTAACTCCCACTTCTCTTTATAGAATAAGTCTTCTAAGTGCAAGTTTCACTGCAAAGAAGTATGGATTAGCATTACATTTGTGATACTACCTTCTAGTGAAGGTAACATGCTTTATTAAATGACATTGTATTGCAGAAAGGGATTTCAGGAAAATATTTACTCCCTCACATATCTGTAGTTAAGATATTTTGTTATTGGTTTAGATCCTATGACTCCCTTCCATTGCATTAGGAATCTTGCTCTAAAGAAACAACTTCTTTCCTCTGCAACAAGGAACCTGTCTCTGTGGGAGTCAACTCTTTTTTTTTTCCTTGAAGAAACAACAACACCTGTACTATTTTGATCACCTTCATCATCATCCTGATGGTGATGCCAATAATTACACTAAATATTTATGAACCAATACTAATCTTTTAGGTTCCTCTGAACAGTTAAGGTGCTTTCTGGTGTCACTGGGCAAGAATGATGGGTTTAAATGTACTCTTGACGGCTCATTCTAGGTGGATATGCTAGGCTGTCTTTATCAGTGGCTGGGTTTGATTAATAATACTTAAGTGTTGCCCAGCTAGCTAGAAGTGTGTCATACTGCATGGATGAAGTCTCCTTTGGAGCAAGGGATATAATTGTATTAGGCATGCCTTGGAAATAGACAGACATTTCCAGGTTCTGTCAAGATATTGGGTAATGTCCTTAGCAATGAAAAAAAAATGGTTTTGAGCAAGATATGATATGGTGCAAGAGAGATTGCACTTAATTGGTTTTGGTTTCGTTTCATTTTTTAAAGTCCAGCACACCTTTCTTCTTTATTCCTGGAACTTTCCAATGTCATGGCTGAAATCAGGTGCTTTTATGAGATCCCTCAAATTTCCCCCAAATTTCAGATCCCCTACAATGAATTCCAAAATAAAAGAAAGATCCTACTATTTAACGGGTCTTGGCTGGGGAAAGGGATGGGGTAGTCGCAAAAGTAATATGTTTAAATGTTATTTATCTAAACTTTTTATTCTGTATTGTCTACCAAAAGTGTATTATCTACTTTTTGCCTTGTATTGTCTACCATGAAACTAGATTATCTCAATTCCTAAGCAAAAGAAAGAATAGAAGATATTTGTGATGGATTGTACTTTAAAATATTATAAATGCTGTGTAAGCAAGTAAAGGACTGTGAAGGGTTAATACCTCACAGAGCCAGAGAGTCTTGAGTGACAGGCTGTTTCAAAAGATCTGATTGGTTAGCATCAGTTAAACAGAGAAATACTTGCGAGCTGAACATGGAGGAGAAGAAAGTTTGAATTAAGCCCTGACTTAGAGCAATTTAACATAGATGGAGGATTGGGGAGGTTGGCAAGAAAGTCTGGATAAAGCCTGCCATTTGGACTAAGAAAGGGGAATAGATTTTCTAGAGAGAGAAAAATTTTCCTGCCCAATTAAAACAAGGAGATAGCGCTAAAGAGTGCAGAGTTCCCTGGTCTGGTGTGGTTTGAGACTGCCTTTTGAAAACCAGAAGGGCCAGTAAAACTCAAGAAGAGTACTGAAGTTTCAGTAGAGGATAGAGTATCTCAGCCTTCTGGAAACCAAAACAGTAAGTGAATACTCAAAGAAAGTGTACTAGTGTATTGAGGAAACTGAAGCAAAAGCCTTACATCTTAAAGAATCTAAGTCACTGTGAAAAGTGTAAGAAACTCTCAATTGCTTAAAACATATGAACTGACATCTGTGTATATACTAGACATGTGTGTTTGGCATAAACCAAAAACAAAAACAAAATGTCTTATCAGTATTTTCAGGTATTATTTAAGCCAAATTGCTAGCCTGATAAAAGCTGATTGTTCTGGCTTCTGTTTGGGTGTATTCAGCTATACCATGAGCCACCTCCAACCAAGACAGCACCACGTTTTAATTGGGCAGGAAATTTTTTCTCTCTCTAGAAATCCTCTTTTGCACCTCTCAGCTGGGACAGTGGGAGCTGTCAGGTCTTCATCACCTTGACTGGGGCTAGCTGGCTTTGAGGAGCCAACCCACAGTCATCCAGAGCAGAGGGAACTGACAGGTCTGTGCTGCCTTTGCTGGGGCTAGTTTGGTCGACTTGCAGCTCTGTTTAAACTGAAGATCAAGGACACCTTCTTTAGAGGGCCATAGAATTGGACCTCCTGGTCCAATCTTTTTGAGACATGGGGTTTGCTTTAGGAGTGGCGCCGGCGGCAAATTTGGTGCCTCTACCTCCTCAAGCCTCAGATACTCCCAGATCAGCTCTCCATTATACTCTATGAAGATAATTGGCTATAATGATCCCCATAGGGTATAACTGAGCAAAAAAAAGGTTGCCAAATATTTTTGAATCCAAATACCATGCCATTATTGGGAAATACCAATATTTTCTGGGTTCAATTTACTCAAACCCAAAAAGCAATGAGCTTTTTTTTTTTTTTTTGCACACCTCTACTCTGGTTTATCTCAGAATTCTTTGAGTTACCTCAGCAATTTTACCACTGATTTCACCTGAGTATATTTTTGAATTTTAAAAAGCCTCAAGTGCCATTGCAGTGGTTTACATTGAAGGGCGATCTCGACCTTCCCTCAGGTTCTTAGATTGAGCCAGGAGCAAAATATCAGACTGTGACACAGTGGAACAACCATAGTTTCTTCAGGGAAGAAAAAAACAGATAGCTAGTGTGACTCAGTCAGAAAGGGAAAGAAAAAAAGAGGGGAAATGTTTCCCCTGAGGGAGGGAAGTGAAAAAAGTGTGTCAGAACATTTAAAAGAATTTAAACCAATTATGGGAATAAGATAGAAGAGCATATAAAATAGCACACACAACTCAGTAGCCCTATATGGCCGAGGACCTGCCTACCTTAGGGACCGCCTCTCCCCATATGTTCCCCAGAGAGCACTGAGATCTAGTTCTCAAAACCTTTTAAAAGTCCCTGGGCCAAGAGAGGCTAGATTGAAAACAACGAGGGAGCAAGCCTTTTCAGCAATGGCCCCCCGATGGTGGAATCAACTTCCAGAGATGGTGCGAGCCCTGCGGGACCTGAATCAGTTCCGCAGGGCTTGCAAAACCATCCTCTTTCAGCTTGCTTTTAAGATAGAACCCGGCTAAGTCGACTTGTAGCCACCTAGCCACCTTATATACGACTGTGAACTGTAGCACCTTAATTATTAAATTTAATTTATAACAGCTGTTTTACCTATTTTAACTAAGTCATAACGGTAACTTAATTGTATTTTAATCTGCTTTTGTCTTGATTGTATTTATTGAATCATGGTTGTCCCATGTCTGTGAGCCGCCCTGAGCCTGCCTTTGGCGGGGGAGGGCGGGATACAAAAATGAATTTACCTTACCTTACCTTACCTTATTGTGTTCCTTTTCTTTAACAATGTTTTAAAACCTGGAGGAGTTTCACTTCATTTTGCGTACTTCCTTTAAAAAGTGAAACTGAAAATATTATGTAGATTCACAGTTCCATGCATAAAGGCTTTATCTATCTATCTATCTATCTATCTATCTATCTATCTATCTATCTATCTATCTATCTATCTATCTATCTATCTATCTATCTATCTATCTATCTATCTATCTATTTCTGTACATTTATAGTCCACCCTTTCCCATAGTGGGCTCAGGGCGGATTCCAACAGGGTTAAACAATTAAAACTAACAATAAACAGTCAGATAAATAATAAAACAGTTGGACAGTTAAAACAGATTAAAAAATTAAAACAGTTAAACCATAGCTCAGAATTTAAGGCAGCATGGATGGTGTGGACACATCAATTAAGGCATACTTGCCACAGCTTAGGTGTCCAAAAGATGTCAACTGTATCGGCCCGATTTTGAGCAATCAGTACAAGGAGGCCAATTAGATGGTGTAACAGGATAAGGATGTCAGCCTGCCTGGCAGAACAGCCAATTAGATGGTGTAACAGGATAAGGATGTCAGCCTGCCTGGCAGAACAGCTCCGTCTTACAGGCCCTCCAGAATGCCAACAAATACGGTAGGGCCCAGACCTCCATAGGGAGCTGGTTCCACCAGGTCGTCGGGGCTAAGACCAAAAAAAAAAACGGGCCCTGGTCAAGGCAAGCCAGACCCTTGGGTCAGGGATGGTCAAAAGTTGTTGACTGGCCGTAATCGTAATGACCTCTGGGGCTCATATGGGGAGAGACAGTTCCACAGGTATGCCGGTCCCAGGTCGTGCAAGGCTTTAAACATCAGCACTAAAACCTTGAAGCGGATCCGGCACTCGATTGGTAGCCAGCATCAGCTGAATGCTTGCCTGTACAGGCAATTTAGTCAGCAGTTGTGCTGCCGCTTTCTGCACCACCTGGAGTTTCCGGATCAACCTCAAGGGCAAGCCTGTGTAAAGCGAGTTACAGTAGTCCAACCTGGAAGTGACTGTTGCATGGATCATTGTAACTCAGTCCCAAGGGACCAGATAAGGACTAGTTGTTTGACCTGCCAAAGATGGTAAAATGCAGATCATGCAACATCTATGATCTGGGTCTCTATTGAGAGGGTGGCATCCAGTATCACACCCAAACTCCTCACTTTCTGAGCTGGCACAAGAGATGCGCCATCCAAGATGGGGAGCCGGATGCCCAATCTTAGCCCCCCCACGGCTCATGTACAGGACTCCTGTCTTGGTTGGGTTACACTTCAGCCAGCTCAGTTGCAGCCAACCAGCCACTGCTTCCAGCACCCTGGTTAGATGGTCTGGGGTAGAGTCTAGGAAATGTATGTATAGGCTGGCTTGGGTTGTACAGATTAGTTTTCTCATTTTTTAAATATTCTCCAGCATACTTGTTTTTATGAAGTATTTCTTTTTTTTTCTTTTTATACCAGCCATGGTTCATTTCTACATATTTGGTTTATCATGTAATAAATATTTTTTTTATTTATTTACCTTAAATTTCTATCCCGCCGTCTCCACAAGTGGACTCAGGGCAGCTAACAGCATTTATATTTACAATTTAAAAACCAATAAAATACAATTACAATTTTAAAACCATTATGTGGTGCTGTACCACGTCAATATAAGCGAGTTCTTCTTTTCTGATGGTTATCATATGTTTGTTTTCTATTTGTTTCACGCCTCTAAGTTTGTTTTTCTATAATGGCTTTTAGTGTTCTTTCAAAAAAAAATCACACCTTGACTCCTCCAGTGCTTATATTGCTATTGTGATTACAACTTGGAATTTTGGTTTGTGCAAATATAGACTTTTTGGATGAAGGCACAACTCTTAAAACCCTTCCCATAACATTCTTTAAAATGTAAAAATATTTCATCTGCTGATTCTTTGTTCATGTGGTTGGTTGTTGCACATCTCTCTTGTAAAAGTGCTCATCCTGTTGGTTTAGAAAAACTGTGAGCTTATAGAATATCGCTGTTTTCCTTGCAATAAAGCTTATTGATTTTGATGCATTTGTTTTATTTAACTTTTTTTAAAAAAATAAGTTGAACTTTATATCCTGTGATAATGATCATGTTTCTTATTTTTTTTCTTAAAAACCTACCTATCTAACATGTCATGCTCCAAGTTGAATTTTTGCCTTTTCCTCTGTTGAACACAACTAAAACACTTGCCAATGAAAAAAGCTAATGGGAGTATAACAGGGACATTAAAATGCACTTGGAAAAGATAGCATCATTTTAGAACCATGTGCCATGCCTAACAGGATGGATTAGCAGCTTTATAACCTGATGTAATGCAAAAATAAATGCTGATAATATTTGTTGATGGAAACTTCAGATTAGTGTATTGCAACTGGTGAGATCGTATTATTTTAGAAGATGACAGAGCTATTCTCTTGTTATTATTATGAAACCTGAGTGTCATTTGTGATAATGGAATATTTTCATTCCTTTCCTATTGAAACCAATGTAAACTAATGATGATATAAAACAAGAAGGTACAGTCAGAGCAAATAGTTGTATTTCAGTAAATAAATTACTTTGAGTTATCACAGGCTCTAAAGTAAATGGACAAATGGAGCATTTATTGGTAAGCTTTTAGTGTACAAAGATAAAATGATGTACATTTTTCTTAGACAAAAGGTTGGCACAATAACTCAAAACAGCTGATTGTCTTGATTTGAAGGTGCATCTAGACTGGCTTGGAAACTGTTTAGTGCTTTACCTTTCAAACAGAGAGATGAGAATCTGACACTGTTTAAAAGGCTATTTCTAGACTGTCAATCACGGGCAGCCCAATCTAGAGATAAGGGGTGGCCAGCCGCAGCGTAGCTGCTGCGCCGCTAGTAGACTTCCTGAGGACTTCGGCATGCTGGAGTGTGGGGAGTGGAGAGGCGTAGCTTGCCGTGAGGGAGACAGTTGCCATGGCAACACTGCTGGTGGAGGCACGGAAGGGAGGCGGAGGCAGTCAGAGGGGAGGGCCATTCCACCCCCCCATTGGCCAGTCCTGGCGCATGCACCGTGGCTCATGACAGTCAGGGATGGGGAGAGGCGGCCCCAGAGAGGCTGATAGCCATCCCCAACCCATCCCCCAAACAGAGAACAGAGCCATCATAGACAATGGAGCCATCACAGGCAAAGGAGAGATGGCCCACCAACATGGGGAGGGAACAGGAGTGAGGCTGGGCATGTGCGCATGAGAAGACTGGCTTGGTGGCGAGGTGGGGGTGGGGGTGAGACAGACCTGCATGGGACCTCGGAGAAGCCATCAATCCCCTCACACCCTCCCGCTGTCAGAGACTGCCAATGGCAGGCAGACAAGCAGGAAGTACCAAGTGCAGGAGTTCGCTATCATAGACAATGGCTGGAACATGTGTCTGGGAGTGAGCAGCCCAGCAGCAGACCCCCCCCCACCCAGAGAACCCCTGTGCTGCCCAAATGCCCCCTGCCATGTGCATGGAACACCTCCCCTGGGAGCCGCAGAATGCGAGTGCATCAGGTCCCCCCTTAGTGCCATGCTCACAACAGCCCTGTGGGGTCGAGTAGGCTGTCAGCCCGGGCAGGTTGAGGGGCGGCACTCCCCTTCCCTGTCCAGCCACGTGGGGGGCAGCGTGGCGGCTCATAGACCGTTCCCTCCCCAAAAAAACAAATCTGCCCACCATCCCAGGCATTCCCTCGGAGAGGCCACTGATGGGGGGGGTTGCCCAGGGAACATGCAGCAGATGCCAAGCGAGAGAGATAACAGAGGGCACAGCTCAGACTTTATTTTTCCAGAACAGAGTGCCACAGTCTCCCTGGCACGTGCTGGGCAGACTCTCCGTGGGCAGGGCTCCATTCCGGGCCACAGGCAGAAACAGCTGAGGTAGTGGGGGGCAGTGAAGTGGCACACACGGAAGCTTCTGTGTTGGAGTCCCACCTGCAAAACGAAGGTAGAGATCAAGAGCACCTGCAGGAGCGGTGCTGGAAGAGCGGGCTGCGTTTCAGCCGGGCTCTCTCTTAAAGGGACAGTCTCTGACCCACCTCCCCACAACGGGGCAGCTGCCGCACACACTCACCCTGTGCCCTGCCAGTGGTTGGGAACGGGGCAGAGGGCAGACCAAGGGAAGGGAGCAGGCTGCAGAACAGGGGAGTGGGGTCAGCAAATGCCCCCTGCCAGAGCCCACTGCCTGGTTCAAGTGCCAGAGATGCTCGCATACTGAGCGATTGAGAGCGAGGGGAGGGGGAGGCCGGAGGGGGAGACAGTGGAACTTACCCAGCCATAAGAACATAAGAGAAGCCATGTTGGATCAGGCCAACGGCCCATCAAGTCCAACACTCGGTGTCACACAGTGGCAAAAAATTTTTTATATACACACATACACTGTGGCTAATAGCCACTGATGGACCTGTGCTCCATATTTTTATCTAAACCCCTCTTGAAGGTGGCTATACTTGTGGCCGCCACCACCTCCTGTGGCAGTGAATTCCACATGTTAATCAGCCATGGGTGACAGTCCTCGCATGCAGAGCCTCTGGGAGCCCAGAACCTGCGGAGACCTGGAAACAAGAGCAGTTAGCTCTAGGGGAGTAGACCTCTCTCTCCCCCTCACAAGTCAAAGATACTGTTAAAGCAACCACGAGGTGCAAAACCCATCACCAACGTGCCTTCCCGTCCCTCTCTCTAAGTCTTTATGGCCAGGAACTCGCTGGCAGAGCTTCTTGCTACGTGCTCCTCTCCCAAACAACTGAGTTGTGCGAGGCCAGAGCGGAAGTATTTCTAGGAGGGGGGAGACCGTGATTGGGTGCTGGGGAGGGCTCATGAGCCCGAGGTGCAAGGGGATTGGCAATGCAATCACGTCGTTCCCTAAGGGGTTTGCAAGCTTCCGCAGCAGTGGAGGTGACCTTTGTTTTTGGTTTTAACGAGTGCCTATGGGGCACGCCACCTTTTTTGCAGCTGTAAAGTTGCACCTCTTGGGGGGGCATGTCATGGTCCAAACTGCTCAGGAAGCCGCCTAATCCTGGCCACGCCCACAACTCCACCCCCTCCTCTGTCTGAATGCTGCGCTCCACCACACTTCCACCCACGCTTGGGCGCAGCCCTCAGGCGCCGCTGCCCTCGGATGGAGCAGAGCTCGGACATCCTCGCCAATGGAACTGGGGCGGCACCAGTTGTATGTCGGTGCAAACTCTTCCTGTGCCCATGTACCTGCTCATCTGCTCCCAAAAGACTTTCCACCCCCACCCTCTGGATTGCGCTCTTAAAGTCCAGGAAGATGCATTGTGTATTTACCTGGGACATGCTGATTGTAGACACAATAATTAGATTCTTACATGGTTCTCCAAAATGTGGATTACAAAGCAAGAAATAAAAAAGAAGATAAGAAAGATGACATCACTGATCTGACACCAGGTCATTGATTTGTAAGTACTCATGGCTGTTTGGTGATAATGAGGATAAACCGTCTTTACTATTTTACCATCTATCAATATGGTTATAGGCAGAAAATGGTTCTGAAAACTCTTGCAGACATAATTTGGTTTCTCTCAGTTCTAACCTGCATTCTGCAGAATATGTGGAGTTCCCGCTGGAAAAGGCAGAAGAAGGAATTAAACCAGCCTGCAAGCCTAAGGGAGGAGGAATTATCCTGAAGGACTAATCTGTATCTTTCCCCTAAACTTAAAAAAAAACAAAACCCACTAACACACCATTTAGCCTTAAGGGAAGATCTCACAATCATTTTAGCTGCCTTTTTTGTGAAGACAGTATTTTGAAGATGTGGCAATCAGAACTGTACACTTCTAATGTAGTCACAACAGATTTATGCAGTGCAGTTTTGATATTTGCCAATGTTTTTATTTTTCAGTCTTTTAAATTCCCTACACTGAATCTGCCTTTTTCATTGCCATTGCATGTTGTTGACATTTTCAAATTTCCACTACAATTCTGAGCTTGCTTTCCTGGACAGTAACAATGAAATAGCTGGCAACATTTATCTGTACCCAGTGGAACTCTGAAATCTATTGTTTGTTATTTATTTATGTACAGCAGCACTTTAGGTTGAAGTAAGGGTGAAAAAGTAATCTCACTTGTGCTTGACTTGCATACTTTTCTTGTTAAAAAAATCAGTGAGCATTCAATTACATTCCTAGTAATTATCATACTGAGATCCTGAGTTTTATGCACAAAGAGACACACATTATATAGAAACTTTACATTTACACTTTACATTATTATACAGCTTCCCTGTTAAATTGTGTTAGGCCATAGTGTAATGTTTTATGAACCCTACACCCCTAGTTCACATTACAGGGTCTTGCATTTAGATTCACAGAGGCTGGAGGCTAATGTCATAAAAATTGAACCCATACAAATTAATGTTTTATATCCAGTGAAACATTAGAAATCAGAATCTAGAGAGATTAACATCTAGTGTGCACACTATACCTAACCTGACGCCAAGTCAACTCAACTCACATGAATCAGTTAACTGCAGTAAACTGAATTACTTCTGCAATTCATAAACAAATGCTATGGAGTTGCAAGCATATAACTTCCTTGTTTCCTTGTTGTTGTTGTTTTTCAATCTTAGGAACAATTCAACTCTCTTTGTGTTGCTGTGCACACTAAAAATATGAGAACATCCATGCCCTAAAGGATCTGTTAACCTTCTGCAGGGCCTGCAGGGCAGAGATGTTCTGCCAGACCTTGGTTGAGGACAGCATCAGGACAATAATGATCTGGTGCTTTCAGGTTCCCCAGCTCCCTTATCCACCTCAGAAGTTGGGGAGTGGTAACTTTTCACCATCTTAATTATTTTAAATTGGAATTTGTATTTTAACTGTTACTTGATATGATTGATTTTGAAGATGTAAGCCATTCTGAGCCCTCATGCAGGGAAGAGCATCCTAGAAGTCTAAAGAATAAAATAAATTATTGAGCATTATAGCTGAATTGTTGTTTAAAATAGGGCTTCCCAATAGGTTTGGCAGCCATTGCTGCTATGGCTCAAGTTTTTTCACTATGTGAGTAAAGATAAACTGAAGTGACTGGCTCTGCCTCTTGCAGATTTTGTGACTTCACCTACCACACTGTTGAAATTCCAAAGGTGTGCACATGCTCAAAAAGGTGGGAACCCCTGGTTTAAAACATGAAGCAAAAATAAAAACACCTTCATATAGCATTTTGAAATAAAAAGAAATTTGGGTAGGATAAAAGTTTTTAGTAAATCAATCTTTTCTATCAGATTAAAACTTAATTTGAGCTATGGGGATAAATTGAGTTTGGTTAACTTAAAAATCTGTCTATAGTTAGAATCAAAGAGTTTAGACAGTTTTAAAGGAATTTGGACTCCCAGGTGGCGCCATGAATTTGTTACCCATTTGAATGGAAAGGCATGTTTAAGGTGTTGGTGGACATCGAGGGAAATTTCAATGGGATAGATTTCTGATTTGGCCATATTTATTTTAAAACTAGAATATTTACTGAAATTACTTATGGTTTGCATTAATTTGCTCAACTAGTTGATGGGGTCGCCTAAATAGAAAACCGTGTCATCAGCAAAAAGGCAGATTTTGTGAATTGATCCATTGATTCTTAACCGTTCAATTTCCGGATCGGAGCGAACTGCGTGTGCTAGGGGTTCTAATGAAAGAGCAAATAATATAGGTGAGAGAGGACATTCCTGGTGAGTGCCTCTCGATAAAGTTATGTCATCTGATTTGAAATTGTTGATGCTTAATTAGGCTTTGGGAGATTTATAAATAGCTGTTATGGAGTTCAGCTATTTATAAAATCAGACCCAAACCCATATATTTCAGAACTGCTTTAAGGTAGCTTATTTTCAGCATGTCGAATGCTTCTTCAGTATCTAAGGAAAGAATTAAGGATGTAGTGCGAGATGTTCTACCATGCTGAATTAAATTTAGGGTTCTTCTAATGTTGTCCATAATAGTGTGGCCGGTTATAAATCCAGCTTGGTCTGTATGAACATAGGAACTAACTATTCTGTTCAGTCTCCTAGCCAAAACTGTTGAAAATATTTTAAAATCATGATTCAGGATGGAAATAGGCCTATATGATTTGGGATCTAACTTATATTTCCCTTCTTTATACAATACTATCATTCTGGAGTCCTTCCAGGAATCTGGAAGTATGCCCTTCTCCATTACGAAGTTACAGGTTTTTGAAAGGGGACCCAGCAGACTAGATAAGATTTGATAAGATTCTTTCCGTTTTCGGAAAGAATCTTATCAAATTTAGTTGATTTTAAATATTCCATGGGGTTTAGGCTACCATCTAATGAAGATTTATATAACGAAGAGTAACAGTCATGAAATACTTCCGTTATTTCTTTTGAGGAAGTATGAGTATTACCTTGTGAGGAACATGAATCAATGAGTTGGCCTGCTTTTGCTGAATTCTGTATTTAAGTATTCGGAGAGATTTAGTAGTCTTTGTCACAAATTTTTGTCTTAGGTATCACAGTTTTTTTTTTATATCAGAGGTTTCGATAAGTGCTAATTTATTTATTTCTATGGTAAGTCTTTTCAGCGTTTTCTTGCCTCCAAATTTAATATGCCTCTGTTCTAATTCCAATATTTTAGCTTTCTGTTCCTAAATAGCTTCCTTTATTTTTTTATGGCAAGCTGCTGCCAGTGCAATGAGATGGCCTCTGAGTACTGACTTAAATGCATTCCATACCATATTTTTAGATACACCACAGTCACTGTTATGTAGGAAGTATTCTTGAATGTGCTTATTTATGTCCTCACAAATGAGTTCCTTTGATAACAATAGTTTGTTAAGAGACCAGTTAGGTCCTTTGTTATAATCTTGAATGGCCAATTCACCTACCACCCATGAATGGTCCGAAATTGTTCTGGAGCCTGTGGTTACATTCCTTACTGAATTTAGCAAAGCCGGGGAAGTTAGCACATAGTCTATTCTGGAGTAGGTTTTGTGAACATGTGAGAAATAAGTATAATCACGTACTTTTGGATTTAAAGTTCTGCAGATGTCCATCAAATAAAAAGATTGCAAAAAATCTTGAAGCCCTGATGTTTTAAAAGTCTGAGGTTTTACCTTACTTCGTATTGATTTGTTGTAGAATGGGTCAATTACGGAGTTGAAATCTCCACCTATTATGACCTCTCCTTGTCTGAATTCCATCAGTGCAGCTAATGTTTCTTTCAGAAATTGCAACTGGCCACTATTAGGAGCGTAAATGGAAGCAATTGTTAGAGGAGAGTCATTTAACATTCCTTTAATGAAGATATATTGACCCTTGAGGTCGGTTTTTGTGCCCTGTGAAATGAAAGGTGTAGATTTGGAAAAGAGTATTGCTACTCCTCTGGCCTTTGAGGATCCGGTAGCTTGAAAAATTTGGTTGATCCAAGTAGTACGTAGCGAGGGGAAAGCCTTCTTTTTGACATGTGTTTCTTGAAGGCATACCACATTAGGCCATTCCTTTACTAAAACATTGGAAATACGGGTTCGTTTTATGGGTTTTTTAAAACCCCTGCAATTCCAAGTAAGAGCTTTAAGGTTTTTGGACATTGTGAGTCAAGATTCTGATTTATAAAAAACGGGGGAAAAATATGGACCTTTGGTATAAGAGGCTAGACTGGACTGAAATTTAGATTACAACTTTGATGTTGTTTCTTCAAAAAGAGGAAAAAGAGAAAAGAAATATCTAAACCAAATAAGCTGGAAAAAATCAAAATCCAACACTAAGACCCTTGTTTAGGGTGTAGTTTCAACAAGTTTCCTTTCCAGGAAGAAACTAGGGAGAATACCTGTAGGTCTCCCTAACAAGAAACCAGTTTTCTCCTCAAGAAGGGCTAAAGAATAAACCAAATGGAAAACTACCAAATCCAACCCCCCTCCCCATTGTAAATAGATTTACAGCAAACTCCAAAGTGTGCAATTAAGAATAAAGCTTACAATATCTTTTTTAAAAACCTTATTTTCTTATATCTATTATTTTTCTTAAAAGTGTTTAAACTTACTGTTACTTGAGATATCTGAACCAGAATAAGAAAACATTGAACATAAGAACATAAGAGAAGCCATGTTGGATCAGGCCAATGGCCCATCCAGTCCAACACTCTGTATCACACAATGGCCAAAAAAAAATATTATACACACACACACACACACTATGGCTAATAGCCACTGATGGATCTCTGCTCCATATTTTTATCCAATCCCCTCTTGAAGCTGGCTAAACTTGTAGCCACCACCACCTCCTGTGGCAGTGAATTCCACATGTTAATCACCCTTTGGGTGAAGAAGTACTTCCTTTTATCTGTTTTAACCTGACTGCTCAGCAATTTCATTAAATGCCCACGAGTTCTTGTATTGTGAGAAAGGGAGAAAAGTACTTCTTTCTCTACTTTCTCCATCCCATGCATTATCTTGTAAACCTCTATCATGTCACCCCACAGGCGACGTTTCTCCAAGCTAAAGAGCCCCAAGCGTTTCAACCTTTCTTCATAGGGAAAGTGTTCCAACCCTTTAATCATTCTAGTTGCCCTTTTCTGGACTTTCTCCAATGCTATAATATCCTTTTTGAGGTGCGGTGACCAGAACTGCGCACAGCACTCCAAATGAGACCGCACCATCGATTTATACAGGGGCATTATGATACTGGCTGATTTGTTATCAATTCCCTTCCTAATAATTCCCAGCATGGCGTTGGCCTTCTTTATTGCAATTGCACACTGTCTTGACATTTTAAATGAGTTATCTACCACGACCCCAAGATCTCTCTCTTGGTCAGTCTCTGCCAGTTCACACCCCATCAACTTGTATTTGTAGGTGGGATTCTTGGCCCCAATGTGCATTACTTTGCACTTGGCCACATTGACCTTTGGTATAAGAGGCTAGACTGGACTGAAATTTAGATTACAACTTTGATGTTGTAATTTCTTTGACCATCTTTAGTTTAACAAAATAACCGTCATAATAGAATTCAACAAGGCAGCTTTCTAAAACCTTCACTAGCTTCCTTAAGAATTTCTACAAAATGCATAGCAAACCTTCATATTGTATCTATGTTAACTCTTGGGACCTTGCACAGACTTAAATGGAGAGTTTCCTAATACGGTATACCTTATAAAAAATAAGCCTAATTAAGGACTTAGACATAAAAAGAGAATAGTTAGCTACACAATAGTTAATCATTCATTGTATTTGTCCAAAATATTCATCTAGATCATCATTTGTTGTTGTTGTTGTTACCATCAGGAAAAGAACTCATTTTTCCTATTGGTAAGAACTAGGCATGTTTGAGCTACTCAGGACTTATTCTAAACAGACATAAAAAACGTGGCAAAAAAACAAAAAATAAAAGTGGATTGAAAAGTGGAGAAAAGCGAGCCTATTCTATTAATATGGTAAATACATCCCTAGTTGATAATATCCATAATCAATAGCTATTTATAGAAAAATATGACATGAAGATTTTCCCCTACTTGATCTTCTTTCATTAACTTTCAATTAATAAAAGTGAGACAGTGATGCACTTACAAACGATGCTAAAATATTTAGAAATATATTCCTTAAGAGTTGTTATACAAAAAATTGATTAGTACCAGTTAAAAATTGCTGTAAGTAGATTGTAAAATTCATTAATAACTTAAGTAGTAAAAATTCAGAGTTAAAAATAAAAATAAAAATAATTCATTGTTAGTATTTCGAATCATTTTCTAAGAAGATCAGAGAAAAACACACATACACAAACACATACACTCCTAAATATACACACATACACTTACATTCACCTACTCATACAACCCTCCATGCACCCCCCTATGAACTAAAAGCTACATCCTATACAAGCATAGCTAAAGACTATAAGGAAAAAAGAAAAAAACAAAAATATAGAAGGAATGGGAAAACTGGCTTGAACAGTAGTTAACAAAGAGAGATATTGGACCACTAAATTACAATTAATAAACTACGAATTGTTATCTTATGACTAATAAAACATTTTGTGATTTCTGAAGCCTTATTAATGCATTGTATAGCCGTCTTTTTTATAATTTCCCCCCCTCTTATCTATTTTCTAATTCCTAATACTACTCGAACAAATGTACCAACTAGCTGCCTAAAAAGCTAGTAGCCTAATAACTAAGAGTGGTCAATTGCTAAAGTTCTGTATTTGTGAGGCTATGCAGTTCAGACATCAGCCAACTCATGGTCTTCTTGGGCTGGATTATGCTTCTGCAGCTCTTCCTCTTCATCTGCCGTTTGTTTTAAATTGAGTGCATTCATCAAAGCTATGCCAGAGTTCATATCAGAGACTTTGTGTAATACGCCATTTTTGAAGAGTAAAATGTCTGGAACCGGGCTCCATCGGAAACACAGATTGGCTGCATGCAGTTTGGATGTAAAGGCCTTTAATTTCTTTTGCTTTTCCAATGTCTCTTGGGAGAGATCTAACAAGATTAAAATGCGTTTCCCATTATAAGATAAATCATCCTCTCTACGAGCTTTTTGGAGGATCATGTCTCTGATTTTGGCATTAGAAAATTGTATTAAAATGTCTTGTGGTTGGTTACGGCATGCCTGGGTTATTGGACCAAGTCTTTGGGCCCTCATAAATTCGGGCACCATGTTGTCTTTGAGTGCCAATTTCGTTTGTAGCCATTTTGAAATAAATGATGGGAGGTCCCCTCTCTCTTCTACCCCCTCTTCAAACCCACAAAATTTAAGATTTAGGGCCCTCCATTTGTTTTCCAAAGCAAAAAGTCTATTCTGCACTTTGTCTTCTCTTTCATTTATTTGAGTTATTTCCCCTTTAAGTGCGAGTCCTAACTCTGCTGCCCATTCTGCTATCTTTGCAGTGGTTACTATGTCCTCTGACATTTCCTTGAGTTGAGAGTTTATGGGTCGGATATACTCTGCTATGGAATCTTGGAAATATTTCTATATATCCAACCTAAGGAAATCCAGGTCTTTATGAGTAATTGGGCCATCCTCTGCTTGCAGAGGGGAAGGAGATGTGGCAGGTTGGGAGTTGGAAGGGCTTGCCACCATTTTAGGAGAAGTAGACGGTGGAGATCGCGCAGTAGGGCCACAAACCTTTGAAGGACCGTCCTGAATGAAAAAAAGATGAAACTGAAACTTTCCTTTTCTGATTCTGCTTTTCACGTGCTATTTTTCCTCTTGTTTTTGGTGACATTGAAGTCTACGAAATCAGGAACAGAGATTAATGGGGAAAGAGGCTATGGGAGCTCTTTCAATTTGCGTCCGCCATCTTCTCACGAAGCTCCGCCCCCCCTCCCCCTTAGCCAGACTTTTTGTGGTATATACGTGGGGGGTGGGGCTTCACTGTACAGAGATTTTCAAGCACATTATGTGTGTTGTACAGAGTGGAACCAACTGGTCTAATGTCAGAACTTTGTATCCTTGATTTTCAGCATAAATCATGCAAGCATCCTTTATTCCTAAACATGACACAGGAAATGTAAGGCTGAAGTTGCTGATTATACAGGATAGTTCTAGGACATTTCTCTTTTACAAATTAGCTGATTTCTAGGCCCAACATATTTTGAAGCAGACTTATAGGCATTTAATTAAACATAATACATTTGCAACCAGTGTTAGGCCACATTCCATTTCTCAATTTGTGATGGAAGGGATGAAAATACATCAGCTATAGAGTAGCTTTGTATCACTTAATACTGAGTCTGCTTCGGCGGGGATGGCGGGATACAAATTAAATAAGATCTTCTTCACAGCTAGCCTTGGTTTTCAGCATCCTCAATAGTTTTGTGTCATCTGCAAACTTGGCCACTACACTGCTCACTTCCAGTTCCAGATCATTTATGAGCACCAGCTTCAATACCAATCTTTATGGGTCTACTGTTTGCTTTCTTTCATTGTGAGAACGGTTCATTAGCAGTGGAATAAGAGAATGGGTTATCTTATGGACTGAAAATTCAGTCCATAAGATAACCCATTCTCTTATTCCACTGGTAAGCTTATCTAGGTGTCTTTGGTGAGGTACTATGACAAAAAAGCCTTTTAAAAGTCCAAGTATATATATCTACTGGGCTACCAATACCTACATGCTTGTTCACTTTCTCAAAGAACTCCAAAAAGTTGGCGAGGCAAGACAACCCTTTCCTGGGGGAGCCATTCTGCTCTACCTTCAGCAGGCTTTGTTCCTCTATGTACCTAATAACTCTATTTTTGATTTAGTTTCTACTGATTTGCCTGGGACAGATGATAGGCTAATTAATCTGTACTTTCTTAACTACCTTCTTGGACTTCTTTTTTGAAAACTGGTATACCATTTGCTACTTTCCAGTCTTCTGGTACAGTAGCTTGAATGTATTGAAAAGTTATGTATAGGAATTAGCAGTAGCTGTGATGGTAACTGGAAAAAAACCCAAAGGAAATAAGCACAAAGGAAAAATGTTCAAAGAAAAAAACCCCTCTGACATAAATGCTCACGGGAAAAAAGCCCCCGTGGAAATAAACCCACATGGAAAGAAGCCCACATGGAAAAAACCCCATAGTGAAAGTAGCCCACATAGAAAAAAACCCATATGGAAAAAAGCCCCCAAGAAAAATATGTAAAGCACCATAGGTTTTTTTTAATTGTGGATAAGCATTAATAATATTTTGTTGTTCTTTTTGGATTAAAGTATGTCATATTCACATGCAACAAAAAGTGACCATTTCGTTATCAATGAACTTTATTAAGAAGAAAAAACAATAATAACAGAAATTAAACTCTACATAGAAATATATTTAAATGAAATCAAATAACTTTATTAATTTACAATTTGTCAAACTTTTTAATATTAATACATTGTGGTACACCCAGTGACCATGACAAAAGACTATCTAACCCTAATAGTAAAAGCAACAATTATTTAACAACAACAATAATAACTCAGATATAATTCTTCATTGCAAATTAGCCAATCTCTTTAAGTAACTAAGTTTATCTTCCACCTGCTCAAATTGCTGCACAGAAGTGGCAGCCATGTCATGTAGTGCCTCATATTTCCTCTTTTTCACCTCTAAGCGACCTGCCTGTGCATTAGGAGAAAAAACCTAAACCACAACAAATGATCAGTAGTATTCCCTCTAAGCTAAGTTAGTTTGAGCTAGCTCACAGTTTTTTAGCTTCCAGCTCACACATTTTTGTCTTAGCTTGGGAAAAATGGCCCCAGAGCAAACTAATTTATGCAGTAGCTCAAAACTTTATTGCCAGTAGCTCACAAAGAAGAATTTTTGCTCACAAGACCCCATAGCTTAGAGGAAGTATTGATGATCACATGCTTTCTTGGCTAAGGGATTATTGCAGCAAAGATATCATATTTAGTAAACCAGAGGTCCCCAACCGCCAGACCGTGGACCCAGACAAAAGAGGCAGCACAGGAGAGGCAGCCTCAGAGCAAGGCAGAGCAGCCCCACTGCCCCTTTCCCCTGCCTGGGACCTGGGCAGACGAAAGAGGCAGTGTAGCCTCACTCTGAGGCTGCCTCACCTTGCAAGGGAAGCGAAAGGGCAGCACGGCAGTGACTTTCTCATCCCCCTCATTTAAAGACCTCTGCTGATCAGCTCACACCTCATTTATAGACCACCATGGGGGGCAGGGATGGGGAGGCAGCCTGGGGTGGCAAGAACCCCAGTGCTGCCCCCCAAGTCCCTGGAAAAATTGTCTTCCAGGAAACCAGTCCCTGGTGCCAAAAAGGTTGGGAACCACTGAAGTAAACCATGTGGAGCACACATTTCTCAAAATACATTCTAAAGAAGTACAAAAAAGATACCTGGCTACTTTGAAGACCTTTCTGCAGACATATGTAGCAGGAAGACCCCACAATTTGTCTATTTAAAGCAGGTGCAATGACAAATGAGGTCTGAGGCGAAAATCAGGAAAACAGCTTCCTCTTTATTGCAGACAAACGTGCGGGCTAGATTCTCTCGGCATCTGCCCAAAAGTGAGAATCTGAGCAAAGGGTACAGCAAAACACAAGCTTTTATATTGTTTCATAACATTCATATCCTCTGTGCTGCACAAACTACACAGACCGCATTTCCTCTGTGCTACGCTAACCACATACACAGACCGCACTTCCTCTGTGCTACGCTAACCACATTTCCCGTGTTGCACACAGACTGCACAGATCTGCACAGATCCCTTATACTGGTGCTCTTATGGTTTCGTTATGGTTTTCAGCTGTATAGAGAAACTTTGGGACTTTTTCTGTGCTGTCTGTGTTTGATGGTGCTGACATGCACCTGTTAGGAAATGAGGTGTCACTGGCTTCTGAGCAGTAAGCTTGATGCTGCTGAGCTTTCTTGGCCATGTCCAGGCTTGTTTTGCAGTTGGTTCTTTGTAATTGCTTTTAATTGATTAAGCAGTTTTTAAATAGTTATCATTCGCTTGCTGCTATAATACTGGTTTTTATTTTTTCCCCAAAACCTATGGGTGAGAAACAGGATTTGAAAAACCATGCTTTACTAAATCAAACCCATGCTACCTCTAAACAAATTCCTCCCAATATCTAATTTCCCCTCCTCAGCACGGTGAACTTACCTAAGTAAAAAATCTTGCTTTCTTCAGGATCTGGATAGTAAATGGCCTGGGTCGCACCAGGCTAATTGTTTTTTATCTCTGGTTCCCAATTGTAGAGACTGGTGTGATCCAGCAGGGTTCGTCTTATGTTAATTATGGTATCTTCCCCTTCAGCTTCCCCCCTGCCCCCTTCTCCTGCTTCTCTTTTTTAAGTAGCAGAGGTAGTTAAGGCATCATAGATCTAAGAAGCTAAGCAGGAGTGACACTGGCAAGTATCTGGAAGGAAGAAATCAATATACATAGTTGGAATTAATTTTAAAAAATGGTATAATGGAGAATTGATCCATGGGTATCTCAGGTAACAGATATTTCTTGAATGGGACTTCAACAACAAAATATTCTTAATGGTTATCCACAATTATAAAAACCTATGGTGCTTTACATATTTTTCCATGGGTTTTTTTTCCATGTAGGCTTTTTTCCATGTGGGCATGTTTCCATGAGGGTTTTTTTCCCATGCGCATTTGTGTCAGCGGGGTTTTTTCTTTGGGTATTTTTCCTTTGTGCTTTTTTCGTAGAACCGCTGTGATATGTGTAAATGCCCCACTCTTTCCATAAATAAAAGGTGAGGGGAACAGCGTAAAAGTCAAGTGGAAAACCAAAATCACTATTAGACCACTACACAAAATCATTCAATGCCCTAAATATGTATTAAAACAAAACAGTTTATGTCTATCTACAAACTCATATCAAAACCAATATATAACATACAATATTCCAGGGGTGGCCAGTGGTAGCTCTCCAGAAAAGTGTGTCAAATCATTCTTTCATATTTTAGAAGTCCCAAAGTAAAAGTCCCTATATATACAAGTCTCACTCCTGCTGCAATAATTTCCTCCTCAGTCAGGATGTATTTTCCAAAATTTCTTGAGTGGACCGGTGATCCAAAAGCCAAAGGACGCATTTACAGATATAATGTTGCATTATGAATGGTTCTTTATCCAAACTTCATTGGCTCCTAAGTGGGTCCCAGTCTCAATCATATTTCAGGCAGACAATAGTTCATGCCTTAAGAAATGTTTATTTATTGGCTTAATGCTTTTAGCAGTCTGCTAAAATTCATTTATACAGGATTGGTTGCTTTGCCCTTCTGTTCCCCGCCTCCAAAATCAGTTTTCTTGGATCATTATATCCATGTGGGAGACATATGCATATCATATTATTCTGGTCCTGTTTTGATTTTGGTCATACACTAACAGATAGATAGATAGATAGATAGATAGATAGATAGATAGATAGATAGATAGATAGATAGATAGATAGATAGATAGATAGATAGATAGATAGATAGATATTGCAAAATTAAAACTGGCCAGTGTACAGATGGTATTGAGTGGACGCAATGATGTTGAAAAGCACTAGTTGGGTGCCAATATGTAGTAATGTAAATTATTCATTTTGTAATAGAGTCTTAATATTAACCTAGAAACCTGAATGTATGTCTTCACCCCTGCCAAGCTGGTAATCTAGGTGGTTTTTAAAATTTTTCTATCAATGTTACGACTTACTGCTGTTATACCCAGATGTAAAGACTTGAAACTAAGCTATTATTTTCTGGGCCAATCAGAAGTAAATACAATAATCTCACTCATGCTGTTTGAGGTTAAATTGCTGGTGAGTTTCACAGGAGTAAAGTGGTAGGAATCTGAGAAACTGATACGAATGGGGTACAAGCTAATAACAGTGTTTATGGGCTTGTACCTGCAGAGATCTTCAGGTAATACTAAGACTTTGACATGAGAAGTCAAAAGGTTTGAAGTATTTCTTCTGAAAGAGTGTTAATTCATCATAGTAAGCAGTCCAGACTAACTGCTTTCAGAAGTCAACAGTTCATAAAGCAAAAGCTTGAAAACAGCAGACAGAAAATGTGAAACTTACCTTCATATTCTAAAAAGTAAATTACTGATAAGCAAGGAGGGGGGGGGGGGAACTTCCTAGAAAACTCAAGAAAAAAATGCCAATTAAACTTCATTACTGTTGGCACCCACTTTATTATTACTATATATAGCATAACATTATTTGGGTTTTGCTTGTTTTCATGTATTTGTTTTGTATTAGGACACTATTAAACTACTATACTAATGACCAAGTAGTAATAGATTTTATAGATATACTTTACCAAACTTGCATTGTTGCATCAGCCTTGACCTGGCATTTATTAACAGACTCAGATAAAAGAAGGGCACTTCATGGTTGTTTACTGTAACACTGTCAGCCTCCTCTTTATTCATTTTTCTTCCACTTCTTCAGCTCTGACTCAGCTGGTGGGTTAAGTCTAAAATTCAGAGAGATCCTTAATCCGCATGGTTTAAATCCCAGATTTAGCACACTGAATTGAAGCTGAAGTGCTAAAAAGAAATAACTGGTAGAGGGGACAAACTCAGAGCCAGGGCATACAGTATGCTCTCTAGAATGCTTTTGGGCTTCTGTTCATTCTTTGTGGAAGTGCAAGCTGAATCCTGTGCCACTTTGAAAGTGTGTCCTTCCCCATTAATATTTTAGATCAGTTCTGCAATCAACCTTGCTCTTTTTTTCTCTTTTCTGTTCTGAAGTGTTTTGATCTCAAATTGTTCTACCAATCATGGAAGTCTTATTTTAACATCTTTGCTGTCTAGATAGAGGTAAAGATAACAAAGGCATATATTGTATGGTGCGCCGCATACTGTTCCAACACAAAATGCTGAACGTAATAGCACAGTTGTCCAGTCAGATGTACAGCATTTGTGCTTTGTCTATGTGATGGATATAACATGGATATAACCTGTCCAAGAAGTTAACCAAAACAGGGAAGGCAGTAAGGGAATCTTCAGTAATGTTTGTGACATAAGTGCTTAATAATTTTGTTTTAATTTTTTTCATTATATATGATTGATATAGTCCATTCCTTTTATTTTAGTTTCGTATTAGTTGCTTGTATTTTACGAAGTTTTGTGAGCCAGTTTGAACGCCACATTGCAGAAGATCGGAAATATATAAACATACTTTAAGTGAATACAGAAGTTGCTGTCTGAGAAAAGGAGCAGTCTGCCATGGAACTGGATTATCTGAAAGCTCCCTATACAGAGAACCATTTTAGTTGACTGTGTCACTGAATGACGCCATTGTTGCTAAAGAGTTCCTGATACTTTAGTTCTAGAATTTAGGTCTATCAGATTCTGAAAAACTCACAAAAGAACACAGAAGTCTTTTTCTTGAACTTAGTCTCTAAAATCATGATAAAGCCACTATAACATGGCAGAATCATAGAGTTGGAAGGGCTCTCCAGTGTCATCTAGTCCAACCCCCTGCACAATACAGGAAATTCACAAATATTTCTCCCCACATACCCACAGTGACATCTGTTCCACAACCAGAAGATAACAAAAAACAACACCCAACCTCCCCATACCCGTGGATCAATTCCCCATTATTCCCTATGGGTATTGTTCTCCATAGGGAATAATAGAGTGCCCAGTAGACATTTCCCTCCCCCCACACTTTCTAAAGCAGGGGGGAGGGCCTCTAAACCAGGAAATCTCCTGCCTCCTCCCTCTCTCACACACATAAATAATTACTGGGTCTTGTTCCTGCAGAACTTTACTTGATCTGAAAACGAAAGCAAAACATAGGGAGGGGCCGTTCTCTGAAGCCCTTCCTGTTTCCTCCTTCCTGTTCAGCCTTAAAGGCACATATTTTAAAAACGGACCCGCAGGAGCTCTAAAACTACATGGTGACTGTGAGGGTGAGGCTTCCCCCGCCAGCCAGCTGGCTGGGGGCGGGGAGAAGTCTGTAAAACCGGGGGATCCCTCGCTGGGACCTGGGGATTGGGAAGCCTAGCTTCTACATCAATCATGCTGCTACAATCCATTTCAAATTTCAAATCCAATCCAAATTAATTCTGCTTATCTTGTACCTTGCTGAAAACTCCACTGCCAAGCTGCCTCTCAAGACTACTTGTGAAGAGCTACTCGTCTTCCTACAGGACCCCCAGGCTAAGAGCCATAGGGCAAGAGTTCCTTGGGTGAGGAAGAGCCTTACACAATAGAAGCCTCACTCAGAAGAGGTTGGGGCCAGCAGTCAATCCAATTACATCCAGGAAATCAAAATGTTGTTGTTTAGTTGCACAGTCGAGTCCGACTCTTTGCGACCCCATGGACAAAGTCACGCCAGGCCCCTGTCTTCCACCATCCTCCGAAGTCTGCTCAAATTCGTGTTTGTTACATCAGTAACACTGTCCAGCCATCTGATCTTTTGCCGTCCCCTTCTTCTTTTGCCTTCTGTCTTTTCTAGCATCAGGATCTTCTCCAGGGAGTGCTCCCTTCTCATTTGGTGGCCAAAGTATTTGAGCTTCAGCTTCAGCATCTGACCTTCCAGTGAACAGTCTGGGTTGATCTCCCTTAGGACTGATTTGATCTTCTTGAAGTCCAAGGGACTCTCAAGATTCTTCTCCAGCACCACATCTCAAAAGCATCTATTCTTCTGCGCTCAGCCTTATGGTCAATCAAATTACAGTCAATTAATTTGCACCCAGGCAACAAAGACAAACAGAAATCACACTTGGGCTGCAATCACACACACTAAATAATGAACTTTCAATTCACTTTTAGTGCACTTTTCAACTGGATTTTACTGTGTGAACTCCTCAGGCTCAACTAGTGAAACAGAATGGAGTGCTTTTCAGTTACTATTGTTTATCTCCAGGTATACCTGTATGAGTTGTACCATAAGAAAAATTAGAGTTCCCAACCCTCAGATCCAAGTGGGGATTCCCCCACTTTTCAGGGGTGTGACCTGCCATCCTGCTGGCCAGCAGGGAAAACCCCATCCCAGAACTGGATCTTTGCTGGATGTGATAATGTCACCAGTAGAGAGTGACACTTTAGTTTGGGGGCAAATTATATGGTTTTAAAGACAAAAAAAGAAGATTCAGGGAATGACTTAGAAGCCCTCTGCCAGATGCCAAGTAGGACCTGGCAACAACCCTAGGAAAAAGGACAACTCAGACATTCTCAGATATTCCAACTGGGCATAGATCAGCAGTGGCCCCCATGGTAATTCCAGCAACAATTATGTTGGAGTCATTAAACTAGAATGCTTATCACTGTACAAACTTTGCACTTGTACAGAGGATCAGGAATGAGAGATTCTGTTAGAATCAGTTGTCTGAAGACGGTGTATCCTGTACAGGTGTTTGAATGTGGCCCACCAGTTCTACCGGAGTCATACTAAATAAACTAGAGCATAAGGAACCAATCTTATATCTGTCCTATTTCAATTCTGTACTCCAGAAGCTGCTGATTTACATTTTACACCAGCTTTATTAGGTGCACCAGCAGTGGTCCATACCAATGGCAAAAGGCGTTTGCCAACAAAGTGGCAAACTTTCTGTAGAATATTGGAAGGAATACTGGGGACAAACAGGGCATTCAGAAACAAAATTTATTGAGAGAAAGAATACAAACAGTTGGCCTGGGGAACTAGCAGACCTATGAATTCTCAGTAATATAAAGTTTACACTGCCAGTACTCATCATTAGAATATCCACATTTAAGGGCCAAATACCCCAAGCACACTCACATGTGTTGCTGTGAAGATGGGCCAGCTTTAAGAGGGGATTGGATAAAAATATGGAGCAGAGGTCCATCAGTGGCTATTAGCCACGGTATATGTGTGTGTGTGTATGTATGCATGTATGTGTGTGTGTTTGTGTGTATATATATGTATATATATACACATACACACATATATTGGCCACTGTGTGACTGGATGGGCCATTGGCCTGATTCAACATGACTTCTCTTATGTTCTTATGGAAAATAGACCATATAAAAGATATTGGGTAAATAGAATTGTGTGTTTCTCTCTGAAAAGATTACATCCCTTTGTGAGTTAATCTTAAATGTCTGAATTTCTTTTTATTCTTGTGGTTTCATGGGAAATTTAATGTAATTTTTTCAGTCTTTATCAGACCTCTCAGTGTACACAAAATAGATTTTTGGAGTCTGTTTCTGTTTGTTTTGACACTTGATACCTGCTTTTTTAAGGGGGAAAAACAGCCTCTGTAGTCAGCATTCTTATTACAAAGGACAAAACAGGTCCCTTTGGAAAAAAAGTCAGAGCTGTTCTTTAATGGGCATGCTAGAGGAGTGCTATGGAATGCAGAACACTCTAGTCATTCCCCAGAGAGTGAGATTGCTGCCTAAACAGAACCGTTATCTGGTGCCACTAGGATTATGGAAACCATGACCAAAAATTGAACCTGTTTCTTCCCAGAAGGCAGTGCAAAAATCAGGCAATGTATCTGGCCAGTGTGTTTTTTATGCATTTTAATGTGAAATATATTAAAATGTGATCTTGTCAGGTTTATTTTGGTCTCTGTCAGATGTAGTTGAGAAACAGCTGCTAGATTTAAAAGGAAAAGTTTTTACTGCTTGGAATGACTAACATACTTTTCTTAAAAACAGATACTTTAGCCTCTTTGTGATTTTTATAATGTCACAGTATTCTCTGGAAAGGAATCCATACAACATGACACATTTGCTTTTCCTGGTTAATCCATAACAAACTATGGAAATTGCAATATGATTTCAGTTTGACCATGAAATTTGTTATGAATAATTTATATAACTTTAAACAGCATATGAATGAGTTTCTATTGTACTAATTACTCCTTTTAAATAATGAAATTCAGAAGACTGAGTTCTTAACCCTAACAGTAAGTGTGAACACAGTGCTCCTTTATTCTGAGATATGAAAAGATGGCTGCATTACAGTATCTAACCCTCCATCCCCAACACACAGAGCATCTGGCTCAAGATTTGTTGCCAGCAGTTATAATCTATGAATTCTTTTTCTCTGTCTGGGGAAAAAAAGTTGCCACCAGAATATGGAATTTCAGCCATTTGGACAGAAATGTGATGAGGAAATGTTAAATGTATTTCAGCTTCATTTGATGTTTCATAGGATCACTCACGCACACCCAGCCACAATTAATTTGCACCGCAGTGAAGCTTCTATGATAGTCTACTAAAAAAGACAACCCATTTATGCCAAGAAATACTGCCATGGAGCTCAGCATTCTAGCTACATAGTAAATGGCAGAGGGCACATAATTCCCATTCACTATGTTGATCCTTAACAGAAGACCAAATATGTTCAATTCTTTGGGTGATGCTGCGGGGGCCACTTGGTTCAGCTAGATCATGCCTGCCAGCCTCTCTCCAGGGCAGCAGCTCACTAGAAACTTTCCTGGTAAGTGAAAGGACCAGTCCACTCCTGGTACCTGTTCAGATATGTTTGCATTTGGCGAGGAATTTTATAAATGCAGATTTGGAAGAGCAGGTACCAATATTTCATTGGATGAATCTGATGGTTGCTGTTCAAATGTATTCATTGCTAAAATCCTCTTGCATGTCTTTCATAGGCTGTGATCACACACGCTAAATAATCCACTTTCGATGCACTTTCCAACTGGATTTTACTTGTGTGAACTAGCAAAATCCAGTTGGAAAGTGCATTAAAAATGGATTGCAAGTGCATTATTTAGTGTGTGTGATCACAGCCATATACTGTTTTCTAGGGCTTTTTTTTGAGCCAGAATACACAGGAATGCAGTTCCGACTGGCTTGGTATCAGGGGGTGTAGCCTAAAATGCAAATAAGTTCCTACTGGGCTGTTTCTACTAAAAAGCCCTGCGTGAAACAATGGTGATGTCAGGGGGTGTGGCCTAATATGCAAATGAGTTCATGCTAACGTTCAGGTTAGGACAGGGGTGGGGAACGTCCCGCCTGCAGGCCATAAATCGCTCACAGGATCATTTGGTCTGGTTCCTTAGAGCCAGGAAATCCCAGCACCGGAGAAGCAGCTACTGGCAGAGTATGCCCTTGTGCTAGGGGTGGGAGCGCCTGCCCATCTGCTGCCACCCACCCCAGCATGCTTCTTCTCAGCCCCAGCTTTTTAAACACACCACGTAGGGCTACTGCCACCCCCTCAGGTAAGACCTGACTGACCGCTGCTCCCTGCTTGCCCACCCACCAGTCACTGCTGCTGCCTCAGGGGCCCTTCCTCAGGAACAGGGCCGGGGAAAAAAGACTATGAGGGGGGATGCAAGAGTGTTACTCTAAGGGGTTGTGAGGGTCTCCTGAGTTTGTTGGGGGAATTAGCTAGGAGGCCCAGACAATGCGAGAGAGGGTAACAAGCAGAATCTCCACCTATGTTTATTGGGATTTTCCCCTCAGTAGAACTCTTAAATGAACCAGGCCTTAATTAATGAAAAATTATTTATTAATAAAAGTTAAAGAAATACAATTTAAAAAAAAATCAGTTGAAGAACATTCTAAACACACATACAGGTTCAGAAAATAAAGGTAGTAGCTTATAGAGACAAAAAGGAACTTATTCTATGGGACTATATTACCTGTCCAGAGAACACAGATCCAAGTAGAAGGATAAGAAAAACGAACCAGCGTTCCACTCAAGTTTACCCAACCTTGTGGCTGGGGTTGTAAGTCTTTGGACATCCAAACACACACACACTCTTGGACAGAGGGTGGTTGATATAACATTGAGCAATAATGTGATCACTCCTAGAACAATGCTGTGATGGTGTGAATGTATTTGAATCAGGGAAGCTGCATAGCTTTCCCATGAGTTATGAATGCAATGTAACATTCATGTGAAAATGTCTGTTGTGCTTGGTGACCTCTAATAGACAGGACAAGAGAACTATTACAAAGGGGTATTATGGGATTAAAATGGTTTTCACTATAGACTCACATAGGTTGAACCAGGTAAGGAAAATCAGGCAAGGTAGGGGAATGAGTTAGTTGGATTGCCTTTTCTGGAAATTAATCTTGGGCATTGATGGATTTAAAAGAGGGAAGAGAACTGCCAAAAGCCAGACCTTTGCATCTTTAGGATCATTTTTCCCAGACAAGCCTCTGGCCAATATTTGATGACACATATTCCATGTGACCCATTTTGATCCTTTCCGCAGACCAGGTAACAGTCTAGAGGCGTGGCCCTGTGAGATGTTGAGAAAGAAGGTTACCTGTGTCACCTTGTCCAAGGTACCAGACTAGTCCTTCGAGGGAGGAGGGGTCCAGGCATAACAAGAGATGAGAAAAAAACCTGTTTTCATTTTCTCACCTTAACTCCTCCATCTTAGATGAGGGGATGATTTCATCCAGAGCCGGACTTTCCTCAGGTCCCACCCTAGCCTGGCTTGACTGTGCTTTTGCCTTAGGCAGGACCCCAAATTGTGTCCCCCTTTCTTCTCTCGCCCACCCAGCCTGCCCCACCCTCATTCCCTCCCTGGCACCCAACCCCACCTCTGCCACCTTGCACACTTCCTTCCTTTCCCCCCTCTGCTGTATAGCCATCCCCTCCCCTCCTAATTTTAGATGTAGCCTCACCTGGTTTCAGCTGAGTTCAATCATAACCACCCTGTTCTCCAAAATAAATTTTAAAAAATCTTCCTTAGGAGCAGCTTTGTGTGCCTAGATGGGACCTGTCCTATACCTTTCCTTGCCACCCCTCCCTCCGGCTTGCACTTTGGGGCTGATTGGGGACACAAGGATGCCCACTGGTGGAGCTCGCTCCCTGCATGCAAGCACGGGTTCTAGCTTGGGTGTCCTTATGGGCAGGAGGGAGGAGGAGAAATTATTAAACATTGGGTGTCCTTATGGGCAGGAGGGAGGAGGGGAAATTATTAAACATTCATGCAATGTGGTGGAAGGGAAGGGGGAGATAAATTCTATAATTTTGCATCATATGTATTTCATCATGCATCTGATGCATCCAACCTCATGGGAAAGTTTGTGCCAAGCAAAAGGACTAATCCTAAAAGACTTAAATATGGTTTGGTTCCATGATTTTGTGCATATGTTGAAGAAAATTCTTGAATGAAGGGAACAGATATAAAATATAAAGACTAACCTTAAAAAACTTGTATAGTTGTTTCATGTATCTGATGAAGTTCTCCACCCCCTGAATTAAAAAGATAAGGGAAGAGAAAATCCTGTTTGTTTTGTATTATGGGAGTGGGATATTTTAAAAAAAATTAAAAGAACTGTGAGTGTTTAAAAAAAATTAGGGAGTTTTTCTGTTGACTTTTAGTAATATTGGGAGTTGATTCTTTTTTAAAAAAAATAAACTATTCAGGGATTTATTGTCCCCACACTTAACATTTAGCTTGTTTTTTAAAACTATTGTGGTTTAGTAATCTTTTTAAAGGATGCAAAGCTAGTGGCTACACTTGGATCTTGTTCCTTCCAGCTATCCTTGGTACATTTTTATCTCATTCTTTCTCCAGTTGGCTTACTTAGATCACAATGTTTGGGTGACTTAATGCAACACTGTCCTTGTTTATACCATGTGAAGTGCATTCCGCAGGGGAGTTGAGTGGGTAATGGAAAGACTTGTTTTTTTAAGTTGATAATTTTGTATGGCCCGCGAATGATGTTATAAATATCCAAATGGCCCTTGACAGAAATAAGGTTCCCCACCTCTGGGATAGGACCTCATACTAGTACTTTCTTGATCACTTTTCCGGTCACTTGTTCACCCTGGGCTTTCTAACTATCCTTCCAAATTTTTTCAGACGGTAGAAATGCATTTAATTGTATTTGCCTGCTATTGTCTATATAGAATTCAGTGGGCTATATCCCTTAAATTAGTTGACACATATACAGATTTGAAAGTCTGCTTTCCTTTCAGATTTTCATTTCCTCTACATAGAATAATTATTCAATCTGCATGTGTTTAAGAGGGTATGGAACCTGACCGTACACATGTTTTTCCCTCGAAGAAACACCCCCCCCCCCGTGAGCTCAGAAGGAAAGTTCATCCAGTAATGCTGCTTAGAACAGCAGCCTTAAATTTAGCATGCCTACTTCAAAGAGCACTCCCAAATCAGCGTGCACAAAGTTGGGGCGGCTCTCTTCGGTAGGAAGCAGTGGCATGTGATCTGTCTTGTGCTTACTCAGGAGTAAACTCAGCTGAGTAAATGTACAAAAAAAAGTGGGATGAAGGAAGCCTCTAGCATGCAAAGTGGCCACAAGTTGATCCCAGCAGGTTGTCTGTGTAAATGCTGGGACTGGGAAGGGAAAGAGAGGAGCCATAATGGGGAGGGGGGGAGGAAAAAGGGCAATCCTGCACAGGCTAGTCAGCATGCAGTTAAGCTACCACTGCCCCCCCCTCGCCCCAGGAGGATCTCCTACTTTCAGCGTGGCAGTGCCAGCAGCTTGCGCATCCTCTCCCCTGACAGCTCCAAGCATAGCATGTGACAAGGGCTCGGAACAGGTGAAATTATCCCCTGCCCACCCCAGGATGAGTGAAATCACCTCTCCCCGCCCCCTAACAAATACACACATTCATTTCTCTCTCTCCTCCCCCCCCCCCCCAAATTATCAGGCAGGCTCTTTTTCTGGGTGTAGGGAGATAATACAGGGGGAAGATAGGCAGCACTGCACGAGTCCTCCACATGGTAACATATCCTCCAGTCTATGGTAACATAGAGAAGAACTACTAGAGCATCACATGACGAGTGCCATTTTTTCTTCCGCTGCCAATACTTTTAAAAGGGGTCATCAGAGTGGGAGAACCCCTGGTCCCAGCGGGGGCTTGGCAAGCCTAGCAGGTGACCAACACAGCAACTTGCAAAAGCAACACTGGTAAATTGAGAAGTGTGTCCAGTATGAGCTCATCATTCTGTTCAAGGACTACTATATATTTGTAATTAGTGAGCAACTTGGAACAGACAGCTGTGGAAAGGTTTGCAGGCATCTTCTCTCTTGCTTGCTATGGTTGTTTATTGCCACTACTACTACTGAGAACTCAGAACATGTAAAATTTCAATTTAAAGAAGAATTCCTTCCTTTCTCAATAAAGTACATCTTGCCCTAGGAAAAAGGGGATAAGCAGGACAATAACAGCTCTGTTCCTTTGGAATTTTGTGGAGAAGTCTGAGGAGGGCAGGGGAGAGGCCTCAGACAGATATTATGCCATAAGAGTTCACCCTCCAAAGCAGCCAGTTTCTCCAGGGAAACAGATCTGTGTTTTCTGGAGTTTGATTGTACTTTTAGGAGATCTGAGGTTACCTGCAAGTTGGCAACCTTAGGCCTAGTTGCAACATTTGGGTGAACTAGGGTTGCCAAGTCCAATTAAAGAAAAATCTGGGGACTTTGGGGGCGGAGCCAGGAGACTTTGGGGGTGGAGCCAGGAGACATTGGGGGTGGAGCCAGGAACAAGGATGTGACAAGCATAATTGAACTCCAGGGGAGTTCTGGCCATCACATTTAAAGGGACAGCTCACCTTTTTAAATGCCTTTCTTCCATAGGAAATAATTAAGGATAGGGGCACCATCTTTTGGGGCTCATAGAATTGGACCCTCTGGTCCAATCGTTTTGAAACTTGGGGGGTATTTTGGGGAGAGGCACTAGATGCTATATTAAAAATTTGGTGCCTCTAGGGGGGGCGGAGCGTCGCCGAACATGGTGGACGCATTTTAGTACTGCTCCAAGCCTTCCCTCCGAAATCCCGGCCCTGCTGTAAAACCGCAGACGGGGAAAGCAGCTCCAAATGGGAAAAACATTAAAAAACAAATCCAAAGCTCCAGAAACACCAAAAACAAGAACGAAAAAGACGCCCCAGACGGTAAGGAACTTTTTTTCGCCTACTGCTTCACCGGGGCGGGAAACTACAGCGACCCCAGAAATGGCGGATAGACAGAGCCCTTCCGAGATAGAGCACCCAAACAACGACGAGACTCAGATAACAAAAAAGGACTTAATGCAATTAAAGGAGGACATTCATACTTTCTTTAAAGAGTCAATGAAGTCCTGGATAGACCCCATAAATAAAAAGGTTGAAGAATTGGCAAGCGACTTGGAAATAACTTCTAAAATGGCCGACCGTAATGCAGAAGCCTCACTGGCCTTGCAAACCGAAATGAAACAAATAAAAGTCAATGAAGCAAGGCTTACCACAAGAATTATTACACTTGAAAACCGATGGAGAGCCCTTAACTTGAAGGTCAGAGGGATTAAAGAGGGGTCAGAAGAAAATCTGGGCATTTTACCTTTTATAACTAAATGGTTGACGGAGGTCCTGGGTCGGGAGAACAGTGCAGTTCCGGAGATTGCCAAGGCTATGAGACTGGGACCGGCTGCCATGGCAAGGACAGGAAAACCTCGGGATATAATGGTCCAGTTTATAAACCCCACAACTAGAACAAGAGTACTGCAGGAGGCAAGAAAGAAAGGCACACTGACCCATGAAGGACAAAGAGTTCTGTTTCTCTTAGACTTGCCACCAGAAGCACTAGAAAAAAGAAGACGCTTGAAGCTTTTCGCGACGAAACTATATAATGCAAACATTAGATTTCGCTGGAGTCCAGTATCAGACATTATTGTATATAAAGGAGGAGCCTTACTAAAAGCTTCGGACTTGAAAACTGGAAAACTGCTCTTAAACAAACTGAGTATTAAATTGTCCCAAAAAGACGAGGAAGACCTACGAGCCATCTGCCCAGAACTAGAAGAGGAAGAAGAAGAGCAAACTCCTACGACCACTTGAACTATTAATAACTTGACAATGGGCTTCAATATAAGAAGGAAAAGAGGACATAAGACACTATTTTAATATATACAGGACGTATCTTTAATGTACTTAAAAATCTCATAATTAGAAGCAATATTATATAATACCACTAGAGGGCAATCTTATACATGTGAATGGAACAGGTTTTCTACCTAACCTTTACTGATTGCGTAGTAGATTGTAACTTAGATATTACTCTGTATAAGTTCAATTGTATGGAAGATTAGTAGAGGAAAGTAAGTAATTAGAGGTATACTTGAGTGAGGATGAGTATGAGTGGTCAAAAGTAGCTAAAATGAGTATGAATGAGATGTGAATGGAAGTAGACACAGTTATAAGCCATAAAAGCTATCTATAAAATGTTATCCTAAGTAGAGGAATATAGTTCAGTCTGCATAGATCTCCACAGGAGGGGAGGAGGGAATATTATGATAAACAAGGTTATATATGGATAAGCACAGTAAACCTGGAACATCGCCCCCGGGGTAATAGGTTTGAGGTAATAGGATTTTTTGTCTTTTCAGATAAGAAAGCAGTGAAAGAGCTTTCTTTGCTCTAGTTTGTATTCCCTAAGGGGAGGAGTCTCTGAAAAGGTTTCCTAGTTAGGAAGTTTTAAGTTTGAAAGTTGTGTTTAAAGTTAGGATTTATATTGTAAGGTGGTGTGGAGTTTTAACACTACTGAAATTTGTTGTTGTGATTAATATTTTTTTATTTATATTTTTTAGTAGACAGTTGCGACGATGGCACGTTCATATAAAGTCTTTAGTTGGAACTGTAGAGGCCTTAATAACATTGTTAAGCGTAAGAGGCTACTCAACACGTTGCAAAGAGAAAGAGCAAACGTTGTGTGCCTACAGGAGACGCATCTAAAAAATACAACTGGTAAGCTCTTGTCCTCAAATTGGTTTAATCAAAGTTATTTGGCAGCAGGTACATCCAAATCTAGAGGGGTAGCAATTTTAATATCTAAATCGGTACCCTTTCAATGCCAGAAAGTAAAAGCTGACCCTAGAGGTCACTACATCTTTATTAATGGAGAAATCGAGGGCCAGCCATTAACAATAGCATCTCTATACGCCCCAAATGTGAACCAAAAGGAATTTTTGCAGAATACTCTACAACTACTATCAGAATTTCAAAAGGGAGATACAATAATCGGTGCAGACTTAAATTATATACTGGACCCCAAATTAGACAGGACATACAAGACAGGGAAAAAAATATTGAAGCCAACAGGTTTACAGGATATATTAGACACATTCAACTTGGTGGACTTATGGCGGACATTAAACCCAGGAACTAGGCAATACACATACTATTCCAATGTTCACCAAATCCACACGAGAATTGATTACCTCCTAGTGAGTAAAAAAATAACTAATCAAATTCAAGATGCAGATATAGGTCCACGCACAATTTCAGATCACTCCTGGGTTGTGGGGACGCTCAACACCCAAAATAATGATGAGCAGGGTTATAATTGGAAACTGAATAAATTACTTTTACAAGATGAATTGATTTGTAAAAAAATTACAGTAGCAATACGGGAATACTTTAAATTTAACACCACCAAGGATGTAACACAAGGGACATTGTGGGACGCATTTAAAGCGGTTATTAGAGGCCAACTAATAGCAATAGCCTCCAACCATAAAAAGGAAAGGCAATCGTTAATATTAGAACTTACCAATACAATTAAACATATGGAACAGCAATATGCAAAAAAAGGAGGGAAAAAATTGCTTAGGAAGCTAGAACAGGAACGTAAAAAGCTGGAATTAATAGAAACATCCCACATACAAAAGAACTTACTAGTACTCAAACAAAAATATTTTACCAAAACACCCAAATCAATAAAATTGCTCAAACAGAGGACTGCGCAAAAAAAGACCTCATATATGATTCATAATATGCGGAATCAACAGGGATCTCTAGTTACAAAAACTAGCGAAATAATCCAAGTTTTTCAAGAATTCTATCAAAAGCTATATGAGTCAAAAAACCCAGACCCAAATATTATTAAGGATTATCTTACATCTATAAATTATAATGTTAAAATATCCTCAGAACATAAGGCATATTTAGAGAATGATATAACTCCTCTTGAGCTATCTGAAACCCTCAAACACATTAAAAATAACAAAGCCCCGGGCAGGGATGGCATCCCTATAGAATTCTATAAGGCATTTGAACAAGAACTATTGGACCCCCTGGTTTCCACCTGCAATTCAGTCATGCAAAGTGGCCAAATGCCTAATACTTGGTCTGAAGCAAGAATTACAGTTATCCCTAAACCGGGAAAGGACAAGCAAAATCCAGCTTCATTCAGACCTATCTCTGTTTTGAATAATGATTTTAAAATCTTCTCTGCGCTGATGGCTAATAGATTGAACAACATCATTACTGACTATATACACATAGATCAATCAGGTTTTATCCCCACAAGAACGTTAACGGACAATATTAGGAAAACAATAGACTTAATATATTTGGGGAAACAAAGACAAGAAGAATCGGTCCTTTTGGCCATCGACGCAGAGAAAGCCTTTGATAGGGTGGAGGTCCCGTATTTAAATACGCTATTACAATATATGGGATTTGGTCAGAAATTTTTAACATCCATCAAAACTTTATATGCAAAGCCGAAGGCTCAAATTTACATTAACAACTATAGATCTGTAGACCTGGAGTTGCATAGGGGTACGAGGCAAGGGTGTCCTCTATCTCCTATATTATTTGCACTCTCTATAGAACCGCTGGCTTTTGCAGTACGTAATGAGAAACTAATAACAGGTATCTCACTAGGAAATGAAGAGTATAAATTGAGTTTATTTGCGGATGACGCAGTTTTTTATGTTACAAACCCATTACAATCTATCACATCGTTGATAAATCATATCCAAAAATTTGGGGAAATATCAGGTTTTAAGATAAATTACTCAAAATCAGAGCTATACCCTATAGTCTTATCTCAAAATACCAAGTCAAACTTATTAAACGCTTTTCCCTTTAAGTGGGTTCAAAAATCTATTAGACACCTGGGTATTCAAATACCATTAAATTTACAAGACCTGTATGAGGTCAACTACAAAGCAATGGATAGTACCATCAAAAGGCAACTAGAACAGTGGAACAAATTAAACTTGACTCTCCTAGAAAAGATTGATATGATTAAAACTTTCATTCTCCCTAAATATTTGTTTTTATTTTACAACCTACCTTGTTATATCACAACAAAGGACTTTAAAGATAGACAAAAATTTATTTCCAGATTCTTGTGGTCAAACAAAAAACCAAGATTTCATTTTAATTTAATGACAAGACCAACAAAACAGGGGGGGTTGAGTTTACCTAATTTTGAGTCATATTATTTAGCTGCAAATCTAAAAAACATATTAATGTATGCAATAAAGGATTGCACGAAAGCATGGGTAAAAATTGAAGCATCATATTTGATAGATGATCATATATGGGAAGCCATCTGGAATACTCCTAAAGACAGACACTTTACTGTACATAAGAATCCTTACTTGACCCTGACATTAAAAATATGGGATAAGTACAAGAAAATCTTAATACATTCCACTTCCCCGATGGCAAGTTTCCTGGGGCAAGCGTGGTTCAAACCAGGACGTGCACCTGGGGATTTTAGGGTTTGGAGAGAGGCAGGAATATACCAATTCCAAAATATCATTAAGAATGGGCAAATGCTTTCTAAAACACAATTGGAAACCCAATTCAAAATTCCAATTCCATGGTTTCAGTACCAACAAATACATTATATTTTACATAACCCCAGAATTATAGAACTAATTGATATGCCGCTAACACCTTTTGAAAACCTGCTGAAAAGGAATACAGAGCGAATTAAAACATTAACGTCAACTATATATAGCTTAATAAACGAAAAAGAGTGGTCTGGCACTACAAACCAACAGAAAGCTTGGGAAAAAGACTGTGCCATTGCTCTCTCCCGGGAACAATGGCAATCTATATGGGAAACCCCACTCTATACCACATACTCGTTAAATCTGAAACTCCAAAACTATAAACTATATGCAAGATGGTATTTGACACCTAAAAAACTGTTTTTGGCTCACATAAAACCAACTTCAGAATGCTGGAAAAATTGCAAGCAGGAAGGGTCGTTCATACATTGCTGGTGGCTGTGCCCAGAAATTAATAAATTTTGGGGAGAAATTAAACTTATAATTGACAAGATTGCAGCAGATGATATACCATTTACACCTGAATCTTTTCTTTTAAATTTTTGGCCTACATTGAAACTCTCGAAACTGAGAAAGGAATTAATAACTCTTTTATTAATGGCGGCAAAGCTATTGATTGCACAATTCTGGAAAAGAGATGCGTCCCCTACGGCTCAACAATGGCTGACAAAAGTTTGGGAGGTAGCAGCTCTTGATAAATTAGCAATACAAATAAAAGCAACGGAGACACAGAGGAAAGGCAACAACTTTATTGAGAAATGGTTTCCGTTTTTTAAATACATAAACTCAGAAGAGGAGCCTCAGAAATATATTCCAAAGAAATATATTGATTTTTCATATTATTGAAAACCTTAAGTAACAGTTAAATTGTATATTGTTTCATCCATTGATAACCAACGTTATAAAGAATTAGAGGAACCTTAAGGAAATTTATTTACTATTGTAACAGGGATGTTTATTTTTTACGTTTTTTAAGTTTTTGTTTGTAAGTTAAAAGTTTAATGATAATATGGATTGTTATTGAAAAATTAATAAAAATTTAAAGTTTAAAAAAAAAATTTGGTGCCTCTACCTCAAAAAATAGCCCCCCCAGAGCCCCCAATACCCACAGATCAATTCCCTATTATTCCCTATGGAAATTGTTCTCCATAGGGAATAATAGAGTGCCTAGTAGACATTTCCCTCCCCCCCCCCACGCTTTCTAAAGGGGGGAGGGCCTCCATACCAGGGAATTCCCCCTCCCTGCCCCCTCCCTCTCTCACACACACAAATACTTACTGGGTCTTCTTCCCTCTGCCTGCTGTGAAAACGAAAGCAAAGAAAGGGAGGGACCGTTCTCCGAAGCCCTTCCTGTTTCCTCCTTCCTGCCCAGCCTTAAAGGGGCAGACATTTTACAGACTGCTCAGGACAGACATTTTACAAACTGCTACACCAACATGAACCCTACAGGTATGTTCTCCCCCCCTCCACCCCCCCCCCCGCTTCTTGATTTCTGGAGACCGGGGGATGAAGCTGCGAACCCAGAAGTCTCCCGCCAAAGCGGGGGGGGGGGGGGTTGGGAAGCCTAGGGTGAACTGATGCCAACTGACTTGTGTGACTCAACTGGGCCTGGCTGCTTGCTACTCTTCAGCAGCAGCCACCCTATGAAGGCCAGTGTGGTAACAGTTAGAGCTTCAGAGAAGGGTCTGGGAGACCCAGGTTCAAATCCCTAACTTGCTATGGAAGCTCACTGGGTGAATTATGAGCCAGTCACATACTTTCAGCCTAACCTACCTCAAAGAGTTGTTGTGTAGATAAAAAGGAGGTGAGGAGAAAAATGTGGAATGCTTTGGTCCTCATTGTTGACAAAGGTGGGATATAAATAAAGTAAATAAATAATAAATATAGCTGAAAATGGAGAGAAGTTAAAAGGTAGGTTGGTGAATGGCTGAGAAGAAGATGAGGCAGGGAAAGGGAAGAGGATATGGGGGTTAACAGGTGGAGGGCAAGAGGAAATAGTATGAGGAGGGGGGGGACACAGAGGAAAGGGAAGTGCCACTCCACAGATCTTGAGTATTACCTACTTGGGGGGGGGGGGAGGGAGAAAAGGTTTAAGACAGATAGATTGGCTGGTGAGTGGGAAGGAGATAAGTTTGCTATCTCCAGGTTATGAATTCTTTTTTTAAAATGATGTGTGGAGTCTGGGAAAGGTGGGGTTTGAGGAGTGGAAGACCTCAGAAGGATACAGTAACATTAACTCCAGGGGATCTAGGGTTGTCAACTTTAAGGTGCAGGGAAGAGATCACCTGGCATTACAACAGCTCCCCAGATGACAAAGATCAGTTTCCCCTGGAAAAACTTGCTGCTTTGTAGAGTGGATACTATGGTGTTATACCCTGCTGAGATTGCTTTCCTCTCCAAAGTTTGCCTTCCGAGGGTTCCATTCCCAACCTGGAGCTAGTAACCCTAAAGGAAAACTGACCTCTGTAATTGGGAGATCCATTGTGATTCCAGGTCTCGAGGCCCCATTGGTGACTGACAATCCTAGAAGGAGAGGAAGAAGCAGAAAAAAAGAGAGGTTATGGTAGCTTTCAGGAAAGGGAAAGAGAAAATAGTAAGGGGGGGATGAGATGCCTCCTGCAAGTCCATGCAGGTTCCCTCTTGTGTGTTCTAATAGAGAGCTTGGACATATCTGAGAGTATTTAAATCCGTGATTGAATCTATGTATGGACAAAACAGATCTGTTTACCAACTTGAATAATGCCCTAGGTTTGCTGGAAAAATAAATAGGGTGTAATTCTGTTTAGGATTTCACAACCAATTAGTAAATTTATCTGAACCTTTGCCTTGTAGTTTACTGGGGGGGAGGGGTGTTTGTAAAAACAAAACATCAATCTCTTATCTTTTTTTTTTAACTTTAAATTTTTATTAATTTTAACCAATATTCAATACTTCAAATACATTCTTAACACCTAAACTTTTTTCAAAAGATGAACACGTATATTACAGTTGAACGTAGATTACCATAATTCTCCTCTTATTCTTTGAAACATTGGATGTCAACTAACCCAAACATAATGTTGTCTATCATTTAAATGTAATTTTCAATAATATGAAAAATCAATATATTTTTTCGGAACATATTTATGAGGATCCTTTTCTGAATTTATATAATTAAAAAACGGAAACCATTTTTCAATAAAGTTATTATTCTTCCTTTGTATCTCCATTGCTTTTATTTGTATTGCCAATTTGTCCAAAGCAGCTACCTCCCATACCTTAGTCAGCCATTGTTGTACTGTAGGGGACGCATCTCTCTTCCAGAATTGAGCAATCAGTAACTTTGCCGCCATTAGCAAAAGACTTATTAATTCCTTTCTCGAATGAGAAAGTTTTGAATTGGGCCAAAAATTCAAAAGAAAAGATTCTGGCGTGAAGGGGATATCTTCTGCTGCAATAATATCAATTATGTGTTTAATTTCTTTCCAAAATTTATTAATTTCTGGACACAGCCACCAACAATGTATAAAAGACCCTTCCTGCTTACAACCCTTCCAGCAATCTGGAGTTGGTTTTATGTGAGCCAAAAAAAGCTTTCTAGGCGTCAAGTACCATCTTGCAAACAGTTTGTAGTTTTGGAGTTTCACATTTAATGAATAGGTGGTGTAAAGTGGAGATTCCCAAATAGATTGCCATTGTTCCAATGAAAGGGAAATACCACAGTCTTTCTCCCAAGCTTTCTGTTGGGTTGTAACCTCAGACCAGTCTTTGGCATTAATTAAGTTATATATAGTCGACATTAATGTTTTAGTTCGTTCTGCATTCTTTTTCAGCAAGTTTTCAAAAGTTGTTAGCGGCCTGTCAATCACTTCTACAATTCTGGGGTTATGCAAAATAAAATGTATTTGTTGATACTGAAACCATGGGATTGATACTTTAAATTGCGTTTCCAATTGTGTTTTAGTAAGCATTTGTCCGTTTTTAATGATATTTTGGAATTGATATATTCCTGTCTCTCTCCAAATTCTAAAATCCCCTGGTTCACGTCCTGGTTTAAACCATGCTTGACCCAGAAAGCTTGCCATCGGCGAAGTGGATGGTGTTAAGGTTTTTTTGTGTCTATCCCAAAGTTTTAAAGTCAGAGCTAGGTAAGGGTTATTGTTTACTGTAAAGTGTCTGTCTTTAGGAGTGTTCCAGATGGCTTCCCATAGATGATCATCTATTAGATACGATGCCTCAATTTTTACCCACGGTTTCCCGCAGTGCTTTATTGCATACATTAATATGTTTTTTAAATTTGCAGCTAAATAATATGCTTCTAAATTAGGTAGGCCCAACCCCCCCCTGTTTTATCGGTCTTGTCATTAACTTAAATTGAAATCTTGGTTTTTTATTTGACCATAAAAATTTAGAAATAAACTTTTGTCTTTCCGCAAAATCCTTAGTTGAAATATAGCAAGGCAGGTTATAAAATAGAAATAAATATTTAGGAAGGACGAAGGTTTTAATCATATCAATTTTTTCTAACAAAGTCAAATTTAATTTGCTCCACTGTTCCAATTGTGTTTTAATGGTGCTATCCATTACTTTATAGTTGACAGCATAGAGATCCTGTAAATTTAATGGTATTTGTATACCCAGGTGACGAATAGATTTTTGAACCCATTTGAACGGAAAGGCGTTTAATAGATTTGATTTGGTATTTGGAGACAATACGATAGGGTATAATTCAGATTTTGTATAATTTATCTTAAAACCTGATATCCCGCTCTAAATATTTGGATATGATTTAATAATGATGAAATAGATTGAAGAGGGTTTGTAACATAAAAAACTGCGTCATCGGCAAATAAACTCAATTTATACTCTTCTTTCCCTACTGAGATGCCAGTTATCGATTTCTCATTACGTACTGCAAAGGCCAGCGGTTCTATAGAAAGAGCAAATAGTATAGGAGACAGGGGACATCCCTGTCTCGTACCCCTGTGCAACTCCAAGTCCTCAGATCTATAATTATTAATATAAATTTGTGCTTTCGGCTTTGCATATAAAGTTTTAATGGAGGTTAAAAATTTCTGACCAAATCCCATATATTGTAATAAAGTAATTAAGTAAGGGACCTCCACCCTATCGAAGGCCTTCTCTGCGTCGATGGCCAAAAGGACCGATTCTTCTTTTCTTTGTTTCCCCAAAAATATTAAGTCCATTGTTTTACGGATATTATCCGTTAACGTTCTTGTGGGGATAAAGCCTGATTGGTCATTATGTATGTATTTTGTGATAACATTATTCAATCTGTTGGCCATCAAAGCAGAGAAGATTTTAAAATCATTATTTAGAACCGAGATAGGTCTGAATGAGGCTGGGTTTTGTTTGTCTTTTCCAGGTTTAGGAATTACTGTAATTCTTGCTTCAGACCATGTGTTAGGCATTTCTCCACTATACAGAACCGAATTGCAGGTGTGGACCAAGGGGTCCAGCAGGTCTTGCTCAAAGGCCTTATAGAATTCTATAGGGATTCCATCCCTACCTGGAGCCTTATTATTTTTAATATGTTTTAAGGTTTCAGATACTTCAAGGGGAGTTATATCTTGTTCTAAGTATGCCTTATGTTCCGAAGATATTTTAACATTATAATTTATTGAAGTAAGATATTCCTTAATTTTATTAGGTTCTGGGTTCTCTGACTCGTATAGCTTTTGATAGAATTTCTGAAAAACTTTAATTATATCACTTGACTTAGTAACTAGGGATCCCTGATGATTTCGCATATTGTGGATAAGATGAGAGACCCTCGTTTGTATGGTCCTCTGTTTAAGCAGTTTTACTGATTTAGGTGTTTTGGTAAAATATTTTTGATTGAGTATCATTAAATTTTTTTGTATTTGAGATGTTTCCAATAGTTCCAATTTTTTTCGTTCCTGTTCTAATGTCCTTAACAATTTTTTCCCTCCTTTTTTTGCATATTGCAGTTCCATATGTTTAATGCTATTAGTAAGTTCTAGTATTAATGATTGTCTTTCCTTTTTATGCGTGGAAGCTAGTGCAATTAGTTGCCCTCTAATAACTGCTTTAAATGCGTCCCACAATGTCCCTTGTGTTACATCCTTAGTGGTGTTAAATTTAAAGTATTCCTTTATTGCTGCTGAGACTTTTTTACAAATCAATTCATCTTGTAGCAGTAATTTATTCAGTTTCCAATGGTATCCCTGTTTGTCTTCAGATTGAGTGGTAAGTGACCCCGAAACCCAAGAGTGATCTGAGATTGTACGTGGGCCTATATCTGCTTCCTGAATTTGATTAGCCATCTTTTTACTCACTAGAAGATAATCAATTCTTGTGTGGATTTGGTGAACATTGGAGTAATATGTGTATTGCCTTACTCCGGGGTTTAATGTACGCCAAATGTCCACCAAATTGAATGTATCTAATATATTCTGTAAACCTGTTGATTTCAGTACTTTTTTCCCCGTTTTATATGTCCTGTCTAATTTGGAGTCCAATATGTAATTTAAGTCGGCACCAATTATTGTTTCTCCTTTCTGAAATTCAGATAGTAGTTGTAAGGTGGTCTTCAAAAACTCTCTTTGGTTCACATTTGGGGCATACACAGATGCTATTGTTAATGGCTGGCCGTCCATTTCTCCACTAATAAAAATATAGTGACCTCTAGGGTCCGCTTTTACTTTTTGGCAGTGAAAGGGTACTGATTTCGATATTAAAATTGCTACTCCTCTAGATTTTGATGTTCCTGCTGCCAAATAACTTTGATTAAACCAGTTTGAGGACAACAGTTTTCCATTTGTGTTCTTTAAATGCGTCTCCTGTAGGCATACAATGTTTGCTCTATCCCTTTGCATGGTGTTAAGCAATCTCTTACGTTTTACAATATTATTGAGACCTCTACAATTCCAGCTGAGGAGCTTATATGGGCGTGTCATCTTCCAATCTAACTAACAAAAATAAAAATGAAAATATTAATACCAACAATTTTCAGTAGTGTAACAACAACACACCACCTTACACAATAAAACTTAACTTAAAAAACCAACTTTGTAAACTAAATTCCCTAATTAGGGATACTTTTCAGAAACTCCTCCCCTAAAAAATTCCAAACAGAGCAAAGAAAGCTATTATAGTGCTTTCTTATCTGAAAAGTAAAAATAATCCTATTACTATTCCTATTATTCGGGGGCGTTGTTCAAATGTCACAACTTTTTTCAAAAAACAACAGTACAAATTAAAACTTCCCTCCTTCCCTCCTGTACAGATATAGGCAGACTTAATTGTATTCCTCATTTCAATATAGCATTTCGTTAATGCAATTAATGACTTATAATCTTTTTTGCCCACCTTAACTCTATTATTAATTGTGTCTACTAACATTCACCTCCTCACTCATACTTAATTTAACTATATCAACACTCACTCATATCCTCATTCAGAATTAACTCAGTTTACTTATCCCCCTCCCTTATTATTTAATCCAGCTGAACATCATGTAACATAACACTTAACTTAATTTACCTTCTACAATGTACTATTTAAAGTACTTATATAGGTTCTATCTGATTTACTTAATACTGCTCTCTAGTGGTTTTACATCTTACTGTATCTAACCATAGAACTTAGTCTACATAATACATATTAAAATATCTTCTTCTTATATCTTCTTCTGTATTCTTGTTCTCAAATACGTTGTTAGTTTATCAGTAGTTCATGTGTCAGTAGGGGTTTGTTCTTCTTCTTCCTCTAAGTCTGGGGAGAGGTTCTGTAGCTCTTCCTCTTCCCTTTGAGATAGCTTAATATTCAGTTTCTTTAAAAGCAGTTTTCCCGTTTTGATATCTGATGCCTTTAGGAGGGCCCCTCCTTTGTACACTATAATGTCAGAAACAGGGCTCCAGCGAAATCGAAAGTTCTCAGTATACAGTTTAGTTGCAAAAAATTTCAGGCTCCTTCTTTTTTCTAAGGCTTCTGGTGGCAAGTCTAGTAGAACTAGGACTTTTTGTCCCTCATAACTCAAGGCTCCTTTCTTTCTTGCTTCCTGAAGTAGCCTGGCTCTCGTTGTGGGAAATACAAACTGGATCAGTATATCTCTTGGCTTCCCTTTCTTTGCTAAGGCTAACGGTCCAAGGCGTATGGCTTTTACAATCTCAGGGGCTGTACTCTTTTCTCGCCCCAATACCTCCATCAGCCATTTGTTAATAAAGGGTAAAATACCCAGGTCTTCCTCCGCGCCCTCTTTAATCCCTCTGATCTTCAAATTATAGGCTCTCCAACGGTTTTCCAGCGTTATAATTCTGGCATTGAGTCTTGTTTCTTTAATTTTTATTTTTTTTTATTTCTGTCTGCAATGCAAGGGAGGCTTCTGCATTGCGTTCCGCCATTTTGGCGGTTACTTCCATGTCGTTCTCCATCTCCTCGACTTTTTTATTTATTGGAGCTAGCCAGCTTTGCATAGACTCCTTAAAGAAGGTATGAATATCCTCTTTAAGCTGCAAAATGTCTTTTTTTGTTATGGGAGTCTCGTCTATCTGTACTTGCTCAGTCCCGGGGGAATGTTGTCCTGCTGCCATATCTAGGGCCGCTTGGTTTTCCCGCCCTGGTGAGGAGTTAGGAGAGAAAAACTTCCTTACCGACTGGGTCGTCTCTGAGGCCGTCTTCGGTTTCAGTTTTGGAGTCTCCTTAGCCTTTGCTTTGCTTTTTAAAGGTTTTCCCATTTGGGGCTGTTTTTTCGGTCCGCGATTTAGCAGAAGGGCCGGGATTTCGGAGGGAAGGAACGGAGCTGTGCTAATTTGCGTCCACCATTACCCGGCGACGCTCCGCCCCCCCAATCTCTTATCTTTTAAAATTTGAAGCAGCATGATCAAGTACTAGCTGTGAATGGTTACAATGCAAAGGGGTGCAAAAAGTGAAAATATTTTTTTCTGCAGTCTATTTTAATTGTATATTTATTAATATGTAATAAAACTGCTTTTTTGAGAGGGATTGTTTTAATTCAGGATCGTCTACTTATATGTATAACTTCCAGGCCTCAGATTCAGCAGGAGCTTAGCTCCTGAACCTTTCTGAGAGTTCCCCCTCTTCGTCCCCACCTACCTTGTCCATTAAATAGTAGCTGCAGCTGCATAACAATCCCTGGATTAGGAGAGCAGGCATCCAATCAGCCACTAGGGGCTTTACAATGCCCCCAGCAGACCTCATTAAACCCTGGAGAAGCCCATGCCACTCTTTCTCCACTTCTTTTGGGTGGCAGATGGCTTGCTGGCCTTTTGGCTGTGGGGAGGGGCGGCCCAGGAGGGCTCAGGCAAGCGAGGCCTGCTTGGGCTGGCTGGATCTCTAGTCAGCCCAAGCAGGCCTCGCTCAAGGGTTTTCCTTTCTTGCATCGGGTTGGTTTTGGCTGTGTGTGTGTGTGTGTATGGCGGCATATGTTAATGAGTTATGCTAATGAGCTCCACCACCTATTTTTCTACAAAACAATTCTTGATAACTTCTATTTTTAGGGATTTCATCTTACATTCAGAGTCATCTTCCTTTTGGGTATGATCACTTCATCCTTTCTTCCAATATTTCACTCATGCAAAAGAAGATAGTCCTTTGCATGAATGTTTAGTAGCTTAGTATCATTGTCTGCTGGGCAATAGTGGAGCTAACACTTGTCGCTAAGTGCAGTGTTTACCATAGACTTTCAGGGTGGTCCAAATATATATTTTTAAAAGGTTAGTATTTTTTGCTTGCTCAGAGGGTGAGAAAAAGAGGTAGCTAGATTATCACTGGAGGACAACTTATGCTCAAGTCAGACAGAACACACTATGGAGAGTGTAGATCCTGGGGGGGGGTGTGTATCCAATGGCAACATCTTATCAAAGTTTGCTGGATAGTTTTCAGTTGGTCTCTTTGATCAATGTCAACACAGTGCTTTGTGTCATGAAGGCTTTTTTGCAAATTGGATTTCTGCCTATCCTGGCTATTAAACATGCCAGAAGATAGTAGTGACTCCTCTGGGGCAGAGTAGTAATATGTCACTTTTACAAAGAATGTTTCCTTCACAACTTTTAAAGAAGCTGTGATGAGACCTCTTATGAAGTCATCTTTGGATACAAGGAACATATGATAGTTTGTCCTTGCCTTCTTTTGCAGAATTTTGCTTGGACCCTTTCTTTTTTCCTTTCTTCCAAGTACTGTCCATGCTTAGCTTCCAGTATCTGACGAGATCAGGCTATACCATGTTTGATCCCTCCGCCTGCTACAATTATATAAGGGTAGTCCATCACTGCTGATAATGTTAGATCTGTCAGAAGGGGGCTGAAACCACCTTGGTCACCCTGGTGGATGACATATTGATGACATTCTTGAAGAACAGGTGAGGTGCCAGAAGATTGGAAGCAGTCAAATGTTGTCCCCATTTTCAAGAAGGGGAAAAAGGAGAATCCAGTAACTATCGACTCGTCAGCTTGATGTCTATACCTGGAAGAGTTTTAGAACAAATCATCAAACAGTCAGGCCTGGAACATTTAGAAAAGATGGCTGTGATTACTAAGAGCCAACATGGGTTTCTCAAAAACAAGTCATGTCAGACTAACCTGATCTCTTTTTTTGAAAAAGTGACTACCTTGCGGAATCTGGAAAATGCTGTAGACATAGTTTCTCTTGATTTCAGTAAGCCTTTTGATAATGTTCCACATACTATCCTTGTTGACAAGTTGGTAAAATGGGTTTGGATCCTGTTACCACTTGGGGCCTGTTTTGTTCAGCATCTCTATAAATGATTTGGATGAAGAAATGCTTATTAAATTTGCATATGCTTGTAAATTGGGAGGGGTTGCAAATACAGTAGAAGATAGAAATAGGATCCAGGATGATCTTGACAGGCTGGAAGACTGGGCTGAAACCAATACAATTAATTTTAACAGGGATAACTGTAAAGTTCTGCATTTAGGTAAGAAAAATCCCATGCATGGTTATAGGATAGGGGAGATTTGTCAGGGCAGTAGTATGTGTGAAAAGGATCTAGGGGTCTTAGTGTATCATACACTGAACATGAGTCAACAGTGTGATGTGGTGGCTAAAAAGGCAAATGCAATTTTGGGCTGTATCAACAGAAGTATAGTGTCAGATCACGTGATGTGGTGGTATCCCTTTACTCTGCTCTGGTAAGACCTCACCTGGAGTATTGTGGTCAGTTTTGGGCACCACATTTTAAGAAGGAAATAGACAAGCTGGCATGGGTCCAAAGGAGGGCAACGAAGATGGTGAGGGGTCTGGAGACCAAGTCCTATGAGGAAAGGTTGAAAGAGTTGGACATGTTTAGCCTGGAGAGGAGGCCGCTGAGAGGTGATATGATCACCATCTTCAAGTACTTGAAGGACTTTCACATAGCGGATGGAGGAGAATTATTTTCTGTGGCCTCAGAAGCTAGGACCAGAAACAACAGGTTGAAATTAAATCAAAAGAGTTACCAGCTCAACATTAGGAAGAACTTCCTGATCATTAGAGTGGTGGGCCCTCCTTCTTTGGAGGTTTTTAAACAAAGGCTGGATGGCCATCTGACAGCAATGCAGATCCTGTGAATTTAGGGGGGGGGGGGCGGTATTTGTGAATTTCCTGCATTGTGCAGGGAGTTGGACTAGATTACCCTGGAGATCCCTCTCAACTCTATGATTCTGTGAGTCTATGTGCTGGGAGATGCACAGGGGAGTGCAGCCTTGTTAATTTATCTAGACCTATTGGCAGCTTTTGATATCACCAGTCATGTTTTCCTTCTAGATCTCTGTTTGGGACTGGGAGGCAATTTTCTGCAATGGTTCCATATTACCTCAAGGCAGTGTGCTCTACTTCTTGAACTTCGGCCTGTGGAGTTCCACAAGGTTTCATCTTGTTCTCAATGCTGGTATTGACCGCATATGGCTTGTGGCCAGCAAAACAGGCAGATCCAATCACCACTATAATCCAACAATCTTAGTTATTTACCTGAAGTGCTAAAAAGGAGATATGCATGTGACTTGTGAAGCCATTATTTTATATTTCCACGTAATATCCAAAGGAAAAGTAATGTAAATGAGATAATTCAGACTTCCAGTATTGATGTAGGTCACATGTGTGAGTTCTCCTTTTAGAGAGAAAAAAGCAGAAGCCTAATACATGCATTTGACATCTGAAGCCACTCTGTATAATCTACTTTTCTCTAAGAAAAATAAAGACAAAGGATGGAGAGTGGTAGAGGAGAAATATATGTGCTTGATAAACATCTGCAGTATTTTACCTGTTGATAATCTGAACAGGTCTTTTATTATGTTCAGACCTGCAGTCAGACTGAACTTCTTCTGTAAAGAAACAACAGAAATGACATATTTCACTCTCTTAGGTATTTATTATACTGTCAACTGACAGAACTTTAGTCCTTACTTGTTATGTTTAAGCATCTAAAGAATAAAATTGTAAATTAGATTGTGAAGGCAGATATAGATAAATGATTACTTCATGGTTGGTGCTACTTCTAAATTTCAGGTAAATAAAGAAATGCTAAGGGGATTATCTGTAAACAATGAAACATCCCTTCTGAATATATAATATAACCATGATAATCTTATTTTAATGACAAGAATAACATTAGATATAAAACCAAGCAAGAGAGTGTTGCGACATTTCATCATATAGGTTCATTTGAGTTCTGTATATAGAATTTGCTCTGGGAAATGTTCAGATTGTAGAGTACCAAACTTTGAAGTAAATGCATGAATACAGTAAGCTAAGAATGTGTCATGTTACTAGACCCCAATAGCAGCTGTCCTAAACAAGAACTAATAGTAGTCTGTCCTTTAATAGACTACTGGAAGGTCAGATCAGATTTAAATTGTTGATGAATTTGTGTCTAATTCAGTATGGCTGAATAATAAAAAGAAATGTGGTAGCTTCCTAATGATGACATCCAAGTACATACTAATGAACAATCAATTTTTTCCATTCATTGCAAATGTTTAAAAGTAGCAATATATCGATTAACAGCTACTGTCTCACTAAGAAGTGTATGCAGTTTCAAGATAATTGTTGATTGAAGTGATTGCTCATCTCTTGTTTGATGATCTGTCAAACACAGAAAAGACAGATTTTAAAGAAATCACTAATACATTTAAAGTACAACAGAAAGCAATTAATGTCTTATAAACTACACCCACTGAGATAAGCATTCCAATTACAAATTTCATTATTTTCTCCAGTCCATTTTATGTTGAATACTGTGTTTTATTGCCGAATACCTGACAGCCAGATTGGAAACAAGCCACAACTGTCAAAGTATAACAGTTCCAACTATTTGAATCCCTTATATTGTGATGTTTCTCATGAAAATTTAATGACGAGTGTGTATTCAGAGTGATTCAGTGCATAAGAGGGCTGGATAAGATTTAATTACTCTTATTAAAAATAAGGAAGGGAGGCTCTTTACAGGCTTCATGCTATTAAAATGCAAGATAGATTATCTTTGTTGTATGCTTGTTTATAAGAAAAAGGGGGCTTCAGGGTGTCTTTTAGCCAAGAAAGAAGGGAAAGGTCATGTAAATGCATTAAGAACACTTTTTAAGCATGGAAAAAGTAGACTTCCTTAGTGAGACTATAGCAAATGGCCTAAAGCAGTCAGCTTTTGACACTTCCTGCTCGTTGGCAGAGATAAAACAAATAGTATTAACAACTGCAAATTATTACTACAGTAGTGTGTTAGGCAGTATTTATATACATTCACACTGTCAGTGATTAAGTAGCCTTGGGGAAATGGAAATCACTTGATAAAACAAAGGTTTGACAGGTATTCAAGGATATCCCAAGTAAGTTTTTCCAATGTTTCTGAAAGCTTTATTGCAGCTATGTTAATAGTTCATATAATTTGGGAGCAAAGCAAGTAACGTGTTTAATACTGGACAATTTGTAGTCAAATATTTTTTATCCTTAAATGATTGCATATCAAAACATGACAAGTCAGATGTTTAATAATAAAACATCTATAGTGTTGGTGGAAAATCCCATCAAGTCACAACTGATTTATGGCAACCCTGTAGGGCTTTCAAAGGGTGGTTTGCCTTCCTCCACATTATGACCCTGGTATTCCTTGATGGCTTCCCATCCAAATATCAGCCAGGGCTGACCTTGTTTAGCTTCCAAGATCTGATAAGATTGGGCTAGCTTGGCCCATCCAGGCCAGGGTAAGGGCTACAAAACATATATAGTAGTAGTAATTCTCTTTGAAGGAAAATAAGGGCATAGTTGTAGCATTGTTGTTTTTTTAAAGACATCACTGAGGTCATAATACCACTGAAGGATACATGAATGTGATTCTTGAAACAGTGCATTAAAAAATCTTGAATATTTACTCTTTAAACAAATATCTGAGTATGCCTGCTAAATCATATATGAACACATGAACATATGAAGCTGCCTTATACTGAATCAGACCCTCGGTCCATCAAAGTCAGTATTGTCTACTCAGACTGGCAGCAGCTCTCCAGAGTCTCAAGCTGAGGTTTTTCACACCTACTTGCCTGGACCCTTTTTAGTTGGAGATGCCGGGGATTGAACCTGAGAGCTTCTGCTTACCAAGTAGATGCTCTACCACTGAGCCACCGCCCAGCGACAAAGACCCAAACCAAAAGAAGACATTATTATTTCTATGTGTTTCTGTGAACTTTATAGGGTAGCCAGGTCTCCCCCCCATAGTAGAAGAGCTCTCACCAGCAATATGTTTTTCCATCTCTCTTTGGGACGGGGGGGAGAGGGGGAATAAAAGTGCCAACATCATATGTGACCCAGTGTCACTTCCAGCGAAAACCACAGAGTTTTACCATAAAGTGGAATCACGTCCCATATTTCCTAGAAAAACGGGCTCCTCCCATTCTTTCTGACTGGCAACCCTAAGTAACATTCTCCCCATGTCATGCTGCCGACCTCTTGACAGTGGAGGCAGTTTCAAAAGCTGTTTATGGTATACAGTTTGAGTCTATTATTCAGAAACAAACGTTTCAGTGGATACTTGCAAATTCCTATGTACATCAGATTCCTTTCTGTGAAACTAAAGCTGTCCCATGTACTTGACAGGCAAGTCCTAGATAACTCAGGCTGCAATAATGGTTTTCCTGGAAGTAATGGTACTTACTGGGAGTAAAATGGTACTTACTTCCAAATCAACCTATTTAGCATTGCCTCCTGAGACTACATGGATAGGAACATGCTAGGGCTGTAAACATACTAATATGGAATTTCATTGGAATCAAAATTAAATCTTAACATATTTCTTAAAGGTTCTGCAAACATTTTGATTGCTTCTGGGGTGGCTTCAGTTTTGTTAGCTCTCCCCCGTCTCCCCAGTTTTCTGAGTGCTCTTTTGTGCCATTTTTTTCTGGTTCTTTTCCAAATCAAAGTAAATCAAAGAGCCGAGAGAAATCATCTGAGTTTTCTCTCCTGCCTATTGCCGCCCCTTGATGCCAACTTCCCCAGTCATTCCAGCCATTCAACTGCCTCCAGCATTGTAAACGGAAGCCTAAAATGGGACTAAATCTCTCATACCACTTTTGAATTTTCCACATTGTTTTTTTTTTTTATTCAGTATCCATGGTTGCAATTAGCATCTTATTGCTAGTCTCAAATTGCTGCTTTAAAAAAAAAATAAAACAAGGGGAAAATTCAAAAGTGGTGTGAGAGGTTTTGGTCCCCTGCTGGAAAAGAATGGTGCAAAATGCAAAACAGAATCTGAATCCATGCTTCACAACATGACTGCAGTGAAAATCCAGAGTAGCTTGTGCATGCATAATAGGCCTGTATCTTTTGTCTGATAGCAGTTGTGCAGGCATATTAGTATGCCTCTGGCATGGGTGTATCTTCAAGACAATACCTGTGCAAGAGATTTAGTAGCAATGCTTGGCTGACATCATGTTGCATATCCTAGCATAGCACAACCTTGCAGGATTGCAGCTATGATAAGGGGTAGCAGAGAGCAGGTTCTAGCAGCCTTTAATACTAGCATGGTTTTCATTCAGTGCTATTATATGACATAGGCATTCACTTGTTTCTATCATAGTGCTGTATACACCAAAGTCTTTTCCCAGAATATTCATTTGATATGTTGCCTTTCATTTGATTTACAACATTCAGATGCTAATTTTAGACTCACTTGTGAAAGCATCCTTAGATTAAGTGTGTTAGATATTATACATCGTTGTCATAGGTGCTATTCTGTAAAGCTGGTACCTATTATTTTGTTTTCCTTTTCAGAGGATCAGATTCCTCGTGGTTTCCCCACCATTGATATGGGCCCGCAGTTAAAGGTGGTTGAACGCACTCGAACAGCCACCATGTTATGTGCAGCCAGTGGCAATCCTGACCCTGAAATAACTTGGTTTAAAGATTTTTTACCTGTGGACACAAGCAACAACAACGGGCGCATCAAACAATTGCGATCAGGTAAGGTCTTGTTACTGTTTGCACTAATGCTGAGAATTATTATTTTCCCTCCTATTCTTTTACAATTTTATTTTATAGGTAATGACTCTTCCTCCTCTTCTCTCTCTCTCTCTCTTTTTGAGTTCTTGAGCGTGTTGTCCATGTCTGAGTTGTTGTCGTAGTCTGTTTCCAAAGTCTGTTTCTCTTGTATGCATCCTGCAGCTTCTGTTTATTCCACATTGCTCACTGCTGTGACTGTAGACTTAATTTTTTTTCTTTACTGCTTTTTCAGCAGTATTTGACAGAACCATATTCTCTTCTATCCCTATCTATCTTTATTTTTATTACTATTATTATTTTAAAACAAATTTATTTCAACATTGGACTTCATTCAGAATATGCAAGGAGTACCAATGGTTATATTCATACAATCCCAAACTTTCATTTTCTGATGTTCACAATATTCTTATAAAAATTGTGTTTTATGCCACCTTTTCAACATTTTGAACCCACCAAAGATTAGCCAGTTTGGACACATTTGCTTTCTTCTTACTAGTACATGAAACACAGCATTCCCCACCCACCCCATGTGTACTGTCTTTAACCAAAACAAAAACAAAAAAAGTCCTTCAGGTAGCCTATGAAAGAAAAGATTTTTACTGGCTGAGATTTTCTGATGCATTTCGCCACAGTAGTCTGCAGCTATGCTAAAGCTTCCTGAATATTATAGTGTCTGGATCTACAGAAGCCTGCCATTCATGTAGAGTCCAGCTTTTGCTGCTTTCTCTTTGCCCGTTTCACTTCCTTGAGGAGTCCTGTTACCCCACCTACTTTATGCTCTCTGCAGCTTCATAATAAGATAACTTTAAATTTACTAAGTTGAAAGCTTATACCCATATAAAAGATAATAGAAGGGGGTGGGATATATAATAAGCAGTTTACGTTAGCAATGGTAGCAGTTTACTGTAGAAATCAGTTGTATAATCCACCTGTCTTCCCAGACCTCTAAGCTTTTTGACCTGTCCTGTGATGTTAAGCCGTCTTGTTAACTGACTTCTTTGCTTGTTGTCAGCAGAACTGTGTAGATTAAACTTCTGTTAATGTAAAATTAGAAGTAATTTTCACATGTGACGTAGATTACTTAGTATATAAAGCTTTAACTTGAAAACGTTTGTGCCAAATTATAAGGAATATAATAATATTTTTATGCTGTCTTTCTTCTCTCCGTATTTAAATCTCCAGAATCTATTGGTAAGTGCTTAGTTCTGAAGCGCACTTCACCCCCACTAATTTCTATATGCAGAATACTATGATTATGGTATTATAATTATGATTATTACTCTTAAAATGCATGGCATGCATTTTACTAACAGTCAGTGTAGGCACCGGACCTCTGTAGTGGCACACACACTGCTCCACAGAAATGTTGTCGTATCAGTCTTAGAAACACTTGGTTAGAAGGAACAATACACATAGATGTAGCACAAAAAATGACAAGATTTCAACAAATGTTTATTACCAGATAGCCTTCAGTGTATCCTTTTTTCTCTGTCTATTGCTCTTCTCATATATATATATATATATATATCCACACACACACCACAAACACGTGTATATATATATATCTGTCTATATATATATATATATCCATATATATCTATATATCTTTCTCTCACTTAAATAGAGTATCCAATATCTCTTCCTAAACAATGTATTAAATGTAGTACTGTAAAGGTTTACTTTAAAGATTTTAATCCTATACAATATATATTTTAATCCTCTCTAACCAAAAAATCATTTGAATGAAAGTTCTGCCCTGCCCCCAAAACGTGATGGCCTTTGCCCATTTTGGTATATTGTTATTATGTATTTATAATATAATAATTGTACCTAAATATATATATTTCTGTTTTTAACAATATAGAAATTCAAGTTTCTTTAAAACCTTATTTAATTCTGTAATTCTAATTTGATTCTTCTTCCAAAGCCCTAGCCTCCTTCTTCTCGTACTAATGCTTCTTCTTTCTAATCTTATTTGCATTCATATTATCCACCCAGGTGGTACACCAATAAGAGGTAAGAGTGCTGAACTAACGTTCACAGAATGATCTTATTCTTTCTGTCCTTCCATCCCTATCATTATTGTATTTTTTTAAATAAAATCATTACAGAAATGTCCATCATCTTTAGTTCTTCCTTTTGTCCTATTTAGTTATGATCAGTGACTGTCATTTTGTGATTTTTTTCCCACCATCCTTTTTAATTTCCATTTAAAAAATTGTGTTTGTTCATTCCTTTATTTCCCCTCCCCTCTAAAAAATGCGTTACTTTGTGATATGCTTCAAAGAAAGCATATCCGGGTCTTCAGGCCACAACCCAGTCACAGCGTACCATCTGTCCCTCTTTTTCTTTTTTCTTCTTCTTTTTCTACCTTTTTTCTTTTATTTTTTTCTTTCTTTTTTTTTTGGTCCAACTGGAGCAAAAAAAAAAAGATCATTTTTTTTTCTTCCTTAGCTGTTCTTGTTTTGGACCAAGCCAAGATGGTCTGGAGAACAGTTGCAGACATGCAGAAGACAACATGGAATATCTTCTTTTTAACTTTGTCTTTCAAAAGGGTTTCTTTTTTTGTTTTTGTTCAAATTATATTTTTCTTTTAACTTCATAAAATAAAAAATAAACAAACAAACAAACACATTCTTCCCCCTAACAAATTACAGCAACACTATATTTTTTTTCTTGGATTCACCCTTCTCTGGATTTTTGGATCCTTCTGATCTTCAGGCCTTGAAAATGGAAAGCTTGATGACTAAGTATTCTTGGTGGTATGTGGTATTGCTGGTTTTTAATAATTTTATTAAAATGGTTCATGTCTTTTGTAATTCTTGTTTTGTATTTTTCTTGGGTTTTGTGACACCACACTGCTAATCCCACTCGTGGATTTTGATGGGTGTCTTAGGGGGGCCATCCTGAGGTCCTCAGCAGTGGTTGGTTGCTTCTTCCTTGTTGGCTTGGCCATGCTTTTTAACTTTTTTTTTTTTGCCTTCTAATTCAACTGCTCTTGTTTTTCAGCAAATGCACTAAAATTTAAATTGTGGCAAATGTCTTTCTTTTTCTTACCAATCTGCATGTCTTTAAGGGAGCTTTGTTTCTTTAAAAATATTTTGATTACTATAAATGACTAATTCAGTTTCTTTTTTTCCACTTCAAGCAGCTTTTTTGTACTTGCTGCACATTTTTGGCCTTCTTCAGCGGAAGACTTTCTTGAAACCCATCTTCTCACTTTTTTTTGCTGAGTGCCACCTTTTGTATTCCTTTTGTTGCTCAAAGAAATCAAATTAATTTAACCAAATATATGGTGACATCCCAATGACCTAATATCCTTTGTGTTATTTTAAAGCCACAAATCCTTGAAGCAGTCTCACTCATCTTCATTTTAACAGTAGGAGAAATAGTACTGTGCTAGAGAATTGTTTGCCAAATGCAGATTGTTTACTTGTATTAGATTGATGGTGTGAAAAAAATAATCTCTTTGTTTTTTTCATTACATCATTTTTTTGTCTGTGCCACCTTAGCAAGAAAATGACCCGACGTTGAGTGGACCTTCGCATACAGGGCTTTTCATTATTATTAAGCAGTGTGTAGTTAAGAGCTTGAAACCCTTCTTTGACCGTCTCTTTGGCAATATATTTTATATCCATACAGGTGCCCTCCAAATCGAATTGAGTGAAGAATCTGACCAAGGCAAATATGAGTGTGTTGCAACCAACAGTGCGGGTACCCGCTATTCTGCCCCTGCTAATCTATATGTCAGAGGTAGGAATGACATAACCCTGGTATCCACTCTTCATTCAGGTTCAAGGGGTGTAAAGATACTCTTGGGATCTATGCCAGAACTACAGTACTAGATAAAATGTCAAGGGAAAAAAATAACAATAAGAAAAAATGTATTAAAAGCTTAGAGGAATGAATGGGGAAAATGATATGAGTAAAGGCACTTTTCAGTCCAAACTTGCCCCTGTGACATAAGGTTTGTAAGTATACCTACATTTTATATTTTCTAACTTCTTCTTTTCCTGCATTGATTATTGACCTGAATGTTGCATTTTATTGAGAGGGGGGATCAGTTTTCCTTTTTTTTGTTTCGTTTCGTTAAAATTTCTAATGTGATTGCTTGCTGTGCAACTAATTCAGCTCTAATTAAAACTCAGGGTGTTGAGGTGCATAGCCACATGACCTCTGCTGCTGAGTTGCAAAGGAAAAGTTCTAAGTGTGTAATTCTCTGTGAAGAAGACAATGGTGTAGCCTTCTTTTTTCTGTTTCTTTAAGTATAGTTTTATACAACCGTATATTTCTTCTAAATTGAAGCCTTATCAGTAAAATATAATCCCTGGCACTGCTGTAATGAATTAGCTGTTCTTTATTCAAAAGAGAGCAGAAGGAGAATTACTTGGGATTTTTTTCCCTGATAGTTATGAATTAGGAGGATAACTTCCAGTGAGTGTATTCTTGAAAAGTAACAGGCATCATTGATTTTTAAAAGATTTTGGGAAGTGTTCCTTTTGGTTTTATCTCTTCTATGCAGTGCTTCCTCTTTGTCACAGTTTTCAGTGCTTGGCTCTTAACAAACATTCTATACAAGAAGAACATAATGCCAAATATATACATGAATAATCTTAGCTGCTGACAAAGTATAGGAGCAGATTGGCAGGGCAGCAAAAAACCCAAAATATTTTAAATGTATACAGCTTTCACCTCATTATTTTAGTGTGGGGACGTTATACACAACTTGAAAAAAAAATTCTAGCTAGACAAGGCTCAAAGGTTATTATGGCCTCTTTAGCCATTTGATCCTTTTCCTTTCAAAATACTGTATTGCATGAGGCATGTGTACCATTGTTATCTGCAGGGGATCCTTTTTAATGCAATGCTAGTTTCTAACATCATGGTAGCTAAAATAAATTGCTTTATGGTAAGAACTGAGGTAGGAAGGTTTGATTAGAGCAAGTAAAAGATGTTCAAGTAGCAGTTGAAAGCCTTGATATGGCCTTTTTACTCTCTCTGTGTTTCCCTTGTTTTTCTCCTTTCCTCATTTCATTGTGTTCTGCATCAAACCCCCTACATCCCTCAGAGCTGCGAGAAGGTTGGTGTGTTTTTTACTTTTTTACCCACCTTACAAAACTATTAATTAAACCAATAACAAAGAATACAAATGAAATGAATGTAGCTGCATTGTGGCCTTTTTAGTTTTTAAGTTTATGTTATGTTTAAGCTGGGAATGCCCTGGTCATGGCTTTTTAGTGCATTCTAGTATCTAATTGTTGTGCATGGTAAGAGAGGGAGATAGTCTGTGCGCATGACAAACCTGTAACACTTAAAAGTCCTGTCAATTTGGTCAGTGTTCCTGCTTTTTCTGATTTTATTTTATGTTTATACTGATGCCTGCTGGTTCAGGAATGACTTCCCACAATTGTTCCTTCAAGCAGCCCAAGCATGAAGACTAAAACTTTCCTACGTCTTAGTTAATATTTAAAAATCATTATGTTTGGTACTACAAATTATGCATTGCCTGTCACTTGCTTTGTCTGACTTCTATCAAATGGCTGCAAAAGGCATGTCTTGCTCTTTGTTGTCCCTATGCCCGTCCCATTCACTCACGAGGCCATTACGGTAAGCCCCTCTAGAATCCAGACATTTTCAGGCACTCACGCCAATCCCATGGGAAGGTTCAAACTAATAAAATGTTTGTCTTGTATTCTTCAGAGAGAGCTCATCACACTTAAGCTCTGGTGAAACTAAATTTCCATTGATTTCAATGCTGCTTAAGTCTCAGTCATTACCCTTCTATAAACTACAGTTATAGCCATATGTTTATTTTGCTAAAACAGAGAATACACAATGAACTTGTTTACAAGGTCCACACAATTAAAATACAATATTCTTTGTCCATTGAAAGGCTCAAGTCCAAAACTACCTGTTTCTGTTACCTCTGTAACTGTCATCATACATGCACACACAGAGAGATTACTTGAAGCAGGAACACTGATCTGTTATTGCCTGGTAATTTTCTCAGTGTTGTGTTTGCTTAAATATTAACTACTCTGTTAATGCAATGCCCTGCTGCTATGTGTTTAGATATACTGTCCCTCATTTTGTATACACAGAGCTGCCTTTAATAGTATTACAAATATTAGCAGTTTATTTTGCTTTCCTTCTATGTGAACACCATGGAACCCGGAATGTTTAATGTTTTGCTCCTTCCCTACCACCTTACACTTGCTTCATAACAGTCCTAAGTTTAATCAAGTATCTTCCTACTTCCAATTCTATCCTTACTTCCAAACTATCTTGCCCCTACATTTTTTTTAAAAAAATCTTCTTTATTTATTTTTTCCTTTTTGAAAGTGCTTTTAGTTGCCACAAATTTTTCTCTGTGACTGTTCTTTCTTAAGCATGATTCCTTATAGACTTTGTCATTTGCTTGCCTGCATGACAAAATCCAGTTCTCATACTGGCTTTGCCTTGTTTCCTCTCCTGTGACTCTATATATATATATTTATATTTTCCTATGTTTGTTACAGTGCTAGTGTGAGGTCTTGAGGCTGCATCCACTCTTGAGTCTGAAAGCAAATCAGAATTGCATTTTCAGTGTATGTAGGTGATGTGTTCGAGGGCTGTGATGTGACAATGTGTTACACCACATTTCTTCACATCAGCTGGAAGTGTGCAGCATATAAGTTGATTTTGATACTCAACTGGAGCATGCTGTTGACCCTCCAGTATTCTACTGTGCATATATATGTATACATATACATACAGAATATGCATGCATATATATGTGTGTGTGTATCTTTTGCATGGTGTTTGTGTATTGTTAGTATGCAGTCAGTAAATTGTGGGGCCCTGCTAGATCTGAACCAACTTTTGTATGAATTTGGTTAAAAGACACTGATAAATAAATGCAAAATCATTTATGTATGGACAATAAACCTGTTTAGCTTATAATTTGTTTTCGTTTCTTTTTTTTTTTGGTAAATAAAAGCATTAATGAAACACTTAAACTGTGAAATGCATGTAGTATTGAATATGAGAATGATACTCTAATTTGTATGACTCACTAAAGATTTTTTGTGTTTCATTTCAGTTCGTCGAGTCCCACCAAGGTTCTCAATCCCACCCACCAACCATGAGATCATGCCAGGAGGAAGTGTTAATATCACTTGTGTTGCTGTTGGGTCACCAATGCCCTATGTAAAATGGATGCTAGGGGCTGAAGATCTGACCCCTGAAGATGATATGCCAATAGGAAGGAATGTCTTGGAGCTGAATGATGTCAGGCAGTCTGCCAACTATACCTGTGTGGCTATGTCCACTCTTGGTGTCATAGAAGCAATAGCACAGATAACTGTCAAAGGTATGTTACGTCTATAATCAAGAATCTGTTTTGCTAATTTTAAAACAATTATTTTCCATACCAGAGTAATTGGCATTTTTACCATTGAGTCCTTTGTGCAATTCCACATAGGGACTGTGCAGGTACAGGCTAGACATATGAAAAAAGATTCTAAATCTTTCTGGAACTAGAAGTTCTAAGGGATGCTTTGTTGCAAGACAGAGCTTTCACTCCAACACTATCATGTGACACAGGTGGGAGAGTTCCTCCTTCCCACATTTCTCCTTCCACTATCATAGAGAAAGGTTCATCTCACTTCAATGACAGTTCTGTCAATTCACCACCTCCACTCTGAGATAAAAATAATACCAAACAATTCCAACTGAGGTTTTTTTTAAATTTTCTGTTGTGGTTCAGAAGGCATTATTGAAGAAATGTGGCACAAAGAGGACATATATTGATAAGTACTCTCTGTGCCTTTTATGCCTCAGAGGGACCCGAAATGTCACTGCTTGAACAACAAGACAACAGTTTATGCTGTTTATACAATCATATATATTTTTTTGGGGGGGGGGGGTATCTTTTGTGCAGTGATAGGACTTTCCAGATGAAATCTTCACTTTCGGAAAAGGTTTACTAGGCCCCAGAAGCATTAGCTTGTAAATTCTGCATTTCATCTGAATTTCTGTCTCTGACTCCATCAGTGGCCTTGGTTCTATCGATTCCAAAGCCAGAATCTGCTGGTCACTACAGGTGTGCATAATGAAAATACTTGAACAGAAGATATGCAAGGAAATAGCTGTTCGGGGTCATTACCATGATGTTCTATAATGATATTAGGAGCCAAGATTCTTAATGAAATTAAACTACCATCCACCCAAATATCCGTATTGTTTCCAACTTCAAGAGGGCTGTAACATGTGTTCATGTTCTTCCTTGATTCTACTGATTTCTCAATCAATGACATTTCTCCTCTCCTCTTGGATCTCTGCAAGGGAGGAGCACAAGAGCTTCCAGACAATTGCTTTTGGAGACAAGCCACAGGGAACCATTGTTCTTTTTCTATCCCTCATTTGGAAGAGGTAGAAAACTTTTGTTCTTCTGTTCCTCAATAAATAGAGAGCTGGACAGAACGTACTAAAACAAATTACAAGAATGCGATTGGAAACAATGGGAGATGACTGAAGGATCACCAGATATAATGGAAGTCAGAAATGTCAATTGACTTGTATGGGCTCCACTGAAATACATTACAGAGAATAGAAGTTGCATTAAACATGTGGAACAGGTTTAGAGAAACCTGCCATGGGTCTGAAATGATGTCCCCAAGAGTGATAATGGTTCCTGGGGGTAGCATAAGTGTTCTGTGACTGGAATGATAGCCCCAGGAATGGAATAATGGCCCCTGGAAATGGAATCATTGGTTTGGAACTGGAATAACAAATCCCCAACATTAATTCCAGTCCCAAGGGCTGCATTCCATTCTGGGGGGCTGTAATTGCAATCCCAGAGCGTTTTATCTGGCCCCAGGGACCATCAATCTATTTCCAGGGATTATCATTCCACTCTGTATGCTCTCATTCCAGGCCCAGGGCAGGTTTTTTATAATCTGTTCCAATTTTTCATTGTAGCTTTTGTGTGCTATAATGTATTTCCATAGAGCCTATGCAAATCAGTTGGCATTCCTAGCTTTCATTATATCCAGTAGGCTTTTCCTATTATTCCCAATGGGCATTCCTGCCATTCATTTTAGTCATCTCCAAAACGGCAAATTGACAGAAAGGGACTGGGGGAGTATACAAAGGAAGCCACTTTTAATTGTTGGAAGGGAACAATCAGGCCACAACAAGGAAGAATGGCAAATACAGAGCTTTCAGTGGAAAGGTAAGAAATTTGTATCGCCATTCAGTCTGTGTAAAAGCAGGAAAATGCAGACAGATGTGGCCAGACAAAGTTCTCCTGCTTGACTACTGCTTGGCCACCATTTTAGAAATCAGTGGAAAGAACTGTATCTGTGTTAAGAGGCATCTACTTTGGTGATCTGAAAATTCACGCTCCTGGTCCAATTAACCTGAACTTTGAAAGGTCTTTACAACAACAACACATTTTATTTGTATCCCGCCCTCCCCGCCGGAGCGGGCTCAGGGCGGCTAACAACATGGTTCAGAGTTAAATTATACAAGTAAATAAAACTACATTAAACATTATCAGCATTTAATTAAAATCTGGTTAAGCTTTAAAATTAAATTAATTAATTTTTTAAAAGTGCTAGTGCTATGTTTACTTTTTCTGATGGCGGTTTCCTTCGCAATTTCCATTTTCATCAGGGAAAGCCAGTCTGAAGAGGAAGGTCTTGCAGGCCCTGCAGAACTGTTCTAGGTCCCGCAGGGCCCGCATTTCCTCTGGAAGTTGGTTCCATAGGCTCGGGGCTATAGAGGAGAAGGCCCGGTTACGGGTGCTTTGCAGCTTCACCTCTCTTGGTCCGGGGATAGTCAGCAGGTTTTTCCCGGCTGACCTCAGTGCTCTCTGGGGTTCATATGAGGAGAGAGGGTCCCTAAGGTAGACAGGTCCTCGACCATATAGGGCTTTAAAGGTAATGACCAGCACTTTGTAACGAACCCGGTATGTAACTGGCAGCCAGTGCAGTTCGCGCAGCCCAGGCTGTATGTGCTCCCATTTAGGGAGTCCCAGCAACAGTCTAGCCGCTGCGTTCTGCACCAGCTGCAGCTTCCGGGTTTGGCACAGAGGCAGCCCCATGTAGAGGGCATTACAGTAATCCAGTCTCGAGGTGACCGTTGCATGAAGCACCATTGCCAGATCTTGGCGCTCTAGGAAGGGAGCCAACTGCTTTGCCCGCCTTAGATGGAAAAAGGCTGACTTGGCAGTGGCTGCAATCTGGGCCTCCATTGATAATGCAGGCTCCAGTAAAACTCCCAGGCTCTTAACTCGGTGCGCCGCTTTCAACGGCGCCCCGTCGAAGACCGGGAGAGGTATTTCCCCTCCCCGAGCGCCCCGACCCAGACAAAGGACTTCTGTCTTCGCTGGATTCAGTTTCAGCCCGCTCTTCCTCAACCAGGTTGCCAAATCCTGCAGGGCCCGGTCTAAATTCTCTGGGACGCAGTCAGGCCGGCCGTCCATTAGCAGATAGAGTTGGGTGTCATCTGCATATTGATGGCACCCAAGTCCATGTCTCCTGGCAATCTGGGCAAGGGGGCGCATGTAGATATTAAATAGCATTGGTGAGAGAACTGCCCCCTGAGGCACTCCACAATCCAGTGTGCGCCTCTGGGACAGCTCGCCCCCAATTGCCACCCTTTGTCCCCAATCCTCAAGGAAGGAGGCAAGCCATTGTAAGGCAGACCCCCTCACCCCTACATCGGCGAGGCGGCGGGTCAGTAGCCGATGGTCGACCGTGTCGAACGCAGCCGACAGGTCCAACAACATCAGCACCGCCACACCGCCCCGATCCAGGTGCCGTTGGAGATCATCTACCAGGGCGACCAGTACTGTCTCCGTCCCGTAACCCGGGCGAAAGCCGGACTGGCAAGGGTCTAGGATGGAAGCGTCATCCAGAAAGCTCTGCAACTGTGACGCCACTGCCCTCTCTATAATTTTACCTAAAAATGGTAAATTAGAGACCGGTCGGTAGTTTGCCAATTCGGCCGGATCCGCTGTACTTTTTTTCAAGAGGGGACAGACCAAAGCCTCTTTTAGAGATGATGGAAAGCGCCCCTCCGAGAGGGATCTATTTATGATGTCCCATAAAGGACATTCAAGCTCCCTCAGGCAGGATTTAATTAGCCAGGAGGGGCATGGGTCCAAATCGCAAGTTGTAGGGCGTGCAGAGGAGAGAATTCCGTCAACTTCCTCCAGGCTGAGCGGGCTGAAGTGATCCAGGATTAAATCCGAAGACAGGCATGGGGCCTCGGGCTCACATACTGTATCCAAGGTGATGGGCAGGTCCTGGCGGAGCGACGTGATTTTGTCTGCAAAAAATTTCGCAAAAGCCTCACAGCCTATTTCCAATTCTCTAACGTTTGGTCTGCCTTGGGGCAGTGTGGTTAACTGTCCAATTATTTTAAACAGTTGTGCTGGGCGCGAATTTGCAGACGCAATCTTGGCCGCGAAGTACTTCTTCTTCGCGGCCTTGACTGCCACCTCATAAGACCTCATAAACGTTCTATAGGATGTTCTCGCCGCTTCGTCACGAGTGCGCCGCCACTGCCTCTCTAGTCGTCGGAGTCCTTGTTTCAACCGGCGTAGCTCCAAGGTATACCAAGGAGCCAGCCTTGAACGAGGGCGCAGAGGACGTCGAGGTGCGATCTCGTTGATTGCCCCGGATAGCCGATCTTGCCAGGCATCAACCAGGGCATCAAGGGAATCGCCAGGGGGCCAAGGATCCCGAAGAGCCATTTGGAACCGTTCCGGGTCCATCAGGCTCCGTGGGCGAGCCAAAATAGGCTCTCCGCCCTTACAGGGTTGTGGTAGCGTCTCCATACGAGCCTTGAGGGCTAAGTGATCCGACCATGGTATCGTCTCCGTTGCGATTTCGTTCACTTGAATCCCGGTCGCAAAGATCAGATCTAATGTGTGCCCAGCCTGATGCGTGGGAGTCGTAACAAATTGGGAGAGTCCCAGTGTCGCCATGGAAGACACTAGGTCCATCGCCTGAGTGGAGGCCGCGTCATCGGCATGGACATTGAAGTCGCCCAGGACCAGAAGCCCTGGGTACTCCAGCGCCCAGCCGGACACCGCCTCCATCAGGGATGGTAAGGCGCTGGCTGGTGCGTTAGGCGGACGGTACACCAGCCAGATCGCCAACCTCTCCCCGACATCCCACGCAAGGCCAACACACTCAATACCGTCGATCTTTGGGGCCGGGAGAGCCCGGAAGGAGTAACCCTCCCGTATGAGTACCGCCCCCCCGCCCACTAATCCGGGACTGGTGAAAGACCGAGTAACCTGGGGGGGTCATCTGGGAGAGTGCTGTCGTCTCCCCCTCTTGTACCCAGGTCTCGGTCACGCAAGCCAGGTCTGCGTCCTGTCGAAGCAGGAAGTCCCTAATGGTTTCGGTCTTATTATTTATAGACCTGGCGTTGCATAACACCAGTGTCGGACGCGGGCAATTTCTCTTGGTCCCACTACTTGTCACCGTCGGGATGGGAAGTAGACTAGAAGGAGGCCAAGTACTGTTTTGTCTCAGCCTCCTTCTCTCACATCTCCGTCTATTCCCACCGTCATATCTTCCCCTCCCCAGGAGCACTGGGATCCCCTGACCGGACATCCCGACCTATTCTCCCAATGATCGTATTCCACTGACTAGATAGTATTGATACACAGCATAGATCTCCTGCCCACCTTCGTCCTCTGTTCCCAGTTATCTAGTTCACCATAATCTTCCAATTTGATTAGAAATAATAATTCCTACTTAGCACTATAATAAAGTCCAATTCCTAACTAATCTAAAGTGCTAACGTGAATAAATAATCAATTGAATTAATTAATTCTATATGCATTTAAAAACATAAATACATAATAAATCCAGTTTCTAATCAATTTAATAAATCCAGTTTCTAATCAATTTAAATCTAATTCATTCTTAATAATAATTCTAGTGGTGATCTATAGTCCGTGGGCAGTGGGGATAAAAATTGGAGGTGAGGTAGGGTTTAGTTCTTAAAGTGCTGGTGGTTGGTATAAGTATTCAAAATCGAATGTCCAGGTTTTAGGCGTCTTTGGTGCTTTGTGGCGGCTCTTAAAGTGCAGGTGCTGTTTTCTAGTATAGGGACCGTTTTAAGCACAGTTCTTAATATAGTTCTCAGAGGCATGGGTGAGAGAGCTTCTCGGTTGATGACCTTGTCGCGGGTGGGGGGGGGTGTGGGAGCGTGAAGGAGGCGAGAGGGGAAAGCCAGAAGAAAAAGGGGAGAAGGGGGGGCGAAGGCAGAGACCAGGGTGTCCACCGGGACCTACGTCCCGGGGCCAGTCCACTCCTCCGCTCACTCGCACCCCTCAACTCCGTCTCCCTCCGCAGCTGCCCCTCTCCCTCCTCGTTGTATCAGTCCACGCCCCAGTCCTTTGCAAAAGACCTGCTCCTGCCGTTTGCCTATGGCCGCGCCCGATCCTTCTTAGTCTCGGCGTCGGCTGGCGATGTTTCTCGGCAGCAGCGCTCCCCCACGGCTTGAATTCAGCCGAAGCCCCGCTGCGGCCCCAGTGGGCTCCACGCTCCGTTCTCCCCGCACCTCTGCGACCTCTTCCCCGGCACCGGCTCGGTTTCTCCCGGCCTCTGCCTGACGCCAGCCCGCGGCTGCGTCTCGGCCCTGTTTCGACTGCTCGATGGACCCCTGCCGCCCGACGCTCGCACCTCAGCTTGGATTGGAGTTTGTGTAAATTTGTGCAACTTTGATTCCATTATCTTTATAAACAGCTGTCCTAGATGTCATATATATTCCCCACAGAAAATAATGGTCCTGAAACCATATGGATCTGAATCCCCAAACAGTAATGTTTTACCCAGAGATAAGCAATCATGGTAAAATCCCCCTCCCAAACTTTGGATCCAAAGTTATAATGAACATATTTGTAGTCATCATCAGCCATCCTGGTGTTTCCTTTTATCCCACTATGGGAATGACCAATTCAATATGCAGTACTGCCATTCAGATTGTTTATGGCTCCAATAGTATTCTCTAAAGCAGGTGTGGCCAAACTTGCTTAGCGTAAGAGCCACACAGAATAAACATCAGGTGTCTGAGAGCAACAAGACATGAATGTCAGATGTTTGAGAGCAAGGAAGGAAGGAAGGAAAATAGATGGGAAGAAGAGAGTTGGAAAGAAAGCAACTTTAACTCTAAATGCATTCTCCAAGCTGCCAACTAGCATGGCTTGGAGAAGTTATTTAAAGAGAGAAATGTCTTCTCCAAGCCAGCCAGTGGGGGCTTCAAAAGCTACACAATATGTGTGAAAGAACCACATATGGCTCCTGAAGAAGAAGAATTGCAGATTTATACTCTGCCCTTCTCCCTGAATCAGAGACTTAGAGCGGCTTACAATCTCCTATATCTTCATATCTGAATGATGGCAATTCTGGCCCACGGTAAAAAAAAAAAAAAAAAACCTGTACTATTTTCCCTTTTCTTAGAAAAGTGGTTGCATATAGCTCCCCCAGCATATCAATTTTCCAAGGACCTTGTTGTTTTAAGATGATGTACAGGTGGCATATGACTCCGAAAAAACTGGAAAAGATGAGTAAAAAGATGTCGGATAGATGTTGGAAATGAAAAAATCATGAAGGTTCTTTTTTTCATAAGTGGTGGACTTGTGAAAAGGCGAAAAAGTTTTGGCAGATGATACAACAAGAAATATCTAAAATTTTGGGATACGACTTTAAGAAAGTTGCAGAGACTTTTTTGCTGGGATTACAAATAAAAAAATTTCCAAAAGAAGATAGAACTCTAATTTGGTACTTGCTCTCAGCTGCTAGGACATTGTATGCGCAGTTGTGGAAGCAAGAAAAAATACCAGAGAAATGGGATTGGATTGTGAAAGTTTTATCGTGGAGTGAGATGGATAAATTAACAAGAACTTTAAGAGACTATGATTTGGATGTGTTTAAAAAGGAGTGGAAGAAATTTATATAGAGCAAGAGTGGAATGTAAAAAGACATTGGACAATTTTTTAACATGAATATGAGAAAAGAAAGATATTGAACTTTGATTGGTTAAGGGTACCTTTATAACTGAACTTAAGTATATAACCTCGGCGGGAGCCTAGTAACGGAGGAGGGGGGATTGGAAAATATCATATGGGTTAGAGATAGTAATGATATAATTGGATATTGTTACCATATGTTATCAATAAAATTGTTTAAAACCAATTTTCCAAGGACCTTGCAATAATTTTAAATACATCACAACCTTTATGCTTATTAGTTAATTAGTTACTCCCTCCCAATGGCTGCAATATGTTGGGCCAATTTCAATCCTACCTTGAGTAAGACATATCTCCCAAAGAATGGTTGTAAGGCTTTGTCACTGTTGCTTTAATAAAGGAACTGTTAGGCATAGTGGCCTAATATATAATCCATGTACACATTTATACATACATTCTCTTCAGGTTTGGTTCTCTCAGGTATCCAATAGGGGTGTGCATTTTTTATTGACATTTATTCAGTATTCCTAAGCCAAATACATATTCAGGAAACTTGCAACTGCATAGTTTCCTGAATTTCTTAGGCTTTTTTCCAAGCTAACAGCTGACCTGCATAGGGGAATGAAACTGAGAAGTTGTCAGTTTCACTCCCCTGCATGTATCAGCTGTTGAATTTAAATGCCTCCCCCCCCCCCGCCACAGGGAGCTGGGGAATGGAGAGGGAGGGCATTTAAACATAACTTCTGTCTGTCCCTTCCTTCCCCCAGCCACCCCACCATGGCAAGGTGCCCAGGGGAGGCAAGAAACAGAGAGTAGGCATGTTTACATGCCTTGCCTTCCCTCTCTGAGCTGGTCTGCCATGGCTGAGCAGCTGGGAAAATAAAGGGGAGGCATTTTCACTGCCTCCCTCTTTCTTCCTTCAGTTCATCTTACACTGGACTTCGCGCTTGGAAATGGAAAGGAGAGTGAGAAGGCATGTTTAAACACCTTCCCTCCTCTAGCCAGCTGGCCAGATCCATTGGTCAGTTTCAATCCCTATCAGCTGAGTGATGGGGAATGCAACTGAGGGTTTGGGGAAGGAAGGGAAGGCAATTAAATATGCCTTCTTGCTGTCCCCCTGGGGCAGGTGTAGGGAATGTTGGCTCTCCAGATGTTTTTTCTACAACTCCCATCAGCCGCAGCCATTGACCATGCTGGCTGGGGCTGATGGGAGTTGTAGGCAAAAAACATCTGGAGAGCCAATGTTCCCTACCCCTGACTGGGTATATAAACCCAAATACTGAATATTTTCCAAAACTCAATATTATACCAGTACTGGTACTTGGGAAATTTAGTATTTACCGATATTTTCTGGATCTGATATACCCTAAATGAAAATATACCAATTTTTTTTCTTACCTACTCTTAGCGTCCAGCTCATGAATTAACTCACAGATGCAGTGTTTTTTGACTACTTGGTATGTTATTCACTCCCTCTCCTGGAGGATTCAAGATCAGAAGTTGTTCAGAGTATGTCAGTTTGGAGCCTTAGATCATAATGTCAATAGATGCTTCTCTAGAAGATTGGGGCACATATTGTGGGAACCTTTCTTTTCAATTGGCTGTGGTCCCCTGGTTAAAAAAAATACATAGCAGTGCATTGGGATTGAGAGCTATATACTGTATCTCAGTTTCCTTGGCAGCAACCTAGAAAGACATTTTTCAAGTAGCCACAGATAACATGTGCTGTGCATTACTTGAGAAGGGTGCACTGCCTACTTTATGCACTGTTGTGAGACTATGGCTATCTGAAATTGGAATCCAAGTTATATATATCACTTGTTTAAAGAGTACCTGTGTGGACTGTTTTAACAGGAACAAGTTAACTACCCACAACCATTCAGGATCATTACCTGTATCCAGTTTTCCAGAAATGGGGTTCTTCTTCTGTGGTCCTTCTTTCAACCCAGTAGAATGCTAAATGGCCACCTTTTTGCCCCCTGACTGCAAGAGACCCACTGTCTCTCAGGGATATATTTCAGATCACCAAGTCAGGTACCTTATAGTATAGTTTTCCAACTATTCAACTGATCAGCACAGTTCTGTGCAAACTTTGGGGCAACACTTGATGCAATAAAATGGCTTAGTTTTTCTCTGTGAGCTAAAGTTAAAGAGGTGTCACCTGTCAGCTGCCCCTTCTTCTAATCATTTACTGTATTATAGATTTAAGAAACTTTGGCGTGGTCCCTACTTAGATTTACTGGCAATTTCTTCCTCACATGGAAACAGAGTTGAATGTCTGTGTAACTGTTGTTCATCAAGAGTGCAGGCACACATTCTGTGCAGGCACACATTCCCCCTCTCCTGGTGCTGGTGTGAGTTCTCTGTGATCTTCATCGTGGTCTCTGCGCAGTCCCACACATGGGTTTTCCGCCTGGAAACGAACCCGACTTCGGAGAATTCAAAGCTAGCCTAGGCATTTATTTTGGCACGCATTCCCTCTCGATCTGGGGAGCAGGCATCCACTGTGCATGCCTGGAGTGAGAGGAAGGCGCTCCACCCAGTTTCTTCTTAACCGCTGTTCGGATTAGACCTACCTCATTGTGTCTCCTCAACCTCGTTGCATTTTTCTTCATTTCTTCTCCAAAGACCTCTTCTTCATCATCATCTTCGACTGGTATCCTTATATTAAAAAAAGACAAAAAAACACTTTATCTTCTTTATTATTACCCCTTCCCTTCCCCCCCCCCCCAGGCATATGGAAGGGAAGGACCCCAAAACAACTTTTAAAAAGTGCATCCGGTGTGGGACCAAAATTCCCTTGACCGACAGACACTCTTTGTGCTTATTTTGTTTGGGGGAGGCCCACAGGATTGACACCTGTGCTCATTGTAGCCAGTTTGGAAAACAGGCCAAAAAGAATCATGCTGCTCGACTCAAAAGCCATCTTCTGGAATCTTCGCTGTGGCCTGTAATGCCCCACGATTCTGGGTCTCATACCTCGCCACCTTCCCTGACTCCACAAAGGGACGTGGTTCGATCAGCAGCTTCCGTGGCATCGGCTCCCAGTAAGCATAAGTTCGGAAAATATACCAAGAAATCTGATGACTCCAAGAAAAAACACCGCTTGGAATCGTCTTTTAAACATCACTCGGATTCGATTTGACCTTGAACTCGGCGGCTGCATCTACCTTGGCTACCTGCATCTACCTGTTCCAGTGGAACTCTCGACTCCCACCGATGTCATAACCAATGAGGTCATCCATATCCAATTGCGGTCTTTGTCTGTCCATGAATCCCTACCAGAAGTCATCCTTGCTACTAAATCCTTGGAACCTTCGCCTCGACTTTGAGGTCAGCGAGCTAATCTCCTTGGGGTCCACTCGTTCCGGGAAGTGTCGGTGCCTCGCACCTTCAAGGATTCAGCCGTCTCTCCACTTTAAAGAGAGTCTTCAACTCAAGCCCATGATAGTCATCTTTCTAGATGCCCACTACATGGCCCACCAACACACAAAGATCTGCCCACACAAATCTATTCTGACCCACGGTCTCCAAGCCGACGCAGGGATTGTTATTATTACTACAGTCCATCACGGTCCAGATCAACTCCATCCCCATGTCGGTACCGGCACTATAGGTTTTCTAGATCGCCATCCCAAGAGCTCCATTGACCTCAGTACCATGAGGAACCCCACCAGCCTAGGTACCGTGAGGAAGTCTACCAACATAGGTACTGTGAACCTCGGTACCACGAAGACACATACCATACTCGGTACCATGAGGAAATTTACTACCCTCGATACCATGAAGTTTCATCTGCTCATCAATCCCGACATTACAGTCAGGATTCGAAACCACTATCACTGGCACCCTCAATGTCTGCTCTCTCGGTTACATCGAAACAGCAGATGGACCAACCTGACCAACCTACCCTTCCAGGTAAGGCTATATCGCTACCGACCAAGTCCTTACACGACCGCCCTACGACTCCCATGGATGTTCCTGAGGATTCTGAAGCTGAACACTCCGATTTGTCTCAATCTGCAGCATCCACAACAGCATCACCTGTTTCCGATATTACCAAACCAGCTGATCTCTCACCATCCAAAGAATCGAAGGCTTACTTAGACCTGCTTACCAACATGGCGAATACTCTCAGTATAAAACTCACTACTGATTTACTAAGAGTATCAGATGTGGTCCATGATCTAGTCCATGCGGACTTACCTGCGGGCTCCTTTCTCCCAATGCTCCCTGTTCACCTTGAAGGCCTAAAAGAGGCTTGGGATAAGCCCGCGCCAGCTCCACCTACATCTAAAAGGATTGAATTCTTATATAAAATTCATGCACCGGATTCTAAATTCTTAATCAATCATCCTGCTCCCCCTTCAAAACAGTCTCTTTGACTTCCTCATACCATCTCCTCTTCAACCATAACATCTATCCAGCATCACAAGACTGCTTCCTTTTTACCCCATGTGGGAATCCATAACATCAGATTCCTGGGCCCTGGCAATAATCCACAGGGGCTACACCATAGAGTTCGATTCGCCCCCAAGGCTCCATCGATTCATACATACTCCTCCATCCTTCCCACTTCAAAGGGAGATCTCCGCCTTGCTGGACAAGGCAGCCATAGAACCAGTTCCACCACAGTTCCATCGCACAGGGTTCTATTCCCGATACTTCCTGGTTCCAAGGGAGATGGAGGACAACATCCAATCCTGGACCTTTGCAAGCTCAATCGCCATGTATAGTACAAAAAATTCCGCATGATTACCCTGCCATCTATTCTCCCATTGATTCCAAAAGATGCTTGGATGGCATTGATAGACCTTCAAGGTGCCTACTTCCACCTTACCATCAACCATCACCACAGAAGATTCTTGAGGTTTGCCATCGGGGACCAACAATACCAATTCCGCTCCCTTCCCTTAGGTCTTTTGACTGCTCCAAGAGTCTTCACAAAGTGTATGGCAGTGGTGGGGGGTGACGCTCCGCCAACAAAAAATCTCCATATATCCTTACATAGACAACTGGCTCATTGTGGCCCAATCCAAAGAGCAACGTCAGAAAGATCTCTCAACCACTCTGTCTCTTCTGTCTTCATTGGGTCTTCAAGTCAACTTGACAGAGTCCAACCTGATCCCAATACAGGACATTCAATTCATAGGTGCACACCTGTCCATGATATCCCACAAGGCCTACCTCCCTGCAGACAGGGCCCACCGCATTCAGTCTCTGGCCGCTACCATCATATCACACCCTACTCAAACAGCCTTCATTTTGCAGCACATTCTGGGATTTATGGCTGCCACAACTTCTATCCTGTGTTTTGTGAGACTCTGCATGAGACCTCTACAATTATGGTTTCTACAGATGTTCCGCCTGCACCGACAACAGCAAATGACTTTGCTCACTGTTTCACACCACATTCTTCCATCTCTTGAATGGTGGAAAATGAAACATCATCTTCTGGCAGGAATGCTGTTCCTAAGATCACCCCCATCGGCCATTGTCACGACCGATGCCTCAAGGTGGGGTTGAGGAGCCCACTTCAGGATCCTAACAGTACAAGTGCAGTGGACAGACTATGAGAAATCTGTACATATCAACTGCCTAGAACTCTTGGCTGTTCACAGAGCACTGAAGTCATTTCTACTGTCCCTTCACGGTTTGCACATCCAGGTCACCTCAGACAACGTGGCAACCGTGTTTTATATCAATCGTCAGGGGGGCACTGCCTCTGTTTGACTTTGCAGACGATCTTTATCCCTCTGGCATTGGAGCATTGCTCACAACATATTCCTCACAGCTGTATACCTGCTGGGAATCCAGAATGTTCAAGCGTTACCTTGTGAACGACCACAAATGGACCCTCAACTGCAATTATCTTATGACAGTCTTCAGGACATTCGGGGTTCCGACCATAGACACCTTTGCCTCTCTGGACAATGCTCAATGCCCACATTTTTACACTCGGGGCCCTCCATCCATGCAATCCGCGGGAGATCTCTTCCTCCACTCGTGGTTGGGACCACTCCACTACCTATTCCCTCCAATCCCACTGATAATGAGAATGCTTCAGAAAATCAGACTTTTATTGAACCAACTGCATCCTCATCACTCCCTGGTGGCCCCGCCAACCATGGTTCACCACCTTCTTTCTTCTGTCAAACAATGTGTTTTATCACTTTCCCCAAGTTTGGGACTTAATCTCTCAACAGGACGGCAAAGTCCTGCACCATGACCCAGGACTTCTGCGAATGACTGTCTGGAAAATCAGTTTCTAGACTTCCCACCAGAAATCCAGTGTGTCCTCCTCAATGCCAGAAAGCCCTCTACTAGAAAACCTACTCACAAAAAGTAGAAGCGCTTTTCGGCATACGCTGCTCAACACAACTTTCTTCCTGAATAGTCCTCTATGGTCCAAATTCTGTCATACACCTTGTCTCTGTCCAACTCCAGGCTGGCCTACTCTTCTCTAAAGGTCCACTTGGTCGTTATTTCAGCCCTTCATCCACACATTGAAGGACTCACTGTCTTCTCTCACTCCGCTACAAAAACCTTCCTAAAGGGCATTGTGCATCTTCACCCTCCCATTCACCAACTGCAATCCACATGGAGTTTATCTCTTGTTCTAAGCCAGTTGATGAAACCCCCATTTGAGCTGATGGCATCCATTCCACTACATCAATTGTCTTGGAAGATGGTGTTGCTGGTGGCACTCACATCTGGCAGGAGAGCCAGTGATGTTTGTGCCTTTTGGATGGACCCCCCATACACTGTCTTCCACCATGACAGAGTGGTGCTACGCCCTGACCCTACTTTCCTGCCAAAAGTAGTTTCACCTTATCATCTGGGGAAGTCGACCACACTGCCTTCCTTTTTTCAAAAACCCAGTGATGCTGGACAACAGACCCTACATAATCTTGACGTATGTAGGGCCCTTGCTTTCTATATTGACAGGACTCGTCCCTTCTGCAAGGACTCTAGACTTTTTGTAGCCTATGGAACACATAAACAGGGCTACAAATTCTCAACCCAGAGATTTTCAAAGTGGGTTGTGGCTGCAATTGTTTTATGCTACCAATTGGTTAAACAACCCATACCTGAACACTTGTGAGCTCATTCCACTCGAGCTGTATCCACATTGTCAGCCTTCTGTAGAGGTGTACCGATGGAGGACATATGTACTGCTGCGGTCTGGTCTTCTCCATCCACGTTTGCCATGCACTACGCCCTAGACGTTTGTACACGGCGTGACGTATCCTTCAGGCAGGCTGTGCTTCGCTCCATTTTTGACTGACGCCTCCAGCTCCATGCCATGTAAGTACGGTATTTTATATCATTGTATGCATGCTTAACATGTGTTCTTTTATTACAGAACCAGCACCCACCTACCATGCACTCCAGCTTACCAGTCACCCATGTGTGGTACTGCACAGAGACCACGATGAAGATAAACAGGTTGCTTACCTGTAACTGATGAGCTTCAAGAAGTCATCTGTGCAGTCACACACAGCCTTCCCTGCTGCTGGTTTATTCTTCTTTCTACTAAAAATTTTTCTCTATACAGCGGCTAGAAGAAACTGGGTGGGTGGAACGCCTTCCCCTTGCTTCAGGCATGCACAGTGGATGCCTGCTCCCCAGATCAAGAGGGAATGCGCACCAAAATAAACACCTAGGCTAGCTTTGAATTCTCCAAGGTCGGGTTCGTTTCTAGACAGAAAACCCATGTGTGTGACTGCACAGATGACCACTTGAAGATCATCAGTTACAGGTAAGCAACCTGTTTTTTTTTTTCTTTCTCTCCTCCCTCTTGGAGCCTCACCAACAACAATGGAGAAAGGAGAGAAGAGTTTGCTCTTTACCCATGCTGTGTGACAGGTTTGGTGGGAAAGTTCCATCACATGACTGACTAGACAGAGCAATCCCTAGAGCTTCATAAAGCTCTACAAAACTTTAACATCTTCTCTCTGAGCATGGCCTATGCCAGTGCAGAAGACTGTCAATGAACAACTTTTACAGCTAAGTGCAACCTTATTTTAATTTTTAAAAGCTGTTGCTTTGGAACCAGCAAAATAACATCTGTAAGGAGAAGGTAGAGCAGATCTTTCCCCACCTTCACATATCCCAAGTAGCCAGCAGTTTGTTCTGAAAATCCTTTCTGAGGATTAAGAATGCTCATGAAGAAAATGGTTCAGAATTCTGCTGCAAAGTGGTACCAGATAAAATAGCATCTTCTCCATCTTCTAGTGGCAGCTGCCATCAGTGAAACAAAAGGCAGTTTTAGGTGATTCCCCTTCTTTGCTGTAATGCTGTATCATGCATTTTTATAAGGTTCTCCTGATCCTCAAAAAAGGATTTTCAAGACAAAAAGTGAGTTGCTTAGGGGAGTGGAAAGTGAGAGGAAAGATCCATGCTGACATCTCTTTTCATGAACTGTTCTATTAGATCCAATTTATATTCTGCATAGTAAGATAATTAGCATATATTCACTTATTTTACTTGACTGTGGTCTGCTATCTTAAAATGAGTCTCTGGAATTAAGTATCATGTCAGCATAATTTGGAGATTTGCCAGCATAGCACTCTGCCAATGCTGTTCTGGTGTAAACCTGACGCTGTGTAGTTGTGCCACATAAGGTCCAGAAATAGGGAGTTTCATGCCGGAGAAAGGAATATGGCTTAGTCATTATACTAAGTCTCAGACCACATCCCACTAGAGCACTGTTGAAAATGGAATAAATATAAACTCTCCCTGCCTACCACCTGCCACACCTAGTCACAATGCAGCTTAAGATACCAATATAGTCAATTGCAGTGTGCTTTACCAATATAATCAATTCTTAGACACAGTATACACTTATTTTACAAAAAAAGATACAAAAAGGGGGTTGTTTTGTGTGAATGAGAACAAAAATTGTTAGCAATTCTCTGCTCAGAACTCTTACAGGAACTTACTTCACCTGTGACCTGGATTCACCATTCCAACAATTCAAGATGCAAGGAGAGTGCACCCGTTCAGGTAAGCAAGGGAGGGAATCCCCTGTTTTAGACTTTGACTACTGCATATCCCCCAGACTTGCAGCATGTCTGCACTGTTTATTGGCTCAACAGTCCTTCCTCCCTCACACTTACTAACAGTGTCAGGCAAAGTATGTACATGTAGAAAGCATTCCTCCACCCCTTGAGCTATGCTGGCAGAACATTGCTGTCATGCTGGCACAATATGATGCAGGTGTAACTCTTGTGTACAAGCAAGGAAACAGTAAACATGAACCCATTTATTCAATACTATCAGCAGTCCAACTATTGTTGCCGGTGGCCAAATACTCATGATGCCTTTTGACTTTCAGAATTGCCATGGGTCAATCCCAGCCAAAACTGGAAACAGGGCTTAATGAAATGTCCTATGAACTATGGGTAAGTGTTGGCTCATTTACTACACTATTTCTTCCAACAAGTGAATCCCCACAGTATTGGGTGGGGGGGAGAGGTATAATACTGGAAGAGCATGTAAGTGGTGCCATTCTCTCAAATTTGTAGTTCACAGCATGGGTTTGGTCAAACAAGAGATTTGGCCTGACCTAGCCATGCTTCCCTTTCGAATTTAATGTGTGCTATCACACTTGCACATCTGCCCCCTGGGTCCTGCCTGTACTTACCTCATTTTAGGATGAGCTAGAACTGGATTAAATAACTACCAGAAACTTCCCAGTAGCAAATCTCTAAAATGTATGTAGGGCATGTTTCCTGGCTGCCTGAATGGCTGGAGCAATGCACCCATCCCACATGCACATGAGCAGCCTGATTGCTCCTCTTGCACAAGTGCAACATTTTCCTCTCTTGGCAGCAGAGTGGGGGCACAGCTCAAAGAGAACCAGCTTTTTCCAACAGGAGATTGCCACACCAAGTCTCTTGTATGATTGCACCCCATGTTCAAAGTTATTAACTCTAATTGCTGTTTGTTGATTCTGCTTATGCCTTTTTTTTAACTTTTCTAGGCAACCTTCCAAGAGAGGAAGAGACCAGGATGGACACTGTTCACAGAGCAGTGTTAACCATTTGCTAAATCTGCAACATAACCAAGAGCTACAGTGGCCAGTGTGCATCTAGCTGCTCTGCTGTGTGGTTGTCAACTCTCCTGTTCCATCCTTGCACCTGCAACATTGCAAACTCTTGTTTGACAAGCACAGCTGTGCCTATCATGAGCATGGTGTAATAGGGACAGCTGTACCTGGGATTCTGTTTTTTGTCAGTTCAACTTTCAAAGCCAAAGGAGCTTTGTTAGATCAAGAGAGCTAATAAAGTTATTCATACTACTTGAATTCAGAAAAAATAATGCTGCCGTTTAATAAACTTGTGGATTGTTTCATACCTGAGTCCGCGTGACGTGATTTATAATTCGGTATTTCTGCATCGGTTGACAGAGATTGTTAACATCAGTTGATAGAGATTGTTGACTTCAAAGTAACTTCAGTTTTTTTGTTTTTGGTTTTTTTGTATGGGAGTCATGCAGGAATGGGTCTGAAATGGTTCTTCATAAACTACACAGTTAAAAGGAGGAAGGGCAGGCTGATCCGCCTTCACAATCTTCCTAAACATTGTTAGTGTATGATGAGCCACACTAGCTATATGACAGAGAGGGGAAATGGAAAACAAGGGCGGCTATGATGAATAACATCAGGCAATGGTAATAAAACCCATGAATGCTACAGAAGGATTGGCTGCATGGGAAAGTACTAAGCCTGTTTCTAATGACTACGTCTGATGGTGCAACATTTCAGCTGTGCATGGTACACTTTCCATAGCTAACTTGCAGGTTGCCCCATATAGAGTTTGAACCAAGTTGCTTCTATAAATTACCCTGCTATACCTTTCTCTGCAGTCTTTCCTGCCCTTGTGTATATATTATCAGAAGGGCAAATGGAAGATTCCAAATGCCCTGTGATGTTGTTGTTTTCCCCCTGTGAGTCTTTGGATGCATAGTTAGAGGAATGTGCTGTGGTATCTGTTGTGTTAGTTCTAGATGATTTTACTGCTGATTGAGTCTTCAGCTGTTTCTCACATTAGTGCATTTCCACAATGACTTGCTGGAGCAATGGCAGGAATGTCTTCTTTGAATGTTCTGATATGTGTTACATTACTGTTGTCCTTGTGTCTGCACTCCCTTACTTTGCACAAGCTGCCTCTTGGGCACTCTTACCTTCTGAACCCTTGTCTGGAATAGATATTGTGCTATTTGTGGGGATTTCTTCTGCCATGGAAGATGCAGAGGTGTCTGAGTAATATGGTTGGAAAGGACATTTTTCTTCCCATGTTTCTGGCTGCCCAAAGAGGATAGTTTTGCAGGACAGAATTGAAACCTTTATTTTCAGAGCTCCCAAATGTGTAGTAATTATAGTGCTGCTATTGGGCATGCCAGGATTTTTTTTCTATAGAGGAGGGTGCTGAATGTCCTTTGTTCTGCTCAGTGTATGAGTAGGGGCCAGGTGAGGTCAGGGAAGCATGCTAGAATGTATATATGTAGGTTAGCTACTTCTATACATGGCTGACCTGAGGACATCACTGACACCTATGATACCTTGTCTCTATGACCTCCAGTGCCTTTGCTATGTTTTCAGATTCTTTGAGTTGTGTCTTTTGACATCTCTCTCTCTCTCTCTGGGACAGTGTAGGATATCTGGCACAGTACATTGTGATGCTTTTGTGATTCTCCAGAGTGAAAGGTTTTATAAAGAAAAAATAGAAATATTATCCTATGACTACCGAAAATCTTCTGTTAAATCAAAAGATTTTCAAGACTGATTTTTCAGTCATTCATGCTGTTCTGTATTCTTGCACAGAAGTACAGAATATTTGCATCCTTACTCCTGGTGTATTTTGGCATTCCATTGTGTACCCTATATATAAAATAACTGCTTACCAGAGAGTTCTGTTTTTATATTGTGTGAACCTGCCATGCTGCACAGACCCAGTTGGTACATGATATACCCGTATATACTCGAGTATAAGCCGACCCGAATATAAGCCGAGGCTTCTAATTTTACCCCAAAAATCTGGGAAAACTTATTGACTCGAGTATAAGCCGAGGGTGGGAAACCCAGCAGTTACTGGTAAACCTATGGTACCTTTCATATACCCTATACAGTGAATTGTTTTACTTCGTGGCTGGTGCTCCCGCGGCTCCCGCCTATGCATTCATCTCGAGTCCCCCTCCCTACTGGCCGCCTCACACCTGCCAATAACTGTGGGCGCATCACATCCACTGTGATTGGCGACGCTTGTTGTCACCATCTCCCCGCGGCTGTAGTAAAAAAGCTGGGCGGGCAGCTGATTAAGCTTGAATCAGCCGCCTATATTACTGAATAGAGTGATCAGCCGCCCGCCCGCCTATATTACTGATTAGGGTAATCAGCCGCCCGTCCGCACAGCTATTTTACCATAATCATTATTATAGCCGCGTGGGAGCTGATTAACCATCAATATAGGCATGCGGGCGGAATAGTGACTCGAGTATAAGCCGAGGAGGGGGTTTTTCTGCCCAAAATTAGGGCAGAAAAACTCGGCTTATACTCGAGTATATACGGTACTTCTTTTAACTGCACTTTCATCAAAGTCACCAGATCTTAACAGGTACTCACACTGGCATTAATAAAGCATTTGGTCATACATTATGTGCTTGTCTACATTCACAACAACAATGTACCATACTCCAATTATCACTCATTCCCCCCCCCCACCCCCATCTTTGAGCAAGTCCTGTTCATGGTGTTTTACAAAGATGTGTGGTCATTTCCAAATCAGTAGAATGCATTCTTCAAACACATACACACACACACACACAGAGCAGGACGCTGGTCCAGTGGCCTGATCAAACATCTCCAATAAGCCATAGATTTGATAATCCAGTATTCTGTGATCTCCAGGTACTTTAAATGAATATGTAATAAATTAATACTTGGTCTACTACACCTCCAGCAGTTATTATGACCTAATATGTATTTTTTTTCTAATGTCAATGGAACAAATCCTAAACAACTCTAGATCTCATAACTAAGGATGGGCATGAACCTGCCCATGAACCTAAATTTGTGACTAAAATTGCCTGGGTTGTGGTTCACAAGCTGAGGTCCATGTGATCTCACTTCAGCAATCCTCCCATGACCCTCCATGTGGTTTTCAGAGGTTCGAGCATGTCATGGTGAGCCATATTGGCAGCATCTGTGGTAGACACACTGGCACTAATCAGTTATGATTGTCAAAGCAATGATAGGGGATGGACTTTTGCAGTGCTGGAAACACCAATAGTGGCACTGCAAAGTTTGACAGGCAGCACTATGGGAGCAGAATGATATATACCACCCAGCTCACACACAACTCTTGTTTTCTGTTGGCAGCAATCATGCCATGCATTAGTAGAAAAAAAAAACAATATGGGATCACAGTTCATAATAGAGAAATATAGACAACCAAACACTGTGATATGCCTGCTAACATATTAATAAAACTTTTATCAGAAGTACTTTTATCTCAAATCTTAAAAAGCTATCTGTCACATTAGAAGGAAGTACAGTGCTTCTGCCGGGTGGGGGGAAGGGGCCGTGGGACTGCTGTGTCTTGGTCTGAGGCTGTCTCTCCTTGCAGGGGAGGCAGCTTCACAGTGAGGCTGTGCCTCCTCTGCCCTCTGCCTGGGAGGGGGAAAGGGGCTGTGGGACTGCTGCACCTCACTCTGAGGCGGTCTCCCCTTGTAGGGGAGGCAACTTCAGAGAGAGGCAGCTATCCTCCGAGCCCAGCTAGGAAGCTGGGCTTGGAGGAGAGCACAAACTGGGTGTAGTTCTGCTGCTCTCAGCTTCTGGAGTCTGTGACTGGGGAAGCTGAGATCAGCAGAGGTGGGAGAAGGTGCCTGAAGGTACCCTGTAGGTGAGGTAGCAACCAAGGCTGCAACCTACATTGCCAACTCCCACCCGCCAGCCATGCCCCAGAATACAGTCTTCACCAAAGGTAGAGGAGAGTCAGCTGGAACTTGCTGCAAGTTTGTTATCTCTAGCCTCCAGGGGACAGTCCTAATGCATAACAAACTTCATGAAATGCACTGGTTTGGTAAATGGGAAGATCTGTAAAAGATCGTGCAGCCCAATAAATTGAAACAAACCTCACTTTTCCTAGTTCATGCCCATCCTTATTTGTAACTGTTAGTGCAGGTATATGTTGCCTCCAGGGCTTTTTTCGTTGTAGAGAAAGCTCAGCAAAAATTTATTTGCATATCACCCAATTTATTTGATGTCACCCATTCAGTAGATTACTTTCCGCATATTGACACAGAACAGTACAGAGCCATTGGCTGCATTTCATGGATGCGTGTTCTCACACAATCCAGTGAAAGACCTTGTTTAGCCCTCCCCACAAACATGGCCAAAGAGAGAGAGCCATGTGCAGCAGAGCCAGCAGTGGCAGAACAAGCTTCTCCCATGAGGGGCGCTTGTGGGCAGCTCCGCATCTCTCAGTCTCTTCACAAGCCTGTTGGAGGCTGGCAGCAGCAGAGAGGATGGAAAGCACAGTCTTGGAGCATGCGGCTCCCTTTGCCAGAGATTTTTTTTTTTTTTTTAGCCAGAGCCCTGACCAAGCCAGCCAGAACTGCGTTCTTGTGTGTTCCTGCTTTTTGTTTTTTTGTTTTTTTAAAAAAGTCCTGGTTGGCTGATTTCATTAAGAAGTCCCTTCTCATTTCTTCAGATTAATATTAATATCCAGGCCTCGGATTCAGCAGGAACTCACAGGAATGCAGCTCCTGAATCTTTCTGAGGGTTCCCCCTCCTCCTTCCCACCTTGCCATTGAATAGTAGGTGCAGCAGCATAACAATCCCTGGATGAGCTCCACCACCTATTTTTCTACAGAACGACCCCTGTTAATATCCAATCCCCTAATCATTTCTTATAAATGTCTTAAACCCTTTGAACTGCTAGTGTTAATTTGATTCAAGATTTGTTTCTTTCCTCAACAAGTTGCAGTTTTCAAATAATACAGACATGCTATGGTGTACACAAAAATACAAACATAATGTAGCTTTTGTCCTATTGTGGTTTCTATTTGTTCTGCATATACCATTATACGCTATTTGTTTAGACTATCTTTGCCTGCATACAGGTACTTTGGGAATGATTCCAGTGGAGAAAATAAAGGTTTGGGGAAATGCTATAGGTAATTTCAGAATTTGTTTCTGTAAGAATACACTAGGTTCCTTTCACCTCTTGCTTCCAGAAAAATTCATTGGAATCATTTTGGAAACACTTCCAACCAATGATATCATAAAACAACATTGATCCATAGCACTTCTTAAGAAAATTAAGTATTTTGCCAGAATACTATTTTGCCATAATAGAAGTCAGCTTGCTGCAGAGACATACATGGCCACAAGGAAGTCTACTTCAAAGCATAAGTTTTATCTGCACTAAGTAAGGATGTGCCCAAAAATGATTTTGGGGTTGGGTTTTTTTTGGTTCAGGCATCATGAGCTGGAAAAATATTGATATTTTCTGATATTATGGTCAATAGTCCCTGTGAGCTGTAATGGAAATTGATACAGGTGTATCTGGGGCTTGGGGAAGGGGCTTTTTTGAAGTAAAGGGACTAAATTTGCAGCATAGCTGCTGGTGCCTCTCCTCAAACCCCTCCCCCCAAGTTTCAAAAAGATTGAACCAGTGCCCCAAAAGAAGGTGTCCATGGTTTCCAATGTGTGTGAGGGGGAGATTGTCTGGCTCCAGGATCTGCGCACAGTGAGACAGTCTCTCCCTACTGCAAGCAGACGTGATTTGAGGAACCGCATGGAAGCTGCAAGACTGCATGGAACTCTCTGCTCCTGCCACCCCAGCTGATCCAGTCCCTGGTATTTTTTATTTATTTTTATTTTATTTACTTTGGATTTATATGCTGCCAACTCTGCAAGTGGACTCTGTTATAGTTAACCTGATTAACAGGGTATAGTTAACCTGATTAAAAGCCTAATTAATTAATTAATCAGCTAGATTAGTAGCTGAATCAAATCCTTTGATCTGTATTTGTCTGAATTAATACCCGAGTCCGTATAGTCAAAGTGATGGTATTCCCAGTAGTAATGTATGGCTGTGAGAGCTGAACCATAAGGAAGGCCGAGCACAAAAGAATAGAAGCTTTTGAGCTGTGGCGCTGGAGAAGAATCTTGAAAGTCCCTTGGACTGCAAGAAGATCAAATCAGTGAGTCCTAAAGGAAATCAACCCAGACTGTTCCCTGGAAGGTCAGATGCTGAAGCTCAAATACTTTGGCCACCAAATGAGAAGGGAGCACTCCCTGGAGAAGATCCTGATGCTGGGAAAGGCAGAAGGCAAAAGAAGAAGGGGACAGCAAAAGATGAGATAGCTGGACAGCAAAAAATGAGATGGCTGGACAGCATTACTGATGTAACAAACATGAATTTGAGCAGACTTCAGAGGATGGTGGAAGACAGGAGGGCCTGGTGTGACTTTGTCCATGGGGTCGCAAAGAGTCAGACTCGACTGTGCGACTGAACAACAACAAAACCCAAAATACCAATAAGGTATTTATTGGATATTTTTTCAACTCAGTTTACACCAAGCACACATCCCTAGCACTAAGCTGATACTCTGCAATGCTAAAAGTAATGATATTTACCATATTTGAAGACTGTCTTTGAAATCAAATACATTTCTGAGATGTTGTGTGTAACCTAATTTTTCAGATCCTTTTGAAATATGTGGTGTTATCTCACAAATTGAAAATAATTACTTTTTAAAAGTTTTGTTTTTATTTAAGTTTTGTTTAAATTTAAGAATAAAGCACCCTATAACTACTGTAGATATCCAAGCCGATTTCCCACTCACCTTACGCCGCTCTCATGTTCCTCTTCAGTGTGGGGCTTCCTTCCGATTTCACACTATCTGCCCCAGAGCAGCAGCTAGCGCCAGCTTTTTCACGCAGCAAATAGAAACCTCTAAAAAACAGTTTCTGCTGTACGAAAAAGCTGACACTAGGTGCAACCCTGGGGCAGATAGTGTGAAATTGGAAGGAAACCCTGCTGAGAAGAGGAACATGAGAGCGGCATAGAATGAGTCAGAAATCGGTCCCAGTCTTTTCCATACTGCTAATTACTTAAGGAAACTGTGTTTATAAGGGTGGGCTCATCCTTTCAGCAGCAATTGTTCATAAAGCTCATAGACATCTTATTTCATTGTGTATATATTTGTTGATTCTTGAAGGCAGCTTATTGTGATTGACCATAGAATCATAGAGTTGGAAGGGACCTCTAGGGTCATCTAGTCCAACCCCCTGCATAAAGCAGGAAACTCACAGATACCTCCCCCTAAATTCACAAGATCTTCATTGCTGTCAAATGTACATAGTTATGCAATCACACCTTTAAGCAGAGTCTGGATTGCAGATCACACATCTGTGAGTAGTTGACTTGTGCACTGCTGATTCTCATCAGATCGTCCCCATGCAGAAGGAGCCCTGATGATTAGTCACATGTTCCTATGCATACCCTGATAACTGGTCTTAAATCTGTTGCTTGGATGAATAGGAAAGCTGACTTGTCACTTTGGTAGCAATTCATATTAGTAAAACAACCCCAATTCTAATCACTGTTATATGGGTTTCTGAGTTCCTTCCTACTTATTATGGTAATTGAAGGTTGCCAAAGTCAGTGAAACAGCAGCCTATTGCTTGCCTTTAAAAAAAAAAGCTTCAGGGAATTATTCCCTAAGGGAGCTTATAAGAAAGCTTTTCTTCACTTTTCCATTCTGTTTCAAAGGACCGAGAAGTGTTTTCTGCTTACTGTACTCTGGGAAATCCCAAACATTTGTTTATTAATTTTTGAATCCTTATGACAAACTGTAGGAATGCCTGGTTTAGAAAATATACTAAATGTCAAGAGTGCCTGCAGAAAATCATTGGAAGAACTATCACAATTCATATTACATGCATCAAATGGACTATTTGAAGCCCTGTGTTGTATCATTCCAGATATTTCTGGATATCAGGCCTAAATCATGCTCTCTTTTTCATTAATTTTCTTACTTTGTCAAATGAAATGTAACTTGTTTCCAAAATGCTTTAATTTTTTTTTTGTACTTTTCTAGCAAACTGAATAAAACAGCGGTCCTAGCCTAGATTTTTTCTTTTTTTTACTGACATGTCTTTCAAATAGAAGACCTTGTCCTTTTGCTTGCCTTTTGTTGTTCAGCTTTTCTTCATTGACTTACTCATAATTATGTGCCTTTATGTTTCATCAATTAAAATAATTTTATTTTGTTTTTTTTCTCCCTAGCCTTACCTAAACCTCCAGGAACTCCTGTTGTGACAGAAAGCACAGCAACAAGCATCACTTTGACTTGGGATTCTGGAAACCCTGAGCCAGTGTCTTACTACATTATCCAGCATAAACCTAAAAACTCTGAGGAACCTTATAAAGAAATCGATGGAGTAGCCACAACACGATACAGCGTTGCTGGTTTAAGTCCATATTCTGAATATGAGTTCAGAGTTGTTGCTGTCAATAACATTGGACGTGGCCCACCCAGTGAACCTGTGTCAACCCGGACCTCAGAGCAGGCACCATCTAGTGCGCCACGTAATGTACAGGCTCGTATGTTGAGCTCAACCACCATTTTGGTGCAGTGGGAAGAACCAGAAGAACCAAATGGTCAAATACAAGGTTACAGAGTTTATTATACCATGGACCCTTCCCAACACGTCAATAGTTGGTTGAAGCACAATGTCGCTGACAGCCATATCACCACCATTGGGAATCTAATACCACAGAAAACCTACTCTGTAAAAGTTCTCGCTTTTACCTCAGTTGGGGATGGACCTCTTTCTAGTGATATACAAGTCGTCACTCAGACAGGAGGTAAGATGAAATTTGTGGCAATAGTTCTGAGATTTAGCAGTAGAAAGTCAATTGCCTAGACTGGCTCCAACTCGTCACCTGACAGTGGTGTAGATAGATCATGTATGGGGGAGGGGGGGGGAAATATAATATAATTGAAAATTTATTTGTGGTGAGTTGAGCTGAGTTGAGAGCCAGTTTGGTGTAGTGGTTAAGTGTGCGGACTCCTATCTGGGAGAACCAGGTTTGATTTCCCTCTCCTCCACTTGCAGCTGCTGGAATGGCCTTGGGTTAGCCATAGCTCTGGCAGAGGTTGTCCTTGAAAGGGCAGCTGCTGTGAGAGCCCTCTCAGCCCCACCCACCTCACAGGGTGTCTGTTGTGGGGGGAGAAGACATAGGAGATTGTAAGCTGCTCTGAGTCTCTGATTCAGGGAGAAGGGCGGGATATAAATCTACAATTCTTCTTCTTCTGTTTTCCAATTTATCCAGTTTATTCAATAATGCATATTATCTACATACACATATAGCAGGTTTACACTGTTTTTAAATAAAAAATTTGTCGGCTCTTTCCATTTCTTTTCCTTTGGGGGGGGAGGGGGGGTGTAAGATTTTGTTCTCAACCATTCCTTTTCACACAGATCACAGTATTATCTATTCCTTTCATTTGGCTAGTGTTCCCTGAAGAGTTTTCCTGCACTGTTCTCACATAATATCCACATATATTTTCATATATGGGTGTGCATGAACATGTAATGTGAAGAGTGACCTTGAGCTCTTATTATTTCCCTCTAGCTCATCTCCTTCTGTCTTTTATGTGTAGTCATGTCTTTTTGGAATTAACTTCACAAACTCCTTTTCCCCTTTCCTTGTATAAGTAAATGACACCACTAGTCAGTTATTTAATTTGTTTTGTAAACTGTCCTGCCACTCTGAATTAATAAACAGACCAAGCCCTGAGCATGTAGCACATCTCCCTTTTGACTTTATATCATTGGACTGCTATACTGCAAAAAACATTTGCAATACTTTTATCTGTGTCATTCCCATTTGAGCAACTTTCCAGGGAGGGGTCATGTCATACTCACAATTATGTGAGGCAGTTAAGACTTGAAATGGTGTAACCTATTCTAATCTCTCCCCACCCCCCACCCCCAATTCTCATGAATGAGCAGGGATTTTATCCCAGCCATGTCTCCCTGTACCAAGCTCTACAGAAAATACATTAAAAGGGCAATACTAGCACAATTCTGCTTTTGCTGTTTTGATATATTAATATATTGGATTGGCTGAAAACAGATTGCACTAAAACAACTTTGTCTTATTTTTCCAGCTAAATTACAAAACAATAGAGTCAGGGATGCTAGAGCAATGTAGTTGGACTAGGATCTGGGAGAAGGAGATTCATATCCCCACTATGCTGCAGAAGCTTGCTGGGTGACCTTCAGCCAGTCACACACACTCAACCTAACCTTTGTCACAGTGTTATTGAGAGGATATAAAGCAGGAGAGGAGAACCATGTAAGCCACTTTTGGTCCTATTAAGGAGAAATGTGAAGTAAATAAATAGACATTTTAATTTCCACAGACTAAACTACAAAGAAGGGTTCTTTGACCATGCATGAGTATATTATTTTAGCAATCATTACCATTTAACCTCCCTTTTCCTATCTTAACCTTTGGCCACACTATGTACAAGGAAGACATATTGCAACTTTTTTTTTTAAAAAGGATACTTACATCTGACTTGGAGATTTGGAGCCTGGATTTAATTCCAGGAACAAATACATTTTGCTTACTACCCTGGGAAGGGTTTATGATCTGGAGATAATGTAATAATAATAATAATAATAATAATAATAAATTTATTCTTATATCCCGCCCTCCCCCGCCGAAGCGGGCTCAGGGCGACTCACATGACATGGTTTACACCATGATTACACTAAAATCCATCAATACATTAAAACAATTAAATAGTTAAATACAATTCAGATTAAGTTAAATAACAATTAAAATTTTATCAAGTATAAATTAAAGTGCCACAGTTCAGAGTGTGTATAGGATGGCTAGGTGTCATCTCCGGGTGCCATCTTAAATGCGAGTTGACAGAGGGTGGTTTTGCAAGCCCTGTGAAATTGGTTTAGGTCTTGCAGGGCTCACACCTCCTCTGGTAGTTGGTTCCACCATTTGGGAGCCATTGTGGAGAAGGCCTGCTCCCTTGTTACTTTCAATCTGGCCTCTCTTGGTCCAGGGATTCGTAGTAGGTTTTGGGAACTAGATCTCAGCGCTCTCTGGGGAACATATGGAGAGAGGCGGTCCCTAAGGTAGGCAGGTCCTCGGCCATATAGGGCTTTAAAGGTCATAACCAGCACCTTGTAACGAAGTCGGTACACAATCGGCAGCCAGTGCAGCTCCCGCAGCCTAGGCTGCACGTGTTCCCACCGTGGTAGTCCCACTAACAGCCTGGCCGCTGCATTCTGCACTAGCTGCAGTTTCCGAGTTCGGTACAAGGGCAGCCCCATGTAGAGGGCATTACAGTAGTCCAGCCTCGAGGTGACCATTGCATGGATCACAGTTGCCAGGTCGCCACGTTCCAGGAAGGGGGCCAACTGCCTCGCCCTCCTAAGATGGAAGAAGGCGGATTTGGCAGTGGCAGCTATCTGGGCTTCCATTGTCAAGGAAGGCTCCAGTAGCACTCCCAGGCTCCTGATCCTGCGCACTGGTATCAGTGACGCACCGTCAAAAGTTGGTAGGGAGATCTCCCCTCCTGGCCCGCCGCGACCCACGCAAAGGACCTCTGTCTTCGCTGGGTTCAGCTTTAGTCCACTCAGCCTGAGCCAGCCCACCACGGCTTGCAATGCCCGGTCCAAATTTATAGGGACATTGTCAGTTCGGCTGTCCATCAATAGATAGAGCCAGGTGTCATCAGCATACTGGTGACAACCCAGCCCATACCTCCGGGCAATCTGGGCAAGGGGGCGCATGTAGATGTTAAACAACATCGGGGAGAGAACTGCCCCCTGAGCCACCCCACAATTAAGTAGGTGTCTCTGGGACAGCTCTCCTCCACTCGCCACCCTTTGTCCCCGACCTTCAAGGAAGGAGGAGAGCCACTGTAAGGCTAGCCCCCGAATTCCTGCGTCGGCGAGGCGGCGGGTCAGCAGCCAATGGTCGACCATATCTAACGCGGCCGATAGGTCTAGCAGCAGCAATACCGCCAAGCTGCCTCGGTCCAGATGTCGCCGGAGGTCATCCATGAGGGCGCCCAAAACTGTCTCTGTCCCGTGGCCTGGGCGGAAGCTGGACTGGCACGGATCTAAGGTGGAAGCGTCATCCAGAAAGGCCTGTAACTGCAACGCCACAGCCCTCTCTATAATTTTGCCCAAAAAGGGCAAATTTGAGACCGATAATGGAAGATATCTATAAAGGACTTGCCTTTACCTCCCATCTCCCCAGAGGTTCCAGCTCCTTTCCTCTTCCTTTGTTCCTTACAGAGCCTTAGTCCCCTCATCCCTGCCCATGGTTCTCTCTACAAATCTTGAGTTCTGGTATTAAAGAGCATCCAACGTTAAATTATCATGTGGGGGGGGGGGAGCAGGAGGAAGTCCTAGCATCCTCTGGACATTTTTGGCCCACTGGTGTCATGTTGGCCAGCACAACTTACCTCACCAAAGGTAAAAGATGGGTAATAAAGGGCTCATTTATCTGGCAGACTCATATTCATTCTGCTAGTCATGCTTAGGTAGTGCTGGCAACCGGAGTTCACTGCTGTAGGTATATTGATCAAGGTGTAAGCAATGTAAATAAGTTTTGCCTGGTAAACAATCATCGACAGAGATAAGAAATATTATTCAGGCTCCTGTAATAAAGAATAGGACTAGCTTTTTACAAATAGGTAATGATTCCCAATGGAGCAAACAACTGTACATGTACTGTAGTGACTATAATACATGTTTGGAATAATACATATTTCAAAACTAAGGCAACGGATGCTATTAATTGTACTTAGCTTGTCATTACGACTTGACCAGAAATCTGTACTCAGAGGAGATGGGGGAGGGGAAATGGTGATGGAGGCTTGCCACCCACAGGCTAGCACAAGTGAAACCACCCAGTCCCATTCTTGGTAGGGGAGTGAAGGAATGCAGCAGAAGCAGCACACTCCTGGAAGCTTTCAAGTTTATGATGAAGCTTCAAAGCTTACATTGATATGTTGGTAGACTGACAAGACTGATGCCAACCAGTATTAAGAAAACCAGGTAAAGGAATAAGAAGGCAACAAAAGTGGTAAAAGAAGGGGAAAGTGTTGATCCCCTGCCCTTTTAGGTAATTACTTTTGTTATAGGGAAGTTTCATAAGCACTTTAATAGTAGATTAAGGTATATTATTGGATTATGTGCAGTTATGGACTGTTATAGTACATACAGTAGTGCACTGGAATAGTGGCAATGGTGTACTACTGGCATAAGTATAAACCCATTTTGTTAAGATGACTTATTGTGTGGGTGCACAGTGGTACATTGCTGTATGCATCTATATGGAATTGATATAGGTAATTTTCCTGTTTTTCTCCCTTCTTTGTGTCTTTTACTCTCCATTACTGTTTATGAGAATTGTGAGATAATACAGTTTGAGGTGATTTGAGAGCTAAGTGACTGAATAACAACTTTTGCCCTTTGAAAGAGGATGAAACCAAAGATGGCCCCTTCTGCTTTCATCCCTAGAAAACGGAAAGGGCTCTGTTTTCATGTTCTCCATATGGGCATGAGCGGGATTCACCCTCTGTCCTTGTAAAGGAACTTGCAGGCTGTCTGCAGTACTTATGCAGAGCGCCATTGATCCCTAGATTCCAGCTTGCTAAAATGCTATTTTAGAGTGTAAAATAAAAACTTTTCCAATTAACTACTACTGCCACAAGACTTCAAAAGAATTCAAAAATAAATTTGCTATTTAAAAGGGAGATAAATTTAAATGGCCAAATACTGGAAGAGGGGTGTGTGTGTGTTTCAGTTTTTGAATGTTTGGAATCAGTTTTGATTGCCTGAAAATGGCAACCAAATGGTATTTAAAAACCCAGAAAATATCTAAAATTTATAACATAGGAGTTGGGACGTGTTGACATTGCCATCAAAGGGAAATCAGTTTTTTTCACATGTGATAGCATTGCTGTAGGGAGCTTCCTGGGGAGATTTAATTAAATAACCTGTTGAGAATACAACTCCTGATGTCAAAAGACTTCCCCCACCCCAAAAAATATTTTATTGTAGATCTAGTTTCAGAGTCCATACAGGATTTCTAATGCAATCCTATGCAGAGTTACTCCAGTCTAAGCACACAGTGGACCTACACTGGAATAAAGACAGAACTCCATGGTACAGAGTGGTAAGCTGCACTACTGCAGTTCAAGCTCTGTTCACAACCTGAGCTCGATCCTGGCGGAAGTTGGGTTCAGGTGGCTGGCTCAAGATTGACTCAGCCTTCCATCCTTCTGAGGTCAGTAAAATGAGTACCCAGCCTGCTGGGGGTAAAGTGTAGATGACTGGGGAATACAGTGGCAAACCACCCAGAAAAAAGGCCAAGAAAATATCATTACGTGATGTCACCCTATGATTCAGTAACAATGCGGCACTTTCACATGGGACTACTTTTCCTTTAAACTGGAATAACTTTGCATAAGTTTGCACTGTCAGAATTGTATTTTACTGAGGCTGCAAGAGGTTTTGGGTTTTGTTTTTGGTTTTTTGCTAGCTTCATGAAATGAGAGTCACAATTGAGTAAATAGAAATGGCCGCAGACAGAATTTGAGTCAATCTTTCTCTGAAGTTGATTGTTAAGCAACTTCAAATATGGACTTCAAAGAGAGTCATTGTCCATATTAATTTATACAGTGAACCAATTTAGATTATTTATAATTGTCGTTAATCAGGATGTTCTGATTATATGTAATCTATGTTAATCAATAGAAATATGCATGACTCCAGTAGTATTGTTTGACCATCTTGGTGTGAACTGTTTTGCATTTCCATTTAAGAAAATCTTAGTGCCCATGAGCACCATTATGCTCGCTGACACTTTTCCCAGTGCCCACCAAGTGTCTTTAGAAAGTGGGCAGAGCCAGATTGGCTTTTGCCCAACAAGATATTTGATTGTCTGTACAGATTTTTTAAAACATTGCTTTGGCAACAACTGCCACCACAGCGCAAGCATCTTCATTCTGTGACAGAAGGCAAGCTACAGCAGCCATTTTGGTGGCTTGCTCCACCTGCTGTGGCAACCATTATGTGGCTGCGCTAACCATGTTGTGTCACAATTCCAAAGCCTCAAAAAGGTTGAGGACTCCCGGTACATGGTATATAGTCATAAGAAATAATACTGAAGTGGTTTTTAGTAAATGTGAAGCAAGAGGAAACATTTGTTGATACTGTATCCTCCTGCTTCAGTACCTGGACAGCCATTGAACTTCAAAGCAGAACCCGAATCTGAAACAAGCATATTACTTTCTTGGACCCCTCCACGGTCTGACACAATCTCCAATTATGATCTCGTTTACAAAGATGGAGAACATGGAGAAGAGGTAAATCAACTATTGTCTCTTCTTTGAAATACTTCATTTTTTATTTTTTTTCAAGTTATATTTGCATGTCTTGCACTGGTGAATTGTTCAAACATTATGTTGAATCATGATTTTGCACTATGTAAATAAAAGCTGTACTTATATGCTCCCTTTCCCACACTGTGCTTATTTGCTTCTTCTCTTTTTGCATAGTCAGTTGATACCTACCATCATATGTTGTAGAGTGTATTGATGCCTACCAGTATATATTACAGAGTATACATTGTAGAGCTGAAAAAAGAACATAGGAGGGCATCCAAGATGATCAGGGAGTTGGATCACCTTGCCTATTAGGAAAGACTGAAGAGTCTGGGACCGATTTCTCACTAGGCTTGTTCTGGTCTTTTCCCCTTGGCACTTCTGTTCAATTTTGTGCAAGCTTCTGAGGGGCTGTGCCTTGCCCCGCTTCAGAGCAAGATCCTCTGAAAACCAGTTCTTCTTGCCGCAGGAAAGAGGCGAGGCAAGTCACAGCCCCGCAGCAGCTTGCACAAATTTGAACAGAAGCACCAGGGGAGCAAGGGCTCCAAGACCAGAACAAGCCTAGTGAGAAATCAGTCTGGAACGTGATAAAGGTTTATAAAATTATGCATGGGACGAAGAGAGTTGACAAAGAGAAATTTTTCTCGCACTCACAAAATACTAGAACTCAAGGCCATCCAATGAAGCTGGTGAGCAGTAGGTTCAGGATGGACAAAAGGAAATACTGCTTTACACAGAGAGTAATTAAAATGTAGGATTTGCTGACAGGGGATATAGTGATGACCACAGGAATAAATAGCTTTAAAGGAGGTTAGATAGATTCATAGTGGATAACTCAGCACCAGGCTGCTTGGAAAAAACAACTACAAAAATGAACCAAATGAACCAGTTCAAAATGAACTACAAACCCGCCCAGTTCATGCTCAAACCGTGATTCAGTTTTTGGTTCATGCCCATCCCTAGTAGCAACTCTAAGGAAGCTGCCAAAGTTGTTTCATTATTGATATTGAGTAGTGAATGCCAGAAAAATTGGATTCTAAGATGTTATTGGTTTGATGGAGTTTTTCCATGGCTTTCAGTGAAATTATTTATAGTGCATGTGATGTTTTGATCATCCTAAACATGTATGAACTTGTTTAAACCTGTCAGGGTTTGTACAAGAAATTACAAGAATACAAGGACAACCACAGTAACATAAGCAACTATCAGCAATCTAAACTGTGATTAAAGACACAAATACTTATTACTGAGTTATATATTTCTTTGTATTTTTGCAATAAAGGCTTAATATTTTCACCAAAATTATATTGATTTATAAGGTTGGTTTTAACTCCTAAATTGAATCTCAAGTATAACATTTGAAATTCAGTTTAAGAGTTAAAGTTCAAGAACCCCCATCCCCAAAATATTTTGGTGATTCTCCATCCCAAGAATATACATTTCTGACACAAAGATTTCCACATAATGAGCCTTCTTCTTGTTGTATATAGCTTGCATGCAGTGTGGGTCTTTCATTACTACCACACCATTTTCAGTGGTTTCCATGTGGTGGCTGTAATGTTTGAATTAGTCCCCTTTTATAAGAAGTTTTATGATTGACTTTAGGTATTCTTTTCAAGAAAACATCCTGTTATCTGAATATTAATTACTTTCCCCCTACATTTTTCTTGCTTAACATTTAGCAGAGAATTTCTATTGAACCAGCAACATCTTACCACTTGCAAGGCCTGAAACCAAATAGTTTGTATTACTTCCGTCTCTCTGCGCGCTCCCCGCAGGGCCTTGGTGCTTCAACTGCAGAAATTTCAGCCAGAACAATGCAGTCAAGTAGGTGTCTCTCCTTGATTACTTTATTTCTGTTCCTTATACTTGTTGATAAGCAACTGAAAGCCTTTTTTTTTACAGTTGCAATCTGATGAGAATCTGAATGGAATGTTTAGACAGGAACGTAAAAGACTGCAGGCATTATATTTACATTTTCTTAGAAGAGTTACATGATGCCCACTCATGAAACAGAATATTTTGGGCAGTATAAGAGCAATGGATCTCTTATCCTTTCTAAGTCAAAAGATCAAAAGAAAATGTGTGCTTTAAGGTCCCATAAAGAGATATGACATAAAAGAAAATAGATTGTGGGCAATCCTAAAACACTGGGTAGGGACTTAGAGAAAAAGATAGAAAGGGATAACATTACATTAAAATCAATAAAGCTTCATATACAAAGGCCGTAGTATTAAGAATTCAGTTTCCCAATCATACATGATATATGATTAGTTTGAGTAAGTTCACTGAAGGCCATTTGAAGTTGTATTAAAGTTTCTGCCTTAATGAACTATAACTTAATGAACTTAAAACGGTGGTTTTAAGATATTACACATGTCTATTGACATACATAACAATAGGCAAACATTTTGGTTCTTTTTTTCTGATGCTTAACTGAAGTGTATTATAAAATTTAGTTAAAACACATTTTGGGGGGAGGGGTTGACTAAGCATCCTTTTATTTTTAAATAGCTGTTTTGTGTATTATGAGGGGTGGGTAGCTGTTTATGTAACGTTATAAAATCGCTGGTAGACTTTAATTCTTTGCTAGACAAGGTACTCCAAGAGGAGCTAAAATATAAAAGAGAGCCTGGATCTAGGGTAAGTACAAGTTACAGTCAGAATCATCAGCCCTGTCACTTTTTCCATGGTAGGTAAATCTTTGCCTAAGAATAACATCATTTCTTTATTGATTCTGCATGCTTTATAATGTTAAACACTTAAATAAAATCTTTTGATTTAAATCTTAATTGTATTTGGGTAGGCTCCATTGTGAAAAGGAAAAAAAACACAAGCTGCTACACCAAGAAGTTTTACTAGGAAGATAGTACCATTGACCTCAGTGGGATTTACTTCTAAGAATAGCTACTTAGGGCTGCTGGAGAATTTATTTTGGGGAAAGTGGGCTGGAATTTTGGATATATGGACATTCAGAATGGCTGTGATTTTTTTCCCAACAGTTTGTGCAAGGTAATATTTTTATAAGGAGAAGGTAACAGCATAGACTGACTAAGGTGTCTGTCATGCTAAAATAGTGGCTTTTTTGAGAGGGGAAGATTTTTTTTTTAAAAAAAGAACAATATACCAGTGAACATAAAAATAGGAGCTTAGATGTATAGATGCATCACGGTATCAAATTTGTGGTTTTTAGTTCAAGAAGAATTGTTAATCACAGGTAGGTAACAGTATATTGAGGCTCATTTTCATATATTTTCCCCTACATCCCTTTTCACTTTTTAGTTAATTCATGTTCAGTTGGTTCACTTTAATAAGCCAAGGCTCATAAGATTATCTGAAGTTTTTGCTTTTAAGTTTGTGATTTTTATTTTTCCTTGGGTCGCCCTTTATTATTTATTTATCTGTTTCCTTCTGTTCATTTCTTTTCTTCAACCACTTCTGTCCTTTCACTTAAATCCTCCTTTAACCCACTACTGAAATTAGAGCCATCAGCTCCTCCTCAAGACATTAGTTGCAACAGCCCCAGCTCCACTAGCATTTTGGTAAGTTGGCAGCCTCCTCCTGTGGAAAAACAGAATGGAATTATCACTTCCTACTCCATCAAGTACACTGGAATTGATGGGGAAGATGACAAGGCCTATGACATTTTGGGAATTGCTCCAGACACCACACAGTACCTTTTGGAACAGTTGGAAAAATGGACTGAATATCGGATTTCTGTGACAGCCCACACTGATGTCGGACCTGGCCCAGAGAGTGAATCTGTATTGATTCGGACAGATGAAGATGGTATGTTGCCTCCAACCCATCAGTTTGACTCTGACCTTCTCTCTCTCAATCTGCTTTGTATGATTTAATTCCCCTTTACCCCAGATTTTCTGCAATATTTTAAATTCAAATGCATATATCTGCATTTGTTTTGTTTTTGTTTTTTTAAATCTTTGAAATCAAAATATCTTTTTGTGAGGGGAAAACACTTGAAAAGTGCTGCTACTCATGGCCCTTTCCCTCTCTTCTTAAAAAATACAAACGTTTGGAGTTTTCTCCCATTTTTCTTACTTTTAAAAAATCTTCCATTTTAACTCTTTCTTCATCGTTTATGTTTATCTCTTTTGGAAAACTGATGCTCCTTGGTTTTAAAAGTATTTTGGATGTTGAATGTCTTTCATGTCTGAACATAGAAGATGGTAGACCAGATTCCATCATCTTTTTCCCTCTTTAAAAAAAAAAAAAGAAAACTACCAGCATTTTACAAGTCTTTTTGGTTTTTTTTTTTATTATTTTGATTACTAAAATACTTCTTTGTACTTTAATGCTTTGAGTCTCAAAGCATCTTCCTTGGCTTTTGTACATTTTTACATGTTTTTTCTATTTCTCTAATACTCTTTTTCTTCCATTTTTGCATCAGTCATGGTTTTTGATCTTTTCACTGAAATGTAGAGCAGATTTGTTGAGTGTTTTCATTTGTATTCTTCAAGGAAAGCTTAGTGGGTCTGCCCTTTAAAAGGAAAGAAAAGACTCTGGTTAGTTGGAACAAGTGCCTGTAATTCTTCTTTTATCCACTGATGTGTTCCAGTTCCTAGTGGTCCTCCTCGCAAAGTCGAGGTAGAGGCTGTCAACTCCACATCTGTTAAAGTGTCATGGCGTTCCCCAGTGCCCAATAAACAGCATGGTCAAATTCGAGGATACCAGGTGCATTATGTGAAGATGGAAAATGGCGAGCCTAGGGGCCAACCCATGCTGAAGGATATCATGTTGGCTGATGCACAGGTATCTATCCATATTCTCTCTATATATAGATAACAAAGAAAATAGTATACTGGTAGCACCTGTTTTATCTTTTTTTTATGCAATAAAACCCCCAACCCTGCAATGTGTTCCTTATTACAATAGTTTATCACCAATAGATACAGTTGCCATCCTTCCAGGAACAGTGAACAATCTCCAGGCTCCAGACTACCTGGGCCTTTTCAGTCATTCAGGATAACAGGCAGGGAGCAACATGTGATGTGAAGTCATTTCCAGCTTGTACCCAGAAATGACATTACAGTGCTCTAGGAATTCACATATTTCTAAATAATAACAATAATGCAACAAACATAAATATGAACAAATTTACAAAGCATCAAATTTACAGAGCATCACTTCCAGTTGCAAATCAAAATGTCTCTCCTCTGCGCTCCCCAGGCTCCCACTGCTTGACACCATTCATGTAGCAACCATACATATATTGTCCTGAATGTTGTTGTACCTCGCAGTTGGACCAAAACTTTTCTGAATCTGCCTGAATTATGTGGTGCAACAGTGGAGTGAAAAAAAATGTATCTAGCATTCAGTAGACTACATCTGAAATAGATACATGTTACTGAACTGATGACTCGCATTGTCTGGTCCAGTCAGCTTTTGGATGGAACTCTCTTGTTCTTCCTCATTAGGTGATACTTGGTGCTGCAACAGACAGTGCCTAAAAGGTAGCCTTCCCTTCTGTTCCTCACTATCCTTACAGATGGGAGGAGAAGAGGACGACAAAAGCAGCTGCTGAAAGTAGCCTTGGTTTTTGAAAGCAGCCTCGTATCTGCTATGGCTATTTATTTATTTATTTATTTTAGGTCATTTATAGTCCGCCCTATCCCAAGGAGGGCTCAGGGCAGATAACAACATGGCTCTGCAGAGATTGTATTCTTGGTTAAGAGACAAAGCCTGTGTGTTTGAAAAGTTCTTCATTGTTTACCCTGACTGATCTCCAAGGCAGCACTTGTCCTGTCCTCCTCTCCTCCCCAGTGGGAGAGGGGCTCTGCTATCCTTAGAAGCTGGGCTGCACTTTCAGAAGATAGTCCTTCTCCAGTTGTGGCTGGGGAGGGAGGAAGATATAAGAAGGGCAGAAGGCATACCAAAAAATGGAGGAGGGTTAAATGTGAGGCCTTTATATCTAGCCTTCCTTGACCCCAAGAAAAGGCAGCAGCTTGGATGTGGGGAGGGAACCCCCAGCCTTTGCTGCTGCCATTCAGGACCAGGTTTCCCTTGGAGAGGCAAAAAAGACAGGTGAACCCATTTGTGCTGTCACTTTTGGGTCTACTACTCTCCGTGAAAGTTCCAGGAAAGAGATGATAGTAAGGAGATAAAAATGACTTCAGTGAGCCTTGGAACAGTGGTATCTTCTATGCATGTACTGTGCTTGCATTATACCTGTTTTCAGTGGCTTGTGGGATACACATTCATTAGGTCACCCATGTCAGCATATTCCCATGACACAATTAGTTTGGATTCCATGCATTGTTACTATTTTTGAAGCAATTATTCCATTCTGTTTGGGAGAACTGTATCTCTGGGAATTGTTGATCTCTTTGGGTGTAGTTGCCCTGGTTTTCCCCTATATTAGCTGGAATAAGTCCATTGAAATCTATTTGACTGAGTCATAGCTATTATACATAGCAGGTTTACAGCTTTATTTTATGTTAAGAAGTTAAGAGAAATTTAAACATATGGAATGATGGTTTAATAAATAACTGATCAAATAAAATGTGATATTTGATTTTAAAATGTTACAGGCTCTCCTAATGGAATGTGTTACCAGTGTGATACTATTCTCTTACAAATTGTAACAGATGATAGAGAATCTGTGTACTGGAAAAACAGATTTCTTCATTTTAAGGAAAAACATTTGAAAACAAGGAACTTTAATTATATATTTGTGCTGTATGTGTTTTGAAATCTGGGTTTATTGTGCTAATATTGTGTAATATTAGCACAGTAATCGTGCTAATGATGTTGTGAGGGCCATGATGCCTACATAGTCTTCCATTTATCATTATTTCTGTATAACAGTAGACAACCATCACATGATTCTGTTCACGTGCTCTGAACAGAAACATATGGTTGTAAAAACGTAAAGATGTAAAAAAGTTACGATGTAAAAAATAGCAATTGCTTTTTCTGTAAAAGAGTAGTAGTAGTAGTAGTAGTAAAATTATTACTTGGCTATCCCTTTTTCTGATTCATGTGTATGTTCCTATCAATACATGCTCATGCAATCAGAACAAATCATTATTGCTTGCACAAGGTTTGTTGTGTGCTCCTTTTTCACATAAAGGTTTGTTGTGGGGAGTGTTTTGCTAATATTGTGGCTTTGCCCAACAAATAACATGTATTCAGTTAAACAGGGCCAGTGAATTAATTTCAACAAGGTAAAATAGAAATAATGTGAATATGGTGTGGTAACATGTGATTAAACAAAATGTGGCCTTTTGTTACATCTCAACAGCAAACATTAAAGAAGTCATAAAATGTGCTAAGCGATGACAACACAGTTGGCAGGGGGTTCTCTCTATTTTCTTAGCTTTGTGCAGTTGGCTATTTATGAACTACTTTTGCAACAAGTATACACTGGAAATACAATTGGACACTTCAAATGCATTTTTGATTCTTCCCTGAAATCATTCTATTTTTATTTTTATTTTATTTTTTTAAAAAAAGTCAACATGTATCATGCCAGTTTGCTTCATAACATAGGAGCTGGTTTTCCAAATAAAGACTGATTTTGATAAGCACTCCTTACAGAGTTGAACTCTAAAGTTCCTTTTCTGCTCACAGAATCTTTTGCGTGAAAAAGTCTTCCATTTCTAGAAGGGCTCCTGCCATGATCAGTGAATCCCTTTCCATGAAAGGAAAATGTTTCCTTCAATGACAAAAAGGCAGCTTCGGATTCAACTCTTTTTTTTCTTTTTCTTTTTTAATTATATGAAGGCTCAGCCAGGCTATAAGTATTTCCTCATTTTTTCTGTCTTTTTTCCCCCTTCCTGACATTCTTTACTGTCAATCAGTGGGAATATGATGATACTACTGAACATGTGAGTATCAGTTGAATGGCCAAACAGCAAAGTGTGGGTTTTTTTTTTTCCTGTTTTAACGCTTCCTCCCCAATGTTTGGTTGTTTGCACATATGCATGGATTAATACTTGATTTGTCTTTGGCATTTGGATTTTTCTCTCCCCTCAATTTTTTCTCTTTTTCTTTCTCTCTTTTTTTGTTTTTGTATTGGCACCGTGCTGTTTTTTTTAATGTGCTATGCTATGCTATCTGCATATTTGTTTGTTCAGTGGTTGTCACTAACTTTCTCATGGAACACAATCAAATTAATAGTGATTTTTATTTTATTTTTTAAAAGACACATGTATCATGCCAGTTTGCTTCATAACTAACCATCCTTCTGGTCCCAATACATTCATTCATTATTTGCTAAAAAAGAATATTTTATCATTGCTAACATCATTTTTATTTCTATTAACAAGGTATGTATATTTATGAAAATATACATTTGTACTGGCCCATTGCCTATGGTATTTAAACTAAAAATATCATCAGTTGAAATTCACAACCATTATTCAAAGATATTCTTCTTTGTGAGGTTTTAAAGGTTTGTTCATCCTTCCATGTTATCATAAAGCTGTACTTCTCTGCTTAATGTGAGTTATACGTGTTCCAAAGCATGAGTACCTATACTGGCTAAAAGTATAACTGAATAAGAATATGGTAGGCATGTATACCGTTACTGGTCCTGGTAACAGCAGGTTGATCTGAATGTATACAAAACTGAGCATACATCAGAAAGGGGAAAATGGGAATTCTCCATCTGTAGATGCTGTGCTTGAACTATGAATAGAAAAGATACTATAGCTAGGAGCCCCATGGCGCAGAGTGGTAAAGCTGCAGTACTGCAGTTTGAACCCTCTGCTCATGACCTGAGTTCAATCCCGACAGAAGCTGGATTCAGGTAACCGGATCAAGGTTGACTCAGCCTTCCAAGGTCGGTAAAACGAGTACCCAGCTTGCTGGGGGGAAAGTGTAGATGACTGGGGAAGGCAATGGCAAACCACCCTGTAAAAGCCTGCTGTGAAAACATCATGATGTGACATCACCCTAGAGTTGGAAACAACTGGTGCTTGCACAGGAGACTACTTTTACCTTTTTTAAAAAGCTGTAAAACAAATACAGCTTCTTATTTTTGCAATTTTTTTTCTCTTGCAACTAGTTTAAAAATACTTTGTTCCACAAATCCTGCTGTTAAAATCGTTAGAAGTATATGGGTTTTAAAAGTTGGGATAGGGTCCAACCAAAGTTAGAATCCAACCAAAGTTATATTCCACTATATTCCAAAGTTATATTCCACTAATTTTAAAGCGACACTTCAAATGCATTCTTGATTCTTCCCTGAAATTATTCTAATTATTTTCTACTTTTATTAATTTTACATTCTCATTATTCTTGTTAATTGTTGTTAATTTGATTGTGTTATCAAGCAGACAAGTCTTACATTGACATTTTAAAGTTTTATATTGAATGATTATTTTAGAATTTGAATAACAGATTGTAAAGTGACTTTAATTCTTGGAATAATCAGTACTGTAGTGAATGTTTATCATCTTTGTTTTTCATTAATATTAACTGTTAGAGGTTTCTTTTTGGAGCTTTTGAAGCACCCACTAAGTAAAATGTGCCTTTTAACTAGTAAGTGTGCATAAGACTGCAGTCAGTGTACAAATTTAGCAGCTGGGATGCAAAAAAAAAGTGCTTTAGTAGTATAGATATTGGTTTTGTTGCTCTGTCAATAATGATGAGTTGAAACCGAGTTTCTAATTCTCCCTCATATTTGTACTCAACTCACAGCAGCAATAAATCTGAACAGGAAACACATTGTAGGTGATTTTTCTTGAACATTATTAGTATATCTAACGTCAGTCATTCTTTGATAATATTATTAGGGGCATGATGCTCAGAGCTGGATACTTGCTATGCTTATTGCTTTAGTATGTGCAGGACCACTCATTGCGAACCCTCACTCACAAGGCTCATCTTTGGGTACTCCCAAAAGCTTGCGATAGCTGGTAGCACAAAAGAAATTTGCATTGGATGTATCACAATTAACTCTGAAATGACTTTCTCATGATTAAGTAGTGTATGTATTTTAAGACATGTTTGGTTTTCATTCTTTCATTTTAGGAAATGATTATTTCTGGACTACAGCCTGAAACAACATATTCCCTAACTGTGACAGCCTATACAACTAAAGGAGACGGTGCACGCAGCAAGTCGAGACTGGTTTCTACTACAGGTGCAGGTAATATTTGGATTTTCTTTCTTTAAACCAGTTGTGTGTGTTTGAATACTTGCTGAACTGAATTTGAAATTTTTCCTATAGATTGTTAAAATAGATCAATGTAGTGGTAAATTCCAAAATTATTTCAAGTACACAGGAAGGAAGGACCTCCAGAGCTACACCAGGTGTACCTAATAGCTTTGCTATGTCCTGTTTTTAACTCTTTTTCTTGAACTGCAATCCCCCTGTCATAATCAAACTACCTTTGAAACTCCAATTCAGAAACCATTTTACCATGTGATATGTGGCAGGTAACCATTCAAGAACATTAAGCCCCAAACTCCTCTCGACAGTACAGAGTCGGGATGGGCATTAGCCTCATCATGAACCTAAATTATGAAAACCTCTTCATTCATGGTTTGTGAGACAAGGGTCATCAGGGCCAGGGCTAGGCTTTCTGGCACCCTAGGTGAATCACCCACTAGCACCCCCCCATTATTAAAAAATATTGGGAAATTGAAGAGTGCCAAACTTGAAACTTTTCACATTTTTAATTACTGATTTTTAATTTTAATTTTCCCCCCAAAATGTGATGTTATAAAAAAGTGAGAATAAGTGCTTGCCAGCCATGTCAGGAAGGAGGGTGGCAGGATAGGATGAGGTGAGAGGCCAAGTCACACATCGGGGAGAGGGGGGTGGCTTGGCTTTGTTGAGGGCAGCTTGGTGATGGGGGAGGATAAGGTTACAGTGGTCAGGAGCCAGAGTCATGCATCAGGGAGGGGACGCCCAGTGGCACACCCTAGGCCAGGTGGCACCCTAGGTAACTGTCTACTTTGCCTACTCCCACGCACCGGCCCTGAGGGTCATGTGATTGTGCCTGCAATAAGTCACTCACGAACCTTCATGGTTTTTACAGAGGTTCATGAAGTTCATACAGTAGCCGCACTGACACCAATTAATTGTCAGAGCAACGGGTGGTGGAATTCTGCAGCCCTGGAAACACCAATAGTAGCCCACCAAACAAAAGTAGCTGTTGTGGGACCCAGGGGCACAGAAGAAAGGATGAAAGTGCCCAGGTTGGGGGTAAAAGATGAGGGAGAGGCAGAGGAGGGATGCGCACCAGCACCAACAGTGCAGGAGAAAGAGGAGGTAGAGATCCAAGGCTTGGGAGAGAAAGGGGAAGGCAATCTCCTTTTTGCAGAAGTGACAGGAACTTCAAAAAACTGGCCCATGGAGCAATCAGAGGCAGGACGGAAGATGAGGCCAAGCCAAAAAGGGGGACCCCAGGAGGCCCTGAAGTAATGGATCACAGAGTCAGAAGGAAAAGGGAAATGATTTCCTTTTGATAGCAGCAGGAATTCTGTAAACCAACCTTTGTGGTAGTCGGAGGAAAGCTGGCAGATGAGTCTAGGCCAAAAAAGAGGGACCTCAGGAGTTCCAAAAGTTGAAGATTGCAGGGTCAGAAGGAAGGGGGGGGGCAATCTCCCTTTGATGGAAGTGGAGGGAGTTCTGGGAAACTGGCCCATGGCAGAGGCAGAGGGAGGCCAGCAGATGAGGCCAGGCCAAAAAGGGGAATCCCAGGATGCCTGAAAGTCAAGGATCACAGGGTCAGAAGAAAAAAGTGGAATGATTGCCTTTTGGTAGAAGAGGAGAGTCAGCTGGAGACTTGCTACAAGTTTGGCATCTCTAGCTCGCAGGAATTCTGAACCCGTTTGGTAAGCATGATGGTTTGTGGTTCGTGAATCCCCATGAACCACAAACTGTGAAGAACCTCAGTTTTCCCAGTTTGTGCCCACCCCTAGTTCAGAGTATTGTGACTCTCACATTGAAGATCACTAGATCCTTGCCAAATAAAATTACTGATGAAACAATCAGTGGAGAGAAACCTACCAGATTAACAGTGCAATCCAGTGCAAATGGATTGAGATTGGAGTAACTCTGAATAGCACTGTGCTGTAAAATTACTTGTTCCTCTCACCAACATTAAATCCAGCTATTACATCATCCACTGACACTTTATGCTTATCTAACTGAAAATACAGAAGTATGAATGAATGAGGGAAGTGTGTGTCTAAAGCAGCATAATTAACTTTAATTAAAAATGCAATTAAAATATGAGAGCATACAATTTTAAATAAAACAAGCCAACTACATCTTGAACCAGTCAGATTGTGTCCATAGTCAATCATTAAGAGACTGTAGTTTCTGTGATTATATACTTTCTGTGATTATATATTTATTTGTTTGTTTTAAATGTTGTTTCCCCAAAATCCTTTAATCAGAAATTAAAAAATTCAATGCAGCTTGCACAGGAGAGCTGTCCAGTCGGTTGTAAATGATGAATGGATTCTAGACATTATCACAGCCATAATATTTGACTAAATAGTTGTGACTCTGAGCTGGCCTTATTTTAGGCTTCGTATAGTCTTTCAATTTATCATTTCTGCCATAGAGAAAATAATAATAATAATAAAAACAACTGCACACTATTATTATTATTATTATTATTATTATTATTATTATTATTATTATTATTATTATTATTATTCTCCTCTTTCTGTGGGTGGTACTGATCAGAGTTTTAAAAACTAGCCTTAAATATAGGGGCAGCCATCGGCGTAAAAGCAATTTATAGCATAAATAATTTAGTGACAGCTTCCAAAAACCTCCCCTCTTAAAATCTGGAGTTATTATTCTATTTCTGTTAACACTTCTGCCTTTTTATGCTCCATTGGTTTCAGTGATAGTTATAATACAATGAGAAATATTGCCTCAAATATACCTCTATAGGCTTTTACAGCTCTAGCTGGCTTTTCTTATGCAGCACAGGCAGAAAAGTCAGAATTAATCAATGAGATATATTTTCATATATTGAAAAGTATGGTAGAAACTTATAAAATACACAGAGTTGTATTTGCACAATAATGAGGTGCTAAAAGGAATAGTAAGTGAGAAATAGCTATAAGACACAAGAATTCATGTATTTTTAATGGTAATGGCCAGGAATCAACAATTCTTAAAATTTTCATAGAGCAATATTTGCTGTTCTCCTGTCAGCTGGGATCAACTGCTCCATGTTACTCTGCTGAAAGGTAAATTAAATAAAATGTATTCAAACAAGTACTTCCCTCTGACTGCAGGTTTGCAGTACTGTTTTTCACCTTCATAATTTGAAGTACCTAATTGATCCTTAATTTTCTTCTTTTTCACACCCATTGTTCTGGTTGCACAATCCTTTTATTATGTTCTCTTAGTTCTTCTGCATTCTTTCTATATGTGGAGTATATTGTCCAAAAGTTGTCAAATGTGCAAATCTAACAGTGCAATGCTATGAAGAATTACTCCAGTCTATGCCATTAATTAAAATTGGAGCAACCATGTATGGGATTATATTGGAAGTTTTATATCCCTCATGTGTCAGTAAAATAAATAATCTTTGTATGGATCTTATGAGTTCTAAGAAGAATGTTAAGACTTGGTGCAATCAAAGTGCTATGCTTTCATAAAGTATTTGCTCATGACAAATTCTCAAAGCTATGTTTTCTGTTTGATGAGAACTGTCATTTGAAATTTCCATTTTGTGTTATATCCCAGGCAGAAGTTTTACCATTATTGTAAGTCACAGCTATTTATATACTTAAGTTCAGTCAAGTGATAGAACTTTTTCTTCGATGTAGTATTATTGTATGCAAATAGATGGATGTAAATAAATAACATAAATTTAATAAACCATCTCACCACAGATAGAAGGCTAGGATGATCCCATCACACAGACCGCCTCATTTTACAGATGTAATTTTATGGGGCTTGTTATATAGGAAGGTTTAGTGCATTTGATTCTTCCACTTATAGTCTGAAGTTATCAACTCCAGGTAATCAACTCCCAGATCTGCTGGGAATATTTACAAAATTCTCTTTAAATTTTACTAGGGATGGGCACAAATCTGGAAAATGTGGATCAGTTTGTGGCATGCCTAATTTGCAAACCATGAACTGTCATGAACTTTTAGGGGCCAAATGGGTTTCATGATGTGATAAAATGCCTCCCCACAACATGGTAGAGACACCAAACTCATCGGCGATCTCTGGCTGACTCTGCTCTACCTGCCTTCCAAGTTTGGTGAGGATTGGAATTACAGAGTCTGAATTATGCCCCCCCAAGAAGGGGCCCCCCAGGAAAGTGCTTTCTGGAAAAATGACAGGCAGTCATTTTGACAAGTGCAGGTTCAAGAAATTCAGGAGTGTATAGAACAGGTTCTGTGCAAGCTAGAGAGTCACAGGGGAACTCCCCCAGATACAAGTCCTCCAAGTTCCACCCCCTTTTCTTTGAACTATGGTAAATGTTTACATTGAGTGGAAAGTTTGTCTGAAAATGTATCCATTCATGGGCATGAACCTCCATGGACAGCTTGAAAGTTCATGGAAAGTTTGTGCCAGTTGATCTGTCACAAGTTTCATTTCGTAAACCATGAAATGGCCAGAATTCATCATGAACTTTAGTTTGTGTGCTGGTTCATGCCCAACTCTAGATTTTACTATCCAATATTAGATTTTAGGATTTTGAACAAAAAGGCCTATCATTGAAATATTTTCTAGCTTTTTGTTTGTTTCTCTGTTGTAGTACATGAATACCCTTTCACCTAGGGTACACAGTTCATAAAAAATATAGAATCATGGGATTTTTTAACAAATGTACTGTTCTTTATGAACTCCATGGAGATAGGGAGAAATTTTCTCCTTACTCTTTGGGGTCTACTTTTCACAGTTATGTAGAAATTAATGGAAGTTTGTTGAAAGGAAAACCTAGGAGTAAGAGAGAACAGATCCCAATCAAGACTTCTGTATGACTTTCTAAACTGTGGTGTGCTATTGCTAACTTTGTGAACTGGTCCTTGGTTTCTGAATGTTCTTAAGCTTACAGTATGGAAATTAATGTGGTTAGATTATGTTCATCTGCCACTTCAGCAATAATTATATTTAGGCTAGCCTCTATAAAAATAGGTCTAGAAAAGTAATTTCAATTTATTTGTTGTTTGTTTCATGTCAGAAGACAGATGGGTAAAAACAAAATATACTGGCTAAATAAGTACTTGGATGAATGAAAACTAATGGTGGGTTTGACCCTACTGACTCAAGAATGAAAGTAACTCGTGTAAGAAGATCTGGTAAAACCACTGCTGTGAGTCAAGAGGACATCATGAAAAATGTGCTACAAATACCTATGGTTTGAAGTGGAAGAGAAGAATTGGGTGAAACTCTCTCAGAGCATGAGCACTGAGGAGACAATCTGGTCAAGTTCTTTCTTCTCATTAACCCCTTCCGGGTTATTTGGCACTTTGTTCATATGGTCCCTATGCCTTAGCAGAGGGTTTTCAGGGAACTGCTGAAAAGAGCAAGAAGAAAAGAGCAAGAAGATTTTCTTGTGCAAGCTTCTGCTTATGTATCTATAGGATTGAACCCAAAGTGGATCTCATATTGCTAATTTTTAAAATACAGAAATAAAGCAAAATAATAGAAAAAATGAATGCATTCATTCCTAAAATAGCATTGTTTTGTAGTTCCAGGAAAACCTCGCCTTGTGATTAGCCATACACAAATGAGTACAGCTCTCATTCAGTGGCATCCTCCTGCTGACACATATGGTCCCCTGCAGGGATACCGCTTGAGGTTTGGCCGAAAAGACATGGATACCTTTAAGATGCGGGAATTTACTGAGAAGGACGACCACTACACAGCCACAGATATCCACAAAGGGACTTCCTACGTCTTCAGGCTTGCAGCTAGAAATAAAGTGGGCTTTGGGGAGGAAATTATCAAAGAAATTTTAATTCCAGAAGATCTACCAAGTGGATTCCCTCAGAACCTACATGCGGAAAGTGCCACTTCATCATCAGTCCTGTTAACTTGGCAGCCACCCAATTTATCAGAGAGAAATGGAAATATCACTAAATATACCCTGTTCTACAGGGACATCAATGTGGCACATCATCCAACAGAGGTCCTTGTTGTTCCTGCTGATACTATTATGACACTTTCGGGCTTAAAACCAGACACTACATATGATGTTAAAATTCGTGCATACACAAGCAAAGGGCCTGGTCCATATAGTCCAAGTGTCCAGTTCAGGACACTACCTGTGGATCAAGGTAGGATTTGTCTGCCTTGTTTTTAAAAGGAATTTCGGTCTTTGGATATCGATTTTTTGAAGCTGTAATTAAAACTGACCAAACCATCATAAAAATAGTTTCAACTAACACCAGAGGTAAAGTATGTAAATCTTCATGTGTTTTGGATTCATTAGAATTCAGTTATCCTATATCAGGCAAGTCTGGCTGATGTCTGCGCACTAATTACAGGTAAGAAAAATATAACATTCTGTGTTGTCATTTGCAAGAATAGGATGTGGTTTTTAAAAGCAGGTAGGAGAATTGTCAAATGTATTGATAGTGGAATGGGAAGGGATACAAAGATCAAGATGTACTTTAAATACATTGCTTTTCATTTTCCAGCAGTGTTTGCAAAAAATTTTCATGTCAAAGCTGTAATGAAGACATCAGTATTGCTCTCTTGGGAGATACCAGAGAATTATAACTCTGCTATGCCTTTCAAAGTAAGTTGTTTTGTAATTCATGAGACATACAAGTAAAAAGAACGATGGCTAAATAGTTTAAAACTTGCTAGAAATGCCAATCGCACTGATAGGTTTCCCCCCACTTTTTGCGAGTCCTAGGACAACTTTGGGAGAAATTGAAGCATATACAAAACTCAGTTTCCTATCAAACCTAAACTTATTTGATTGATTGAACAACATAGTTGGTAAGCATTTAATATTGTATTATTCAGCATTTTGATAGAATGTATAAGTATAAACATTTTCATTATGTGTAAGAAAAACTGTAAATGTACCCAGTTCTTGAGGGAAAATTTGCAAACCATTGCACTCTATGCTGTCATAGCACATGTATATTTAATTCTGTAGTAAACAAAAGAAAGTGTATTTGAACAGAAATGTTCTCATAGAATCACAATAGCTAAGACCCCTCATATTTGGATATTAAGCTAGAATGTATTATCATTTAATGTATTATAGCTTATGTAATTTATTTTATAAGCATTAATAATATATTATTTATATTTCAACAAAAGCATCTTGAAAAATTATTTATATTTCAACAAGAACATGTCGAAAATAGTGCTCTCAAGAATTTTCCATTTGTTAAGAAAGTCCTCAGACATTTCAGGGTATACAATTTGAGCGCGAGCATCCTTGAATTAAAAAGCATTTTACTCAGTCTAAAAAGAAAATCATGCGAGTTTCACTTTCAGTGTTCTCCCAATTTTTCCAGTTTTTTTCCAGTGGCCGCACAAAAGGCCATGCTGGGGGGAGAAAACATTTTCCCTGATTTTTTTTTTCTGTTTGTTTTTTCCCCTCGAGCTCTCATAGCTATAGCCTCCTTGTGTGAACTAACTATAGATGTGTGTACTCTTAGATTAGTTTCCTTTGTTTTGTTCTTTAAATTATTGTAAAAAATTGAGAGTGCTTTTCTAATGGATAGAATAATATGATGAAGTTTATATAAAGAAATTTTAATATTCTGGAGTCCTAGATTAATTTATTTTGTTTTGTTCTTTGTCACACATATTAGATAAATCAGGGAAAAAATATAAAATTTATTTCAATGAACTTCTTAGAGTCAAGGAGACTTTATATCATGTTGAAAATTCCATTATAATATGATTTCCCCCTTAACATTATCTTGTGGTGAAGCTTTCTTGTTAATTTGCTACATGTGATCAAAATTATATTTAACTAGTAATAAGGCCTGTTGTGAAGAAAAATACAATGAGTTCTAGAAGGAGGCTCTGAGTGAGTGCCCCCCATGCTGTCTTCCCACCCACCCTCCACCTCAAGGGGAGTTAATCTCTGCCGTCTGGAGAGCAGTTGTAATTCTCAGTGATCTCTAGCCTTCACTGGAGATTGGCAACAGTGGTTTCCTAGGAAGAAATAGCATTGTACCTGTCTGAGGTCCCACCCCTCCTCAAACCCCATCCTCTCCAGGCCCCACCCCTTAAATCTTCAGAAATTTCCTAACCTGAAGTTGGCAGCTGTGAAGCCCTAACTCCTATGCCATAATAGCTGTCATAGGAGGGCTGCTGCTGAAGAGTAGCAAGCAGCCAGGCATAAAGTAGCCAACTCCCAGGTGGAGCCTGAAGATCTCCTGAGATCACAACTGAACTCCAGACAACAGATGTCTCTCCCCATTCTGGAGACAATAACTGCTTTGGAGGGTGGACTGTATAGCATTCTATTTACTGGAGGCCTCTTCCTTTACTGATAAAAGCAGCCTGGGTCGCTTAGCAACAGCTTCTGGCTAGCACTTCCCAGGCAGCAGCCATGGCCTCTAAGGAAACACTCCCAGTGCGGCCTGGCCTCCCTGGCTATTTTTGTGGCCTTTGGAGGCTGCATGTGCTGGCAGGCTTTTTGTGAGGCCACAGTAGCTCTGCAGCTCTTTCTGAGGCCGGTTGACAGGACACAAAGAAGAGCTGGAGATGTGGCTGCTTTTGGCAGGTTGTTCAACTTTCCTGGGCCTGCAGTGGGCAGGGGAGAGCAGTCAGCCCATGCAAGGCCAGAGGGGGTGATGGATGTGTGATGAGACAATAGTTGATGACTGACAGGCCCATCCAGTCCCAACAAATCAGGTTGCTCCATTTTGCCACCATGATATGGGTTTTATTACTAAAGGATGAATGTCAAGAAACAATTCAAAACAAACTTTTTATTTTTATTTTAAAGTGTGTTAAAATAAGCCTATTCTCATACTACCACAACTAGAACTAATATTTCTTAACTGATATCTCATACGGGTTAGTTTTGTTCAAGTAAGTAATGAAGGAGAACCACTGTTCAGATAAATTATTATTTGTATATGTGCTTTCCCATAGTTCTTTACATGTGAGTTTCTTCATTATCATTGTATACAAGACGTTTCTTATCCCACTCTTTCTTTGAGTGAAGCAACAAAGATACAGTGACTAATCCTTGAAAAAGTTCTAATGAATTTCTTCCCCATATTCTTGAATAGTCTTTAAAAAATTACCATTGGATCAAAAGTAAATTCATATCCATTATTTTTCCCCAGAAAGTGTCAACATGTATGTATGTGTTACCAGATACGCTTAAAACCAATCTCTGACTGAATGTATCTAGAGATAATTCTCCCTTGCATTTAAAAAAAATTAATTAGAGTGCAACACAGCAAATATTTCATTAAATATTGTTTTTTATTAAGAGTCTAAAGAATATTGACCCACATGGCATATATAGCTATGATTCATTTAAAATATAGAGGATCAGACCTCACTTTCCAATGACATAGTTGTGTTCAAATCTGGGACCCAAGGTACTAGGGATGTCTATTAATGATGATATATAGTTTATATACAAAAATTCAGCATACCGACTGTGTGTTATAGAAAAACTAGATACTATTCAGAAGGGACAAATGTGTTCCAGGTTAGCCCTGTATCATTTAATCAGCACCCAGTTGTCCCTGGCAACAGAAATGTTTGGCATGGCAAGTAGTGTCTGGCTGTGGAAAAACTGCAGCTGCTATTTTTTCTGGCTGATTGTCACTTCTTTTTTCACTAAAGGAGTGTGCAGACTGAAAAGTTGAGATGTCCTGCTAAATCCCATGAAGGACATGAGACAATGTGCTTCCTTTACGCAGGTTCTTAAGAGAAAAAGAAGGATATGCATCTTCCTCCTTACTCAGCTGCTTTGCATAAAGAGACAGAGAGATTCCATTTCCCCATTATTCCAGTTGTTGTAATATATGCTCCCTCTCTCAGTTCTTGTGATCCTTTCCACCAACAGCCCTCATCCAAATCCAGCCAGAGCCCTGCTCATCCAGACCAGTGTGACAGGTTAGGGCTAAAAGATATACATCCTTATACTCTCCTATAAGATAGTTGAGTGTCTAATATTGCAGTGACCTGTGCAGAATGGCAGCAGCTCTTGTTATGGCCAGCATGTCTTAGGAAACAGCATGAATGAAGCACAAATGGGAGAATAGGATAGGATGGAGGACATATTGTTGCTGCTGCTGTAGCTCCAACTAGCAGTAAAACAAAAACTTCTGCAGCAGGAAGAGGTGATGTTCAACTCTGTTTTTTTGGCAATACTGGGGGAACAAAGTGGAGTAGAAAAGGATGAAGTGTTTTTGTTTGCTTGTTTTGCAATAGAGCTGAGAAATGATAGGTGTAAGAAACAGAGGGAAAGTAAGCAAGGCTGCAAGAAAGAGCTACAGAACCCCACTACAAGGTATTCTGTTCTGCAAACAAAACTTTTTTTAGATTTTGAAAAGAGGACTCCAGTTTATTCTGGCAACAGTCTTCCAGATTCTACTAACCATCATCTCCACTCCCCTCTTCTTGCTTGTTGTTCTAGCCTACCATTCATTAACCTATCTTTATGCCTTCTTTCTTTTGTGTGTCCAGCCAACCCATCCACTTTTTTCTGGCTTTCATTATGTTTCCTAGATTAGTAGCAGATCTGATGGGGCAACTGTATGTATTTATTCATATCTCAATTGTAAAAGTGCATTTTTACTGAAAATAATGAATTAATATAAGTATAACAAAGCCCTATCCCCTTTCATTGCCCCCCCAGTCGGAATGAAGAGACTGACACAGTGTGTTGGATAAAAAACCCGGGCCGCTTTATTGAAACATAACTTGAACGATAAGGATGGCAAGAGGTATAGGCCTGCCAGAACAAGCCCTGGGGTCAAAACACAGGACCCCGCCTTGTCCAGAAGGGCGAGCCACCCTGCCCCCAGCACACAGGCCACTACCATCTGACTGGTGCTGAGCGGCCTGGCCCAAACTCCACCTCCACCTCTGTCGGCATCAATCACTCAGGAAAGATCCGCCCAGGTGAGGCTTTGTCGTGATCTGCACTCCCAGCATTGAGCCGTGTAGCCCATCTACCGTTCATACAGACCACCTGCACCGCCATAGGTGCTCCCCTGAAAAGGCTGTAGCCAATACCTCATCCTGCCACCGCCAATGCCAAGCCTCTGCTTAGGCATTAGCGCTCCAACGGACGACCCAGAGCCGACCGCAACCCCAGCTGTAGCTCGTTCAATAAAGGCCCGGGTATCCAGCTCAAATGACCAAAAGAAACCCATCCGACCAAATAATTAATAACCAATAACTAGCAGGGATGGGACCTGAACGGGACAAGCCCTGGGGTCACCACCTGACCCCGCCTTGTCCAAAGGGTGAGCCACCCTGCCCCCAGCACAAGCCCACCGTATTCGGGTTGTAGCTGAGCGGCCAGGCCCCCAGCCATTCTCCACCTGGGCTAGCATCAATCCCCGATGGAGAGATCCGCCCAGGTGAGGCTCTCAGTGATCTGCATTCCCCGCACTGAGCCGTGTAGCCCATCTGCGGTTCATACAGACCACCCGCACCAATGGTGCTAGGCCATAGGTGCTCCCCTGAAAACGTGGGAAGAACTTGGTCCAACCCCCCTTTCCATGGCCTTTAGCAAGGCCCGGTTCCTTAAGTCTGGCCCATTGAATCCCCCCGTGATAAAGGGCAGACCGCCAGACCCTATTAGCACAAATTTCCACCCACACCATGATGTGGCTATCTGGCATGATGGCCCGCAGATCCACCAGCTCTACCACCCATGGAACAACAATGGCCTGATCCTCGGCCAGTGTATGTCATGGCGATCCAGCCACTCAACAGTTGCCTACATGCTGGGACCCGGCTGGATGCCCGTTGGCATGCGATCTCCTGGCCCGCAGGGCCGCCCACAGATGAGGCTTCCCCTCTCTCACACGAGCCCCAGCACCTGAAAAACAGAAAAAACAGTCAAAACCATACAAAATCATGCCTGTGGGCCATCCATTGCACACGTGCCCCCATGCACTCAATGAAAGACCAACGTGCAAATGGTGTATCAGGCGCCGTCCCGCTGACACTTCTTTATATCCACCCCCAGGGGAAAGCCCCTAACGTGGGTACTGGCAGAGGGCCCTGCCCTCTGCACGCTCCTTAGTTATTTTATCCCTAAACACGTGCTCAATCTCCCCTTACCGAACAAAGTTTAGGAGGCATACAAGGGACCCAAAGTCCTAAATACAGGATCCTAGACCCATGGGTAAGCTGTCATCAAATAGCCCCTATCTAAAATCACGGGGGGGGGGGGGCGGGAAATGCAGTACCACCGCCGCAGCCCCATTAGGCTGGTTCCCCTTTCCCAAACGGCTACAGGTTACTTACACCCCTGAGGTGTCCTGGCCCGACCTTTTTTTGGATCTTTCCCAAACTGAGGGGCGTATGCCACCCCCATAGCGGGAGCTCATATTTAAATTCCTATGCCTTTCAGGAACAGACGCCCTTAATCGTAAATCCCCGCATAGCAGCCGGGGCTAACCCCCCTGGCCTGCTGCACAGCGGCACCCATGCAATCTGTAGTTTATGCACCATGTGGCCGCCATCGGCCCTATCACATGAATTGTGCTCTGCCGGGGGCCCAGACTACAACCAAAGCTGATACTTAAGCGGGCCCCAAGGGAGCCATGGGTTGCCCGCCAACCCACTCCTAAAGGCCCCATCGTATTGCGACCACATCGCTCCTGAGAAGTCAAAATATAAGCAGTGTGTATGTCGCCACCTCGAACAGGGCTGCAGGCCGTAAAGGTTGCCCCCTAGCAATTACACCAACCTAGATCAGGAAACCGGGCAACCAATTGGACCAAGTCCTATCACCTTTCCCCGTCTTGGCCTCTCATTCTCCTTGTCAACTAGGTCCACGTTTTATCTTCTTACCACTACTCCAGAGAGGGGCGAAACCCGGCACGCATTTGCTCCCACAAAATCGTATCCCAGGTAGCCGCACAAATTGGTCCCCCCAAAGGCCACACCAAATCACCTTATGGGAAACCGTGGAAGGGAACGTCCCCATGAGGAAAAAAGTAACGCCATGCGCCCCACAGATAACCCAGCCAATCTTGCTGCTGTAACCACCAGTGTTGCCCCCGCAATGGCAGCTCACCTGGCACTGCTTGAGAAGCAGGGCGCCATGCTACGATGCCCTAACCACGGTCAGGGGGGGGAACTGTGTGGCGGCCTAACCGCTCTGGCCTGTCAACTGGGATGCCCGTCCAGTTACCATGCAGCCCCTTCACAAGGGGACATCTGCTGCACCCCTCTGCCTCCCTAATCATCCCTCTAGCCTTGAAGGCCCGCCAAAACTGGGCTTCTGTGCCCAGCCGCCCGGGGAACCGAGTTGCTGGGCCCACAAAAAAGGGGGGGAGCAGGAAAGCAACATATGACCCAATAAAGCTGTTTGGGAGGCGAAGCCAGCAGATGTGCACTGGCCCACTGACTTAGCTTTGCCTTCCTTCTGGTTGAAGACAACCACCGATTTATACCCCACCCTTTTCACTGTATCAGAGGCTCAGAATGGCTCACAAACCTCTCCATCCTCTCCCCCCACAACAGACACCCTGCAACGTGGGTGGGCTGGGAAAGCTCACACTGAAGCTACCCTTTCAAAAGGATGGAGATATTGGATTTATATCCGCCTCCATTCCAAAGAGTCCCAGAGCGGCTCACAATCTCCTTTACCTCCCTCTCCCACAACAGGCACCCCGTGAGGTGGGTGGGGCTGGAGAGGACTCCCATGGCAGCTGCCCCATCAAGGCCAACTCCTACCAGAGCTATGGCTGACCCAAGGCCATCAAGGAGGTGCAAGTGGAAGAGTAGGGAATTAAACCCGGCTCTCCCAAAGTGGGAGGCCTCCAGGCCCTACCTGGAGGCTGGCAACCCTAATTGCCTGCCTCTGCATAACAGGTCTGGAATTCCTCAGCGGTCTCCCATCCAAGTATTAACCTGAGCAGACCCTGCTTAGCTTCCATGATCTGACAAGATCAGCTAGCCTGGGCCATTCAGGTGAAACGATAATAGTCCACACCTTAACCACTACACCAAACTTGCTCCAAAGGAGACTTTGAACATATAAACATATAAAGCTGCCTTATACTGAATCAGGCCCCCGGGTCCACCAAAGTCAGCACTGTCCGCACTGACTGGCAGCGGCACCCATGGACTCAAGCTGAGGCTGGGAGCTGAACCTAGGGCCTTCCACCTACCACGCAGATGCCCTGTAGCCGGGCCACCGCCTCTTTCCGAGGCTGCGAGCGGAGGGGGGGGCTACCACAACTCAAATGCAGCCCGCACTCCTCAGGCCACCACTCCAGCGCAGCTGCCATGGAGGGGAAGGGAAGGGGGGGCGGGGGGCCACCCGGCCTCACCGCGTGCACCCCCGCTCAGGTTCCCCTCAGCCCCGAACAAAATCACTTCGCTACTCATGTGCTAAAGAAAAGCTGATTCAGTGCCGTCCCGGGCTGCCCCCGAACTGCTCCTTGCAGCCCCAACCACGCCACGTTGAGAAGGGGCCTGCGCCGCGCCGGCTTGCAGCTCGCGCACACAAGCCTCGGCCCAGGCGACACCAGAAGACGCGGCTAATTAATAGCCGTTCAGCGCCGTCCCGAGCTGCCGCGAACTGCTCCTCGCAGCCCTGACCAAGTAACGTTGGGAAGGGACCTGTGCTGCGCCGGCTTGCAGCCAGCGCACACAAGCCTCGGCTCAGACAACGGCAGAAGACGTGGCTCTCCCTACCAAGAGCCACGAGAGAACTGCGTAGCACGGGCGGGAGCCCAGGCTTAATAGCCCTGACTCCACGCCCACTCCTTGGACTCCCGGATGTCCGGGAAGCCGGCGTCAGCCTCCCTCCTTCCGGGAGGGCAAAGCACGGCCCCCAGCCTATGACTGGCGTTGCCAGTGCGGCTGGGAAGGGGCCGATCTCTTTACTTAGCTGTACTCTGTTGAAACATTTTTTTCTGCAAGTCCAACTCTGATACGAGAAATTAACAGGATTGCGAGAAAAGGTATCAGCGAACATAGTACATGGAAGGGAGCAGGGTTTTACTAACTCTACTTGCAATCTCCAATTTAGTTCAACGTTTTGCAAGTAAACTTTACTTGCAATGTTCTGATGTTTTAAGTGATATATTGTCCCCAGTTCATGTTTTTACATTAATAAGAGCACACATGAATAAATATTTGTGAATCTATTGCGGTATCTCTAGGCAGTCAGTTTCTGTCCTTTACTGCAAAACTTGGAGAAACTTCAGATGACTTTCAGCAGTTAGTATATTGTAGTAAAATATATATATATATATATATAGTTTGAAGATAGCCTCCAGTTTCACCCATCCAGTTTAGCAGAATATGATTCCTTTGTCAGAAATTCTTTTTGTTACAATAAAAATTTTTATGCTAGCCTGTAGGACCTGCAGTGTGAACATCTAAGATCCTGTTTAAAAAAAACAAAAAAACTCACCCAATAACAGCAGCATTTTGAATTCAACCAAATATTTAACTTAAGTTGTGACAAGACTGTCAGAAAGCAGATATATTCCTGGATATTATAGCACAAGAAACAATAGCATCCATCCAAGCACAGTTAACAGGCCAAGCTATTTTATCCTTATGCAGGTCTGAAGATTTTTTATTGCAAAGGTATACATAAATATTAAGTACTAATAGAGCTTCCAGATCCTGATCAGTTTAGCATGCATGCCACTAACCTTAAATAGAAATTAAAAGAAAAACTTGATGATCTGGAGTCTTCAGAAAAGCTATGGTAATAATAATAGATAATATAATAGATTTTATTTATATCCCGCCCTTCCCGCCTAGGCAGGCTCAGGGCGGCTAACAACATGTCAATAAAACAATTATAGAAACTTTTAAAATCAGCATTAGTCTTAAAAACATTCTGTTTTAAAAATGACAAGAAATTAACAATAGGCATTCCTGGTGCTATTCTATCAGTTGACATGATGCCGAAAGTCACTGAAGTGAATCCATCAATCCATCAATCATTCAATCAGCAATCCGCAAAGGCCATCCTGAAAAGGATGGTCTTGCAGGCCCTGCAGAATTGGTCAAGACTCCGCAGGGCCCACACCTCTTCCAGGAGCTGGTTCCATAGGTGTGGAGCTACGTTAGAGAAGGCCCGTGTGCAGGTGTTCTGCAGTTTTGCCTCCTTTGGCCCGGGGATAGCCATCTTGTTCTTCCCCGCTGACCTCAGTGCTCTCTGGGGCTCGTATGGGGAAAGACGGTCCTTCAGGTAGGCAGGTCCTCGACCATATAGGGCTTTAAAGGTAATAACCAGCACTTTGTAACATACCCGGTATGTAACTGGCAGCCAGTTCAGCAGCCACTTCGGGAGCCCTAATAACAGCCTAGCCACTGCGTTCTGCACCAGTTGCAGCTTCCGGGTTCAGCACAGAGGCAGCTCCATGTAGAGGGCATTACAGTAGTCCAATCTTGAGGTGACCGCCGCATGAATCACTGTTGCCAGGTCCCGACGCTCCAAGAAAGGGGCCAACTGCCTTGCCCGCTTGAGATGAAAAAAAGCCGACTTGGCAGTGGCTGCTATCTGGGCCTCCATTGATAATGAAGGCTCCAGCAGGATTCCCAAGCTCTTGACTTGGTGCGCCGCTTTCAGCAGCACACCGTCAAAAACCGGGAGAGGTATTTCCCTCCCCAGAGCACCGCAGCCCACGCAAAGGACCTCTGTCTTCGTCGGGTTCAACTTCAACCCACTCAGCCTAAGCCAAGTTGCCACGGCCTGTAATGCCTGGTCCAGACTCCCTGGGACGCAGTCAGGTCGGCCATCCATTAGCAGATAGAGCTGGGTGTCATCTGCGTATTGATGACACCCAAGCCCATACCTCTGGGCAATCTGGGCAAGGGGGCGCATGTAGATGTTAAATAACATCGGGGAGAGAACTGCTCCCTGAGGCACTCCACATTCTAGGGTGCACCTCTGGGACAGCTCACTCCCAATTGCCACCCTTTGTCCCCGTCCCTTGAGGAAGGAGGAAAGCCATTGTAAGGCCAACCCCCTAACCCCTATGTCAGCGAGGCGGTGGATCAGTAGCTGATGGTCGACTGTATCAAACACTGCTGACAGATCTAACAACATCAGCACCGCTACACCACCTCGATCCAGGTGCCTCTGGAGGTCATCTGCCATGGCGACCAGCACTGTCTCCGTCCCATGGCCCGGACGGAAGCCGGACTGGCAAGGGTCTAGGATGGTGGAGAAACCTAAAGAATGACTGCATATGTTAATAATACTAGAAAAGAAAGACGGATGTTACATCTAAATCTACATCCAAATAACCCATCTCTGTATATTTGCATTCTGTTAATGTGATTTTTTATAGAAATACAGGTCATTAGAGTCCATGAATAATATTGTTTGCAGCACAAGGCAATGAGAATCTTTGACCTTCCCATGTACAAAGGCTGCTCATGAATCTTCTGTTCATGCAGTGGGTTCACTGGATCTAAGTCAAACTGATGTACCAACTAATGTTTCAAAGTGGATTTCAGATCACTGTTATTGTGAACTCACAGTAATTCTTGGTGTCTAATAGCATGCACTTCTTAGACAGCAACAGAATGCTGACTTGCAACAGAATATCAGTAGACTTCGATAAAAAATAAACATACTGTTGTAAAGCTTGGGCATACAAGAAGGCCAAATGTTGCAATATGTGCTTACAAGTCTCTGCTGGGCTCTATTGCACATAAAGGAATGGTAGATGCCATTTCCAGTATCCAGGAGACTTTTTACAGTTTCAGCAGTATGATTTTCCTGTTGAATAGCAGATACCAGTACGATTGAACAGTTGGTCTAAATGTGCCATGTGCCAAAAATACCAGTCTAGTTAATGGAAAGAGTCTATGTGGATCAGCACAAGTCAGAGGCTTGGTAAAAAGTGGATGCCAGGACTCCAATAAACATTACTTGCTCATCTTCAATTGCTATTCTCACTGCCCTGAAAAGTGGCATATCAATATATCATCTACATCTATCTGTATATTATCTGTATATTTATATATTAGATAGATGATAGATAGATAGATAGATAGATAGATAGATAGATAGATGATAGATAGATAGATAGATAGATAGATAGATAGATAGATAGATAGATAGATAGATAGATAGATAGATAGATAGATAGATGATAGATAGATAGATAGATAGAAAACATTGCAATATGTTGTCATACACCTGAAATTCAATGTCCTAAGAAATGGCATACTGCATTTGTTAATGCTAAAAATGGCACTCACTTTGCTGGACATGAATTCCAGAAATTTTGCCAAGGACCATGGCTTTCAATGTATCTCAACAAGTTCAGATTATGTAAATAAAATGGCCTAAATTAGGCTCGGGATAGTCAAACAGTGCAAAACAAAGACATACATTTGGGATTGATTCTTAAATTACACTGTTGAAATCCAGAACATTATCTTTACTGTACAGAAAATTACTACCTAAAATAACAATGCAGAAGAGATTCAGAACGCAGCTTCTTCTGCTAATGGATATAGCTCAGCAAGAAGTGAAATATTTGGATACATATTAAAGTCAAGGCATAAATAAGCAACAACTCTGTTATGCCAGAGGGTCTTAAGATATGGAGCCTTGAAGCCTAACAGTAATATGCACACACTAGGGCTGTGTGCTCAGTACGAAACAAGCTAAAAAAATATCTGATAAATATTTTCTTTGCCGGTTACCAAGTGGGCTGCTGATCCACCAATCCAAACGTGGCTGCTCCTAGGGTGGCCAGATCGTCCTGACCACCCGGGAAAGTCCCGCCCCTGCCCCCAAATTCCCGCCTCACGGGTTGGCTAACCCGGGACCAATAAAATCCCGGGTTTGCCAAAATCCTGCTCTCCCTAAGGCCCCGGTGCCTTCGGGAGAGCAGGCGGCCAATCAGGAGCATCCCCTCGTGGAGCCCCCTCTCTAGACCGTCTCACCTCCCCTCCCCGCAGCCACAACCTCCAAAACAAGCTGCAGGAAAGTAAGTCCAGAGAGCGAAAGTAAGTCCAGAGAGGAAAGGCAAGCACAGAAGCGAAAGTCACCCTCCGCCGCCGTTTCCTGTGCCCCAGAGGCGCTCCAGCCTCTTCTCCTCCTCGGGCCTCTGATTCGGAGCCAAGCCGGGGCGGAGCCGCCCATGCTGGGTTGACGCGGCGGCCGGTGGGCCATGGAAGAGCCGGGACGAAGGCGAGCGCCCCGACACAGCTGGCCCTGGAGCAGGTGTACTGGCTGGCCGGGGCACTGGGCTCGGAGCTGCAGCGCCTCTCGGACCTCTGCGGGCCGGGCGCAGTGGCCAGCCTGGTGACGCAGGTGGTGTGCCTGCTCGAGCTGCTGGAGGCTCTGGCGGCCGGCGTCGGGCCCCGCAAGCAACCCTCGCCACTGCAACAGGACGCGCCGGCCGGGGAGCAGGTTAGGCGGGCGGCCGCGATCGGGCCTGGGCAGGCGGCAGCGGGTCAGCCTCGGAGCCGAGGAGGATCCCCCCTCCGCGGGCAGCCTGATAGGGCGGGAGGGCTTTCTTGCCCGGGGATTGTTGGGCCGTTTGCGCAAACGCTGCGCACTGTCCTGAATGCAGAGGGGTGTCCCTTGGCAGGCAGCGTGACGCCGAACAAACTTTTTGTGCACGGTTTGGAAGGCCCCCGCAGTCACATGCAGCGTCCCGCGGCAGACGTGCAGGCGGACGGCCGGTCTTGCTCTGCAGCTGCCGAGGGCTCTGAGTTGCCGCCAAAGTCTGGCGCGATTCTGCAGCAGAAAAGGCCTCGGAGCAGCCGCGGGCGGTGGGCGCCTTTTCTCTTTGCCTCGCCAATGGAGGTATAAAGGGCTCTTTACTGCTTGTAGTAGTTGCATCCTGTGGCCTGATGCAACCAACTGGATTTCTGATGGCATTAGGGGATTTTCCTGCTGATATGGTTGCCATTTCTGTAAGTGTTTTGGTTGACCTCTGGAATGAAGAAATTACTGGGGCAACTGATATGATTGCTCTTAGGCACCCTCTCTCAGGTCTAAGAACCTAAGCAGCCCCTTGGTTTACTGATGGGCTGTGAACAATGCAGAGACAGCGGGGACTGCTAGATAACAATACAGAAAGGTTTGAGATAAATCTAACAAGGTATGGGGTTGAGCTCATTTTAAAGCCTACTCCTTGGCAGTAATGGTGGTGAAGAAACAATATTTATCTTCCACCACTGCATCCACACAGCATACACCTGTGGAACTCTTCCAGGTGGTCAGGAGCCTATTGGGATCCAGCCTATGCGAGGAAGTGGACTGTTATGGAGCCCACTGTGATCAATTTGCTAAAGAATGTGTGTATAAAGTCCCTTCTGTCCACTCTAACTTGGCAGTGACAGGATCAGACAGTAGGGCTGCCAGTTCCCCTCGTTGCTCCAGTGGGGGTATTTGAAGGGCATTCCAGGGGTAGATGGAGATGTTTAACAATGCACTGATGTCACCTGGAAGTGGTATCATCATGTTGAAGCTGCTGGGGGTGACACTAGTTTTTGGGTGAAGAAAAGGAAAGGTTCCCTGTGCAAGCACCAGTAGTTTCCACCTCTGGGGTGATGTTGCTTTCACAACGTTTTAATGGCAGACTTTTTACGGGGTGGTTTGCCATTGCCTTCTCCACTCATCTCCACTTTCCCCCAGCAAGCTGGGTACTCATTTTACTGACCTCGGAAGGGTGAAAGACTAAGTCAACCTGGAGCCAGCTACCTGAAAACCCAGCTGCCGCTGGGGATCAAACTCAGGTTGTGAGCAGAGCTTAGGACTGCAGTACTGCAGCTTTAACACTCTGCGCCACGGGGCTCTTTGGGTGAAACTCTTTGGTAAATTTGCCCTCAAACCATAGTGATATAGATGGCCAAACTTGCTTATCATAAAAACCACACAGAATAAATGTCAGATGTTTGAGAGCCGCAAGACATGAACAAATATTACACACATGACTTTATTAAAACTCTTAATATTTCCTTTGCACAAAAAGATAAAATACATATGTATGCACTTTAAAACATGACCATGCTAGGAGACTTTTTAAAAAACAAAAGCTGGGAATAACAGTCTCCATAAACCCAGCATAGGGAAAGTTTAGAGAATTGTTTTTTGGCACTAGTGGGAGAAGGAAATACACATGTACCATGTAAATCACTGATTTGCATTAGCATCATTATGCATCTCTCTTTGCCTTGACACCAAGGTTAGTAAATACATCTATTTTAAAAGCTATGAAACAAGGGGGAACACTGTGGCATCCTCTTTAATTCCATCTCTCATTCCAGTGACACCCTTGGCTCTTGCACTCTCTTTCCTCGCCCTAGGTCTCTAGGCAACCTCTGTGGTGGGGTAGAAGAGCTCACAAGTCTGCCTATGTCCTTCTCTACTTCACACATGGTGAAAGTAGTTGTCTGTGGGCCAGTGCTCAAAGGCTGACTGAGTTCCTGATGCTAAGCAAGCTTACTTGAAAATAAGCATGCATTAAGTTCCTCCTCAATCTCTGGGAGCCACACAAAATGTGTGAAAGAGCCGCATGTGGCTCCTGAGCCATAGTTGGCCACCCCTGCCATAGCGTTTTGCCCAAAACCCAGAACATCTCCATGTGATGTCCCTGTTTAGGAGTAGAGCTTTCCTTGCATCCCACCAGCCAGCTTGGTGTAGTGGTTAAGTGTGTGGACTCTTATCTGGGAGAACCGAGTTTGATTCCCCACTCCTCCACTTGCACCTGCTGGCATGGCCTTGGGTCAGCCATAGCCCTGGCAGAGGTTGTCCTTGAAAGGGCAGCTGCTGTAAGAGCTCTCTTAGCCCCACCCACCTCACAGGGTGTCTGTTGTGGGGGAGGAAGGTAAAGGAGATTGTGAACCGCTCTGAGACTCTTCGGAGTGGAGGGCGGGATATAAATCCAATATCTTCTTCAATATCTTCTTCTTCTGCAGTAGGGAGAAGCCCCCAAAACCAAGAGATCCCCACTTGGACCTGGGGGTCTGGAAAGTCAGTTTGGTGTAGTGGTTAAGTGTGCGGACTCTTATCTGGGAGAACTGGGTTTGTTTCCCCACTCCTGCACTTGCAGCTGCTGGAATGGCCTTGGGTCAGCCATAGCTAGGGTGAGCATATTTTGAAAAGCTGGGGCCGGGTTGTGGGGGACGGGGGGGGACGGACAAGGACATGTTTCCCGACTGATCACTTCAAACTAACATACTGTTAGCTTTATTATTTGAAACGATGTCACAGGAAGTGATGTCACTTCCTGTTTCCAGCGGTGGCATGACGTCACCGGAAGTGACGTCACTTCCTGTTTCATCATTCCCCCCTCAAGGTGTCCCTGGCTGGCCTGCAGATATTATGGCCACCCTACTGCTCCAAAAAAATTTGGGATTTTTCAGGGTCACCCAATAGCTAGTGTTTAAAAGGATTAAAAGATAAAGGTAGTCCCCTGTGCAAACATCAGTCGTTTCCGACTCTGGGGTGACATTGCTTTCATGTTTTCACGGCAGACTTTTTATGGGGCGACTTGCCATTGCCTTCCCCAGTCATCTATACTTTCCCCCCAGCAAACTGGGTACTCATTTTACCAACCTCGGAGGAATGGAAGGCTGAGTCAACCTGGGGCCAGCTATCTGAACCTAGCTTCCGCCGGAATTGAACTCAGGTCATGAGCAGAGTTTAAGACTGCAGTACTACAGCTTTACCACTCTGCGCCACGGGGCTCTTCCCTTTAAACAACTTCATTCGGCTTCAGAGTTCACTCGTGGTGCAGGTTTTTACAAGCTGTACCCTGAGTGAACTCTAAGCTGTGAGTTGTCCACTATACCGTATGGAAACCATTATACTCAATGGTTCCCGTAATTTGTAATTGAGAATTGAGCCAGTGGGGCTATGGGTGGGCTGTTTTTTTTTTTTTGGTTTTTTTTTTAGATATAGGCAGATTTGCAGCACAGCTGCTGGTGTCTTTCCTCAACTCCACCCCCCCCCCCCAGTTTAAAAAAGATTGGACCAGGGGTTCCAATTCTATGAGCCCCTCCATTGTTTCTAATGAAAGAGGGGAAAGCATTCAAAAGAAACACCATCCCTTTAAATTCCTTCTCCAATCTGCAAGTGATCTCCAAAGCAGCAAAACAAAGTTTGAGTCTAGTGGCATCTTTAAGATCAACAAAGTTTTATTCAAAGTATAAGCTTTCATGTGCATGCATGCTTTGAAGTTCATTCATGGCTTGGAGAAGGTATTTAATGGGACTATGTTCCTTTTAAATGACTTTTCCTCCTCCATTGGAAAATATGAAGAATGGGGGCACCTTTTTCTGGGCCTCAAAGTATTGGACCCCCTGGTCCAATCTTTTTTAAACTGGGGGTTTTATTTTTGTTTTAAGGAACAGCACCAGCAGATATGCTGCAGATTTGGTGCCTCCAAGTCAAAGAATAGCCCCACCAAGCCCCAGATACCCCTGGGTCAATTCTCCATTATAGCCTATGGGAAGGAAAGTAAGGGTGCAGTCACACTACACTAAATAATGTGTTTTGCTACTGGATTTTTACTGTGTAAGAATAGCAAAAATCCAGTTGCAAAATATATTACTTTGTGCAGGGTAAACGCACCCTAATTTGACATCCCCTCACAAACTGTTCTTATTATGTCATGTGCCTGGGCTGAGCTTTGACTGACATTGAAAATTAATTCTGGAGTTGAGTCCCAGATCAGATGAAGCTTTGCTTAGGCTGCCTGACTTGTCTTTTCAAAGTACTGACTCTTTGAGGAGAAGAAAGATGTTGATTTGTCCTCTCTCCAGTTACTGCTTATTCCTAGAAAATCTTGCAAGCTTTTAAACTTTGCATAATATTTGCTCTTTTTTTGTCTCATCTTCAGTCTTATTATTTCAAAACAAAATTAATGTTTGTTCCCATCAAGGCTCTTAACAACCTGTCACCTTCCCTGTCCCCACAAAAAGCCCTGACTGGAAAGAAAGGAAAAAAATCCCTCAACGACTATGGGATGTTAAAGTACATTCACAGTAAAGCTTCACTATATGAAAGAGAAATCGCTTAATTCCTTAAAATGTTTATATATGGAAACTCATTAGCCCTAAATGTTTAAAATTTGCAGTCCAGATATGATTTTTCTTTCCTCAGAATAATTCCAGGCCTGAGGGCATGTCCCTTGTAACTTAAATCATTAGTGGAATTTTATTTATTAATTGCCTTTCTAGCCCACCCTTCCTTGCACAGCAGGGCTCAGGGTGGGTTACAACAAAAATGTATACAATAAGTTAAAACAAAACACAATCTTAATAATATTTTTAAAACTATATAGCATCAAGGAATATATAAGATGGCAATCAGGGACAGTTAGTAAATTCCCCCCGCCTTAGAACTTTCAGTATTTATACCCAAAGAAGCAACCAGGTATTGGATAGGTGGCAGAGAATAACCAACAGACAGTGCCACATAGATAGCACAAAAATATTGTTTTTTAATCAAGGGTTCTAAATTGTATTCCACTTGTTTCAAATTGTTATACTGCTTTTGTGATTGTAGTGAAAGATAGGATTGTACCTTGTAAACTCTAGAATTTTTAAACTTAGCCAGATATTTGGTGGTGGGTTGTTTTTGTTCTGCAAAATATAATGTTGGTTTAAGTAACATTTAATAATCTTAAAATTGTTTGCTGATGAAGTTAGTTTGTTTGGTCTTGATGTTAAAGAGAAAATTTCCCCATGGTCATACTAGAATACCTTAAAGGAAACCATTTTCTCACACCCAATTATGCATTGAGTATCAGACTTAGAGTTTGGTTCTGCAGCTTACATTCCTAATTATAACAGTCTCAAGGCAGTTTCGTCAAACCAAATAGTTCCATGTAGGTTGTGAAAGCAATTGATTGACTTCTGAGTATACACCATATTTGTCTACTTTCAACCTGATGAATACCAGCTTGCATAGTGAAAACAAGAGTTGCCAGCTAGGGAATTATGAAATTTTGGCATCTTCATTGCTAAACAGTATCTAGATATTTGCACCCTGTATTGCTGAGAGGTATCCATGTGTAAATGAGACAGTGGTGTAAAAAAGATGGATTTTTATTTCTGAAGCACTGCGGCACATTTCATGACAAGCAGAATCTGTACAAACAAGGCTCGCTCCTATAGAACCAGACTACTGATCCTAAACTTCAAATGATCCCACCAAAATCCCAATTTAAACTGATGCCGAGGGGGGGAGCCAACAGAAGCTGTGCAGCTTCTGATTTGAATTAAGCTATTCCTTAGGAATGATGGTATTGTACATGTTTCAGTTCATCAAAGTGATAATAGACTATAAATCTGCTACAAGCAGACAGAAATAAATAGCAAGGTCATCAGAGAAACATCTGAATAGAATATTTGGAGACGGATGCAGTTTTTTATACAAGAGGCAACTGAAACAGCCCTGAAAATGGCCCTACCCCCACCCCCTGCCTTTTACAGATTGAAACCAAACCTAGAATGTTGCCATTGCCTAGAATGGCCACTGAGGGCTTCTGGTGTCCCTTGTATTATTTGGGGGGATGTTTTGGATCCGTAGAACTGTCCTCTCTGTTCAGGCTCCAGTCACAGGATTCAAGATCTGCAAATGAGGGTAGAATGGGCTATTAGATATGCGGATGACAAAATAATTCAAGCCAAGATGGGGGATAGAGTGTTGCAAAAGAGAACATCAGAATGGACATGACACCAAACATAGACACCCAATGAACAGAGACAAGTAGTAGACTGAACAGTTATTCCTGAATAGAAATACTATAGGAAGGATATATTGAAAGCAGGGTTGCTATATTAGACAAAGCACAAGATTCAATAAACTAGAAAATGTAAGAGGAATAACTATCCTTACTAAATTCCAGCAGCTAGAAATAGAGGCCCCCTAAATAATATTTTCCCTTGGCCAAAATTTTGAAGGTGGAGAAAGAAAACAGGGAGACAGGCAAAGGAGAGCTATTAATAATGTGTGACTTCCTACACTGACTGCAGCATGTCCATATTCTAGACACAAATTTCCAGATAGGATAAATTAATTCTGCCTTAATGCTGAGTCTGGAGATCTGAATATTATTAAATGATTAAGAACAGTGGCCATGCTGCTATAAAAGTCAAATTTTAAATAGGAAAGTGCCCCAAAAGTCAAACATAGCCACACGATTAAAAAAAAGTCTGACCAGCATATTACTAAAACATTAAGACAATCAATACATGTTTATTTAAATACATTAAAATCAGAAAATCAGGAAGAATGATACTTTTAGATAGCAGAAGTCTGAAAGGACAAGTAAAGGAAGATATTGAACAGAGGAAGATATTGGACAGACACAAATACTTGAACTATATTTCTCTGAAAAGGGCACCTGAAGAACAAAGTCTTTTAAAGGTACCAAGAGATGAAATTCTAGAGCTCACTGACAAATTAAAAAATAAACAATTTGCAGGGTCCATGTGGCACACTCACCTACCACCCACTCACAAAGTGAAATGTGGATTTTTTTTTCTTTCCTATGAAAAAGTGTGATTTGAACAAAGCTTGTATGATTGGATTTTGATGCTATTGAGGAAAAATCACTCACCTGTGGGACTTAACATACACACAGCACTGTCTCCACCTATGGACAGACTTCTTTAGTTTCCCTATTGTTGCTCTGGTTGCTAATATAGTGCAGCAGCAACAGAGCAGGTTTTCTTGCATTTTCCCTTCTCCCCCAGTCTCCAGTAAGAATCCACTCTCCCCTTGCAACACTGAAACTTCTTCAATTTTTTGCTGTTGTTTTTTTAATCACTAGTTAAATATTCTTCTGTCATCTTAATGTTACAACAGTAAGTTAACCAGGTTTGAATTCCCAGCTGTCATTGAAAAAGTAAGTCTCTAGATCAGGGATTTCGAACTCATTTATTACAATGGGCAGATCTGACTTAAAATACAAACATACTTGAAACATACTTGAAACTCTTTTGCTATTTTGTTTAAAATGGAAAAGTAGAGGAATAGTGAGACTTGGCAATGCAATTTTAAAAATAAAACATAAAAAAACACAGCAGACACTAAAAATATAAACTAAATATATAAAAAATTCTGGACCTAGGAAAACATAAAATGGCTAGGCATTGCAAGCTTCTCTCCCCCCCCCCCCAGTCTACTGAAATTGGCAATGGCTCTCCAATATAATATCCCCCTTTGGATGTGGATTCCCGGATTAGAGTACTCACTAGGCACCAGTTCTCACCCCTGTTCAGCAGAGACAAACTGGCATCAAGCTTTTGTTTGTAAGGAGACAACTCCAGCAAGCGACAGTTTCAACTGGTCATAGAATGCTGTAAAATAAAACTATTTTAGCTCCACTCCATTGAAATATATTGCAGCACAGACAAAGTTGCAAGGAAAGTATGGAATGGATTTTCCATTAATGTCCCAGAGTACTCTGTCTGGGCACAGAGACCTTAATGAAAAACCCACCCACCCACCCTTTTTTTTTTTTTGCAGCTTTGCAAGCCCAGAATTCCTTCCTGCTTCAACTTGCAAAGACAGGGCAGAAGGATCTGGGAACTTCAGCAGCCTTGGAGCTTCAAAGGGTAAAGATAGGAGGGGAAAGAGGGGGGAGAAAAGAGCCATGGGCCTGATTAAAGCCCAGGATGTGCTGGTTGAAGCCACCAGGCCATACGTTTGACACCCCTCCTCTAGATCGTTTTACTACAACAGAGATATAAAAGCATACTTCTGGAGATTTACTTTAAAAAAAATGAAAACTGAGGATTCAGAAGACCTAATTCACATATTGTTACAATATTATAACAATTTCTGCTAAAAAAATAATCATGGGGAAATGGCTGCCTTATAAGCAAGACTGGGAAAACCCAACATTTTCCACCCAGATGGCAGCCATCCAAGCTGTCCTGTGTCCTCTCCCAAAACTGTGTACCAAAGCAGGTTTGGGAAAGATTGGGGGGGAAGCCAAGGAGAACCTAGAAGTTACAGGAATTCTCCACAGTGCTACAGCATCAAACCCTTGACATGTAGAACAGCTCCTTGTTTAAACTGGGCTACTAACAACTGCATGTTTAAACAATATGTTGTATGGATAGGAAATCCTGTAGAGAGCACTTTTGCATAACTTGCATAACATTTCAGTACTGGCTAAAAATCAGACTCCTTACTGGGCAGCTGAAAGGAAGCAAATGTAATACTGTTTGTTTGTTTTTTAAGTCTCAATAGGGCAGAAAATTGTATGTCTATTAGGTTAATATCTATTCCAGATAAATTGATTAATAATGTATTATTAAGATTATTATTAGGATCTTCTTCAAAGGGAAATCCTTTATCAACAACTTTGTGTTCATTGATTGTTAACAACAATGCAATTGGAATGATTAGGTATTCATTATATACTTGAACTTTAAAACATGATTTTCACAAAGTCCTTTGCCAAGGACACCTGGCTTGTGTATCCAACAAGATCTATTCACAACAACAGAGCAGTATTTTTCTGTTTCCCATTGCCATTGCAATCTGCTGAGCCTCCTGAAATTTTGTTTGGGATCAGCAGCTTCACTGGACAGAATAGGAAGCAAAGTGGGAATCTACAGCAAGAAGGTTATTGGTGAAAAATGCTACCCCTTATTTCCAAGACAGAAGTGTTCTTGCAACTTCAGAACTGTGCAGCTGGATATAAGCTCCTGAATAATTTTAGCAGGCATTGGATGAAATTCCTCATATAGATTAATAATTGATTTAAAGTCAGTAAATAGAAGGGTGGACCAAATGAACAACTATTACAATTGAGGGAGAAAAAACTATGAGTTCCCCAGAAACTATATTACCAGCGCTTTTTTTTTTTAGCAGGAACGCAGTTCCGGCTGCCTTGCTGTCAGGGGGTGTGCCCTAATCAGTTGAGTTCCTGCTGGGCTTTTTCTACAAAAAAGCCCTGTGCAAAACAGTGGTGTTACCAGGGGTGTGGCCTAATATGCAAATGAGTTCCTGCTGGGCTTTTTCTACCAAAAAAGCCCTGTATTCCTATTTAATAGTAAGCAGATAGTAAGCCGCAAAATATGGAAGACGCATATTTATGGAAGACGCCACATTTTTCAGGATGATGAAAATACTTCCCAGAGGATCTTCAGGTTGGATAAGTGGTCAGCAAAATGGCATGATTCTCAATATTATTATGGTGATGTCTTATGTGACTTTCAAGGGAGATCACACAAATTTTTGAAGTTAAACAGTCATTTCACTGTTGTATCTAACAAAAAAGTAACTCTCATTCTGATTTTAAAAGCAACAAAACCAGATTAACTGCATAAAAAGAGGGGTATAATATTTGGGGAACACAAGTTGTACAAAAATATCTTTGAAAATTAACTGAAAGAGCCAGTTTGGTGTAGTGGTTAAGTGTGCGGACTCTTATCTGGGAGAACCGGGTTTGATTCCCCACTCCTCCACTTGCACCTGCTAGCATGGCCTTGGGTCAGCCACAGCTCTGACAGAGGTTGTCCTTGAAAGGACAGCTGCTGTGAGAGCCCTCTCCAGCCCCACCCACCTCACAGGGTGTCTGTTGTGGGGGAGGAAGGTAAAAGAGATTGTGAGCATCTCAGAGACTCTTTGGAGTGGAAGGCGGGATATAAATCCAATATCTTCTTAAATATCTTCTGAAAGAAAAAGAGCCTGATATGTGTTTATACATTCTTGGAAAACTCAGATATATAGGATAATATTAGTCTACAAATTAAAATAAGATGACGTCCCTGGCACTTGGGGATTATTGGGAATTATTGAGGTTGAAAGAGCCATTGTGGTACTGAATTCTGGACTAGGACTGAGAAGAGCAGGGTCAAACCTTACTCTGCTAAGAAACTCAACTGAGTGACTGTGGGACCAATCATCTCCCTTATCAATCCTATTTCACAGTATTATTCAAAGGATTAAACAAAGGAAGAGCCACATACATTTATCTGAAATCTTAGAAAAGGAATAATAAAAATCTAATAGGTGAAAGCTGGCAACTTTAAAGTTTATTGAAGGGGCTACAATGAGATCAGGGGACAATTTCCCAATTATTTACCTCCCCACCCCAGTAATTCTTTGTGGGTGCTAAAATATCAACAACCATGATTTTAATACATTATTTGTTTTACTAGAGTAAATCCTATCTTCTCACTATGACATTTAAATCTTTCAAGTAAATGGGAGGAAGGCCTCCTCAACCGGATGAATGACCTTTGGATGGTGGTTGAATCCATGTCGCTGAATAGTTTTGTTGTATTGATTGGTTTTGTTTTATCACTGTGAGCCACATCAAGCCAATTGGGAGAGGCAGCATACAACTTTTCTAAATAAATCTCTTATGGTCTCCCTTATATTCTTAGATTCATATTCACAAAATGGTTCATACACAAATACATAGAAGCATTCTATTTTCAATAAAGTAGTCTTTTTATTTTCATTGTAACCCACTTTTCTCATGGAAGCCCAAAGCAGCTTGCATCATTCTCCTCGCTTCCATTTTATCCTTACAACCACGCCGTGAAATGGGTTAGGCTGAGATAGTGTGACTGGCCCAAGATGACCCAATGAACTTCCTCCATCTCCCAGATAGTAGTCTGATACTCTTAACCATTACACCACACTGGCTCGCAATAGCATACATACATGCATCTGGTGATTTTATATTAGATATCAGTTTTCCCTTTATGTTTTTCTTACTTACTAACAATTTATTTTAAAAATCCATTTATTAGATCCTATATGATGATGGGAAAATGGCGGTTGAGGTGGACGGCCGAGCCACTCAGAAACTGATCACCAACCTGAAGCCTGAAACATCATATTCATTTGTCCTAACCAATAGAGGGAATAGCGCTGGAGGTCTTCAGCACAGGGTGGCAGCAAAGACAGCACCAGATGTACTGCGAACCCAACCACTCTTTATCGATAAGACCAATGTTGATGGCATGGTAACAGTGAAACTACCAGAAGTACCTGCTAATAAAACTATAAAGTGAGTCACAAGTTGTAAGTCATGAATATTTTCAGTATTTTAAGAACAGAGCCTTGTAACTTCTTAGAGACAAACTGTTTTGTGTTTAAAGATCCAAGTAGGCAGCCTTGTTGGTCTGAAGTAGTAGAACAGAATAGGAGTCAATTGCACCTTTAAGACCAATTTAGTTTTATTTAGAACATAAGCTTTTGTGTGCTCTAAGCACACTTCATCAGACGAGGAGTCCAGCACAGTCCAGTTCCAAGGCTTGGGAACAGGAGCAAGCACAGGTTACCAGAGATAAGGTACAAAGCAGCAGGATCAGGGTAGAGCAGGTCAGTGCACAGAGGTATGGCTTGCAAGAATGCTTCCACCCTGTGGGTTGCTCAGCATATTCATCATTGTGACTTCTGTGCAGACACACCTGTGGAGGATTACATGATTTCAGACCAACCGCAGATAAGAGCTTCTAAGCTTTCCTGAAAAAGCTTCTAGGCTTTGGAGTGCTTCCCTTCCACTCTGTCTATTGAAGTCTCTTTTCCCTCCCAAAGGGTCATGGCAGAGACAAAGAAGCACTCCTTCCCTCAGTTCCCTTCTTGCTGCCATGGGGAAAGGACATGCTTCTAAGCTGCTGCTTAATGGGACCTCAGGAATTTAAAAAAATAATCCATGGAGAACAGTGAAGATTTTTCAACCTACAAATAATAGGATGGCTCTTTTCAAGAAGTGCAGGGAAGGCAGGGCAAAAATGGCCCAAAATGATGATTATTCCTCATGCCTTCTATGTCTCAGGGAGGGCCAAAATATAGCCACATGCTCAGTTTATAGATGCCTTACTCCCAAGGCATGCAAGGAAAGAGTGGCAAGACTTAAAGCCACACTTCAGGAAAAAGCTCTGGGTGCCCCAGATCCCTGCAGGGAAAAATGGGCCCAAATTGATAAGTGTGTGAAGGTCCATACATTCAAGCCCTCATTAGCAGAGCAACTAACTCAAGTCTCCAAGACCACCTATCAAAGCCATTTGCAGTCCAGACAAATCACCATCACATTGAAGCTGCTCCAACACCCTTCAAAAACTGATGATCTCCATCACCACAAAAACATTGCTTGTCCATTCAAGATTGGAGGTGGACTCCAGAAGTAAAGCTGCAGTGGGAAAATCTATGCTACAAGTGATTTTACATTGATCCGCCCCACCCTTCTCCTAGGGTAGGTGAGCTTGATATTCTCCCCTGTGGGACTGCACAGAAGCCACAACAGTGAAAACAGGGTTGCATTTACTTGTAACCATTGTTCATCAAGTGGCCTTCTGTGCAGGCACACATCCCTCCCTCCTTTCCCTGCTGTGGGCTGACAGATGTGCAGGGGTCTCATCACAATGGCAAAGGGAACTGAGGAAAGGAGTGCTTGCCCCACCTCTGTCACATGACCCTTTAGGCAGAAAAAGGGATCTATATAAACAGAGGGAGCAGTTAGAAAAGCTCTCAGAAAATATCATGCAGTTCACCCCATCCCATGTGTGACTGCACATCCCATATGCAGTTATATGCAGGGGTCATTTTGTAGGGGGGGGGGGGGAAGTGCAGGAGCTAAGTAGCATATCTCATTTGCATATGCCCCAGGATCTGTGTGCAGCAGGGAGAAAACTCTCCACTGCATGCAGACCCTGGCTGGAGGTTCAGGAGCTGTGCTCCTGTGAGCTCCTGCTGAATTCAAGCCCTGGTTATATATCACATTTCTAAGCACTATTATCATAATCATCTATTCTAATAGTCAATTGTAGCCCAATTGGTGGATAATGAAATCTGTGGATGGGGACTAGATGGGGAGAAAATAAGTTTTTCTGCAAACTTGAGGGAACCAAGTTCACAGAAAAACAAAAGAAAAACTTACTGAAAATGGAGGGATAGAGATTTAACCCTGCTGTAAGCAAACTTGTCAACATCTGTGCAGAACCACTGCTGCCACCAGCCCCACCTCTCCTAAGTAGCTTCTGAGGTGGTAAGGCAGAATCCCGAGTAGGCGTCCCAAATCCCCCGCTTTTCCTGGTGACCCCCGATTTGATGCCTTCTTCTCCCGCTAGCCAAAACTCTGGAAAGCGGGAGGGAATGGCGGCCCTTCCCACCCAGCCCCGATCGCAGCAGCCTTTCTTCAGTTTTCCCAGGCTGCTTCCGGTCCCAATCAGCTGGCTGGCGGCGGAGGGGGGAGAGAGGGAGCCCCGCCTGCAAAGGACCATGTGCCTTTGCACCTCCAGAGGCTTGACTTGAAAGGCTTCTATTTAAAATGGTGTGTCTGTGTGTGTTTCTGTGAAGAAGCTGGCAGCAAATGGTGAGTTGAGAGGCTGATCCGCTGCTTCAGACTGGCCGGGGGGGGGGGGGGGGAGAGGGAAACGTCTTTATTATTTCCTATGTGATCGATTCTCATAGGGTATAATGGGGAATTGTTCTGGAGGTTTCGGGGGCTCTGGGGGAGCTGTTTTTTGAGGTAGAGGCACCAAATTTCCAATATAGTATCTAGTGCCTCTTCCCAAAGTACCCCCCAAGTTTCAAAACGATTGGACCAGGGGGTCCAATTCTATGAGCCCCAAAAGAAGGTGCCCCTATCCTTCATTATTTCCTATGGAAGAAAGACATTTAAGAAGGTGTGCTGTCCCTTTAAATGTGATGGCCAGAACTCTCTTGGAGTTCAATTATGCTTGTCACACCCTTGTTCCTGGCTCCGCCCCCAGTGTCTCCTGGCCCCACCCCCAAAGTCTCCTGGCTCCACCCCCAAAGTCCCCAGATATTTCTTGAATTGGACTTGGCAACCCTAATCCCGAGGGTAGAGAAACTGGTGGTGGTGAGAACTGCCATCCCTATGAGCCCGACTGTTACTCCTTCTCCTCAGCACCCTCTGAGGCACAGAAGCAGTGGTGCTGCAGGCAGCCCTCTGTTCCAACCACAGGTGTCAGGTGGCCTCTTTCTGCCACTGGGCCACAGGCCTGCCCACTGCCGAAGCCAGCCAGCCCTCCACAGCAGCTGATGCTGAAACAGAGGAGTTGCAGTAGGTTGCAGCAGGCTGGCATGGGCTAGGATGAAATCACTCCTGCCCCTGCTGTTGCCCATTCTGGCAGATCCCATCAGGCTGGCTAGCTGTAGTGGTGTTGTCCTGTATGAGCCCTTGAGGTCTTTATGATCAGTGACCCAACAACTTTTGGTAGCACCCAGCCTCAGAGAAATCTGTCTGGCCTCAATGAGGACCAGGGCCTTTTCAGCCCTGGCCCCTGCCTGGTGGAATGAGCTCCCCTTGGAGATCCAGGCCCTGCAGGATCTGCTCCAGTTCTGCAGGGCCTGTAAAACAGAGCTCTTTCGCCAGGCTTTCAGCTGAGGCAGTGCATGTCACTTGTTATCAGCCTCCCCCTTTCATTCCATCCCAGTGCTATAAGATCTGCTTGATCTGTCTGTGAGGCAGAACCTGCCATTTTAGTCTATTGTCATTCTGTAGTTTTAGATGTTATATATTTAAATTGGTCTTTTATTGTTGATTGTTTTTATGATGTAACCCGCCCGGAGCCTGTCCTATGGGAAGGGTGGGCTCAAAATTGGATTGATTAAATAAATAAATAAATAAATAAATAAATAAATAAATAAATAAATAAAGACTAAGGTAAACAGGATGGGTAGATGGTCCAGATGTGTTATGGCAAGAAAACTGCGATGGGTCTGTTGTGATGGGAAAGTCAGCCATGAAAGACCTCCCCTTAGGAGCACCATTAGCTTTAATAAACTGATGCCCTCTGTGTTTATTGCTAGACAACCACAGCATTTCAGGCTTCGCTTCTGCTTCCTGTCAGTAAGAGGAATGGTGTGGAAAATAAGCAGGTAGCCAACCTGGATCTAAGAAATGAATTAAGACTTCTAACCTATTTCAAAAATTTGTGAGGAAAACTGAATTTAGTCAGTTGTTCAAAAATAAATTTCCAGAATATTTTGTCCAAAAAAAATTTCAGCCTCAGGTGAGAGATTGACAACTTGATCAGATCTCTTACTATTTAAAACAATCAGATCAATGACCAACCTAAGATTGTCAGAGCCTTGCCTACCTCATATAAATGTAACAACCTTTTGAAGTCTGTTAGCAAGAACAACAGTTGATAACTTACCGCCACATTTATCAAAGAAATAGGTCAAAAAATGTGCACATTGAGTATTGTCTTTGCCAGGTTTAGGGATCATGGTGATATAGGCATCAAATAATGACAATGGCAATGAGCCAAACTCAAAAGCTCATTATAAAATTAATAAAATTCTGGAAATAGATATCTGAAAAGGTTTTATACCATTCAATAGGCAACCCATCTGGTCTGGAAGATTTGCCATTATTCATATTCATTATCACTGTCTTTATTTCAACTATGCGTAAAGGTTCAGCAAGAATCTGTTGCAAGATAATATCTAAACAAGGAAGACTGAGGGCGTTTTCGCACTCACGTTCAGCCGGCGCGACCCCCCTCTTCACCGCGCAGGATCTGCGCGGATTTCGCACTAAATGCCGCGGAGCAGCCGGAAGAGCCGGAAACTCCCGTCGCAAAAGCCGCGCAAACGGAAACTGTTTTTTGGCGGTTTACGTTTGAGCGGCCTTTGCGCCGGGAGTTTCTGGCGCAAAAGGCTGCTCTGCGGCATTTAGTGCAAAATCCGCGCAGATCCTGCGCGGTGAAGAGGGGGGTCGCGCCGGCTGAAGATGAGTGCGAAAACGCCCTGAGAGAGAAATGCTTTCAGATCTTTTTTTGTAAATTTGTTGCCTTTAGTGTACAATTCAGAAAAATACTTCTTGTTGTTGTTCAATTGCACAGTCAGTCTGACTCTTTGCGACCCCATGAACAAAGTCACGCCAGGACCTCCTGTCTTCCACCATCCTCCGAAGTCTGCTCAAATTCGTGTTTCTTACATCAGTAATGCTGTCCAGCTATCTCATCTTTTGCCATCCCCTTCTTCTTTTGCCTTCTGTCTTTCCCAGCATCAGGATCTTCTCCAGGGAGTGCTCCCTTCTCATTTGGTGGCCAAATTTGAGCTTCAGCTTCAGCATCTGACCTTCCAGGGAACAGTCTGAGTTGATTTCCCTATGGACTGACTGATTTGATCTTCTTGCAGTCCAAGGGACTCTCAAGAGTCTTCTCCAGCACCACAGCTCAAAAGTATCTTTTCTTCTGCGCTCGGCCCTCCTTATGGTCCAGCTCTCACAGCCAAACATTACTACTGGGAATACCATCGCTTTGACTATATAGACTTTTGTTGGCAGGGTGATGTCTCTACTTTTTATTATACTGCCTAGGTTCACTATAGCTGTCCTCCCAAGGAGCAAAAGTCTTAATTTCATGGCTACAGTCAACATCTGCAGTGATCTTGGATCCCAGAAATGTGAAATCTGTCCCTATTTCCATGCCTTCCCCTTCTATTTGCCAAGGTGTGATGGGGCCAGATGCCATGATCTTAGTTTTTTTGATGTTGACTTTCAAGCCTACTTTTGTGCTCTCCTCTTTCACCCTCAAAAAGAGGTTCTTTAGGTTCTCCTCACATTGCCCCCCCAGTCGGAATGAAGAGACAGACACAAAGTGTTGGTATAAAAACCGGGCCGCTTTATTTAAAAGTTATGAACCTAAAACTGGCAGGGATGGGGCCTAAACGGGACAAGCCCTGGGGTCACCCCCTGACCCTGCCTTGTCCAAAGGGCGAGCCACCCTGCCCCCAGCACAAGCCCGCCGTATTCGGGTTGTAGCTAAGCGACCAGGCCCCGAGCCATTCTCCACTAGCATCAATGGGCTAGCATCAATCCCCCTCGGAAAGATCCGCCCAGGTGAGGCTTTTCCGTGATCTGCATTCCCCGCATTGAGTCGTGTAGCCCATCTGCGGTTCATACAGACCACCCACACCACTGGTGCTAGGCCATAGGTGCTCCCCTGAAAACCTGTGGCCAATACATCCTCCAGCCTGCAACCAAAATATAACTCCTCCTAATAAACCTAACGCTACCAGGCAGTACAAGGTAGGCGAAAAACAACTCCACAAAGGGCCAATTATGTGAAGGTGAAAAAATTCCTACCTGGCCCCTAATAAGGCGACTGATTAAAACCTGTACTGCCAAGGGGAGGGCAGGCGGGCAGAGAGCCGAAACGAAGTGCGAAGCTCTGGGCGGGGCCTGGGCTTATATAGCCCTGACGCCGCACCCAGAGAACAGCCCGGGATGTTGGGCTGAGGATCTGTCGCTCCCTCCTTCCGAGGGGGCAAAGACGGCCCCCAGCCTGAACGCCAGCGATGCCAGCTTGGCTGGGAAGGGGCCGAGCCTTCTTCCATTAGAGTAGTGTCATCTGCATATCTGAGGTTGTTGATGTTTTTTCCTGGCAATCTTATTTCTGGCTTGTGCTTCATCCAGGCCAGCATTCCGCATGATGTACTCTGCATATAAATTAAATAAGCAGGGTGACAATATACATCCTTGTCTAGCTCCTTTTCCTATTCTAAACCAATCAGTTGTTCCATATCCCATTCTGACAGTTGCTTCTTGACCCTTATACAGGTTTCTCAGGAGACATGTGAGGTGGTCTGGTACTGCCATCTCTTTAAGGACTAATAATAATAATAATAATAATAATAATAATAATATTTTTTTTATTTCTATCCCGCCCTCCCCGCCGGAGCAGGCTCAGGGCGGCTCACAACATAAAACACACATTGCATCAATTATACTTATAAAACATAGTTAAAACAATTACAGAGTATTAAAATTAACATAACAGTATGGCGTTATAAACAGGTTTCAATAATTTCAGAAGTAAAAACATTTCAAGAGTAAAAGCATTTCTAGCAGCATATCTAGTTTTGTCACAAGTTTTTTCGCTAGTTGAAGGCCATCTTGAAAAGGTGGGTCTTACAGGCCCTACGGAATCCCTCTAAACATCGTAGGGCCCTCACTTCCTCAGGGAGTTGGTTCCACAGTAGTGGAGCAGTAATAGAGAAGGCCCGGTCCCGGGTGGCTTTCAGTCTGGCCTCCCTTGGCCCAGGGATATTCAGCTGGTTTTTCCCAGATGACCTCAGTGCCCTCTGGGGCTCATATGGGGAGAGACGGTCCCTTAGGTAGGTAGGTCCTCGGCCATATAGGGCTTTAAAGGTAATAACCAGCACCTTGTAGCGAACTCGGTATGCCACTGGCAACCAGTGCAGTCCGCGCAGCCCCGGCTGTATGTGCTCCCACCTTGGGAGCCCCAGCAACAGCCTAGCCGCCGCGTTCTGCACCAGCTGCAGCCGCCGAATTCGGCACAAGGGCAGCCCCATGTAGAGGGCGTTGCAGTAGTCCAGTCTCGAGGTGACCGTAGCATGGATCACTGTTGCTAGGTCGCGGCGCTCTAGGAAGGGGGCCAACTGCTTCGCCCGACGAAGATGAAAGAACGCGGACTTGGCAGCGGCCGCTATCTGTGCCTCCATTGATAATGAAGGCTCCAGAAGAACCCCCAGGCTCTTGACCTTGTGTGCCGCTTTAAGCTGCACACCGTCAAGGACTGGCAAGGGGATTTCCCCTCTCAGGGCACCGCAACCCAAGCACAGGACCTCTGTGACTTGCCACAGTTTGTTGTGATCCACACAATCAAAGGCAGAAATAGACGTTTTCTGATATTCCTGTGCTTTCTCCATAATCCATCGAATGTTGGCAATTTGATCTCTAGTTCCTCTACCTCTCCGAAACCCAGCTTGAATTTCTGGTAGTTCCCGATCTACATACTGCTGAAAACTAGCTTGTAGAATCTTTAACATGACCTTGCTGGCATGTGAAATAAGTGCAATGGTGCGATAGTTTGAACATTCCTTGCCATTACCCTTCTTTGGGATTGAAATATAAACTGGTCATTGTTGTGTTTTCCAAATTTGTTGACATAATGTGTGCATCACTTTAACAGCATCATCTTTTAGGACTTTGAATAGCTCATCTGGGATACCATCATCTCCGCTCGTTTTGTTGTTAGTAATGCTTTCTAAAGCCTATTTGACTTTACACTCCAGGATGTCTGGCTCAAGGTAATCAATTTCACGGTCATGGTTGTCCAGGACATTGAGATCCTTCTTGTATAATTCTTCTTTGTATTCTTGCCACCTCTTCCTGATCTCTTCTGCTTCTGTCAGGTCCCTACCATTTTTGTCCTTTATCATGGCCATCTTTGCATGCAATGTACCCTTGATTTCTCCAATTTTCTTGAAGAGAACTCTTGTCCTTCCCATTCTGTTATTTTCCTCTATTGCTTTGCATTGTTCATTCAGGAAGGCCTCCTTATCTCTCCATGCTGTTCTCTGGAAATCTGCATTCAGTTGGGTGAGTCTTTCCTTTTCACTTTTGCCTTTCGCTTTCCTTTTTTCCTCAGCTATTTGTAAAGCCTCATCAGACAGCCACTTTGCTTTCTTGCATTTCTTTTTCTCTGGGATGGTGCTGATTGCTGTCTGCTGTACAATGTCACAAACCTCAGGAACTCTATCAGCTCTAGTTCCTTAAACCTATTCTTCACCTCCACTATATATTCATAAGGGATGTGATCAAGGTCAAACCTGAATGGCCTAATGGCTTCCCCAGTTTTCTTCAGTTTTAAGTCTGAATTTTGCAATGAGTAGCTCATAACCTGAGCTGCAGTCAGCTCCAGGTCTTGCTTTTGCTGACTGTAAGGAGCTTCTCCATCTTTGACTGCAGAGTATATAATCAATCTGATTTCTGTGTTGCCCATCAGGTGATGTCCATGTGTAGAGTTGCCTTTTAGGTTGTTGGAAGAGGGTGTTCGTTATGACCAGCTTGTTCTGTTGGCAAAACTCTACTAGCCTTTTCCTGGCTTCATTTTGTTCTCCAAGGCCAAACTTGTCAGTTGTTCCAGTCACCTTTTGACTTCCTACTTTGGCATTCCAGTCCCCTATGATGAGGAGGACATCTTTTTTTGGTGTTAATTCTAGAAGGTGTTATAGATCTTCATAGAACTGGTCCACTTCAGCCTCTTTTGCATCAGTGGTTGGGGCATGGATTACTGTGATATTGAATGGACCTTGGATATGGACCGAGATCATTCTGTCATTTTTAAGATAGTATCCCATTACTGCCTTCCTCACTCTCTTGTTAACTATAAAGGCCACACCATTTCTTCTACAGGACTCTTAGCCACAATAATAGATGTAGTGATCCTCTGAGTTATATTCACCCATTCCCGTCCATTTTAGTTCACTGATTCCCAAGATGTTGATGTTCAGTCTTGCTATCTCTTGTTTGACCACATCTAGCTTACCTTGATTCATAGATCTTACATTCCACGTTCTGATGCAGTATTGTTCTTTGCAGCATCGGACTGTTTTTTCACCATCAGACACATCCACAGTTGAGCGTCTTTTGGCTTTGGCCCAGCCACTTCACTCTTTCCGTGGTTATTTGAATGCTTTTCCCCAGTAGCATATTGGGCACCTTCTGACCTGAGGGGCTCGTCTTCCAGCGTCATATCTTTTAGCCTTTTGTTTCTGTTCATGGGGTTTTCTTGTCAAGGATACCAGAGTGGTTTGCCATTTCCTTCTCCAGTGGATCACATTTAGTCTGGGTTCATCTGTGGCCTGTCCATCTTGGGTGGCTCTGTATGGCATAGCCCACAGCCTCATTGAACTGCGTAGGCCCTCTCGCCACAACAAGGCAGCAATCCATGAGAGGGAGAAAAAAAATACTGAAACTTACTGAAAAATACTTACTGAACTGAAAATTTATTTCACTAGAGGCAGTATGTATTACATTCCTCTTATCTTTGATCAAAGGAATATAGTTCTTATTATTTTGCTGATATATATGCTTAAAATTTACCTGTCTCTCACCACTTTCCCAATATAACTGGCACAAACAAGTTATAAAGCATATTCTGCTTTCACCAGTAGTATATTATTTAGTTTATATTTAACCTTTTACAGTTCCTGATAAAGATCTGGTGTGGGAGATACAACGATCTGGCTTAAGAGGTATTTCAGTCTATCTTCAAAGTTACTTCTTTCATTTCTCAAAGTTCTTATGAGCAGCATAAGCAATGAAACTATCGGAAAACTTGATGGACAATAAAGAGTTGCCAGGAAAGCATAAAACACAGAACAACTTGATACTATCCAAATTGCATAACTCTCTCAGGCATGACTGCTTGCTTCTGCTCAAAAGCAGCCACTGCACAAAAGCCAGTGTGGTATAGTGGTTAGAGTTTCAGAAGCTGCACAAGCCCAGAGGCACCTGCGGAAGGACTGGGAGCTATGCAGGACACAGTTCAGTGACAGGGGTTTATGGCAGTGAGTCTGGGCTCAGCAAGGAAAATTGGGATTCCCCTCACCACCACAATTGCACCGCCACGAGAGTCTTGCACCCCCTTCCCCAATTGTACCTTTCTAAATCCACTGAAGTCAGTGAGCTTAGAACAGTGCAAAACATGGATACTTAGGGCTTTGGGGGATGTTAAAAGAAAGTGGTAAAGAGACTCATTTTTCACTTCCTGCTATATACTAGCCCAAGCAGCTCCTGTTAAAATCGCAAGCCTTACTGGCTACATTTGGCTAAAACACCATAAAATATCCAATACTGTAGGAACAGAAATGAACATGTTTAACAACACACCACCATCATAACTTCAAATTAATATAGGAACAATAGTTTAACAGATTCAGGTGGGTAGCTGTGTTGGTCTGAAGCAACAGAACAACGTTTGAATCCATTGGCACCTTTAAGACCAACAAAGTTTAATTTGTGCATGCACAGGAAAGCTTATACCCAAAATTAAACTTTATTGGTCTTAAAGGTGCCACTGGACTCAAACTTTGTTCAATAGTTTAATATGTTCTCCATTTCGAAGGCTTTATCATAAGCACTGCCTAGAACAGAGATTTCTATTTTCAAAAACAGCAACTTGTGATTTAACTTGGAAAAGTAATAAATGGTTTTGGCAGTTATGTGTTCAGTTCACAGTTCTGGAACATGGTTTACAAGACTTCTTAAATAGCTCTGTGCAGATTAAACAACAAAGATAGTACTAAAGAGTTGACAGCCCAACACCAATAGGGATTCAAAATGATGGACAATAAAGAGTTGCCAGGAAAGCATAAAACACAGAACAATCAATAAGTGTTATTGCTCTGGTTGCAGTGATCCTTGCTGTCTGTAAGACTCCCATGTGTGTGGCAAAGGAAATGGGGAGGAAAATGAGCAGGTTGTTAAATATTGCTGGGGATGAAACCTGAGTTTTCTCTGGTGAGTTTTTATATCAAAGGCTTTGTAAACAAAACCTCTCCTTTTCATTGCTGATTAAAGAGTTCACAATGAAGTGATATTACAAGAAATTATTCAGGAGCAACTAACAGGTTGAGAATATGAAAACTGAAGTAAATGTTATAAAGCTAATTTAAGAGGTGGTTTCTAAGCAGAATGGAAAAGCAAGTCTGAAGATGGCAAGAGTTATGGGTAAAGGCCCCGAGCCTGTTTGCAGGGAGGGCGGGATATAAATAGAAATAATTAAATAAACAATAGAGAGAGCCAAGAAAACAAAAAATAACCAACACTCTGAGGAAAACACAGTAACTTTCTTATAATTCATGAACTGTTGAAAGCATGACTGAATTTGCACCATGGTTCACTGGTATCAGCCCCCAAGATCAGAGCTGGAATATCTGAATATATATATATCACTGACCATAGGATGACCATATGTACACCGGATCAAGAAGCAAAGCTCCCTGGAACCATGCCAGCCCAATACTCTTGTGATTCCAAACAAGCTTGGTCCTCATGGTCCTTCCTTGGGTGCTTTCACCCGACAACTGTTTGCAAGTGGATTTTGCTATTTGTACACTGTAAAAATCCTGTTGCAAAGCACATTCTTTAGTGTGTGAATGCACTCTCTGTTGGGGTACTAAATATTAGTCATGCAGTACTGAAAAGCTCTTAAGGGCACCTGATTTGGGGACATCTGCCACAATATAGCTTCTGTACACTGAGCACTTTAAACCAGGGCTTTTTTTGAGCAGGAATACACAGAAGCGCAGTTCTGGCTGGCTTGGTGTCAGGGGGTGTGGCCTAAGATGCAAATAAGTTCCTGCTGGGATTTTTCTACAAAAAAGCCCTGCTTCAAACTATATAAATGACAAAATATTAATGTGAGGTGATCTAGCTTCTGAATTACAAGGATTCTTAGCAGGCTATATGCTTATCAGAAAGACACTGTACTTATCTCTTTGGAGATTGGATGGGATGAAATTGTATGTAACAATAAATAAGGAATGTAGTATGTTTCTTTTGCCCTTCCTCCAAGGAGCTCGTAGTAGTATCTCATTTTATTTTCACATCAGTCCTGTGAGGTTAATTAGACTGAGGGTGATATCAGTATAAGTGTACCCATTGGCTGGGCAGAAATTTAAACTGCAGACATTTTTGGTTCAAGTCTAGTGTTTTACCAACTATGCCAAGTAGGCTATTTTAATATTACTAGCGTTTGATAAGTGTAAAAGATATACTGTGCAGAAGCACTCAAATAAAAATTCACTAAGCCAATTTTTCTTTCAGTCAGACATTAAGGGCATAACGCCTACATTTTTCATGATTGAAGTTTTCATGATTGAAAGCAGGGTTTTTTGCCATTAGAATTCCTGCTGTGTCTTTATATCTTTAGTTCATAGCAGTTAATTTATTCAAGGCTAGAATCTGCAATAGAGCCATCACAGATATTTGTGGTGTCTCAACCAAAGAGATAATTGGTAGAAGGAGGCAATAGAAATGTATGTCATCATAAAGTCCCCACTATCAAACAGTTGGGAAGGAGAGGAAAGCTCCCTAACAACAGACTTAGAAGGAAGCATTTATATATATATAAATACACACACAATATGCAAACAATCCATATAATAAAGTTCCCGCTTTCAAACAGATAATATAGATTTTTAAAAATGTGGATATTACAAGTAGGGAATGATAGCACTTTTTTCTGGTTACTCATATGTAAGCGCATGAAAAAACTGAGGTTGGAATAGTGGAACAGACAAAGGCAGTAAATAATAGCAAAGAGAAGTGTCTCAATATGTCTATACATATCATTTTTTCTTTATATTATATCTATGTTAAAATAATGGAAAATGTGGTAGTATTAGGATTTTTTTTTAATCAAGTTCAGATTCTCCTAAAATTCTAAAATGCTAAACCCACTCTCACTGAGTATATCTATATATCCACAGTATTCCAATGTATTTCTCTTTTAGAATAGTATATCAGAATGATGGGGGTTTTGTACTGACATACTCAAATAAGGGATATTGACTGTTTATCTCATCATATATACTAACCCATCTTCCACTATATTTTACTGTGGTCTTTTTTTTCTAATGGCAAACTAGAATGATGTGTGTTACATGTTTAAATTAAACTTCTTGAGAAACTAATGCCCTCATTTTAAGCCCAGAGCTAACATCACAACTGACTCTTATTTATGGCACTTCACATAGACATAAATCTGCTGTTCTGACTTATATCGCCCCCTTGTTGATGCAGCCCAGTTAACATAAACTAACAATCGCCAGACTCCAAATTGTTTTTCTTTTAATCTGCTAACAAACATTTCCACGATTTTACATACCAATTCACTGCCTACTCTCTCTATATTTAGGACTGCTTGCCATTCCATCCTATCGTCTAATGAAGTGTGCTTCTAGCACACAAAAGCTTACATTCTGAATAAAACTTTGTTGGTCTTAAAGGTGCAAATTGACTCCTAAAATTCGTGTAATGGAACTCCATGCTTTTTTTCTTATTTTGTGTTGTTGTGGCTTGGATTAGGGGTGGAGGTATGTATCATATAAAATTTTAGATACATAATATCGTTATGGAAATACCATGTATTGCAATACGTATCAAATTTGTAACATTTATATAAATATATTTAAGTGTCCATCATGTGCAAATTCATAGGTCCAGACTAGAACACTTGACACATTAACTCTATGGATATGAACAACTAGATAATTCTGTTTGTATTGTAGAATTTTACTGTATAAGTTGTTTCCATGGCTTCCCCCAAAAAGAGGTGAAGTGAAGCAATGGCCACAGGTGATAGAGTTGACAGGCCTGCAGCCACCTCATCAAAGTGAGGTGTTTTGAAACCTCCAGTAGCATTGCTCAGTATTTTGCTGCTCGAAGAGAGGAGTGAAAGAGCCTTAGTTGCTGTCTCATGGGAGGGGAACAGTATGAGGTGCGGGAAGAACAAACAGCAGAAAAACTGATGATGAGTGGGGGTGGCAGCCAAGGCACTGGTGTCAGACAGAAGCCCTGGTTAAGCTGGCACAAGTGTTGTGAATAAGAACAATATGAAAACTAAAACTATTCTGGTAATATTATTTTCTATTAAAACTAATACAGCCACATTTAAATAATTCCTATATATCAACTGAATTTACAGTTCAATCCTAAGCAAGCCTGTTGACTTTAATTGATTTAGGAGGGTATAGACTCTACTTAGGATGGCACTGCTAATCTACTAAAAAAGTGAAGTGTTCCAGAGCGATAGCTGGAAGATCTTGGAATCTTTTTGTTGCTCAGGGTGATAATGTTTATTGTAATCTTTTCTATACTTATCACGCTTTTCCATCTCTTGTATTTTACCCTGCTTTGTCTTCTTGTTCTAAAGGATCCTTGCTCGTCTTTGTTAAGTGTAATGTTTATAACCATTTACGTTTGCAGACACATCCATTAGCAATCTAAATGTGTAAGCATTCTTTCTGAATAGGTTTAGTTGGAGCAGTCTAATTTCCTGGTTTATTGTAAATGGTGTTTGTAATTAAACCTCTGCTTTGCTTTGCACAAATTACGGAGTTGTTGTTACCAAATGTTACCAAAACTTTCTGGATTTAGAGGGAGTAAAAATTCAGCAGGTGGCAAGGTTGATTTATAGATATAGTTATGTAGCAGTTTCATTTTGAAAAGTTGACATGGAAATCCACTAAATTAATTAAAACTATATCCATAATGCAGAATTTCAGGGAAGTGCTAAATTATTTAAAGGCTTCAGAAATCTGAAGCCAACTTTTTGTGGTATAAAAAAGTGATACATGGATTAACATAAATTTATATTTTTAGTACAGAAAATGTTTTTGAAAGGGTTTCATGCATATTTTTTTCATTTCTCATTTAATTCTTCAACATTGTTCCTATAAATTTAACTTTATATATAAGTTTTCCCTATTAAAGATCTTGGTTCCTGTTGTGAGTTTTCAGTACATTCAAAAATGAAGAAAAGTTGAGGTATAAATAAGAACCTGAACATTCAATAAATTCTAAAGTGAATATTCTTTAATAAATAGACAATAGTCAGAGAGGACTTTAGGAGCACTCCCAGGCTCTTGACCTTTGGGGCCGGTATAAGTGGCACCCTGTCAAAAGCCAGCAAAGGGATCTCCCTTCCTGGACCACCATGACTCAGATAGAGAACCTTCATCTTTGTCGGATTCATTTCAGTTGACTCAGTCTGAGCCAAGATGTAGTACCAGGTCCAAGTTGGCCAGGGCACAGCCGGATCGGCCACCCATCAATAGATAGTCACAGTAGTCTTGGCTTGGAGAAGTGATTTAAAGAGAACTGTCTTCTCCAAGCTAGCCAACAGGGCAGTGGGGGCTTCAAGAGCCAGACAATGTGTGTCAAAGAGTGATAAGTGGCTCCCAAGCTACAGTTTGGCTACCCGTGGTTTAGATATTTATAGACCTAAGTGGTCTACCTCCAGGATATATCAGGGACTACCCCTCCTCTGTTATGACCTGCAGAAGATTTAAGATTTCCCATAGAGCTAAATTGTATCTACCCCCACAATACAGACAATCACACCAGCAGGATGTTTTTCAGCAGTGGTACAAAAAAAGTGCTACCTCAGGAAGATTTGCTTACCTTCCGCAATTGATGGCAACTGAAGAGAGTGCTATTCCTGACAGCATTCAATGTATCTGCCTTGCCTTTAACTCTAAGGGCGTTTTCGCACTGACCTTAATTGGCAGCGAAGCCCCTCTTCACCACGCAGGATCTGCGCGGATTTCGCACTAATTGCCGCGGAGCACTCGGAAGAGTCGGAAAGTCCCGCGGCTTTTGCGGCGCAAATGGAAACCGCCAAAAACCAGTTTCCGTTTGCGCCGCAAAAGCCGCGGGACTTTCCAGCTCTTTCGGGTGCTCCGCGGCAATTAGTGCGAAATCCGCGCAGAACCTGCGCGGTGAAGAGGGGCTTCACTGCCGATTAAGGTCAGTGCGAAAACGCCCTAAGTGTATTATGTTTTGCTGAATTTTAAACTTAAAGCACATAGAGGTGTTTGTTTGGTTGGTTGTTTTTGGAAGCAGTTCAAAGCAAGTCTATTCAAAATCCTATTCAGTTCTCTTTAATGGGGCTTACTCTCAGCACACAGCTACTAGGCACTATTAGTGTCTTTTTGTTGTAATGGTGTTTTGGTTTTATTATTTATTGTATTTTTTTTTATTTTAAAATACTGTAAACCCTCAGGCCTGCCTGTGAAAGACAGAGTCTAAACATTTTAGTTAAGAAGTAAAATAGTTTACAGATTTTCTCTCATTCGTGTTGTAAAACTGTCAGGCAGAACATTCTTCCATTTTGACATGTTGCAAACTAGTATCTTGGCAACAAATGACCTACGAAGCCAAGGATGTCAGATTTTAAGCTGCATCTTCTGGATCTAGACAACTGTTTACTCTGGGCCACAACACCTTTTGAACCATATATCAAATGTAGCCTAACATAAACATTATCTTTTTGACTTGTATATGGGAAACTGGAAAACACTTACGAACTAACTACTAGTATTGCTTAGAAAATCATTAGCAGTTATATTTCTTTTTAAGAAATCATTGCACTTAAATTTCAGTTTTGCTCATGAGATCACAGCAACAGAAAATGTCAGGCTGTTTTGGCTGGAGCCAAATCAGCATGGACTGCTTCATTTTCAAAGTGTAGGGTTTTTTTTCCTTTTTTAATTTTCAAAACTCAATTTTTGTATCTAATTAAAAATGACATTACTGAGAACATTAACCAATCATGTCAGCACTTAAGGATATTTATTGGCCATGTTAGGATGGAAGATCTGTGCTTGATCCATTTTAAGAACTATTTTCAGTGAACCTGAGTTTACAGAAAAGGAGGTAAATAGCTGAAATACACACAAAATGTCTGTACTTTCTTTTAAGGAGCCATCATGATTCTTTTATGTGCAATTTAAATGAGTACTTACAACTGTCCCTACTCTGTATGGAATCCTTGAGCAGAGGTTTTGAGGGATCTTAATGGCTTCTAGGATGAAAAACGATAAAATTTTGTAATCTGACCAGGCTACCTGTGTGTATTGATTTTGCAAGTGATTCGGTTCCATTAGGTGAATTGCTGCTGTGGTTGAAAACGGGTTGTGGGGAGTCATTGCCAAGAAATGAAACTTTTTATGCACCTTTTTAAACTGCTTTTACAGGAGGGAAAGGAGTGAGAGATACTGGGCATGATACCTTTTAAAGGGGGAAAATATATTAAAGTGCACATCAGTACATTCCAAGAGTGATTTTTCTCCCCTTCCATACTGCTTTTTCAGTGCATGTTTCACTGAATAGATACTTTACCTTGCAATGGGTTTTTTTTTGTTTCATTTTCTCCTATACATGTATTATATGTGCTTTCTTATATTGAAAATGTTTAATTTTTATACTTGCCAATATAAGGCAAAACCTGATTACCATATGTAATAGTGAAAGGTTGTGACTGAATATCACCACTTATATCTCTACAGTATACTTTTATATTGAATGCAATTAGTTCATACCCAGTAGATCTAACAAATTGTATAACATTTTTGCTGTCAGGGATTTATTCCTTTGAAGATTCCCATACAGATGAGTTTTAGGAATAGTTCAAGGACAGAAAATAAAATCCAACATTTTGGGAGATGCCTGTTCTCTGAAATGAGAATTTTCCCTTTCAGAACAGTCTAAACGCAATATTTCCATAGGATTCCTATAATGGATGTAGTAAAAAGCAATCTGCTGTTCTAGAAAAAAATTGCAAAGTAGCTTTGAAGTAGTTTATATGCAGGGCTTTTTTTGAGCAGGAACCCGCAGGAATGCAGTTCTGGCTGTGTTGCCATTAGAAGGTGTGGCCTAATATGCAAATGAGTCCCAGCTGGGCTTTTTCTACAAAGAAGCCCTGTGTTCCATTGAGGTGTGTGACCTAATATACAAATGAGTTCCTGCTGGGCTTTTTCTACAAAAAAAAGCCTGTTTATATGTAAGTCAAGGCAAATAAGGTTCTTCATTTATTAAATAGCATACATTTGCCATCTTTAACATATCTTTTCCCCTATGGTAAATTAATATTGACTTGAATACCTGACAGGGATGTTGAACTCATGAGGGCCTGATCTGTCATAAATGAGACCTTGTTGGGCCAAGCCATGTTGGGCTGGGCCATGTGTGTATTTAAGATTAAGTAGCAGAAATATAAACTTTATAAGGGACACAAACACAATTTAATTTTTAAAAATTAAATTAAAACACGCTTAAAACATTAGCACTTGTTGATCTTAAAGATGCTTTCTTTGTATCTCTCCCATGGAATCCAGGGAACTGGACAAAGGAAGCTCTGGCTCTTTCCTTCCTTCCCCAGGGGACCAGGAGGGGGAGGAGCCTCAGCCAATAGTAGGAGGAGAGACTTGGGTCAATAGCTCTGCTGTGCAATTGAGAGGCTGGCAAAGCAAACTCTCCCTTTTCACTTCACCCCCTAGGGAGGAGCCTTAGCCAATGGAGAAAACAGAGACTTTGTTCTGTAGCTCCTTGCTATTGAGTAAGCCTTGCAAAGCAAGCTGATGTGCAGAAGGAAGCAAGAGAGAGGGAGAAGGAAGCAGATGACAGCCAGTTGCTTAAGGGCCTGATAGGAGCCCTCCGAGGGCCTGATTTGGCCCCCTGGCCGCATGTTTGACACAGCTGATCTAGAAATATTATGATTAAGGTTTTCATTTATAAAAAGTGCTGTGCAGGATTCTCTCAGACATTTCATTAATCATAATAAACTCTTTTGATTTCCCTCCACATTTTTCAATGCAGTATTCCACAGTTTGCTTTGAATTTCACTTGAACTGAAATTTTAGTTGTAATTCTGCTTAAATGTTCAAAAAAGTAAATATCAGAAATACTTAGTCTCCTGAACAATAAATACTACATACATACTTAGTGCAGTCCGTTATTTCCCAGAACAAAATTTGAATCCATTGGCACCTTTAAGACAAAGTTCTGTTCAAGGGTGTACAATTTCCTGTGAATGCACACTTCAGATACAATGTAATGGATATTGCCAGTCCATATATATAGGTAGAGGGTGAGCAGTAAATTAGCATATAGCATAATGAAGGTGTTTACAGATTCAAGGACAAAACGGGAATGGGGAGAGATCTTACACAGCCAATTGCCTGAGTTTAAAGGTTGCCTCCATGCTTGAGAGGAGATGGATGGAACATAATGGCAGCTAATTACTTTTAGCATTCCACTATAAGGATACATTACCCATCAGTATCCAATTTCTTTCACTATGTTTTCCACTGGAATTAAACCCAAACAATTTGTAACCATATAAACTAAGCTTGTTATTCCTGTTTGGTTCTTAAATCTATTGAATATCTTCATTATGCTGTATACTAATTTACTATGGATGGACACAGACCAGAAAAGCCCAGTTTGGTCCAGAGCTCATGAACTGGGCAAACCTTCAAACAAACAACCATGAAATGAATTGGTTTAGGTGGTGTCAGGCCCACTCGAGCTCATCTGCTTCACCCAGAAGTGACACAAGTGTGTCAGCCCCCTAGCATGCTCATCTCACTTCCAGATGGCATTGGGCCCCACCCCCGGCAAGCCCGCATTATCTGGAAGTAACAGAAGCACTTCAGCTATATGCTTGCATCACTTATGGATGATGCGGGAGCATCAGGAGCAGGGCCCAATGACACTTAGAAGTGGCATGCCAAACACATGAGTTGAACCAAATAGAAAAGCTCAGTGAGTGTTTGTGGGAAGGTGCCTTCTCTGAACTTCAACTCAAGAACTCTGAACTTGGCAAATTCTGGCCCAGACTTTGGCTCGGGTTGTACCTATCCCATCCCTAATTGCTACCATCCAGTGGTATTATTTTAGCTGATAACCTTTCCTTGGGGGAATTCTTTGTTAAGTAAATTAGCACCTTCTGGACCCTATTGCTGACAACCAAAGGGGAAAAAGGTCATTCCTTCATCTTTAGGGAGGGTTGGTAGCAGCAACCGAAATAATGAGTAGTCTGTTGTTGGTCTTTGTAAAGTTAGTCATCTTAGTTGAAAAGCGAAAAAGGTTCCCAATCACCTGCTTGATACTCATGTGCAAGTCTTTGTAAATTTGGCTTAGAACACCAGAATTATGGGCATAATTTGTACAGCACCTCTAGGAACAGAACTTGAGGTGTTTTATTTATTATTTATTACTTTAAGCTTATATCCCGCCCTCTCCGCAAGTGGACTCAGGGCAGCTCACAACGCCACATTAAGACCAGAAGTGTCTCCGTCCTGTGACCTGGTTGAAAGCCGGACTGGAATGGATCCAGTGCAGAAGTGTCCTCCAGGAATCCCTATAGCTGAGTTGCCACCACCCGCTCTATAACCTTACCCAAAAAGGGAAGGTTTGAATGAATGAATGAAAGTTTAATACGGTCAAAGACCAATCAATTAAATACAAATAACTTAATAAGATACAGTCAGGCAATAGTAAAATGGGAATAAAACATACACAGTATAAAATATAATTAGGCAATACTATAATGAGAATAAAACATAGACAGTATAAAATATAATTTCCTCCCCAAAACACTGATTAAATTCCAGAACCAAGGCGTTCAATTGGGTATTCCCCTTAAGAATTGCTTCCGGAGACTTATGGCTCGCGAAGCAAACTTTGCCACACATAAAGTGGTTCCTTTGTTCCTATCAGCCAATAATCTGTCTAGCTGAAATCTAATATTTCTTCCAGGGACACTGGCACAGATCGGGAGTATATACTCGGCCCTAATATGCTGATATAATTTACATTGGAATAGTACATGCTCCCTATCTTCCGGTTTATTGTCCCCACAAATACACAGTCTCTCCTCGTATAATTGTCCTGTGTATCTGCCTTCAATAATAGCTGACGGTAACATATAAAATCTGAGAAGAGTAAATGCTCTCCTATACTCTGCTTTGTCAAGATTTTGCAAGTATGGCATCAGTGTTATTTTATGTAACTCCTCTATTCCTGGTAAATAGCCTTTAAGCTGATTCAGATCATGCTGTCTTTCAACATCCAAGATCCTCTGTTTAAGAAAGGGTTTAACCAGATTATGCTCCATATTGAGCAAAAATTGTTTAGATAGTCCATAATAGCCCAACTTGGACTCCATTTCTCTGATCCACAGAGGAACAACCTATGTGCTGCTTCGGCAGCACATATACTAAAATTGGGAAGGTTTGATACCAGCCGATAATTTGCCAATATGGCCGGATCTGCAGATGGTTTTTTTAAGAGGGGACGGACCACTACCTCTTTAAGAGGTGTGGGAAAGATCCCTTCTACCAGGGATCTGTTGACAATACTTTGTAGTGGGTCACCTAGCCATGTCTGGCTAGCTTTTATAAGCCAGGACGGGCACGGATCCAACCTACAAGTCGTAGGGCGTACAGCCAAAAGGATCCTGTCGACTTCCTCCAGGCTGAGTGGGCTGAAAGAATCCAAAATTGGACCAGAAGACGCACTCGGTGCCCCAAGTTCTTTTACTGTATCAACTATGGTGGGAAGGTCCCGTCGGAGCGACAAGACCTTATCTGCGAAAAAAACTCGCAAAAGCCTCACAGCCTATTTCCAATTCTCTAATATTTTGTTTTCCCTGTGATAGAGTTGTTAGTGACCAAATTATACTAAACAATTGTGCTGGGCGCTAGGTCACAGATGCAATTCTGGATGCAAAATAGGTCTTTTTTGCAGCCTGAACTGCCATCTCATACGTCTGCATAAATGACCTATAGGATGTTCTCGTAGCTTCATCACGGGTATGTCGCCCTTGTCTCTCTAGTCGTCTTAATCGCTGTTTCATTGATCGCAACCCCATAAGAACATAAGAGAAGCCATGTTAGATCAGGCCAATGGCCCATCCAGTCCAACATTCTGTGTCACACAGCGGCCAAATATATATATATATATATATATATATATATATATATATATATATATATATATATATATATATATATATATATATATATATATATACACACACACACACACACACATACACACTGTGGCTAATAGCCACTGATGGACCTCTGCTCCATATTTTTATCTAACCCCCTCTTGAAGGTGGCCATGCTTGTGGCTGCCACCACCTCCTGTGGCAGTGAATTCCACATGTTAATCACCCTTTGGGTGAAGAAGTACTTCCTTTTATCCGTTTTAACCTGTCTGCTCAGCAATTTCATCGAATGCCCACGAGTTCTCGTATTGTGAGAAAGGGAGAAAAGTACTTCTTTCTCTACTTTCTCCATCCCATGCATTATCTTGTAAACCTCTATCATGTCACCCCTTAGTCGACGTTTCTCCAAGCTAAAGAGCCCTAAGCGTTTCAACCTTTCTTCATAGGGAAGGTGTTCCAGCCCTTTAATCATTCTAGTTGCCCTTTTCTGAACTTTCTCCAATGCTATAATATCCTTTTTGAGGTGTGGCGACCAGAACTGCACACAGTACTCCAAATGAGTACCAAATGGTATACCATGGGGCAGATCATGAACGAGGATGAAGAGGATGTCAGGGAGCGATCTCGTCGATGGCCGTGGAGAGTTGGTTGTTCCAAATCTCTACTAGCTCATCCAGCGAGTCACCAGAGGTCCAGGGATCCCGCATGGCCATTTGAAGCCGCAAAGGGTCCATCTAGCTACGCGGGCGAGCTAAAACTTGCTCACCGCCTAAACGGGAAAGGGGTGGTATGTCCACACAAGCCTTCAAGGCCTGGTGGTCAGACCATGGCACTGCCTCGGCAGAAATCTGATCCACTACAACTCTCGCCGCAAAGATCAGGTCTAGTGTGTGCCCAGCTCAGTGCGTGGGTGCTCTTATATATTGGGAGAGTCCTAGTGCTGCCATGGAAAGCACTAGGTCCATCGCCTGAGTGGAAGCGGCGTCCTCGGCATGGATGTTGAAGTCACCCAGGACTATAAGTCGAGGATGCTCCAATGCCCAGCCTGCTACAGCCTCCATCAGTGACAGTAAGGCACTGGCTGGCGCGTTAGGCGGACGGTACACCAGCCAGATTGCCAAACTCTCCCCAACATCCCACACCAGGCCCACACACTCCACACCCTTGATCTTCGGTGGTGGAAGCACCCTGAAGGAGCAATCCTCCCATATGAAAAAGGCCACCCCTCCCCCCGCCCGCTAGTCCGAGCCTGGTGAAGGACAGAAACCCAGGTGGAGCCGCTTGAGAGAGGGCAACTGTCTCCCCGTCCCGCACCCAGGTCTTCGTCACGCAAGCCAGGTCTATATCCTGCCTGATAAAGAAATCCTGCAGGACTGAGGTTTTATTGTTTATGGACCTGGCATTGCACATTACCAGGGACGGAGGCGAGTGTTTCCACTTGGCCCTCCTACCTTCTATCCTTGAAATGGGACACAGGCTGGAAGGAGAGCGAACCCTCTTGTGTCTCAGTCTCCTTCCGTTCCAACTTTGCCTGCTCCCACCGCTATACTTTCCCCTCCCCTGGAGCACTGGAATCCCCTGACTTGACATCAGCTACCAACAATCTTACAGAGTACCAGGCCACCTATCTCAGTCAACAACAACATATACAATCACGTATTCTGTTCCTCCCACCCACTCAACCTAATATTCTAATTACTGATTACTAATGCATCTTGTAACCTAGCTAAAAACTTATTCTAACCACTACTAACTATCCCAGCCAATTAATATTTTTTTTTCTTATTAAACCAACCCCCCTCCCCCCATCTTCAATTAATTGGCGAAATTTATATCTCAACTCAATTTAGTGGGTAAACAGTCAATTAGGTCCAATATAATCAATCAATTTACAATCAGTATTAAACCTCAAATAATAATAATAAGTGGGTGGGATCCTCAGTTTTTAGCGCTGTAATCCACAGCTGTGGATAATTTATTAGTTGGAGAGCAGATTTTAAAGTGCTAGCGCGCTCAAGTTCTTACAGTTCTTAAAGTGCTAGACAGAGTTAGCATACAGGATATTCTCAGTCTCTTTAAAGTGCCAGTGCAGAGCAGAAAGTGCAGAGGTGTTGCAGAGGTAGCAGAATGTAAAATCACAGTCCATCAAAGTGCTTCAAAATGCTGGTATGCAGTGTTAAAGGAGTTCTTAAGGCACCACAATGATCGTCTTTTATAAGGTGCCAATGCAAATACTAAGGTATAATTTCTTAGATATTACGTTTCTGTCCATGTCACACTCGCCACTGGGTTAGGCCAGCCCACTCCCTCTCCAGGGCCGGGGCGCCCCAACCCCCTGGTTCTTGCACGGACTTTCCTAACACTGAGTTCTTCACCAGCTCATTCTGAAGCACCAGTCTTCGCTCCTCTGCACCCCCCCCCACTCCCGGTCACTTTGTTCTTGTAACTCGCCACTCCCACCTCTCTCGCGACTCGGGCTCCGATTACAATGGCAGCCTCTCACACGGCTCCTCGCTCGCTCACTCCCTTGGCTCTTTGTCCTCACCACCCGGCCAAATCGCTCACCCTGGGCCGCAACCACAGCCTCCGGCAGCCTCTTGCAGCCTCACGTCTCAGTCGCAGAGCAGCGTCCTCTGCTGCACGCTCTGCTCGGTTCGGCCAGTTCCAGCCTCAGCCGATTTCTGGGGCCCCTCTCCAGCTGTTTCCTTCGCCCCGTCGCACCTCCAGGCAAGCTCTCCACTCTCCTCTCCCCCAGCTAATAAGCAAGTTCAAACTGACAGACTTTACACTTTTGTTTTATGTTGTTATGTTGTTGTTTTATGTTGCTGCCTCAGAGCCTCAGCACCTAGGCTCTTACACGTGCCGCCATCTTGTGACTCACAAGACCAAGTATGAGAGCTAAAAATGTGATGAGATGGAGTGGGGCTTGTGGATTTCATTAAGGCCCTCTGTCTTTCTTCCTATAGTTTGAACACTGGCTAAAGGCACTGTTATTTTATGCAGTGTGTTACATGAAACTGCTTTCATTGATGTATTCTTTTATGCAATGTGCTCGGTGAAGCTGCAGTATGTAATACAGTCAAATATATCTGTGTTTAGATTTGGTCTATGTAACGTCAGTTTCTGTACCATATTGCTCCTAGCAACCTTTTCTCTTTTAGGAGAAAAGCTACTAGTCCCTGTATGTGTTCCTCATTGGGAGTGTGGAGAAATGCATTTTATTCCAAGGCTTCATCTCTTCCCAGAATCCAAGCTGAGTTTTTAAAAGTTGTTGTCTATGAACAGTAGACAGGCAGGAGGAGAAAAGTCAATTCCTCCCAAATATCACCTGTACTGTCAGTGACTTTAACAGTACTGAACCACTAATGCTTTTCAAATGCAAATGCACATCCTGGCTAGAAACAATGAAATAGCCAGCCAACACCTTGCCTGAAATCTCATACCCAGAAGCTGGCAAAGTTTTAGAATCAAAGAGTTGGAAGGCACTTCCTGGGTCATCTGGTCTCCCTCACAATGCAGGAAATTCACAAGTACCTCTCCCCTACATACACACACAGTAACCCCTGCTCCAAGCCCAGAAGATGGCGATCAGAAAAGAAAAACTCCAAGATCCCTGGCAAAACTGGCCTGGAAAAAAAAATTCTGCCTGACCACAAAGTGGTGAACAGCAACTCCTGGGCATGTAAGAAGGGCCAAGAGAACTAAGCATGGATGAAACCCTTCCTGCCCTCCTCATCTTGGAATGCAAGGGATTAGCTAAGACTTTTCCAGTGACTCCAGGAAGGAGAGATTTGACACACAGAAGGGGTGGTAAGACAGAAGAGATAAAATCCATTGGCACATACGGAGAATGCTGGATTTCACACTGGGTTTGATCTTGATGACTGCCATTGCCACAAAGGGCTTGCTGCCCAGACAAAGATTCCAAGATAATGGGTAGCTAAAAGAGACTGCCTTAGAATAAGAGCAGCTAAGAAATATATAGAGTTGAGGGATAGGGTACCTTTTTAGTACCTGTTGTTCAGTCCATTTCTGTGCAAGGTATGAATGTGGACTTTTTCCTTTCATTTTATTTTTTTTACTATTCTAAGTGCTGGTAGTTGTTTTCCATACAACTTTTTATACAACAACTTTACTGTTCCAACACACTATTTAAAATGGTTGCAAGGGGAAGGGAGGCATTGGGTTGTTTAGGGGGTGGGGAGAGAGAGCATATCCAGGGATATGTTTGCATAATGATTTAGTGTATTATTAACTGTCTGAAGGAAACTAACTATAATTAACTTTTCTTAAGTGACTGAGTGAAAGGTCTAGGAAAAAAACTCAACAAACATGTTATAACTTGCTGAAAGTTTGTGTAATAGGTATGTTAATGTATTCAGTGTTTAATCATGAGATAATTAATATATACATTCTGTTTTCTTGTTATCTACTTAATATGGTAGTATGATGCTCCAATGTTTGATTCTGGCTTTAATTTTAAAATACTACTACCATATGTCTGTTGCATCTAAAACGGGAAAAACCCTGCCTGACTATAAAAATATTTACATTAAATTCATTATTACATGCTTTTGAATTTATACTTGACCATTGTCAGTAGGGTCCAGTCTATTGCAGAAATTTATACTTCACATAGAAATGTATAATTCATTTGGCAACATAGTAATAATATCCAAGCTGGGTGTATGGAGTAATGTAATTTATTTATTCCTTGAATAGGGCCACTCCATTGATCAGGGTGACTGTGATATGGAGAACATCCAAACATCTGGATAATAGAAATGCTTATAATTGTAAATTAACTTGATATGAGATATCTAAGAATCTTAACATGAGGTAACCCTCAGGCCCAAGCTTGTTGATTATTTTTTCTGGATAGTATACTTCTGTTTAGAAGTTACTCTGTATACAAGTAGGTAGCCTTTCTATTGAAGCAACTTGCCCACACCATACTTTATGCGAACCTCACTGCTATCTTTTGTTTCTTTTGCAGAGGTTACTATATCGTAATTGTGCCTTTGAAGAAGTCTCATGGGAAATTTATCAACCCATGGGAGAGCCCAGATGAAATGGAATTAGATGAGGTACCATATACTTATTTAAGCTCTTCTTTGTGTAAACAAAAAGACAACACCTATGTGCTAGAAGTAGCCTTAATGATTTTGTCCAATTAATGTACCCATATCAGCAATTTTGGCTTTTTTGATATCTTATTTCGTTTTGGCGATAGCCTCTGGGGGCAGAAGCAGAAAGCTAATTACTTGAATTAAAACACATTAAGTTGCAATGAGGCACAAAAAGTGTCTGATCTTTGTTGGCATTAATATTTTATTTCTTGCCGATTGTAAGGCATCACGCAGAAGGTGAAATGAGTTGTCAGCAAAAGTATAATCACCATTGATATGAACTCCAATAAAGGTCTGGTTCATTAATGGGGTATTTGCTAAAACTGAATCAAATGCTAAATTGCAATTTGCTCTGCAGTTTAACCTTTGACCTACCTCACAGTCTCTTTATCTTTCTTCTGTGCTGGAATATTTCTAATTAGAAAATATTTCCTCGATCCTTCAAGCTTTTGTACTCTATATTCCAGAACTGAAAGTAATTTGATAAATGGGAACTTGAATATTCACTAAATACTAAGATTGTGCACAATTAACATGGTTACAGTGCCATCTGAAGCAAAGTAGCACCATTTTAAGCCCACAGACTGTCAGTCACTTCAATTTTGTTTCTTTAAATGTTTATATTGTTTCAGTACTTTTACAGATGTAGCATTCAGAGTCTGACAAGTAGGAACCTGCAAGGACTTGTGAAGGGAGTATCTCATTTCCCCCTCCCTCACTTTTTTCCTTTGTCCTTCTTTGAAAGCCCCCATAACTTCTCCTCTTTACCGACTTCCCACCCAACAGCCAACCTATCTTTATCTGCCCCTCTGTATTTCCCTCCTCCCACCAGCTGCCTCTATTTAGGAAAACTGTGCCAGAGTTGTGTGGTGCTGGCACAGTACAAAAATTTCAAGGACTTGTTCTGGGGAATATCACATTCATCTTTGTGGCTTCTGTGCAGTCCCACTTTGGGACGGCCTGAGGGCAGGCCTGCTGCAGAATAGACTAGGAGAGCCCCTCCTCCCTTGGGCACTTTTCTGCCAAACGATCACCTGACTGGGAGGAGAGGTGCTACTCCCTCAGTTCTTTTTTTGCCACTTACAACAACCTTGTGAGGTGGGTTAGGCTGAAAGTATGTGAATTATACAGCATCACCTAGTGAGTTTCCATGGCAGACTGATGATGGGTCTCCCTCATCCTAGCATGATATGGCTGCTATACCACACTAGCTTTCATAGGGTGGCTGCTGTTGAAAAGTAGCAAGCAGCTAGGCCTAGATAAGTCATGCAAGTCAAGTGATCACCCAGTGGTTGCTGCCAAGTCTGGCCCTGGTAGGTCCTCCCTCAATGGCCAAAACAGCCCTGGAAATGGTCTTGTTTTCCCTTTTACTAACAGAAACCAAGCCTAGAATGTTGTGATTGTCTAGAGCAACTGAGAAATTCTATTTTTTAAAGCAGCAGGTGGTCCTTTTAACATTTTGAGTTTTAATATCCCAAGTGTGGGCTGATCTGCAGATATCTCAATCTGTGAATTGGGCCCACATTGACAGTACAGAAATGTTTCTGCAAACTTGGGGGATCTGCAGATTTTCAGAAAAATCTTTTTTTTAAAAAAATGGGGGGGTTTACATACTCCCAAAGCAATACTATTGCCTGTGCATGTGCAGGGGCAGACAATGCATATATCCCTTCTACATGTTGGCAGCAGTGGTAGGGGGTGCTTGGGAGTCTGGTACAATAAATTTGACAAAAACAGAGCATATGAAACATAAAATCTGTTTGAAGGATGGAAGGATTGGTGGGTATTCTGAGTGGCTATTTTGCTGTTATGCACAATACATCATAGTACAGATAAATTTTTACTAGGCTGCATGTGTAAAATACTGCAGTCCAACTTGCATCTTGCGCTAATTTCCCAGGAAGTTTCCTCTCAGATTACTCAGTTAACATAGTTAGGCCTTAGGTCCTTGTTCCCAAATAAACAAAAGACTTGTGTTTCCTCAAATCCAAATAAACGTATTATTTAATGAAGATAGAGCCAGGTGGGCAGCCCTGTTGGTCAGAAGCAATAGAACAAAGTTGGAGTCCAGTAGCACCTTTAAGATCAACAAAGTTTTAGTCAGAATGTAAGCTTTCATGTGCATAGACATTTCATCAGATGATGAAATGGGGTACAATTATCAGAGTTATGTATAGCTGGTGGGCAGCAGTTAAGCATGCAAAATAGTACCAAGTTTGAATCTATGGCGTAAAAAGCCCATTTTTAAAAACTTGTTGGTAATTAATTCACTTTTGCTCCAGGCTGAGTGGTGCTGCAGTAAGTCATGTGGGGGGCATCCAGTTTGGGTGACCCCACAGTCCCAAGCCCTAGACAAATGCCTAATTTGCCCAGTGGCAGAGCCAGCCCTGGTAAGACCTTGGCCAGAAATCACTGGGAGAATTACCTTGGAATCCTAACCAGGATTACTCAGAAGTAACTCTCAATGAGCTCAGTGTTGTTTACTGGCAGGCAATTTGCGGCCATTTGCAGGTAATAATGCAGGCTTAAAGTACTTAATAGGAATAAAGCACTTGCAGTCACCATGGCTGCACAAAAGATAAAAATGGGAGACAGACACCTTGTCCACATACTACCTTCGAAGGGATTTGTTGCCTCCAAAATTTCCAGCATTCCCTCCTCCCCAAGTTCTCTTTTTCTCTTTGCTTTAGAACAGTGGTCCCCAACCTTTTCTGCACCAAGGACCAGTTTTGTGGAAGACAATTTTTCCATGGACCAGAGGGGCGGGCGATGGTTTTGGGATGATACACTTGTGCACTTTATTTCTATTAGCTTGGTGTGTTGGTTAAGTTGCGGGCTCTTATCTGGGAGAACCGGGTTTGATTTCCTACTACTCCACTTACAGCTGTTGGAATGGCCTTGAAAGGGCAGCTTCTGGGGAGAGCTCTTTCAGCCCCGTCCACCTCACAGGGTGTCTGTTGTGGGAGAGGAAGGTAAAGGAGATTGTGAGCCACTAATAGACTCTGAAATTCAAAGTGGAGGGCAGGATATAAATCCAATGTCATTGTTGTCTTATTATTGTTGTTGTTGTTGTTGTTATTGCATTGTAATATATAATTAAAAAATTATACAACTCATGGGCCAGGAGTTGGGGACCCCTGCTTTAGAAGATTCATGCCACCATCTCCTCCCATAGTCAGTTGGGATCAATATGGAAAGATGATTGATCAGCCGTAAAAGGCTCTCACTTTCTAGCTTTCCTCGACTCACAGAATTTACCTGGGAGTATCCTGCCTAGCCACTGAGTGGTGGATTTGGTTCCAATTCTTGATGGCTGCAATGGAAAACAAACAAATGGAGGTGTCACCACTTTATCAAACCACAGGAGAAAGAAAGCATGTACATGGAGCTTAGTCATAGTGGTTGGAGGTTTACTTAATTAGAAAATACTGGACACTTGGCATCCCTAGCATTTCTTCCAGCAAGTTATTAAAGCAAAGATCTGAGTTTTTCTCAGAGTGTAGAAGAGTGATACTATCAGTTGCCTCCATGATGCCAGGGCTTTTTGTTTGTTTGTTTGTTTTTAGCAGGAACACACAAGAATGCAGTTCTGGCTGGCTTGGTGTTAGGGGGTGTGGTCTAATATGCAAATGAGTTCCTGCTGGGCTTTTTCTACAAAAAAACCCCTGCATGAGCCTAGAGTCACCATCTAGATCCTGAAAACCAACTAGAGCATTCTAGAAACAACCCATTCATCTCTAATAGTCCTCTACTGTCGAAGCAATGAAGCAAGACTTTAGCAGATTATCTGGCCAAATCTACCTCTCTAATCAATCCTTTATCACATATTTTAATTTAATTTTGCCTTTTAAAAGATTTGGCATTATAGAGACAACAGCATTTAACTTCTGCCCTTCCTTAATGTTTGATATAGCTGAACAATAGAAACAGCAATTTGACAACAAAGAATGCCTTTTGCTATTTCCAAACAGTTTTAACCTGTCAATTCAGGTCAAATACAACAGCATTAACAGATTCCATTCTGCTGCTAGATGACATTGAACTTCATCACAATTAAGTTTTTCAGGTCTGTGCTGCTAGTTCCCATAACAAAGGGTCATTTTAATCATTGTGTAAGTTGTGGTGCATTAATCTGTATAATACTTTGAAAAAGAACATTTAATAATTCAAAAAAGTTTGGGTCAGGATGGGCTCTTTCCCACTTTTTTACCGATACAGTTGAGACTGCATTGTAGAATTAATGGTGGAAGAAATAAGATATGCATTGACTGGAAAATGAAAATTGTTTTTGGTACAGAGTTGAAGCCCTTGATATATCTTTCACAGTTTCCTCCAATAGTAGCTTCTAAGCTACGTAAAGGATAAGAAAATATAAAAAGCAAACTGTGGCTACTCTTCATGTACTATCTCATTTGTACTATCTCAGTATTTTTGATGGCTTAAGGCTCCTTTAATTTACATGCTAAAGGTTGCTTAAAGCTATGCAGTCAGTCACTGCACACAGAGTGTTTATGTGCATAAGAACCCCCTTATTAATGCCTAGAAACTGGTCCATTTGTGCTGCAGAGATCCACTCCTCTCTTGCATCTGCCAACCATCAAGGCTGCCCAACAGGCTGGTGGAGGTGGGTAAAAGCAAAAATCCTCCACTTTTTGCCAGGTAACATGCCAGCAGGAGAGGTGAGCTGCCCACAACCTCCCTGCCTCCTTCCCCACAATAGCCGCTCGCTCCAGCACCACACGGGTTCCTCCATTTCACCTTCCTGTGATTCCCCTCCGTACCACCAGTGATCTCTGATTCTGGGGAGGGAGGAGTTGGCTGCCTGATGATATTAAGAAGGAGGCAAAACAGTCCGACACTCAGGTTCTGACACACAGCTGAGAGGGCCAGGCAAGTCCCCATGGAAGTCTGGCTGCAGGCACCCTTGGGTCCCCCCCTCCCACAACATGACTGGACCCACTGAGGTTAAAAATGCTGGAAGCAAAGTTCAAGCAGCAGTTAATTATTTTTAATTAAATTAGCCAGTGCCCCCTGAGGAATTTAAATGCCCCTGACTTTAAAAATCCTGGCTACGTAGGCCTGGAAGAAGCCCAGATACATAAAAGCTTTTGTGACCTTCTACAGACACATTAAGCCTATTTCACAGAGCCCTCTTTGGAGTCAAAAGTCTGTAATAGTCACATGTGTCGAAGTCCTGGTTTTTATTGGGGGTGGGGACAGTGGAACTCCTGAAACAGTGCAGTGATATAGCATTTAAACTGCTATGTTGTCTGACCATGAGCAAATTGGAGAAGTATTGATATTTTATTTATTTATTTTCGTATATTTATAGGCTGCCCTTTCCCATAGGGGCTCAGGGCAGCTTCCAACACATTAAAACAATCAAATCAATTTAAAACAATTAAAACAGTTTAAAATTAAAACAAATTAAGCCACAACTCACAATTAGGTGGTGTGGCAAGGATGGTATTAACAGATTGATTTGGCTCGCTTGTCCCAACCTAGATGTTCAAACCCGGCTATCTTGGTTTCAAAGCATCAGTACAGTGCAGTCGGTGCAGAAGGGCCCGTTTATATGAAGAATAAAAGTGCAAGGAAAGGAGAAGTTTCCTGCATTCTTAGGTGTATCAGTGGCTAAGTTTTTATTTAAAGCAAACTCCACCTTGTTCATGATGAAAATGAGCCTGGCTTATATTTCCTTAACAGATTGGGTCAGATTGGCTTGATTCTTGCACAGAAACAGAGATTTTAAATTAGAATTAAACCATTCTTTAGGATACTAGTTTGTAGGCAAGCAACAAACCACAGTTTTTAACTCATCTTCATTCAGACATGACTATGAATTGGTGCTAAACTGCAGAATTCGAAAACCTTCCATCTCAGCTCTGTTCTCAAGGATACTGGAAGGGAGTATGTGGATAAGCCTGAGAATGAACCAACTTATCATGGACTGACTGGCATTTATTCATTACATTAACACAGCCTAAAAAGGGATCTGCCAAAACAGATACTATTTTTTGTACTGGTTTAACACAAGTTAGTGCATATAGCACTGAGCTCTCTTCGCCTTGTAATATAGTCCATTAGATGGTGGAAAACAGGAGGGCCTGGTGTGACTTTGTCCATGGGGTCGCAAAGAGTTGGACTCGACTGTGCGACTGAACAACAATAGCCCATTAGGGCCATGGCTCAATGGCAAAGCATCTGCTTGGCATGCAGAAGATCCAATTAAATGGATTAGGTAGTAAGTGATGTGGAAGACCTCTGTCTGAGGTTCTGAAAAGCCATGGCCAATCTCAGTGTACAGTACTAACCTTGATGGACCAAGGGTCTGGTTTAGTATTAGTCAGCTTTGGGTGCTCGTGTGTGTAGTACTGTTTAGAAGCTGTGAAATATGAAAATAAATAGAATTTGTTTAAAAGGCAATATATGCTGATAAGTTATTTTCTCAAGGTCATTATAGAAATGTGTTATAAATCAGAGAATTTGAGCCCAGGGCTTCAACATCACAAAGTAATGTTCTAACTGGTCCATCATCTGTCATCTGCAAAGGGCCCTTTGTTAGATGTATCCATCTGAAGCAAATGGTTTGGATATGGAAAAAACTCAAGTAGAATTGTCTGGTACTGTGCATTCTTTAAACCAGGGCTTTTTTTTTAGCAGGAATGCACAGGAACGGAGTTCTGGCTGGCTTGGGGTCAGGGGGTGTGGCCTAGCATGCAAATAATTCCTGCTGAGCTTTTTCTACAAAAAAAGTCTTATGTGAAACAATGGTGATGTCAGGGGCCTAATATGTCAGGGAACTAAATGAGTTCTTTAAACCAGGGCTTTTTTTTTTAGCAGGAATGCACAGGAACGGAGTTCTGGCTGGCTTGGGGTCAGGGGGTGTGGCCTAGCATGCAAATAATTCCTGCTGAGCTTTTTCTACAAAAAAAGTCTTATGTGAAACAATGGTGATGTCAGGGGCCTAATATGTCAGGGAACTAAATGAGTTCTTTAAACCAGGGCTTTTTTTTTTAGCAGGAATGCACAGGAACGGAGTTCTGGCTGGCTTGGGGTCAGGGGGTGTGGCCTAGCATGCAAATAATTCCTGCTGAGCTTTTTCTACAAAAGAAGTCTTATGTGAAACAATGGTGATGTCAGGGGCCTAATATGTCAGGGAACTAAATGAGTTCTTTAAACCAGGGCTTTTTTTTTTTTAGCAGGAATGCACAGGAACGGAGTTCTGGCTGGCTTGGGGTCAGGGGGTGTGGCCTAGCATGCAAATAATTCCCGCTGAGCTTTTTCTACAAAAAAAGTCTTATGTGAAACAATGGTGATGTCAGGGGCCTAATATGTCAGGGAACTAAATGAGTTCCTGCTGGGCTTTTTCTGCAAAAAAAGCCCTGCTTTAAACCAAAACTGTATTGCAAGTTTTAACTTTAACAAAAATCAGCTTGCTCATCAAAGACTTGCAGTGCAATCCTAAGCATGTTTACTCATAAGTAAATTACATAGATTTCTCAGTGTGCATAAAAATGCATCCTTCATCTTGTTATAACCGTTTTAAACAGATATGACCTGGGACCTCATATGGTTGCTATCAACAACATCTGCTACAGAAGCCGTGCTCTGGGGGCCCTCCTATTTGGAGGTACAATGAGTGATTGTTTGTGACTTCTTCTCTTTGTTTAGTGTAACAAAATGGTTTTAAAAAAAACCCTGCTGGTTTCAAGGGTTAATTGCTCATCTTGAAATCATTTTTATAATGACATGTAATTTTGATTAAAACAAAATTCTAATTGTTACTAATTAAAAGCCACTTCTGGAGTTTCATTGAGGAGTACAGGATATATGTGTAATGAAGAAAGCAAAAAGAAGCACTGTTGAAAGTTTTCCATTGCCTGGCATATTATGACTTAGAAAATCAGCCACACGTACAGTATTTCTTCAGTCAAATGCCAGAAGGGATGTGATTATCTAGGTTATCTTTAGCAAATGTGGTGCCTTTGTGATGCTGCTTCCCATTTTTGAAACAGGGTGTTTCATAAAGTGAGAGAAACTGCAGGATGATAAAAAAAAACTAAAATAATAATTAAAATTCTAAATAGACTTTCTGGAAACTAGGATTGCCAATCCCCAGTTGGGATGAGCAATCAAGAGAGAAATATCGATATGGTAAGAGAGAAAATGCAAATGCCTCCATATCTACAAACACCTCAAAGAAATCTTCTTAGAAGAAATTATTATGTATTTATATAAAGTAATCCACAAAAATATTTAAAGTTTATGCAGAGTTTGACCCCTGCAACACCATTTGGCAACGAGACACAACAAATTCAAAAATAAACCAGAAACGTACATGTGCATTCGGTCCATTGTGTTCAAAGCCAAAAGGCTTCCCAACTGTTAATTGTCCTGCATTCCAAAGGTTGTAGAAAATTTGTTCAGATGGAAATCCAACAATTAATTCAAAATTAACCCATATGTATCATGGTTCCAGTAACTTGGTTCCAGTAACTTGGTTCCACCTACTTGATTCTGGCAGCTTAATTTCAGTAACGGGTGGTACCAGTGAAGTTCTACACCACATTACACTGAAGCTTTTTCCAACTCAAGCTCCAAACTTTTTCCAAGTTGAAATTTCTGTATACATGACCAAAAATTACTTTCCAAAGATGCTCAAACATACTGTATTCTTCCAAATGGTTACCAACTCAAGGTAAAGAGAACCTAGATAATCACATCCCCTCTGGCATTTACTGAAGAAATATTGTATGTATGCACAAGAACAAAGGAGAAAAGTCAGACTGCTCCAACTACCGGGGGATAACTCTGCTCTCGATCGCAGGCAAAATCCTTGCCAGAATACTCCTGAACAGACTGGTGCCCACCATTGCAGAAGAACTCCTCCCAGAGAGCCAGTGCAGCTTCAGAGCTAACAGGAGCACCACCGACATGGTATTTGTTCTCAGGCAGCTCCAAGAGAAATGCAGGGAACAGAACAAGGGTCTATATGTGACTTTTGTCGACCTTACCAAAGCTTTCGATACCGTTAGCAGGAAAGGCCTGTGGCAAATCTTGGAACGTTTAGGATGTCCCCCAAGGTTCCTCAGCATGATCATCCAGCTACATGAAGACCAGCGAGGCCAAGTCAGACACTGCAACGACCTCTCGGAGCCCTTCCCAATAGGCACAGGTGTAAAGCAAGGCTGCGTTCTCACGCCAACTCTCTTTACGATCTTCTTTAGCATGATGCTTCAAAGAGCAGTAGATCTAGATGATGACGATGGTGTCTACATCCGCTATCGCACTGATGGCAGCCTGTTCAACCTGAGGCGACTAAAGGCTCACTCCAAGACAATGGAAAAACTCATCCGAGAGCTACTATTTGCTGATGATGCTGCACTTGTCTCCCACTCGGTATCAGCTCTGCAGCATATGACGTCCTGCTTTGCAGAGGCTGCCAAGCTATTCGGCCTAGAAGTTAGTCTGAAGAAGACAGAAGTTCTCCACCAGCCTGCACCCCAGGAAGATTATCACCCTCCCTGCATCATTGTGGGTGAATCAGTACTGAAGACAGTCCAGCAGTTCAGCTACCTGGGGTGCATCATCTCCTCAGATGCCAAGATCGACAAGGAGATTGACAACAGGCTGGCAAAGGCAAACGGTGCATTTGGCCGACTGCACAAAAGAGTGTGGAGCAACAAGCATCTGAAAAAAGGCACAAAGATCAATGTTTACAAAGCGGTTGTGATGACAACCCTCATCTACGGCTCCGAATCGTGGGTTTTATACCATCATCACCTGCGACTCCTTGAGCGCTTTCATCAGCGCTGCCTTCGCACCATCCTCAACATCCACTGGAGTGACTTTGTGACCAACACTGAAGTCCTCAAGAGGGCGGAGGTTACAAGCATCGAAGCACTGCTGTTGAAGACGCAGCTGCGCTGGGCAGGGCATATTTCTAGGATGGAAAACCACCGCCTTCCCAAGATTGCTCTGTATGGCGAACTTTCCACCGGCCATCGAAATAGAGGGGCACCAAAGAAGAGGTACAAGGACTCCTTGAAGAAATCCCTTGGCACCTGTCGCATCAACCATCACCAGTGGTCTGACCTAGCCTCAGATCGCAAAGCATGGAGGCACACCATACACCAGGCTGTCTCTTCCTTTGAGAACGCACGCATAGCTGGTCTTGAGGACAAAAGGAGATTGAGGAAGAATTGCACTGCTACAGCACCAACCCCAAATCAGACTTTTCCCTACAGCCACTGTGGCCGGATCTGCCTGTCCTGCATTGGTCTTGTCAGCCACCAGCGAGCCTGCAGCAGACGTGGACTACTGCACCCTTCTTAAATCTTCGTTCGCGAAGTCAAGCCGAGAGAGAGAGAGAGAGAGATTGTATGTATGGCTGTTTTTCTAAGTCATAATATACCAATAAAAATCTTTCAACACTGCTTCTTCTTTGAGGTGTTTGTGGATATGGAAAAATTTGCTTTTCAATCCTCAGTTAGTGGCAGGGGATCCCCTTGTTTGGAGGCCCTCCTCCCACTTCAGGGTTATCAGAAAGTGGAAGGGATGTTTGAATGTCCACTGTGCATTCCATTATACCCTATGGAGTCTGGTCCCTACAGGGTATAATGAAGTCTCAATCTGTGGATATATGGGGCTTGGGGGAGAGTTGTTTTATGAGGTAGAGGCACCAAATTTGCAGCATAGCATCTGATGCCTTTCCTCAACCCCACCGCCCTCCAAGTTTCAAAAAGATTGGACCAGGGGATCTAATTTTCTCAGCCCCAAAAGAAGATGCCCCATCCTCCATTATTTCCAATGAAGAGAAGGCATTTAAAAGGAACATGGTCTCTTTAAATGTGATGGCCAGAACTCTGGAGTTCAATCATGCTTGTCACAACCTTGCTCTTAGTTCCAACCCCAAAGGACCTGGCGTCTGAACTGGAAACTAAATAACATCGAACTGAGACTTAACAGCAACTAGAATGCTTGAGATCTGGCTATAAGTAATATAAAATGTGTTTCTAAATATTATGAAAGCTATATGAATAAGGCAGTATTAGAGGATGTGGTCTAATATACTACTGAGTTCCTGCTGGGCTTTTTCTACAATTGTGAGCAATTGTTGTATTTTATTTGATAACCTCATTCAAACTAACGATCAGGGGGAAATACCTCAAGTAATGAATGTGATGTTGATGATATATGACAATGGCATCAACTATATCTGAAATATGAATGAAGGAAGGGACACACTTAAGGCCTATTCATTCATGTGGATTACGTGATGTAGATGAGATTTCTATCATCTGCTTTCCCCACCCCACCTCATGCACTTCTCTTTTCACACATGCACATATTTACTTATGTTGTGTCCTATAAGTTTCAGAGAAAGGCAATATACCACACCCAAACGCCAAAATTTTGTCTCAGCATTTCAGTACCTTGTTAACAGAATCAGAATTCTTTATAGTCTTAAACATGCTTGATATTATAAAATTCTGCTGAAGACACATCATGTTAGGATATTTGGCATTAACAGCTCTATCCTGAGTATGTTCTAATGAACTAAGCACAAGTAGGAACTTTGTGTGGAGGGGGGCGTATTTATTTACCAAGCACAACAAGACAATACATATAAGATGCATACCAAAACAAAATCAATGCGTTAGACAAAAAAAAAAGTGTTAGAACTCTGTTGACTTTATGCTTCTATTGCCATGACCATGATTAGAGGTTCATATATAGACTGCTGGATTTCTTTCTTACCTTCTCCTGCTTTTGCATCTCCTTTGCTAATTCCTACTGCCCATAATTCTGGTTCTTTATTAAAGTTGTACAAGAGAGGGACTCACAAGGACATGCATGGGAAGAGAAATACCATCCTCCCTTACAGCAGGTCCCTACTTCTTATCCCCTTCTTCAGCCCCCAGTTGTTTCACTACCTCTGTTTTCTCCTGATTTAAGATCCATAGATCTTCCCCATATTATTGATATGCTTTAAAAATTATTTTGCCAGCATTTATAACTAAAAAAAAATTTCATGCGGAAAAAAATTGAGTATTGCATTGTGTATTATTTGTTTATGAGGCATCACATATTTAAGTTTGCCAGACCCCTGGTCCAGCCAGAGGATCCCCTCATCTTCAAGCTTCCAATCCACCAGTCCCCAGCTGGCCAGCAGAAGAAACCCTACCCCCCAAACAGGGACTTCATTGTGTAACATCCCTGACAAAATGACATCACTCAGAAGTGATATAATCATGTTGCATGACAATGCTCTGGGTTTTGAGCAAACTCTATGGTTTTGTAGCAAAAAATCCACATAGAATTTTTACCTTACAGCATTGCACATGATGTCAGTGATGCAATTACATCACTTCCAAGTGATATCATTGCACCACATGTGCTTTGTGCACACGACAGAAGACTCCAGGACCGGGTCAAGAATCCCCCTGTTGGCAGTGAGGTAGGACCTGACAACACTACATATTATAATCAAATAATGACTTGGTTCAAGGGTTGCCAAGTCCTCTTCATCCCCCAGCAGGAGACAGTCATGCATGCACTGCGTGATGAAATGGCATCACCTGGAAGTGATGTCATCAAAATGGTGGTACCCATGCAGGGCTGCTCTAGGCATTTCCAGAAAAAAACTCTATGGTTTTCCCCGGACACTCTAGCCACTTGGGAGGTTAAAACTCTATGGTACAATAGAGTTTTACCTCCCAAATGGCTAGAGTGTCCGGGAAAACCATAGAGTATTCCCAGAAACGCCTAGAGCAGCCCCGCATGGGCGCTGCCATTTTGATGATGTCACTTCCAGGTGACGTCATCGCACCAGTGACACGGGAGGTTCCTTGTGCCGGCCCAATCTTAGTTTTTTAAAATAGCATATAGTATTAGCTGCTTGTGCTCCTTGTCGCTTACTAGCTTAAGTGATAAGATTTAGCATAGCTAAGGTTTGTAATGCAGTGAAAATAAATTGTAATTTTGTACATTCCTGGACTGATTCCCCCCCCCCCCATCATCCTGTCAATAGTTATGGCCATGTTGTTTACAGTTATCTTTCTGTTGTTCCTTTCTCTTCCTCTACTCTTTTTTTTTTCTTTTCTGTCTACAGCTACTTAAGGAAATAGCACGGAAACGCAGAAGCCTTCGTTTGGGGAGAGAAGCAGATTTAAAGCCATATATTGCAGCACACTTTGAAGTACTTCCTACTGAGTTTACCCTTGGGGATAAGAAACAGTATGGTGGCTTTGAGAACAAGCAGCTCCAAAATGGCCAAGAATATGTTGTCTTTATTTTAGCTGTTATGGAGCATTCAGAATCTGTAAGTTGACTGCACGTTTTAAGCTGTTGATTTGTTTCTAAAATGTATTTATGTCACATTCCTTTTGTTATCTTCCGTAAGGTCAATTATGCACTGTGTAAAATTGTACTTTTCAAAAATCCATATATACTTTCAGTAACTTCCCAAGCTTTGGAGTTAACTTTCTTGTTAAAGGCTTTTTTAATTAAATTCTTATACTTTAGCAGTCTTGTATAAGGATAAATACTATGTATATATTCAATACAGAACAATATTATATGTATATATTCAATACAGAACACTTTCCTTATGCATTCTTCCCCTCCTTCTTCCCCTTTTCTCCCTTTCCCCCCCTCTTGTTACTTTTATTCATTTTTTCTTAACTGGATGAAAATCAGACGCTGAATTCAAAAGGATAAATATTTACACTAATCAATATACATTTTAAGCTTCATCTTAATCATCATCTTAATCATCATTGTATCCAGGGCTTTTTTTGAGGAGGAACACAGTTCCAGCTGGCTTGGCATTGGGGGTGTGGCCTAATATGCAAATACTGGGCTTTTTCTACATTAAAAGACCTGATCGTATCCTGTTCAAATTCTAAACTTTGTTTCTTGAAATCACTGGTCACTCCTGAGTCCTGAAGTTAATGTATCTTTCTGCTGTGCCTTTTTAAAGAAGGATTCTTTCTTGCCTAGAGACACATTGCTCATACATTGGTGCTCATTGCCAAACATCTTTGGAAAAAGAGAACTAATCAAGGACATGCTCAGCTAGCTTCTTTAATTACAGTAATTTGCCACTGACTTTATCAGTGAAATGTAATAAAGTTAGAAAATAACGTAACAAAAAGTAGAATTCCTGAGGTGATCTAAATAATTAGTTGTCTTTTCCTTCTTATGTAATTCATCTCTTTCTTATGTGCCTTTTATGCTTCAGTTGTTTTAACTGCATGTAATACAGCTTAAGAAATAATTAAGCAGTCATGGAATAAAAATTGTGGGAATGTGCAGTAGACATTCATGTTTTAACATACATTGAGTTACTTGGTATCTTCCAAATTGGCTCTTAAACCTGCCATATATTTGTTAGGGTCTGAGCCTGTTATGTTTAATTAATCAGAGTCAAAGGCTTGATAGCTCTTTTTTATAATAATTTGTATCCTGCCCTCCCCTACGAAGCAGGCTCAGAGCAGCTCACAACACAGGCACATCAACAATTAACACAATACATATTATAAGTACATACATAATTATAACTCAACCATTTTACGAAAGTTTTGTCTGTTTGATTGTAAAGGAGAAGCTTTCTTTAATCTGTTTTTTACTGTTATTGCTGTGTTTTGCAGTCATCATCTAGGCTCTTCCTTTTCTACTTTTGTATTGAAATTTTTGGAAAGATAATTACAGGAACAAAAATGTTGCACAAAGTTCAATATCCTTGGCTCCACTTTGACAGGAACGCTATTTTGCAGCATTTTAAAAAATCTTTCCTGCTATATCATTAAATAGAAATATTATTTCCCTTTAGACCATGTATGCAACCAGCCCATATTCGGAAACTGTTGTGTCAGTGGATCTTAATCCCCAACCAATTACAGATGAAGAAGAAGGCTTGATCTGGGTTGTAGGACCAGTTCTAGCAGTTGTGTTTATCATCTGTATTGTTATAGCTATACTACTTTATAAAAGGTAAGTTTACAAAATAGTTTTGAAAGAATAGCATCCTTTAGACATTTTGAACATTATGAGAAATTCTGGAGGCAGAAAAAAATGCAGTAACAGCTTTATCAACTATTTTAAAGTTATTCCATAATAGGAATTTAAAGATCTTCTTTGTGGTCTCTGTTGTTCACACTCATGGGATAGAGCGCCTGCGCCGAGCCCCGAATCAGTACCTAAAAAGCCCGGGATTTTTTTTGTGCTCGGCACCAACGGGCACACGCAGGCATGCTCGCCGGCGCCAGTGCGAGGATCCCGCCAGTTCCTTTCTGACCGCTGCGTTGAGAGGATCTCCTTTCGTGTCCCCGGTCGGTAAAGTAATCTTGGATTGCTTTTTTTGCCTGTTATATATAGCCCATTTGTTATTTTCTTAGTGTAGTTAGTTAGATAGTTGTTAGATAGTTAGTGTTGTTTAAAAAAAAGTTTGTTGGACTTGCCCTTCGGTGCTTGTTTTCCCCCCGTGTTTTCCCCCTCAGAGACTTTCCTGGGTGGGGTTTTTTCCTGGGCATCTATGGAAAGTCGTTGGGGGTTTTTAAAGAGGTGCCGCTCCTGTGGGAAGAAGATTGTCTCCCCCCAATGGCCATTCCCTCTGTCTCCTCTGTCTGGGTGAGGGACATTGCGTTGATTCTTGCGCACACTGTATGAGTTTCTCCAAACAAACTCGTAAGAATCGAGCGGCGAGGCTTTCTACGTCTTTGGTCGAGTCGGCACATCATCCTCAAAAGATGGCATCGGGCCCGTCGGTACTGATGGGTGAGGCCACGGCCCCAACAGTCACATCGGCTGAGACTTCGCCGATCAGGACCGAGATGCCGGTCGAGCACGGGCGTTCCACGAAACGGCCTTCTGAAGGGTCAGTGGACACCCTGGCTAAGAGGCATCAGGATGACTCGGGAACCCTATCATCCACACCAAAGAAGGTGAAATTGAAGGAGAACCGGAAGAGACCATCCCGCACCCCTTCGCCTTCGCATGACGCTTCAACATCGACAACTCCACCGAGGAAGATCTTGGCATCCCCGCATCGTAGCCCCTCGGTGTCGAGAGGCAGTGCTTCGCAGCTGCTCCTATCGGAGCACGAGATCAACCTGACTCAGCGCTCCCATTCTTCAGGGTCCAGGTGTCACAGTGAGAGCGACTCGGTTTCAGAGGTGGAGGTGTCGGTGCTGATGGAGCCTTCGGCACCGATGGATCATGCGAGAGGCTGGAGAGAATGGAACCGACTACAGTAGCTCGTCGCTTCCCACTGCTTCCACCATGGGAGCAGTGCCAATGGCCTCCTTATGCTTATCCCTACCCACCGTACCAATGGTACCCTCCTCGCGAGTTTGCAGACTGGGACCAGCAGTCCGAGGCATCCCACATATCCAGGCTGTCTCAACATTCTAGACAGCGTCCTTCAGCATCAATCTCTGTCCCGCCTGACAGACATGGCGTAGTGGTGGAGGAAGTTCAACTTTGGTCGTCAGTGTCGATCCGGTCACCTGTCAGAGAGTGTACTATGGTGCTCTCAGAACGTTCTCTATACAGACAGTCTTCATCGTTGGACTCCGAGGTCGGTACTGACGATCTGGACCGGGCTTTGGAACCTTCCCCAGTGTCTCATACGGCTGAGGATCTTCCCATCTCACCGTGGGAGGATCTGAAGTCGTACGGGGACCTGGTGAAGAGGATGGCACTCTCCCTCTCACTTCCAGTGACACAGCTGCAATCCATTATAGACGATAACGTGTTTGACATCATACAACGGGATATGTCTACCACGGTTGCCCTGCCGGTGACGAAGGTCATCCTACAGGCGGTGAAGGAGCCCTGGACGAAGCCTGCTTCTACACCCATGTCATCGAGAAGGTTCGACCATATGTACCTTGTCCAAGAGTCCGGGGCTGAGTTCCTCTTTACACACCCAAAGCCAGATTTGGTGATCGTTTCCTCCTAGTCGAATACCCACAAGACACACTCCTCTCCACCAGACAAGGAGGGAAAGAAGCTGGACAACGTCGGGAGGCAGTTCTACTCTGCTGGGGCGCTGGGAGTAAAGGTATCTAACTATGCCGCATGCATGGCTAGATACCAATACTCAGTGTGGGGACAACTAACCCCCCTCCTGTCTTCCCTGAGTGAGGAGAAGAGGTCGGCTGCAAAGAAGTTGCAGAAGGAAGGCTTTGCTGTAGCCAAACAACAACTGGCTGCAGCAAAGCACATGGTCGACGTCTCAGCAAGGACCATCACTTCTGCCATCTGCCTCCGCAGCCATTCCTGGCTCAGATCTACAGCTCTCCAGCAGAACACCAGGGCCTTCGTTGAAGATCTGCCCTTCGAGGGCAAAGGCCTGTTCAGCTCTACCACCAACAATGCACTCCAGGAAATGGATAAAAGTATAAAAACTTCCAGGAACCTGGGCGTACCGGCATCTTCCAGAGCTGCGAGACAGAAACAGTGGCAGAAGCCTTGGGCAAAGAAGCCGTTCCAAAAGTTCTCCTCGGAACAGCAGTGGAGACCTCGCTCTGCTCAACCTGAGAGTAGGTCCCCATACAGGGGAAACAACAGAAACTGTTATGCTTCACAGACCACCAGCAAGTCCAAGGGCACTTTCTGGCAGCACGTGTCACTGTCCCCTTTTCCACTTCGTCTATCCGCCTCCGCCCATTCCTGTCGGCCTGGGAGTCCATCACTACGGACAGGTGGACGCTTTCCATCGTAGCGGAAGGCTACAAAATAGATTTTGCTCAGATTCCGAACCAACCTACGGGAATTACCACTCCCCCTTACCCACCTCTGCTGGCGGAGGTGAGCAACCTCTTACAGAAACAAGCTATAGAGAGGATCCAGATGGAGGCCAGGATGGGAGGCTTCTACTCTCATTACTTCCTGGTTCCCAAGCGGGACGGGGGACTAAGACCAATCATGGATCTTCGGAATCTGAACAAATTCATTTTGTACCAGAAATTCAGAATGTTCACTCTGCAAACAATTTTGCCCCTCATCAACCAAGGGGATTGGATGGCAACGCTGGACCTCAAGGATGCATACTTCCACGTCAGCATCCATCCTGCATTCAGACGTTTCCTTCGGTTTGCAGTAGGCTCTCAGCACTTCCAGTTCAAGGCTCTTCCATTCGGTCTGTCCACCACACCTTGGGTGTTCACGAAGATGATGAGCGTTGTGGCTGCCCATCTCTGGCTTCAAGGGATAGTCCTCTTTCCATACATCGATGACTGGCTCCTTGTGGCAGAGTCGAAAGCGAGTTTTTCATCGCACATTGCCATCACTCTTCGTCTTCTCGACACCTTGGGTCTGCAGGTCAATTTGGAGAAATCACACCTTACGCCATCAAGGACAGTTCAGTTCATAGCGGCTTTGCTGGATACAAACCTTCATCGCGTGTTTCTGCCTCAGCAGAGAGCGATGGACATTATCAACCTTGTCGAACTTCTGCAGAGTCGAAAGTGGGGCACGGCGCAGCAGCTGCAGTGGATGCTGGGGCTGATGGCGGTGATTACAAGCGTGCTGCTCTTTGCGAAGCTGAGGATGAGAGGCCTACAGCTTTGGTTTCTTCATTAGTTTTGCCTGTTACGGGACTCACCTCAAAAGAGGTTTGTAATTCCACCTGTGACACTTCAAACACTGCAATGGTGGAAGTCAAAGGACAACATTTGTCAGGGAACGCCCTTCCATCTACCTGCACCAACTGTGACTATCACAACAGATGCGTCTTTATGGGGTTGGGGGGCCCACATGGACGATCTGTGTGTGGGGACGGTCCTTGGCCTTTGAAATTGACTCACTGCCACATAAATTACTTGGAACTTCTGGCAGTTCACATTGCTCTTTGGTCTTTCTGCCCCATGGTGGCGGGGAAGATTGTTGCTCTGCTAACAGACAATCAACAGGCAGGGAGGAACAGTCTCCCGATGGCTTTGTGCGCTGGCGCTGGTTCTGTGGTCGGAATGCCTGGACCACAACATCTTTGTGAAGGCAGCGCATCTCCCAGGGGTCCTCAACTTGCAAGCAGACTCCCTTAGCAGGGGTGCGGCTTCCCCGCACGAGTGGGAGTTACAGTGGTGCTTCCTTCAACCCGTGTTTCAGCTCTGGGGGTATCAGATGGATGTCTTTGCCACAGCCGAAAACGGGAAGTTTCCTCTGTTTTGCTCCAGAGGGAGCTCAGATCCAGAGTCGTTGGGAGACGGTCTACTGTTCCCGTGGGAAGGTCGGTTCCTTTATCTGTTCCCACCTCTGCCACTACTGACGAGGGTGGTCAACAAGATAGCAAGAGAGAAACCATGCTGTATCCTGGTGACTCCCTGGTGGCCTTGCCAGAACTGGTTCCCGATCCTGCTCCAACTGGCGAGGGGGGACTTCTACCAGTTTCCAGCAGAACTGGACCTCCTGTCAGCTCAGGACGGTCATGTACTCCATCACAACGTGCCCCACCTGAAGCTGACAGCGTGGTTCATCGACCCTGTGGGTTCTCTAGCAGAGTCCAACATGTTTTTTTGAACAGCAGGAAACTTTCTACCCACGCTTCCTATGATAGGAAGTGGCAGAGGTTTCTGCAGTTCTTAGTTGATCCCTCAGTTTCCCCCCAAAGGGTGAGATTGTCGGAAATTTTTGAGTTTTTGTTATCTCTGGTGGATGCTGGCCTTGTTTTTTCTTCCATCAAGGTTTATTTGGCAGCAATTTCTGCGTTCCATGAACCAGTTGGGCACTCTGTTTTTGCACACCCTCATTCTAAGAGGTTTTTGAAGGGTTTGCTTAGGCTTCATCCTCCATCGAGATCACCCCCACAGTTGTGGGATTTGACTTTAGTGTTGGACAGGCTGACTCAATGTCCTTTTGAGCTGATGGCCACATGTTCGTTACAGCTTCTATCTTGGAAGACTGCTTTTTTGGTAGCCATCACATCAGCACGCCGTGCAGGGGAGCTCACGGCTATGCGTTGTGACTACCCATATCTAGTTTTTCAGGAGGCTGGAGTGTTGTTAGCTCCTGATATTTCTTTTCTCCCCAAGGTGGTTTCTCAGTTCCACCTCAACTTAGAAGTTTGGTTGCCCACTTTTCATGCTACACCTTCCTCGGATGAGGAACATAGGTTGCATGCTCTAGATGTGAAGCGTGCTTTATTGTTTTATTTAAGTCGCTCCAAGGGTTTTCGTAAGGACCAGCAGCTTTTTGTTTCTTATGCTGCTCCTAAGTTAGGCTCCAGGATCTTGTCTCAGCAGCTTTCGAAATGGCTCACTGAGACTGTGTTATTTGTTGGCTAAGAAGCCATTACCTGGGCCTATTCGCGGACACTCTACAAGAGCGATGGCAATGTCGGTGGCGTTCCTGAAAGGCGTTTCCCTGACGGATGTTTGCAAGGCTGCCACCTGGTCCTCTCCACATGCCTTTATGAAGCACTATGTGCTGGATGTGCATGCTCAACAGAGGACTCGTCTGGGAGCTGCAGTGCTGCAAGCTGTTTCTTCTGGTTGACCGTCTTCCCGCCTCCAGGTATGTCTTGCTTGCTAATCTCCCATGAATGTGAAGCACAGAGACCATGAAGAAGATAGACAGGTGCTTACCTGTAACTGTAGATCTTTGAGTAGTCATCTGTGCATTCACACTACCCGCCCTCCTTCCCCACTGCTGATGGACTCCCTCCAGTAGGGGCTTCCAGCAGTCAGGAAGGAACTGGTGGGATCCTCGCACTGGCGCCGGCAAGCATGCGCACTAGGACCCCTGCGCATGCCCGTTGGTGCCGAGTGCGAAAAAAATCCCGGGCTTTTTAGGTACCAATTCAGGGATCGGCGCAGGCACTCTATCCCATGAGTGTGAATGCACAGATGACCACTCGAAGATCTACAGTTACAGGTAAGCAACCTGTCTTTTTTTCATAATGGGCCTTCCTAAATAATAACATTTTTTTTTATTTAAGAGGGCCATCTGTTTTGTCCAATGTGACAAAGACAAGAATAGGCAGGTCTCAAAGTTCCCCCCATCCCAAAGATCTCTGCCAAGATGTGCAAAAGTAATGTTGGGGAGTAGTGACTACCTTATTTCTTCTAACTCTGCTAGCTCAAAGCCCAGCTTGTCTAAGTGCCTGGGAAAATGTTTCCCACTCATACACCTGAGATATAATAAAAATAAATAAAGTTCTTCACAAATAAAAAAGAACAATTTTTTAAAAAATGTGTTGATCTGCCAGTTTGGTGTAGTGGTTGTGTCCGGACTCTTATCTGGGAGAACCAGGTTTGATTCCCCACTCCTCCCCTTACAGCTGCTGGAATGGCCTTGGGTTAGCCATAGCTATCACAGCAGTTGTCCTTGAAAGGGCAGCTTCTGTGAGAGCCCTCTCAGCCCCGCCCAATTCACAGGGTGTCTGTTGTGGTGGGAGAAGATACAGGAGATTGTAAGCCACTCTGAGTCTCTGATTCAGAGAGAAAGGTGGGGTATAAATCCACAGTCGTTTTCTAAAAATCCGTGAGACTGAAAAATCTGCAAGACAAACTGATTTCGCACTGACCTTTACTCTCTCTCATCCTATTGTGAGGATAAAATGGACAATGGAAGAATGATTTATGCTACCCTAAATTCTTTGGAGATGAGGTGAAATGAAAATGCATTTAGCTTAGTGGAAAATTCAAGGGTTTTATAGTTGCATCTCACACTTCCAGTGTTAACTTTTTGAAAGACTTTGTTGGATAGTATTATATCCAAATAAACAAAGAGCTTTTCTCTTGGCAATATAATCCACAAAAGGTGGATTATTCAGCCTGTCCAGCCTTCTGATATGCCATCAATTTACACATTATTTTTGTATAAGATAGTCTGAAGGGGGAAAGATCTTTTAAACATCTTCCCTTCCAACCAAAATGCTATATTTGGCCATAAAGGACTTTCTTTGGATGTATGTGACATTCTGCATTTTTCTATTATAGAATATAAGATGCTTTCATTGTCTGTTACTTCCCATTTTGAATAACCTATGTCTTTTTATTCTAAAGCGCTGTTTCCTATTGTCATAGTTACTCAGTTGTCATTGGCCAACTAACATTTAACCTCTTTCTCTCCTTCTTTGCTGCATAATAATGGAGTAGTAAACCTGACAGGTAAGAAGTGAAGAACAATTGTTCTTTCTTTTCTCAGGAAAGTAGAAATGGGAAATAAAATACAGGAAAAAACCCTACCAATCTAAGCCTGCAATTCTATGCACACTAACCTGAAAATAAACCCTGTTGAACACAGTGGCACTTCTAAGTCAACAAGCATATGATTGCACTACAGATGAGCCCAGCCTGACAAAGAGACTGCCTTAACACAGCATGGAAATTTTATATCTTTAGAATTCAGATACCAATATAGAACGTTTTTATTTTGGGGCTACCAGTGAAAACTATATCTCATATTTGTTTTCTGTAACATTTTCTAAGCTAGCATAAAATCAATTTACAAGTGAAGGATACCTGGATCTCACTTTGAATGGTGTTAGAATCAGAAAATGCAGTGTTAGAGGAATCGGCCCATTATTGCTAAAGAAAGGATGTTTAAGTCTTCATACATAATCCTGGGAAAGGTCCAGAATTTGTAAGGATGTTTCACATGCCTTGAGATAGTAGTCACATGCACAAAAAAAGTTAGATAGGACTAAATCCCTTTAAAATCAACTTTAGCATATAACAGTTGGCTTGAATTAATTTCAATAGGATTTAGCCATGAATAATTATTTTGGACTGTGCCAGCTTTTTTCAAGCAAGCCCATTATTATAAATAATGACTGTAGGCACTGACTGCATGAAGATTTCCTTCTTATTGTTTCATATTAATTACAAACACTACATGTCTAAATAAACATTATTCTGTTTTTTAAATTCCTTTTTTCATGGATGGTGTATCCATTCTCATTTGAAAAACTGCAAATGCTTAAATATTAATGTCTTGATTAATCTGCTTAACAGACATGTTTGTTTTGCCCATGTAGGAAAAGGGCAGAGACAGACTCTAGAAAGAGCAGCATACCCAACAGCAAAGAAATTCCTTCCCATCATCCCACAGACCCAGTAGAGCTGCGACGCCTTAATTTTCAGACTCCAGGTAAGATGCCAAATATTCTTGTTTGTACTTTTGTAAGGTGCATATTGTCAATGACTATCCTAAGTAGAAGTCAGATGAAGAATGCTGAATTTAATTAATTTCATTCACATGAACACAAGAAGTTGCCATTTACTGATTTGGACCACGGATCTATCATGGTCAGCATTGTATTCTCTGATGGCTCAACTAGATGTGATGGCACTCTTGAGTCTACCATGGGGATGATGCTAGTTGAAGGAAGAAGTTCCCTGTGTTTAGTCATGCCATGGAAGTCTAAACTGATTGGGACCACAGTGTGGGAGGAGGGGCTTCTGTTCTCTCTGCCCCTATGCTGTTTTCAACAGCCCAAATGCTGGGGGGGTTGAGCTCTTGAAAACAGTTGCCCCTCCTTTCCCCATGCCATGGTCCCAATCAAGATAGGGCCCCTATGGCATTTGTACACACAGGATATTTTATCCCTAAAATGGCAGCAGCAGCAGCTTTGTGTTGGACTTTGGAACACCATCATGTCTAGCTGAGCTCTGACTGGCAGCAACTCTCTGGGATCTCAGGCAGACGTCTTTTTATACAACTGTTTGACATCACTTTTAGTTGGAACTGGTGGGAAAGAAACCTAGGACCTTCTACATATAAATAAATATTCTACTAGTGAGTCACGGCCCCGCTTCTAATTGAACTTAATGAGTTTCTTATTTGGATTTACTGGAGAGATTTTAGTCTGAAAAAAGTTTTGTAAGGTGAACATTATTCCAGGTGGGTTCATCGTAGGAAGCAGCACCAAATTAATTATATGTATAGTTAATAAATACTTCAATAAATCCATACATATAGAGCAATGTAGAAAAAAATGCATCACTTCTTTTAATGACAGTTCCATGACTGTGGAGAATTCATGATCATGCTTTTCCTCCTTCAAAATCTAACCTGGTCAAGTGTAACATGTGCTTCCAAGCACCAGCCTTTAGCATGGGTCAAGGTTGCAACAGCACCATGATTAATCATGATCAATGCTAACTCGGCTTCCATCTTCACCTCTGGAAAAGATTTCACATACATTAAGGGCAATCTATTTCCATATGAATTTACCTGAACATTACAGGCATTTTCAGGCAACCTCCTTTGGGTTCCCCCATCATCTGAAGCTGTATGGGTAATGGTCTAAGAAAAGATCTTCTGAGTGGTAGCACCAAAACTATGGTATTCCCTACCCAGGGAGATTCATCTGTCTCCCTCTATCATTAACTTCCTACCCATGGGTGAAGACTTCGTTGTGTCATTTGACTTTCCCTTATTAATGCTCCTTTTTGTTTCTTTTAACTGCTGTTTTATATATGTATGTATATAATAATCTAACAGTATTGTAAATTCTCCCGAAGAGCAGTATATAAGAAAAGAGCCAGTGATAATGGTTAGAGGTGCCAAATCTGGTTTAAGAAATTCCTGCAGATTTGAGGGTGGGGTATGGGGAAGGATGTCAGCAGGGTATAATGCCATAGAGCCCACCCTCCAAAGCAGCCATTTTGCCCAGGGAACTGATCTGTGTCACCTGGAAATCAGTTGTAAATCCAGGAAATCTCTAGGCCCCACTTGGAGGTTGGTAACCCATGCTGTCTTTCAGCTGATTCATTTAAGGATTTAACATCAGTTTCTGACAAAGTGACCTGTTTTTCTGTAAGTTTAGTTCTAGGTATCTACAGATAATGGGTAATTTCCCTACTTTGACTTCATACCTTTAAAGAAATTACAGAAAGATATTCAAATTTCACAGCCCTATTATCAGTTGTAAATGTACTAACATTACCCAGGAAACAATGGAGAATCCGCATGTGTGGCTTTTAAACATGCAGATTCTGACTCAGGTTGCAGACTCTTTTAAGCCTGTGTATATGTTTTTGTTTTTAAAAAGATATTGAGGGAAATGAAGGGGACATTCTGTTTAACATCTGTATGAGCCCCCTTGCCCAGCTGATCCAGAGGTTTGGGCTGGGTTGTCGCTAGTACACTGTGACACCCAGCTATATTTGCTGATGGACAGCTGGTTGGTTGAAGCAGAGTCAACTGAAGCAGAAGACTATAGATTTATACCCCTCCTTTCTCTTTGAATCAGAGTCTCAGAGTTATATTCTGCCCTTTCCCAGATGAACTCAGGGCGGATAACAACATTTTAAAACAGTAAAACAATTAAAATCAAGATCAAGAAACTTCAGCTGATACAAAATGCAGCTGTGCATGTCCTTGCTGGGACACCTCTAAGAGCGCACATACAACCAGTGATCAGTCAGCTGCATTATTTTCCAATTGAGTACTAAATTAAGTGCAAGGTTATGACATTAACTTTTAAAACCCTGTGTAGGCTGGGACCAACATATCTGCAGGACCATCCCTCCAAATATGTCCCTCAAAGAGTCTTATGCTCATCATATCAGCAGCTGCTGGTGATCCCTGGCCCAAAAAACATCCAAAGGGTGATTAACATGTGGAATTTACTGCCACAGGAGGTGGTGGCAGCCACAAGCATAGCCACCTTCAAGAGGGGTTTAGATAAAAATATGGAGCAGAGGTCCATCAGTGGCTATTAGCCACAGTCCGCATTGGTCTTGTCAGCCACCAGCGAGCCTGCAGCAGACGTGGACTACCGCACCCTTCTTAAATCTTCGTTCGCAAAGTCAAGCCGAGAGAGTATGTGAGTGTGTGTGTGTGTGTGTATATATATACACACATACATACACACACACACACAAACAAATTTTTTGCCACTGTGTGACACAGAGTGTTGGGCTGGATGGGCCATTGGCCTGATCTAACATGGCTTCTCTTATGTTCTTATCCATTTCACCTAAGCCAGAGCCTTCTCAGCTCTGGCTCCACCCTGGTAGAACATGCTCCCAAGTGAGATAAGGGCCCTATGTGATTTGTTTCAGTTCCACAGGGCCTGTAAAATGGAGATATTCCACCAGGCCTTTTGTTGAGGCTGTGGCTGTCTCAGCTCATAAACATAATTTCCGGGGGGGAGGGGCTAAGCCTCCCCTGGGCAACCAGTGCCAGTAAATACTGAATTTAAAACTCCCTCCTATGTAGGTTTTTTCCCTCTGGGCTGGAAATAACTCAATGTATGATGACCTTTCAGGCTCACCTTCTTAAAAATGCTAATTAAACTAGCAGGATAGACAGATGGTTAAACATCCCACTCTCCCCACCTCTCTTCTCCAAATAGGGAGGAATATGTGTGGATGTATCAAATGCTAGAGAATCTTTATGAAGATAGACCTCTGGAGACAGGAAAAACTGCATTGACCTTGGTGGGGAAGGAGATTTGCTAACATTCCTTGCAACAGGAAAAGAAGGTCTCTTGCGGATGGGTCCATCAGGGGAGGCAGACATCTGACATGAGGTCTAGGGAAGGCGGCCATTTTTGGCTATCCAGCTAGCCTACAGGGCCGAAGGATACTTAATATTGTAAGTAATAATTGTGATCTGCAAAGGTTTTCAGTTGTAACTTTGCTCTGCCTAGATTAATAACTAAGACTTTTGATATCCAGATCATATCAATCCTTGAATATATTTGATGTCTGTCAGAAAAGAAAGTATAGTCCTTAACCCTGGCTGGTTCCACCACTTTCAATATAGCTACAGTCAGACTGCAAGGTCTCTGCTACTTCCACACTCAGATTCACATATTTCTTCCCAAGTATATACTGTTTTTACATATAGTGCAAATATATATCCCATGTGGCTCTGCCTCCATAGATAGTGACAGTGGTCTGTGATGTCACTGACTCCTCCTTATGATGTCACTGGGCCCCAGTTCTTTTAAGGACCTGCCATAGCAATACCTCTGGCCCAGCCCCACTCCCAGAAATTGGAATATCTACATATAAATCCATTCTGTTGCCATATAGCAAAATGGAAGCTCTCTTTTTGGCAGCCAGCACTGCCTGTCAAGCTTTGGAGGCCATTATTCATGTTTCCAGGGCTGCAGAAGGGCTACAGCTTTGTCAATTAATTCGTAGGTGCCAGCATGTCTACTACACAAACTGCTGACATGAACCCTCATGAGAACCATGGATGTTCATGGGAGGTTTGTCGCAAATGCGATCACATGACCTTTGGCTCATGAACTGCAAACTGAGCTATTTTCATGACATATTTAGGTTCCTGACAAAGTTCATGACCATCCCTATGCTTGTCTGCTAAAGAGCAGTAGAAAGGCTCAAGGAGACTACAAGAGAAACTTGAATTACTAGTTAGCTCACTGTTGTAGTATCTCTTGCTTCAGCTCTTCACTCCTTCATAATGTAACTTCCTCCGTCCCTTCACACAAAGCCACCATATTTGATAAATTGTGTTTGCGGATACAATGAGTTCTTAGGATGGATAAGCAGGAAAGGGTAACTGGCAAATTGTTTCCAACATTCTTTCAAGAGATCACTAAATCTTGGTTATAAATTTTCTCTGAGTGTTGTGTTTAGAACACAATTGAGAACATTGTTTTAATTATTCAGGCCTATACTTACTGGAATCCTGCACTTTCTTCCTGTTAGGTGTACAAAATGTTTCTTCTGAAGTACATGCAAGTTCCAGGGATGTTAGCGAACAGAAACTGAAATACTTGATAATAGTATACTTAGAAAATAAAATTCTTACTTTACTGTGGTTACTAAGATTCAAGCACCAAAGAAAATTTTAAAAAGAGAGTTTTTAAACTGCTATAGAATGAACACATTCTGTTAATTAAAATATAACCTCAGAACTTGAAAACTCATTCTCCCTGGGATTACACAGATACTGCAATATGCCCAACTTTGTTTCACAGCTTTAAAGAAAATCCTTATGATCACATTTCTCAAGTTTACTTATAGTTAATAACTGTCTGAGTATTAGATAAAATTCCTTTTATACTAACATCACAATAGCATACCTACATTAAGTATTATTATTTCTGAACTGTAGGCCACATATAATCCAGCTTTGTTGTCTCCACATGATCCCCTTCAGTGCATGGGATCATTTGGAGAAACCCTAGTGTGAGCAGGCAATTTACAGATGCATCTTGCAGGGCCAACAGTGTTACCATGATTGTACCAGCTGAGAAAACTACTTTCCCATTCAAAGATCTACATGATATTATTGTAAGTATGTACAATGCATATCATACCAAGGATTTTTTATGATCATAGGGGAAGCTGCTTAGGGGAGATGAACAGACGCCACATATGTCAACAAACCCAAAGACTCAAGCGTCTTGGACTAATCTTTATTTTTTTTTAATGTTGGGACACTGAAATCATGGGCTTAGTCTGGAGTAACTCTGTTTAGGATTGCACTGATAAATGCATGTCAGTGATCTTAAACTGAAATAGTTCTATAAAAATTGATGCCTTTTGTCTCAGTTGAATTGGAATAGCGATGCAACAAATAACAAAATCAATAACACCACCAATAAAGAATAGATAGCAGATGAGCATTCAAAAAAATGAAAAAGAGATTTGTACATTTATTTTTTTCAGCTACAGTGCCTGAAAATCCCATGGGAATTATTTATTTATTTGTTTATTTTATATCACAGTGGGCACAACCCATGTTAATGCTGGGGTTTTCAAACTGAAAATAAATCAAGAAACATCTGTCAAATATACCAGAGCCAAAAATACCACTAGAAAGAATATTGCTGGAATACAACCAGTTTTTCACAACCACTGCAAATTGTGTTTTTATATATTATTTAACTTTAGAAATTTTTCTTTTCTTTGTAAGGTTTGTAGATTTATTACTGTTGTATGCCACCCTGAGCTCTGTTTTTCAGGAGAGGGCAGCTTAAAAGTTGAATTTAATAAATAAATAATAAACTACTACTAAGAAAATGAAGAAATATGAAGGGGAAATGCAATTTTATCTGCACAATTACTAGATTATACAAAGGGCCCAATTTAAGATGCAGCTTGAATGTTACTCCATTTGGTGCCACATACAGCCAGACAACATCACTGAACCCAACAACATCAACTACATCATCTCAGGCTTGCTCATCTTCTAACATTATATATGGCCATTAAATGCCAACAATGTCCTTCAGTCATCTTCTAACATTATATATGCCATTAAATGCCAACAACGCCCTTCAGTTATCTACATTGAACAAACCCTACATCAAAGAATAAATGGACACAGATCTGACATCATGAATTACAAGAGTGAAAAACCTGTAGGAGAACACTTTAACCTCCCAGAGCATGCAGTGCGTGACCTCAAGTAGCTATTTTATTGCAAAGGAGCTTCAGGGACTGAATAGAAAGGGAAATTGTGAATTATTACCAAACTAGGAACAAACACCCATCCAGGACTTAACAGGGATATCATCTTATCTCATTACATACACTAAACTCATTCTCACAAAGAAGGACCAAATATTCTATGTATTTTTATGCATTCCTGTCTCTGTCTCCTTCTCTCTCTCTCCTCTATACATTATCTGTAAGGACTATACATCCTATGTATTTTTCTGCATTCCTATCTCTTTCTTTCTCTTTTTTCCCTTTTGAATAATATAATGGAATACTATTTGTAATAGAATGCAATATATAGGTATAGATTTTTTTTTAAGACATGACACCTCTAAGAACAAAAAATTGGTATAGTATTTAGAACAACATATAGCAATTGTAGCCTCCATGCTTGAGGGGAGGTAGATGGGCATCATAAAGTTAACTTTTCCACAATTAGAAAAGATTCTCTTGCACCAAGATGACCAAGCTTGCTTAATGTAAGAGCCACATAGAATAAACATCAGATGTTTGAGAACCGCAAGGCATGCACATTAGATATTTGAGATCAGCAAGGAAGGAAGGTGGAAAGAAAGCAGATAGAAAGAGGGAGGGGGAGGGAGGGGGTGGTGGGGACTTCAAGAGCCACACAATATATATGAAAGAGCCACACGTGGGTCCTGAGCCACAGTTTGGCCACCCCTGTCTTACACACTTATCTTCTATTTTGATATATTTATTGCTTCAAATGTTGTTTCCCCTTAATATGATCCATACAGCTGTTGACCCTGTGCACTTTGCTTGCTGTCCCTGCTTTGTATCAGAATGTCTACATCATGTTATGTGCTAATTTGTTTTTTTCTCAATCCTGTCTATAAGTTTGAATGCTTTTCTCCGATTTCATAGTATTTGAAGAAGTATGTGTGTACACATGAAAACTTACACTTTGAATAAAACTTTGTTGGTCTTAAAGGTGCTACTGGACTCTAACTTTAGTTCATTTGGCAGTATGTATTCTGCTGCTGAGAATGAGACATTCCCATATGTACATTTTTACCAATATTCACTTCTTAGATGGATTGGTATACCAGAAAGAAAGTTGCATCTTGCCAAATTTGATCAGAACCAGGATGAAAAATTCAGTTTCTTCAAGAGATTTTAGTTTGTTATAAACATCAGGAGCCAACGACACTCCAGACTCATGAAAAACTAAGTATGGGTGGTCACAACGCATAGCCATGAGCTCCCCTACATGGCATGCCGACGTGATTGTCACCAAAAATGCAGTCTTCCAGGATAGAAGCTGTAGGGAACAGGTTGCCATTGGTTCAAAGGGACACCAAGTCAACCTGTCCAATACTAATGGCAAATCCCACAACTGTGGAGGTGATCTAGACGGAGGATGCAATCTAACCAGTCCTTTCAGAAATTGCTTCGAATGAGGATGAGCTAAGACTGAATGCCCCTCAACAGATTCATGGTATGATGATATTGCTGATAAATAAACTTTAACAGAAGAAAAGGAAAGTTCAGTATCCACCAAGGACAACAGAAAATCAAAAAACACCAGTACGCCCACCCGTTGGGGTGAGACTGTAGGGTCAATCAAAAATCGAAGAAACTTTCTTCACTTCCTGTCATAAGAAGCACAGGTAGACAACTTTCTACTGTTCAGAAAGACGTGTTGAACTCTGCTCGAAAATTCGCAGGGTCGATGAACCACACCGTCAACTTCAGGTGAGGTACGTTGTAATGAAAGACGTGCCCTTCCTGGGCCGAAAGAAGGTCCGGTTCCATCGGGAACTGATAAAAAAACTCCCCTCGCTAAATAAAGCAAAATCGGGAACCAGTTCTGTTGAGGCCACCACGGTGTGACTAGAATGCACCTCGGTTTCTCTCTCGCTATTTTGTTGACAACTTTCGTCAGCAGTGGAAGGGATGGAAATAGATACAGGAACCAACCATTCCACGGGAACATTAGGCCGTCTCTCAAGGACGCTGGATCCGTTCCTCCCCTGGTGCAGAACAGGGGACACTTCCGATTCAGGGCTGTGTTGAAAATATCCACCTGAGGATACCCTCAGAGCTGGAACACAGGTTGAAAAAAGCGCCACTGCATCTCCCATTTGTGTGGAGATGCTGCTCCTCTGCTCAACGAATTTGCCTGCAGATTGAGTACTCCTGGAAGGTGCGCAGCCTTCACATAGATGCCGTGCTCCAGGCATTCCATCCACAGTTCTATTGCTAATGCACAGAGTCTTCAGGAGACTGTCCCACCCTGCCTGTTGACATAACAAAGGGCTGTAGTATTGTCCGTCAACAGGGCCACAGCCTTCCCCATCACCAAAGGACGGAAGGACCGAAGGGCGAAATTAATTGCCAACAGTTTGAGATAGTTTATATGGCAACGAGTCAGCTGTGGAGGCCTAGGACCCCCCACACACAGAGAATCCATGTGAGCACCCCAGCCCCATAAGGATGCATCTGTGGTGATCGTAACTGTCATTACAGGCAGATGGATGGGAGCTCCCTGACAGATGTTGTCTCTGAATGTCCACCATTCCAGGGCCTGAAGGATTGACGGTGGAATTGTAAACCTCTTCCAAGGTGAGTCCCGCAAAAGTCGAAACTTTCTGAGGAACCAAAGTTGTAACCCCCTCATGTGCAGTTTTGCAAACAACAGCACACTGGTAATTGCTGCCATCAGCCCAGCATCCGCTGCAGCTGTTGTGCTGTGCCCCATTTCTGGCTTTGAAAAAGACGAATAAGATTGATAATGTTCATCGCTCTCTGCTGAGGCAGAAAAGCACGATGAAGGTTTGTGTCCAAGGCCCCAATAAACTGAACCGTCCTTGATGGTATCAGATCAGACTTTTTCCTGTTGACCTGCAGACCTAAGGTGTGAAGAAGACAAAGAGTGATTGCAATATGGCCGGATAGACGTTCTTCCGAATCCACCACAAGGAGCCAGTCGTCGTTATACGGAGAAACGACTATGCCTTGGAGCCAAAGATGTGCGGCTACAACACTCATCATCTTGGTAAACACCCATGGTGCAGTGCACAGGCGGAATGGAAGGGCTTTGAACTGAAAATGATTGGAGCCTATCGCAAACTGGAGGAAATGCCTGTAAGATGGATGGATGCTGATATGGAAGTAGGCATCCTTGAGATCCAACATTGCCATCCAGTCCCCTTGGTTGATGAAGGGAAGGATCCTGAGTGGACATCCTGAATTTCTGGTGCATGATAAACTTGTTCAGATTCCGAAGGTCCATAATTGGTCTCAATCCCCCATCCCATTTGGGGATCAGGATATAACGAGAATAGAACCCCCCCCCCCATTCTGGCTGTTACCGGAACCGGTTCTATGGCTTGTTTCTGCAAGAGGCTGACTTCCTCTAGCAGGGGTGGGGAAGGAGGTGTGGTAACAATCACTGACTAAGTCAGAACCTGAACAAAGTCTATCTTGTAGCCTTCTGCTATGATGGAGAGAACCCATCTGTCTGTGCAGATGGACTCCCAGGCCGATAGATGGTGATGGAGGCAGATGTGAGAAGAAAGAGGGACGGTGATGTGTGCGGCAGAAAAGTCAAAGGCCCTGCTTCTGCGGGCGGGAGCCCTTAGATTTGCTAGTGTTTGCAGAAGCCAAAGCAAACCTAGACTTGTTGTTTCCCCTATAAGGAGATCTCCTTTCTGGCTGTAAAGAGCAAAGTCTCCAGGATTGTTCAGGGGGAAATTTCTGATAAGGCCTCTTGGGCCAAGATTTGTGCCACTGCTTAGGCTTGCCAGCCCTAGAAAACACCAGGACACCAAGGTTCCTTGAGGTCTTTATACTTTTGTCCATTTCTTGAAGGAAACTATCAGTGGTGGAACTAAAAACACCTTCACCCTCGAAAGGAAGGTCTTCAACATAGGCCCTGGTGTCAGGCTGAAGAGCTGTAGACCATAGCCAAGAGTGATGGCACAGGGAAACGGCAGAAGTGAGGGTCTTGGCAGAGACATCCACCATGTGCTTTGACACAGCCAGCTGTTGTTTGGCCATGGCAAATCCCTCTCTTTGCAGCTTCTTCAGCGAAACCCGCTTCTCCTCACTCAGGGATGACATCAATGGTGTGAGCTGCTCCCAAATTGAGTACTTGTAGCGAGCCATACATGCAGTGTAGTTTGAGATTCTAACTCCCAGAGCTCCCGCTGAGTAGAATCGTCTGCCAGCATTGTCGATTTTCTTACCCTCTTTATCAGGAGGGAAAGAATGGGTCTTATGCGCGTTTGAGGATGAAGAAACCACCACCGAATTAGGTTTGGGGTGCGAAAACAAAAACTCAGCATCAGCCTCCTGAACACAGTACATATGGTCCAGGCGACGTGTCAAGATCGGTGTGGATGCTGGCTTTGCCCAGGGCTCCTTCACTGCCTGTGGAATATCTCTAGTCACTGGAAGGGCCACAGCCGTCGATGTATCCCTCTGCATTATGTCGAATACAGTATCATTGACAACTGGCTGTGGTTGGACTACTGGGAGGGAGAGAGACTGTGCCATCCGCTTCACCAGGTCCCCATAAGACTTGAGATCTTCCGAGGGAGATATGGAAAGGCCCTCAGCAATATGAGAATCTGGAGAAGGTTCTGCTGCTCCAACCGGATCATCAGTACCGACCTCAGAGTCCGATGTTGAAGACTCCCTTCTTACAGAGTGTTCAGATAGCATCGAGGTCGAAGCACGTTCAGGGGACCAAAGCGATACCGACGGATGAGCTTCCAGGATTGTAATTTTAAGTAGTCTCCAAGCTTCCTGAAAGAATTTGATCTTCCTTACCTTTCCTTTTAGTTTCTTCTTCACAAACCCCCTCACTTGAGAAAAGTTACCCCTTCTAAGGTTAAATGTGGTTGTGGGTCTTTTTGGGCAACTCTCTATTTACATAAATGTTAAACTTAATAGTATTATGGTTACTGTTCTCAACCAGAATAATGATGTATCACATTTACATCTCTCAGAGATGCATCACATTTATATCTCTCACTAGGTCTTGAGTATTACTTAGAACCAAGTCCAGGATTGCTTCTTCTTTAGTAGATTTTGTGACCATGGCACAATCATTGATAATATCTAGAAACCCAATCCTTTTCTCTTGACTTGAACACATATTGACCCAATCAATGTGTAGGTAGTTCAGATCTCTTATTATCACAGCCATTTTATCTAGCTGCTTAATTATTTTGCAGTTTTTAAATTATCCTCTAATCTTTGATCCTCTAACCTTTGGGTGATAACAAATTCCCAGAGTTAAACTTCCTTTTGGACAATTTCCACCCATAGCATTTCTGTAAGTGAATCTCTTTTGCTTACATTCTGAATTTTACTGGACTGTATACCATCTCTGACATACAGAGCCACTCCACCTACAACTGTTTCCTCCCTATCTTTCTTATATAGTTTATATCCATAAATCACTGTATCCTACAGATTATCCTCATTCCACCCATTCACTTTTACATTTATGTAAATAGGGAGTTGCCCAAAAAGACCAAGTTTCTGAAATGCCCACAATGCCTATGTTTTCCTCTACCATTTAGGTTTCCAGCTCTCGCATTTTACCTCAGACATTTCTAGAATTCATATATAAATACCTATAATTTTTCAGACATGTTAGGTCTGCAACCTTCTTCCTGTGGCCTCTAGACCTTTTCATTCAGTCTATATTGTTTGTCAACCTCTCAGTGGCCACTCTTAATCTGTTTCCCTCTAGAACACTTACTCCTTCATCTTTTAGAGATGAGCCATTCTGAACTAGAGACATTTCATCTCCTTCAGCTTTCCACCAAGATTTAATTAAAAAACTAAAATGGTTTTATATGAGTGGCTTTTCATAGATAAATCTCCAGGATGCATCCAATTATCCTGCAGTTTAGGAAAACAGGGTTTAGAATTCCTAAAAATTGCCCCCTGTTGTTCCCACCACAACACAAATATGTCACACTTGGATAAATTATGGAAACTGAGTATAATTAAATCTTTATCTCATTAGGAACCACCACCTTCTAAAAAGATGTTTGGAACACAAGGAAATAAATAGCCTCAAATTGCAACACTCACATTTATGTGGGAAATTTTACCAAACATTAGCAGTTTGAGGGCTCTCTCCTGTCTTTCAATAGAGGACAAAACAAAGAAACAAAAAATGTTTTGAAAACACAGTGGTCGTTTTCGCACTAGCGTTTATTCCGGTGTGGCATCCCATTTACCTCCGGATCTTTTCCTGGATTTCCCACATGTTGCTCCGGGGCTGCAGTTTGCTCCGGGGCTTCAGGGGTTTCACACCGGAGTATCTTGATGCACATGCTTCCGGAGTTTCCGAAAACCTGCGGATCCACACCGGATCCACTCCGCGGAGTTTGCTGTGGGAAATCCATCCACTTGCGGATCCACCCCGCATCGACTGCTTTGTGGGCGGCACCCTCTGCCTTTCCGTCCTCCCACTCCATCCACCCCCTTGGCCAATCATCAGCCGTTCGCGGTGCTTCCCAAAAGTGCCCGCACGGCCATTTTTTTTTAAACTTCATTTTTCTTGCGTAATAGCGATATTTCGAAATAAACAAATAATAATTTTTTTAAAAGCCTGGAATAGCCTCAGTTGCCACTTCACTGTTCCTGTAGTTTTACGCTGTTCCTGTAGTTTTATGCTGAGTAATCCAAAACCATTTTTAAGGCGGTTTCGTTATTTCTTAGATTTTTTTTTTATTTTTAATCATTTTAGTTGCGTTATTTTGCTGAGGCGGCGGCAGCAGCGCCCGAGCGGACTCGCCCCTCAAGAGCTACGCCTCGGCTTCATGGAGAGACGGGACGGGACAAGATGAGAGAGCCCCGTGCTCCGCGGTTGCGCAGCTCGAGGCGGACCCTGGCCCCCTGCTCGCTCGCCTGGGCTCCGCTGCCGCTCCTGTTGCCCAGCTCCTAATCGCTGGCTCACAGCACACACTGCCTCTCTCTACTCCTCTGCCTTGAAATTTTATACATCCCTCCCATGACGTCTCTGAGACCAGGACGGGGAAAGGGGGAGCCAAAGAGGGTTCTCCAAGCCCAACCTTCGCATCCAGCACTGTGGAAAGGCCGGGAGGGAGCGAGGCTGGGAAGGGAAGAAGCTGCCACACACACACACACAAACACCCCCCCTCTCTTTCTCTCTCTCTCTTGATTACCCCTCCATTTTTCTCTCTCTCTCTTCAGGCTGTCAGCGTTATTGCGATATTTCGCAACTTTGGAATTTGGTCATACGGAACTACGGAATCAGGGTCGATCCCTGCGGACATAAGTGTTGGGGGGGGGAATCTAGTGCTGGGAGGCTTCTCATGGAAGTGAGACTCCTTGCATATGCATTAATCAGTTGGCATCCGGCGTACAGACACAAAAGCAAAACCTCCACTCTGGAATAAAGACATGCCATAGTCTCGTTATCCAGATTCTCCACTGTGAATGCTTCTGTCAATACATAAAGGGCTGTGGAGGATGCTACAGCTGCAGCCAATCCATAAGCAGAAGCAGCACACGTGATGTGGTTTGCCCACGAAAAGAAGGGGAAGGAACAGCTGTGACCGCTCATTGTTACGTTGTTACGTAGTAACGCAACCAGACTTGCGCTTAAAAAAAAATGATTGACAGGGCATTGAACTCAAGTCGATGCTAGTGCGAAAACGATTTGAGCCGGGGCTTCATGGAAAGCGACTCTGCAAAAGAGGCAATGTGCGAAAACGAGGAAAATGATCCGGACATAATTGCTCCGCGGAATATGGGTAGCTAACGCTAAGTGCGAAAATGACCAGTGAGATATCTATCTCAGCATATGAGAAAGATTATCTCACCTAGCTATACTGCTGAGTAGTTAACGGTTTCCTCTCAGACCAAGCCATTTTCTTTTAAATTAGTGATTCATGCTCTGAAGGAGAAAGTAGCCTTCAAGATCTAGCTCTTCTCAGAGATCTTTGTGCCCACATTAGAGTCAATCAACATGGACAAAGTCAGTTTATAGGAAAGCCTATAGCCTTTGCTCTCAGATTGGCTCTCTGCTTGGCATGATACACAGATCTAGAGATTAAAAGTGGTAATGTATTAATAGCCTGTATTCATTCTTCTACACCTGCCTTTCTACCTGCTGGTGTACGAAGTGCTAAGAGCAACTAGTGGAAAACAGAATACGTCAAAACAGGGCTGGCAACAGTGGCAAGTGAAATCTTTGCACCTCCTCAGTGCAGTAGTCGCTCTCCTGTTTCTTGTGATTGGCTGGGGAATGTAGTCTAAAGGCAGAGGCTAGCAGGAAACCATAACTGTTGATTTCTTCTTGTTCCTGTAACAGAGGGTCAAGATGCACAATATAATTAGGGTGTTAAATCTGAATTCCTGAAGCTAAAACAAAATTGTATGTGGCACAAGAACATGACATTTGGGCACAAAATCTGTTCAGATTATTTATACTTTTTTTGCATGTTTCAGACAGAAATAATGTAAATATTATAAGTTCCTAATTCTTGTGGTAGTATATAATTTTTGCTCAAACTGATGGATATGTTCTAAGTTTTGCTAAAAACTGAGAATAACATTATAAATGTCTGGCTTCCAGTGATCACAAGTCTTAGTGTGAAACTTATCTTAATGCATTTCCTATGTGAAAATTGATTATCTGACTTTCTTTGGGGGAGGGGACTTTGATATATTTATGAGAGGATTCTGAGCAAGGAAACTAACTGCACAAACTATATTAAACACACAAGATTGCTTCAAATTGTTGGAAGTAAGAAAATCTCAACTACAGTCCTTTTGAGTCATTTGAGTCTGTTAAGAAGAAATGTTTCACAAAGATAAAATGAGGTGAAAGATCCATTTAAGTCCATTTTAATAATCCAAAATTGGAAATGAGCTTTCCAAGTTTATGTTCATATGTAGTGTTGGGTTCCAAGTTGTGATCCAAGGTTTCCTAACTTGCATCCTCTACACCAGTAAAAGTAGCGATAGCTGGCATTTCGGAGTGTAAACAGAAGACAAGTCTGTAAACTCTTGACAGATAAATGACAGACAGTGGAAATGAATCCGTTTTCTTTGTCTATCCCTATATCTTCATTCTCTTCATATGGCATGGTGGTCACCAAGAGATGCTGGCCTGTACTTACATCTGTGAAGTGTAACTCAGCACTTAATGAATGTTTGATGTCTTCTTATGACACCATGTTATAATGTAGCTCTATGCAGAGGTACTAATTTCAATAGATTTAGATTTGAGTAACTGTATAGGATTTTAATGTAGTAGCTAAGCAAATGTGAATATTTAGCTACACTTACAATGAAGATGTTATTTCTTTCACATGTAGCATAAATTTAACCAGCTCTCACAGTTGTGCCTTTATGTTATTGCATGTAGCATAGGTACTTTTACATTAATAATACCAATTCCTACACTCTTTACAAAAAACTGTAAGGCCATGTTTTGTTTTTGGGGAGATAAATACTAGTTATTTTGTGATCTCTCCTTGTTCTACTTAAATGTAGGCTGGTTGCCAATGAAATTTGAGACAGACATGCATGTTCTTGTTGCTGTTTGACTTGAGTTAGATGTGCCTTACATTTCTATGTATAATTTCTTTTCCCCCTTTTTTATACAATGGAGGAAAAAGAGTACTCATTAGCATGTTGTTCTTTATGAATTACTAGCATGTAGGAAGGCTTCTCATCTATTCTGTCTGTATGTGTTTGTTAATACATTTTCCTAGCATACCTAAATGATGAGAATATGTATTAGCAAAAGTTTTCATTCTGCATTGGAGATCCATAAAATTAATTTTCTCACCATTTGGCATAATATTTTGAGATTAAATAGAATGATGTTTTCTGCAGAATGTTTTGCTTTCAAATTTTGAGTTGGATTGGTGTAATGTTAGTCAGGACCCTATGCATATGCTGAGGGACATTACTTAATCTTAAAATGTACCATAATTTTTTAAAACATTAAAAACTGGTACATATAAACAGTACTATTTATCTGTGGATACTGTGTTCCATGAATAGACCATAGATAAGACTAAGAGTGTAAATAGAAGATTTAAATGAGGTCATAAATAAGAATATACTGCAATATTAACCAGATGGTTACATCTAGAAGCGTTTCTTTCTATTTCTTCTGCTAATAAATAAATAAACCCAAAAGATTTTATACCATCTTTAGATAAACCTCAGATGTTTAACCTAAGAAGGCTGTTCATAAAGATAAATGATACAAAACTGTGTTAACTGTTGGACTGGATACTTCTTTCAGTAGGAATCAGATTCAGATTATTTATAATTATGGTACATAACCAATAAAAACAATTTAAGAAGCCAATCTGTTAATATGTTAATAAGACCAGCTAAACCAACAGTGAATTAATGCTTGCTTAGTTAAACAGGCATAATCATTTGTGATAATTTCTATGTGATGGGACCTCTCAGTTAGTGAGGTGGGTTCCAGAGATTGACAAAGTTTTCTCCCAATGGAGGAGTACTCCCCAAAGTGAGTCCCTGGATCAACTCACTAAATAATAATTAAACTCCAGTCATTATTATCCTATTCTACAGCGTGATGGCCCATGAATTTAGCAAGATGCTTTTAGCTGTATGGCTCTAATGTTGGTATATTAGGATGGTTGCATATTCCAACCTATTCTTCCCATACTGAGTGCAAAGAAAGATTGTGCATGCAATATTATACATTTGTCTTTGTGTAACTGACTGATTATTATGGTCTTCTGCTGCTTACTAATGTGTTTCCCATTTCCAATTGGCTTTACTTTTTACAGCTTTGAGCAGTAATTCAGTCCCCTACGCCTCCCTGATTGGCTCTGTGTCCTCCCTCTCTAGCCAAACTACCACTCAGTCCTTATATGATAATAACTCTCTCCCACGATTCGCTCGAAAAGGTCTAAACATCTTTGTCTCTATTATTTTCTCTATTCAGTCACTGTTTTAGATGTTCCATCATTCAACTTCCATTTCTGAATACGCCTAGCATTCTTGTGCTTTATTTACTTTATAGATTTCACTGGGGTGCTCGATCTGGATCAGATAAATTTGGTTTTTAGTAGCTTTTTTTTTAACTTTCACTCAGCTTAAATGTTGCATGTGGTCAAGTGGGAGACAAAAATTATTTCAAGTAACAAATATTACTAGCTTGAATAACTTTTCCTTGTGAGAAATAGGTTCCACAATGTCTGTATGCTTTCTCTGGTTTACTAGATCTTACAATATAAATTTGTAGAATACACAATGAAAAGACTATTGTGTATATAATTACTTTCGCTACACAGTAGTATGCAATAGTATTTTCTCTGCCATAAACAAAATTCAAATGATATTCTGTTGGTCCTTCTTTATGGACGTTTTCAAGCTAGGTAAAAATGTAGCAAAAGCATTTGATGAATGAATCATATTGTCATTTCCAGGTCATGTGAAGCTGTGCTGCAGCAAATTGCAAGCTAGCTTTCTGAATACATGCCCTTCAAATTCATGGTGGTAAAATAACCTGCACAGTGGGAAAATGTAGCTTCCAGCTTGAGCCCCCCATTCCTCCTTTTTAATCATGGTTTTGTTTTAGAATTTCAACACACCATGGGGTTCACTAGTTCAAAAATTTCCAGCCATTTCTGTCTTTATTCTAGTCATGGATATAAAAATAAGTGGAAAACATTTTGAGTGGGTAGAAACCCATCCATATTGATTGATTGAAGAAATCTCTATCAAGAGTGGGCTTGCTAAAACCTGCAACTCGCAGGTCACGCTAGTTGACCCCACATTTTTCTCTCCTTTTCTTTTTCCTTCTCTCTCTCCTTCTCCTTTGCCCTGTCCTTTCCTGTATCTCTTTCCCATCCCTTCTTTAAGCCTTGTCTGTATTCACTATTTTTTCATTGGTAGACAAAGATGTTTACACCTGAAGTAGATTGTAGGTAATTTCTGGGGGTTGATCAAGGGACTGGGGTTGAGATCTCTTCAGAGGTACTAGGATAAGCCAGATGTTGTTGTTCAGCAGAATTGACTCTGTACAACCCCTGCCTCTACAATCTGCTACTAGTGAAAACATTTTTGAAGCTCAAAATGTCTGATGTCTAATCTTGTCTTTATTGACTGTTGTCTGTAAGCAGTGTGCATGTTACTCTGGCAATCCATAACTGCATGTGAATGTCCTGATTTTTGTAAACTATTAAAACAATCATTAGGTTGCTTTCCTCATCTTATTTAGACAACTCATATTAGTCACTCCTCCAGCACTCAAAATATACTTATCACTTTCTAAGCTTTTCATGTTTTGTTTTAATTTGCATATAAATTAGTTTTTCCTTTCTCCCCCCTCCCTTCTTTTTTATTTATTCTTACCATTTCCTTTTGCAGGTTCAAGTGTCTCTGGTAACCTTCATTCTTCAAGTTAGTTTCCCTCATAAGTCATTTTATTTTATGTCGATACTATTATTTACTCTCTAGATTTATTTAAATGGCTTCTTCCCCAGCACCGTTTGTTCACCTAATTCCAGCACAGTTTCCATTTCATACAGAGCAGGAAAAGGGGTTTGATATGACATTAAGAGTCATTAGCCAAAGCAAAGGTCGACATCAGGTCTAACTGTCTCATTTTCCCCCACCTAGCTAACCTCATTAAGTCTTGGCATAATAACTTTTTTTTCTTTTACACTAGGAATGTTAGCTTTGGAAATATGCTTGGTGATTTTTATTTCTTTATTTTTAATGTTTTGAAAATTTGGCTTCAAAGCTCATCTCTCCAGAGCATGTCTTGCTTTGAGTGACTAAACTATCTGCCTGCTTCTTTCACCTTATGACATCTTTACTATTTACACATATCTAGCCATTCTAACTGCTGTCTTTTCTAAGTCTGGGATTCAGGTGCCCTTTGTCATCATTTTTAAATTCTTTCATTTCTCTTTTCTTTAACAGGTATGGCAAGCCATCCACCAATACCTATTTTGGAACTTGCAGATCACATTGAAAGGCTGAAAGCTAATGACAATTTGAAGTTTTCCCAAGAATATGAGGTAATTTGTGCAAATTTCTAATACTTAGGATTCATTGACTATGTAGAGTAATGTTTTATTGAAGGTCTACCTTATTAAAAAGTAAGTCCCACTGAATTCAACAGAACTTTCTTCCTAAGTATGCAAGCATGTTTAGGACTAAACCATTCATGTCTGTGTGCACTTCTGAGGCCAGTTCTGCACTAGACCTTTAAGCCCTCTCCCCAAACTGATTTTCTACACTATGATCATAGAATCATAAACTTATAGAGTTGATTTCTATGATTCCATGATTAAGAACATAAAAGAAGCCATGTTGGATCAGGCCAATGGCCCATCCAGTCCAACACTCTGTGTCACACAGTGGCCAAAAAACTTTCAAGCATAGAATGTCAGTTTGGGGACAGGCAGGACTTTTTTTGTGGAAAAAGCCCAGCAGGAACTCATTTGCATATTAAGCCACACACCCTGACACCAACTCAGCCAGAACTGCATTCCTGTGCATTCCTGCTAAAAAAAAAATGTTCTGGGGACAAGGCTGAACCAGAATTAAAGGTCTAGTGTGGAATGGGCCTGAAATTACAGATACTTCTTAGGTGTGCCTCTTAAGAAACCAAAGTTCTATTAAAGCAGGGGACAATTGTGAGTGAGTTCCATTTGGGTAAGTGGGGTGAATAAGTGCTGTTTGGGTGGAAATTTCCTGTAAAAAGCATATAAACTCTTATAAACTGAGTTAATTTTTTTATTATTACAATTTCTCTGTGCAGATCTTGAGATGTAAGTATTGAGAATGATTAGGTAAAAAACAATGGAGAGAAACGCATCATTAGAAATAATGATCTGAAGTAAGGTTGGCAGGTCCAACTCAGGAAATATCTGGAGACTCTAGGGTGGAGCCAGGAGACATTCCCATCTCCTAAATAAATAAATAAAAATACACCAGTGCAGATCCCTTGAATACAGTCTTCATTTCCTCATCCTCTTTTTTTGCCTACTCTGGCAGCTGCATTTCCACTAAATGAAAGTGAAATTTGTCATACCCCCACCATTCCCCTTGCCAGGCTTTGGAAGCATTTCCAAGCATGGCTTTTTAAAGGGACATGCACACACACAAAACCACCAGAATAAATAGTTTATTCAGCAAGCCCACACTTTTGTGCTCTAACTGGGGCAGTTTACTCATCGCTGAATGTAATAATCTGCTGTATTTCAACCAGCTTCTTCAGACAGGAAGAGGAAAGGAGAGCAGCTTAGGGGGTGGAGTTTCCCGCATCCCATAAGCTGTAGCTAACTCTATCCTATACATTTGACTATAGAAATGACTTCTAAATGCAAAACAGCTCTCTGCTCTTCCTTTCTCACAGCTTCACACACTCATGGTTCTGCCTGATCACCTCACCCTCGCTTTCCTGCTGCTGAGATTTAAAGGCACACACATATTCCAAAACGCAAACAGTTGCAAGCATCTCCTAAGCCTGCCAAGGTTTAATGGCACATTAAAAACATAAGAGAAGCCATGTTGGATCAGGCCACTGGCCCATCCAGTCCAACACTCTGCCACACAGTGGCAAAAAAAAAAAAACACAACCCAAGTGCCATCAGGAGGTTCACAAGTGGGTCTAGAAGCCCTTCCACTTTGCCCCCCCCGCAAGCTAATAGCCACTGATGGACCTCTGCTCCATATTTTAATCCAATCCCCTCTTGAAGCTGGCTTGTAGCCGCCACCACCTCTTGTGGCAGTGAATTCCACATGTTAATCACCCTTTGGGTGAAAAAGTACTTCCTTTTATCTGTTTTAACCCAACTGCTCAGCAATTTCATTGAATGCCCACGAGTTCTTGTATTGTGAGACACATTGTGGCTGTTGGGGCAGAGCTTTTCCCCACTGGCCGGCTGGCTGGTGGCGAGGAGGAGCCTGCAAACCAGAGGATCTCCTGCTGGGACCTGGAATCTAGCAATTCCTGAAGAGTCACACAGATAAGAAGTATGAAGATAAAGCCATACATCTCCTTGTAAAGAAAACACCTCCAAAATCTTGTACTGTCTCTGTAAATAGTCTTTATAATAAATAGTAAATACTCTTTATAACAAAATATAATAATATAATAAACAAACTTAGTCCGTAAATTCTGCAATTTTAAGCAGGTCCCTCTGCAGCCAATTCACAAAAAATTCCATTCCATAATTCTTATCAGAAAACACAATAGGAAAACCGCACTAGGTTTCCTGTTGCTATGTTTTCTGATAAGAATGATTGAGACCTGCTTAAAATGGTGGAATTTATGGACTAAGTTTGTAAGGTCCAGTGTTTAACATATCTATGATATTGATTTACATGTGAAAGATTTGACAACAACTTTGCTTATTGAGGACAGTGATCTTTATTATAAAGATTATTTACGGAAAGAGTACAAGATTTTGGAGGCGTTTTCTGCACAGGGACCTGGGGACTGGCAAGCTTAAACTGAAATAAATAAAAATATATGTTTCAGTGGACAATATAGTTAGTGTGCAATAATAATAAAAGCTGCGTTATTCAGCATTTTTATCCATACATTTTGGCTAACTAGCAACTGTTGTGGCTAGAACTATATTGTTACCCAAATTGATACCAGTCAGTCCCATAACATGCAAAGCATCCTCTACACGTGGACTATATCATTGTGTTTATTATTTTGTGATTGAATAGTTTGATCCCTGGGACCTAAATCCCAGTTTAGCACAGTACTGTAATTAGGAAGGAAAAAAATGAGTCAGAGACCCTTAAAAACAGATAATCTTTATTCCCTTAACAAGATGCAAAGCTAGAAATAGGAAATGCAAGGGAGACCAGAAAACATGAAACAGCATCACAACAGTTACACAGTCCTAACAATGCTACCCTAACCGGCGTGAATGAGGACTCTATTGGGAAATGAAGGATGAAAAGAAAAACATGTTGCCTTATCCTAAAGAGAAGTCTGTGAAGCTGTGATCTGGGTTAGAAGAGAAAGGAAACTGGTCTGAGGCAAAGCAAAAATCTGAAGTGAAAAGAAGCTGGGTATCCAAAGTGAGGGATTCATAGATTCAGCAAAAAAGGTGAAATTCTGGAAACAGGCAAAATTCAAAGTTAGTAATGGAGGTTTGAGTACAAAACCAGTTACAGGGTTAGATGGGGCTGGAATCCAGTATTTTCAGTGAACGAAAGTAAAGGATGCAAAATCAATGAAGTTGAAAGGAGTCAATGGACTCCCATTATGGGGACTGGGATGAGATTGGGATCACAGTGGCATTAGATCATGAGGCAGGGTCCTTGAGAATTGGTAAGAGAATTTTCAAATTGGGTGATTTAGATACCAGAGTAGCAGCAGCACTTTGCCTATTCCAACAAAGTTTGAGTAGCAGCTTTCCCTTGGTTCAAGATTAAATTACCTGATTAGGCTGGGTGAGGAGGGGAGTTCTGGAGGCTTAGGAAAATATACCTTCTAATGTACTTTTTCGAGCATCCTGGTTGGTGAGTGACTCCCTTGTGAGAGTGTCCAGAGAAGTTCATGGGCCCCTGTTTTGGTGTCATACTGTACTGTTTTATCCAGGTCTGAGTAAGATGGGGGGTTTGGAGTGTGCAATTTAGGGTTGCCAAGTTCAATTCAAGAAATATCTGGAGACTTTGGGAGTGGAGCCAGGAGAATTTGGGGGTGGAGCCAGGAGCAAGCATAACTCCAAGGGATCACACACCTTTTTAAATGCCTTCCTTCCATAGGAAATAATGAAGGATAAGGGCACCTTTTTGGGGGGCTCATAGAATTGGAGCCCCTGGTCCAATCTTTTTGAAACTTGGGGGGTATTTTGGGGAGAGGCACTGGATGCTATGCTGCAAAGTTGGTGCCTCTACCTCAAATAACAGCCCTCCCCCGGAGCCCCAGATATCTGCAGGTCAATTCTCCATTATTTCCTATAGGAATAAGTCTCCATAGGGAATAATAGAGTTCCCAATAGCTATTTCCCTCCCCTCCCCCTGCTTTCTGATGATCCTGAAGTGGGTGGAGAGCAAGCAAACCAGGGGATCTCCTGCCCCCACCTGGGGATTGGCAACCCTACATAAACAGGTTCCTATACAAAGACTCTGAAAACAATGCAAAACAGAGACACACACCCTCTTATTGGCTCTACAAAGACTTCTGTGCTGCTTCCTTTCTCTCTCTCTTTTTCTCTCACACATGCACACTCTTAGCTGTCTATGGTGCCTCCACAACAAGGTCTGAAAAGTACAGGAGCTACGCTGCTCTCTTTTATACTCACACTCACACTTTTATACTTCACTTGCTCTGAAACGAAAGCAAAACAAACTGAGGATCTGTGCTTTGACAAAGCTCTGCTGCTGACTCTTCCCCATGAAGTACTTCCTGCTCTTATTTAAAGGCACACACACACACATTTTGAAATGGGACCTATTTGCAGGTTTCTAATCCTTCCGGAGATCTACAGATACATGGTGGCAGTGGGGGAGAGGCTTCCTCTACTGGCAGCTGGCTGGGGGCAGGGGGAAGCCTGTAAAACCAGATGATCCCCCACTGGGACATGGGGATTGGGAAGCCTAGTGCAACTACAGGAGTCCCAGGTAGGGAGGACATGACACACAGTAAGAACAGAACAGAAATCCTATAACTGTATTTTACAGTTGTTATAGAAAGGAGGAAAGAAGTCCTGCTGCCTGGATGGCTCACTGGAGCACTCTTATGCTCAGCACTGAAACTCACAATGAGAGCAGTTGGAGACTGGGCATTTTGCAGGCACAGTTGCTTGCTGTGAAAATGGCTGCAAACCTATCACTGGTGGAGCACAGCAAGATTGTCTGGGCAGCAGGCAAGCTACCCTGAGGCAAACTGCAAGCATGGCTTGCCAGGCATGATACTTCCCCTCCCGGCATCCACACCCTAAAGGAGAACAAAGCCATTGTTCAGTACCGCTGATCTGCTTTTTCCCCTCTGTGCTGAAACATCTGGCAAATCAAACTAGAAGGTGGGTCTCTTGCACACACTGCAGCTTGCCATGAGGAAAGCTGCAAATATCCCTTTAGGATGCTCTGGATGCAGTACAGTGGAACAAATGAAGCTGCAGCTTAGTCCAAGATGAACTGAGCGTGGCATGCTGTGCAAGATTATTCTTGCCCTCCCCTGGTGTTTTCTACCTAAAGAGGAAACCAAGGAGAAGTACCAAAGGTGCTCTCTACTCTCGGTGCAGCCTCACACAATATGATTATCAGTACACCCTCAAAAGTAAAAGACAGAAAAGATAATGTGTTGTCTTGAAGATAACTGAGAAGTTCCACCTTGAAAGAGACCCAGTTGGTACATGACTTTAGCATTTGTCTTCAATATTAATCTCTTTTAACCTGGCACATTTAACTAGCAGTCCCATTCCCCATAAGTGCTAGATAATAAAGCTTTTGCTATAATTATGGTTTCATAGCATGAGTTATTTTTGAAATATTTTGCTGTGAAGCAGTTGGTGCTGTTAGTATCTGATATTTTTAAACATGGACAGTTCAGTAACAAGCACCTGTTATAAGGCATAAGAATACTGAACCATCTAATATCAAAAAGACTGAAATTTTTGCCCCCAGTACCAGCTCTGTGACTCAATAGAAAATTCAGCTCAATTTAATTCACGTGAAATCTGTCATTAATGATTTTAAGCAGAAAAATTAAAAAGACAGTCTCTTATATAGTATTTTATTTACTTTTCTGTGAAGCTTGGTGTCCAATTAATCAAGGGATCAGAAGAATGACAGAAATCTGTAATCTTTCCACTACTTTATATTGGAACTGCTCTGGGAGATGTGTTGGTCCATTGAGAATATTTTTCATGGATTAGGGATTCTGTTTGAGATTGTTGTTAGAAACTGCAGCAGCATTCATCCATTATTATCTCTCTTGTCAATAATTCATAAATTGTGGGATATAATAGTATCATAACAGGAACCATTTATGGAATACCCTTTTAATAGCCCATGTATTATAACTCTCTGGATACACATTGACACTGTAGACAAAAATGTTTCTCATGTCAATGGGTTGTGAATGAAGTGACTTGGACCACATCTTTTAAAAACCATAAACTATTACTGCTTCTTGAAAACGACAATATGATTTATCATGTAAACAAAATAGACAAAGCACTGCATATTATAAGTACAAGACAAAGCCTACAACAGTCATTTTGGCTATTAGGCCAGTAAGTGAAGACTCTTTTTGTTCAATACAATGATACATTAGAAGTCCATGACTATTAAGAAGCCAGTACAGTCCTGTTTCCATGCTACTTTCTGTATTGCTTCCAGTGTGCTGCTTCGTATTCCATGTTATAAGTTCAGACCCAAATACCAAAGTTACTTCAGCAAATAAGTTAAATGAATAAAATCCTTCTGCACTGCCCTCTTGACCACTGAATTGACCATATGGACAAAATCAAAGTATTTTACTAATGGAAAAAGTGATTGCTATTTGAGAATATTATGTGATGGCATTCTTAAGGAAACATGACAACTGAAAGTAGGGCACTGGTGCTCAGAAAATGTGTAAAATATGTAACATCCATAAGGCAGAAGGTCTGGTTGTAAGTTAGGCTTATTGGACTGTAAAAAACTGTTATATTTTCTAGTGATCCAACATTGCCCCCCCCAGGTGGAATAACGAGACAGACACCAAGTTGGGTTAAAGGGCCACTTTATTAACGGCAAGGGCAAAACATGGGGACAGATCAAGCCAGGGGTCAACCCGACCAACTCCTTGACCTGAAACTGGGCGAGCCCCCTAAGCCCCGGGTATGAGCCAACCCAACGGCTCAGACCCGGCCGGCCCGGCAACTTGATCACCGCTCACCTGAGCTCCGCCATCCCCACAGACCTGCAGCCTGGGATGCGGACGCTCACCACGTGCCGGGATCGTACAGACTCCCTGGAGCCAACCTTGGGCCATACAGCTTGCGGTTCCCCAGGACAGTCATGCACCAAAATGGCGCGATGCTACAGGAGCTCACCAATCCCCAAAACATAATGCCAACCACAAACTGCCAAGGACAGCGCCAAGCCTCTGCTTAGGCCGCTGTACCCCAACTATAAAACCCGAGCCAGCCCTTGCTGCAAGTCGGTTAAGAACAACTCGTTGCCCTTCTCTGACAGATGTACCCCGTCATCCCGGTATAATTCCGGCATACTAGATTGAATCAAAGGATGGGGCACGTAATCCCCAAGCCCGCCATATAGGGCCTTGCGCAAGGCCCGGTTGGCCTTTATTCTAGTGCGCTCCAAACCGTCAGGGTCCCATGCTGTCCGCCAAACACGGCGCGGCAACATGGCCGACCACAAGATAAGGACGCCCGGCCACTGTTTTTTTATCAAAGCCAGATCCGACTGGGCCTGAATCGAAAGGGCCTTGCCCTTGATCAGACCCAAGTCGTTCTCTCCCAGATGAATTACCAGAATCTGCGGAGGAGGGCCAACCAGGTCCCTGAACAACAGAGGCAGGAGCCCGGGCCACCTCATTCCACGGCGGCCATGCCATGTGATTACAGCTCTGTCGCTCAGGCCCAGTTGTGAACCGATCGGCGTCCGTCGGGCCTGGTGTGCTGCCCAAAAGACAATGCTGTGGCCGCATATAAGGATCCTCCTCCTCTCATCACCAGCCACAGCCCCTAGAAGAAAAAACTATTAGAAGTGGTAAACGAGTAATAACACACAACCCGCAGCAAATGTTCCCCAAGACTAAAGAGTTAAACAAAAACCAGCCTTACAACCTCAAAGGCCTAATATAAGCTCGATAAGCCCCAGACTTCCAACGCCCGACTCGACGAATATCCTCTCCCCCATATCCAAGCGCTGCGGCTGTAGAAGCCGCACCTATTCTGAAGGAATGGGTACCAAATTTTTGACCCCCGAGGCCCAAATGTTGCAAGGCACGACTCGTGATGGCCCAAAATTGGTACTTCGTCAAGGGGGCCTCATCAATATGGCGGAAAAGGGGGCTGTCAGATGCGCCGCACAATTCAATGTAATGCTTGATTGCCGTGACTGGGCATAACTCACGGTCAACGCAAGTTCCTATCTTCACAGTGCAGCCATGCTGCTTCTGATCTGTCTTTGAACGACGGACTCTGAACTCCACCCGGTCGCTGAATAAATTAACATCCCTAAACTGCACGGCCCGTGTGGAAACATCATTGCAGGAGAGTGTCACCGGCTCGGATACTCTAAAGGCCCCCAAAAAGGCCATCAATGAGGCGCCGTGGAAGAGTGCCTCCTCATAAGCTGACCCGCAAACAAGGGCCCAGGAAGCACAAAGCCCCCGAAGAATAGATGGCGAGATAGTCTGCCTCCCATCGGCCCTAGGTCCCGCTTCACGGGACCATCCCTCAAACATTTTTTGAATGCGAAAATCCTTAGTGGCATCGCCATGCCCTCTGGCCTTACTCATAAAGGCCAGGGCCGCCATCTGGCCTCTAATAGATTTAACTGACAAACCCCGCTGTTTCTGATGCACACAGAATTGCAACAACTGTTCAACTGGGATGGGCCATACCTTCAGCAATCCTGCCCCCTTTCTGAAAAACAAAAACTGGCTAGCTGCCCGGTCATACGACCTTTTAGTGCTGGGCGCTATGGCCAGATGTATCGCCCGGCTCACTTCTTCCCTCCAATCTGCCATAACTCTGCCGGGATGCACTCGGGCAACAGGTCGGCTTCCGGGGCTAATTGACGGAAACGGTCCATCTGTTGGCGAGACAGAGTGTCCACCACCCCGTTACAAATGCCAGGAACGTGCTTAGCCAAAAACAAAATGTTCAATTTCAAACAGCGTAAAGTAAATGCCCTGACAAGCCGCATAACCGCAGGTGACTTAGATGTTAACCTATTGACGACATGGACCACGGCCATGTTGTCACACCAGAAGTGCACCGTGCAATTGGCCAGGGCTTCGCCCCAAAGAAAAACGGCGACGACAATCGGAAAAAAATCCAGGAACGTCAAGTTCCGGCACAACTCGGAACCCAACCAATTGCGCGGCCACTGCTCGGCACACCAGTGCCCCCTAAAATAAACCCCGAAACCGATGGAACTGGCGGCATCAGAAACTATCTGCAACTCAGCTTCAAGCTGCATATCCCTACGCCAGAAAGAGATGCCGTTGAAATCCTGCAAAAATGTTTCCCAGACCCTAAGGTCCTCCCGCATCTCCCTAGTGACACGGGTAAAATGATGCGGCAAGCGCAGGTTGACCATACCGTCACAAAATTGCCGCAAAAAGGCCCTGCCTGGGGCCACTACCTTACAAGCGAAGTTCAAATGGCCCACGAGCTGCTGTAGCTCCAATAAGGTGACCTTGCGCTTAACCAACACTGATCGGATCCGGGCTAAAAGGCTCACTCGCTTGTCTTCGGGCAGCCTAGAAAACTGGCGCACCATATCAAGCTCGATGCCCAAAAAGGTAAGAACCGTGGCCGGGCCCTCGGTCTTTTCAGCAGCCAACGGTACTCCTAATTCCTTAGCCAAATCCACAAAAGCCGTTAATAAGAATAGGCACTGCCCAGAACCCGCGGGGCCCACAAAGAGAAAATCGTCCAAATAATGAACGGTGTCCTGAATCCCCGTCCTAAATCATAAGGCCCATTCCAAAAAAGAACTAAAACACTCGAACGCAGAGCAGGAAACTGAACACCCCATAGGAAGAGCCCTATCAACATAATAACTTCCTTCAAACGCAAAACCTAGCAATTCGAAATCACTGGGGTGTACTGGGAGAAGGCGAAAAGCCGATTTTATATCGCACTTTGCCAACTCAGCACCAAACCCGCACCGCCGAACTATCTGGACCGCTCGGTCAAAAGAAGTATATTTTACCGAACACAGCTCAGATGGGATGGCATCATTTACAGATCGACCCCTAGGATAAGAAAGATGGTGAATCAACCAGTATTTACCTGGTGCTTTCTTGGGTACCACTCCCAGGGGGGACACCCGCAAGTTCGGTAGGGGAGGGGACTTAAACGGGCCTAACACTCTGCCTTCAGCACACTCTTTTTTAATCTTTTCCCTCACAATGCGTTCCAAACCCTTAACTGAACATAAATTGGCAGAAAAGAATGGAGTCCGAGGGCCTTCATATGGGATTCTAAATCCAACCAAAAACCCCTCCGCCAGGTAACGCGCGTCATCAGTACGAGGGTAAAATTGTAACCACTGCCTAGGAGCCCTCAGACGAATGGGGCTGGGACCCTTTTGCAGGGTGCTGTCCGGTCCCGCCGCCCGTCCGCTTATTAGGCCACCTCTGTTTTGATCTGGGGCATGCCGTGAAGGCGTGAGGGCCTCCACAAATTGGGCACTCGTGCTTATATATACAGGCCTTCCTGGCGCACAAGCCTTGGGAGGTGAACTCCCAGCAAAGCAGCCGTGGCTGAACCGACTGCCCTGCGGTTGCGCGGGCGCCAGAGAAGGTTGTTCCTGTTGTCTTTTGCACCAAATGGCCGCTATCAGATCGTTCCCCAACATTTGGTTTTGCGGGTGCCGTAAGCTGCAGCCAAAGCTGTTGATTAATCTGATTCCACTGAAGGAAAGGATTAACTGCCGCACGCATGCGGAACTGTTCATCATACTGGAGCCACGCCACGCCAGCAAAGTCATTATATGCCCGATATATAATGTCACAGTACTGGAACAGTGGAGCTGCTTTCCACGGCTGGGCCCTGGCAATAACACCCACATAAATGAGAAAACCGGGCAGCCAATTTGCCCACGTTCTATCTACTTTACGACGATTGAGCTTCTCTTTATCTTTCTCATCAAACTATCCTGCACAAGCCCTCACTGGCTAAAATGGCACAGGGATGTATAAGGGGGAGGGAGGTTGGCCTACACAAACAGCACAACCTACAGCTGTCCCTTCCAAGGGCGCCCTGAGCCAGGCCCCAATGCAGGCCTATGTTAGCACAACCACCCGACCCCACCCACCAGCCAAACGACCGGCTCAACCCCTATCAGGCCTGCTAAAGGCCTACAAGAACAAGAATGGTGTGTGGGGGGGCTATCGAATAACAAGCCCCTTAAGGCGCCGCGCCGCCTCCCCGGCGCTGCCGCGCCGCCTCCACCCGCTGCCGTACAACCCCTCAAAAGAGCCCGTCAGCCCTCTCCGCTAATCCAGCCTGCCCAGGCCTTAGTCAGCGGTGAGGGGGGGGTGGAGAGCCTGGGTGACCGCGCAGCCTCCCAGACGCTGCAGCCGCACTGCCCAAAAGGACCGCCGGCTCGCCCCTAATCAGGCCCGCCAGGCCTCAAACAGAGGAGTGAGGAAAGGAGGGCAAAGCCCGAAGAAAGGCCTCGCCAGGGGCTCACACCACCCAGCAGAAGCCGCCACCGCCACAAACAGCCCGTGTCGTTCTGCGACGCCCGGGCCGCCGTCCAGCCGTTCACGTAGCAAAACCAACGCCGCTGCTCCCAAGCGTGTGAAGCACGCCGACGACGCCTCGCTCTCGACGGCCCACAGTCAGCCTGCAGGTGACTGATCCGTCCAAGAGCGATTTCAAACTGCGCATTAGGGGGCGGGGGCAGCCTCTTAAGGCTGCTCCTCGCCCCCTCCCTCCGGGAACAAACCATTGCCTCTAATCCGCGCGGGGAGGCAATGGGCGGCCCCCAGCCTCAGCAGTCGATGGACTGCTCGGCTGGGAAGGGGCCGAATTCTCTGAATTCTGGGATCACAGAACTACTAACTTAGTGTGAAGTACAGGTAGTCTTTCATATACCAGTGTAAACTATCACATTTTAAAATCATCATATGAGAAACTAGAAGTTGGCAGTACAATTGAGTTCATTGTTCTTAGAAGGGTGTAACTGTTTAGTATTTAGTTTCAGGTGAAAGTCTTGCATTACAATGTAACATTTTTTAGACAAGCATAGGTGAATTAATAACATTCACACACAGGAGTCACTGGGAAGGGTGTGGAAATGGCACTTGGGTTTTTTGGGGTTTCTTTGTTTGTTTTTGTGGTCACTGTGTGACACAGAGTGTTGGACTGGATGGGCCACTGGCCTGATCCAACATGGCTCCTCTTATGTTTTTATGTTAAATGTTTTCAAATTGTGGCCGCAGGATTGGAGAAGGTAGGAAGCACAGCTGCTTTCTGGCACTGGGCTGGGAGGGACCACAAGGGGTATAAATTTTTAATGGTCCATAACTGGGACCCCCGAAATGTAACCTGCTCCCAACTTGGAGAGATTGTAGAGGAGCCAGCCCTTACATACACTATTGAAGCAACTGTAGAGGAACAACTATTTATTAGGAACATCCTTTAAATAGTCCCCATGCATTATTTCAGTGTATGAATATACATCAACACTTCAATCCATAAACAATTGGTTTGGCAAGAGACTGTACGGTTTAGTGCGGCTGGAGTGCCCGCTAAGCTGTCATGGGGTAATTTTACAGAGCCCCTGTCAGAAGTCTTGTCAAGTCTGCCTTTCTGTTATTCCAAATCTGCCTTTGGAGAATCGTGGGTGGTCCAGCCAGCCCAATAGGTATTTCTTTTTCTCCACATAGTAGAAGAATTTGCCGTGGATAGTGTCAGCCCTTGGATGGGGGACTGTGAGTGTTGTGAGCACTGGGCATGTTTCCCTTACTTGTCTGGTGGGACTGGCATGCCTCTAAGCTGTCATCATGGGGTAAGTTTGGGGAGCCTCTATCAGAAGCCTCATGTCATGTATGCCTTTCTGTTGTTTCATCCCTTAAAATTGAAAACTCTTGTTTCCACTGGTCTTGCAGGGCTGTGATGCCTGCCAAGCTGTTCTTTGGTAACTTTGGAGAGCCCCTGTCAAAACGCTGGGGATATTTGCCTTTCTTTCCTTCAGAATATGCCTTTAGAGACTTGGTAGGGGCTGCAAGCATAGGGACTTGCTAAGTAGGTTTTGGCTGCAGGAGGCAGTGGGGTCCTTACCCAACAGAAGCAGCCACTATTTACTGTCTGTTGATCTGGAAGCAATAACAGTTCCAGTGTGGGGGACACATCTGCTGTTCCTTCTAAAATGCAGATTTCGCAACTTTTACTTTGCAGTAGTCTTGTTTTATTTTATTTTTATGTAACCATACAGGATGAATTCTTCTCTCTTTTTTGCATTTCTCTCACAGTTTCAGTGTACTATGCAAATATATGGATTTGACAGCTGTTAAAACTCTTAAGGGTTATTTATTTGGTAACATGTTCTTTAGAATTAAGCAATGATATGATGATGTGAAATGAGCCTGCCCACACTGTTCAGTGAATGGAGAATGCCAAATATAACCTAAAGCAGACTTTTCCAGCACCTTGTAGCATACAAAGCACAGCATTATATCAAATACCCGCTAGGTTCTTAATTGTTGCTTGAGTACTTTCCTCTGAGGCTTTTAGACTCATAATTTTAATCATCAGTTTTCTGACAGTTAACAGCCTCAATGCTTTAAGATATCTGATGCAGGCAGAAAATATTTTGAAAGTGTAGGCTTTTGTTTTGAGGTTGAGCACCTGCTGTGTAACACACATTAATAACAAATACTAATAATAGCATTGCCATGTCAGTTCGACTTAATGTCAGTTTTCTGGCATGACCAGCTATGAAAATGTGGCCAAAGTATAGTAAAAGGGCATATCTCTTGGGGGATCTTCCTGGATTGTTCTGCTCCCAATATTCAAGTCTTGACTGTGTCTGTGCTCTTGCTTACAAGCCAAGTAGTTTGATTCAATTCAGAAAGGAGGGACCAGAATTCTTTGTTTTGTGTGGTCGCTTGGTCCTTATGCGACAGATGCGTATAACGTAGCATATTAATTCATGCATAAGCTGTGTGCAGGAGTGCTGATTCACACAATACTTTCCCCTCAAAAAGGCATTCAATGCCTGCTTCTCTGCTATGCAGGGCACAGGTGAGTTAATAAAACCGACACAAAAAAAGACATGAACATAAGGAAAGAACATGTGCATTCACCCAGCTTGCCAACCAACTGTACATAATTTTAATTCTTCATCATCAGGCTTTGGTTGTACATTAAAGGCAGTCCTTTGGTTTAATCTTTAATATTGGTGAAAGTGAAGTGATGCACTGCCAAACCACTATAACATTGGTAGCTTTACTAGACTTTCCCAGTGTCAGTGAATCATCATATTTGTTTTAAAATGTTTTAATTGTTTTATTGTAAGATTTTAATTAGTTAATGTTTAACCTGTAAATGCTTTTACTGTTGTGAGCTGCCCTGCGCCTGCTTCGGCGGGGAGAGCGGGATATAAATCCAGTAAAATAAATAAATAAATAAATATTTGTGATGGAAGATAATAAATAATTTGCTATATAAATTACATATTGATAGTTTTATAAGAACATAAGAGAAGCCATGTTGGATCAGGCCAACGGCCCATCCAGTCCAACACTCTGTGTCACACAGTGGCAAAAAAAAAAATTATATATACACACACATTGTGGCTTATAGCCACTGATGGACCTCTGCTCCATATTTTTATCTAAACCCCTCTTGAAGCTGGCTATGCTTGTGGCCGCCACCACCTCCTGTGGCAGTGAATTCCACATGTTAATCACCCTTTGGGTGAAGAAGTACTTCCTTTTATCCGTTTTAACCTGTCTGCTCAGCAATTTCATCGAATGCCCACGAGTTCTTGTATTGTAAGAAAGGGAGAAAAGTACTTCTTTCTCTACTTTCTCCATACCATGCATTATCTTGTAAACCTCTATCATGTCACCCCGCAGTCGACGTTTCTCCAAGCTAAAGAGTCCCAAGCATTTCAACCTTTCTTCATAGGGAAAGTGTTCCAGCCCCTTAATCATTCTAGTTGCCCTTTTCTGGACTTTCTCCAATGCTATAATATCCTCTTTGAGGTGCGGCGACCAGAACTGCACACAGTACTCCAAATGAGACCACACCATTGATTTATACAGGGGCATTATGATACTGGCTGATTTGTTTTCAATTCCCTTCCTAATAATTCCCAGCATGGCATTGGCCTTTTTTATTGCAAAAGCACACTGTCTTGATATTTTCAGTGAGTTATCTACCACGACCCCAAGATCTCATTCTTGGTCAGTCTCTGCCAGTTCACACCCCATCAATTTGTATTTGTAGCTGGGATTAATGGCCCCAATGTGCATTACTTTGCACTTGGCCACATTGAACCGCATCTGCCACGTTGACGCCCACTCACCCAGCCTCAACAGATCCCTTTGGAGTTCCTCACAATCCTCTCTGGTTCTCACCACCCTGAACAATTTTGTGTCATCCGCAAACTTGGCACTTCACTGCTCACTCCCAACTCTAAATCATTTATGAACAAGTTAAAGAGCATGGGACCCAGTACTGAGCCCTGTGGCACCCCACTGCTTACCGTCCTCCACTGCGAACACTGCCCATTTATACTCACTCTCTGCTTCCTCTTACTCAGCCAGTTTTTGATCCACAAGAGGACCTGTCCTTTTACTCCATGACTCTCAAGCTTTCTAAAGAGCCTTTGATGAGGAACTTTATCAAAAGCTTTCTGGAAGTCAAGGTAAACAACATCTATCGGGTCTCCTTTGTCCACATGTTTGTTCACCCCCTCAAAGAAATGTAACAGGTTAGTGAGGCAAGATCTTCCCTTACAGAACCCATGCTGAGTCTTCCTCAATAACCCGTGTTCATCAATGTGCCTACTCATTCTGTCCTTGATAATGGTTTCTACCAACTTTCCCGGTATTGAAGTCAGACTGACTGGCCTGTAATTTCCCGGATCTCCTCTGGAACCCCTTTTAAAGATGGGGGTGACATTTGCTACCTTTCAGTCCTCAGGAACAGAGGCAGATTTCAATGAACGATTACATATTTTTGTTAGAAGATCCACAAGTTCAACTTTGAGTTATTTCAGAACTCTTGGATGTATGCCATCAGGACCCGATGACTTATTAGTTTTTAATTTGTCTATCAGTTGTAGGACCTCCTCTTTTGTCTCCTCAATCTGACTCAGGTCTTTCAACACCCCTTCCAAAATTAGTGGTTCTTGGGCAGGCAAAAAGTTCTCATCTTCCACAGTGAAGATGGAGGCAAAAAATTCATTCAGCTTCTCAGCCATTTTCCTATCCTCCTTCAGTAATACTTTTAGCCCGTGGTCATCCAAGGGCCCCACTGCCTCCCTGGCTGGTTTCCTACTTCTAATATATTTGAAGAAATTTTTATTGTTGGTCCTTATCTTTTTTGCAATATACTCCTCATAGTCCCTTTTTGCCTGCCTGATCACAGTCTTGCATTTGATTTGCCACAGCCTGTGTTCCCTTTTACTAATCTCACTTGGACCGGTTTTCCACCGTTTAAAGGAGTCCTTCTTACCTTTTACAGCTTCCATTACTTTGTTTGTTAACCATGCAGGCCTTTTCTTATGCCTGTTTGTGCCTTTCCTAACTTGTGGTATGTATTTTATCTGAGCTTCTAGGATTATAGTTTTAAATAGTCTCCAAGTTTCCCCAAGGGTTTTGACCGTATTTACCTTTCTTTTCAGTTTCCTCCTCACATGCCTCCTCATCTCAGTGAATTTACCTCTTTTAAAGTTAAACATGGTTGTGGCGGTCACCTATTTATACAAACGGTGAAATCAATAACATTATGGTCACTGCTCCCAAGCGGCGCAATCACTTTTACATCTCTCACCAAGTCTTGGGCATTACTTAGGACCAAATCCAGGATCGTCCCACCCCTGGTAGGTTCTGAGACCATCTGCTCCATAGCACAGTCATTGAGAGCATGAAGAAACTCAATCTCTTTCTCTCGACCAGAACACATATTGACCCAATCAATCTGCGGGTAGTTAAAATCACCTATTACGACACAGTTTTTTACGTTTAGCCGCTATCTTTAAGCCTTCCATCCTATTATAATCACCCTCTCTCTTGATTTGGTGGGTGATAACAAACTCCCATAGTTAAATTTCCTTTTGGGCCCTCTGTTTCAACCCAAAGCATTTCTAAAAGTGAATCTAATTCTCTGACCTCAGTCTTACTGGACTGTATATCCTCTCTGACAAACAGAGCCACCCCACCTCCAACCCTTCCCTCCCTATCCTTCCGATATAACTTATATCCAGGAATCACCGTGTCCCACTGATTCTCCTCATTCCACCAAGTTTCTGAAATTCCCACAATGTCTATGTTTTCTCCCAACACTAAACATTCCAATTCACCAATTTTACTTCGAACACTTTTAGCATTTGCATACAAACATCTATAATTTCCCAGGCAAGCTAGGCCCACCACCTTCCTCCTGCCGCCTCGAGACTGGCAGACAGTCCATACTGTTTGTCACCATCACCGTTAACAACTCTGGTCTGTTACCCGGTATAAAAATAGCAGCCAACCCTTCATCTCTTTGAGACGAGTCCTCCCGAACCAGAGACATTTCATCTCCTGTCGGCTTTCCCCCAAGATTTAGTTTAAAAACTGCTCTGCCACCTTTTGATTTTAAGCGCCAGCAGCCTGGTTCCATCCAGGGACAAGTGGAGACCATCTCTTTTGTACAGCTCTCGCTTGTTCCAGAAAGCATCCCAGTGCCTAACAAACTTAAACCCTTCCTCCTTACACCATCGTCTCATCCACACATTGAGACTTCTAATTTGTGCCTGTCTCTCCTGCCCTGCACGTGGAACAGGTAGCACTTCTGAGAAGGCTACCTTGGAGGTCCTGGCCTTAAGTTTCCCACCTAGCAGCCTAAATTTTTCCTCCAGGACCTCTCTACTGCATTTCCCCACATCGTTGTGCCAACATGCACCACGACCACAGGCTCCTCCCCAGCACTGTCTATCAGCCTATCTACTACACGCGTAATGTCCGCTACCTTCGCACCAGGCAGGCAAGTCACCATATGGTCAGTACGTGGTTTCGCCACCCAGCTGTCTACTTGCCTAAGGATCGAATCACCAACTACCAAAACACCCCCTCTCCCCCTGCCCAGGCATTGTTCCTTGGTGTGAAAGGATTCCCACTCACCAACCGAAGAAGAGGTCTCTTCTGAGGGCGCATTCCCCTTATCCTCAGCACGGTGCCCTGTTCCCTCTCCACCCTCACGCTCTCTGGCAGCAACAGGGCTGCTACGTTCAGAGCGGGGCTCATCTAATACGCCCCCGAGAGTCTTCCCCAAGTGACTAACTGACCGTCTCTGCTTCTCCAGGGCAGTCACCTCGGCCTCAAGGGTACGAACTCGTTCCCTGAGGACCAAGAGCTCCTTGCATCGAGCACACACCCAAGACTTCTGTCCTTTGGGCAGATAGTCGTACATGTGACACTCCGTGTAAAACACTGGAAAGCCCCTATATATATATATATACAGTCCTCTTTAAATGCTGTTTGTTTAAGTGGCTCCCCTTCTGGAGGGTCAACTTACCTTATTGGGAGAACAAGGAAATCAGGGATCTGGGTTCCTGGTCCTTAGGGAGCCCCCAGGCCAAGAGCCCTTTAGCTCTCGCCCTTCGGCTTGCACCAAAGGCTTGTGCCTTTGGCAAGGCGCAGCTTAAAATGCAAAGCGGGTGGAGCAGAGGCACTCCTCAGCAATCAGCAGCAATCACTCTCAATCTCTTTCTCCTTTAGTCCACTCAATCATACAAAGAGCAAACAAAGACCAAACAAACAGCAGTTCCCCAGCTATCACACCTCAGAATTTTAGGCAGTCCCACAAAGCTCAGAATGAAGTCTTCCAAAACTCAGAAATTCCCAGCAACTTCTCCAGCTGTCTCAGCTATGAGAGCTGCTCTGCTCTGTTCTGCTCCTCTCAGACCTCTGTGAGATGTAAATATAGTATCGAATAAAATTATCATACTAATTGGTAGCCTATTCTCACTTTCAGTTATAGACCTAGGACAAAGCAAGAGAAGGAGGAGGAGTTCTGATCCTTCCATTCACACACAGGGATCTTTAGATCCAAACCAATATTTATATCAAAATTCCTCACAATTTAAAAAAAACACTTTTTAAAAAAAAATGCCTTCTCCTATAATACTGTGCTTGGATATGTTGCGGTGATTAAGAAACAAGTAATTTAGTCAGACAACACAGTATGCCACTGTCAGCCTTTTTTATTATATTGTGGAATATATGAAAGTTCTGTAGATTCTTTTTTGCCTAGAAGCAATTTCTGATCCACTGTAAAAACAGAGTGATAACAATGGATTCTTGTTTGAGTGTTAGTTACAAACACTCTAGTTTGAGTGTTAGTCATGCCCTGGCTGTTCTGGGTCTGAGGGCAGAGGGTTTTGATGCTTCGGGGTTTGATTTCTCTTGGGAATGGCTGACGTGGCCTCAGACTTCTGTTAGAAAAAGAGGGTTTCATGTTCATCCCTGTTCTTTACTCTCACTCCCTAGTTCCAGAAAAGTGTGAAATTTTTATTCCAACATTAAGGTGGGATTTCTTTGCTTGGCAGGGACACCATTTATCCCATGGATCCCAATCTCTCTGTTTCCCTTTCGTTTCAAGCCTTCTTTCCCCATTAGCAGTCTTAATGGACTCCTCCCAATCTTTGCCAGAAATTGGGAGGGCAGATTATGCTTTTCACCAAAGCCTATCCAACTTCAAACAAGTCTGACAGGGTGAGAAGATTCCTTAAATCACCTTATGAGACTTAAGAACACAGGAATAATCAATGATACTGTTCCTTTATTACTTTCTCTGTAAAACTTCTGGCATAGAAAACAAAAAAAAAGGTCAGCCTCTGCCAAATATGTGAGTAGAAGGAACAGAATTCTCTCCAATAAGACATATTTTACTTTCTGGCACTCAAGTTCCTAATGCTGTAGGAAAATGTAATTCTGTTGGCAACTTGCCATGATGATGTATTAGCATTCATGTATTTAACGTTCATGTTTTACTAATGCACTATGTAAATCTCATTCTACTGGCAAGTTTCCTGCATAATAAAATATCATCTTATTATGGATTCCTCTGAACAATGAAATTCTCATAGCAAAAGCTGGGAAACAGTCAAACTGTTCATTTTCATAGGTAGTTCACTATATTCAGTTTCCAAACTATCTACTTGCTTTGATACTTCCCAAGATCCTTCTGTTGCTCTTTCCACACTGCAGTTCTTAAATACGTTGTCCATGCTTATTTCAGGGAGAGAGTTGAAATACATATATTACGGTGTCTCAGGGTTCTCACATGGTACTTTCCTTGGCTGTGGTACTTCTAGTAAAGAGCTACAGTTCTGAATGCTTTCCTGTATACAGTATCCCCCTGCTTGAAAAAAGTGAACTCCTTACAAGGTTCTGCTGTAGACCTTGCACACATACACACACAGCATTCAAAGTACAAACTTTACAGGTCCTTTGGCACTATTTGTCTAAACAATCCCCTTATTCCCTTGATCACAGTTCCTTTCTCTCTCCGCATCCCCATCCCCTATTTGGCTTATGCTAGACAGAGCTTGCCTTCTTAAGCAAGTGCTGATGAACTGAAAGTAGCACAAAAGATTCAAGACTCCATATTCTCCAGTTTGTCTTAAAGCAGAGAGCCTTTGCCAAAAGTTTCTCTAATGTCCCAATGACTTTTGGAGTTAAGTTTTTCCTAGAGGAGGTAGCAGAGCACTTGTTCTTATCCTCTATTTCATGTACAGCCTGTTGAGAAGTAGAGACTAATCTGGTATCTTTTGTCTGAAGTAGACTCTCTACCATGTGATGTAGCATATAGGGTTGCCAGCCCCCAGGTCCCAGAGGGGGATCCCCTAATCAAGGACATTGCCATACAATGTCTCCGACACAATAACATCACCTGAAAGTGATATCATCATGTCAGGGATGTTGCACAATAGGTTCTCTGGTTTTGTGACAAACTACAGTTTAAGCCAAATTTAACCATAGAATTTGCCCAAAAACCCGATATGATGATGTCACTTTCAGGTGATTTCATTGTGTGCACCCCTGGAACACAACCCAAATCCTTTCCACTGGGCCATGAGAGGACCTAGCAACCCTGTGCAGCAGGTGCCCAGTTATGTTGGCTCCTGCTATTCCTGCTGTCAGCAAGTGGTCAAATTCTGATACATTCTGATACATAGTTATATCTGCTAGTACATTATATTGTTACATTATTTTAAAAGTAACATACAATCTGAAGAAGAAACTTAGATCCATTCGTGGAAAGGCGAAGACACAAGAGAATGCGTATACAATATACAGGGGTGGCCAACGGTAGCTCTCCAGATGTTTTTTGCCTACAACTCCCATCAGCCCTAGCCATTGACCATGCTGGTTGAGGCTGATGGGAGTTGTAGGCAAAAAACATCTGGAGAGCTACCGTTGGCCACCCCTGCAATATAATATTTACAAGCAGGGGACCCAGAAGGACTTGAACAGGACATTTCATAGCCCCAAATTCCTCCTTCCACCCTCTACCTCTTTCCCTTTCCTTCTCTCTACCCCCATAGACTCTCCTGATTTCATGCTTCTTTTTCTTCTTCTTACCAGCCAGCCAATCTACCTTTATCTGCTCCTCAGCTTTTCCTCCTTTCCTATCCCTGGAATTTGTGTGGTGGCTGGCAATTCTGGGCCTGGTTGAATTGCACAGTTTGCAGTGGTCATCAGCTAGGTTTTTTTGTATAAAAAGTCCATCAGGAACTCATTTAATTTAATTTGCGATTTACACCCCACCCTATTTGCACATTAGGCCACACCCCCTGACATCACCATTGTTTCACACAGCTTTTTTGTAGAAAAACTATAGCAGGAACTCATTTGCCTATTAGGCCACATCCCCTGATGCCAAGCCAGCCAGAACTGTGTCCCTGTGTATTCGTGCTCCAAAAAAAAGCCCTAGTCATCAGATTCAGCCCAATTGTGTATTAGCTGTTGTGATTGGGTTGGGCTAAGTTGCATGATAGTGCCTAGTGAGTTTTTGGTGGTTGCTACTGGGCCTTTCTCCTTCCTGCATCAGGGAAATATCACAGGGGAGATGAACAGAATCCTTTCCAGGCCTCTTTTGGTCTTCAAGTCCACCACAGCTCCTCCCTCCAGCATGGCTTTGCTTTACAGAAATGAAGATATGGCTTGGCAATATTGTTGTGGTTTCCTAGCAACCTCCAATATGGCCACTGACAGTTCAGTGGGCATTGTTTTCTTAAAGCTACATGCATTATTTCTATTATTTTGAGCAATTTTACCTCCCCCCCCTTTTAAAAACTTGGGATTTTTCTGCAAACTTGGGGCTCCTCCCCCCCATCCTTAGCTCTATTTTGTGGATCTATTGTCGATCTCTATGCCACATTTTGGAATTCAGCTTACACTGGGTTAATAGCTCTTAATCCCCCCCCCAAAAAAAAAAATTGACAAGAATTTTTCTAGAGTGCATTACTGCTTTACAATTCCCCTGGCTGTCAGGGAGAAAGAAACCCCACCCACAAATGCCCTGAAACATGGCATAATGATGTCACCTGGAATTGATGTCATCATGCTGTCAGTGTTGCATGGTGACAGTCTAGGTTTTAGGCAAAACGCTATGGTAAACTTGGGATCAAACCCATAGAGTTTTGCCCAAAACCTGTGTGATGATGTCACTTCCAGGTGATGTCATCTTGCTGCACACACTTCACACATGCAGCAGAAGATTTCAAGGAGGACCCATGAGCCCCACACTGGATCAAAGGTAGGACTTGGCAACTGTATTTAGATACGTTTTTTTGTGTGCCTGTGTGTGTGAAAATGCACTCAAAATACTTTAGTGAGAGCATGCAAACATTGCTACATAATTACAAGTATATATTTTAAAAAAATGTTTACTATGCTTCTGTGTGCTGCTCATGAATTTACAGTAAAGAAATCCAGTTGCTGTGCCAGTGACAGCTTTATTGAATACAAGCTTTCAGAAAAAATCTACTAGGAATCCTATTTAAGTGTCATCCATTAAACCATTAGAGCACTCATTAAAACTGTTAGCACAGACTTGTTATTCATGAGTTATTGGTCTTTCACACTTCCACGATGTTTCTGCCAATATCCTTCTATTCATTGTTCCAGTTATTGGCTATTCAGATCCAGGAAATGTAGATTAGCTTTCTATCTCCAGACCACTCTTTGCTGGAGTATGATGAGGTTGAGTGTTGGAGAATTCAGGGCAAAAGATTAAGTGAAGGTCTGGTTTCCTGGATTGCACTGAATTGTAGTAACGCAGTAGTCATATGCAGCATTAAATTTTATTTGATGGATTCAGCCATGTTCTATTTACATATTGAGAGATATATACCTTACACCTGTAGAAGTCACATTATAAATAGATATGGAAAAAATAATTTACGAAAGACAGAGATAATGATGATTCACTCAACTTATCTTTATGGAGCAAAGTAGGGTTTTTTTGAACAGGAATGCAGTTCTGACTGGTTTGGCATCAGGGGTGTGTGGCCTAATATGCAAATGAGTTCCTGCTGGGCTTTTTTTACAAAAAGGCCCTGTGTGAAACAATGGTGACACCAAGGGTGTGTTCTGATATGCAAATGAGTTCCTGGTGGAAGTACAGTCAAAATAAATATTATACCTAGGATTGCTTATATTTTACATAGAATACTTTTCTATATACCTTGCAGCTATATTCATAAAATTAGTACTTTGTTTTGGAAATTTATGTGAGATTCCTGACTACCTCAATTGTCTTTAAAAGAAGATGCAGCTTCCATTCAATTAAGAAGGAGTTGGTTTTCACAGCCAGGCGAACTTGTAAACTAGTATTAATTATTAGGGTTACTCCTTGTGGTTGGAATATCCATCTTATGCTGCTTTGGAGGCCCCTGGTCTGATCCCCTTCTCTAAGTGGAATACATTAGGGTTTATTTGTGCTAAAGCAGATACCATTTTTCCTGCAATTTATATAGCTAGAAGACAATGGTGCAGATTGTCATGACAATATCAATTTTATCCATTTTCACATGCTAAATTAACATAGGCCAATCCAGATATTAAAATTGAGATTTTTTTTAAAAGAGAAGACTTGCACCAATATGGGGATTTGTACATTGGACCACTTGGTTGATCATCATAATGAGTTTTTGTCATCTTCTCAGCTGAGGTCTAGATATGACGTCAACTTCTGTTAAATGGCAATATTTACCATAGCAGCATCTGTTGGTAATCTAAATATGGCTCTGCAGAATTAAGTTTCTCAGACTCTCTTCGCTTCTGGGAAATCTAATTGAATCAAGGCAGAAAACAAAATCCAAAATATTTGATGTTGATTAATAAATATAATACACAGAGTTTCAGAAATGAATAGATTAAAGAGCTAAATCATTCTTTTGCATAGCAACGGGATATGGCCTTAAAGTTTATACGTACTCTCTTTGTAGATCCTAAATTAAAACTTATTCAGCAAAAAAAAAAAATGTTTAGAATATACTGAACACCACAGTGACTCTTTAATAAACAGTATCTAACTGTTGCCATTGTAACTCATAAAATGTGTCCTTTAAACATATATTTTGGGCATGTCTAGTCATTCATTTTTTGGGGGAAGAAGTTATTAGCCATATCAATTTTGTTTTAGAATGTTCATTGGGTTTTGAGGGTTTAGAATGTTCATTTACTTTCAAACTATTTGCCCATTTCTTGGAGGCTAACTGATAGTCATCAAAAAAGACTTGTATTTCAGCACTGGAAATATAAACACCTCTGATAAATCAATTGAAAATGAAAAAATATATACTATCTGTAAAACAGATGAAGATGATGGTTGACTCACCCATTTCCTGGTAAATTTTATTATGAGGTATTAGTTGTCTCTCCTGACATGCACTTAAATCCAGGGAATTGGAAGCACACCACCATCTATGGAACAAGTTTTTTCTACCTCTACCTTTCTATTGTAGCCCTCTCTCACACACACACAAAGCCGCTCTTTGAGGTCTGTCATGGGATATACCTTCACATTTCTCCCAGTCATGTGTTCAGTATCTGCAGATAATTTAGATGTGCCTTTAATTATCCTGATGGTGAGCACAATATAAGTGATCTAGAGATTTTGCCCTACAATATGAGGCAGGGATACCAAACAAGGAACTTAGAATGATAGAGTTGGAAGGGACCTCCAGGGGTCATTTAGTTCAACTCCTTCCACCATGCAGGAAATTCAATATAACTTCATTTTGTGTTATCAGTTGTGTTTTGGGAACTTTTAAAAAAAATAAATTCAGATTTGCAAAGATTTTCAAAATATGATTCTGTTAAAGAAGGAAAAGAGCATTTAAGGAAATGTTGTCCAAATGAAGTAAAAAATAATTAAAACATGCCTCAAAACCTTATGATTATTTGTTTTTGTTAATCAGCAAGAGGGCATTCTTGTTTCCTTTCTTCTACACTCAGTTGTGGCCACTATGTACACATTAGCAAAGAATGGGTCACTCATTGATGTACCATTCTAAGATGAATTAGACAATACAAAAGCAAGCAGGCTGCTAAGTGGGAAAATATTTAACATCCAAATCAGGTATTCATATATACCGACTGGTCCAAGGTCACCCAGCAGAGTGGGGATTCAAGCCTGGGGCCTCTTAACATGCCAGCTGTTACTGAGAGATAAAGATTACTAGGCTAGAAATAGAATGCACATAGGGCGAAATGGGCGAAATACTACAATTTTCCTTTGCACTAAATTGAACGAAATGTTTTCTATTCATCTTCCTCAAACAGATTGATGCTCTGCACAAGGCTAACTTGTAACCATTAATGCAGTGTAGTAAGCTCCAAAATGTTTGCAGGAGCTCTGAAGCACAGTGTTGTATTGTAAATGAGCAGGTATTCTATGTTCCCTCTTGTGCTAAGGACAACTATATATGAGGCTTCCCTTGGTTGCCATCAAAAGGGGGAAGCCCTCCAGATAATGCTGTGTGCACAGTGGAGTAATGGGAAACTTTAAATTGCATCAGTTATGGTTTATTTATTTTATTTTTGGTACTTTGCCCAGAGATAACTGTTATGAAGGTGCAGCTGTAAGCTATCCTACTTCTAATCAGTAGTAAAATCTGCTAGACTTTAAATGAATCCTCTTTCCAGTATGACAGGGAAACAGATGGCAACTAGCCTGGGCAGATGTTTGTTTATCCAGGAATATCTATGGTTTTCTAAAAACTGAATGCATTTTCCTGACAGGAGAAAGGATGCTTGGTGGCAGATTCCTTTCTTGCACTATTCATTTCAGGTATTGGTGTGAATAGCTATGTTAATTAAAAAGAACAAGTGTGTACCACACAAACAGTCCTAAAAATGTAATGCTTAAATTGTTAAAAATATTAAGATGCAGGAAATGGAACACTGCTATACTGCCAAGCTTGAAGACAGCAGACCACAAGTTGTAGAAGTGACTCATAAAAATTGCATGTAGCAACAAATAAGATCCTTTGCTCTTCAGGAAAAGGAGAATCTTGTAAATCTGAGGGCTGGGTAGGTTACTAAACCTTCAGAGAGAGGAAAAGACAGGCATTTTGCCTCTTCTTCATCTTTCCTCTGGTGAAAACATTAATCTTTTAAGCTTTCCCTTCATAAAACCAGTCATACATAAGTGGCTCAGTTGAGAAAACAGATCATAGTGCTGGCCTGTTCTACACAGAAGTACTTCATTCTCACTGGCAGGGTTGCCAGTTATCATTCCCTCAAAAAAGCACTTAGCTAATAACCTAGTTTGTTGTTGTTCGTTTTCTTCTTGATATCCATATAGTGTTAATTATGAAGTATATTTGACACTCTCCTTCTCTTTGGAAACACTTCTTTATGTTTACAATGAAGATGCTCTGCTTTAACAGATTGACATGATCCAACAGAGAAGAGTCAAATATAGTTATAAAACAACAAATATATGTTATGACATGAGAGCCCCCACCTGGATAGTCTAGTCTAGCCCAATCTCATAAGTTTTCAGAAGCTAATCAGGGTTGGTCCTGATCAGTATTTTTAAAATAGGAAACTACCATGGACTAGCAGGGTCATGACGTGGAGGCAGGCAAGAGCAAACCACCTCTGAACGTCTCTTACCTTGAGAACCCCATGGGGTGGCCATAAGTAAACTGTGACTTGATGGCCCTAAAAAAACAACCAAGCCAAAACATGATACCTTTCAATAATGCTTGTAGTTGACTAAGATGGCAAAAATGTCACCTTTATGACATTTATGCATGAATAAGTCTCCATATATCAATGGAAAATTAATAATAATAATAATAATTTTTATTTATATCCCGCCCTCCCCACCAAAGCAGGCTCAGGGCGGCAATCATATTTGGAAACCATATTTTTTGTATTTTTCAACCAGGTTATGGTTAAATTTTACCCTGTTTTCAGGAGGGCATAAAACAGGATTGCTCTTTACCATGGGAGGAAGTGAGGACATATAAGTGATGATGTTATATTGCTTTGCATCCAGGTTGCTTAATCACATTCTTTCACTAGGAGACTTGCCTCACTTCTTGCAACTTCACAAACTAATCAGTTCCCTCCCATCAGTCAGCAACACATTCACCATGCCAAAATAGCAACTGTGATCAATTTTGTACAATGCTTAGCTACATGAAGTCTGGGTCGCCAACAGAGGGGGACTGGAAGGACAAAATTGGGGGGGGGGTCATCTAGAGGGCCCTTGAAGCCAGTGTCATGCTTCATCCAGCCAAATGTCTATTTATTTCAATGCAGTTTTGGCTTCAGCCACTAGGGGCACAGGGAAGTCTGAGCACAGTAAAAGGCACTCTGCTATTGTATAGACCAGGGGTCCTCAAACTACGGCCCGCGGGCCAGATGCGGCCTGCTGAGGACGTTTATGCGGCCCGCCGGTTTATGGCAAAATCAGACCGGAAGTGACATTCGACCTAAACTCGCATTAGCAACGCACACTTCCGGCACTGGGCTGAGGCGGCGGAGACAGAGTGTGAGGTGATACCGAGGTGAGGTGAGTTCCCAAGCCGGGGTGTGTGGTGTGGGGAAGGGAGAGAGATGCAGAAGACGGAGAACTGACGGCCCGCGGCCTTGTACAGTAACGGCAGTCCGGCCCTCCAACAGTCTGAGGGACAGTGAACTGGCCCCCTATTTAAAAAGTTTGAGGACCCCTGGTGTAGACTTTCCTTTCTCTAAAACTGAAGCAAACTTGCAGTCTTTTGTTCAGTCGCACAGTCGAGTCTGACTCTTTGAGACCCCATGGACAAAATCACGCCATGCCCTCCTGTCATCCACCATCCTCTGAAGTCTGCTCAAATTCATGTTTGTTACATCAGTAACGCTGTCCAACCATCTCATCTTTTGCCATCCCCTTCTTCTTTTGCCTTCTGTCTTTCCCAGCATCAGAGTCTCCAGCATCTATTCTTTTGTGCTCGGTCTTTCTTATGGTCCAACTCTCACAGCCATACATTACTACTGGGAATACCATAGCTTTGACTATACGGACTTTTGTTGGCAGGGTGATGTCTCTACTTTTTATTATGCTGTCTAGGTTCACCATAGCTGTCCTCCTAAAGAGCAAGCATCTTTTAATTTCATGGTTACAGTCACCATCTGCAGTGATCTTGTATCCCAGAAATGTGAAGTCTGTCACTACTTCAATGTCTTCTGCTCTATTTGCCAAGGTGTGATGGGGCTGAATACCATGATCTTTGTTTTTTTGATGTTCAGTTTCAAGCATACTTTCGTGCTCTCCTCTTTCACCCTCAACAAGAGGTTCTTTAGATCTTCTTCACTTTCTGCCATTAGAGTGGTATCATCTACATATCTGAGGATGTTTTTCCCGGCAATCTTAATTCCGGTTTGTGCTTCATTCAAGCCAGAATTCCGCATGATGTACTCTGCATATAAATTAAATAAGCAGGGTGACAATATACATCTATGTTGAACCCCTTTTCCTATTATAAACTAGTTGCTCCATATCCCGTAACTTGCAGTCAGATCACTCTAAATAATCAAGTAATCCAGCTGATGGTTGTTTAGTAACTATTGGCTGCAGCCTGCTAACTAATGTTATTTTCTATAATAGTCTAGCCTTTCTCTCTTCTTTTCCTTGCACCCAGCTCAGCCAGATCTTGCAAAGGATGTTGCCACAAGATAAAAGAAGCTTTCCCTCCCTTTTCCTTAATATCTTTCCTTCTTTTTCCATGTGTTTCTCATTCATTTTTCTCCACCTAATTTTTTCATAACCCTTCCCACTTTATTTTCACTTCTTTTTCTCAGAACCTTCTCATCCCTATCCTGCTTGGTGACAATATACTTAAGAGTAGTATTGTTAATATTATGAACAGAAGTGGGGGAGTTTATATGTCCCCATGATCTAACAAAGTAGATAAGTTACTGACAGGGCCAGCTGTGCCATTAGCAAGATAGGCAATTACCTGGAGCACCAGCCTTCTGAGGGCCAAATTGGGCATCCCTCACATGACTCGGTCACACCAGGGCTTTTTTTTTGAGGTGGAACTGGTGCCAGGAGCCTGTCCTGGAGACACTTTGTTATGCAGCCCCTTCTCAAGCATGCACAGTTGTGAGGACAAAGGGCAGGAGGAGGCCCACAGTGCCCTTCTTCCACCCTGGCAGGTATGTATGGTGTACAGTTTTCATATAGAATGTATCTTGTCATTTACACATGCAGTATGCATATAATATATAATGTTGATTTATTTATCAAAAATGTTTAAAATGCATACATTTTTAGGGGGAGAAACAGTGTGAGGAGATACATAATAGTGCAAATAAAGAATCAGGAGTTTTATACGTGCAAGAGAAAAGCAAAAGCAAAGTAAAAATATGGTGGGTGAAATGGCAGGGAAGATAAATCCAAAACCATACCTCAAGGTTTTAGGAAGATTTACATTTGTTGCTCATGTTTTAGGTGTAATCCTGTGCCAGTACAGTATATAGTCTTGATTTCTTGGGCCGTAAACAGAATTCCAGCTAACCAACTTTCCTCTAGCCATCCCCACCATGGTCTCTTTACCCAGATTTTGATGTACAACAAGCAGCTGTTTCAAAGACATAAATGTTGTACCCAGGGGTGGCGTTGAAATTTTTGCCACCCCAGGCTGCCAGCATGGCTGTGCCCCCCCCCCCGGGGGTCTGAGCAAGGCTGCACGGCCCCTTTCATCTGCCTGGCTTCCAGGTGGGAGAAAGGGCTGCGGGGCTGCTGTGCCTTGCTCTGAGGCTGTCTCCCCTTGCAGGGGAGGCAGCTTCAGAGCAACGCTGTGCCACTTCCTTCCTCTGCCCATCTGCCGGGCAGGGGAATGGGCCATGGGGCTGCTGTGCCTTGCTCTGAAGCTGTCTCCCCTTGCAGAGGAGTCAGCTTCAGAATGACACCATGCCACCTCCTTTCTACCCGGCTGCCTTTATTTGCAGGGCTGCTCTGTCTTGCTCTGAAAGGGTTGTTTACATTAGAAAGTAAATACAGGATCAGGGGGCTACTGCCGTCTAGACTGAAGAATGCCCAGTTTCTCACTCTGGCCTCCTTTATAGGTCCTTTAATCCCCAAACGCCCACAATCACATAAAAAGGAGAATATAAGCTTTAAGTAGAGGATTGATGGTGTGTAAACTTTTATTTGGAAGCCTACTAGCCCAAGACTGTACTCATGTAAATACAGATAATTTTCTCTTTGACATTTGACTCATAGAAACATAGAGCTGTAGGTAACCTCAAGGGTCATCTAGTCCAACCCTCTGTACAATGTAGGAAATTCACAACTACTTCCCACCACTCCATGCTTCCAGTGACCCCTGCTCTATGACCAGAGGAAGGCATAAAACCTCCAGAATCTCTGGCCAATCTGATCTGAAGGAAAATTCCTTCCTGACTCCAAAGTGGCAATTAGCATTGTCCTGGGCATGAAAGAAAGGTCCATGAGAGCTGAGACTGCCTCATCCTTCCTGCCCTCTCTCTCATGATCTGCCTAAATTCATAGGGCGTTTCGCACTCACCTTCAGCCGGCGCGACCCCCCTCTTCACCGCGCAGGATCTGCGTGGATTTCGCACTAAACGCCACGGAGCAGCTGGAAGAGCCGGAAACTTCCGGCGCAAAAGCGGCGCAAACGGAAACTGCTTTTTGGCGGTTTCCGTTTGCACCGCAAAAGCGCCGGGAGTTTCCGGCTCTTCCGGCTGCTCCACGGCGTTTAGTGCGAAATCCACGCAGATCCTGCGCGGTGAAGAGGGGGGTCGCGCCGGCTGAAGGTGAGTGCGAAAATGCCCATAGTGTCAACATTGCTGTCAGATGGCCCTCTATCATCTGCTTAAAAACCTCCAAAAAGGCAGCCACCAACTCCTGAGGAAACCTGTTCCACTGAGAAACTGCTTTGTCAAGAAGTTCTTCCTAATGTTTATCTGAAAACTCTTTCGATTTAATTTCAATATTGGTTCCAGTCTGACCTTCTGGGCCTTACCAAACAAGACACAGATGGAGATGAACAGCAAAGATTTATTTAACAGAAAAAATATTTAATAAGGTAACTATTATGTGTGGATTAGTGCAGTATATATAGTAAATCTGGCTGTCAAGAAAAGCAAATAAACTCTGAAAAGAGATTTGATCATCCTTGTTTTGTCAGGTTCAAAGCTGCTCTTTTCTCACATAGAGCATCTTTCCACAGAACCTATACACACTAGTTAGGAATGATGGTCCCTCAATAGGATGCTAATTTGTCATATTAAAATAAGCTTTCTTCCCTAAGCCAAACCCGAAACGCTAGCAAAAAGCCAAATAAAAGCTTGGGCAAGTTGATGCACCTTCCCAGAGGCATGAAATCTCTATTCAAAGGAAAGTTTTTCTTCCCCCATTTAAGCAGAGGTTGGCAAACCCCCTATCATTCAGTGGAGTTCCATGGGCTTTGATTAGCTGACAATCACTTGGATTTGCATGAGGCCTAAATTATAAGGATTGGTTCAGAGCCTGGAAGGGAGGTGGGAGTTTAAGGATGATTGCCACGTAGTGTAGGTAGAATGGGAAAGAATTGGTGCTGTCCTTGACCTGATTGTTGTAGCCTGATTAGTTTAATTTAGTCATCTTGGCACAGATTTCTAATGGTATTGTAACCAAAAAGAAATTCCTTAATGAGGACTAGAGTACCTTCTTTGAAAGGTACTGAAGTTTTTTATAAGTGTATACAGGGCTTTTTTGGTAGAAAAAGTCCAGCAGGAACTCATTTGGATATAAAGCCACCCCCCTGATGCCTCCAATGTTTCACACAAGTATTTTTTTTTTTAGAAAAAGCCCAGCAGGAGCTCGTTTGCATATTAGGCCATACCCCCTGATGCCAAGCCAGCCAGAACTGTGTTCCTGCTCAAAAAAAGCCGAGCATGTATAGTTTGCTAACTGTTACCATTAAAATTCAACCCAATCACGCAATCAAAGTAATCACGCAAAACTAAGTAATTGTTTTGTATACTTCTTGTGGAAATCTGCAATGTCAGAGTGATAATGGTTTGGCTTTAGATATTTTACATCATTAATATAATGCACATTTGTTTAGATTTGTTGTGATCAATGGGATTTTCCTCTTGAATACCTATATTTAGTTCTGAGATTTCAGTATTTAAATAGCTATACTTTTTTGTAATGTAGACCTGAATCAGTTCCAAAATTCATCATACTGAACATGTAAATAGGGAAGTCCACTCATTTGTATCTGTTTTCACCTGTCTCACATTTGCTTACAAAACTTTTATAAAATTTTGCATTGTTGAAAGTGAAATTTGACTGTTGGAATGAGTAATCTCCACTTATCAGTCAGTGGTATGGGAATTGTTTTTGCCCGTGACAACATTCCTTAACCTGGACCCATCTGTTTAGATATCATTACTAACCTTATACTCACCATAATACGGTAGATTTCTGGCACTGCAGAAATTGTGTGTGTGTGTGAAACTGCTGTTTCAGCCCTTCTGATTTTTCTAACGGACTATAAAACTTGAGCTAGAAACCAGCATATTATGGTAACCCATGTCAATTTTATTCTGCACCTCCCGTCCTTCCACAAACATATACACCTATAATTCATGAAAAAATAAAGCATCTCCTACAATGGTTTTTGTCTCATTTTGTATAAGAACAAAGAGAGCTCTGAGCAAGGCAGGTGACTAAAGGTGATAGTCAATAAGTGTCAGTATGACTAACTACAGTGGAATGAATCTCATGGCTGACTGCTTTTAGTGGTATTATGGCATATAAATAATTATAAGATTTACACCTTTTCTAAAACATAAATATCTCTAGAATAAGAATGCAGCCAATAACAGCTATTCCCTTCTAATTTTTTCCTATCTTTCTTTTTAAGTCAATTGACCCAGGCCAGCAGTTTACATGGGAACACTCTAACCTGGAAGTAAATAAACCAAAGAATAGATATGCGAATGTTATAGCTTATGATCATTCTCGAGTTCTCCTGTCGGCTATAGAAGGTAAGCCAATGAAACCAAATAAAAATTAAAACAAATTAACAAAAAGTCATTTGATCTTCCAGTTCTTCATTATAAAAACTTAATTTACATGATGCATACATGTAACTCTTTAACTGAGCTAAGATCAAAAGAGTCAAGAGACTCTGGAAGGCAATGTCTCATTTTTGTTTTTCAACTAGCAGTGCCAAATCAAAACTGAGATTTTACTGTCTTGCTCTTGGTAATACTGAACTTGATACAATACTTTCACTTTCCACTGTTTATCAGAGACACATATTATATCTATCTAAAAGCATTATGTATGTAACTAAAGAAACAAATGTCCCTTGCAAGGTACCAGTAGATTCCAGATGAACTGTAGCTATTTGTGTTATGTAAATTTATGGGATTATTTTGAGACTAGGAATAAAGCCCGTTGTGAAGAAAAATACAATGGACTCACTTTCTCCCTCCCTGCAGTCTCTACATAGGCTGTCTTTCTCCACAGTGAGGGGGATCAAAGCAGCTTGCATCATTCTCCTCTCACAACCCTGTGAGCTGGGTTAGACTAGAAGTCCGTGACTGGTCCAAAATCACCCAGTCAGCTTCCACAGCAAGGACCTGGGTCTGACAGATCCCACTCTGAAGCCCTAACTCCTTTGCCCCTCTCAAACTCTACCACAGAATCTCCAGGAATTCTCCTCCAACCTGGAACTGGCAGCCGTAGTCAGGACTGGCCCCAATGAGTTGTGCCTCAGAGGCCTTTAGTGATACCCTTCAGACCAACAGTCTGCCTCTGATAATGTTGTTGGTCTTAAACACCCAGTTTATCTGTCTACTCTGCAAAGCAGCCATGGTCTCCGGGGGAAGTGATCTCTGCCATCTGGGCATTAGTTGTAATTCTGAGTGATCTCCAGCCCTCACTTGCCATCTGGGCATTAGTTGTAATTTTGAGTGATCTCCAGCCCTCACTTGGAGATTGGCAACAATGGTTCCACAGGAGGAAATTGTTGGTTTGGAGTCTATGGCATTGTACCTGTCTGAGGTCCCACCCCTCCTCAACCCCCACCCTCTCCAGGCCCCCGCTTAAATAGCCAGGAATTTTCTAACCTGGAGTTGGCAACCTATCTCCTTCCCTTTATCTGCCCCTCTGACTTTAGGTTGCTATTCCTCCCTGCAGCCTCTACATAGGCAAATGATAGTATTTCTTCATAGTGGGGTGGAGAACCAAAGTAGTTCCCATCATTCTCCTCTCCCCCTGTGTGATCTGAACAACAGCCTTGGAAGCTGGAAGTCTGTAGATGGAAGTCTGTAGCTGGTCTAAAATCAGTTTCCACAGCAAGAAGCTGGGTCTGTCAGATCCAATTTAACTTCTAACTTTAACAGATCTAACTTCTATGTCACAGTGGCTGTCATAGGGTGTCATAGGCTGTCATAGGGTGAATAGTAGCAAGCAGCTAGGCATAGGGTAGCTAACTCCCAGGTGGAGCCATCTCTTTATCGTCCCCTTCCCTGACTTTAGGTTTCTATCACCTTCCTCTTCCCTGCTGCCTCTACATAGGAAAAAGACAGTCTTTCTTCACAGTGTGAGGGGACCAAAGCAGCTTACATCATTCTTCTCTGCCCCCATTTGATCTGAAGAACAACCCTGTGAGGCAGGTCAGGTTGAAAGTCTGGTCTGAAATCCCCCAGTCAGCTTCCACAGAAAAACTTGTGTGTGGCAGACCCCATTCTGATGCCCTAACTCATATGTCCTCCTCAGACTCCACCACAGAATCTAAAGGCCTCTCTCACTAAAGGCCTCTCTCAGGAAAGGTACCACTAAAGGCCTTCTGCTGGTGTTCTTGCCTGATGGGGCTGGTGGTGGTCAGGGGAGAGCACAATCAGCCAATTGCATGGCAGAGATGGATTGTGAACAGATCCTGTAAGAATCTGGGGAAGGCTGCAATGGACAGGTGACAGAGAGGCTACCCAGTGGTAGTGAGAAGTGGTGACAGACAGAGTGTCAGCCAATAGCTGGTACAGTACAGTCCTGGTGACTGCAACAAATCAGGATGGCGGGATTTGCCACCACGGCTTCACTTTTATGACTAAAGGATGATAGGTTGTAGTATAAGCTTTCTGCTATAAGAAGCTTTCTGTTTGCTTTATAAATGTGCCTATTCATGAAAAGCCAGAAGATAGATTCAGTACATTGCCTTATAATGGATACCTGATGGTAGAGAGACCCTGAAAGACCAGGCATCAGACTGAATAACTGCAGTTGATTATTTGGAGCACTGATCCACTTCCATGTAAAATATTTTTATGTCCAGAGACTTCCTTCTGTCAGGTGTTCATTAAAGAGTTTTCATGGAAAAGAGCTATAGAAAGCCACTGTGTGCAATCTTAGGATAAGTTCAAAATCACTTGACAACACTGGTGTAAATATCCTGGACAGTTTTTTAGAGATTACAGTATTCAGTTTTGTACCGGGACCTAAATTAACCACAAACTATACATTATGTGGGATGTGATTCCTGTTCCATTCATTATTCAACTATCTGAATTCACCGGATTCCAGATACGGTTCCAACACAGAAGAAACTCCCAAAGAAAACCTTAGGCAGAACTGAATTATCTATCAAACAGTTCTTTCAAAACACACCGACTATTAACTGCTCACTGAGACAAAGGGGGCAATTTTGGCATAGATCCTCGTAAGAAGATCCTTTCAAGTGGCTTAGCTACTTGCACAGAAGATCATTCCTTCCTCTCTCCACCATCATAAACTCCATGTTAAATTGTATAGCATTTAATCTGCAGTTATATAAACAGCACCTTATCTGGGATTGCCCAAAACAAGCAGGCTTGGGCTAGAGCACTGACTGTGTTTATAGCCATAATCAGTTCTCTGTGTTACACAGAGCTAAATAAATGCTTACTGAAGGAAAACACAATCCCACCGCTTGAGTCTTGTATCTCTGTCTAAGTTCTTGCAGCTGCATATCAGAGGCTTTGATAACGGACACAGCTTTTCCAAATATATCAGAAAATGTAAATGATCTTCTTGAAAAAATTTGCATGTCATAATCTACTTACATTTGTTCGACCTGTGATGTTTATTGAAATGATATTGATTGCATTTTGGCAGGGTCTGTTATATTCCCTAGAATGAAATTGTCAAGTCCTAATGCTATCCCATGTATATATTAGAATTTCAGCTAAACTTTTACAGGGGCAAAACTTGACAAGGTAACTGAGGTTTGCACATTTAACACCCATGCAACAGTAGAACATCATCTTGTTAGGAAAATCTAGGAATATTGAGTTATGTTAGTCTTTCAATTTATCACTTCAGAAGAAATTGGGCATTAAAAAGGCCATATCTGATTAAAACACTGATTTATCCTGGAAGTTATCAGGATAAAGATCTGACTAAGACAGAAAGGCAAATTTGAAAAAGTTGCGTTCAGTACATATGAGTGACCCAAAAACATTCTTGAAGGAGAAGCAATAAGGAATAGTCAGACTTTCTCCAGCTAAATTCAGAATTATGTTCAGGTGTCCTAAAATATTCTGCCCTGTAACTGGAGACTACCTAATTGTTGTTTTCCCAAGCCCAGTTTTGAAATTTGGAAATGCTGTTACACTCCCAAGAAGAAGTACAAGGTTTGTTTCCAAATCTGTTTCACAATGTGCTGTGAATCCTCAAACCAACCTCTAAGTTTGTGCATTTTTCCAGACTCTCTCACTTCCTGTCACTACAGTAACTGTTATAGCAGCAGCAACAGTTTGTGTGTAGGAACTAGAAGCCATAGAAATGTAGTGTTAAAGGCGCATGGCTTTCCCAGACAAAGGTGCATGGCAGTCCCAGACATTAGCCATTTTCACAGAAACTCCATTTCCGGGGTTTTCTTAACATACAGATTTCTAGAGGGAGAATTAAAGAAGCTTCACATACCTCTCTCCTTGTAACTCCCTATTAGCAGCTGCCAGGTGTGTGGGTGGGGAAAAGACAAAAATACAGAGGAGGAAGAAGATGAAGAATTCTTTTTTGTCTCAAATTATAGTCCCAAAAGAACTGAAGAAGAACTCTCAGATCCTAAAGTACACGTCAGATTGGATGCAAGCATAAACAGATATTCATCCGCGAGACCTAGGAATTACAAATTTAATAACATCGCTAGAAGGATTATTTTACATTAAGAGCAAAAAATGAACAATGGTATGAGTGAACAAGATTTCATTAGAGGAGGTGCTGTTAACCTCAGTGTGCTTGTACATTTACTACCAGAGATCCATGGGAAAAAGTTGCTCTGATTTATTTCACTCCACTTCTGCAAAAGCAATAATGAATGTCGGGAGTCATTATACAGGTAGATAAGGTTGCTTTTTTTTTTTTTAAGATTCACAGTCTATCATGAGTGTTTAATGCAAACTCCAAACTCAGGGCTGATTGCTGCAAAACCATTTGTATTCAATAATACCATAATTTGTTCAATTTTAGTGTGTAATGGCTAATTTTGTTGCTATCTTGACGCACACTGAGATGTACTCCTGGAAAAAAAAACCCTTTCAAATATGATGTGCCAGGAACTGACATATGTCGTGGGTTTCTTTGGCCACTCATAAGATCACTTTCTGTGCCAAAAAATTAATCATATGGAAAATCCACCATTTTAAAAAATAACCATATCAACTGACCCTTATATACCAAAATCCACAAAGCAGCTGCAATGGTAAAGTCCTTATTTAAATTATTCACAGTTTCTCCACATCAACATATTCCATGGCCCAGGTTAAAAGGAAGGTATTCCCATAGGACAGAACGTCTGAGAGAAGGTTTTATGCATGCAATTGCCACAGCTATATAGAAGGTTCTCTTTTTTTCCCCTGAGAGCACAAACCGGCAGCTGATCTAGGTAACTGACAGGATTTAAATCTCTCATTGAACCCAAAACTTTCATAAGCCCAGCAGCTAAAACACCAAGCATGTAACTTCAGTTCCTTTTAAACTTTTTCCAACCATGTCTCAAAATGCTTGTTTGAAGCCAACCCATGGCCCATATTTCTATTTGTTGCAGTTGCCGTATTAACCATAGCTAGTACTGAAAGGGAACACAAAAGGGAATTTTGAGTGAAGAGGAAGAGGACGAAGCATCTATTTTCTCCTTGGTTCTGTGGTCTATAGGCTGCTTTTAGGTCAGCTATATGTGACATTAACAAAATCTAGTGGTGACTCATGATACAAAGAGTTCTGCCTCCATCAAAGTATCATTTGAATATGGATTTGAGAATGTTTGTTCATGAGCATAAGGATTACATAGGCCTGGGTTTTGATACCTGTTTAGTCACAGAGGTCACATATTTCTTAACCTAAACCACCTAATAGAATTGGTGTCAATATCAAATGACCCTTTGTGTCTTGAAAGCAGGATACATAGAGGTTAGATAAGTTACAAGGCCAAGAAATACTAACTTTTAATTTTTCTTTTTGTAGGAAAACACAATATGCTAATTATTTCTTACGTTGCCCCAAAAGGTTAGCATTTTTCAAGCAACCATGAAGACATGTATGCATGTTTATCACTTAGTGATTGCATATTATATGATGTCATACCTACTTGAAAAAGCTATCTCATATCGAACCACTGCTGGGAAAGTTTTCGTATCAAATGACATTGCCATCAGCACAATCATTTTTCAGTGGAAGCAGTTCACTCATTCTCCCACAAGGCATTAAATGGGTGCTGAATAACTGGGCACATTTGTTTGTTTGTTTGTTTGAGATTTCTATCCCACCTGTTCTGCCAAGGCTGGCTCAGGGCAAGTTATAATACAAAAACAGACACAATAGTTCATTAAAATCCTAAAAATTCATTAGATTAACAAATTACAATTATTAAAACAGTGCTTAATTAAAATACAAGATGGCCATATTTCTTAAATCTGCTCAGAGCATTACCATAGCACTTTAATTCACAGGCATTTTACACAGATAAGCGACATAGAAATGGGCTAGTGTATGATGAGGGGCAGATCATATGGGTACAACCCTGTCAGCCAATGGTAGGTGTGCTTTCCATTCTGCCTGGGCTGACATTGATCTCTTCCACAGACTAATATAGTCATTGGGCCTGTGGCTACAGCAGGGCATCTTGTGGCCACACCGCCTCCTTCAACAGGCATGTGCCACAAGTCCTCTTCCATATTTAAAAAGGGGAGCTAAGTCCTCTTTCTCATCTGCTGGCTTCCTTGTCCACCTAAGTCATGAGGGCAGCATTGGAAGGGAGGATCAGACAGTAGCCTTCTATCCCTTTGACACTGAGTCTTCTTCCGGCTGCAGGCAAGGGGAGCCATTCCATCGGCAGCACTCTTATTCCCTCCCACACTTCCCTGCCCCACAGAATTTCCCAATGCCCCACTACCCAAAATTTTCTGACTATACCCCTGCTAGTCATACAAGCATAAATCAGCTTTTCACACCAGATTGAAATCTCTTAAAAACAGCTATATATGTTGCTTCCATTTAGATTTGATCTCTTGCAAGAATTTTATAAGAAATATATCAAAGTTTCTTTTACATTTCTAAGACACTAAATTTTAAAACACAGGATTGCAATGAGGTATTCTTTTTTTCCAAAGCTGAATTCTTTTTTTTCCAAATTTGGAGACTTCATTGTACTATAATGTCAGCCTGTGAAGAAACAGTAAACATTCCAAATATGAAAATATATAGGCTGCCTAGCATTGCATTCATTTCACAGCTGCATTTGTTTTTGGGTTACCATGGAAATATGTGTTTGAAGTCATTACAAAAATAAATAAATAAGGGAATTAGCCAAATATGCCAAGCCCAGAACGTATATTCCAAGAGTTTTATTTTATCCTTCTAGGGATTTTCCACTGAAATCAATGGGCTTAGGGTCAGCATCTGGGTGCTTTTTAAATTCTCCATTAAGCAGTCATTAGAGTGTAGTGGGATTTAGCAAATTGCCGGAATTGGATCTGGATGGGGTCCAATTTCATTCAGTGACAGTGGAAGAAAGCCAGAAGATAGAGTGCTGTTCTAGACTCATGGAGACCTGAGTTCAAATCTCTGTTCAACCTCAAACTTCACTAGGTGAGTTTGAGCAAGCCACACTCTCTCAATCAAAGAGGTTATTACAAGAATAAAAAGGTTATTAGAGGAATAAAAGAAACCATATACCTCATAGACATTGTTCTAAGTTTCATGGAGAAGGTATACAAATATTTAAAAATTGTGTTTGAAACCATGTGTTATGTGTAACTTAGTGAGTTTCATGCAGATCATCTCTCAGTATTTTCCATACAAGGAATTGGAGTTTCCTAGCCAAAATTTTGTAAAATTCTATTCTCTTCATGTTATTTTAAATCGTGCTTATTTACTGTACATTTTCCCAAAACAGTGTACATTAGACCCATTGTTTATTTTTAAAGTGTTTATTGCAGACACGATTTTTAAAATGAATTTTCACTTGCAATGCTTTTATCATGGTAGCTTTCAACTTTACTAATCTCCTTACCAATGCATATCTTCTTACAAGCCAGTCTCTTTACAAAGATCTTTTTTTTAATTTGCCCCAATGTTTGCTCTTGCTTGCTTCATCTCTTAGTTGTTGTTATTTTTTTAAAAAAAACAATTGTTTTCCACTAACATTGCATCTTTTTCTTTGTACATTCATCGTATTTTCTGAAGGTAATTGTTTACAAAAGTTATGGAGCTTAATCCTATTACTTCAAACTCTCTTTTAAAATATACTTTAATTGCACATTTCCTAGGAAAGCATTGCTGAAACAAAGGTTTATGGTTTAATTTGTGTTAAATAGGGAGATTGTGCAGTACTTAGCCTTTGTCAAGACTTGAAACAATTTCATGATGTGATTTCAGTCTGCAAATAAAGTGTGAAGTCTAATTAAAGCTATTTAAGATGACAACTTTCCCCAAGTAAATCAAAAATAAGAATGCTGAGGTCTGCATTACCAGCCCCTTTGTGAGACTCTCATTTCATTTACCTTTGTACACACAGGCCTCAGATTCAGTGAGAGCTCACAGGAGCACAGCTCCTGAACCTTTCTGAAAGTTCCACCTCCTCCTTCTGAGAGTTCCACCTCCTTGTCCATTTAATAGTTTTGCAGCTGCATAACAATCCCTGGATGAACTCCACCATCTATTTTTCTACAAAATGATCGCTGTGTACACACAAAACGTTTCGCTTGTTTTAGAGCGTTTTTAATACAGTTCATTAAAGCAGTTGTAGTAAATCAGAAACCGCAGGAAGATTGATTATTGGCAACATTGTATTGAAGAATTGTGCATGTATAGGTTGCATATGAGTACCTGTAAGTAAAAGAGAGACTGGAAGATAAAGCAAAGATAAAGTAGTTGGGATGCCTCTGGAACAATGAAAATGTTTATTTATTGTGTAGGGCTTTTTTTGTAGGAGGAACTGCCTTGCATATTAGGCCATACCCCTCTTATATAGCCAATCCTGCAAGAGCTTACAGGGCTCTTATTACAGGACCTAATGTAAGCTCTTAGAAGATTGGTTACATCAGGGGTGTGTGACCTAATATGCAAAGCAGTTCTTGCTACAAAAAAAGCCTTGCTATTGTTCAATAACTATGGGAATTATGGTCTAACAAGCAGGGGATCCACAAGCACTTTTGGAAGGCATCTTTTTTTTACTCTTCCTCACTATTTCCTCTATCCCTGCCTTGTAGACCCCCATATTCCCTTCCCTTTCCCTGCTTTTCTTCTTCTTCCTACCAACCAGCCACATCACTTTACATTTTACCCTGTCTTCATCTTTTCCTCCTACCTGCCCTTTACTGTTGCTAGCTCACAGTTGTGAAATTCCTGGAGATTTGGAGCATGAAGAATGGAGAGGGTGGGGTTTAGAGAGGAGAAGGAGTTTTGTGGGCCACAGACTCCACCTTCCAAAATTAGGGTTGGAAGGAAATATGTGGGAACTTTGGGAGTGGAGCCAGAAGACTTTGGGGTGGAGCCAGGAGGCTGGGGTGGACCAGAAGCAAAGTTGTGACAAGCATAATTGAACTCTGAAGCAAGTTCTTGCCATCACATTTAAAGGGACCACATTTATTTTAAATGCCTTCTCTCCTTTGGAGGTAATGGAGGATAAGGGCACCTTCTTTTGGGTCTCATAGAATTGGACCCCCAGTCCAATCTTTTTGAAATGGGGGGAAGGGTTGAGGAGAGGTATCAGACAATATGCTGAAGCTCTGGGGCCGGTACCTCATAAAACAGCTTCCCAGAGCCCCAGATACCTACAAATCAGTTCTCCATTATACCCTATGGGAATTGGTCTTTGTAGGATATAATGGAGCACCCAGCAGACATCCCCCCCACCTGCTTTCTGATAACCTTAAAGTAGGGGGAGGGCCTCCAAACCAGGGGATCCCTGCCCCCACAGGGGATTAGCAACCCTATCTGTGGTCTAGAGATCCTTTGTATTTCCAGGAGGTCTCCAGGTCCCACCTGGAAGGTTGCAACTCTACAGTCTCCTGGCACCATCTTCCCCAGGAAAAGTATGACCAGGTTGTGCAATGGCCACTGGTGCTGGGTCCAGCCAAATTATGCGGGTAAAATAAGTCTTCAGTGGTTGTTTCCTGTCCTGTCCTTTGCAAGGCCTCCTCCATCAGTTGACATGACAAGGGAAGGGTATGGGACCTTTTCTGCAGTTGTTTTGCCTCTAAGTCTACATCTTCCTTCACAGCTTTGCTTTATAAAAACCAAAGGTTGACAATATTGTTGTGATTGCCTAGCGATCCTTAAAATGTCCCAGAGATAGTCTTAGTGTGCATTCTTTTCTTTAAGTTATAAGTGTTGTTTTTCATATTTTGAGTTTTACACACACATTTCAGATTTTACTGTAAACCCAGGGGTTAATTAAGGATTGTAGAGAAATCTCCCCTGTCTATCCCTGGCTCTTTTTTTTTTTTTTTTGGTATCCTATGGCACTGTTCAGAATGTGATATCTGGGTGGTTTTTATTTCTTTCCATGATCAAGAAGGATAAGAACTGATGTATGAATGGTTAATAATGACATTGTTGTGTAATTAGGTTCAATTCCTTAAAATAGATCACAGCCATGTATGTGTGCAAATACTGCGTGCAGGATGCATTTATATACTGGTGAAGTAGGCATTGAATTTGGCAGAAAATAGCCAAATTAAGTGCCTACTTCACCAGTGCTGTAGAGTTCAACAAGTCAAACTCATTAACGTTAACTTGATAGGAAATGTGGTCCATTATCCCCTTGCTTACCTACATCTTTGCAAAGAAAAACACATACCAGAATGACTGGCATCTCTGACTGTTTTTCCCAAATTTAAGTAATGATGGCAATAGTTGTGAATGTGGGTAAAGATGCCTTCAAACTATGGGAGCCAACAAAGGCTTGCAAAATCTTCTCATACTGCCTGAGCCAACTGATTATTTTTGTGCTATCAGATGTTACAGTGTTGCCCAGAGGATTTTTTCCCCAGCATGGCATAAGGGCAGAGGTAAGAGAAGCAACCCTATAAAATGAAAACACCTCTGTATTTAAAATCAACCAGTAGCTGGTTCCATTTTTCTCAGGTTGAATTGTTTTATTTAGCTTTAAACTATGTTAAAGGGAGCTGAAAGAACGTACACAAAAGGGTTTTCTTTTCCTCAAGAGGGTAGATAATAAATAAAGGCATCTCTAGGAGCAAGGCAGAAATATATTTATGTGATTTACTAGCAGTTATTTAAAAATCCTCATTAGCAGCACTCTCCACCAACTACCTTCTCCCAAGCCAGTTTAGTAAATGAGGAGAAGAATGGCATTAGTGTTAGCACTTAAAAAACCAGAGATTGTTCCTTATATTCAGACCTTGTGCCAAATCACTTTACTAATAGGTGAAAGCATTTAGAGGCTGGTTTGGTGTGCAGTTAGGAGCCCCATGGCACAGAGGGGTAAGCTGCAGTACTGCAGTCCAGGCTCTGCTCACGACCTGAGTTTGATCCCGGCAGAAGCTGGGTTCAGGTAACCAGCTCACGGTTGACTCAGCCTTCCATCCTTCCAAGGTTGGTAAAATGAATACCCAGCTTGCTGGAGGTAAAGTGTAGATGACTGGGGAAGGCAATGGCAAACCACCCCTGTTATGTATGTGAACACATGTATGGGATGAGCTTGGGGACTGAAGAACAATGGGCAAGAGGATCCAAATCCAAGAGGCTGGTTTGAATGGGCCTATCAAAGACTAGCGCAGGAACACAGTACTGTATATAGTTGGCCCTGCAGGGCCTGTTCAGCAGTAACGAAGTGAAGCCATTGGCATGCTGTACTCAATAAAGAGCTTGTTATCACTACTGCCTCAAGCCCTCGATGCCTAGAACCCACTATATTATAACCCCGTAAAAAGGTCCGCCTGGAAAACATTGTGATGATCTTCTTCGTGGTCTCTGTGCATCACACCGATGGGAGATAGGCGCCTGCGCCGATCACGATCGGTAAACTTCAAAGCTGCGGATTTCCGCGCCCCCGCCGCAGCGCGCATGCCCAGTCCCCCACTGCGCATGCCCACCGAGGCGGGGAGCGGACATCCCGCCAGTTCTCTTCTGACCGCCGCGCTGATCAGTCGATCTCTACCCGCTACGGTCGGTGAACTTCGTTTTTTTGATTAGCTGTTAGTTAGTGTAGTTTAGTTTAGTTAGTTTTAGATAGTTAGATAGCTGTTAGGTTTTTTCTACTGCGAGGTGGGATTTTTCCCCCTGTTTAGCGGGGGTCTTCCCCTCCCTCGCGGCCGCGTTTTCCCGCCTCGCCTTCGTGGCGTATGGAAAGACGGTGGGGTTTTTTTCGCCGGTGTGCGAAGTGCGGCAGTAAAATTGCCCCCCCCCCGACGGACACTCTCTCTGTTTGCTGTGCCTTGGGGAAGGACATAAGCCGGATTCCTGTGGACACTGTGCAAAATTTTCTAAACAGACCGGGAAGAACCGGGCCGCGAGGTTGGCTGCGGCGCTCATGGAGCAGGCCCTCTCACCCCGCAAAATGGCCGTCGAACAGGCCGATCCCGAGGAGCAGTCGACATCGAAGGCTGTCGACACCGATCGGGCCTCCACCGACGCCGATCGCCCCCATAAACGTGCGGGCTCGGCTACCGCTATCGAGTCCCCGGTGCCAGTTAAGAGGCACAAGGACGAGAAGGCGACGTCGGGCAACAAGGCCAAAAAGCCTAAAAAACCTGAAAAGGCTGGGCCTCTGCTGTCGGCACCGCTAACTTCCCCCGAATCGCCCCCGGAGCCGGTAGGCGACGCGCCGCCCCTGAAGCTTCTCTCTACATGCAGGGACAGCTCGCTGCTCGCCTCGGCCTCGACACAGCTCGTGATCACCAATTTGGACTCCGAAATCGAATCGGCCCAACGTACGGGCAGATGCCTGGACCGACGCTCCTCTTCGGGTCGAGAAACCCCCCGGTCCCAAAGCCCGATTCGGCACCGACCTGCTCGGGACCGACCCAAGGGATTCTCTCCGCAAGACGGCGGGGCTGATCGCACTCAGCACCTACCACCACAACAAGTGCCTTGGGACCAGCGCCAATGGCAATATCTTTACGGCGCTTATCCTCTGCAGCCTCCCTTTCCCTGGCTCCCTCCAAAGCAGCCGGAATGGGACCAGCACTCGGCCAGCTCCTATCAGTCCCGAATGTCTGCTCGCCCTCAGAAGCGTTCCTCGGCATCGGCGGCGGCGGGATCGGTTTCCGCAGCGGCACTGGTGACGACGTCCCCCGTGACCGAACATCGGGCCCGATGCGACCCGACCCCTAGGTCGGCACCGACGCCACAGGTGTCTCCGGTCGAACGTAACCCATCCGAGAAGTCGGAGTCGGCGAGGCGTCCCCCAGATCTTTGGACTCTTCACCTGAAGAGTTGGAGGACCCATCTCTTGGAGAACCTTCTCCTCCCCAGAAGACGTCTGACGAGCTGCCCATCTCCCCATCGGAGGACCTCAAGTCCTATGGGGACCTAGAATGGAGAATGGCCCAGACGCTGTCCCTGTCGACGGAACAACCGCAACCGGTCATAACGGATAGCGTCTTTGACATTGTTCAGAGGGACACTTCCACGGCGGTGGCTTTACCACTTACGTGATGCTCCAAACCGTCAAGTCCTCCTGGGACAAGCCCGCCTCTACGCCAGTGTCTTCGCGGCGCTTGGATCATATGTACAGGATCCAGGAGAGCACTGCCGAATTCCTCTACACACACCCTAGACCGAACTCGGTGGTTGTGTCTTCTTCGTCTAGGGTGAAGAAGACACACTCCACGCCACCCGATAAGGAAGGTAGGAAACTGGACTCCATGGGTCGTCGGCTGTACTCTGCAGGCTCTCTCGGGGTGAAGATAGCCAATTACTCGGCTTGCATGGGGCGGTACCAATACGCCTTATGGGAACAGGTCTCCTCCGTTATGGGTACCCTCCCGGAACAAAGCAGAAGCACCCTTAGGCGGCTCCAGAAGGAAGGGATGCTCCTGGCCAAACAGCAGCTCACATCCGCCAGGCATTCAGGGGATGCATGCGCCAAGGCACTAACAACGGCCATTTCCCTTCGACGCCACTCTTGGCTGAGGTCCACGGCGCTCCAACCAGACACTCAGGTCTATGTGGAGGATCTCCCCTTTGAGGGTTCGGTTTGTTCAGCTCCACAACTGACTCTGTCCTCCAGGAGCTGGACAAAAGCATCAAGAAGTCCCGCAAGCTTGGTGTTTCGGCCTCCCGTCCACAGACAAAGCGACAGTGGACAAAGCCGTGGCAGAAGAAGCAGTACGCGAAGTCACCGGAGCGCTCCTGGAAACCTAAGTCTTCCACGTCCTTCCAGCGCCAGCAGTACTCCACCAAGCAGAAGTACTCTCCCCCTGCTACCCAGCCTCGCCAAAAGGGATCCAAGCAGGGCAAGCAGGGCCTTTGACTTCCGTGTCCCGCCTATAGTTGCGGACTCTATTCGCCTCTCCTCCCATTTGCCTGCGTGGTCCCGTGTTACATCGGACCTGTGGGTGTTATCCATCATAAGGAAGGGATACGCGATAGAATTTCTGCGCTACCCACCGACGCCCAAGTTTGTTTATACCCCCCCATCCCAATCCCTCCGGGAGGAGGTGGACTCCTTGCTCCTCAAACGTGCCATAGAAGTAGTTACCGCAGCTCAGAGGGGCCGTGGGTTCTACTCTCGTTACTTCACCGTTCCCAAGAAGGATGGCGGCCTCCGCCCAATCATGGACCTCCGGGCCTTGAACTGGTTCGTCCGCTGCAACAAGTTCCGCATGGTCTCGCTGCAACACATCCTTCCCCTGCTGTCTCCGGGCGACTACATGGCCACGCTCAATCTGAAGGATGCGTATTTTCACATCTCTATCCTTCCTGCCCACCGGAGGTTTCTGCGGTTCGCGATTGGAGAAGCCCATTTCCAATACCGGGCCCTTCCTTTTGGACTTTGCAGGGCTCCGAGGGTCTTTACCAAGACCATGGTCGTGGTGGCCGCCCACCTGCGGCTGCAGGGGGTGATGGTCTTTCCTTATATCGATGATTGGTTGATAGTGGCAAGCTCGAAGGAGCTTCTGGAAAGGCACATCCACCTGACCCTAGACCTGCTCACGCAGTTGGGACTGCAAGTCAACTGGGCGAAATCTCACCTGCTCCCATCCCGACAGGTGCAGTTCATCGGGGCTATCTTGGACTCCGAGGCGTGCAGGGCGTTTCTCCCTCCAAGCAGAGCGGATGTACTTATCCAGACGGTTCGCTACTTTCGCGAGAACCCGGTGGTTCCAGCTCGGCAAGTGCAGAGACTATTGGGCCTCATGGCGGCTACGACCGCGGTCATACGCATGGCAAGGCTTCACATGCGGCCGCTACAACTCTGGTTTCTCAGAGTCTTCCGTTGCAACATCGACTCTCTCGCAGGCTGACGGTCCCCACGGAGGTCCTCGCATCCCTTGGCTGGTGGGAGGTCTGGAATCACCTGACGGAAGGCGTGCCTTTCCAGCGCCCGGCTCCTTCGGTGACAGTGACGACGGACGCATCCCTCTGGGGGTGGGGGGCGCATGCAGCAGGTCTGTCTGTGGGCGCCCCGTGGCCCAATCACCATCTCCACTGCCATATCAACTTCCTGGAGCTTCTGACGGTGTATCACGCCCTACAGTCCTTCCAGACCATCCTTCGGGGCAGGGCGGTGCTTGTTATGACGGACAACACCACGGCGATGGCATACATCAACCGACAGGGGGGCATGGTGTCCCGTCAGCTTTGTCTCCTCGCGATGTCGCTCTGGGACCTCTGCGTATCTCTGGGGGTGTCGGCGGCTCACCTTCCCGGGGAGCAAAACGTCAGGGCGGACTTCCTGAGCCGGGGGGGAGCATCCCTCCACGAGTGGGAGCTCAATTGGGAGCACCTAAGCCCAGTCTTCCAGTTATGGGGGACTCCCGATCTGGACGTCTTTGCAACCAGGGAGAACAGGAAGTGCAGACTGTTTTGCAGCAGGGGGGGCCAGGGCCAGGGGTCCTTGGGAGACGGACTCCTTGTCCCTTGGAGCCACCACTCGGTGTACCTCTTTCCTCCGATCCCGCTCATGACACGAGTGGTGCAGAAGATCCTGTGCGACCGGCCAGTGGGGATCCTTGTCACCCCCTGGTGGCCCAGGCAGCAGTGGTTCCCGGTGGTCTCCCGTCTAGCCAACGGGATTTTCCATCACTTCCCGCGGGCCCCAGACCTTCTGCTTTGCCATCGGGGCCATGTTCTACACCACGACGTTCCCCACCTGAAGCTCACTGCCTGGCGCCTGGACGGCACCGGCTGTCCGAACGGGTGCGATTTGTGATGCTGAACTGCAGGAAGGCTTCTACCAGAAAGTCGTATTCCTACAAGTGGGCCAAGTTTGTCAAGTTCGCTCTGGACAGGGGGGTCTCTCCCTGTGAGGCGGGCCTGCCAGTAGTTTTTGACTTTATTTTGTCCTTGCTGGACGGGGGCCTGACGGTGCCTTCTGTACGCGTCTACTTGGCGGCTGTATCGTCTGAACATTCTAGGGTGGACGGCCACTCAGTCTTCGCCCACCCGGACTCTAAGAAGTTCCTGAAAGGGGTTGCTCGATTGTACCCGGCCATTAAGGTTCCCGCTCCTGCGTGGGATCTAGCTCTGGTCCTTAAGGCTTTGACGGGGAAACCGTTTGAGCCCATGGCCACTTGTGCGCCATATCTCCTGGCCTGGAAGACGGCATTACTGGTGGCCATCACTTCGGCCAGGCGGGTCGGCGAGCTAGCCGCGCTACGTAGTGATGCTCCATACTTGCATTTTACCCCGGAGGGGGTCTCGCTTCGGCCAGACGTCACCTTCCTTCCTAAGGTTGTCTCTTCATTCCACCTTAATGCTGAGATCCATCTACCCTCCTACTTCCCGGCCCCGGCCACAGAAGCTGAGCGTAGGCTGCATGCGCTGGACGTCAAACGGGCGCTGTCCTTCTACTTGCATCGCACGAAGGTGTCCCGGAAAGACCCTCGTTTGTTCGTGTCCTGTGCCTCTGTTTCGCAGGGCAAGCGGTTTTCCTCTCAGCGTTTATCCAAATGGATTATTGAGACTATTCGTCTCTGCTACCTTCTCCACAAGACGCCGCTCCCTGGGCCGGTGCGGGCCCATTCTACAAGGGCCGTGGCGGCGTCGGCAGCCTTCATGAAGGGTGTTCCTCTTCAGGATATCTGTAGGGCTGCGACCTGGGCTTCAGCGCACACCTTCGTGTCCCACTACGCGTTGGACCTGAGCCGGTGCCAAGAAGCCTCGGTGGGCCGTGCTGTGCTGCAGTCTCTGTCTTCATGATGGACCGTTGCGCCCTCCTCCAGGTGAGACCTTGGCTTGCTACTCTCCCATCGGTGTGATGCACAGAGACCACGAAGAAGATAAACAGGTTTCCTACCTGTAACTGATGCTCTTCGAGTGGTCATCTGTGCAGTCACACTACCCGCCCTCCTTCCCCTCCGCTGACGGTCCACATGCTTGGGCTATTTCAGCGGTCAGAAGGAACTGGCGGGATGTCCGCTCCCCGCCTCGGTGGGCATGCGCAGTGGGGGACTGGGCATGCGCGCTGCGGCGGGGGCGCGGAAATCCGCAGCTTTGAAGTTTACCGATCGTGATCGGCGCAGGCGCCTATCTCCCATCGGTGTGACTGCACAGATGACCACTCGAAGATCATCAGTTACAGGTAGGAAACCTGTTTTGATGCCACCCCATGGGTCAGTAATGACTTGGTGCTTGCACAGGGGACTACCTTTACCTTTTTGGTGTGCAGTTAGACCGTAGATACTTCCATGAAAGACAGTTTAAATCCACTAGGCAGTCCTGGACTATCTCTGTCTTCCAACTGGATATAACCTACCTCATTGGAAGAAATGTAACTATGAATGTTTCCTAGAATGTTGAAGGAAGGTTGAGATAAAAATGGAATAAACCAGTAACAAAGCTTAGAATTAGTGTGGTTGCCTGAATACCCAATCATCATACCTGTGAAGCAGCATAGACTCCATAATAATAAGTGCCTTCCTGGGCTGGGCCAATAGTGTAACTATTCCAGCAATCTGTCTTCACCAGTGGCCAGCCATACATGGCTTATGGGTAAGACTTGCAAATGCCTCCATCTGGAAGCACAGTAAGCCTGTCAACACATCCACCATTTCAAGTTTAATCCCAAGGATGCTGGTTTGAGATGTAATATGTGATGCTAAATCCCCTAGAGACCTTGTCATTATGTTTTGCATGTGAGAAAATCTGTTTTATTTTTATTTATTTATTTGGGATTTATATCCCGCCCTTCCCACGAATGGCTCAGGGGTTTTCATTGCACAGAGTGTTTTTAGGGTTTGAGTTTTAGTTTGTTCTTTATGAAATTCTTGAATTACTATAGGAATGGAGTGTGGCATTTTCCAGCTTTAATTAATTTAGAAAATATAGCATCCTGGGGACATATCTTCTGTTTCTTATACCAGCAGCACTGGGGGGATTCAAAGATTATCATAGCAACTTTAGATGTCGCACTGGCAAAGTAGTAGACTTTAATAGTCTTAGGACTTTTGCTGTTGTGGCTATAGGCCAGTCTTCCAAAAAGATATTTGCTACATTGTACACAAAAAATGGGAGATTCCTTGCTTTTGTTTCTCTTTGTGTTTTCAGGTCTTTTATGTTTGAAATAACATGTGCTTCAAAGAGCACTACTAGACATTTGTAATGTTATTGTAATTTATGTTGGAAAATGTTTCTTTTATACAGGCCTGGCCCACATCTTTCAGTTATTTCTCTTGTTGGCTTCATTTTCTCTCTCATCTGCTTAGTGCAGAAATGTCTCATCATCTTTGATAAATGGAGGATGTGTGGCATTGTGCCTGGATGATTTTTTTTTCTGAATCATTAACTCCTATTTCCACATTTAAGGAATTCAGAAGCTACCCATCTACCCAGAAAGTTTGTGAACTCCAAATTGTTTCCTTAAAAATAAACTGTTCTTTAGAAAGACATAGCATTAAGTTTGCAAACTGGATACAAGGCAGCCAAGGGATGTGAGATTGGGGAAACAAAATGGGGCTCAAGTTTGATGGAGAACCCCTGAACCTAGTATCATGAAATACATCTTGATTTATTATACTTCTAATGCAGTTCTGTACTGCAGCCACTAGGGGCACAGGAAAGGCAGAGAACACTAAATAGCAGCTGCCCTGACTCTACTGGCCAGGTCTTTCTGCAGCATTTAGTATATCCTGCTTGTGTATCCTGCTACATCCATCAATCAAGCCAGCACTGGAGAAAGGCAATACCAGCCAGCACAGTTCATGGGTATTAGACTAATTGCTAAGCTGCAGCATCCGAACAAGTTTGTAGTTCTCAGCAATCTGTTTCCTTCTTCCTTTCCTTCCACTCAGTTCCATAATTTTGTCCACTCAGCCAAATCTTAGTGTGTAAGCAATAAAACACAACCCTAAGGTTATAGTGACAAAATAACATGTAATACAAAACAGTATGATATACAGTCCCATATTACACTGTTTTGTATTACATGTTTTTTTGTCACTATAACCTTAGGGTTGTGTTTTATTGGTTACTTTAGAGCGACTTCTCTCCTTGTTAAAATCTTAGTGTGTTGCAGAAAATAAATGCCTTTTCCTCTGTTCGTAATTCTTCTTCCACTTTTCCACGTTTTTCTCCTCCTCATAATATGCCTTAATTTCCCTCTCCCCCTTCTAATTCCCCCCTTCTTTATTTGACAGTCTTAGTCTCAGCCCCTTCTCATCCCTGACTGGCAATTTATAATGTATTATACTTAACAGTAATAAAGCAGCAAACCCTTGTTATAATAGAAGCATTAGAGGGAACTTAACATTTTTCCCATTATCAAAGTAGTAAAAAGATGCTCTTTCCCCTTCTGTGTAATGTACTGGAATGTTAATCTATCTCAGTAGTTAACACATATGTAATAGAAGTTAGAACTCCTTCCCCTCCCTCAATTTTTTAGATTTAACAACATTTTTAACACTGTTTAGGCAGTGGGTAGTAGTTGAATCTGTGGAACATCTAATACCCCTTTGTAAATGCTACTTTGCTACAGTAGGAAATGACATAATGACATAATATTTTTAGAAAATATTACAGAAAAATCATTCTCATTGATCCTAGAACTTCTCATCCAACACCACAACATAATCAATCTGCCCTTGCTTTTGTGCTAGGTAAAGATACCCTTACTGTCAAGTCACAGTTGACTTACAGAGTTTTTTAAGACAGCAGACATAAAAAGTTGTTTTGCCAATGCCTGCCTCTGTGCAGCTACCCTGGACTTCCTGGGGGGAATTTTTCATTCAAGTATGAATTCTGGTCGATGACTTAGCTTCCAAGATCTGATGAGATCAGGCTAGCCTGAGCCATCCTATTTACTTACTAAAGATTTACTGTGATATAAGGGGGGTTTGTGAACTACAACCTTCTTAATCAGATGTAATAAGTGTGTCCTATATCTGTACACCTATGTGTGTGTTAAGTACTATCAAGTCGCTTCCAACTTATGGTGACCCTACTTATGGTGACCCTATAGTCTAGTCTGGAGATGACCCTATGAAGTAATAACTTCAAAAGCATCCTGATTTGTGATCATCTCATCATAGAGTTTTTGAAGTAAGATATGATATGGTGTACCATTGTCTTATTCTGTGCAGTACTTAGCAGGGTTAGCTGAAGTGGACAATACTGCAATATGTTTAGACTCCTAGAAGAGTTACTCAAAGTGGAATGGTCACAGCTGACACAGCAGACTAAGATGATTTCACCAAGTTAAAGTGTGCATCCAAGAGGGTGGGAACCGTGGCTGGGTGGTTACAACAGAGCCAGCTGAAACTGAATCCAGCTAAGACAGAGGTCCTGTCCTGGGGTGGGTATGTGCATCCAGCTCCCAGCTTTGGACAGTGCCATCCCAACAGGTTAAGAGCTTTGGAATGATCTTGGATGCCTCCTTTTCCATGGAAGCCCAGATCACAATGGTTGCCAGGTCTGCCTTTTGTTATCTTCGGCAGTTCAGGCAGCTAGCACAATATCTATCCCCCCAGGACACGGTTACAGTGATCCATGCAATGGTCACTTCCAGACTAGACTACTGTGATTCGCTCTACGCTGGCTTGCCTTTGAGACTGATCCGGAAACTGCAGCAGGTGCAGAATACGGTGGCTCACCTGCTGACTGTACCACCTCTACGAGTGGGCATTTGGCCAGTGCTCTGCAGTCTGCACTGGCTGCCTATTGAGTACCAGATCCACTTCCAGGTTTTAGTTTTAATGTTTAAAGCCTTATGCGGCCTGGGACCAACATACCTGCAGGACCATCTCCTCCCATATATGCCCCGGAGGTCATTACATTTGGCCTCCCAACAACTGTTGGCCATCCCCAGCCCAAGAGAAGCCCACTTTGCCTCAACTAGGGCTAGGTTTTTTTCAGTTCTAGCCCCAATCTGGTGGAATCAGCTCCCTGCAGAGATCTGGGCCCTACCTAGCTTATTAGCCTTCCGTAGGGCCTGTAAAATGGAGCTGTTCTGCCAGGCTTTTAGTTGAGATGCATGCGTCTGTTCTTGATCTGGTTGGCCTTCCTGCTGGCCCTGTCACCTGTGCTATAAAATGGAATAATATCTGCCATCTCTATGAGATAACATCTTATCAAGGTGTGAGATGGCCAGGCTGGGCAATATGCGATGATATGGAAAATTTTCTGAGTACTGTTGAATTGTTTGTTTATAAAATGTTTTTTATTGTGTTTTATTGTTTTATCATATGTGGTACTCCGCCCTGAGCCCTACAGGGAATGGGCAGTATATAAATATACTAAAATAATAAATAAAATAAAATAAATATGTGTGTACAAATACAAAATTACAAAATTAGAGACATAGTTTGTATCAGCATCATATGGGGGGGTGGAATCTGTCTGGGGGCTCCTGGTGGTTCTCAGAAGCCCTGACTGCTGGTACTCTGTGATAATGGGTTGGAAAATTTCTGGAGGTTTGGAAGTGAAACCTTGCTATTGTTAGACCAAAGTCATGATTGCTTTGGCTCCCCACTCAGCATCCAGTCTGATCAAAGAGAGTCTTATGGCTTCCAGGAAAAATAAGCTTCTTTGCATATTAGGCCACACACCCCTGATGTAGCCAGTCTGTGCATTTTTGTACACCAGAGATGCACAACCAGTGGTTGGCAATGGGACAGCCATGAGCTCAAGTACAAGTAACTTTAGAAAACTAGAAAGAATTCTCTTATCTTGAGCAAACAATCATCACGTTCCCTAAAACATTAAAAATGATGCAAATTCCAGCTGTAGTTGGACACTGCTTATGCAGGTTTAAAAAATCTTTATGGTTGTTCAGGGTCACCAAGGATGATAATACAGTCAAAGCAAACTTCATAAATAATCCATACAATTTAAAAATCCTTTCCAACTATATTGGTATTTAAATAGGGTCACAGTAGGTCAGTAGTCTCTTTCAAAGATAATTGAATGGTAGAATGAAAAATTAGGCACAGGGGGAAATATTTTTAGCAAAAGGAAAGTTCTGTTAATGAGATTATTCTATTATGCTTTCAGATTTTACATTCACTTTGAATCATTCATTTATTGAGCCAGCCGGCAGCTTGTGCATCTTTCTAGTGATCACGAGACCAGCAACCACCATTTTGGTTTACTGCTAAATTACTACTCTGTCATTGGGATCTTCTGTATCTGGAGTGGTAGAGAGGAAAAATAAGCTTCTTTGCATATTAGGCCACACACCCCTGATGTAGCCAGTCCTCCAAGAGCTTACAAAAAGAGCCTTGTAAATTCTTGGAGGATTGGCTACATCAGGGGTACGTGGCCTAATATGCAAAGGCGCTCCTGCTAGAATTCCACCCCTGATCTGAAGCATAGATTATATCTAACCATCCTAGTACCAAGGTTCAAAGAATGGATTGTTTTAAGTACCTATGGGAAAAGAATTGTATGAAATTGGAGATTACTGCATGTTAAATTGTTTTGCATCTTATCCATAAAATTAAGTGAGATTATGTGAATTTACAGTAATGTGCTTTATTTTGCATTCTAGGCATACCAGGCAGTGATTATATCAATGCTAACTATATTGACGGTTATAGAAAGCAGAATGCCTATATTGCAACACAAGGAGCCCTCCCTGAAACTTTTGGAGACTTCTGGAGAATGATGTGGGAACAGAGGGGTGCAACTGTCGTTATGATGACCAAACTGGAAGAAAGATCCAGGGTAAGATACTTGTATATTTCCCTTTAAGATGGTTTATCCATAAAATTGGCTTTAAAACTGAGCCCGTAATGGGGAGACTGAGATATAAATCTAATAAAATAAATTAAAATAAAATGTGAAGACAGTAAGCCATCATTTATTTCATATTTTATTGAAACTACATTGCACTACATTGCACTTTAAAAGTTTCTTTTAAAAAACAAAATTATTGTCAATTATTATTATTATTATTATTATTATTATTATTATTATTATTATTATTATTATTATTATTATTATTATTATTATTATTCATAATTCTCTTGTTCCTTTCCCCTACTTGGTTTAGGGTTTAGGAAGATCCTTTAGCACAGTCCATCCTACTCATAACTTTAAAATATTTGTACTGGTATTCTGTCCTATATGATACTGTTTTAAATGCAAGCTATTTTGATTATAACAGATCACTTTTATTTTTTCACATCAACTGTGAATTAGCTGTGTTTTGCAGATTTATTTTCTTCTGGAAACAAATTAAGTGTATTACAAAAGCCATGGAGTCTTTGACTTAATGATCAGGCTGAGTAGTAAAGTTGCATTGATCTTTAAATACAGGCTGACCCCACTGGTCTTGCTTTAGAATCCTAAGGCTAATTAATAGAACCCGCCTATGTGACAGTATTTCCTAGTTTTACTAATGATAAACTACAAGGATAACTAGACTGCTTATTTACCAGTGTTATCATGTTCCAAACAGTACATATCTTTCTTATCCCGTTGACTTATTATTTAAAGGGAGGCAGGGTAAGTTGTGATATGAAAAGATAGCCTGTGATAATGGATTTGGATGTGTGCGATGGCTTAACACAATCACTTGACATTTCCCAGTTGAAAACAACTAAATGCTTGTATCAAAACCAGTTGCATTAACCACTCATCCTGAAATATTGCACTATTCTAGCCTTTGATACATGTAAGAGACTGTATTTTATAACTGATTAGATTTTGTTCTGCTTGCCTGCATATTCAGACTTTATTAATGTTTCTTCTTTAAAATATCTATTGGTAACAATCACTGTAGGATTAGTTTTCATCAGTATATTCTATTTTAACTTGGTAGAGCAGACTTTGGTTGGCCCTAATGTGGAATGTAGTTTTGAGTTAAGCAAATGAAACTCTGCCTCATTCTCATTATCTGCTTTAAAAATAAAGGTAACTTTTTAATGGTATCAGTGCTATTGTTCAGTATGATGGGAACAAACACTCCTTTGCAGAAAGCTTTGTTACTAAATGTTCACAGATTATTGTAACACTACAGTCTGCTTCTAGACCATTCACAGAAATATGTTTTGAAATATCCAAATGGATTTTTGCTCATTCTACTTATTAATTGCCTTTTTTCAGGTTCCAGTTAACTTCAGGTCTACTTGTTCTGTCAAATGTGTTGGTCAGAATTATAATGCTTTTAGTGTGTGGTTTTGCTCAATGATAGCACATGCCGTGAGTTCAGTTAGGTTGTATGCTATCTATATTGGAGCCTTTTACTTTCCTGGGAGTAATGCCTTCCTGGGAGTAAGCCCCACTGAATAAAATAGGACTTACTTCCTAGTAGACTTGCTTAAGACTGCTCCCTATATATCAGTTAAAAATGGGATTTCAGTAAATAGAAAGGATGATTTTTTTACTATCAAATCAATGACAACCCATATACTTAGGCTGCAATCACACATGCTAAATAATACAGTTTCAACCCACTTTCAGTGCACTTTCCAACTAAATTCCACTGTGTGAACTGGCAAAATCCAGTTTGAAAGTGCATAGAAAGTGAATTGAAACTGCATTATTTAGCATGTGATTGCAGCCTTAATGTCATTGCTATCATTGGGATCCATTTCTTGTGATGAAAACAAACATTATACCTATTATCTCAATTTCCCTTCAGCCTATATAAGGTAGGTCTGTTCAATTTATGATCAGCTAAACTGAATGCAACTCACAATGACAGTCTGTGGATACTGAATGAAACCAATTTTTATTGAGCAACTGGACCTGAATATGAAGCTCTCTTATACTAAGTTAGAACACCAATCGATCCGGTTTTCTCCTCTGACCTGATGCTGCTTTTCCAAGGTCATAGGCAGGGAAAGGTCTGTCAGCATCTGTTACTTGAGATCCTTTAACTGGAGATGTCAGGAGTTACCCTGGGCCCTTCTGCAGGAAAAAGTAGGTGCTGAAACTACTAACCAATGGCCCTTCACCTCATAAATTCAAAACCAGAAGTGTATCCTCAATCTGTGATTGTGGAGAAATCATAGATCCCCTACTAGTGGTGTGTGCTTTAGTTGGTTTCAAACCTAAGCTAGCAAATTCTGAGGCAAAGGTTGTAATAAATGAGTGTTGGGCTGCAATCAGCTTGGCAGTATGCCTAATAGGTGTCAGGTCTATGACTGTCTTCAATAATAACTCTTCATTTCATCAGGATTAGCATTTATTGTAAGACACGATAGTACCACTGGCAAGGCCAGTGGTGAAATTAAGGCACGATGCAGGTGAGTGAATATATATAGAAGCAGTTAGCCATTACATGTGCACCTAACTTTCTGGCACGAGATAAGTTCAAAACACTAAATTGTTACAAGGAAGACATTCTCATGTCACAGTATTCGTTAGCAAAACACTCCAACAGACAGGGCTGACCTTGAAGGACAGACAGTGTTAGAGGGCCTAAATACATTCGTTTTCCCCGCAGCATAGCAGGTGTTCCAACACAGAATGCAGCTACTTCTGACTGTGCCGCCATGACTTAGGGCAGGGTTTTTGTTTTGCCTCCCTGGAAGAGGGGAGGCTAACAAGCTTCTCGCCCATCCAGGGAACTGATGGGGGTGGAGCGCTAGGTCTTTATTAGACCCAGCCCCACCCCAAGCAACACAGTTGCTTTTGGTCCTCAGCCCGCCCTCTCACTCAGCAATAGTATAGGCTTCACCGGTCGCTTAGTTTAAGGGGCCAGGTAGAATTTTTTTCATTCCAACTGATTGGCCCTGGATTGGGGTGTTTTTTGCCTACCTTATACTATTTGTTAGTGGAGCAGATTAAGTTTATAGGGCGGTACCTGTTGTTGGTCACTTTGCTGGAGTAAGTTTGGGGCTATTAAGATCATCGGTGAGCTCCTCATGGTTACCTGCTTGGTGGGGAAGTGGCAGGCTGGAACAGCAGTAAGGCTATACGGCTCTCTGCTGTGAGCGCCTGCCACAAAGTGCCCTCCTCTGAGTAAGACTAGTTCTGGATAAGCAAAGCCCGGGCAAGTGAGGGCAACCCAGGCCATGGCCAGCCTGGTATTAGCCAATATGAATGGCTCATGCCGGGACCTGGGTGGCTCGCCCATACAGGACAGGGAAGGGTTATGGGTTTCCCTTGGCCTGGCCTGTCTGTTCAGTTAGCCCATGACGTTAAAATTGGTTAATAAAGTGGCTCTGTTTGATCTTCTTCGTGGTCTCTGTGCCTCACACTCATGGGATAGTGCGCCTGCGCCGATCCCCGAATCGGTATCTGAAAAAGCCCGGGATTTTTCCGCGCTCGGCGCCAACGAGCATGCGCAGGCGACCCACTGCGCATGCCCACCAGCGCCCGCGCGGCAATCCCGCCAGTTCCTTTCTGACCGCTGCGCTGAGAGGTTTACCTTTCCGTTTTCCCCGGTCGGTGAGAAGTTTTTGGCTTCGCCTTTTCTTCTTGTTAGCCCGTTTAATATTGTTGTTTAGTAGTTAGTTGTAGTTTATAGTTGTTAGTTAGTTAGTTAAAAAAAAAAAAAAAAAAAGCGTTTTGTGTTCGTCAGGCTACGGCCCTTCGGGGCGCTTCGCCCGCGCTTTTCCCCCGCTCTTCTTTTTCTCGCTCAGATTGTTCTGGGGAGTTTTTTTGCGGCTACTTTCTATGGAAAGTCGCTGGGGGTTTTTCAAACGCTGCCGTGCGTGTGGGAAGAAGATCGCCCCTCCAGACGGTCATTCCCTCTGCCTACTGTGCCTGGGAGAGGCCCACCGAGTAGACGCGTGCCCGCATTGTCTCCGCTTTTCGAAGCAGACGAGAAAGAACCGGGCGGCTCGTTTATCGGCGGCACTGATCGAATCGGCGCTTAGACCCCATCGACCGATGGAGGCATCGGCACCGAAGTCGTCCGAAACCCCGGCACTGGAGCTCGCATCGGCCGATGCGGCTCCGATACTGACTCTGGACTTGCCGGAAGAGCGGGGCTCCACTAAACGTCCCCTCGAGGGCACGGTGGATATGCCTGCTAAAAAGCGCCAGGAGGATTCGGGGACCCGACCTCCGAAAAAGGCGAAGTCGAAGGAGAAGCGAAAGCGACCCCGCACTCCTTCCCCATCGGGCGGTACGTCGGCATCGACGTCGACAAAACCCCCGAAAAAACCTCGGACGCCTCCGCGCCGTAGCCCAGCTGACCAGCAGCGCCTGTCGGCGTCGGAACAAGAGCCGGAAATCGACTTGACCCAGCGGTCTTCGTCTTCGGGCTCCCGTCGTCGCTCCGAAAGCGGATCGACCTCGGAGGTTGACGCGTCGGCACCGGTGATCGATCCACCATTCAAGCCCCGAGTCAGGCGAGAAACTTTCTACCCTCCTCAACGCTTCCCGATACCATCGTGGGAGCAACGCAGGTGGCAGCCTCCCTACTCCCGGTTCGAGACCTGTCGTTGGTACCCGGACGACTACCCCGATTGGGAGCAGGCATCCCAATTTTCATCGGTCTCGAGGGTTTCCCATCGGTCCCGAAAGGCTTCTGCGTCGGCATCGGTTCCCCCGGATCGACAGCTGGTTCCGGTAGATGCGGATCGAAGAACACCAATCCTTCCACCGCGAGAGTCGACCCCGATGCTCTCGGAGCACTCTACACACAGAGACTCCTCGTCGTCGGAATCGGAGAGTGAAGTCCAGGGACTGGAGCCTTCACCGGGTTCCCAGACGGCCGAGGATCTTCCGATCTCACCGTCGGAGGATCTGAAGTCCTATGGGGACCTTGTGAAGCGGATTGCTGCCACCCTCAAGCTGCCTGTAACGCAACCAGAGCCTGTAGTGGACGACAACGTGTTCGATATAATGCAACGGAACACATCCACTGCGATGGCTCTGCCAGTGACCAAGGTGATCCTTCAAGTGGTCAAGGAGCCTTGGGCACGACCCTCCTCGACGCCAGTCTCATCCAAACGACTGGACCATATGTATAGGGTCCAGGAGCCCGGGGCTGAATTTTTGTTCACCCATCCGCGCCCGAACTCGGTGGTAGTTTCCTCCTCTTCAAAGGCAAGGAAGGTCCACTCCTCCCCACCGGACAAAGAAGGGCGGAAGATCGATGGAATGGGCCGCAAGGTCTACTCCGCGGGGGCACTCGGCATAAAGGTGTCTAACTATGCCGCCTGCATGGCTAGATATCAGTATGCCATGTGGGAACAACTTTCCCCCTTCCTTTCCTCGTTAACCGAGGACAAGAGAGCTGCTGCAACCAGGCTACAGAAAGAAGGTCTCGCTGTGGCCAGACAACAACTGGCCGCAGCAAAACATATGGTGGAAGCTTCAGCCAAACAGATCACGTCTGCAGTCTGTATCCGACGGCACTCCTGGCTCAGGTCTACCACGCTCCACCAGGACACTAAGACCTTCATTGAGGATCTGCCATTCGAGGGTGACGGGCTCTTCAGTACAACGACTGACTCGGCCCTCCAGGAGTTCGACAAGAGCGTTAAGACATCTAAGAACTTGGGTGTCCAATCTGCTGCTAAGGCTTCCAAATCCAAGCAATGGTCCAAACCCTGGACCAAAAAGCCTTACCAGAAGTTCTCCCCAGAGCAGTGGCGTCCTCGCCCTGCCCAATCCGAACGATCACCCTACTCAGGCAACGGCAGGAACCGTTACGGGTCACAACCGCCCAGCAAGTCGAAGGGGGCTCGCTCCCAGAAGCAGGGGGTTTGACTTCTTCCAAGCACGCGTCATCGCCCCCATTGGGAATTCATCCATCCGCCTACGCCCTTTCCTACCGGCCTGGGAGTTGATCTCCACAGACAGGTGGGCTCTGTCCATCATAGAAGAGGGCTACAAAATAGAGTTTGTTCAGACCCCGAACCAGTCCGTGGTAGTCACCACTCCCCCTTCCCCACCTCTGCTGGCGGAGGTGAACAACCTCCTACAGAAACAAGCCATAGAGGTAGTTCCACCGGAGGCCAGGACGGGAGGCTTCTACTCCCGGTATTTTCTGGTCCCCAAAAGGGACGGAGGCCTAAGGCCTATCATGGACCTTCGGAGTCTGAACAAATTTATTCTGTACCAGAAGTTCAGAATGGCTACGCTGCAAACAATCCTGCCCCTCATCAATCAGGGAGACTGGATGGCGACTCTGGACCTCAAGGATGCTTATTTTCATGTCAGCATCCATCCAGCGTTCAGGCGTTTTCTACGGTTTGCAGTGGGTGCTCGTCACTTCCAATTCAGGGCCCTGCCGTTTGGACTGTCTACTGCTCCTCGGGTGTTCACGAAGCTGATGAGTGTGGTGGCTGCCCATCTTCGTCTGCAGGGAGTCGTTGTCTTTCCATACATCGACGATTGGCTTCTTGTGGCGAAGTCGAGGGAGAGTCTAGCAACCCACATCGCTATCACTCTGCATCTTCTTGGCACCCTGGGCCTGCAAGTCAACCTGGAAAAGTCCCATCTCACTCCTTCAAAGACAGTTCAATTCATAGGGGCTCTGTTGGACACTCAACAACATCGAGCATTCCTCCCTTCGCAGAGAGCGAAGGACATTATCACTCTGGTACAGCTACTTCAAAGGCGGCAGTGGGGCACGGCTCAGCAGCTTCAGCGGATGCTGGGGCTGATGGCCGCGACGACAAGCGTGCTACGTTTCGCAAGACTGCACATGAGAGGCCTACAGATATGGTTCTTGCGCCATTTTCGACCTCTCAGGGACTCACCTCGGAAGAGGTTCACCATTCCACCCGGGACTCTCCGCTCCCTGCAATGGTGGGGAACAGAGAGCAATATCCGTCAAGGGGCCCCTTTTCATCTGCCGACCCCTACAGTAACCATCGCTACCGATGCCTCCATGTGGGGGTGGGGAGCCCACCTGGAAGAGCTATGTGTGGGGGGCAAGTGGCCACCGAAACTGAGCCGGTGCCACATAAACTATCTGGAACTGCTAGCAGTTCACTTTGCCCTTCGATCGTTCCGCCCGCTGCTGGTGGGACAGACTGTGGCATTGCTTACGGACAACACCACTGCCCTGTGTTATATAAACCGACAGGGGGGGACAGTGTCTCGCAGGCTATGCTCGCTGGCGATGGACCTCTGGGAAGAGTGCCTCCAGTGGGACATTTTTGTAAAAGCTACACATCTGCCGGGGGTCCTCAACATACAGGCGGACTCGCTCAGCAGGGGTGGAGCCTCCCCTCACGAATGGGAACTGCATTGGAGGTTCCTAGAGCCGGTGTTCCAACTTTGGGGCTACCCACAGTTGGACGCTTTCGCCACAGCGCAGAACAAGAAGTGCCCATTGTTCTGTGCCAGGGGAGGTGCGGATCCGGCTTCCTTGGGAGACGGACTTCTACTTCAGTGGGAGGGCTGGTTCCTGTACATGTTCCCGCCCTTACCTCTGCTAACGAGGGTGGTCCACAAATTAGTGCAGGAGAAGCCACGTTGCATCCTGGTGACCCCGTGGTGGCCCCGTCAGAGCTGGTTTTCGATCCTGCTCCAGCAGTCGAAGGGGACCTTTTACCAGTTCCCGGCAGAACCGGACCTGTTGTCGGCCCAGGGAGGGCACGTGTTCCATCACAACGTGCCGCACCTGAAGCTGACAGCGTGGTTCATCGACCACTAGACTTTTCCACCAGGGTTCAGCAAGTGCTCCAGAGTAGCAGGAAACCTTCCACCCGTGCCTCTTACGAGAGGAAGTGGAAAAGGTTTAGTGACTTTGTGGCTGACTCTCCAATGTCACCTGACACTGTGGGGCTGCCCACAGTTTTTGAGTTTCTTTTGTCCTTGGTGGATGAGGGGCTGGTATTCTCATCCATTAAGGTCTATTTAGCAGCTATTTCTGCTTTTCATGGTTCAGTTGAGGGTTACTCCGTCTTTGCTCACCCGCAGTCCAAGAGATTTATGAAGGGGTTGTTCCGCCTTCATCCCCCGTCTAGATCCCCTCCACAGCTGTGGGACTTGACTTTGGTTCTGGACAAGTTGACTCGTCGTCCCTTTGAGCCTATGGCGACATGTTCCCTGCAACTTTTGTCTTGGAAGACTGCATTTTTAGTTGCCATAACTTCGGCACGTCGTGCGGGGGAGCTCACAGCGATGCGTTGTGACTACCCATACCTTGCCTTTAGGGAGGCTGGGGTCTCTCTGGCTCCAGACATTACTTTTCTCCCGAAGGTGGTTTCCCAGTTTCACCTTAACTTAGAAGTTTGGTTGCCCACCTTTTACCCTAGTCCTTCCTCGGATGAGGAACGCAGACTGCACGCGTTAGATGTTAAGCGTGCCCTCCTGTTTTATTTGAATCGTTCACGGGGTTTTCGTAAGGACAATCAACTTTTTGTTTCCTACTCTGCCCCAAAGTTAGGGTCCAAAATTTCCTCTCAGAGACTGTCCAAATGGCTTACTGAGACGATCAAACTTTGTTATTTGTTGGCTAAGAAGCCTTTGCCTGGACCTGTTCGTGGACACTCCACAAGGGCGATGGCCACGTCGGTGGCATTCCTGAAGGGGGTGTCCCTTTCCGATGTCTGCAAGGCGGCTACCTGGTCTTCTCCGCATGCCTTCATGAAGCACTACGCGCTGGACGTGCATGCTCAGCAGAGGACTCGGTTGGGAGCTGCGGTGTTGCAAGCTGTTTCTTCAGGCTGACCGTCTTCCCGCCTCCAGGTATGCTTTGCTTGCTAATCTCCCATGAGTGTGAGGCACAGAGACCACGAAGAAGATAGACAGGTTGCTTACCTGTAGCTGTAGATCTTCGAGTGGTCATCTGTGCATTCACACTACCCGCCCTCCTTCCCCGCTGCTGACGGTCTCTCTTCAGTAAGGGGCTTTCAGCGGTCAGGGAGGAACTGGCGGGATTGCCGCGCGGGCGCTGGTGGGCATGCGCAGTGGGTCGCCTGCGCATGCTCGTTGGCGCCGAGCGCGGAAAAATCCCGGGCTTTTTCAGATACCGATTCGGGGATCGGCGCAGGCGCACTATCCCATGAGTGTGAATGCACAGATGACCACTCGAAGATCTACAGCTACAGGTAAGCAACCTGTCTTTACCCAAAGTTATTTGTGTTGCCTCTTTATTCCAACTGGGGTGGCAAAAGCAAGATGGTAAAACATTAAAAATGGCAAGGGATCTTGACAATAGATAGCTGCTTTGATGCAAGGTTGTAAACCATAGTGGGGTAGCAAGGTTCAGATCTCCCTGGGATTTCCCAGCAGGGGCAATGTTCTTTCTGGGCTGCCAAGTAGAATCATAAAGCTGCTCAGACTGTCAGGTTCAGCTCAAGTTCAGTCAGTCTTGCTTGTCTTTGTCACAATTTAACAAGTTTTTAGGAGGCACGGGGCTAGTTTTGTTTGTTTATTTGTTTTTGAAAATATAAGAGGGGGAGGGAACCATCAGTGAGTAATACTGTCCAGGAAAGAACAAGAGAGAGAGAGAGAGAAAGAGCAAGGAAGGGAGGAGGGAAATACACCAAACAGTCAGGAGGGTTCAGTGGTTGGACAGAAGAATGTATTTCCTGTAGCTTGCAACACGAACTCTGATGTAAGTACACCTAGATTCAAGCCAGATAGTTTTAGAGGGTAGTCAACAAGATTTTCAGAGGGTAGCCAACAATATTTCCAGAGTTAAAGCTCACTTCATTGGCATCTAACGAAGGGAGCATTGACTCTCAAAATCTTAAAAATCTTGTTGATCTCTAAGGTACTACTGAACTGGAATCTAGCTGTCTACTGCAAGCCAACATGGCTACCTTCTGAAACTATCTGACCAAAATAAGTAATGGCTCAAGAGAATCATGATTTACCTTTCACAGATAAGATACTAATAATTTGATTATTATTGTGTCCTGGAGGCCCTTCATTATGGAGAGAAATGGTCCCATTTCAATTTTATCTTTAGGTGTAGGAGACTCTTTAAGTATCTGTATCTTTGGGTATGAGGGAATGTTATCATGAACCTCTTCCTATCCAGATGTATGTCCTGATTTTATCTTGGCTAAATTTGCCTTGGCAGCCCTGTTAGTAGTGGCAATGTGTTGCTTTGAAGAAGGTAAGATCCAGGTTCTCAAGTTATGCTAGTGAGTGGCCAAAACCTTGCGTTGGCAACTGATTCACTGTTGGAACATCTGCATGTCTACCCATTGTCAAAGGGGCTTGTAAAGCCAGGCCTTCGTCTATCAAGGAAATTTCATCGTCAAATGCAAGTCTTCTCAAATACGAAATCTTATTGCTATCAAACAGTCAAGTGAGGTGATTACCTTTTGCTGACATTCCCTAAATGGCTTCTGGCCTACCAGCTCCTTCCAGTTATGAGAGAAGCCTCCACCCTGTCAGCATTTGTCTACCTTGCCTGGATGCAACCTGCTTCTGTCTGCTTTCTGGGAAGCCCCTCCGCACTTCAGCCCCATAGCTAGGGGCTGTGGGGGGAAGGGGCCCTTTAAATTGTGCAAGAAACTAGTGACTGCTCCTGCTACCCCTCCTGTGCAATTTAGACCCACCAATCAGCTGATTTGTGGGCTCTTTAAAAGGTATGGAAGGGGCAGCAGCTGCTCCTGGGTGCTCCTCCCATGCAATTTAAATTGCACAGAAGAGAGAAGGGCAGCCTGGGGTTAGAGGCCCCCCAATTGTCAGGGGGCCAGGCCCTGTGGTCCCCTGGTTAGCAACAGGCCTCCTCCTCCCTTTATCCCATCAGAGCCAGGAAATCCATAGGTTCTCATTCTGGACTCACCCTGAAGTCCATGATTTTGTGACTTTGAAACTGTAAAGTGCTGGCTCATATAACTATCATTGCTGTGCCTGCCAAAACTGTGGAGTCTCATCCTTTTCATCTGTAAAGAGGCTGCCAACTCCACTTTTCTTTCTCTGGGACTTTGGGACGTTTACTTGCCACACAGGAGCAACCCTCGGCTGCCTTCTCATTTTTTTCCTTGGGATATTTGAAAGTTCTTTCTAAAGCCCCTGCTTTCGACCTGTGGATCACTGAAGGAGACGATGTACTGGATATTAAGAGGATTCTGATGTCCTGTGATTTGCACCTTTGGAAAAGAAGAAATGGAGGAGATGGGAATATATCTGTATTTAGCCATGTGTTGGGGGCAGGGGTCAGAGGCCTATAACTCAAATGCAGTAAGTTAAGATGATACTGGTATCCTGCTGGGACTTGCAGCTTTAATGAAAAAGAAATGGAGGAGTTGGGGATATCTCTGTCTTTTGCCTTTTTTTCCCTTTCTCTGTGCATCTGTAGAGGTGGGGGGGTCAGGAGATAAAGCTGGTTGCTCAAATATAGAAAGGGAGGTGATTCTGCCATCCTGGACCCTACTTCAACCAAACAAATGCTCCTATATCTTCAGATCATGTACAGGGCATTTTTTTGGAGCAGAAACACACAGGAATGCCGTTCCAGCTGGCTTGGTGTCATGGGGTGTGGCTGAATATGCAAATGAGTTCCTGCTGGGCATTTTCTACAAAAAAATCCTGTGTGAAATGATGATAATGTCAGGGGGTGTGGTCTAATATGCAAGTGAGTTCCCACTGGGCTTTTTCTACCAAACCCTCCCCAAAAAAAACCTGTGGAGGGTATATGAGAAACCAGTATTTACTGTGGATTCTGAGATACACTTGGAGATTTGTACTGAGTATCCAGTATATGAATAGCGTTGTTCAGAGGTGTTGAACTCATTTGTTATGAGGGCCGGAACTGACATAAATGAGACCTTGTGGGGCTAGGCCATATGATGTAATGGGTATGTAAACTTTGTAAGGGACACAAACAAACATAATTAAAGATTTTTTAAAAAACTCTTTAAAACATGTTTAAAAGTTTAGCTGTTTAAAAGATTAGTAGGTTGTTCAGGTGTTATTCAGGTGTGTAGTTATAAGATGCAAACCAACTTGATTTATTGACATCGTGACAGAAATCTCATGGTCAATGCAGGGGAAAATATGAAATGGCTGGGCAATGAGAGCTTTTATACTTGAGTTGTTTTATATGACAGTCAGCCAATGGAGAAAACTTTGCTCTTTAGCTCCTCTGCAATTAAGCAAGCCTGGCAAAGAGAGAGAAGGAAGCAGATGACAGTGAACTGTTCGCAGGCCTGATAGGAGCCTTCCAGGGTGCTGATATGGCCCCTGAGCCACATGTTTGACACCCTTGATGTAGTTAGTGTATTAGGCTAAGATTGGGGAGACCAGAGTTCAAATCCCCAGTTTGCTGTTTACCGCATTATGTAACCTTAGACCAGTCACACACTCAGGCTATGCTGTGAAAAAGGTGTGGGGGAGAAGTATTTCCTTTCACATACAAATAAAATATTGATTCTGATTCAGACTGTCTCAGTGAAGGACTTGTCTCATGATCTTGTCCTTTTACAAAGTCTTCTTTCTTTGATTGAGATTCACACTATTGAGGGGGGGATTAAAACCACATGCTTAATTTGTGATGACCTATTTTCATTTAATGAAAAAATGTAATATGGACCCAGACCAAGTTCAGACCCATTCCCCCCTCCCCCAGAAACTGAAAAGTCTACACCCCTTTGTGGATGGGAAAATTCAAGTCCACCCCTCATAGGATTATGTCAGGTGTGTACAGCTTACCACCAAGGGCTTTTTTTTTGTAGCAGGAATTCCTTTGCATATCAGACCACACACCCCCTGATGTAGCCAATCCTCCTGGAGCTTACAGTAGGCCCTGTACTAAATGCCCTGTAAGCTCTTGGAGGATTGGCTACATCAGGGGTGTATGGCCTAATATGCAAAGGAGTTCCTGCTACAAAAAAAGCCCTGTCAGTGCCACATATTGTTCCCATATACTGTCAAAAGAAATTAAACAAAAAAATTACATTCTCTTGCTGTGTGATTGAAATGCAAGTTACCAGAGACACATGAGATATTGGAACCCAACAAAACACCATCAGCCTCATACCACAAGTTGGCACTTTGCTACCCAGGCATGCCACATCACTGGTCGGTGCGCTGAAGCAGAAGGCTGCTGCCTGCAACTGCAATGCTGCCACTTGTGTGAGGCAAAGCCTCCTATAGCCAATGGATATTAGGGCTGCCATGAGTGGCATCTAAGTCCAGCCCAGAAGAACCAAGAGCCCACTGGACCTGGGCTGGGGCCACAAAGATGCATTGGGAACCTCAGTAACCTCAAGGCCACCTTGAGTACCTATCTCTACTATTGTGCTTTCATCTGGCAGACCCAACAGATCAGAACAAAACGTATACAACAAAGTGAGGTAAAAGGGTTTTTTTTCTTCTCTATAGAGGAAGGAGGGAAGAAATAGGTGCTTTGAGGTGCTATCTGAAGAAGAATTAAGGGTGAACTGGGTGGATTAATAATTGGGAGTAAATTAAGTTAACAGGTATTAATTCACTGGGATTTTTCCGAAATATTATTGGGGAATGAATCAATTAAATTAACCAAGATAGATTTTTGTCTGCTCCTTGTCTTGTGAGCTACAGAACTTCCATCTAGCACATGAAATATGACCCTGATCTTGCTCCATGAGATTACTGAGTGGCTATTCACTCTAACCTTGACATTGGTGTTAGTTCCCATTGAACTTGAGGAACAGTAACTATAAATTTCTTTCACCTTCTCCTCTTGCTTTCTCTCCTCTCCAATACTTTACCAGCATATGGCAACTGGTCTTTACAAGGTACCAGATACTTAGTACTATTTATTGTTTAAAATTTGTTAATTCCCTTGGGACCGTGTTTCTACCCTTAAACTTCATTTCTGATTCTGTCCTATCTCTGGAACTCAGTATTCCTTCCATATTTGTAGTGGTTCTTTTCCACTTGTTCATAGAACTCCCATTACTAGCATGTGAATCACTGTGCTAGAATTGGTGTTTATCTGTTTTAGCCAGTGTGCAACCTAAGCCAGCAGCTTCCAAGGCAAAGAAGTGAGGAGCGTGAAAGGAAGGTAGCCGTCACCATTTTTTACCTGGATTTCAGTAATGCTGATGACAGTGTTCCTCCACAATGTTATAATGCGTAAACTAGGACAGTGGACTGGATTCTAAGATAGTAGGGAACCAGTTGGAGAACCATATCCAAAGAGTAGTTGTCAATGACATTTCATCTGAGGGAAGGTGTCCAGTGGGATGCCACAGGACTAGTTCTGGGACCAGTACTTTTCAATATTTTTATAAATGACCTGGATGAGGAGACGGAAGAACTACTCATGAAATTTGTGAATGATACCAAATTGGGAGGAGTAGAGAACATACTGGAAGATAACTGAATTAAACTAGGTCTGAATATACTGGACAAGAGGGCAGATGTGGACAAGATGCAGTTCAAAAAGGGTTAGTGCAGAGTTTTACATCTGGGCAACAAAAATGAGTACATATACTGGATGGGGGATAAACTTCTGAGTTACAGTATGTGTGAACAAGATCTTGGGGAACAGGTGGACTGAAAGCTAAACATGAGCAGTCAGTGTGATGTAGCTACAAAAAGGGCTGATGTGGTCTTGGGATGTATCAACAGAGGCATAACATCCAAATTAAAAGACTTCATAGCCCTGCTCTATACTGCATTGGTTATACCATACCTGGAATACTGTGTGTAGTTCTAGAGGCTGACATCAAAAAGGATGTGGATGAAATGGAGTGGGTTCAGAAGAGGGGGATGAAGCTGATCAGGGGGCTGGAGTCCAAACCCTTATGAGGAAAGCCTCATGGACTTGGGAATGTTCAGTCTGAAGAAGAGGAGGTTAAATGGGGACATGATTGGTCTCTTTAAGGATTTGAAAGACTGTCACTTAGAGGAGGGCAAGGAGTTGTTCCAGTTGGCTGCAATTAATAGGACTCTCGATAATGGTTTTAAATTATGGCAGAAAGGTACTGGCTATATATTTGGGGGGGGGGGGAGATTACAGTTAGAGTAGTTCAGCAGTGGAATTAGCTGCCTAGGGAGGTGGTGAGCTCCCCCTTACTGGCAGTCTTCAAGCAGTGACTGGAGCAACACTTCTAAGGGATGCCTTAAGTTGATCTTGCATTGAGCAGGGGGTTGGCCTATATGGCCCTTCCAATTTTGTGATTATATTATTCTTAAGCCCTCTAAAGGTAAGCCAGCATCTTAAACTGCACTTGGAAACAAATCTGCAATTAGTGGGGGATGTGTTTCAGAGGTGTTATTTGTTCAAAGCTGCTGACCCCATGTCAAGTCAAGTCAAGACAAGTTAGCCTTTATTGGCATAAATATATAGCTATATATATCAGAGCAAATTGGTTAAAAAGAAAAAGATAAAATGGAACGATTGCATACATATACATCACGAAAAGCATAAACATAAACTATTTCTATGAGATCCTCTGGTGTGCCTTTAAAATAGAATAAAGAAACTTAGCCACTTTCTCAGTGACACTAGATGAAGTATCATTCAAAAGACTATAGACCTTAAGTGCATCAGAACAATCACCCATGCTAACTAAAAGATAATGTAAATACTTGTGATGAAGATCTGTATACAAATTGACCACAGATCAATGACAGACTCTGCATTTTGAATTAATTAAAGCTTTCACATCATTTTAAAGGCAGTCTCACATACAGCATATTAGGATATGTCAATCTAGATGTTACAGAAGCATGTATCAGAATAGCTAGGTCAGATGGCAAGATAGGAAGAACAACTTATGGATAAGATGTAGTTGAAAGAGGATGATATTAGCAACAGAACCAAACTGCTTTTCCATTAGCAAGCTTGGATCAAAATAACTCAACAAGATCTGTCAGAGATAAACTCACTCTAACCAGAGTTGGAGGGTCAGTCTCTACCAGGTCATCATCTTTCCGTATAGCATCACCTCTGTCTTACCTGAATTTAGTGGTAAACTACACTTGAACTCATTAGCTTCTGGAATCTTATATTAAAAATAGAGCTGGGTGTCATAGTAGGAATAATCAGGGCTTTTTTAAGCAGGAACGCACAGAAACGCAGTTCCAGCTGGCTTGGTGCCGGGGTGTGTGTGCTTAATATGCAAATGAGGTCCTACTGAGCTTTTTCTACGGAAAGCCCCATGTAAAAAAAGTTGTCAGGGGGTGTGGCCTAATATGCAAATGAGTTCTTGTTGGGCTTTTTCTACAAAGCAAGCCCTGGGAATAATATTTGTTAGCAATGAATGACAATATGTGACTTGTAAGATACCTTCAGGTTGCTGGGTTACAGTTTGTGCAAGCTGGGTTGCAGTTTGTGCAAGCAAATGAGGTCCTACTGAGCTTTTTCTACGGAAAGCCCCATGTAAAAAAAGTTGTCAGGGTGTGTGGCCTAATATGCAAATGAGTTCTTGTTGGGCTTTTTCTACAAAGCAAGCCCTGGGAATAATATTTGTTAGCAATGAATGACAATATGTGACTTGTAAGATACCTTCAGGTTGCTGGGTTACAGTTTGTGCAAGCCTCAAAATAGGAAGGTGTTCTAATTTGTCCACTTTTTAAGCTTTTCTGAGTTTGAATTTTCTTTTTTTACAAAACCACAGTAATAGTTGTAGAGAAGGATACAGAAAGGAAGAATGACGATTTTACAACATAATTATGCATACTGAGAACAAATATATTTGACATGAAACAAAATCTCCTCTCCAACATCCCATTAATTATAATTATAAAGTTATCTATAGATATAAAAGCCAAGCCATACTGGTGATGACTCACCTACCCTCTCTGGTTGAGCTACACATCAATCAATCCCTCCAGCCCCAGGACAGACAAGGATGGGGCCACTGAGGAAGCTGCCTTTGTGTCATATTGGTTCATCCTGTCAGGTCCTCCATTTTCACTCAGTGGCTGCTTTTCAGGGTGGATTCTGTCATTATACCCTGCTGAAGTCGCTTCCATCCTGCTTTGCCCCCACTGTGGAGAATGACTGTACTTTTCCTAGGTAGAGGCTGCAGGGAGTGGGGAGGCGATGGAAAGCTGAAGTCAGATCAGTTCCCCTACAGCAAATGGCTACCTTGTGGTGCATACTCTATGGTATACCATAACACAACCAGACCAGACCCCCCCCCCAAAAAAAAAAAATCACACCACAAGCACATGCTGATACTAAAAGCTGCAAGGGTAAATATGACAGGAAAAAGGCAGCAACAATGCATTGCAGATGACAGGATTGCTGAGTTTCAGTGTCTGCATGATTGTCATCATGGTATGATGCCACAGCAAAGTGACACTGAGTGCCCAAGGTCTGGGCACTTGCCCAGAGCCTCTTCTAAAGACCATTGTATTTATTTTCACAATGGGCCTTATTCCTAATCTGTAAAATACAATGGTCCTTACTTCTTTTTGAGTACATTTATATTCAACTTCTTAAATTTCAAGCTTCATGAAAGCTTTCAATATCATTAACAAACAAAATAGCCCAAATGAGATCAGCAAACTCTAAACAACTATTAGAATGCAACTGGCATTCTAGCAATGTTGTTATTCTTTTGTTTTTGTATTTTACCTGCTTGAGGGACAGAGAGCAAGGGAGATGAGAGTTTTCTCTTATACTGGCAGCCTTGATAATTATTTTATCTTGAAGGCAAGAGCATTCTGCTGTGGGACTTCATCTCCTTTCTATCTTCCGTCACATTTTTGTTTATTTGCCTTCCTGTTGCTCAGTCCTGCAGCTTTGCTTCAGCGTTTCTAACCTGTACTGCATAGATAAATGGATTTTTTGAGAGGGAAGAGCATCAGCAGAAACAAACTTAGTTGGCTCATTAGCATGTGTTAGATGTATGACTAACCCCAGCTTTGAGAACTTACATATTCAACAGCTGACTACATTGAATGAAGATGTTACAGTGAATTAGTTATTCATTTGTTTGCCTGTTGGGAAGCTGCAGGTTAAGGGGAGCTTTTTCATTTATCACCGTTCACACTTTATTGTCTTCACTTTAAAATGTCATCTCCTAAATCTCACCTGACCTAGCCAGCCCTCAGAGAGAAATTCTGCCCTATTACTGTGCTATCATATAATATACTATATATCAAAAAGGATTATACACATCGTGGTTCATGGAAGAATGCTGATAACATATTTATTACATACATGAGTCTCATTTGTATGAAATGAAAAGAAAGTATTAAGGAGTGAAAACTAGTGATTTTTAAAAAGCAACTGAAAGTTACAAGGTAGGAATACATAAAGAAATTTAAAGTGTTAATATTCCTGTATTTGTGACTTGTGGCAGGATTACTTCCTGCAGTGTTTTAATGTTTTGATTTCTTTCTGCATGCATGCATACCCACTGTGGTCCCAAGTAGTTTCTGTGTTGCATTATTTAACCAATCAGAAATGTAAATTGCTCTGGGAACACAGCTGAAGGTAGAGGGAGTTTGGAACAAGACTAAAATATTATTCTATAGAAATAACATTTTATTATCTACTTTGTATCCACTAAAATTCATGGGGAGAGAAATGTGATTTTATCAGTAGTGAATTAGTTACTCCAATGTGTTTCAAAAGCACTAGTAGAGCATGTGACAATTTAAATTGAGGATTCATTGATATTCCATATTATTGTCATTAACAATGTTTTCCTTACCTTATTATTACTGTGCTTAAAGCCAGACACTCTGATAAAGCTAGGCACTGTACACATAGGAGCAAGCTTCCATGCTTGTATGCCCAGCTGGATAGGATATCATTCATACAATTCCCTAGACCACTGCATTAGCCCAAAATAGACACCCACTGATAACTCTTAGGGAGAAGAAGCAGGAGACTGAATTCAGCCCTCTCCTCACTGGCTGATGGAATCCTAGGGCGATTTCCCACACAGCTTGCTGAGGAGCGAAGTCCCTCCTCACCGCTCAGCGTCTGCTCGGATTTCCCACCAACTGTTCTGTGGATTCAGGAAGTGCCGCATCTTTTGCGTTGCTAACGTAAACTAGGGTTTTAGCGATTTCCATTTGAGACGCAAAAGGTGCGGCACTTCCTGAATCCGTGGAGCAGTTGGTGGGAAATCCGAGCAGACGCTGCGCGGTGAGGAGGGACTTCACTCCTCGGTAAGCTGTGTGGGAAATCGCCCCTAGTTTTCAGGGGGCGGGGTTGAGGGGAGTTTGTTAATTTCCCTGTGGGATCACAGCACTGGCTGCTGAACACACACTCAGGGCCAGAATTTTTTAACATAAAAACCCTTTGTTGCCAATATAGCAATACCTTACCAGATATATATGAAAAGAAAGTTGTTGTGTTATGTTATCCAATAATAACTTATCTGTTAGAACATAATAATAATAATAATAATAATAACTTTATATTTCTATCCCACCCTCCCTGCCAAGGCAGGCTCAGGGCGGCTCACAGCATAAAAATACATTATACATCGAGTTATACTTATAATGTTATACCTAACAATTCTGTATATAATGAGCTGATCTATTTTTGAAGAAAACTCCTCAGAAACTCTTATTAGAATGCAAAGTTCTGTAACAATGTTTTTTTATTGTAAATGTGAAACAATATTAATAAAAGTTAAAAATTAAAAGAAATATAGCAACACATGCTTCAATAACTAGATTTGAGTTCCTGTTGAGTCCCAAACCAGTTTATTCACAGCAGTTAGTATGTCAATCACAAATTTACCAGCATGTTACAATAGGAAAGGAAAGACTGAAATCCTGCTCAGAAGGTAGATCTGCACTTTCCAGTGATGAGTTGGGTCAATATTGGTTTTTTGTTGGCCCCAAAAAATGTAATACTTTTTTTATCCTGCCCCTTCTCAAGGATCTTGTGGTGACATGCATGGTTCTGTTTTCCTTTACTTTTTTGTCACAACTCTGAGGTATGTTAGGCTGGAAGACAATGATTGGTCCAAGATCAGCCAGTGAGTGAAATGGTGAACAAAAGTTTGAACCCAGCTCTCCCCAGGCATAGTTGAACACTGTAACCAAAATACCACACTGGTTCACTGAAAAATCACTCTGTTTTCTGGAAACAGTTTTCTGAAAACCTTTTTCTCCTCCACATTAGGGCATATTTCAGTCCAACCCACTGCGAATAGCATTTTATTCTTTTCAGCTGGGATTAGCTTCTCTTTTATGTGAATTAAGCTGGCAGTTCTTTGTCACATAAAAGTGAACGTTTGAGTGATTAATGGAACAATAGGCAAATAAGGGATATCACTATTTCTTTACTTTTTAATGTTCTTGATACACTGAGTTACAACTAAGATAAAAATGACTGAGTGATGGAGCTGTCTCCAGAAAAATGCAATTCTGTCAACCTGATTGATATATTGCATGTTCAGATGGGAGGAGAGTTTTCAAAGTCAGTATTAGGACTAAGGCATATGGATAACTGTAATGATATTATTGATGTATTCATTGTAGATTTACCGTATTATATATCTAATCTTTTTAAAGTAGCACTTCATATGTAAAAAATGAAAGACAATCTCCTCCTCAGTGAAATATGTTTGATAATGCAGCATAGCCATATGTTATTAAAATATACAGATGTATCTATATCTCTTTAAAGTGGACACACTATATTGTATAAATTATCTTTATATCATACATTCTAATAGTCACATGTAGGCTTATATGCAGGTACATTTATCTGTGTATTGGGCCAATATGTAGAGAAAAGAGATTTTTTTTTTCCAAACTTGAGGGGCCCTCTCAAGTTTGCAGAAAAATCTTAAATCTAATAAAAAGGAGAGAAAAGGGTGAAACCCCCAAAATGCAGAGCTGCTGCAGTGGAGGAGGGGAAGAGGATGGGAAACAGCAGCACTGAAGACATGCAGCTACATAAGAAGAATCCTTTTTCCCCCCACCACACAGCTCTAGCACTGTTTCTTCCCACAGTCTGACTGGTTAGAAGCCAGCAGGAAAGTCTTAAAAGGTCAGCTGAGCCAAAAGCTGCAGAGGTGGGAGTGAGAAGGAACCTCTTCACCCACCTGCATTCCTTCACAGCTGCCAGCTCAGCTACACTCTTAAAACTTTCCACCTGTCTTCTACCCACACAGACTGTGAGGATTAATGTTGGACATTGGGGAGGGGATTCTTCACTCCCACTTGCCCATTTCCAGCACTGTGCCAGAGGCCAGGAGTTGCAGCTGGCTCTTTCACAGCTGGGGGGATGAGCCTAGTGGACCTGGTGGCAGAGGTTGGGAGTTTCGCTGGGCTCTGTACCAGTGAGAGGGGTGCCAATAAAGATTGGAGGGGGAAGAGATCTCTATGAGCCTTCTCTTTGATTTTCATCAGGCTATTGAGTTATGAGTAGAGTGCTAAGGATGGGAGCAAAAATGGGGGGGGGGGGTAGGTAGACAGAGCAGCAAGGTGTCAGTGAGAGGAAAGGGTACAGAAAGATGGCTGGGGGTGTTAGAAGCCAGAACACTAAGCAGTAAGCAATGAGGGAATTTTCCCATGAATTTCTCATAGATCCCCCTTTGTTATTCTTATAAGGTCTTTTCCTAGTAAAATCTCAATTCAGGAAATCCTTTTCATTCACTCCACTTCTGCCTTCTCTTGTCTTCCTCTGCACATGTATCTTCCCACCTGCTATGCACACACACACACATGCACACATACAGAAACATATATATATAAAGAGTATGTACAAACTGCTAGAAGAAAGCACATAATGTTTTAACTATTCCCCATGTTGTGTGTGAGGCTAAAGAAAGGCTGCTTGTTACTTTGTATACCTCTGGCTGGGTTCATAGTGAGGTTCAAGAAGGAATTCATCAATACTAAAAGTATATTATTAATTTATTCTCCATTCTATATATAGCCAGCCAGAGGTGAAGTCACAGAGACAGGCACCCGAGATGTGAAATTGCCCTTGAGTATTGACGTTACTGATCCATCTGTACCTGTGGTCTGTGACTCTTGCATGGGAGTGGGATGTAGCAGAGAGAGCAGGAGATCTTCCCTTGAGTGCCATATGCAGAAAATTGCACTAAAGTGCAATTGAATGATGAGTAGGTCAGTTTTGATTTTCATACCATGGTGGCTGTCTAATTTTTTTTATGATACAAGCAACTTTGTTTTTATCATATCACCTCAGGCAATTGCTTCAGAATTGCAGCATATAATATTTTGAACAATAAATATAATCCAAACAGCCTACATACTGGGTTTCATTCAGAGGCCCACAAGCAAATCTGACATGAAACGTGAAATTGTCTTATATTGAGTTAGACCATTGGTCCCTCAAAGTCAGTATTGTCTAGTCAGATTTGCAACAGGATTTGCAGGATTTCCAGTAGAGGTTTTTCACATCACCTACCACCTGATCCTTCTGTTTTAACTGGAGATACCAGATATTGAACCTGGAACCTTCTGCATGCCAACCAGATGTTTTACTACTGAGTAATACCCCCTTGCATGACAGTTCTTTCCCACCTCACTATCATGCTACAACTCACCGCAGTTCCCTAAATGATGCTCTAAGGAGGACATGAACTCTCATGAACATTTTGCAGGACAAGCCTTTGGATCCAACCCAATGCATTCACCATAAAATTATACCTTTGTAAATGGAAATGTAATTCTGGCTTCCCACATGTTTTCCTACTTAAGTTACTAGTTGAGAATTACTAGTTGAGAGACCAAAAGGCCCACTTCCTGGGAATTTATTACAACGGCATGGCAAATATTAGTCTAGATGTAAAGCTACAATATAAGCAGGGAAATTAAAAAAAAATCCAAAATGACTTTTTCTGATGAGGGAAACTTTGAGTCTCAAAATTTTGTTGGTCCCTAAGGTGCCACTGATCTCAGATTTGCTCTACTGCAGATCAACATGGTTACCACCTGAAAATTATCATAATGACTTCAGTTATATAAAGTTCAATCATCCATTATTTGGTCTGGTATTTGGATGCCTCCCAAACTACTTTGTCTTCTGTGTTGTTTATATCTTTGTATGAATACTTGTTGTTTGGCCTGAATCAAAATTTATTATAGGCACATCACATTCTTTTGCCAAAATCTAAAAACCTTCTAAATCAAGTCCATACGTTGAAGCACATTTCTGTGCAATATAAAAGCTGCACATGAAATTGATCAGCTTATATCCCACATGTAACAAGTTCTTGCTGTGCAGACTGACTGAGAGGAACGATAGGACAATTGTTTTAACTTATCACCTGCCCTGTGCTGGCATTTAAATGAAATAATGTGAGGGGTTAATTTTCTACTCAATTTCTAAACTGATAGTACAGTCTAGCAGTTTATTAATAAACATGCATAGGAAAGCATGAAGCTGAATCCTCCAAATAAATGACAGATGCCTCAGTGGAAATGAAAGTTGCATGCAAAAGAAATTTTACTAATTCATCCTTGTGTTAAATCAGCAGGGCTGTAAGAACAGTTTCAGTGTTCAAAATGCTCTCAAGCCGTACTTGAAAGGAAGGATGAGCTGCTCAGTGTCTGTATTGCTAGGAGCTTCTCCAAGGTGCTAAAGAAAAAAAGCCAAATAAAAGTCTCACTTGCCCTTCCCCTGGAGAGTTTCCCCCCACCCCAGACTAAGAGTAGATCTTTCTACCGGAAAATTGTCTCTCTACCCTTGAATGTCAGGAATTGTGTTCATCTCTTTTTTATTTTTACATATGGAAATTTTCCTCCTTCAGCACCACTGATGCAAGGCAGGGCCATATTTTGGCATCTGTGGCTTTCTGGAGTGTGAAGGTTCATGAATATTCTTTGGTAATAGATGTAGATTTTTAAACTCTTCAGGTCTGAAATAGTGTCAGTCTTCATTCTTATTGGGAAATGGATCTATTCATTGTTCACTATATTTATAGTTTTCATCACAGAAGGCTGTCATACATCTGTGCAAAAAGCTGGTGGCAGTTCTGTGTGAGTGTAAGAAGTATCCATTATGCATTTATCAGCAGAAGTCCTCATGGTTTATACAAAAAAGAGCTATGAGAAGGTGCCTTGTGTGCATTTGTGTTTGGAAACCTTGTCTAATATCATCTTTGACCTCAACTTTGCTTCTGTTTTAGCATGTTAAACTCTTATTCTGAAGTAGTAGAAGGATTAATATTGCTCATGGCTGAGTTTCTGAAGCTGTTGCTAAGCCATGCTGCTGGATTATTCACACTGTTATCTGCTCCAGTGCTGTAGTAAGCTGGTAGAAAGTGAAACTCTTCCCAACCAAAGAATAAATTACAACTTCCCATCATAAGCATACCATTGCTACTAGACTAGGGTGGCACTTCACTTTCTCCTGAGAATGTCCTGCTCATTCATTCATTCTCCTTCTTCAGTACACACACACACCACTTTTCTGTCACCACTGACACCCAAGGTAGTTTGTAAAGCTATACAAACTATTCTGGGTATTTTTTTTAAGAACAAAAAATAGCCAAAAAAAAGGTAGCTGCACTTAATCTTTGCAGAACTCCTGGAAGACTTTGAAGACAGAAGTTCTCACCCCGCTTTCAAATAGTCCTGTTTCTACAGATGGCCTCTTCAGGAACTGCAGTATGTTTAATGGATAGAGACCCTTCTTTGGGAATATTGGGTGGGCACTAAATGCACACACTGTTCTGCAGTCGTAGTGCCTTACTAAATCTGGTTGGCACTGAGATACACACATTTTAAAAACAGCCATGCTGCTTTACTGGCAACTGGACCATGCAGTCAATGCGGTGCTTCCTGAAAAATCAGACAGGACCTGAATTAGTCCAGAAATGCCCCATAATATCCACTCAGTATCTAATAATAGGTGCTTCCTGAACCTGGGAACCAACAGGTGTAACTAGTGGTGTTTCAATACAGGCTAGAGAGCATCAAATAATGGGGTGGCTCCACTTAAGCTGGACAGCATGTGAATTAATTCAGTGAGAATCCACTAAATCTCAACAGCCCTGTAAACTGTTAAATTGCTAAGAAATACCCCCAATTGCTCAGAAATCCAAAATGACCAAAGTTTAGAATTGTAAAAAAGTTATCTCCTTTTTTTTCAATTTTGGGGACTTTATTACCTGACGGGGAAGGGAAAAGAACCAGCTGGAGCCTGCATTAGCAGCCAGTTTAGCTGCAGTTTCCAGACCTCCCTTGCAAGCAGTAGAGGCAGCAAGTGTGGTGAGGAAGAGCAGAAAAAGAAAGCTCACTAGCAGTGCAGTCCTAATGACACTTTCCTGGGAGTAAGACCCACTGAATAAACTGTAGTAGAATTCAGAGTAGACCTGCTTAGGATTGCTCTCTAAGTCTGGGCCATGGCATGTCAAGTGCTGCCACAGCCTTTAAGCCTTTATTGTTTTCAAGGGACAATAGAACCAGGTCTACTACTCACTGATCCTCAACATTCCTGAACCTGGAAAAAATTCCTGAAAGGGCATCACTGCTGCCCACATTTTCAGATACCATGCCATATTTCAAATACCGAGGTACTATATCTGTAACTGTTTATATCAACTGTTGCTTTCATGATTACAAAATACAGTCACACTTTGAAGCATCCTTCTGTCAAGCTGTCACTTTCTGGAGTATAGCCAGCTTCAAGAGGGGATTGGATAAAAATATGGAGCCAGAGGTCCATCAGTGGCTATTAGCCACAGTGTGTGTGTGTGTGTGTATTGGCCACTGTGACACAGAGTGTTGGACTGGATGGGGCATTGGCCTGATCCAACATGGCTTCTCATGTTCTTGTGTTCTTATCTCACTGAGTTCTTCACACTTCTCGTTCTCAGTGGAATGACGTAACTTTAATATATGTTTGTTTCTCAGTTCTTCTTTTGTAGTTCCCTTATTTGTATTTTGTGCTTATTACATGTTCATCAGAAGAGCCAGGATGTTCTGAATGGATAATCTCCTGATACTGTCATCTGTCTAACCACTCCTGATGCAATTCTGGATCATTTGATTACTTTATGTGCTGAGTGTTTTGTGTCTCTTGATTTGCCCTTCAGGGTCAGTGTTCAGAGGGTGAGAGAAGCTTCATCTGATGTCCCTGCCCTCAGATCTTCCCTAGTTGCCCTGAGGTGCTTTAATTACTAAGATTTATAAGTGCTTTCCTTCCTCCCCCAACCTGAGCTTTCTACTCAGTATCTTCCAGCATATCTCACAGTGTTGTTCCCATTCTATTACAACAAAACTAACTACCCTTTGGCTATATCACTGAATCATCTATTTTGCATATACTTATCTAAGTATTTTTGCATATACTTATCTAAGTATTGGCTGATCTAACTAGCAGTGGTTCTCAGTCAGAAATGTCTTACATAACAATACCTGTTGCTTGAGACTGTGGAAACTCCAGTACTAAAATTTGGACTTCCTGCATGCAAAGCAGGCCACTCCCAGGTTTTGAGGACCTTGGTTAAAGAGTGCCCAGGAGCTTCCCTCTTTTTCTCTGCCTGTAACTTGCTCCTCTCTTTCTGCCTGTCCACATGCCCACTTGCTTATGTTTTTCCCCCACTCACTTGTATGCCCTCCCACTGCTTGCACTCTCTGCTGTATCCCCTGTATACCCATTGCCCTGTGGTTCTCAGTGGTGCTTGCAACTGGGAGTTCCAGAACTTCATCCAACTGTAAATTTGTTAGCTCTCCCATGGTGTAAGACCACAGAATCTAGATATCACTGTTCTGGGCACCCCAGAACTTTTACAGTCAGTTTCAAAGAGTGTTAAAATGTTAACACATCTTGCCCTGAGTGATAAGCAGGGAACTTCTTTCTCTCCCATCTGTCTGCAGGCTGCCTTTCAGCCAAAGATTTAGATAGTTCATTGTCTCCATTTGGCAATTTACAGAACTCTCAAGCATTAGCCCTCTTTCCTGGGTCTCCATTTCCTGGCCCCTCACTGCCTTATCTCAGCTGGGACTCACTGATGTTGCTTGTGCTCTGCCTCAGCTCTTGAGCTGGCTCCAGCATTTGGAAATTCCATCAAGATAACATAATCCTCCTGCTCCTCCTCATCATTCCCACTGAAAGTGTACAGCTGGGAATTGCTTTCTGCCACATTACAAACTGAGCAGAGTTTGCTGCCCATGGTTCCATAGTTTCTCGTGCTCAGAATTTCCTTCTCCATATCCAAGAAGTCTGCAGCCAAGTCAGTCTCTCAGTTCACTGTAACCTTCACATCCAGTGCTCCAGGCACACTCTAGCTTGATCACTGCTCTCTTGGTTGCCCATGTTCTGTATCAAACACCCATAGAACTATATACACAGGCAGTTACTCCCAAGTAATCTGGACTAGATGCCAAAAAGCTGCTACCATGTCAAGGCTGATTCTGCCTGGTATGGTAACATATCCAAGTTTTACCTGGGTTTGGTTTCAGTAATTCCCCAAGTAACACAGACCATAAAGCAAAAGGAGGCTTTATTGAAGACATTTAAGAAAAGGTATAAAAACAAGGCTCAGTGGCAGTCAAATGCACAAAAATAAGGAAGCTGACTAGCTGCCTTTACTGGAGTCCTAACACAGCGCAGTTGGTTCTTGCAGTAAAGAGTCCCGGGGCATAACACAAATATCTTCTTGGCAGCAAGGAGGGTTCAGAGGGAAAGTGTCAAGCATGAGATTTCAAAATAACCAGTCCTTGATTTTGAAACAAAGTATTAGTTTATTGATAATCCATTCTGCTCAGAAAGGCACCAGATTGAAAGTGATACAATAAAGTGATTCAATAAAGCCTACTTCAAGACTACCAGCTTTAAGGGGCACATCAAAGCGACTTTAGGAATTCTACTCCAGCTTGCTACGTTATCTGCTATCGCAGTTTAGCTACATCCTGGGTTCAGACCTAAGCCTGAGAAAATGTTCCCAGGAAGGTTTTATCTTCAAAGAGGACATTCCTGCATTTGCTACAAGTGAGAACTAAAGCAGAGGTTACATGGCTTTGATGTGCAACACACTAAAAACAGCTATTAATGAAAGCAAACTATAAAAAAAAAAAACAATATGCTTGACAGAAAGGGTAAAAGTTAAGATGACATGTCTTCTCTCTAGCCATACTTACAGAAAACTGGGCAAGTTTCATCATTTAAAACTGTTAACTTACAAAAAAGAAAACTGAAGGCAATAACCTCCAGACCTCCTCAACAAATCACTGAGCAGTATCCACGGAACTTTCCAGGGTGAGAGAGAGTTCTCCCTCTCATACCAGATTCACAGCTGAACTGTGTGAGATAATGAGTACGCCTAAGTGAATAGGCTTGATGAATAACCACCAGTGCAGGGATGACTAACACCTGAAGCGAGTCAGAGAACAGTGAACTTAGCTAGAACTGACTAGGAAATTCCTTTAAGATGGTTTCTGTCTTGATAGAGGGGAGTTGGCTTTGGTGAGCTCTGCCAGAAACCATGAACCTCAGCAGCTGCCTACTTCAAGGTGTGCTGATGCTGCCCTGATGTAAACAAAGCCTTATGCCATAGCTCTTGAAGGTGTATTCTGTCTGAAGCTCATTCAGCTAGGTATATTTTCCCTTACACTTGTTCCTCCACACCTGCAAACTTCTCAACACAAAAAAATTACATGAATAGTGTCCTGTTTATCCTTCCACTTAAAGTGAACTAATGAACATTAAGCAGTAGTGCCAGTTCACCTCCAGTACAGAAGTATGAATAAGTTTATTTGGAGGTAATGAAAAGAAAGTTTCCACCTGTTTATATAATCAATTCTTTTATTATAGGAATCCACAGACTGTAACCCACAAATCCCAACACAGTTCCTCAGCCATAGCTTTGCATCATAGCATATTTTTGCTGCCTATCAGTCTACACAAAAAGGGGGGTTGTCAGGCCACAACATAAGGCTGGTAGACTGTATTTACTTGTCAGAGTACGTTGTAGGATACCACCCTTCAATTCACATTAGTTTCTGATTTTGTTGCACATTCAAGGGGTGAAATTAAGAGATATCTCTTAACTCATTTCTCTTTCTTTCCAAAACATGTGGTCACTATAGATAGTAGCAAAATTGTTACCTCTGCTGGGAGAAGTTCACAGTACTATGCACTATGCAGAGGCAGGCAATGGCAAACTACCTCTGAAGTCTTTTGCCTTGAAAACCCTACAAGGTCACCATATCAGCTGTGACCTGATAGAATTTTCTGCCACCATGTGTATTTTAGCTTGGTTTTAAGTGTTTTGGTTTGGCTTTAAGATGTATTCTATTATATATATCTTTAATCTGTAAACTGCCTTAGTGTCCTGATGGAGGCAAAAAGGTTGGATATAAATTTTGAAAACAAGCAAATAAATATCACGTTCATAGAATACAAAAATCCACTGGGCAAACCAAGGGTCTTTGGTATATGTAAAATAATTTTTGAACCCTTTGAATTTAATTTCTTTATGAAGCATTGGAATTTTAGTATATCATCTGTTTTAAAAATAAAATTATTTAAGCTGTTTAGAGACTTTATATCTTCTTAGGGATTGTATATCCTGTCACATTATATGCTAGATGATACTTTGAACCAAATTTAATTTTTTTAGCTGCAAAAATGATAAGCATATGCTTGTATTATTTATCTGTGTGCAGAATTATTTTGCTTGCTAATGCAAGCAGTATTTTGAAATGGAAATCTCTGCAGATGAAATGTCCTTTAAAATCTGATGTATGAACACTTACTATCAAGTCACGTATTTTAAAGACCCATTAATTTAACACCATCATATGTTTCATAACAAAGGACTAAGAAGAAAATTATACTTTTCTATAATACTCTTCATAGGTTGTGGCATAGTTCATTTAAAATATTCTCTGCCAGAGCAGTCCAGCCTCTCCTTTCAGTCCTGTTCTATAGCCTTCAAATTGCTTAACCCAGAAGCCAATGGTTGTCTGGGAGCAAATGATTTGGGGATTAGTGTTTAATATGTTTTGCAGCACTGCAAAATAAATGTGAATGTGTGCAGCACAGGAGCTGGATTTGAAATCATAACTTTCTAACAGCCTAATGTGTTTTGCAACCTTTAGAACCGGTACTGCATGTATTGAGAAAAGCCACTACAAGCACAGGTTTTTGCAGCACTCTTTTCCTGCCTTCCCTTGGTCTACAACCCTACAAGGAGACAACAGCCACCACCACCACTGTCACCATGCAACAACAATTGCGGAGACAATTTTAGAGGAAATAAGTCATATCTGGTTGTTTTCTTTCTCACCCTCTTTTGTGCTGACTTTCCCCCCTTTCAACTGCATGGGTGGGGGCAGATGCAACTTTTGTTCAAATCTGGAACTAAATACAAGTGGGTCAGTGGAAGATCAATTCTGTTCCAGTTTGAATCTGTACTTCTTGTTGCTGTCCCTTGAATATTCCTGGTCTAAATTTATTTCTTTGGGGCATATCAGACTTGGGCATACATAAAGGCACAGGAAAGTGAAAGACAGAGAAATCTCGTTTATAAGTGGAGACAGTTTCATAAATTTTGTTTTCTGGTTACATATATTACATAGTTGTGCTGATGTATACCATCTGGTCTGCTGAATTCCAAGAGTAATCCTAAACCTTTACTAAGAGTCCTGCTTTGCTTTAAGACTTAGCCAATAAAACCTGTAGTATTCTGGCTCAAGCTCACTCATTGTCTCAGTTGGCATGTTGAGTGCTGAGGAAGTGATTTAAGCCATCTTTCCCTAACAAATATGTAGGTAGGTTGGTAAAATGTATTGCGTATGGCTAAAGGCTGTTACAGTATGACAAAAAACAACTGTCTGGCTGTGATAAATGAAACAAAAATAAAAGGACAATAACAATTGAAAACAAAGTTAAAGGATTTGAGTGTGATTTGGCTGTGGCATCTGTCACCCCACGGATTGCTAGGGTTGATTCAGTTGATTCTGAATCCAGTTGATTCTGGATGGCTTGTTGGGTGTCCTCTTCCTTCTTCACCATTCCATATGTATCCTTCCTGAAGCTATGCACTCAGTGGAAGAGGAGAACCATCCCAGAAAGGATTGTACTGTAGTTCAGTCAAGGTCTATGTGACATCTGTGCTCCCCTGCTAGAACCGCCAAATTCATTAGTAGGAGAACATAGGATGTTTCCCTAGTATACCATTCCCTACTTCCTGGATCACTTCCTTAGCAGCCAGAGTGAATGCTGTTAGGATATTTTCTGTCTCAATTTGGTTACTTGGTAGTATTTATTTCAACCTGTTTACATTAATTCACAACCATTAACAGTGGGGCCATTAAAGTGAAAATATAAACCATTAAAATGAATATATTAATACTTCAATGTTTGTTTCAGGTTAAGTGTGATCAGTATTGGCCCAGCAGAGGAACAGAAACTTATGGATTGATCCAGGTGACTTTGTTGGACACTGTAGAATTAGCAACATACTGCGTTAGAACATTTGCACTTTATAAGGTACCTGTCTGCTATGTATGTATAATTTGTTGGGCAAGGCGGGATTAATGTGACAGGGGGAGATGTTGTATAGCAAAACAACATTTCTAAGGATTTCCTTGAATGAAATGTTAGCTGCATCACAAGCATGTATTGCATTATCTCAGGAAGGAGGAGCTCTCATTGTTACATATGGACACATTCAACTGACAAGGTTTTATACAGGCATGTAATCCTATCTGTTGGCAACAGCAAGATTCTGTAAAAGTAAATATTTTGTGGTAATTTTGCTCTCAAAATTCCACAAAATTCCCTGGATTAAATCCTGCCTAACATTTCTGCAGGCAGAAGCATGGGAGTTAATTTTCACCAGTTCCTCTCCCATCCTGATGAAATCTTCTGTCTTCCTCTAAAAGCTATTCTTAGGGTTCTCCCATCTCCCAGGAGCAGCATTTCAAGGAGCATTTCAGCATACCAAACCTGCATCAGCTGGCAGGCTCCAGCTCTGCCTACCCCTCCTGGGATTCTGACCTGAAGGGACTGTTCCACTCCACTGCATCAGGGTATTGCTGCAATCACTGTCCCTCTGGTATCACTAGGAACCCACCTTAGGGCTTCCCAGAGGTCTTTGGGGTTCCTCTGAATAGTTTGCAATTGGCTATCTTACCATTTTCCTCCTCCCTAGGGATTTCCTGTTCCACTCCTAGTGTTTCCAACTGGCTGGGGAACTATGTGGTACAGAGGGACTTCACTCCTTTAACAATCAAAGGGTTTATTTAAAACTCACAACTATGTACAGGCATATCAGAAGTTAAAAGAAGAAATAAAAGAATGTAGAAAAAACGTTTCATCTCTCTCTACTCTAAACTCATGGCCTATCTAGATGGTATGCAGGGCAGGTACATTTCTTGTTACTCTGGGGTAAGCTGGACAAACACATCCCCCAAAATGGCCACCATTTCTGGCCTGGGAACAGAGGCTATACCTGCCTCTGTTGCAAACCCCAACCAACGACTGACTGGCTTCCCACCCAAAAATTCAATAATATAAACAGCAGTTCCCACTCAAGAACTGGCTCTCCCTCCCGCAGCATCCTATGGCAGATCTCCTCATAACCTTGATGGATTTCCTGTCCTCACTAGGGAATTTCCCTCAGATTACTGGTTGAATACAGAAGGGAGGGGAAAATGAAGAGGAGATTAGGCCAAGGCCTATCTGAAGTTTGATAGTCTCCTATCCAACCCACAGAAAGCCAGACTCCTCCCCACACACAATGACAGAATTCCTTTGATCAGCAGTAATTGTCAGTGGCTTTAAGTCCTTGCTATTTCCAGCTATCTTTATTTCATTTCTTGATATGTAAATGAAATCAGTTTTGTTGTATATTCTATACATTGATTTGGTCTTCTTGAAAATTCTGTTCCTCTTTCATATGGTAGCCTTTTAGACATTTGAACATTTTCATTTTGTTCTTGTTTGTCAAAGCTTACAGCAACCATCTTTTTTAGCATTGTGTCTATACACAAGTAGTTGAACCAAGTAGTGGCTAGCAGACACACCAAGTGCCAGTGCTGTGCATGTGCTATCCAGCACCATCTTTGCTAATGTCATTTTTGTAATTAATGAAGAACAACTATCTATTGAAAGCGAGCTGGAACTAGGGATGCCAGTCTCCAGATGGGATATCCCAGGATTACAGGTCATCTGCAGACTAAAGACAGAGTTCTCCTAGAGAAAATGGATGCTTTGGAGGGTGGACTCTATGGCACTATACCCCACTGAGGTCCCTGTCCTCCTTATGCTCCATCCTCAAACTTCTAGATGTTTCCCAACCTGGAGCTCTAAACCCAACCCCCACATTCCTCACTTGTGGCTGGAGGGGGGGGGGAGGCCTGGCAAACCTATCTGGAAATCAAAATGAATTACAGATTTTAATAGTGTGGCAGGACTACTTGTTAGTGCTGTTTCTGTCAGATAGAATGTTACATAAATTTTGTGATGAAGTGTCCTTGTGCCATGTTTTTTACTCCTAAGGCATTAAACATTCATTTCAACCAATGTTGTTACCTTGCAGAACGGGTCAAGCGAGAAGAGAGAAGTAAGGCAGTTTCAGTTCACTGCCTGGCCTGACCATGGAGTTCCGGAACACCCTACACCATTCCTAGCTTTCTTAAGACGAGTCAAAACCTGCAATCCTCCTGATGCTGGACCAATGGTTGTTCACTGCAGGTAAGTGGAAGCTTTGGTTTTAAAAACCCTTCCATAATCATTATTATGAAAATGTTATAATCAGTGCATTATTAGGATTCCATATACTGCAGCATAACAATATGAAGTCATTATAGCTAATTTTCTCACAGTTGTCTCTACGCAAACATATAATGGTTGTAATCAAACATTCAGATCCAGGCAACTATAAAAGTAGTTCCTTGATCATAAAAGAGCTTTAGAATTGTGTTTTCCTGTTAATGGTGATCTCCTTCTAAAACCAAGAGCAGTTTCAAAAGCAATTTGTAGAAAATCATGAGCAGGGTGGGGTTAACTGTTAAAAATAATTTTTAAAGTTCTGTTGGAGATACTTAGGCCCAGGGGCTGTTTTGTAGGGGGAAAAGTGGTGGAGTTCATCCAGGGATTGTTATGCAACTGCACCTACTATTCAATGGACAAGGTGGGAAGGAGAAGGTGGAACTGTCAGAAAGGTGCAAATTTAAGCTGTTAGAACAATAAAAACAATTAAACAATTAGAATTATGCCATTTCAAACAGAAGACAAACTAATCAGGCCGTAATACAAATAGAGTTGAAACCAATGATACTTCAGTAGGCCCGACAGAAGATAGAATACTGCAGCAAGGAAGGCCAGACTCAGTGTACTATGGGCGTCCACTGTTTCACTCAAAGGCCTGGTGGAACAGCTCTGTTTTACAGGCCCTACAAAAAGATAGTAGGTCAGGTAGGGCCCTGATCTCAAATGGAAGCATGTTCCACCAGGCCGGAGCCAGGGCAGAAAAATCCCTGGCTCTAGTCGAGGCAAGACAGATGCCCTTTGGGCCAGGAACAGCCAGCAGATGGTGACTGACTGAACGTAAGGTCTTTGGGGGCAAATATGGGAAGTGGCAGCCCCTCAAATATGTTGGTCCCAAGCCATGCAGGGCTTTAGATGTCAATGCCAAAATCTTGAAGCAAATTCAGTACTCAATAGGTAGCCAGTGCAGTTGGCATAGCACTGGCCATATGCTTGCCTGTAAAGGCAATGCAGTTAGCAAGTGTTCTGCTGCATTTTGCACTAGCTGGAGTTTCTGGATTAGCCCCCAGGACAAGTCCGCATAGAGTGAGTTACAGTAATCCAACCTGAAAGTGACCATTGCATTGGTCACTGTAGCTAAGTCCTGAGAAGAGAGACAGGGTGCTAGCTGCCTGAGCTGCCAAAGATGGTAAAAGGCAGATCTGGCAACTGCTTTGACCTGGACCTCCATAGAAAGTGAGGCATCCAAATGTCACTCCCAATCTCTTCACATTCTGAGCCGGCGTAAGTGGTGCACCATGCAGGGTGCACCGTGCATACCCAACTCTATTCCACTTCGGCTAAGGTAAAGGACCTCCATCTTAGTTGAATTAAGCTTCAGCCAGCTCTGTTGCAGCCACTCAGCCATGGCTCCCAAAGCCTCAGCGAGATGGTCTGGGGCGGAGTCCAGACAACTGATATTATTTAGTAATGCATTTAACAAATATTAAAATAGAGACTGGATTGCCAATCTCTAGGTGGGGCCTGAAGATTTCCCAGAATTACTGCTCTCAAGTCTACAGAGATCAGTTATTTGGAGAAATTGGCTACTATGTGGAGTTGACTCTGTGGCATTTTAGCCTGCTAAGGTCCCACCCCAAAAATTTCCAGGAATTTCCCAGCCCCGAGTTAGCTACTCTATGCATGGTCCCCTTCTGCATCTAGGTAGCCTCAGCTGCTTCTCAATTTCTTCCTCTTTGCTCCAGATTTAAATCTATTTTTCTTTCTTTCCTTTTCCTTAACAAATGTTTTAAATTATGTTGTCACACTTTGATCATCGAAGCCTCATTGTGACCAAAATCCATTCCTTCATTCCAAGTCTTTAATAACTGGAATATACTTCTTTTTATGTGGTCTTCCTCTATATTTCCTTTTTTTTCAGAACAGAACAAACTGTGTTGATAGTACATTATAAAAAAAAACATAATCATAGCCATCTTTCAAATAAGCTTTTCATGTATAAATTTGAGAGACATGACTGAAAGAATTGATGTAGAACCTGTGGATGTGATTTTCATGGGTGCCAAAAAAGCTTTTAACAGTACAGCTAAAAAAAAGATTAAAATAAACAGTCCTGTTAGGCAACAATGATAAAGCTACGGGTGAATTGTTTTCTTCACAGACTAAGCAAATTAAGTTTTGAGTTGGGGCATATATGATTGGTCTTGTTAACAACTTGCATTATTTCTTGGTACAGTCCTAAGCAGTTGCACCCTTTGAAGCCCATCGACTTCTGTTGCACTGCTTGTCACAGCACATGCTCCATGGATCTCCTCTTTGCTGCCAAGATGTGCTGAACCTTACAAAAAAACCCAACAACCCTACAAAGCAGTCTTTTCCTTACCCATGACACCTAGAAGCATTGATAATACATGCACACTGAGGTATCATTTAGGAACTGCAAAACAGGTTACATATTTAAATTAATCTGGATGGTCAATATTTTGACTCAGAGATCTATTTTGTTTTTGTGTTGTGTTATTTCATAGAGTATATGTTGAGAGTACAATCTCAATATAAATATAGATGAAAATAACATCAGACAGTGCAGCCATCTCTCATCCTCCCTACAGATGTGGTGCTATGACCAATTGCCCCTTTTGCCAAACAACAGAGATGCTTCTGTTAAATAATATACATGCCTAATGCAGATGTACATTTCTTCCTCTGTATAATACACTGACTATTACAGAGCTGTTTAGCACCATCACAGTCCAACTTCTGTTTCCATGTTGATGTGGTTTAATTTACAAAATTAAATATCCTTTTAATGAGTACTGATTGTTTCAAACCCAGGCTTAAATTCTAGGGATCTGCAATAGAGAGCATATGACGTGTTCTAATGATAGCTGGGAAAGCGCATGGTTGTGTTTGAAGTTGGATTAATTCTGGCAAACAGGTGCTAATCAGATCATAGCAAAATAGCACCAGCAGGCATCAACAAACATTTTCCCCTTTGTTTCCAAACTTCACATAATTCTTAGCATTTGCTTCAGTAATTTTACCTAGAATCTTAATGAGAAAATACAGTCCCTTATCCCATATTTTTCCATACCTGAGTGCCATTGGGTAAGCCTTTAGGAGTAATTTAACTTAATGAAGTTTTCATATACATTGCTAATATTCATAATGGGAACAACAAAAGAAAAGAGCTGGGTAATTTTCAAAAAATTATATTGTAGATTTAAGGAGCTCCTTCACTCAATATTCTGGATACCTCATTTTCAAGCTAAAGATAACTTATTATAAACCCATAGTCAGAGACTTGCTGAAGAGGGAAGGGGAAATCCAGATTAGCTCTGTACATACCTATTTCCCAAAGCTTCATTTTATTTTGTCATTATCATTTCACAATTAGCACCATCGAAGTACATATTCTGCTGCCTCAGTTATTAATATTTCTTATATGTATGTATCTGTTTTAATACATTTATATACCAACTTTCTTCCTAAGAGCCCAACGCAACTAATATAATAATAATAATAATAATAATAATAATAATAATAATAATAATAATAATATTTTATTTTTGTATCCCGCCCTCCCCGCCAGGCGGGCTCATATATATTCTTTTAAAATTATGTAAACATTATATAAACAGTCAAATCAGCAGGTAAAAGCAGGCATCAACCCAAAGGAACAAGTAAACAGAACTACATGAAAGTTTCACAAGAAATGCCTTTCTGAACAGAAAGATCTTATCAGATCTATGGATCTCCAGGGGAAATTTATTCCAAATCAATGAAACTGCTATGGAAAATGGGAATGAGGAGTAAATGGCCAAACATTCCATGCTGAAAAGGGACACAAGTAGCATTTTGTGCCTCTGCACTGGAAATCACCACCCATCTTGTCTCAGCTGAAGAGTTGTGACAAATGTGTCCATAGCATGCCCTAACTGAAATTGAAAAGGGAAGACCCTACCTCCTCCATCATCAGACTCCTCTAAGATCCACCTTCTCTTTTCTATTCTGCATATTCCTTTCCTAATTTGGAAACCCTTACACCAGCATCATTTGCCCATCCTCCTTGCTGGCAAGCAGCTGCAAGTGTAGAGCCATCTCCAGCTAAAGAAGAGACTAACCCCACCCCACCCACACCCTGTTAAGGATCTTCTAAACCTTCAATATCATGCTTTGCATAGTACTAGACTATGTAAAGCAGTAGTTCTTTCTTCATGCTGTAGGACAAGCAGCCCGAGGAGGACTCTTTGAAATGTAAGCAGCATAGCTGTGATGTAGAGTTTACATATATTGTGTAACACACATACACATTCATGCATGATATGTCTCTGCAACAGACTTGTTTAAACAGGATTGCCAATCTCCAGTTGGGGCCAGGGGATCCCCCAGTTTGGAGGCCCTCCCCCCACTTCAGGGTTATCAGAAAGTGTGTGGGAGATGTCTTCTGGACATTCCATTATACCCTAGGGAGACTGATTCCCATAAGGTACAATGGAGAATTGATCCACGGATATCTGGGGCTCCGTGGGGTAGAGGCACCAAATTTCAGCATAGCATCCAGTGCCTCTCCTTAAAACACACCCCCAAGTTTCAAAAAGATCAGACCAAAAGAAGACACTCCTATCCTTCATTATTTCCAATGAAGGGAAGGCATTTAAAAGGCATGTGGTCCCTTTAAATGTGATTGCCAGAACTCCCTTCAGAGTTTAATCATGCTTGTCATGCTTGAGAGATGTAAAAGTGATCGCACCGCTTGGGAGCAGTGACCATAACATTATTGATTTCGCCATTTGTATAAATAGAGAGTTGCCCCAAAAGACCAGCACAACCACGTTTAACTTTAAAAGGGGTAAATTCTCTGAGATGAGAAGGCATGTGAAGAGGAAACTGAAAGGAAAGGTAAATACAGTCAAAACCCTTGGGGAAGCTTGGAGGCTATTTAAAACTACAATCCTAGAAGCTCAGATAAAATATTTACCACAAGTTAGGAAAGGCACAAACAGGTATAAGAAAAAACCTGCATGCTTAACAAACCACGTAATGGAAGCTGTAAAAGGTAAGAAGGACTCCTTTAAGCGGTGGAAAGCTAGTCCAAGTGAGATTAATAAAAGGGAACACAGGCTGTGGCAAATCAAATGCAAGACTCTGATCAGGCAGCAAAAAGGGACTATGAGGAGCATATTGCAGAAAACATAAAGACCAACAATAAAAATTTCTTCAAATATATTAGAAGCAGGAAACCAGCCAGGAAGGCAGTGGGGCCCTTGGATGACCAAGGGGTAAAAGGATTACTGAAGGAGGATAGGGAAATGGCTGAGGAACTGAGTGCATTTTTTGCCTCCGTCTTCACTGTGGAAGATGAGAAGTGTTTGCCTGCTCCAGAACCACTTATTTTGGAAGGGGTGTTGAAAGACCTGAGTCAGATTGAGGTGACAAGAGAGGAGGTCCTACAACTGATAGACAAATTAAAAACTAATAAGTCACCAGATCCGGATGGCATACATCCAAGAGTTCTGAAAGAACTCAATGTTGAACTTGTGGATCTTCTGACAAAAATCTGTAATCTTTCATTGAAATCTGCCTCCGTTCCTGAGGACTGGAAGGTAGCAAATGTCACCCCCATCTTTAAAAAGGGTTCCAGAGGAGATCCAGGAAATTAAAGGCCCGTCAGTCTGACTTCAATAGCAGGAAAGTTTGTAGAAACCATTATCAAGGACAGAATGAGTAGGCACATTGATGAACACGAGTTATTGAGGAAGACTCAGCATGGGTTCTGTAAGGGAAGATCTTGCCTCACTAACCTGTTACATTTCTTGGAGGGGGTGAACAAACATGTGGACAAAGGAGACCCAATAGATGTTGTTTACCTTGACTTCCAGAAAGCTTTTGATAAAGTTCCTCATCAAAGGCTCCTTAGTAAGCTTGAGAGTCATGGAGTAAAATGACAGGTCCTCTTGTGGATCAAAAACTGGCTAATTAATAGGAAGAGAGTGAGTATAAATGGGCAATCTTCGCTGTGGAGGACAGTAAGCAGTGGGGTGCCGCAGGGCTCAGTACGGGGTCCCATGCTCTTTAACATGATCATTAATGATCTGGCGTTGGGAGTAAGCAGTGAAGTGGCCAAGTTTGCAGATGACACTAAATTGTTCAGGGTGGTGAGAACCAGAGAGGATTGTGAGGCACTCCAAAAGGGATCTGTTGAAGCTGGGTGAGTGGGCATCAATGTGGCAGATGAGGTTCAATGGGGCCAAGTGCAAAGTAATGCACATGGGGGCCAAAAATCCCAGCTACAAATACAAGTTGATGGGTTGTGAACTGGCAGAGACTGACCAAGAGAAAGATCTTGGGGTTGTGGTAGATAACTCACTGAAAATGTCAAGACAGTGTGCGATTGCAATAAAAAAGGCCAATGCCATGCTGGGAATTATTAGGAAGGAAATTGAAAACACATCAGCCAGTATCATAATGACCCTGTATAAATCGATGGTGCGGTTTCATTTGGAATATTGTGTACAATTCTGGTCATCGCACCTCAAAAAAGATATTATAGCATTGGAAAAAGTGCAGAAAAGGGCAACTAGAATGATTAAAGGTTTGGAACACTTTCTCTATGAAGAAAGGTTAAAACGCTTGGGGCTCTTTAGCTTGGAGAAACATCGACTGCGGGGTGACATGATGGAGGTTTACAAGATTATGCATGGGATGGAGAAAGTAGAGAAAGAAGTACTTTTCTCCCTTTCTCACAATACAAGAACTGGTGGGCATTCGATGAAATTGCTGAGCAGTCGGGTTAAAACGGATAAAAGGAAGTGCTTCTTCACCCAAAGGGTGATTAACATGTGGAATTCACTGCCACAGGAGGTGGTGGCGGCCACAAGCATAGCCAGCTTCAAGAGGAGGTTAGATAAAAATATGGAGCAGAGGTCCATCAGTGGCTATTAGCCACAGTGTGTGTGTGTGTGTGTGTATACCCATATAATATTTTTGGCCACTGTGTGGCATAGAGTGTTGGACTGGATGGGCCATTGGCCTGATCCAACATGGCTTCTCTTATGTTCTTATGTCACTCCCTTGCTCCTGGCTCCACTACCAAAGTCTTGTGGCTCCAAAGTCCCCAGATATTTCTTGAGTCAGACCTGGCAAGCCTACCTACAAATTTGGCCTTGATATGCACATTGTGCTCACATCTCAGAACTTGTAAACCAAGGTGTCAAATGTACAGCCTGTGGGTCTGTTCCAGCCCCCACAAGGCTCCAATCAGGCCTGCCAGCAAGTAGCCATCCTCTGCTTGCTTCTCCCTCTCTTCTTCCTTCGGTCACCATTTTTGTATTTTTCAGCACAATGCAGCCAAGCAAAGCAGGGTGTGGCTATTTCCTTCTTCTCCCTCCCTCTTCTACAAGGGAGAAGGCGCCCCAGCCAGTGGAGCTTAGCCCTGTAGTTTTGCTGTGTGACTGAGAAAGCCTAGCACAGCTAGAGCTCCCGCAATCAAAGCTAGAGCTTGTGCCAGGCTCTCTTAATCAAACAACAGAGCTACAGATCTTTTTCTCCCTCCTCCTCCTTTGATTCTCCACTCCTTCACATGCACCTGCTGTTGTGACCTTGAGTCATTCACAAGTTCTCTCAGAGCTATTCTACTCAAAAGCAGTTCTCAGAGAACTCTCTCAGCTTCACCTACTTCACAGGGTGCCTGTTGTGGGGAGGGGAAAGGAAAGGAGATTGTAAGCTGCTCTGAGACTCCGAGTGAAGGGCAGGGTATAAATCCAACCTCCTCCTCCTCTTCTTCTTCAAGGGAAAAGAGAACTTAAAATATGTCTGATTAAGACTGAATATTCTCCTGGATGCAAAATACCTTGAGGCATTCCAAATTAAGGGGGAAGGAGTTGGCATGATAGCTAATAAAATCCTGAATGAGATTATCCAAATTGCCCCCTTAACTTGTGCCAACTATTTTGTTCTTTATCTTTTTGTTCCCACACTCTTTTATTCTGTTCAGTTTATTGCTTCTGTTTGTCTCCCTGCTGCTGCACTTTGGATTACTAAGGATTGCCTCAGAAAAATGGAATTCTTAATCTTCTTCCCCAACCTTTTCCTTCTGTCTCTCCCCTTTTTTTCTTAAAACTGGTGATGCTCCTGTTTGGTGTTCTCGACAAGTTCCTTGTTGAATTTTCTGTTATCATTCTCTTCTCATAGCCACAAATGTGATAAACTTGCTGTTTCTATCTTAATTTTTATCTGAGATTTGCTTTTTTTCAATCTCATGGCACTCCTATAATACTTGTTGATTCTGTTATCTTTTCTTGTTATTTTGGTTATTATAATGGTCTTTCTAATGGTCTGTCTTTATCTCTTCTCCACTTTGTTGTCTCTGTTATGAATGCTGCTGTGTATCATATTTTCCAGTGTAATTGCTTTGACCATATCTCTGTTTTGTTTTCTGGATTCCATTGGTTTTAGTCCTTAATATTAAATGTAAATTTCTGTCTCATATAAAATCACTTCATTCATTTACTACTTCTTATCTTTTATCTCTTTGGCTGTTTTTTTTTTTGCTTTCCTTGTGTTTTCCAGTTAAGCCACACCTCATTCTCTCTCATAGTTTCTCTCTTATCAATAGTAATAGCAATTCTACTATTTCTTTGTTGCAGTAGCAATTTTTAAAGATTTTTCATTTTTTTGCATGCTTCCTCACACTTTTTTCCTTTTTGAATTGCTCTGCAATTCCCTATTTCTCCCATTCCTTCTCTTGGCATGTGGCATGCTCTTTAGCATTAAGCCTTCAGGTAGCTTCCACGTGTTTGCTTCTGTTGGATGTTCTGTATTAATAAGCAGATAACTCTAAGATTCAAATGGCACTTCCAAATGTTTCAAAATTTGTGATGTTGTGTTTTTGTTTTTAATCTACAAAAGTGAAATGCCATATTCATCTTTTACACCTTGTCTTCCTTTCCAAGGTTTCCTTAGTTTCAGCACTTTCATATTCCTTATATTGTAATATGTTAGCAAGTGCTGGATGTGATCTTGGTATGATCTCTCAAGGTCCTAACATTAAATTACAGTGTACTATAGTACAGGGTGTGATTCTATACATCTTTACTAAGTTGTAAGTCCCATTAAAACCACTAGCCAGGGGTGGAATTCTAGCAGGAGCTCCTTGTAGCCAGTCTTCCAAGAGCTTACAAGGCTCTTTTTTGTAAACTCTCGGAGGATTGGCTGCATCAGGGGTGTGTGGCCTAATATGCAAAGGAATTCCTGCTAGAATTCCACCCCTGCCACTAGCATATTTCTGCATCAGTCTGTTTATTATCAGTTTGAAATTTTCATCTTTGTTATCACAACTAATACAAGTACCAAGTCAAGACATTTGCCACATGGCAATGTTTCTGGAACAATTTACTGTTAATGGACTGGATGTATCGGTCCACAGCATAACACTAGCCATTTGTTCCTTACTAGAAAGTATGAATGGCTGAGTATATGGGTATGTTTATGCACACTAAATAATGCACTTTGCAACTGGATTTTTACTGTGTATGAATGGCAAAATCCACTTGTAAACAGCCACGGTGTGAAAGCACCCTGTATTATATGAATAGTTGCAAGTTACTCAACAAAGATTAATTTGCCTAATTACTATTCTCAAAGGTTGTTCAAGTTTCCTTGATTGTGGGATCTGTGCAGATGAAACCTATTTCAGAAAAGTGATTTGTCTTGCTCACTAATAGTATTGCAAATGCTTTTCGTAAGCTCACTTTCTAAAACCTAAATCAAGTTCTGCCTGGCAAGGAGTTCAGCCTGGGAAGGCTAGGTGTGGAGGAAATGGAGGGCCCTAATGGGTAAAAAATATGGCACAGGAGGATTTGGTCTGGGAAGGGAAGGAAAAGAAGAGAGTAAGAGGGAGCTAGATCAATTAAGAGGGTTTCTTTTGCATGTTGCATTTTATATGTATCAAAAATATTTGGCATACACTTTAAAATATAATATTAAAATAACATGTAGAAGCAGCAATTCGTGAGATAGAAAAACATGACTTTACAATACAAATTAAGGGAGTTTCTTCATGGAATAGGTTACCAGCACTGGGAACAACTTTGATCTGTCTTTTCTCTAAAGGAAATAGCTCTAATATTTAGAAATTTTTCACATCTCTGCTGATAGTGTTGCACATACAATTGTGCAGACAAATTCTGAAAACACTTTTCACAGAAAAGCATCCTACAATAATCAGAAATACCTTTTTATGGTCTGTCAAATTTATTTTTGCTGTTTTTCTCCATTCTCACATAGAAACCTGCCTTGTTGTATATAATTTCTGCTGAATATCTTACTGGTGAATTGATAATCATTCACTTGGCTGAACTGACCAGTTATCATAATATAGTTCTAGGCGTGTATTTTAATGAAAAAGGAATACTGCTCTTTAGCTTATCATCTGTATAAGTTAGCACTGATCTTTATATCCAGATATTTATCATGCCCTGCAAGTTGTGTAATTTCGTTTGACTTGTGTTGTAGTTTGATATATTATTTGATCAGTATTCTCAATGACTCATTTTATCCACATGTATTTAGTTAATTTTTTTCCTGCCAGTGTTTATATATACTCTGTAAGGGAAAGGAAGCCTGGCTGCTCACAGCTGAATCTAGTAAAAGAGCAATTAGTTTCTATCAGAGCCAACAGCTGTCCGTAATGAATTCTGAATTAAAATTATGAGCAAAGAAAAGAATCTAGCCATCTGCAGGAAATGTGAAAATATTTTTATAACTCTAATAGCTGAGATCTGGAAAAGGGTATCTGTGAGATTTCCCAGCTGTACCTACAGTGAATTCTAAAATAGCCACAGACACAGAGAGCACCAGAATGCATTTCATCAATTTTGGCTGCTTAACCTCTTCGGCTGCACTTGAACCAGCCTGTATTTTGATCTAAAGTAGTCACCATGAAAGCTTTCTTTTGTTTGAAAAGCATTTTACATGCCATCCAAAATGAAATTTGGTTGTAAAAATAGTTGTGTTATCTTTGTGTAGAGGCTTTCCAATCAGTGTTCAATTTCTGAAATATTTTCTCTTTTTTAAAAAATAAAGAATAATCATCATTAACGTAATATTTTATTTTATTTTCTCCCCAGTTGTTCAAATCTTCAATTGTGGTTTTTCTTAACTTTTAGAATCTGATTGTATTACTACTGCAACTGATATAATTCATTATAGCAATACTCCCAATGCTGCTGAAACTGACTTTCACATGTAATTCGGCCATTTTAGCAACACATATCTTGTGTTACTGCAAGAACAAAATTGCATGTTGGTCAAGACCATGTATCTGAAATAGAGCAATATATTTTGGTAATCCTGCAGGTCCTGCAAAATGGAACTGTAAGGTGAGACCATACAGCCTTTTGGTTTTTTCCTTCTCCTTTTTCCTTGGGACAGTGGAACAGTTTTTACACCATGTGGTTAATTTGATTCTGACATATATAATTATTTTTTATCTGTTGAATTGTTTATGTGTGTTTATTTATGTTGTAATCCACTCTGAGCCCCACAACTGTGGGAAAGAGCGGAATAGAAACTGAACAAATAAATAAATAAGGTTCCAGGTTCAATCTTCACAATTCCAATTAAATGATAACAGGTAGCAGAACAAGAAAAAGACATCTGAGAACTGTCAACCTGTTTATAGGTTAAAAAGTGTGTTGTAGAATACAAGCTAGATGGATGAATGATCTGACTACATATAGGGCATATCCCTCATAAAATATAAAAGCCACACATTAACCCACAAGGTAGCAGAGCTAGGAGCAACTCAGAGAGTAGAAAATAGCTTGTAGTTGCCTCAGTCATCAGTTTATAGATTTGTAAATTGGAGTATAAAGCAGATAAATGTTGAGCTAGGTAGACCAATAGTTTGGCTGAGTTTCTTATATCCAAATTCTTTTTACTCTTTTGGAGTAAAAAGCATTGTGATAACCTGCAAGTAGGGGGAAAATTATTTATTACATTTTTATCTTGTTTTCCCCCATGGAACTAAGGGCAGCATATATAGTCTGTACCCCCACAATAATCCATAATGAATAGAGCAATAGGAAGGAGGGGGTACTTTACTTTTCACTTCCTCCTTCTCTTGATGTTGGTTTATACGTATTTCCCATCTCCATCCTCTGAAGTTGTAACTTTCCCATTAATGATGATGGAGACAAGATAGAGATGTATGGTTCATTGATTAAATCACTCCTATTTTGTTAGAAGTGTTTGACTTTAGCTGGTCGTGACCCTAGTAATTTCTTTACAGCCAGTGGCTGAGCAAGGATTTGATGTCTGAATGACAGACTCAGATTGAAATACTACTGAAATATTACACCATTGCTATTCATAGAGGAGCAGTAGAACACCATTAGGATCTTCTGAATTTCTCAGGAGCAATGCTCTGGCTCTTTATTACTCAATAATTTATCAGGTATGCCAGTCAAAAACCAGCCCTGGACCTGTGTGAATTCTAGTATGCTGACATTTTAAATTATCATTGAAATGTTTAAATTTGCTTCAAGAATTCTGCAGAGGATGGGTCAGTCTGCATACTGAGTATTAGTTTTTCCCTGATCTGTGCCAGATCTCTGCCTATGCTGAAAGCAATACAGATTTCCAGTTTGTCTCCTAATTGGGTTCTTACACTCAATTTACATGTTACACTTGTGACATAAGTGTCTCAAGAATGTTGAACCTGATTCTCAAGGATGTTGAACCTGATTAGCTGCTTTTATAGGTGTTCACATCATTCTCACTGATTAGAATCAGTCTTAAGAAAACTCTTAAAATAAATTGTTTCCTGGGCACCATTATATTGTCCAAATAACGTGAACATCTGTTCATAGAAATATGTATTGACATGAGAGTCGTGTCCATGATGAGGAGCCTCATGGTGCAGAGTGGTAAAGCTGCAGTCTGAGCTCTCTGTTCATGACCTGGGTTCAATCCCAGCAGAAGCTGGGTTCAGGTAACTGGCTCAAGGTTGACTCAGCCTTCCATTCTTCCGAGGTCAGTAAAATGAGTACCCAGCTTGCTGGGAGAAAGTGTAGATGACTGGGGAAGGCAATGGCAAAGCACCCCGTAAAAAGTCTGCCATGAAAATGTCATAATGCGATGTCATCCCAGAGCCAGAAACGACTGGCGCTTGCACAGGGCACTACCTTTACCTCTTTAGTGTCCATGATGTTTGGAACTTCACTTACAGCTTTGCCCCTAAAAATATAAATTGTACTTCAGTCTCTCCATAACTTGGAACCAAAGGAATGGAGGAGAAAAGTCAGAGTAATCTATTACAACTGTACCCCCCCCCCCTTAGTCATCTCTTTCTAAATAAAAGAGTCCTAGACTCTTCAGCCTTTCCTCATACCAAAGGTGCTCCAGCTCCCTAATTATCTTGGTAGCCTTCTACTTTTTCGAGTTCTGCAATGTCCTTTTGGAGATATGGTGAACAGGCGTTCCAAATAAGGCCACACCATAGATCTATATTCAGGCATTACAATATCAGCCATTTTATTCTCAACCCTTTTCCTAATAATCCCTACACAGAATTTGCCCTTTTGTCACCAAATCTGGATGGATATTTTCATTGGGTTATCCACTATGACCCCAAGATCTTTTCTCCTTTCCATCCCAGCAAGTTCAGACCCCGTTAGCCTATACTTAAAGTTGAGAGGGGTTTTTTTGTCCCAATGTACATCACTTTACACTTACAGCATTTGCTCTGCCCCCGCACTTCTCCTTGCATTTGTACAAGCCATTGGTTCCCCACCAGTCACTCTGCAGTGCCTATTGCTTCAGGGCTCCTTCCCATTCTCGTCGCAGCAACTGGAATTCCAAAAAAACAGTATCGTGTTGCTGCAATGGTAATAGGAAGTAGCTACAATGTAAGAGGAGGGCGCAGGGAGAAGTGCAGGGGCAGAGCAAATACCAGTGAGGAATCAGAAAGAATTCAACTGCCACATTGTTGCCCCACTCATCCAGTTAGTGGAGGTCTTCCTGGAGTTTTTCACAGCCTTGGTTTTCACCATCCTGAATAATTTGGTGTCATCTGCAAACTTGGCCATTGCACTACTTACCCCTAGTTCCAGATCACTGATTAATAAATTAAACAGTATCAGCCCCAATACTGATCCTTATGGGATTCCACTGTTTACTTTCCTTCGTTGTGAGAACTGTCCATTGATTCCTGCTCTTTGCTTCCTGTCATTTAACCAGTTTTTAATCCATAAGAGAACCCATCCCCTTAGGGTTGCCAGCTTCCCTGTGGGGCCTGGAGTTCTCCCAGATTTACAACTAATCTCCAGATTACATAGACCAATTCTCATAAAATGGCAGCTTTAAAGTCTGGGCTGCATGGCATCGTATCCCCATTGAACTCAGATTCTTCATTTAAAAAAAAAAATCAGATCCTTAGGAACTGGCTGTATTCCATTTAAAATGTTTGTGCTGTTCCATTTGTATTCTAAAGAGCAGCTGACAGTTGTGGTCATTTACTTGTTCTTTAGAGAGGTCTGAAGCTGAGTTAACCCAATCCAAAATACATTATCAGATCTTTCCATATTGTCTGAATGCATATGTATGTTTGGAAAAATGTTTCTTCAGGTATTCCCACAAGCTGGCTTTCCACTGAAGGTATGCTCATTGCAAAAATAGTGGATGGGAGGTATCACCATACAAATCCAATCTACTTCTGCCGATTACAACAAATGACAATGCATTTTATTATCTGCAGCTACTTTAATTTCACATCATATCGCCCATTAGAAAGCTCAGATATCTTTCTAAGCAGTATTCTACAGATCTGAATCATTGCTGTATACAACAACCACAGTCCAACAGAGAGCTAAAGCATTTAAGCTCATTGATTCCATTTATGTGAATGAAAAAGAAATCCACTGAGCCAGCACCAGGATAATTTTCCTAAATTATCAACCTACATGGTGCAGTTAGCTGACAAAAGATGTCACAGCATCGGGGAATAACATTCTGCAAAACTACCAGTTCCAGGGCCAGGAACCAATGCACAAGATAGTTATCAGTGGTAGTATGGCAGTGTACCCTCCAGCTCCAACTCTCAATTCTAGTGACACTACTATTTATTTATCACATTATAATTCCACCTTTCTAGGAACTCAAGAGACTCTTTTATTTATCTCCATAACAATCTTGGGCAGTATAGTATGCTAAGACTTTTGAATTGCTTTGTAGCTGAACTTGGGTTTGAATCTGAATCTCCCAATCTGGTGTTCTTTCCACTAATACCGGACTGGCTCTCTATACACATTAATCAGAAAAGTCAACCTTTAGCCTCATCCACACAGTGACCTCAATACGCAGTGCCTCATGAACACCTCTTAATTCACCTTTTTCTACATACTGTAGCTGTATCACATCATAGAACGTTAAGCATATTTTAGCTTCTAGGACTGATTTAAATGTGTTTTTCAGTATTGAAAACTGGATGAATAACATTGTGCCAATAACAATTTTCCAATAGACCTGCTTGATAGGAATTGGGTGAAAATAATGAAGGGCTCCAGAGTGTTCTTTGGGGAGATCATAGAAGTGAACAATACACTTTAAAATTGTATCATTGTTGTTTTCAAGATCACACCTCAATTTCATGGTAGCAGTATTATTATATTGTAAGATTAAATAGAAAGGGGGGGGGGGGAATCTTCACTCATGTTTAATTGATTGTTGGGGTAGGATTGCAAAATGTGGAGAAAATGCCCATCCATTTAGAGTATGGGCTGAAAGAATTGCCCTCACTCTGATCTTGATTTTTTTTCCTCACTGCATAATGTCACTGGAAAACTTAATCACAGTAAGCACAATCACAATCCTTAAACATATCGTATCTGTGATATGATTGCATTGCATGTACGATCTCTGGTACTTGGAACATTCTTTTTGTCCTCACAAATTGGTTCAGATCAGGGAAAGTAGCAGCTGCAAAAACATAAGTAGGAAGTATTCAACCACAAATTATCAAAGGGAACCCAACTACAAATTATCAAAGGGAAGCCCAACTACATTGCAGAGTTTTAGTCTTGAAAGTGACAAAGCATAGCCAATATTCTCTGTATCAAAATTGTCATGAGGGTCCACTAGGCATGAAACCTTTCCACTAATGTTATGCATTCTTTTTTTTTGTTTTCTTTTATCACAGTTACTTTGTGTACTTACACCACATCAATGCAAGTCTCAATTTATCCAGAATTGCAGTATTCAATCAAATTATCCCCTGATATATGTCAGCATGTCCTAAATGATTTTTGGCCCATATTTTACTATTTTTGCTGTTCCAAATAAATGATCTGTGAAATCTAGTAATTACAACGACTTCCCTTGCCAGATCAGTGAAGTATCAGTAAAGGGTCGGCATTATAACAGCAACAAATTAATCAGAAAAGCCAACCTTCAAGCTCATCCACACAATGACTTCAGTACAGAATGGCCCCCGAATGCCTCTTAATTTGCCTTTTCTGCATACTGTAGTTGTATCACATCATGGGACATTAAGCATATTTCAGCTCACAGGACTGATTCAGTTGTGTTTTTCGATATTGAAAACAAATGTTTCAACTGGATGAATGATAACATTGAGGCAATAACAATTTCCTACTAGGCATGCTTGTTTAATGGCTTGCATAGTCTTTGGCTTGTAAACATTGCCATCTTTATTGCTAACTGAAATAGAAGGGGTTTTTTTCTCCCCAGCTGATAAAGTTTGGTAGCAGTTTTGCATGAGTAATGTGAGCTAATGGAAGCTGATACAAAATGTAGGCTACATTTTTGGCTCAGCCTTCATGATCCCTCAGCTTCATCTTGCAAACCTGGTTCTTCTTTCCAAGTGGCAAGGTCATGATATTGCCTCCCTCCATAAAGTTGACAATGCTCTTCATATAGCTGACAATGCCTAAGCTTACTTAGCTTCCAAAAAGTGACATAAAATACATAAATGGTGATATAGATAACATGCAACCTTCTGAGAATCACAGAACTTTTCACCAGACAGAATGAAGAGTGCTATGGTATTGTGAAGAGTTAAGACCCCACATTAAATTTTTGTCTTAAAAAATAGAGGGTTTTTTAAAAACATACTTCCTTTTCATTAGGTCAATATGTGCCTACTCCTCAAACAAATTATTGTTCATTTTTTAAAGTAATTGAATCATAATTGTTTGAATAATTTATAAATATCTATAAACGTTAGCTCATTAACAATTGTCTATCTAAATATCTATAAATATAAATATTTTATATAATTTTTTGTTGCCAGAATGGAACTACAGTGAGCTATTTTCGATCTTTAAATATAACAGGTTAAATCCTATCTATCATAAATACAAAATACTCACTTAAATGAATCTTCCTCTTCCAACAGTGGACCCCAGTATGCCTAAAGGGCACTGTTGTGGATTTGAGAGTCCCTGCTGTGCACAGAGTCAAACAACATGGGGAGGCTGCTACAGTGAAGGGTAGTAAGTTGCCTTTGATAACAGAGCCTCTTGTGCCAGCAAAAATTCCACTGGTTGAATGAGAGGAAGACTGATTTCACCTCACCCAGCTCACCTTGTCTGTATCTCCCTGTGTTACAAGGTTCTTAGGGTTCATAGACTGCAAATCTGAGACACAGAGAGAGATAAGTGTGTGTGTGTGCGCGTACATTTATTTGTTATAAATATTGTGTTATGCCTTCATAAATAGGATAAGAATTAAAAATCCAAATCATAAGTATTGTGGTTTACTTTAGTGTCATATAACTGTACATGTATAGACCCATTTCCATCATGGCTGGTGAATTCAGGGCCCCTTGGTAAGCATTATCAGTCTGTCCCTTAGTTTGGGGGTCTACCTGGGGAAATTACAAGAGGCTATAGTGATATCACTCTTAAAGAAATCATTGCTGGATCACACTGATCCTTTCAATTACTGCCCAGTCTTGAATCTTCCATTTCTGGACAAGGTAACAAAGAGAGCAGTGGCAGAACAGCTCCAGAATTTCTTGGAGGGTACATTGGCTCTGGATCCATTCCAATCCAGCTTTCGCTCTGGCTATGTGACAGAGACTGCACCAGTCACTCTCACACAATCTTCATAGACAGCTGGATTGAGGGAGGTTGGCATTTCTGCTATTGCTTGATCTGACAGCATTCAACATAGTCCACCATGACTTGTTGCCCACCACTTCACTGAAGCAGGAGTCTGTGTGATGGCGTTGAAGTTGCTTACCTCATTCCTCCAAGTTTGGGGACTAAAAGTAGTGCAGGGGAGAGGATGCCACCTCAACACCCCTTGCTATGTAGGGTCCCTTGGGGCAACATCTATATGCATCCCCTTGCCCACCTAGTGAGGAGTTTCAGAGTGGGTTTGCCATCAATATGCCTATGACACCCAACTGTATCTATTGATGGACACCAAATAATCTGGTTGAAGGGTTGGAGGCCATGGTTGAATGGCTGAAGCAAAGCCAGCTGAGACTGAATCCATCTGAGATGGAAGTTCTGTGGCTGGGAGGGGAGGGTTCAGGATTGGGGCACCATCTCCTGATTCTGGATGGTGTGCCACTAACACCAGCACCCACCGTTAAGAGCCTGGGTGTGTTCCTGGATGCCTCCTTATCGATGGAGGCCCAGGTTGCAAACATTGCCATACTGGCATTTCTTCAGCTACACCAGGTCAGGCAAATTGCCCCCTTCTTGTCTCGTCCTGACCTAGCCATAGCATGCCATGCAATGATCACTTCCAGGCTAGGCTACTGTAACTTGCTGTGTGCAGGGCTACCCTTGTGACTGACCCAGAAGTCACAACTGGTCCTGAACATGGTGGCCTGGGTTCTCACCAAAACTCCACTAACAGCACATATCCAGCGGATGCTTCACCAGCTGCACTGGCTCCAGGTTGAATACTAAAATCATAATGAAGGTTTTTATATTAACCTTTAAGGCCCTAAACAGTCTGGGACCAGTGGACTTTTGGGACTGCCTTTCCTGGTATACCCCTGAAGAGCATTGCGCTTGGTGGAAAAAAATCTACTGGTAATACTGGTCCAAAAATATTCAGCTCTCCACCGGCTCTGACTTGGTGGAACTCTCTGCCAAATGACATCTGTATCCTATGGGACCTAGTCCAGTTCCACAAGACCTGTAAGGCAGAGATGTTCCGCCAGCCCTACAGTTGAGGACAGCAATGGTCTTCATTTGCCCGCCCTTCCTTTCCTTCTCTCCTCTTTGGGATAAGTATAAATCTAGTTTTTAGATGACATCTGGAATGGTTATTGTACCTGTTTTATTGTTTCTTATTTATTATTTTATTTATTTATTACTTTAAATTTCTATCCCGCCCTCTCCGCAAGCGGACTCAGGGCGGCTAACAACATACATTTTTACAATTTAACCATTAAAACTACAATTTAGAATTCTTTAAAACACCTAAACATTTAAAACATTCCACTGCATTTTTGGTGCTGTATCACTATAATATAATTTAACGTAGATATAAATGTAAATGTAACTTGATTACATTTGCTTATTATTGTATTCTTTGAATCTTGTACACTGCCCTGAGCCCCAAGTAATTTCTATTTCTAAATAAATATAAATAAATAATGCAATGTTGATGGGTACCCAAGATCAGATCATCTTTTTTCTTTTTTAGGATAGCAACCACAGATAATCTCTTTTTTTCTTTACTCCTGGATTTTTAGGCTCTAAAGGCAACAAACTGCATTGGGCTGAGTTTGTTCCTTTCACAGACTTCATATTCTCCTTAGTGCTTGGCAGGCAGGACAGTGAAAGCTTAGATAACGGGGAGATAGCTATCAGCTGTGTTGCTCATGTCATGGTTTGGCTGATTGTGTAAAAAGGGGGGCACTATATAATTCACTCATTATCACCATGCAGTGTTCTTCAAGATGAAAGAGATTTCCATTTTCTTTAGGAATTCTGGCTCTTACACTTAAGTCATGCATTCCATAATGAACTCAATGAGGGAACGGTGACTAGGGAGAACTCAATGATTCTGGCAAAAATGTAGGTTAACAATTGAGCAAGAACTTAATCTCTAAACCTAATTTTTTAAATAATCCAGGAGTACTAATTGTAGTGCAACATATAATAAAGAAGGCATTTTAAGAAAGGGCTGCTTACTCTTTGCCCGTAAAAACTATGCAAGATAAATGGAAAATCTAAAGATATTCTTCCACTTGTACAGCTAGTTGAGCAAGCACACGTACCATTATAGAAGTTCCCAAAGAATGCACCATTAACTCTTGCATGAACACTTCCGCAAGGAGTAATGCTAGCAGTTATTTTCCTTCTGTTCTTGGCTTATCATCAGTGTTCCCTCTATGCTGAGTTAGCTTGAGCTAGTTCACAGATTTTTAGCTTCCAGCTTATACATTCTTGTCTTAACTCAGAAGGATGACCCCAGAACACAATAATTTATGCAGTAACTCACAACTTTAATGCCAGTAAGCTCACAAAGTAGAATTTTTGCTCACAAGACTCTGAAGCAAAGAAGGACCATTGTTTATCATCATGACTGTTTGTAGGACCAATATATATTTGTGAGATTCAGAGCTAGCTCATGGTAAGGCCTATTGATCTGAACCTAATGCATACAAGAGCTCTACCAGCCAACATACAGCTTTAGAGCTTTAAGGAAAATGTAGGAAATTTGTATGCTGCCTCTGCAGACTACAAGTATGGGCCAGTGAGCTCTATATGATAGGATATAAAACGCTGCAGTACAAAATCTGTTGAGTCTGGATAATAAATAAGAACTTGGGGTCTCCATCACCAGCACTTAAAGCTTGATTCTGCAAATTAAAAAAAAGCTATTCTTTAGAGCATAATTTCAAATTTCGATTTTCAGTTTTCATCTGAACTCAGGACTTCCAAAGCTCCTTCTCACAGGTCATAATTCTGTACCAGTTTGTTAACTATCACATTGAGTAGATCATGAGAGACACTACCTTCCCAGACATTTCTACATGCTGCAGACATTATTCACATAAGATATATAAATGTGACATTTTAATAGGAAACTTGAGCATAAGATAGTAAGTGTTGATCTCATGTAGAACATCAGGATAGCACAGATCAGTGAACATGAAGCTACTTACCAATACATTGACCTTATACCACCACAGTAACAACTGTTCATGAGCCCAGTTGCATGGGTCTTTCCCACCTAATCATCTCACCTCACGTAAATGGTTGCCACCCATCAGGAACAATATGAGAAGACTGTAAATTGTAGTTCTGCATGCATAATAATCCCATAAAAATGACCAGTGTGTTTAAAAGAACAGGACAACTATGAATTGCTGTAAAGTTTGTTCAAATTAAATGTCATGGCTGTATGTAAAAAAAAAAATGACTTGATGATCTAAAACATTCACATCCTTTATGTCCAACTTGTGTTGGTCTTTTTTATTGTTTTAGTGCTGGAGTTGGCAGGACTGGCTGTTTCATTGTAATAGATGCCATGCTGGAGAGAATAAAGCATGAAAAGACTGTAGATATTTATGGCCACGTAACTCTAATGAGAGCCCAGAGGAATTACATGGTTCAAACAGAGGACCAATACATCTTCATCCATGATGCATTGCTTGAAGCAGTAACATGTGGAAATACCGAAGTGCCAGCCCGAAACCTGTATGCATATATTCAGAAGCTGACACAGATAGAAGCAGGAGAGAATGTCACAGGAATGGAATTGGAATTTAAGGTACTTTGCATGGGAGTTCCTCACAGTTTTAAATCCTTCATTGTTTCATTACTATATAGGAAATGGCAGGGGTTGGATTTTAAATTGTTGTGTAGCTGAACTAGTATGGCCTGTGCTTCGGTAGATTTCCCTGCAGAAGATCAGTAACAGATTCCAAAGGATTTCCAAGGGTAACTGTGGCGGTCTGCAGTAAAACAGCTAGATTTGAGTCCAGTAGCACCTTAGAGACCAAAAAGATTTTCTGGGTATGAGCCTTTTGATAATCAAATCTCTTCATTCCTGATGAAAGGAGCTTTGACTCTCATAAGCTTAGACCCTGACTGTCTTATCGGTCTCTAAGGTTCTACTGGAATCAAATCTAGGTTCCAAAGAATAGTTGTACCAACACATGATGTATTGTGTACTTACAGTTTCTTTATGATTTACAGTTGGAACAGTTTAGCATTGCAATAAGAGACACTTTCTAAACATATATTTTAGTATGCAGCTAATAATTGCAAATGACAGGTAGTCCTCTTTATAAGATTTAGTCAAATCAATTCATGAAATGATGTTTTCAGACTTCCCTAAATATCTTTTCTTTGTTTTCTGCAGCGGCTAGCCAGCTCTAAAGCTCACACATCAAGATTTATCAGTGCCAATCTTCCATGTAATAAATTTAAAAATCGCCTTGTTAATATTATGCCATATGAATCCACAAGGATATGTTTGCAGCCTATCCGAGGGGTAGAAGGTTCCGATTATATCAATGCCAGTTTTATCGATGGATACAGGTATCCAGTTGTTCATGCTTTACAAATTAAGTATTTATGGGCCAATATGCACCTCACTTTATATTTCTTCTTACGGGCATGGCTCTCATTTCAATATTGTGGTTACACATCCATGAAGATCCAAACCATAATCCCTTGGTGTATCTGTGTTGTTGCAGTTTCCAGGGATCCTAGCTTGGATCTTTCAACATTACATATATGTGGGAGGAGCAGATGCTGTGGAAGCATCTATGCTGCTAAAAACATAACCAAGGAGGACCTTTACCTGAAGCCGCATTTATATGGATTACCTTCACATCTCCTTCTGAAAATGGGGATTTTCCACATAATAGCTTGATTATCCTGTAAAAAGTCACAGATTGCTTTAATTCTAGAATTCTGGTAGTGCAGCAGCAAACAGATTGCCTGTGAATGTGCCACGATTACTAGTAGTGGCTGCTTATCTAAGTTACCATACATATATTAAACGTGTGGCACAAGCTTCATATACAGCTAACAGATTTGACAATCATCATCACATGTAGAATAAAATGTGGCCATTTTTCCTGGTAGACTTCAGAAAATAAATCAAATCACCCCATTTCTACCTTTCGAGTAATGACTCTACAAATCTCCTCACTTTTGCTGACATCATTATGCTACTGAAACAGTTAATAAAGAAGTACTTTGGAGCTATAGGTCATACACTCGGTAGACTGTATGACAGTCAGCCTTGGATGCAAAATGGAGCTGCACTCCTAAGTGTTTCCTAAGTGTTTTCTATGACACACAAAATTGAACTATTAGAGTTGCATTAAAATTTAAATAAGATAAAGTCATAAATCATATTTTAATGGGACATTTTCTCCACAAATTTCTAAAAATAAAACAATGCTGTGGTTTGATTAAACAATATTTAATATGTTTTAATGTGCTTACAATAAATAATTTAAAATTGTGCATTTCTTAGTATTTCGTTATAGCAGAATGTTCACATGCAAGAAAAAAGCCTTGGTCATTCTGGTAAATGTCTCTTTTTACTTTAAATATAGGCAGCAAAAAGCCTACATAGCTACACAGGGACCTTTGGCAGAAACAACAGAAGATTTCTGGAGAATGCTTTGGGAACACAATTCAACCATCGTAGTCATGCTTACTAAGCTACGAGAAATGGGCAGAGTAAGTATAAGGCCTATTTCAGAAAGTAAATGTCAAAAATGCATTTGCTGTAGAAAGCTGTACTCCTGCTGAATAAGAAATTAAAAAATAAGGCTGTTGATTTTATTGGACCCATTTCTGTTGGCACAGCCAATATCTGGATTTTCAGTTGACATTTAAGTCCTCACCAGGCAGAGTAAAAAGGGAAGTTAATACTCAGCTACTTACTCATATGCACAAAAAATGACATAGATTAAACTAATACTTCCAGGGATCTGCAATTACCTGTAGTCCCTTAACATAGACAAAATACATTTGCTGCCATGATGTGTGTAAACTGACCAAAGGACTGTGTTGGGCAGCAGGTTTTGGACTATATTCCAAAGAACCCTGAAGGTCTTTTTTTTTAATTGTCAGATGTTCCTCAAGAGGAATATTTTCATCATTCCTCAGTCTAAACAGTATTAACAGTAACAGCAAAAGTGGTGGTAAACCTCTATCTTGAATATGCCACGTAAGCCAAAATGCCCTCAAAACAAGGTTGGGGAATTGACAGGTGGGCACCTGGCTTACACAGGATCTTTTAACCTATGTATACAGGATACATGTCCAGAAATTATTGCTTAAAATTACCAGGGACACTAATTAAGTAAAAACAATTAAAATTTATTCCAGAAAAATATAGGCGTATATACAAGACAACTCATAAAACACAATACAGTCCTAAGAAAAATAGAGAGAGATTCAGAGACAACACAAGGATGGACAAACAGGGTGATAATTACCGATCGTAGTCTTCAAGGAAGGCTCTAATGATGACAAGCGAGCACTAGAGAAAGGGGACCCTCAACTGATCAGGAATCGGGGATGTATCTAGACAGCGGAACTGGGGTACTGCTAAATGCACACCTGTGAGGAACTGGGTCACGGGTTATAAGGACTACCTTGAGCCCTCAGGGGATGGGAGGTACCGGGGCAGATGACAGTGGTCAGCTGGTACATGACCTCAGAAAAAGGGGAGGCTCTGCAGTGACCATAAGGGCTGGACTTCTGCAGTAGCCAATAGCAAGTTAATTGGTGGCACCTAATTGGGTGCCCATAACTGACCAATGAACAAGCTTGGGCCCTGGTTACCTGATTGGACTTCCAGGTAACAATGGGCCAGGTTGGGAGGCTCCAGGATGACCATTAGGGGAAAGAATGGGAAAAATTGTTAAGGTGGGGGGGGTACTTAAGTCTGTCAAACTGTGAGGAAAAGCCCCCTTACAGAACATCGTGATTACCAGCTTGGTTGCTAGAGCACCTGGAGAAGTGACTCACACACGTCTGGCCAGAGAGTGTGGGTAAACCTATCCAGGGGCAAAAGGGACTTATGCAGTACAAGCAGCCATAACGCTACAAAGGCACTCTAGACTGGTACAAGAGTGCCCACCAGGAGAACGGAAGGCTTCCCATCATTCCGTAGGACGTCCATCCCAGCATTGGAGCAGAGGAAACTGCGCCTCCAGGAGCTATCCAGGCGAACGGTTATGAAGTTCTGACCATGGAATCCACCATGAAGGGCTAACACCACACGCAGCCATCTTCCTACCAGGCTTGACTCCATTCCAGCGAAGCAAACGGCTCACGTACACACCAGATGTCACCTATGCCTGCAAGCAACCTACCCACCCCAGGAGTGGTTAATCGTCCAACTGCCACTTTCTTTGTTTAACGGAACTCTAGAGAAAGACTGGTGCCCAGAAGAAGACAGAAGAAGAGGAAGACCATCTTCAGCCAGAGCCAAGTTCCTTTGTACAAACTGGGTGCTACCTAGGCCATGATTTGACTCTCTATTGTCACCCTTTTAGATAAGTCCAATAGTCCTAAGCATCTCCCCACCCAAGTAATCTCTCTGTTCTTCTCCCCAACTGTCACTTTGGAGCCCCCCCCTGGTCCATTTCAACCTGAAAGTTCTCTCAGGTATCCAGGATCCAGGCAAGTCCATTGGTCAAGAGCAAGCACCCAATTAGGTGCCACAAATGAACTTTCTATTGGTTGTCGCAGTAGTCCAGCCCTTATGGTCACTGCGAAACTTCCCCTTTTCATGAGGTCACGCACCAGCTGACCACCTTCCTCCTCCCTCGTACTTCCCATCCCCTAAGGGCTCAAGAGAGTCTTTATAATCTGTGGACTAGCTACCCACAGGTGTTCTTCTATCAGTATCCCAACTTCTGCTGCATAGATCCATCCCCAATTCCTGATCAGTTTCGGGTCCCTTCTCCCACATCCTCGCTTGTCACCATTGGAGCCTTCCTTGAAGACTACGATAGGTAAATATCGCCCTATTTGTCTACCCATATGTTCCCCTATCTCTCTATGTTTCCTAGGACTGAATGTATGTTTTTATGAGTATTTTGTCTTGTATGGAAGCCTATATTCTTCTTAATAAATCATAATTGTTTTACTTAATTAGAGTCCCTAATATTTTAAGCATTACTTTTCTGGACGTGGAATCCTGTATACACAGGTAAAAAGATCCTGAGTGAGCCAGGTGCCCACCTGACAATTCCCCAACCTCATTTTGAGGGCATTTTGGCTTACAAAACTTATCTAAAAAGGTGACAATAGATGGCCAAATTGCTACCTAGGTAACACCCATTTTATACAATTGAACTTGGCTCGGGGTGAAGATGCTCTTCCTCCTCTTTGATCTTCTACTGGCACCAGTCTTTGTCTTGAGTTCCGTTGAACAAAGGCTTAGGCGTTCTGACAGGGTCCATGCCTAAGATAAGCTAATGGCTCTTATGCATAGGTGACATCTGTTGAGTACGTGGGCCTCCCGCTTCACTGTAATGGAGTCTGGCACAGCAGGAAGATAGTTGCTTGTGGTGTTACCTTCCCAAAGTGGATTTTGTGGTCAAGGCTGAAAACCGCTTGCCTGGACAGTTCCTGGATGCACAGCTTCTTCCGCTCCATGGCCGAGATGGGTACCGCACAAAGCAACTAGAAACCATCTGCTCTCCTGGTTAGCCCTCCTCCAGAGGCATGGAGTGCTGCTGCAATGGTGTGGCTGTTAGTACTCATAAGTTCCTTCCAGTTTGGTAGACAAAACCCACGTTCTCCTGGCAGATGTGTGTGAGTTGAGTCTCCAGGCACCCTGGCAACCCAGCCAGTGACTACGATGTTCTGGAAACGGGTATTTTTCTCACAGCCACTTCAGACCATATGTGAAGACTTATGTGGCAGAATGTTCCCCCACAAAAAGACCTAGAAAAGTAGCATATCAGGGAGAAGGCTAGGCTTAGAGTTCTGTTTTCTACTGTCTTATTTGTTTGGTTATTAAAATATTTATACCACTGCTGTTTTCCTTAGCTCAAGGTAGTTTAGAAATTCAGTTTTAAAAGATACAACTACCCTTTCCCCTGTTAGCTGGGTATATGGAAAATTGTGTATGGAAGAGCATTTGGTCATGAAATCTGAAGCAGAACACCCGAGATCCTGGATTACCAGTTCATTTGCTGCTTGTGAGATTCATGCGATTGAGGTACAATAGGCCTGTTCAAACCTGGCTTTACTTTGAGTGTGCAAGATAAAACACATCCAGAATCTGTTATCACACACTGAGCTTCCATGGCAGATGTATATATTGAAAGGGCTCTTCAAGGCAGAAATTTTGAAAAACTGCTGAGACAGAACAATAACAATGCTTATTGTTGTTAATAATAATAATAAGTTAAAAAACAATGGTCAATAATAGATTACTAGCCAGAGCAAGATTAGCTAACCAGAGATTGGATTCATTATTGTGACATAAGCTAAATTCTGTATTCTGTTTTCAGTTTAACAAATTTTCAAAATAATCACAGGCTACTGTAGTTAGGTGCCTTAGTATAATTTTCATTACCAGACTGATAAAATCACTATTGTTTGAATGTGAACCTTTCATGTTCTGATATAGGCTTAGAGGCCTTTGTTTTCTAGCAGCATGATGTTGAAATACAAGATAGTTGATATTCAGACCAAAAAGGGTATTATTTCCACACTCCTATGGAAGATTTTCCAGCTCTGAGTGCATTCTGTATCTGGAATTTTAGGCCTTTTCCCAAAGGCAGTTCACCAAGCAAGGTCTAAACATTTTCACAAAAGCATTCTTCTGAGCTTTCACAACCTCCAGTACTAAGAGCCCTGTAAGCTCTTGGAGGATTGGCTACATCAGGGGGTGTGGCCTAATATGCAAAGGAATTCCTGCTACAAAAAAAGCCCTGCACAGAGTATACATGATTCTATCAAAGAGAACTCATCAAAGTCATCAAAGAAAAAATTATTCCAGAAGTACTGGATGGTGCTGTATTTATTCCCACTGTCCACACCTTCATGACTAAGCTGCAGATCAAGTTTTTGGACAATGTTGTCCAAAATTCATTGTCCAAAAACTTGAGCTCCAGTTTAGTTGTCCAAAATTCAAATTACAACATGCCTAGAGAGTGCACATTGCTTGGGATATTTACGTTCCAGAAAACTGAAAGTGGCCCATTTAAAAAGAGAGGGGCAGAAGAATGTATAGAAAAGCATCATATCAAACAAAAATAATAATCAGGTGGATGGATTTCTTTCTTGACTCATAAAATTAGCAGAACTTCCAAGGCAGTAGCTGACACGTGTAATTCAGACCTAGTGAAGTCTGGATGGGTTCTGTGGTCCCAGTGTCTAAAAACAGTCATAAGGAAACTGTTACCAGGGTTGGGAAACTTGTACATCATGTTTTGGGTCATGAAAGTTAAATTGTCCAGACACACAACAGTATCACAGACACTGCATTGAATACAGTGGTGTTTATTTCTGAATGAACATAATAATAATAATAATAATAATAATAATAATAATAATAATAATAATAATAATAATAATAATAATAATAATAATATTTTATTTTTATATCCCGCCCTCCCCGCCAGGCGGGCTCAGGGCGGCTAACAGACATGGGGTCCCATGATTCACATTAAACAATAAACAATATAACAGGCATGGGAGTCCCATGATTCACATAAAACATAGCAATTTAAACATTAATTACAAATAAGTTATTTAAAATACATAAAACATATAAAATAGGTGCTAAAATAATATAGTCCTGATGTATATGAGATGGCTAAATATCTGTTCGTTCGTTATCAGGTTCTGTCTCAAATACCACAAGATGTCTCAAATGCCAACTGAAAAAGAAATGTTTTGCAAGCCCTGCGGAATTGGTTCAGGTCCCGTAGGGATCGCACCATCTCTGGAAGGTCATTCCACCAGCGAGGGGCTATCACCGAGAAGGCCTGCTCCCTAGTGGCCTTCAACCTAACTTCTTTTGGCCCAGGGATTGTTAATAAATTCTGGGAACCAGACCTCAGTGCTCTCCGGGGTACATATGGGGAGAGGCGGTCCTTTAGGTAGGGCTGTAAGCCACTTCGTTGTTTGAAAAGCTGTACATGTTCTTTAGTGTTTACGATTCTAAAGAAAACACAGTATTATGCTTTGAATATAGGAGGATAATAAAATTTAAACTATCACAAGACTGGCTTAAAGCTTAAATCATGTCTTTTTTTATTTCTCCAGATTTCATCAGTAATTCTGCTAGATATAGCAGTTCTGGCAGTGTTTTTGCTGTCTTAAACTTTATTAAGCTGCGTCAGAATGTTTCTAGAGGAATGAATCAGTTTGCAATAACAGCAGAGTTATATACTAACAAAGCTTTAAATTGGTTTGTTTGTTTGCTTGGGGGGGTTTTTTTGGGGGGGGGGATGAACCAATCACTCCATGACCTTCTCCCTGAAGCAACTAATAGTCTCACCTAAGCAACTGAAATGTGTGTTGGAATCATGAAAATCAAAATCATTTTTGAAAGTGTGGTGTTTTTAGGTCTCAAGACTGCTGAAAAGGGCTGAAAGGCTGACCTGAGTGGGTATTACATTGCTGCCTCTGTGACTGTTGGGGATATTTCTTTTTTTGGGCTGCAATACCTCACATATAAAGCAAATGCAAGGTGCAAAATGTCACCAGAAGCAGGAAGGAGAGAGGCTTGGGAATCAGGTGAAAGAACTGTCAATCAACACAGGGAGCAATAATGTCCTGGGACTGTCAAAAGAGATAAGGCTAGTGGGGGGGGGAGGTGTTATGGGGTGAAAAATGAATGGGACAACAGGTAGAGGATGTTAACAAGCCCATAAGGACAATCAGGTAGGTGCATGATAAAGAGGAGTGGGGAGGGAAACACTGTCAGATGCCATTCAGGTTATTGGGCATGTGTGAGGGGGACTTGAGACTGAAGGTAGCTGCAAGTAGTAAAGGGAAAACAGTATATGTGCAAGCAGGGCTTTTTTGTAGCAGGAACTCCTTTGCATATTAGGCCACACACCCCTGATGTAGCCAATCCTCCAAGAGTTTACAGTAAATCCTGTAAGAAGAACCCTGTAAGCTCTTGGAAGATTGGCTACATAAGAGGGGTGTGGCCTAATATGCAAGGGAGTTCCTGCTACAAAAAAAAAACCCCTCTGTGCAAGAATCAGCAAGCTGTGGTGTCAAACACAGGAAGGCCAAACGTTTCATTGAGAATGGCCCACATGCATTCAACTAGCTATGAGTAAGTTTTTGTGGGATACTAAAATATTTAATACTGTTTCTAAAGCTGACATACAGTAAGGCTTGAAGTACTATGTTATAGAGGGAATGAGAAAGGAGATTTTTAAAAAATGTGGAAAGGAAAATAAAGATTATTTAAAGGTTTGTTCCAATACATATAAAAAGATATCATCTTTCTAGTGTGTGACACCTATAGTAACTATGACTTGCAGTCTGATCATATCTTCTGTCGTAAACTGCTGCTGCAAAGGTTGCTTAACAAGTAAGGCAGAATTGCCCAGCTGGGTCTCAGTTGCTGCTAAAATTTCCCTAACCATCCAGAGGATAAGAATACTCTGATGGCCCTTGGGGTGGGGGCAATGGGGCCTAAGGGCTTTCTCCCAGCTGAAGGCTTCTGCTTCTCCATCATAGAAGACATGGGTAGATCCTGGAGCAAAGGTTGAGCTTTCCTTGTACCATTTCAGAGAACACCTATTTCTGCAGCCAATTGCTCCTACGGTATGTGATATCATATCACAATAACTTGAAATGGCATAAGATATGATACCAACAGTGGTGTAGCTAGCAAAGTATTGTGTGTGACTGCAACAGTCCAGAATTCAAATATTTTGAAAGGTGAGTGTTGTGATCCCAAGTCCGTGAACGAGTGGGATGAAATGAAAATAAATAAGAAATTTGATTTTTTTTTTCTTCCTCCAGGAAAAATGCCACCAATACTGGCCAGCAGAGCGCTCAGCAAGGTATCAGTACTTTGTGGTGGATCCCATGGCAGAGTACAACATGCCACAGTACATCCTAAGAGAATTCAAGGTCACAGATGCCAGGGTAAGTCAAATAGCACATATTCTAATCACCTTATGTTCCATGTGCTGATACTTTGCTTTTATGCTATGGATGAGTGGCTGCTTACAATTCATTCCATGTAGAGTCCAATCCCCCTCCACTCCTGGGGATTCAGTCTGAAGGTCCTCTGTCTAAATTCATGTGCTTTAGTGGAATAGAACCCCAGGAATGGATAAGGAATAAACCAGACTTTGCTTTCCTCCCTACCTTTTACACATTTTCCCCCACCAATGTTTCACTAGTGCATATTTCTGGTCTTAGAACTTGATCCAAGAATTTAAGAAACCTTTCAGAACCATCTCTCTAAGTACCTTTATCAAGCCTCAGATCCCATGGGCTCTGTGGCCTGATATTGGCACTTATAGATGATTCTGCAAGTGCCTGGATTTCTTCTGAGAAGCAATCCAGGAACCTACTGAATAATCTTTAAATACTAGGATCAAGTTTCATGCTTGGACTTGGTGAGATGGCTCATCAGTAGTCTGGAGGAGTGGGTTTTGAGTAAGAAAACAGGCCTATTTTGATTGCATAATCCGGTTATGTATTTCATAATCCTAATTTTAGTAGCATATTTTAGAAATGGACTTTTTAACAATGTGTCTGTTTAAATCCTGTTTGTGATTCCAGATGAACCCACTTATTCATTTTTTGACCACCAGCATCTTAGTAACATCTCCATCTACAGGATTTCTCCAGTTCAGAGATAACTGCTTAGAGCTCAGTATGCAGCCATTTCCCTTTTTATATATATAAAGTAAATTTTATCAGCAGAACTTTGGGATGTTTTATACATCTTTAGTCCGAAGGGCATTTAACTGGAAGACTGGAATGGTGTCCACTTGTTCCCTTCGTGTGTATTTCTCAGAGGGTGGGGGTTTTGTTGTTTTTTAGGAATTTCCATCACTTAAGCCTATAAATGCATTGTTGTTCTACAACAGCCCTTTAGGTCATGTGAGCTTGAAGGTTAATGTGGTGTGATTTAAAAACTGCAGAGTAAATAGTATTCTTAAGGGAAGCCTGACAAGCTTTACACATTATAATTTGATTCTTGGCATAGCATATTCCTCAGCGTTCTAATCTGTCTGCAGAGAAGAGCTACACGGCCATGACCCTGACTGGCTAATTTTCATTTTGCATTTCTTATCTGAATGGCTGAGTTGGAGGTTCAGCACTGATATAAGATTAACTGTATATAAACATTTTTACAGGCCTGACTCTAGCCATTTTCAAGCTGTGATTTGTAACACTTTGCACTCAGTGGCAGGATAAACCCCTAGCCTGCTTCATTTTTGAAAGCTCTGTAGCAGCAACATTGATTAGAGAAACTTAACAATGTTGTCTTTACATGGAACAAATTGAGTGCCCATTAAATGCTCCAGCTCAGCTTGCTAAGATTCGTCCTCTCAGTTCTTCTTCTGCTAAACTTGTCTACAAATAAAAAAATGTAGGAGGAATGCACACATGGCAGTCATCCAGGGGACTTGTTAACAGCCAAATGAGGCCAGGGTTTGATTTGCAAAATCTAATAGCAGACATAGTTGAGCTGAACAATATAAAGCATTTTTAATCCTGTTGTTTTCAATAGGAAAGATTTAAGCACCAGCTTAACACTTCTGTTGAAGACAGTGGAGTTTAGAAGAAGTTAATTTGGGAGAAGAAACAGTTCATTGTTTGACTCCAAACTCCACTTTAAGTATCATGAGTCTCATAAAATATTTGTTTTTCAAACTGCAGTCCTATTCAGTTTGGGTTAAATGAGCCCAGTGGGAATTGCTTCCAAGGACATGCATTTGGAATCAGAGTTTAAATGTATAAGAGTGACAGTTACAATTTGTCACCATTCTGTTAGAATTTGTTGGACTTTGATAACTTCTGTTGTTGAGGGCAGAGTGAACTGTGTTGTTGCAATGCCAACCTCCCTACTTTATTGTCAAGTCTTCAGATGTCTGCAATTACTGAGATAATGCATGTGAAGCACTTTGAATGCTTAAAAGGCAAATGCAAAGTAATTATTATGACTAACACTGTGACGATTGACATCAAAGAATGAGCCGACCAGTGAAAAGGGATTCAGCTGTTCATAAATTCACCTTTGCTGGCTTTCAGCATAAGTTCAGATGGTGTGCGAAACATTAGCCTGATGCTGAAATGCTTTAAACAGGCATAGTATAAAAGTAGATTTATGAAGAATAATCCTAATACCATCATGCTGTGTTCATACAAGATAATTAGAAAGAAAAGCAATGAGAAAAAAAACTGCTCTCTGCTCTTGGCATGAGGTAGCCAAAACCTCAGTGACAGGAATTCTGCAGGGATGTAGTCAGTGTACCAATGGTTACTATCCCACCCCCACCCTCCATAAACACACACAGCACACCAGGATCTTTGCAATATACACACTTCATCATTATGATAAGCATTTGCTAGATTCTATTGATGCTTCTTCTGTGGTATATAATAATAATAATAATAACAACAACAACTTTTTATTTGTATCCCGCCCTCCCCGCACAAGCAGGCTCAGGGCGGCTCACAACTCAGAAATGCAGTACAATATAATAAAATCATATAAAACAATAAAATTAATATACAGTTACATTAAAATTAACATTAAGGAGCTAAATAGATCTTAATTCAGTAGAAAAAAAGAAACATACACAGCGACACTATCTTAGCTCGGTATGAGCGAAGGCTATTTTGAAGAGGTATGTCTTACAGGCCCTGCGAAATTGATTTACGCATCGCAGGGCCCGTACCTCCTCCGGGAGTTGGTTCCAGAGTAGTGGGGCCGCAACGGAGAAGGCCCGATCCCGGGTGGTCTTTAATCTGGCCTCCTTTGGCCCAGGGATATTCAGCTGGTGCTTACCAGCTGACCTCAGTGCTCTCTGGGGCTCATATGGGGAGAGACGGTCCCTCAGGTAGACAGGCCCTCAGCCATATAGGGCTTTAAAGGTCATGACCAGCACCTTGTAACGAACTCGGTAGACCACTGGCAGCCAGTGCAGTTCGTGCAACCCTGGCCGTATGTGCTCCCATCTTGGAAGCCCCAATAGCAGCCTAGCCGCTGCGTTCTGCACCAGCTGCAACCGCCGAGTTCGGCACAAGGGCAGCCCCATGTAGAGGGCGTTGCAGTAATCCAGTCTGGAGGTGACCGTAGCATGAATCACCGTTGCCAGGTCCCGGCGCTCCAGGAAGGGGGCCAACTGCTTTGCCCGCCGAAGATGAAAAAACGCAGACTTAGCAGTGGCCGCTATCTGTGCTGTTTTGAGCCACAGAATACACAAAGCCTTGGATGTATTACTGAGATTATGATTCTTACCACCCCCCTTCTAAAGATATAAAGAAGAAACCTCTAATCTAGTTCACGCTATTTTCCCTATTGCTGCTTTGCACATGTTGAAAACAGCAAAAGCAATCTTATGTTGGCAGATCTTTTTATTGCTAGGGATGATAACTGAATAATAAAGCACCTTTATCGGTTTCAGTGGCTCCATGTAATCTGAGGGTGTGACAGTATTCCTGAGTTGCAGAGCAAATTGCAACCAAAAGTTCAGGTGTGCCACAGAATGGCTTGCTTCTTATTGCTATACACTTACATCCTCCTGTTAAACTATTAGGGTCAACAAGCTGGGGCAGTTGCACACAGGGCTTCCACAGTAATGGTGTCTGTAAGAATCACTTTCCACTGTGTGTATAATTTGAGCCTGCTAGCAGGAAGGGCGGAATATAAATTGAATGAAATCAAATTAAATAAAAATAAATAAATCTCTTCAAAAGGCTTTTGATTTTATCTGCTGTGACAGGCAAAATAGAAATCCAGATGATCATCTAGTTCAAAGGGCTAAGACAGAGACTGGAATCAGTTAACTCTTTAGTAAGCATAGCTGCAAAAGGGGTAGGTGTGTGTGCACATCTGCATCTGGTAAAATAATGTTTGCAAGGGCTGTCTAAAGGTGTTACAGCTTTGTAGTAAGAGGAGTCAGGGGGAGCTAACATCCCATTTATCCATTGAGGATCTCATCCAAATTTGTTAATAGAATCTTGGCATTCTTTTGGTGGCTGACAAAAGTTAGCATCTCATTAAATTAGAGGACAGACAGTTCGTAATGTCAGCTATGTGAGAACAGGATTGCTTTCCAGACAGCTTTTGTGATAGCTTACTGCCATCACATAGCTTTTATGCTGTCAGCCTTAGAGAACACTTCAGTTGTTAAAGAATAGAAATGTTCCTTGTAGACTCATTCTTGCTGAGGATTACTGGACTTCCCCACAAAACTGTAGGCACTAAATTATTAACCTAAAATACATTGTCAGGAAGTGATGGCATTGATTTTTCAGATGACAACATTAGCAAACTGCAGTCCTAAATATCCTTGCTAGCATGGTTGCTTACAAATACCAGTATAATATTGTAATGCCCATATAAAGCCATGGCTTGTTTCTATAGTGGCAGAAATTTGCTATCAGGTTTTATTATTTGTGTGGTAAGTCAGTCTCAAGTAAATTGGTGAAATTTCCTCTTAAGTAAAAGGCACTTTTAATGGGGCAAAATGGCCCTTGGTTCAAGAGTAACTCATCACCCTACTAACAGTAGTTTAAAGGTTCCTGAAAATGCATTTTTCACACTCATACACATGACCATAGCACTTAACCACCAAATGCTTAATCAGGCAAAGAGAAGTCATTGCCATTTAAAATGAGCGAGATGAGTTGTTGGCCTGCATAAGAGTAAACGAAGCCTATAATTTTTCATTGGGCTTTACTGATTGCACAGATTGTAGAAACCGTCTTTCTCCCTAGATGCCATTGCTGAATGATATACCTGAGGAATGTGAAAGATACTGCAGATGTGCTAGCGCAATAACATGAACCAAGTTATCATTTGTGTTTGCTATTTTAAGCAACCTATATTCACCTCCGTGTCAAGGCAATCACAACTGACTGCTTTGGTGGGAAATAATTATTTTTTCTTGCCTCCAGCTTCCAAGCTGCTTTATCGGAATTCCCATAATCATTGCAGTTATTCATTGGTTTCATTTTGCAAAAAGTGCTGTTTTAAAAGACTGGCATCTGGCAATAGCTTTTTTCTCCTCTCCTTGTACAACGCCTCAACTATTGCTTACAGGCATGGTGACATGGCATCTGCTGTTTCTCCTACCATGGCGGGAAAGTAGTTGCCTTCAGGAAGTGTGAGATATCCAGAAGGCATGAAGGTTAACAGCAATAGCTCAATTTGTGTCACTTCTATTAAATGTCACTGCTTACACAGATTGACAATGTGCAAAAATGAGCAAGCGCAGCAGTTGCGCTCAAATCCCTTGTGGTTTTTCTGTATGTATTGCATTGCGCACTCTACTAGCAATTTACATGCAAAGCAAGATATGATGGAAGCCAAGCACTGATGCTTGCAGTGGTTCAGTGATTGACAGGCTTTTTTTGGAGGGGGTGTTGTAATAACTCCCTTTTGTAATATGATTACAAAAATCATAAGGGATTGAATTTACTAGCAACAGCAGAGGTGGGTTGTTGCCATAAGCTGGGCTTATAGTTGGTCATTTTGGGAAATGTGATTCTGGGGTATATGGAACTTTGCCGTGATTGAGCAAAGATATTCCTACAATGTCTTTATTTTGGTATTTAATGTGAGGTAGACTTTTTATGTATGGATCACTGAACTGATCTGGTATTGACTCTTTGTGATGCTGTTCCATGGATGATTAGAAAATGAAAACTTCAAGGATGAGTTTAATGTGACAAATAGCACATTCAGTAAAAAGGGCACAGCTTGTAAAGAGTCAGTCTTCTAGTTACCTTTAGCAGGCAACCAGCCAGTGAAGAAGAATATGGAAGCGTCAAATTCAAAGGTGCTTCCAAATGCAGACCTTTCCTACTTATAGCTAGCAGCCCACCAAGACCACTGAAGTGCTGATGCTGAGGGTCAGAGGACCAATGTGGATTTAAAAACCAGATGCCTTTTTCTCCCTGCCAGCCGAACCTCCTTTGGCACAAGGGAGCATCTCTAGCACAAGAGCAAGGTGGAGTCAAACTCATCTGTTCGTCACTTCTCAGAGATTTTCTGAAGGCTTGGTTGCTGGGGAAGGGGAAGAATGAAATATAGGTATCAGTAAGTGCCTTCCACTGGTATGTCATTGGATCAATCCAACGCAGGATTGTCTTTCTCTCCCCATACACACACACTAGCTATCAGTATGCTCAGGGGTGGAATTCTAGCAGGAGCTCCTTTGCATATTAGGCCACGCACCCCTGATATAGCCAATTCTCCAACAGCTCACAAAAAAGAGTTTTTGGAGGATTGGCTACATCAGGGGTATGTGGCCAAATATGCAAAAGAGCTCCTGCTAGAATTCCACCCGAGTATGCTACAAATGATTAGTTTTACATGTGAAGGGAAAAATTCTGTGGACTTAAGATGCTAATTAAAATAATACAAACTAACATTATCTATGACTCACATGGTGATCTAGCACTAAATATTGTATTTTATGAGTATGAAGACACAGTGTGACACACATTATAGCTTCCACTGATCATGTTTTTTGGATGTACAGGTACTAGCATTTAAGAATCATTCCCATTTGCTAGGTACTAAAGGGACAACTGGGATTAGAAGCCCTGAACAAGCATATTCCAGACACTGGAAACTGCCAGTTTGGTGTAGTGGTTAAGTGTGAAGACTCTTATCTGGGAGAACCGGGTTTGATTCCCCACTCCTCCACTTGCACCTGCTAGCATGGCCTTGGGTCAGCCATAGCTCTGGCAGAGGTTGTCCTTGAAAGGGTAGCTGCTATGAGAGCCCTCTCCAGCCCCACCCACCTCAGAGGGTCTCTGTTGTGGGGGAGGAAGGTAAAGGAGATTGTGAGCCGCTCTGAGACTCTTCGGAGTGGAGGGCGGGATATAAATCCAATATCTTCTTCTTCTTCATGGAATGGCTTTGCCAAATAAGAAGAAGGCAATGTAAAGAACCTTGAAACTCTGGCCAAATGGGAAATGTTAGTGGTTTTAAAAGAGGATTTTGATTTTGTTGCCTGCCAAGCCATTGTCTTACACAAACATTAACCTTGAGCAACCCCCCCCCCCAAAAAAAAACCCACTAGCTCACAATTTCCTTGTCCTTAGAGTCTTTTTTCCAGGATCTAAATGTCAGACAACATCCTCTCCAATGCTGGGAGTAATTTGAGCATCCTTGTGGTTAATGAAATTGCAGTCTTATGTCAATGTGGTTTTGCTAACTCAAAACAAGGAGGAAAACACAGGCTCATCAGCATTGTAGTTAGAAGTGTCTTAGCAAATGCCCTCTTCACTATTTTTGCTTGTTGTGGGTTATGTTTTTTGTTGGTTTATTTCTTCCCCACCCTGAACATTGTTTTCTGCCCTACTGACTTTCATATCCTATATGTGTGCCTTTCATTAAAGGATGGCCAGTCACGAACAGTGAGACAGTTCCAGTTCACCGATTGGCCTGAACAAGGAGTGCCAAAGTCAGGAGAAGGTTTCATTGACTTCATAGGCCAAGTGCATAAAACAAAAGAGCAGTTTGGGCAAGATGGGCCAATCTCCGTCCACTGTAGGTAAGTAAAAGCAAAAGAAATTCAGGTATTGCTGCATTGCTTATCCTTCATCATAAGCCAATTTGAAACAGCAAAGCAATTGTGATAACTTCTGGGTGTTGAAATAGAGGTACAGATAGAATAATTTGACAACAGGGTAAGTTTATTTCTGTAAATTTATTTCTGTTAAGTGAAGAATGCAAATTACAGTCTGAGTGTATGAATGGCACTGAACCAGAAAGTAATCAGAGGGTGGCCTTAGGCAAGGCATTATTCTCTCAAGCTCCCATTAACAATCCAGGGACAATAATAATGCTAACCTTTATTCAGGGTGGTTATAAGATTACTGACAGCCAATTTAAAAAAGCATGCTGGGAGCCATGCAGGCCAATGTCCCTTTAAAGGCGTTCTGAACCCATGTTCCCGCTACTGCATGATCCGTTTGCATAGTTTTCTAGTGTACAAACACTATGCACATAAATTAGGATGCTGACCTGTGTGGAACAAGTAAACAGCAAGACAAGCCAGGATTCAATGATTATTTGTGAGTGATTCCTGGTTTCATGAACCAGCTTTAACAATGGCTAAAGGTAAAACTGTGGCTTTCTGTTCTGTCAGAACCAATCTTTTCTGTCTTAGACAAATAATAATGCAAGGTTTGTGAGCTATGGGGGAGAGAGAGGTTTGTGTTGTTCATTTTTAATTTTGGTCTTGGTACAGCTCTCGCACATTAAAGTTCTACACAGTCAGCTAAAATATTTTTATGGTCTCTTATTTAATAAATTGCTTTCTAAATTCCATTATAGATTAAAATTTTGTGTTTAACACATAATGAAAAACTCTGCCAGTTATTGCAGCTGTGAGGGTCTTCTGTATGGGCAGAATCCTGCCAGTCTGCCTTATCTTTAAGAAGAGGTCTTGTGAGGAAGATCCATAAACAAAAGCAGAAGGAAAAGAGCTTTCTGAGCCACACAAGACCCAGAGAAAGACCTTAGCCAGGACTGGCTGTACTGCTGATAGGGTATCTCAGTGGAGCAACCAAACCATTTAACTCAGGGGTGTCAAACATGCAGCTTGGGGGCCAAATCAGGCCCCAGAGGGCTCCCATCAGGCCCATGAACAACTCACTGTCATTTACTTCTTTTCCCCTCTCTTGCTTCCTTTTGCATCAGAACTTGCTTTGTCAGGCATGCTGAATCTCACAGGAGCTACAGAGCAAAGCCTCTATTTTCTCCATTGGCTAAGGCTCCTTGGGGAGGAAAGGGGGGAAGGAGAACTTGCTTTGCCAGGCTCTTTCAATTGCACAGCAGAGCTACTGAGCAAGCCTTTCTTCCTTCTATTGGCTGAGACTCCTCCCTCTCTTCTCCACCTGGGGAGGGAGGGAAAGAACAAGAGCTTCCTTTGCCCTGTTCCCACAATTGCAAGGAGTACTATAAAGCACCTTTAAGGCTTTTTCAAGGTATGAGCTTCCTACACAGAGAGAGAGAGAGTTAGCTAGTTAGCTGGTTAGTTAGTTAGTTAGTTAGTTGTTGGCTCGTTGTACCAGGGCTCTCTTCAGTGCAACTGGTTTGCCTCCCCCTTTCACTGTATTCATGCCTTCATGATCCAATCTTTCTCAGTAGGAAAGCAATGTGAACTATTTAAATGAAGAATAACAAGTGATGTGGATTACGCTGAGTGTGTGTGTTTCATAAAGTTTATATCTACCCTACCTGGTATTACATTTTATGACACACTTGGCCTGGCCCAACAAGGTCGCATTTATGTCAGATCCAGCCCTCATAACAAATGACTTTGACACCCCTGTGCAGAACATTTGGAGCAACTTAAATACCATTTAGAAATATAAAACCAGTAGTCAATGCAAGGTCAATGGCCTGCCCATCAGCTATCTTAACACCTCTCTGAAGCTTGGGCAATGGAAAGAGCAGCTACCCGATGCTCCAGATACAAAATTATTCCACAATTGTTATTCAAGAACAGCAGCTTGTTAGACTATGTGAACAGGAAGAGCTGACTCACAGTAGCTGTACATTGTATCACATTATATGGCTTCTGTACCACTTTTGCATAAGAATGCACAAAACAGTGTGCAGTTCAGCTTTTAGTTTGAGACTTTCTAAATCTTCTTAGAAAGCATTAGCTTCTGTATTTGAAAATATGGCACACTGTTCGAATTTGCTTTCCAAGTCACTATGAAGTAGTTGAATCTATAGTTTTCTGCAGTCTTTACCATATTAACCCTTTGGAGATTCCCTGTATCATTATTGGTCTCTTCGTTACTTCTTTACTTAATAGCAAAAGTTGAAAAATGTCTCATGAAAAACATGAAAAAACAGTTTTTCCAGGAAACTGTGGCGTTTTCGCACTTACCTTAAGCCGGAGCGACGTCCCTCTTCACTGCGCAGCGTCTGCACGGTTTTCGCACTAATTGCTGCGGAGCACCTGGAAAAGCCGCAAAGTCCCGCGGCTTTTGCGGCACAAATGTAAACTGCCAAAAACCAGTTTACATTTGCGCTGCAAAAGCCGCAGGACTTTGCGGCTCTTCCAGGTGCTCCGCAGCAATTAGTGTAAAACCGTGCAGACGCTGCGCGGTGAAGAGGGACGTCGCTCTGGCTTAAGGTAAGTGCGAAAACGCCCTGTGCCTCAAACAAACTGTTAGCTAGCCCTGGTATTTTCTAGTGTGGGTCAGATGACCCTGCTGTTTCCCAACCTAGACAATATGCTTCTCTATAGTACAGATTTTTGATCAGCAACCGATAATGGTCATTTCTCAATACAAAGAAAAACATACATACATCAGATTATTTGAGTTTTGTAGGGCTACTTTTCTTTGGATTGACTTTACACATTTCTGATTTTTTAAAAAAATGTATTATGTAATCTACATTTATCATCAGTTCAAACAACTACTCCTGCATTAGAAATAAACCTTCTGAGTAAGGAGTATATATGGGCATATGGTTCATGAAATAGTTTGTGGCAGGTCAACCAATATGAAATTTCCGCAGACTTTCTAGCTGTTTGTGGTGGTTTGTGATTGGATACATTTCCAGATAGTCTCTGTTCAATCTAAATGTTTACAAAACTTTAAAAACAACAGTGGCTGGAACTTGAAGGGCATGTGGAGGAGTATCTGAGCATGTCCCCTGCAACTTTAATATCTCTAGCTTGAATAGGATCTATTCTGTTCATTTCTGATCCTCCTGAACCTGTCAAAATGAGTGCCTGTTAATGTCAAGTGGTCATTTTGGCATGCACAGGTTCAGGAGTGAATAGAACAGATCCTGTCCAAGCTAGAGACACCAAACTTGCAGGGTGTCTCCAGCTGACTCTCTACCTGCCCTCCACATTTGGTGAGGATTGGATTTACAGGGTCTATGGCACCCCAAATGTGCCCCTGAGAAAGTGCTTTCTGGAGAAATTACCACCTTTCATTTCCCCATAAAGCAATTTCCTGGGGGCACCTTCTTTGGGAGGCTGTTAACTCAGACCCCATAAATTCAATTCTTACCAAATATGGAGGACAGTAGAGGATAGTTAGCCAGAGACCCCCTGTGAGTTTGGTGTCTCTAGCACACTGGAGGTCCAAACTCCACAAACTGAACCAGTTCATTTGGTGGCTAAAAGTTCACGATGGTTCGTGAACTGGGCACACCATGAACTGAACTGCGTTTTTCTGGTTTGTGCCCATCCCTAGTTAGGAATGAGGGGATTCATTCTATCACCTCACAAATTGAACTAGTTTGTTTAGCAGATAAAAGTTCATGACAGTTTGTGGTTCACCACAAACTAAACCGCATTTTCCCAGTTTGTGCCCATTCCTAGTTAGGGCCCTGGTTTCATTATCACAAATTGGCTATTCTATAATTGGTAAGAATAGTATTCTCTTCAAATAATTCCTGATATTTCACTGCCAAATCCAATCCATATCACTTTACTATGTAATGATCCCTTTATAGTTAGAGTTAAAAAAAAATTAAAAAAATCCAAGGCATGTAATGTGTAGCACAGCATACCTACAGCACATCATACATCCATATTCTTTCTTTTCTTTTTTTCTTTTCCATACTGCAACAGTGCGGGTGTTGGAAGAACTGGCGTGTTCATAACCTTGAGCATCGTGTTGGAAAGAATGAGATATGAAGGTGTTGTAGATATCTTTCAGACTGTCAAAATGTTAAGGACACAACGGCCAGCCATGGTACAGACGGAGGTGAGAAAAATAGCATCCATGTATACAGAATATATGGAATAGTAACAAATTATCAAAATCATATTTTCTGTCCCTGTTTGTGATTGATAATTTTGAACTGTAAGGAAATGATTTCTTCAGCTGTTCTCTGTTATATTGTGCTTATGGTGCTGGAGCATTCTGATCAATTGTAGATGCACTAGACGTTAATTATGTAGTCTCCCGTGTAGTCCGTATCCCATCTCATCTACTGAGGAAGAAAGGGATACAACCACATTTCTTATCCACCAAATCCTATTTTTCCTTATCCATTTAGTGCAAGTCTTGGAAAGTGCGAGTGGGTGGGTTTGACTGTGTTTCTTTTGTAGAAAACAAAGGAGAGAGTTTGCTTTCTGGGTTCACTTGTGGTACTGGAAACAATCCTTAACTGAACACTGGTGTAAGAATAGCTCTGAGAAGAACAAGAGCTTTCCAGGCCAGTGTGTTGGAGCTGGGCAGTTGTGAAGAAGGGATGTAATTTTAAGCAAATTTGCTAGGAAAGGAGTAGAGTCCTGTATAGATTAGTAGTTTTTCCCTAACAGTGCAATATGCTGGAAAGAAGGGGGAGGCAATGTTTAATTCATAAAAAGAGAGGTGTTTGGACTATATGGATTAATGCAGTTATTGTACTACACCCATAATTGGTGGGGGGGGGGAGGTTGTGGATGAATAGTAAGAGTATTGATGATGGAATGCATTCTACACATGCTCAGAAGCACAGTGTACAGATGTTCCAAGGCTTCAGCCCTGGCACTAGAAAGCAAGTTACAGGCTTGAACCTTCTGCAGCATACCATTTATGTGTGGTTGGGTATTTTTTTTTCTTTCCATACAAGACATTGGTGTATTTATGCTGAATAGTAGGAATTGCTCATCTTTTGGGGGTGACACTGATGCAATCATTATTAATTCTGTATCCAAAGCATATCATTGAGATATTTGTATGCAAACTTTAACAGATTTCCCCCTTTCATAGAGGAGAATGCATAGAATGAGACTGAGATTCAGAGTGAAGGGCAGGGTATAAATCTTCCTCTATATGTCTTCATGTACTTTGTCTGGACAGATGTTCCCTGTAAATTTGTGCCTGTAGGGGCAGCCGAACATGACTCCCCACGTACATGTTCTGGGGTTCAAGATGTTATCTCGATAAATCTTGCCATCCAGTTCCTTGCACCAGATCACCCTTTCACTCCATGACTGATAAAGAGCTCCGTTATTTTAGCCACCCTTTCCCCACTGTGAAACATTTATTTGCTCCCAAGAAAGAGGGAACTTAGCAGAGCATATGGCTGCAAGGAAAAAAGAGCAAAAGGAACCCTCCCTTGCCCCCGGTGCTAACTAGGGATAAGAGGAGAATCTGCAGTGTTAGAACTATTGGAACAGTGTGGATGTAACAGCAAATGTTGGGGGCATATATGCATTCTCCACTGTGACAGTCTCTATGCAAGAAAAATGTGATATCCATTTTCTGACCACAAATTAAGAGGGGGAGGGTGTTGATTTAGTTGAATGCACAGAGGAGCCTTAGTATACAGACTTTATGCTGTCTACTGAAATTTTCCACCCTGAATTTTGTGAATTACACTCATATTTAAAAAAATCCACTGTACACTGTTGCTGAGATTATGAAGAAAGCAATTTTAAAAACGAACTTCCCTTCAAATAAAGTAAGATCATTAAAAGTATCTTACCATAGAGCCTGGTTACTCATTATGGCAAAACTGAAGAGTAAACTCCATTTATTTTTCATCATCCACATTGTGTAGAGATGAACGTCTAAGCAAAATGGGGGGGAGGATCTCCTCTATGTCACACTAGTTCCTGAACACTAATTTAGCTTTATATTTATTTATTCATCTGTGTCTATTTCTATAGCTTATCTGTATGAATTGTTTTACTTTTCAGAATCTCTGCAGAGCAACCCCAGCTGGAATAACTTTCTGTTAATCTTAAAAGAGAAAAAAACCCACCTTGCCTCAGCTCATACATACTCTCACTATGACTTGGATCCTGTGGCACATTTCTACTGATGGAATTTCCATCAGCATGATTTCCATCAGCAAAGCAGACCTTCCTCATCTCTCCTTCTGCAGTGCAAAAAGCCTCCTAAAATGTTTCTCCTGGGAGACAGGAGACTACCAGTAACAGCGTCAGTAAGGAGTCAAAGGTCTGCAATGGAGAGGGAAATCAACAAACTGTTTGAAGAAATGCTTCACAGGTTCCAACCCTCTATATAAACAACTATAAGTCCCAACTAGAAAATGGGCTAATTGACAGACTGGTTTTATATTTACATGTAAAAATGTCATGCACACAATTTAGTCACACATATACATCCACAGTTGCAAGTACTACTGTAAAAATGCAAGACACAGAGTCCAGGATTTGTCACAACTTAGCCCTCTGTGCACATACATTGGCAAAACCTGGTTAAAATGGGAACACCAATTAGTGTTGATTTGGGTGCTACAGTAGTCTGTTGCTAAACCCAACGCGATTGTGGAATAAGGACTTCATGCTAGAGGGGGGCATAAGGAAATAGCTCAGAAGCCCATGGCCACTCCTTGTTTAACTTAATCAGGGGTACAAGACTGGTAATGCTATGTCTGCACATAGTCTATAGCAAATAGTTTAATTTTAATCTCTCTTTCTCTCTTTTTTGAAGGATCAATACCAGTTCTGCTATCGAGCCGCACTAGAATACCTGGGCAGCTTTGATCACTATGCAACGTAAACAAAACAAACAAAAAACACTGACCCATCCTGGATTTTTAACTGCAGGCCCTTTAAGATCCAGAGAGCCTCTTCTGAGCCATACAGTGTGCTTGAGAAGTACTTCTTTACTCCTAACTAAAGACCAATTAGTGGGAAATATTAAAAGGGAAAAAAAACTATTCCAGGAGGACCAACAATTCACAGTTCAATAAACCTAACCAGAAACATAGTAGAAGAATCCTGACTGGTTGAGGCATCTGAAGGATTACATTTTACAGATACTTCAAGGATTCTTCCTTGGTTGAAATTAAAAGGAAGAGGAAATTCCTGCGAAGAACCATCATCTTGTTCAGGATTGCATGATTGTTAACAGTGCTAACCTTGGAAGGATTGCAATTCAGGGCAAGATGCTCATCATAAAGCCAGTACTTGGCTCCTCTGGAAGAAAGAAAATGGACTCTTTGCTTCAACATCTTCCCTTCTCACCATATTGCTCATAAACAACACTTGGGGGTGGGTGGGAGGGAGAAGGGCGAATGTTTAAAAAGGAAGTCCTTGATTTAGTTTTTTAGTATTGTAAAGATACTGCTGACCTGTGCTTCATTTTTAACTGTGTAAACTCTTTTCTTTTTTTAAAACAAAAGTTTATCATTCAATGAAGTGATTTTAAAAAGTTGCATAACTGTTCATTTTTTTGTTTCAGAATTGTAGGTTTTTTTATGCTGTAGAACTGTTATTTGTAATATCTCGCTGTAGAAATGTTAAATAATTTGAAAAAATTGCACATTTTTGTGCAGCCCTATATTTATCTCCAGGACCACATCTTCATGTAGGTATTACTTTTACATTTTGATTTTTAAATGAAATATCAATCAGTTAATCTACATATGGAAGACTTTGTTTTAGTTTCTTTTGGAATCAACAGGGAAGCGCAAAGTATAAAGCTGCTACTAATACACAAAAACACACACCTTTCTCTTTCTATCTATAAATATATGTATATCTCTTTTATTGTCTCTCTATCTATTTACAGCAATACACGTAGATAGATAGATGGAAATGCACACAGTTATAAGTAAATGTATGTACACACACACACACACACACACGTCAGTTCTTCCATGACTTGGATTTGTTGGAGCTGTGGGATAAAATCCAAAATGCTACACTGAGTCCATATGATATTTCTGAACACTTTTGCATTTCAAGTTTTTTTCTTTTTTTTCTTTTCCTAGGGGAAATGCGGAATGCACATCAGTGATACTTGAATCTCAGTCCTACCCAAAAATAAAGGACAGAAATCGTGTGTTCATGCGCACACTAACCTAACACACACGTTTATAATGTTAAAGCTTCCAGTAAAGTTTGGTATTTGTAACACCTTAGTGCAATAACAGACCATACTAAATATAGGAAGTGTGCATGTGGGAAAGGTCAGTGCATAGCCCCTTAGGAGGGGAGAATGTTGTAATATAATAGTTGTCAAGACGTTTTAAAAATGTATTCACTTGTGTAATTGTCTATAGTATACAGTAAGAAATTTACATTGATCATGTATAATGGGGCAAAGCCAAACTCACGTTGCTCTGTTAAATCAGAAATGTTTTGTGACATACAGCATTTATTGGAAATGCTGAGGTTTTTTATTTTAATTTTTTGCATTTAGAGTGCCTTATATTTGATGCCTATTTTGATAGCATTTCTTCAAGTTTTGTTCCGTCTGCATTTGTGTTAGTTACACTCTCCTCTCCTCCTCTCCTCTTTCAGTTAAAGCATTATCTTTTCCGTAGATGTTCAAACAGGTCTTTTAACAATATGCATTCCTGGCATTTACCCAAGTGTTAAATATGAATAAATATTCCTCCAAGGCCATTAGGCAGTCAGAGGCCCTTTATCCAGCCAGAACTCCAAACTACTACTAGTGCATGACCCCTTCCAAACTGGCATTTGTAATCATTGGTGGCTAGGATCTAGCATTGCCATTGTGGAAAAACAGGATGGCTCTCCTACTGCCAAGAGGAACAGCCATTAAAGTGGTTCTTTCATTTGAAGCCAAGGTGTTCTCACCTCACTTATGCTTTGGGGCCTTCTTAGGCCAGTAAAGCTGGGTAAATGGACACAGGGCACAGATCACATTATACCTTTTTCTGATGATCAACACAAGGTATCATTTGAGATGCTTTAATGGAAACCATATTTCTCTTGTCTTAGTCTTGTTTAAACCTGTTACCATGTCAAACACAAATTTCAAAAAAACCCTCATCTTGATTCAGGGTTTGTTTTTTCCATGTTATTTTAATCACTACCAGAAATAGATATATTAAAAGACCAAACACTAGAAATCATTCTATTTGAGCACTTTTGTAAAAAACAAAGACAAAAAACTTAAAGCGCAAAAATGGGAAAAAATTAAAAGTATATATGTATTATAATAATAATATAATAATAAAGTATTATAGAAGGCTACCTCAGAATGAGATTCTCTAATTTACATCAGAATCAGAGAAGAATGTGCACTATATGTTTTCTTTTTTATTTCTGTCAAAGAATACAGAAAGTGCCAGATAATGCAATGAACGTGCTTTTAGCCAAAAGTACAGTCAACAGACACTCATGATTGAAAAAATGCTACGCTTTAGAAGCACAGACGAAAGGCACGTCTGCACAGGATTTTTTCTGTGTTCTCAGTTTGGTAATTTAAGTGCAAAATTGGAAGTGCAGAAAGCAATATCCCATTCCCACCCCCCACCAAAGGGAGGCACTGTTCACATGGAGGTTTTGTGTGGCTTTGCTCTGAGGAAACCTGCAGTGCAGGTGATATCAGGGGTTCAGTGCAGGCTGCACACAGAAACCATGTGGCTTGTGGAGATCATAGTTGCATGGCTGATACCTCTAGAAAGCCCTATATGGACATGGTCCAGGAAGACCTGTTGCTCATGAGAGCAATTAATAGATCAGACCTTCCATTCTGCAACAATGTTTTGGTTTGTAAAAAGTATTAAGCAAACTGCTATTGAAAGTGAGAGCTTCACAAGAGGAAAAAAGTATAATGTTCACACATGTTCCCATCAAAACTGCTATTCAGGAGTTGCTTGTAAAGGGAACTCTGTCAGAATCATTGATGTGCATTCCATTTTCTGTGACCTTTTTGTGTAGCAATTCTCTTCTTTCTCAATTTTATTAAAAAATTAATTGGTCTCATTATCTGCCATTTACCAAGCTCGAGTTTTGGTTTCATCAGCATAATCAGTACGGTGCTATTATTTACCTATGTATGTGTAGTTATGTATAATTTTGTAATTAGTTAATAATGGAGAAATACGTAAAATATATAAAAATTATTTGTACAGAACTTTTATTTTAGCTCTTTTTTAAAAAAAAAATTGGTTTGCATGGTTAGACATTGGCAAGGATGGTTGGGGGAAGGGAAGGGGTCCTCTAGGGAGAATTGCACTTTCTATACCTTTCTACTATGCACTGCCCTATTGATTCTACACCCAATAGTATTATTACTTGAACCCATCTGTAAGAAAACTGCTTATAAAAATCCACTTGTGTGTATGTAAATAACACATAACATGTTAAAGGGAGGGGGGAGTTTGCAGGGGCAACAACAAATGCAGGTTTTCTTCCCCTTCTGCCCCCACCCTTTTACAGTTTTAATCTCTTTCTTTTGAATGCCCTGATACTCCACTAGAATATCAGCAGGCTGCAGGTCCCATCATCCATCTGTTACGTGGCTTTGCCATTCAAGCTTGGAGTGTCTTTACAAAGATAATACCAGTTGTGTTCTTTGCTCTTGTTTTGGATGCCTAGACTGAAAAATTTAAAAAAAAAATTACCTTGTAAAATGGCTTGTTAAAAAATACAATTACCTCTAATTAGTAGTACGCGTAAATGTTTTACAGAATGAAAGGCGTGCTTTTTATTTTCTTACTTCGTTACATTGGTGGCGAAAGAAAGTCTGTATGAAAATCAGTTCTTTGCTGACACAAGTTCCATTTGTTACAAATGAATTCTAATAAAAATGTCAGTGTTATGCAGCTCTGGTCGTCTTTCCTGAAGTCATGCTTGTTAAAAATCAAAAAAGCATTTTTTTTCTTGGCGTTAAAAGTCTCTCATTCTGTGAAATGCTCAGGATTCTAGGTTCAGGGTGATACCAGCTACACTGGCAATATAGACAGTTACTTGGGGAAAGCAATATTCACCTATTGCACACAGAGATGTGAGTTCAGAGTCAAGTCCCAGTGTCTTCTGATGCAGTGTGGCACTTCTCTAGAATGGCACAGTACACAGGTCTATGATTTTGCAAAGTATCTCATGCATCTAGGAAATGGCCACTGAATCAGATAATCCTATCCTCCTACAAAGGAAAAAATGTTGGTGACTTCCATGGAAAATTGCAGTTCATATTATTGTTACTGCTATTATATATCATTGTTGAACTGATCAAAATAACCATAATGGATAGGGCCATAGTTGCATGATCAGTGGCACATCATGCAACCAGAATATTTGCAACTGTATTTACTGATTAAATACTGTTTAGGAATAATATGCATTTTTAATGATGTAAATTACCTGAATGCTGAACTCTGCCATATCTCTTGGCATCAGCTTCAACCAGCCTTTGACCTTCTGAAGCAATCTGCACTTGGCAGCTAAAAAATCACATGCCTAGTAAGTCAGTTTATAAAGTTACAGTTCTGTATTCTGCAGAAGATGTGCATCCAAAGAAGCAGACCTAGGGAGCTGATTATCAGCTCTGGGAAACAAGCAGAGAAAATCATGTGACCTATTTATGCAGTTTAAGATACAGACATGTCTTTGCTCCTTGGCCTTAAAAGAAATGACACATAACTATAGAAATTATTGTGAATACTGCACTAGGCCTGCTAGAATGGAAACTTGTATTAAAGGACATACAGCAGCTTATTCCGGGCAGTATTTCAAACAGGAATGCTGCCTCGAAGCTGGTAATAATAATAATACTTTTTATTTATATCCCACCCTCCCCGCCGAAGCAGGCTCAGGGCGGCTCACAACATGTTAGTTCAATACAATACAATATAATACAATACAATCATATAATTCAATAAATACTACATTATAAAACCATCATTTAAATCGACATTCCAATTAAAGTTAACAGTTATGGTGCTAAATTACAGATTTATAATAAATTGATGGCGGAATACAACAGCAGCGAATCTATCATTTGCTCAGCATTCAGCGAAGGCCATCTTAAAAAGGGTAGTCTTGCAGGCCCTGCGGAATTGGTCAAGACTCCGCAGGGCCCGCACTTCATCCGGAAGTTGATTCCACAGGTGTGGAGCTGTGATAGAGAAGGCCCGTTCCCTTGTGTTCTTCAATTTGGCCTCCCTCAGCCCAGGGATATTCAGCTGGTTCTTTCCCACTGACCTCAGTGCTCTCTGGGGTTTTTATGGGGAGAGATGGTCCCTCAGGTAGGCAGGCCTTCGACCATATAGGGCTTTAAAGGTAATAACCAGCACTTTGTACCGAACCCGGTATGCAACCAGCAGCCAGTGCAGCCCACGCAGCCCCAGCCATATGTGCTCCCACTTCGGGAGCCCTAACAATAGCCTAGCCGCTGCATTCTGCAGCAGCTGCAGCTTCCGGGTTCAGCACAAAGGCAGCCCCATGTAGAGGGCATTACAGTAATCCAGTCTTGAGGTGACCGTTGCATGGATCACTGTTGCTAGGTCCTGGCACTCAAGGAAGGGGGCCAACTGCCTCGCCCATCTAAAATGAAAAAACGCAGACTTGGCAGTGGCCACTATCTGGGCCTCCATTGAGAATGAAGGCTCCAGTAGAACCTCCAAGCACTTGACCCAGTGCGCCGCTTTCAGCAACACACCGTCAAAAACCGGGAGAGGAATTTCCCTTCCCAGAGCGCCACAACCCAAGCAAAGGACCTCCGTCTTCATTGGATTCAGCTTCAACCCACTCAGCCTGAGCCAACCTGCCACGGCCTGCAGCTCCAGGTCCAGATTTTTTGGGACGCAGTCAGGCCGGCCATCCATTAGTAGATAGAGCTGGGTGTCATCCGCATATTGATGACACTCCAGCCCATACCTCCGGGCAATCTGGGCAAGGGGGCGCATGTAGATGTTAAATAACATCGGAGAGAGAACTGCTCCCTGTGGCACCCCACAATCTTAGTGAGTGCCTCTGGGATAGCTCTCTCCCAATTGCCACCCTTTGTCCTCGTCCATCAAGGAAGGAGGAAAGCCACTGTAAGGCCAACCCCCTAATCCCTGTGTCGGCGAGCCGATGGGTCAGTAACCGATGGTCGACCGTGTCGAATGCCGCCGGCAGGTCTAACAACATCAGCACCGCCACGCCGCCTCAATCCAGATGCCGCTGGAGATCATCCACCAAGGCGACCAGCACTGTCTCCGTCCCATGGCCTGGGCGGAAGTCGGACTGGTAACGATCTAAGATGGAAGCGTCATCCAGAAAACCCTGCAACTGTAGCGCTACTGCCCTCTCAAAAATTTTACCTAAAAATGGTAAATTTGAGACCAGCAGGTAGTTTGCCAATTCGGTCGGGTCTGCTGTACTCTTTTTCAAGAGAGGGCGGACCATAGCCTCTTTCAGAGGTGTTGGAAATCGCCCCTCTGAGAGGGATCTATTTACAATGTCCCATAAAGGACATGTAAGCTCCCTCTGGCAAGATTTAATCAGAGGGGCATAGGTCCAAATCACAAGTTGTTGGATGTACAGTAGAGAGAATTCCGTCAACTTCCCCCAGGCTAAGTGTGTCAAAGTGATCCAGAACTGAACCAGAAGACAGGCACGGAGCCTCAAGATCTTGTACTGTATCCAATGTGGCAGGAAAGTCCTGGCAGAGCGATGTGATATTATCTGCAAAAATTTTTGCAAAAGCCTCACAGCCTATCTCTAATTCTCTCACAGCCCAGCCTTGTCACGGCGAGCTGGAGCGGGGGGGAAGTATGATGCAAGGGAGGGGGCTGGCGGGGGAGAGGAAAACTAGGCAGTTGTCTTGGGCACTGAGGGGGGAGCCCAATTTGGCACCCCTTCCCAGTGCACTAGGCAACCACCTAGTTTGCCTAGTGGACGAGCCAGCCCTGTACCTGGTTCATAAACCACAATTGTTATGCATTTTTAGCTGCCAAATGAACTGGTGAGGTTTATGATGTGGTAGGATGCCCCCTGCCTCAACAAGCTAGAGGCACAAACTTGCAGAGGATCTCCAGCTGACTCTCCTCTACCTGCCTAGTTTGGTGAGGAGTGTTTTCTGGGGAAATTATAGGTGCAGGTTCTGAAGTATATAGAATTGATTCTATGCAAACTAGAGATATCAAAGTCATGGGGGATTTCTCCTGGGTGCTACTCTACATGTCCTCCAAGTTCCATGCCCCCGCCCAGTTGTTTTGAAGTTTGGTAAATATTTTGATTGAGTGGAGACTGTGAAAATGTATCCATTCACAAATCACCAGAAATAACTTGAAAGTTTGTGGAAAGTTCATACCGAATGACCTGCCATGAATTTCAGTTCATGACCTATAAACTGGCCAAAATTCATCACAAACTTTAGTTTGTGAACTGGTTCAAGCCCATGCCTAATCTCAAACTAGCTGTCTAGAATAGCCTCTATTTATTTCAATATGTTATGATGTTAATAGACCACTTTGTGCTTCTGATAGTGCCATTCTACACAGAGTTACATTGTTCTAAACCCACTTCAGTTACTTCAGTTACACTGAGAAGGGTGTAATTTTGATTAGGATTGCACTATAATTCACCAATTGTCATTGCTAAGGCCATCCAAGGGGTTGGAGGCAGGAGCATAAATGCTTTTCCATTGCATTTGTGCTCAAATCCATCTTAAAACTCCATCCTAAATCATGTTTTGTCTTGTCATCAATTCCCTCTGTGCAGCTCCAACTGAAATTTATACATAGTTCTGTGGATGTTACCTACTGAATGTAAGAAATTATTTGAAATCCTAGGGGAAAATAGACCTGGGTCATTGTGTAAAAAGACTTTTGAGAAGTTTTTGAACCAACTACTGTTCTTTGCAAAAGCAACAGAAGATAATATGTTCTATCATTCAGAGACTGGCTGTTCTACATCCATATCTGGAATGGATAAGTTATTTACCTAGAATTGTTCTGTTTTGCGGTAACTGAAATGATGCCAATGGAATGCTAACATCAGGTAGGAATGTGGATGCTTCTGATTTTCTTGGCATGGAGAAATCACCACTTTCTGAGGAGATTGAGGTATGCACTGTAAAATGTTACAATTACTAGTCCTGTAGAAAATGCTTTATATGTAGTCAGTCATATTTCCATGGCAAAAAATTTGCTGACTTAAAAAATTTACTACTAGCTTTAGATTTCTAAGGTATGCACTCTTAAAACTGTGAATAGCTATCCTATTGTTACAAACATTTGCTCAGTAATTTTTTCAGGAGTCCTCAGTGAAATGGCCTCAGATATACAGTATATACTCTCCCAGCCCACCACCATCCCTAATTTGGTATATTCTTGTTTTTGTAAATACTTTTTATCCACTTCTGATATTACATATACTAATTATTTCATTTTCATTTATTTCCATTCTTTCAATGTGAATTTTTTTCCCCTGGCTTTAACTCTATTCCCACTCTCAAAAATATTTAATTGGGAATTGTTCTCCCTGTCAAATTGTATGCAAATGGGAGAAACTGCTCTTCATTATTAAAATTCTCACTGGCAGAGCCATTTGGCAACCCAAGAAGCAGGTGGGCTCAATTTATACATAACATTATAGGGGATCCTGGCCACATATAAAGTTGAGTGGAGAGTCTATTTTTAAACAAAGGTAGAGTATTTGGTCATAGGAAGCTACATCTTGCTGCTGATTGCAAACAAAGCTGGAGAGAGACAGTGTTGAAATAAATGGAGTGTCTACTCCAACTGTATTTAAATCACACACAACATCCAATCCTTTTTTCTGTATGCATGAGACACTGTCTTGTTTTATACTGGAGCAAATAGTAGCTGGGGAGGGTAATTTATATAGTGTAAGAGGCATGGGGGGGGGGAAGCACTACCCACTCCCACATTGTCCCACTCTCTGAATTAGATTACATTTCAGGGACCCCATGACTGCTGAATAACTGAAGAAAATTCAGAGGAAAATACTACGGCCTGTTTCTCAAGCAGGGAAACATATGTACTGGAAATGCAAATATACTGCATTGTTCTGTCTTGAGCAATTAAGCTTGGTGGTGTTTACTTCACAGCTGTGCTAAATATTTGAGTTAACTTTCCCTACAAAATGATGGGTTGGGCACCCAGCGCAATGGGACACTTGCTCTATTCTCTGCAGCAGTTCGGAAACTAAAATGATCAATCACTAGACACAGACTGGTTACCCTCCTCATGTATTTTAACCATCCATTGCTTCACAGTAGGGGAAGGGACCCAAATTTATATGCAGTTATATGTGTAATGTCTACATTTCAAAACTGCAGAAACAGAATATTTTGAATATTCTGGATTAATTAATCTTCAGTAAAAATGTGATTTTGTAAAATACAGAAGCTTTGAATCTTGCTGTGAAATTTCCATTCAAAGCAGGATTTGCCTCCAGAGTGCCTTTTCTTTTTCCCCAGCATGTGCTAATTGTTGCTTAGTCTTTGATAAGAGCTGTTGCTCATAACTGACAAAAACGGTCCTTATCCAACAGCTATGAATGAAGACCTCAACATCAAATTTCTACTTTGACACAAGAGCACCACAACAATCTACAAATGAGACAGCAGAATGAATACAAACCTTCTGCATAAGGAAATTGGTGGTTTTCACACACATACACACACACATCCCCCACATCAGCAGTCTCCTAATTAGTTGGGGAATTAGCTATATGGAAGCAGAGCAAGGGGGTAACTATGATTCTCTACCTATGTATACAGGGATTTTCCCCTTTAAAAGAACTCTCAGATAAACCAGGCATATATTCAACTGGAAAGACTTTTATTAAAAGGAAATAATAAAACAAATATGCACACAATAAATACAGACACAAGAGCTAACTAAGAAGAAATCAGGGAGGAAAGAGGGAAAACTTTTTTTGGAGAAAGGGTAATTTTTACCAATCTTGCAGACATCCAGGAAGCAGCAGCAAAATGGTCAGCATTTTATGTAGAGAAGAGAACCCATGGATTGGGGATATGCTCATTAATACACACTACCTTGGAGCAAGGTGCCACAATTACAGGGGGAAATGGACCCTCAGGGTGGGGGGTGACATGATCCCAAAACAATACCTTGATGAGTTTACTTGGGGTGGACAATGTTTTGGGAGAGGCTTGATGACCCTATAAATACCAGATAGGAAGAGCTAATGGGTTGGGTGAGCATTGGGTTCAGTGAGTGTTAAGTGGCATTTAATTAATGTAAGTGCTGCAGAGGAAGTAAGGTTGGACTTCATCAGATTAGTCCAAGGTGATGCAATAGATCCTGATGGACACATTGTCCCATAGGTATACATTTCTCTGGTATGTGGAGGGGGCACTAGATAGTCAGCCACTCTTACCTCCCAAAATACTTGCCCAGGCTTCTACCTGACTGAGATCCATTTTGTATTACTTTGGGCCAAGTTTATGATTTATATCCTTACTTATGATTTTTGGGTGTTACATGAAGAATGTTTCTGCCTCTCTAAGCTATAAACTTTCCCTCTGTGAGAGGAGGGAACTGACTGCTAACATCCCAGCCCAAATCTCACTTCTTTCAGCACAATATAGACAAAAGGCCTTTCATTGTAATAGCAGGAACAAGAAAACTTGGATTCTTTGCCAATAAAAACCATGTATATAATACATTCAGCAGCCTGAATAAATCTGAAACATAAATCCATCCCATCAGTTTGCATCTGCCATCATTTTTCCAAACCATTAAGATTTGCTTCTTGTTAATTATCTGTGTAGTAGGGATATGCACTTAAAAAAAAAAATTCAGATTTAGGTTCGGGGAAGGGTCTCCTTAACAGGTATCCTGTACAGTCAAGCACCATGAGCATCATTTTATAGAAGAAAAAAAGTAAGAGGGTAGGCAATGTTTTGCTGAAGGTCACATTGGTTAGAAATGAGACTGCCCAGAATCGCCTATGGACTGAAGGAAATATATCAGTCCAAAAATAGAAATACAGAGGTAGTTGGTTGAATCAAAAAGTTCTGGTCCAGTAAGGTCATACCTTCATCTGGTTCAATGAGCTTTCCCCAATTGAACACAAGTTTTTCACTCAAGGAAGATCCAGGTGAGCAGCCATGTTGGTCTGAAGCAGTAGAACCAAGTATGAGTCTTCACTTAAGGAAGGTTAGTGTGGAACAGAGCTTTGGCCAATATGGTGGTCTTGGTACATGACCAGATTTCAATCTCATACAAAAAAAGGACAACATTTATTGCAAGTGGTTTGCAAATGTCCAAAGCAAACCTCATGACCCAAACATTTCTTATTATACTTCAGAACCAGTCTGGCCTTTGGTAAGTGGCCAAACCTTATTTTCTTTTCATTTACTTTTTTTAAAAAATGAAAATGTTTAACATGCCATTTGCTGGTACATTTCAAGAATTCAGCCCCACCCCGGCCGGGCCGCAAAGCGGCTGCGCACCGCAGGGCCGTTCTTTGCCTCCCCAGAAGGAGAGGAGGCTGGGGAGAGAGCTTCCCGGGCATCCGGGTCCTGCGTGTGAGTGGTGCGTTGGGGCTATATATAGCCTCGACCACGCCTAAAGCACACAGTTGCAAGTTCCCTCTCGGCCCACCCACCCACCCTGTAGTAGTACAGGCTTGACCGGTCGTCTTATTAGGGGCCAGGTAGGAATTTTTTCACTCTCACCTGATTGGCCTGTGGTGAGGTGTTTTTCGCCTACTTTGTACTGCTGGCAGTGGTGTGGAAGTTAGGGAGAGGTAAGTTTAGTTGGCCACTTGGCAGAAGGAGCAAGGGGTTTATACCTTGCAGGTGAGCACCCAGGCCTCTGCACCTGTTAGTGCATTCGATGTGCAGGAACGGCAGATGGGCTGTACGGCTCAATGCAGTAGAATGCGGATTGTTTTCATGCCTCCCCCTAAAGTCGCCTCCTTCTGGTGATCGGGGCTGGAGCTGAAGGGGAGGGCAGTTTGTGGCCTGGCCGGCCCAGCATTAGCCACACTTATATGGCTCGTGCTTGGGCAGGGTGGCTCGCCCATTATTGGACTTGGCGAGGTCGAAGGAAGACCCCAGGGCTTGTCCAATTGCAGGTAGCCCTTGCCGTGTTAGTTGTGTTAATTAAAGTGGCCCGTTTTCCCAATATTCTGTGTCAGCCTCTTATTTCGACTGGGAGGGCAATAACCAAGTGCTTTTAACGAATGACCAGGTTGCATTATTTCCACCCTTTACTAGGAAATGCTGGCAAGCCATTCACATTCACAGTGGCATATGTCCAGCTAATCTACTCAACAAAGATTTAAGCTTTTCTTCTCTCTTCTGATGGAAGTTGCTCTTCTGCTAGACAAAGAAGCAAAGTTCCTTAGGCTAGACTTCAAACTTTGTAGAGCAAAGTGGTCAGATACCTGCCAGTGGGTTTGGGAACACAATAGTTATGATGCAACTTCCTTTCTATGCCATCACTAGATTGCCTATAAACAATGAGAGGGACTCCATGGTGGAAGGAGATGTGTTTTGATATACTACTACCACTTCACTTGCAGAGATCAAGTCCCATCCACAGTCCTCTTCACTTCCTGTCTTTCACTTAGTGTACTTATGAGTATTTCACTAGTAAATACTAAAGGTCAAAGATGCCTTTCTAGTCAATGGAACAGTTAATGAGTGGAAACCCATTGCCCACCTGCCTTCAGAATCTGGGGAGGTATCTTCTGTTTCATGAATTCCTTTCACTTCACTTCTCTTTCCTTTACATCTTTTTATGTCTTGGTGGGTGGAAAGGAAATAGATATTTTATCTGTAGCTTTCTCTGAACCTCTTTGGTCACTATCTGGCTTTCTGCTTGAATTTTTAAAAGGGAAAATTGATTGTAATTTCCTTAGAGGTGTGAGTGTATGTTGCTTTGTTAAAGTCCCATAGGTTTTTCTATTTGCTGAAGATGAAGCCATGTTCAGAGGCCAAAATCAAGCCTAATGCAAGCTGAAGGCTTACACTGGCTAATTAAAGTATCTGTGCTGTGCTCTTTCACTGCTGAATGTTTCTGACAAATAAGCTCCCAGAGAAAGATTGGGTAATGTGCAGATCTTGTAGGTGTGGCATTCTTAGGCCGCAGTTAATTTAGAGCTTCAGATCCTAATGTTTATGATGTCTGCTTTCATTCTGCTTAGTAGCTTTCAAATATCGCGAGAAATAGAAAGCATTTGAGGCAGCCAATTTTTGTAAAGGAAAAGGAAAATAAAATAGCCTGAACAGTTAGGCTTGCCAATCCCCAGGTCCCAGCGGGGGTTCTGTGAGAAAAATACTCCTAATTCCAGAACTTCGTAGTCACCCATTTGGTTTCCAGGGTGCCTGGAGATTCAGCTCACACACATCTACCAGGAGAATGTGGGTTTTGTCTACCAGACTGTAAGGGACTTATGAGTACTAACAGCCATAACGTTGCAGCAGCACTCTGTGTCTCTTGAGGAGTACTAACCAGGAGAACAGATGGTGCGATCCCCATCTCGGCCGGTGTAGCGGAAGAAGTTGTGCTGCCAGGAACTGTCCAGGCAAGCAGTTTCCAGCCTTGACCAGAGACTCCATCTTGGATGGCTAACATCACCAGCAGCTATCTTCCTGCAGTGCCAGACTCCATCACAGCAAAGCAAGAGCCTCATGTACTCAACAGATGTCACCTATGCATAAGGCAATCAAGCTTATCTTAGGCGTGGATCCTGCCAGACTGCCTAAGCCTTTGTCCAACGGAACCCAAGACAAAGACTGGTGCCAGTAGAGGGATGAAGAAGAGGAAGAACATCTTCATCTAGAGCCAAGTGTCTTTGTATAGATTAGGTGTTACCTTAGGTAGCAATTTGGCCATCCATTTGGCCAATCAGGTAACCAGGGCCAAGACTGCTCATTGGCCAGATATGGGCAGCCAAACAGGTGCCCCCAATACACTGGCTATTGGCTAACGCATAAGTCCAGCCCTTGTGATCATTGCGGAGCCTCCCCTTTTTCTGAGGTCATGTACCAGCTGACCACTGTCATCCGCCCCTCTACTTCCCATCCCCTAAGGGCTCAAGGTAGTCCTTATAACCTGTGGTCCAGCTCCCCACAGGTGTGCATCTAGCAGTATCCCTACCCTGCTGTTTAGATACATCCCCAATTCTTGGCCAGTTGAGGGTCCCTTCCCCCTAGTCCTTGTTCATCACCATTGGAGCCTTCCTTGAAGACTATGATCGGTAATTATCACCCTGTTTGTCCATCCTTGTGTTATCTCTGCATTTCTTTCTATTTTTATTAGGACTGTATGTGTGTTGTATGTATTCATTACCTTGTATGTGTGTTCTATATTTTTCTGGAATAAATTTTAATTGTTTTACTTAATTAGTGTCCTTGGCAAATTTAAGCACTAATTTCTGGACGTGTATCCTGTATACAAAGATTTTAGATCTTTTTTAAGCCAGGTGCCCACCTGTCAATTCCCCAACCTCGTTTTGAGGGCATTTTGGCTTATAGCTCTCCCACTTTCTCAGGCTCCTTCCCGCCCCCAGTCAGCTGGCCGGTGGGGGGAAGCCCCACCCCTACAGCCATCATGTGCCTTTCCCCCTCTGGAGGCTTCAGTTTTTACTTGAGAAAGCCTTCCTCTTTGGATGGTGTGTCTGCGTCTTTAAGGCTGAAGGGGCGGGGGAGAACAACATGGCTGTGAAAGGAGCCCAGACCCTCCCTTTGTTGCACAATCCTTGCAGAGGTCATTTGCATAGTGTGAAGGTAAACTTGAACCTTGGTTGCCCTGTGTTACTGTGAAAAACTTGAAAGTTCAGCAACTCGTGAGTAGAGGTGCCAATCCCCAGATGGAGGCAGGGGAGCCCGGTTCGGAGGCCCTCCAGAACTTCAGGGTCATCAGAAATGGAGCGGGGGTGAGAGGGAAATGTCTGCTGGACGATAGGGTATAATGGAGAATTAATCCTGGGGTATCTGGGGCTCTGGAGGGGCGGTTTTTTGAGGGAGAGGTACAAAATTTTCAATGTAGCATCTGATGAGTTTTCTCAAAATGCTACCCAAGTTTCAAAAAAATTGGACCAGGTGTCCCTATCCTTCATTATTTCTAATGTAGGGAAGGCATTAAAAAGGTATGTGGTCCCCTTTAATGTGATGGCCAGAACTTCCTTTGGAGTTCAATTGTGCTTGTCACAACTTTGCTTATGGCTCCACCCCCAATGTCTCCTGGCTCCACCCCCAAAGTCTCCTGGTTCCACCCACAAAGTCCCCAGATATTTCTTGAATTGGACTTGGCAACCCTATTAACAGTCCAATAAGAAGATGGATGCCTGTACAGGGTGTGTGTGCCTTTTTCGACAGCAGAACTCCCCAGTGACTTCACCACCACCTCTGTTCTTATCATCTTGTCCTTGCCAGTGTGGTGTAGTGGTTAAGAGTGGTGGACTCTAATCTGGACAAACTGGGTTTGATTCCCCACTTCTCCACATGAGGCCTGTGGGCTTTGGGCCAGTCCCAGTTCTCTCAGAACTCTCTCAGCCCCACCTACCTCACAAGGTGACTATTGTGGGGAGAGAAAAGCAAGGTGATTATAAGCTGCTTTGAGACTCTTTAGGGTAGAGAAAAGCAGGGTATAAACCTAACTCTTTTACATCTCAACCCCCCTTTTGCTATTTACTGTATTAAGCACTTTTGAAAAAATAAACATTATGACTGAGATTAGGTTTAGGAGGAAACAAATTATTTTTAGGATTAGGGAGAGGGTTAGGGTTGAGAATGGGGATTGTGTGGATAAAAGAAAAGGTTAGTTATAGTGTTAGGATTCCATACTCAGGTAACCATTCACTTATTTATGCTTCAGCCCCTTTTTAGATATTGCAATTAAAGGCTTTTATTTAACATACTTTATCACATTTAGATTTCATTGAACAGATTAGTTTTAAAAGCAGAAACATACTGTGACTATATTTTTGTTTTTGTTTTTTTGGAAGGGGGAGTTTAAAATAATCATTATCTACATTTTATCCTCTTTGGGGAGCAAAAAGGTAGGCCACATAATCAAGTAAAGCCATTTTTCCATTCAGTCATGCTTTTCTGATGCAACGTCTTTATTAGTAGCCCAACCGATACAGCAGCACCTCTTCTCTACATGCAGGTGGTTATTCTTGCTGAGTTGAAATGGAAAGCCCATTCCATAAACATTTTCATTCCATAGCACACACATTATTTTGATGACTTTTTGTGGGCATTGGTTACACAGCTGTTTTCAAGGGGGGGTTGAGGAAGAGTTCTGGGACCTTTTCCTGCTGCTGTGTCATCCCAGACCAAACTCTTGCCTCTGATCCAGCTGCATATAGTCAACAATTTGGAGCTGAAATGTTGAGGAGGCACATTTGACTGCACGTTCCATTGAAAGTAATTGTCTATATCCAGCATCTGATTCTGTTCCTCTGTGAATGCACAATTTGAGCTAGATCCAGAGAGAAGATGTGGCAGGCAATGAAATCACTGATACAACATAGCAAACCAGGAAGTATTACCCAGTTGCTTGGGCAACAGGGATGGCTTCTCTCCTGTCTGGTTATCACTCAGGTAATTGGAAGCTTCTCTTCTCCCTAGAAAGGTCATTGCACAACTAAATCTTATTAGCTATATAGAATTGTGATGTCATCATGTTCATTATGATTGGCTGAGATAATGCACTGAAGAATACTGGAGCTGCAGGCACTGGTAACAGGTCACTCAAGGTAGAGTATTCTAAGAATATATTATTCTCACTCTTCAAAAACATACATTTGTGTCAGCATAGAGATGCATAAAAATGTAGTATAGCACTAATCTTTATCACTGGCCCTTCTGTTGAACTATTTGCCCTTTACTTTCACAAAGCTAAGAGGACCACAGATGGTAAGGCAAAGAGATGCATGGTTGTTAATTTATTTTTCAAAAGGAAAAATTCTAAGTGCTTGCATGAAAAGTTATTGAAGGCTTAGAAATAGAGGCTCTGAGTGAATAGATTTCTTTGTCAACCAAGAATGTTTAATTGATTATATAATTTAACTTGCATGTTTACTTTGATAGCCTTCTATTAGAACTTTGCCCTCCTATTTTATAGTCAATTGTAAACTCAAGCAATGGCAGAGCGTATTTATTTGCTTTAGAATTCGCAATTTTCTGCCATATGAACTAATAGTTATTTGCAATTTCTTTCACTAAGGGGAGCCTATTACCCTGGGGAAAATGATTAGCCATCTTTCAGTAATGTAGTCTATTTTTATTTATTTCATGTTCTTTATTTTCTTCTTACACAGCTACCAGCATTACCATAGTCCAAAAATCTCACCACTGAAAAGAGAACACTTTCAAAACCAGGTTGCACATACCTACCCACCCAGTTCAACTGCTCATATTACAATATTTCTATGAACATCTCAAGCACTGTGCTTCCTCTCAGCCAAGAAAATCCACCCTACCAGATTCAAGGTTTTGGTTAAGACCTTTAAGACCTTGAGTGGTCTGGGACCAACTTATCTATGGGACCACCTCCTCCATTATGTCCCTGGGACAACTCTATGCTCTACTGGTCGAAATCTGCTGGTAATCCCCAGCCCTAAAGAGGTCCAGCTGTCCTCAACGAGGCCAGAACTTTTTCAGTCCTGGCCACAGCTTGGTGGAATGCTCTTCCAGAAGACATCAGGGCCCTGCGGGATCTTTTTTAGTTTTGCAGGCCTGTAAGGCAGAGATGTTCCACCAAGCCTTTGCATAAGGACAGCAATGATTGCCATGCTGCAACCTTTTTCTCCCTACCTCTGCTGGGGGGACGTCCCCACCCCTGATGTAACAACTGGGAACTGAACAATAGCACATATAGTTGCTGAGTCACACTTTCCCCTTTTTGCCCCTCCACATGCCCAGGAGACTGCACAGTCTGTCAGATCAGAACATTTTCGTTCATGAATGTCAGAAACAGAGCGGTTGAATTTAGATCATTTGCTGCATTTAAAAACATACAGGAGTTTAATCAGGTCTCGATTAGTTAATTTTCATGTGTTCCTGTTTTATAGGGTTGCAAAGTTTGGCTTAAGAACATCCAGGAGATCTGGGGGCAGTGTTTGGGGAGGGCAGAGGCTGAGGAGGAGAGGGAGCTCTGTAGCATTGTAATCGTAAGAAGCCTAAGAAGCTTCCATTTCCTCCAGATGAACTGATTTTCCTCAGTCTGGAGATCAGATGTCATTTTAGGAAAATTCCTAGCACCACTTTGGGGCTGGTAACTCTCTTGTGACAGTCAAATTTAGTTTCTTCCAGTAATAGCTTTTCAAATATATAGGGTTAGATCCAGTGTTCCCTCTAAGCTGAATTAGTGTGAGCCAACTCACAGTTTTTTAGCCTCCAGTTCACACATGTTTGTCTTAGCTCAGGAAGTTTTGTCCCAGAGCAAATTAATTTATGCAGTAGCCAAATTGCTCACTCATAACTTTAATGCTAGTTGCTCACAACATAGAATCCAAACCTGGAATTGGGTCCAGAGCTGCATTTCCATTCACCATAGGAGTGTTTTTTAGTCCGTTTTCATCACAGCATCACTTTGGGAGCTCTTGTCAGTTTATCAATCATGACCTTCAGTTTATGGATCCCCCCATTTACTTTTCATCTGAAAATACTGAAACAATTTCTATTTTCTTCCACTGGTGGGCAGGGGTGGTTGGTGCCTCTCACAGTGTGGGGACAAGGACAGCTCTTTCACTTGCTCATTGGTTAAGATTGCCACTGATCACCATAAAAATAACCCATTTAAATTGCCAGGCAGAACAGAATATCTCTAAGCATCATCAAAGATTTTCTGCCAAGTCTTCATAACCCCCAGTGTGATCCACACTGTTCCAGGTCCACCAGAGGCACTACACTTACATTTAACTAATCTTATCATATTCACCTTAACCTTATCATAGTCACCTTAACTTTAGAAATGTCTAAATGTCACAAAACCATAAAGTGCTGTATGTGGAACTTTGAAAAGTACAAATTCAGTTGGCTCAGAGTATGCAAGTTAGGTTAACCAGAGTTCACAGTAGGGCATTTGCCATCTGCTTTTAAAATATCTCTCTTAGCTCCCACTTTGTTTCTGGGTAGAATTTGATTCCTAGATGCTCTGTGATGAAGGTACATAAAGGACCATCTTCTTCCAAAAAGACCCTGCTGTTCACATGTCCATTATTGTTGCTGGTCTTTCTCCAGACATCTCACCTTCTGAAATTAGTTGGTGTTATGTTGGGACTCAGAGAGAAGGCATTTTCTGCAAAACAGCCATTAATAGATTTCCCTTCCAAGGGGGTGTTGTACAGTGCCTTCGATCTTTTAGTTTATGTTGTTCATCTATGCTTTTGAAATGCAACTGTTTCACCATGCTTCTCTTCTCTTTCTTCCTTCTTGTTTCTTCCCTTGATGGGTTATGCTGGTTGCAGATGCAGGGCCTAGTAAGGGGAGGTCTTACAGCAATCCACAAAGGAAAACACCACACTATCCTTTGGAACAAAACCAGGCCACAGCTTTGATTGATTACAAACCAGGGAGCATTAGCAAAGCATGGGGGTGGATCCAAGGAGATCAAACCACCCATCTGCCGCTTGATCACAATATCCCACAGCCGCCTATTGGGAAAAAGCTGAAAGTGAAAAATATTGCTGGTATCACAAAGGCAGGTGCTGCTGAACAGTACCAATTTGCCACCTGGGGTGAGCCTGGGCACAACCCCCAAGCTAGGCATCCCTCATGGTGGCTCAAACCCCTTAAGGGAGTTCCTCAAAGGAGGAGGGAGGTGGACATGCAGGCCTGTCTCCCCCAAAAGGATCTGCCTAGATGTGCAAAACCACTAGCTGTGACAGAAAATAAAACCAACAAAGCCAGAAACTAGGGAGGGTGGGTGGGGATCCCACAAAATTTCACTGCTGTATACATTGACAGCGCAACTTAAAAAACCCTGAATGAGCTCAACATCATCCCTATGTGAAGCCCACCAGGATCTGAACTGGCCAACCAGGCTGCCCCCTCCCAGGTGACACAAGGCCAGTCAGCATGGTTACCTGAGGCTTCTGCCTTTCCAACTGTTTGTGCAAGGGGATGGGGAAACTCTTACAGCCTCTCCTGCCCATGCAGCAATCCGGCCCTTTCAGGTGAGTCTCAGCCATGTTTATCAGTCTTCAGTTTTATACTTGTGACTTGGATGTATTGCTGTAATATTTTAGTGATGATTGTAAATGCTTAGGGTACCATATTAGAGCCCCTTTTTGTATTTCTCTTTCAATTATCAAGTTTGGATTATCATATTTATTGCTAGATAGATAAAGGAATGATTGCAAGCAGTTTATAGCCTTTTGATGGATGAGCGGGGAAAAAGACTTTGAAGCTGGCACCTGCCTGAATCTGTTCCATAAACTTCTGTCTCCTGCCCCCTTTATTTGTTGATTTTGTTTGCCTTGATAGTAGCGACATGGGTAAAAAAATGTGAGCCAGCTGTTTATCAAGGGGGTACTATTTGCTGGGAGGGTGCCTCTTCCTTTTCAATCTGGAGTAGTTTCAAGAGCGGATGGGAACAGAGGTAGTTGAGGCAGAAGATGAAAAATGAGTACCTAGTAATACATTATAAGCATATCTAATCTATATTTCGATTTATGGTGTTTCAAGTTTTTTTTTACAATGGTCTCTCAGCATATTCATAGAGCTGTTCCACCTCAAAATTGCTGGCCATTGCACTCAGATTGATTAAAATATGATTTGCTATATTCTACTTATTCTGCCTAACCTACATATGTAGTTCTTGATGCCTACATAGAACATAAAGAGAGGTTTGGCAGAGGGGCAGGAAGCACACTTCATATGCTGAATGGCACACCCCTATATCAATAATTCAGATTCTGCAAGTGTCCCTGGTCTCACCGACTCCACCACATGCAAACTGGCTCAATTCATTACAATTAATATAATAACACAATGTTAAAATGACCAGATGATATTAGCATTATCATTATTCCCAGAAGAGGTAAGAGCATCGCTATATGTTGATGATTCTTAATAACTTTGGGAAATTTGGAAAATTACAGCATCAAAACTCCAATTAGAGCAAAGTGGATACCATAGTTTGCTATATATGCATATACATAAATGAGAGAGAGTGAGAGAGAATTGTTGTTGTAGAAAAGATGGATATGCCTACACAACTGCACTCTCCATTGCCTCATTGTATATTGGAAATGAACAGCCGTTTGTGAATGATTGAATGCTTTGGTGTGTAATCAGCCACAGCAGCCATTCATCGCTCTCATATATTATGGTGCGACAGAAATCCTTGCTTATAAAATATATGTTGGGAAATAAACCAGGAATCTGTGTGTGGGAGTCAATGCAAACTTTTAAATGCAGTTTGTCCCCTTCAGAATTCTAATTTCATTAACCAACCACACAAAGGTCTTCTTGTTGTTATTATTAATTTCCCTAGTTCTAGCAGCAACCTAAAAAACTCCTTATCTCAGTTGCACATGGCTTCTTGGAAATGATTTTCAGAAAAAGCATAGTAAGCTGATGCCTTTCCATTAACACCTGCCCTCCATCTGCCCACGTTTATTTAAGCACTAACAGATTCTCCCCTCCAACAATGTAAGCAAGGTGGGAAAACTGCCAGCTACAGGGGAGAGGTGTGCTGGGCAATTTCTGGATTTCGTCTACACAAATATTTTATCAGATCAAGAGCAAGAAAAGGGGTGCTACACAAAATATAGCCGTTTTTAACCATGTTTTTTTTAAACAAAAATCATGGATGAATGAAGTGTGACTTCAGTCATTCAGTAAAGAGGTCTGAGCACCATCCTCTACTCACTTAAATGCTTGGCCAGGAATTCTTCTTGAGGAATGTCTCACCAGTATAACAGATGATGAGCATCACCACAACAAGCATTTTCCTTAGCCATTGTTTTGCCTCCTTGTAACATCTTGTCCCCCCTTTCTGCATTTTGAGCCTGCTGGATTGTTTTAGTAAGCACATCTGGCATAGGGTGCCTTGAACTACAGTTTTCCACTTGTGGATACACTGGATGACCCAGGTTGATATTATATCTTATCTATGATTCTGGGGCCTGAGAGAATACAGATACTTAATGTGAGGCCATGAATTCCATAACTAAGGTCAATCTACATTGATGGATGTTCTATAGGGCTGCAGGAGAAAGATGGCCAGACTGCAGCTTGGGAGCCATATGTGACTCTTTCATACATATTGTGTGGTTCTTAAAGCCCCTGCCACTCCACTGGCTGGCTTGGAGAAGGCATTTGTCTGTCTGTCTGTTTATTTATTTATTTATATACTTCACTAAGCTAGCTGGCAGTGGGATCTCCAAGGTCATCTAGTCCAACTCTTTGCACAACAAAGGAAATTCACAAATTTCTCCTAACACAAACAGCCAGTGATACCTGATCCATGCCAGAAAATGGCAAAAAAAAAAAAAATACAAAACCCTTCAGGTTCTCTTGCAAAACTGGCCTGGAGAAAACTGCTTCCTGACCCCAAAGTGGCAATCAGCATTTTCCACATCTCTGTCAAGGCCCTGGGGCAGAATATCACACAAATGCCTTGCCAAAATGGCACCAGAACTCTCACGAACTCCCATGACATATGCATGTGAGAGAGTGCCAGTGCTGGGCTCCAAAACTGATGCTTGAGCTCTGTCTAAAGATCAAGCTTGAATACTGTTGCTGTGGGAGGTGTCTCAACTAAAATAGTTTACAGATCCCCCTGATGAACCATGTGCAAAACACATAGGAGTCTCAGAATGAATTAAAATTAATTCCTCCACTGCACCAATTATTTTTTGCTTTTGAGGGTGGACAGGGTGGACACTATGGCATTATATCCCACTGAGATCTCTTGCTCCCCAAACACTGTTCTCCTCAGCCCTCCCCCCCCAAAAAAAATCTCCAGTAATTTCTTAACCTGGAGTTGACAGCCCCAGTAAACAATAAACTGACATTAGAACACAAGGAGACTCAAAACAGGACCTCAGAAAAAGGACAGGCTATTGGCAGATGATAGAACGGTGTACAGAAAGTTCTGTCCAGTCGTATTAGCGATTCTAAGAGGCAGAGGGACTAGGTTCTTGAACCTTGATTCATTCTAAAAAAAGTTTCTAGTCCACTTGATGATGTTTCTTCAGACAGCTGCAGAGATTACAAAACCACTGCCATCTCACAGAAGTCTTTCAGAGCTAGTGACCTCTGTATTTCCTTTCTACTTTTACAGATTCACCTTTGATTATCCTATCTATCTTATATCCTCACCTTTGAGAACCAGGTGGCATGGAAGTTCCAGTCACTGCAAATCATAGTATTTATGACTTCTCTCTTATCAATTGAGATACCACCATTAAGCCCTGAGCTGAATCAGAATATTTTCCTCTCTGTCATGTTACTCTCCCCCCATTGCATGTATTCAGATCAGCAAACATGACTGAGTTATACTTCCATCATCATAATATATGAAGCCCAATCAAGTCAACGCACCATTTTGTCAGTCCTGTTTAAGGCACACCACCCATTTTAGGGCATATTGTTGTTTAAATTGAAATTTGATCCCTGATCAATGGCTGTCACTAATCTCTACTGAAATCCGGACATAGACTAAATTGATCCCATTATGAGCTGAGATATTTTGACATAAGCAAGTAACTACCTGATCAGGCAACATTTTGAACCCAGTTACCCAAGTTCCACTGAACCTACAGGCTCTGTTTGAAGAGTTTTTGAGCATTTTTAGTAACTACTGGGTTTGGTTTGGCATCCTCAAGTTACTTCAGGACTAAAAAGCCATGTCATAGAATCATAGAGTTGGAAAGGATCTCCAGGGTAATCTAGTCCAACCCCCTGCACAATGCAGGAAACTCACAAATACCTCCTCCTAAGTTCACAGGATCTTCATTGCTGTCAGATGGCCATATAGCCTCTGTTTAAAAACCTCCAAGGAAGGAGAGCCCACCACCTCCTGAGGAAGCCTGTTCCACTGAAGAATCGCTCTAATGGTCAGGAAGTTCTTCCTAATATTGAGCCGGAAACTCTTTTGATTTAATTTCAATCCATTGGTTCTGGTCCTATCTTCTGGGGCCACAGCAAACAATTCCACACCATCCTCTATATCATCTCTCAGCCACCTTGTCTCCAGGCTAAATATGCCCAGCTCCTTCATAGGACATGGTCTCCAGACCCCTCACCATCTTTGTCGCCCTCCTCTGGACCCGTTCCAGCTTGTCTATATCCTCCTTAAAATGTGGTGCCCAAAACTGAACACAATACTCCAGGTGAGGTCTTACCAGAGCAGAGTAAAGAGATACTATCACTTCACATGATCTGGACACTATACTTCTATTAATACAGCCCAAAATTGCATTTGCCTTTTTAGCCACCACATCACACTGTTGACTCATGTTCAGCATATAGTCCACTAAAACCCCTAGATCCTATTTGCAGATACTACAGCTAAGACAAGTCTTCCCCATTCTATAACCATGCATTGGATTTTTCCTACCTAAATGCAGAACTTTATATTTATCCCTGTTAAAATTCATTTCATTGGTTTTCGCCCAGTTTTCCAGCCTGTCAAGATCATCCTGGATCCTGTTTATATCTTTCGGTATGTGCAACCCCTCCCAATTTAGTATCATCTATAGATTTAATAAGCATTTCCTCTATTCCTTCATCCAAATCATTTATAAAGATGTTGAACAAAACAGGTCCCAGGACAGATCCTTGGGACAATCCACTTGTCACTCGTTTCCAAGAGGATGAGGAACCATTCACATGCACTCTTTGGGTATGATCTGTCAACTAGTTACAGATCCACTAACAGTAACAGGATCAGGCCCATAGCCATGGAGAGGCCCGGGGGGGCACAGCCCCTCTACTACCCCTCCCCCTTCCCCCTGTAGGGCCCTTCCATTCAGTGCCTCCTCCACCAGCCCGCCGCCATTCACCCCTTCCCTTTGCAACCCTCCCAGCACACCGCCCACTTGCTCACCACCTTAGCCTGTGCCCCCTCCACCAGCCCACTTCTGCCCACCCCTTCCCTTCACACACCTCCCCAGCATGCCGCCAACTCGCCTGCCGCTGCAGCCTGTGCCTCCTTCACCAGCTTACCGCTACCACCGCTCGCCCCTCCTTTCCTATCCCTTCCCATTGCCTCTCCCCAGCGCAATCACGGCAGGGATGGGAAAGGATGAAGGCGGGTGGCAGTAGTGGCCGCGGCAAGCCAGCAAAGGAGGCACAGGCTGCCATGGAGAGTAAGTGGGCAGCTCGCTGTGTGTGTAAAGGGAAGGGAAGGGGTGGGTAGCAGTAGGCCAGCAGAGGAGACACAGGCTGCAGTGGCGGGCGGGCAGATAGCGCGCTCGGGGGGAAGGGAAGGGAAAGGACAGTAGCTGGTGGGTGGGCAGAGCAGGCAGGGAAACTCGTGGCGTTTGCGCAAAGGGCTCCTCAAGAGAAGCCCTCCATGCAAATGGGGCCATCTGAAACAGAAAGCAGTACAAACATATCAATTATAATTCTACTCCCAATAAAATACTCAAATCATTCTACCTACAAGTATAAAAATCTCCATATATTTTACCTTCCTTTCTTTCATTACCAGAAAAAAAAATCCTTTGGATAAACTAGTAGTAGCAATATGAATCTAAACACTTCTTAAACACAAATAGGTATAACAAGTTAATTTTTTTTTTCAAAACTGTCTCAATGCCAATTTTATCTGATTTAACTTAAGCCTATTATAGGCACAAATTAGATTGTTGGTTTAACAAAATCCTTATTAAAACAAGCACATAAAATCCATATCTTTATCCTTAACAAATTACATAGGATATAACTAAATAATTTGTCTATCTCAGTCTAAACCATGTCTCCAAAAAGCATATTAAAAACAAATCTACCAAGTTACCAAATCTACCAAATACACATCAGTTATGCTATCTGCCCTTACAACCATTAATCCAGCTCTTGCAACAATATGAGCAACCTCACTAAGTAAGCATACTGTAGATACATCTTCTATATAAAGAAATATGTTATCCACATTCTTTAACATTAATCCAAATTGACTATATATTTAATTACAATTTTACCAGCTCTCTTACTTCTTCAAAATCTCCCTTATTCTTTTAAAATCGGATATCTGTTCATTATTAATAGTTTCATGTTTGTTTACCCACAAAAAAAGAACCAAAATTCAGGAATCCTTCATCCCAGTGATTAAAAACTTTTAAGTTCCTTTAATTTCTGCATCCATATTGCATCACAGTCAGCCCATTTGATCACAGCTTGCCTTTTAAAATCGCATACCACTTCTTAATCAGAGTTCCATATCCAGCCATTCACAAAAATAAAAAAAAAAATCCAAAATCCTTCTTCTGAAAAGCTTTCCACATCATGATTTGTTGATCAGTGTGTACCTTTTCAATTCTCAATATGGCCTGCCCCCTCAACAGCGGGAGGAAGAATTCAACACCATTTTTCCCTCTCCGTATGACTTCACTGGATCTTGATTTCTGGTCTTATTTTAAAACTGTGACATAGGAGACCATTTTAATTTTTCTTTGTTTATTTCAGAGCATATCACTTTCCCATTCCGATTTCACAGCTGTCAGCATACTCTCTTTAGCACTCAACTCCTGTAGGATTGCAATTTCATTAGCTTTCAGCATAAAACAACTCATTTGGTCTTTAATGAGCTGCATAAATGAGGCAAGATCTTGTTTCAGAGAGATGATATTTAAAAAAGATATTTTTTTCATGATACATTTCGCTAGGCAGTGCCATTTTTCTCTGATAACAAACTCAGTCTCTTAGTTCAGATTGTAAAATAGCTTCAAGATCCTGCTAATCCACATTCCACAACAGCTCCAGCTGAGATTTCAAATGCCATTCTTTCAAATACAGTCAGACGAAAGAGACAGATCTCTCTGGAATATATCTCCTTTGTGTTCAGATAGTATTGCAACCTGATAATAATCACTTTAGTATAAATCCAATTATAATCTGGGTCGATTTTAGTAGTTATATTCAATCCGATTTAAATGGGGGCATCACTTCTGTGACACCCCTCCAACAGCCAGACTCAGAGTTGCCGCAGGAGGACAATCTGCGGACCCCTCTGAAGCCAAGATGACGGAGGCCGGAAGTCATTATATTTTCTGTTTATGCCATGTTGATCACTGTTTCTCTCAGAAGAGAAGACTGAGGAAAAGTAGGAATTGAGCAGTGCCGCTGTCTCTTCATTACCTGTTACAATTTCACTTTCCTGCCCTTGCAATGGGCCTACCATGTCCTTGATCTTTTTCTTACTCTGAACATAAGAAAAGAGCCCTTTTTTATTGTTTTTAGCATCTTTGGCCAGCCTAAGCTCATACTGAGCTTTAGCTTTCCTAAATTTTTCTCTACAAGCACTGGTGATTTGTTTATATTCATCCTTGGTTATAAGGCCCTCCTTCCAATTCCTAAAGAAGTCTTTTTTTTTCCCCTCAAGTTTTTAGAGAGCTGTTTATGGAGCCACCTCGGTTTCTTTAGGCTTCTTCCATTTTTTCTTCTCATAGGAATTATCTGTGATTGTGCTTTCAGTATTTCACTTTTAAGAAATTCTCTCCCCTCTTGAACCCCCTTCTTCCTGAGTATTTCTGGCCATGGGATTTTACCCAGCATAGTTCTAAGTTTGTTAAAGTTTGCCTTTCTGAAGTCCAACCTTTAAGTTTGACTACATATAGCTTTTTCCTTCCCTAAGACTGTAAATTCCAAAATCACATGGTCACTACTGTCCAGGATGCCCACTATTTCCACTTCTTCAATCAATTATTTTATATTGCTCAATGGCTGTAGCAATTGGGCAGTCAGATGTTTAAGCCTAAAGTTTTCCCAAGTATTACTTTGTGAGGGGAAAGTAGAGGTGAAAATTTAGACAAAATTATAAACACCTAGCTGTCTCACAACATCATCCTCTGTTTCCAGGCAAAAGGCAGTGTGATCTTCACTACCAATGCCATTGTTCCCAACAGATCAATTAGCAGCAATAGGATGCTTTCACACGGGCTAAATAATGTAGTTTCAATCCACTTCAGCAACAGAACAAAATTAGAGTCCAGTAGCACCTTTGAGACCAAAAAAGTTTTATTCAGTATGAGCTTTTGTGTGTACACACACACTTCCTCAGACAATATGAAATGGAAATAGAATCTTATATATATATACACACACACACACACAAATAAACCTAATGTCCCGGTATTTTCCAGCTCTCCCATTAGCTATGGTGCATACCACATCAGCCATTGGCCTGTGAACCACTGGTAAGACAACTTGTGTGCCATTGGCTGGGTCCATTTCTCTCCCCCTCCCACTGTCTGCCCCAGGATAGATGAGAATTCGGCCGCTGGGGAACCTGCTAGGCAGTAGCTGTTGCTAGGCAACCAAGTTTGCTTCTGTCAGTAAAAGACAACCAAAGTTGATTCTCTCACTAAAAGGCAGCGGAACAAGGCCCTTTCTAGGCCTCTTTTGCCCTTTGAGGGACAAGTCATTGGACCCAGTCCTGCCAATGGTTGCCAGCTCCAGGCTGGTGAGAAATTCTTGGGGATTTTGTGGTGGAGTCTGAAGAGGGCAGGGCTTGGGGAGGGGAGAGGCCTCAGCTGAATAGAATTCCATAGAGTCCACCCTCCAAAACAGTTATTTTCTCCAGGGGGAGGAAGATCTGTTGACTGGAGTTCAGTTGTGATACCAGGAGATCTTCAGGCTCCAACTAGAAGCTGGCTAACCTATGCCTGGTAGCTTGCTACTGCTGCTGGGAAGGAGATAGGATTCCCAGCTCCAGGTTGGGAAATTCATGGAGATTTGAGGAGTGGAGCCTGGAGTGCATTAGGTTGGAGGGGTGGGACCTCAGACAGGTACAATTCCATAGACCTCACCCTCAAACCAGCCATTTCTTCCTGGGGAACCATAGCTGCCAATTTCCAGGTGAGGGCTGGAGATCTCTCAGAATTACAACTGCTCTCTTGATGGCAGAGATCAGATCCCCTGGAGGAAAAAACTGCTTTGCAGGGTGGATGCTGTGTCATTATACCCTGCTGAGGTAACTTCTCTTGTGCTTTGGTCCAAGCTGTGATTTCAAACCACTCACAGATTTTCAGCCTAATCTGCTTCACATGGTTATTGTGCAGATCAAAAGGGGGAGAGGAGAATGATGTGAGCTGCTTTGGTCCACACTGTGGAGAAAGACTGTACTTTTCCTAGGTAGAGGCTTCAGGGAGGGGGGAGGAGATGGAAAGCTGAAGTCAGATCAATTCCTTTACAGAAAATGGCCACCTTGGGTGGGTGGGAAGACAGCAAGGGTGTCTTCCCACAGCCTTGCCCACAGCACTTGCCCACAGCCTCTTTCTAGAGCCCATTGTATTTTCCATCACAATGGGTCTTATTCCTAGTCTTATATAACTTACATATAGTGATGGGTAGTAAAATTAACATAAGAATAACAAATACATTTTAACAGATTAAAATGATAAAGAGCTTAGCTATAAGGCCTGCCAGAGTTCAACTGGTGGGGGGCATCACAACATCAGGTCAACTCTGACATATTTATGTCCTTGTGATTTTGTCCCCCCCGGTTGAACTTTGGCAGGAGATGGCCGTATAGCTAAGCTCTTTATCCTTTTAATCTGTTAAAATGTCTTTGTTATGCTACATGCTAATTTTATATAAGATATGTAATATTCTATTTCCATTTCATATTGTCTAAGGAAGTGTGCATTCACATGAAAGCTCACACCCTGAATAAAACTTTGTTGGTCTTAAAAGTGATACAGGACTCTAATTTTGTTCTGTTGCTTCAGACCTACATGGCTACCCACCTGACCCACTTCAGTGACAGTTTGCAAGTGGATTTTGCCATTTCACATGTAAAATCCTGTTGCAAACTTCATGGAGAGTGGATTGAAAGTGTGTTGTTTAGTGTGAGCAGGGCCTTTTCTGTAGAAACTCAGTTGCATATTAGGCCACACTCCCTGAAGCTAAAGACAACCAGAACTGTGTTCCTGTGCATTCCTGCTCAAAAAAGCCCTGTATGTTTGTGTGAAAGCACCCATAGATTAAATCCATTTCCCAGACTGAAGCAATGTTCTGAACTATGAGGAGGCAGAGCCCATACTAATTTCCTAAGGTGAGCTCTCTGACTTCCATATAGCTGAGTCATTTCTATTATCTTGCCATGAAGTAAGGATTATTTTATCAGACATCAGAAGGCCCAAGTGCTTAATAAAATAAGTCCTGAAATATGTGGTGGAAGTTCTCCAGGGAATGGATTTTTTAAAAAAGGAATCTGATCCTTAGCATAGAATTAGAGGGAAGTTTGTGTGCAAGCATCAAGAGTTAGAATACCACCACAAGATTTAATGACATCAGGCATTTATAGTTTTCTTGGAGGTAGCTTTGGAAAATCACTCTGTAGCAGGAAGAGTAATAAATGGGAGTCAAACAAACCAGCCAATTTAAATATTGTGATGTATTGGGAATAGTGATCTTAAGTGTGAGATATACAATGCAGGCCTCCTCATGCTGTTGGAATATGGCATAATCGAGGCAGGTGTTACGAATTAAAAACACATACCTGTTGGCATGGGTCTGACAGTATTGCAGAATGGTTTGCCTTCTGATGCTGTGCAGAGTAGAAAAAAGATGAATGGGTACAGCTCATGCATCATCTACAGATGACTGGATCTGAATTGTTGTCACGTGTGGAAGAGTTACATTCAGAGACACAGGGTTTCAGCTTTGCTTTTGTGATGGATGAGGCCATCAGAAGTGGGTCAAAATAGCAATTAGACGAAAGCATAATGAGTTTTCTCAAGAGTAAATTTGGGATTTACATTTCCTAATGGATTTAAGATTAAGCAAAAGAGTCTGGTCTCAGACTTATGTTTTAGGCATAGGAGCTATACATTTTAAGGGCTGTTCTGGGCATGAATTTCTATTTAGTACAGCTTTCCTTCTATCACTTTCTCTGCTCTCTCCCTCCCCTCCCCAGCACCACTGTCTAAATTTAGATTGTAAGGTTCTTGGAGCACAAGCCTAACAATGTTCTTCTATGGACTTTTGTGCTGTAAACCACTACTTGCATTTATCATGTGGTAGGAATAATACTTTGTCTTCTATCTAGGAGATGGTAGCATTCTTTAAACAAATATAAAGACAGGGAAGGTGCACATAAACTATGCAATCTGTAATTTTTATACACACACACGCACTGAACTAATCTTCTTTCTTTGGTTAGGACCCTGCCAGAAGAAGGTGTAGGTTTGTTACAGTGCACTCCTATGCCGCCTGTTTCTAGTATAAAAAGGTAAAGGCAATTCCCTGTGCAAGCACCCAGTCATTACCCACCCATGGGCAGACATCACATCATGACATTTTCTTGGCAGACTTTTTATGGGGTGGTTAGCCATTGCGTTCCCCATTGTTCCAGTATAAGTCTACTGAAATTAATGACCCTAGACTAAAGTAACTCTGTGTAGGGTTGTCCTGTTTGGTGCAGTGTAATATAAAGAGCCAGTTAGATGTAGTGGTTAAGAGTGGTGGACTTGAATCTGGAGAACCAGGTTTGATTTCCCACTCCTCCACATGCAGTCATCTGGGTTACCTTGGGTCAGTCACAGTTCTCTCAGAGCTGTTATTTCAAGAGCAGTTTTCAAAGAGCACTCGCAGCCCCACCTATCTCATGAGGTGTCTGTTGTATGGAGAGAAAGGAAAGGAGACTGTAAGCCACTCAGATGCTCTGAGTAAAAGGCAGGGTCCAATCCAATCTCTTCCTCCTTCTCCTCCTCTTCTTCCAGACATTCCCAAGCCTCTCTGAATCATTAAGTCATTGATATGCATATTTACTTGGAAGAAAACTAAATCCAGTAAGTTTGTTCTCAAGTATGCATGCACAGAACTGCAGTTGGTAACATTTTATTTGCAAAGCTTGTTATTTTCACTTGTAGAAAAGAAATTAAGTAAAAATTTAAGGAGAAGACAAAACTGGGTGGCATTACCTAGTGTTTGGAGATTATGTATGGAGGTGGTTGGAAGGGGTGGTGGAGGTCAAAACTCCTTCTCAAGAACAGATCTACATGTTTTTTGAGGGGGGGCAAAATTAAAAAATGATGCCCCCTTACGGGCTATTCTAACTTATGGTCCCATAGAATACAATGGGCTCCATACCCAATTTGGTGCCCCCCCTCTGCCCCACTTCCAGATCCAGCCCTGCTACCTCTAAGCTGTGAAGTCTTGTGAGCAAAAATTCTGCTTTGTGAGCTACTGGCATAAAATTTTGAGCTGTTGCATAATTAGTTTGCTCTGGGGCTGTTTTTTTTTTTTTGAGTTAAGACAAAAATGCATGAGCTGGAGTCTTAAAAAACTGTGAGTTAGCTCGCACTAACTCAGCTTAGAGGGAACACTGGAGGAGGTACGCCATTTTTCTTTAAAGAGAATCAAGTATGACAGCACACAAGCCTACTGAACAAAGGTAAGAGACTTATTAAGTTCATTTTCTCAGGTACATTAAATGTGTGATTACTGTACCTGAGTGTTCTTAGGATCGCAAGAGAGAAGGATGGACACAAAATCAGGGTTTGTTTGCTTTGGCTCTGTCCACTGTTTACTGCCCTTTCCTCTGCCCTACTTTCTCACTGGGCACCATCTGCCACTGGTTGCTGCTGAGGGAATACACAACAAAGTATTTTAGTATACTCAGGGTATACTCAACAAGGTATACATTATATACATGCTTGCTGCTTTCTCTTTTCTCTGCTTATATACATGTTTTTGCGATGTATATTCAACAAACTTAAAATTCCTCCTAAATTTCACTGAAATCAGATTTTCTTCCAAGTAATAGACAGTATCCCACTGCTCCAATGTTCAGAAGGTGTATCTCTCCTGCATTCCTCTCCATTTCTGCAGCTCTTCCTGTAGAATCGTTCCTAATGTTTCAGGACACACATGGAGGAATAATGTCATGGAGCTCCACTGATGTGATGGAAAATATTTTCCCTTTCCCCCTCCTTATCTCTGTCAGACAATCCTCATGGTTGTTCCTCTGCATGGATCCTTCAGCCTTGAAGGTGATCATTCCAGGGGTCGGAGGGAGCTGTAGGAATGGACAGGAATGTAGAAAAACTCAGTACATCTTTTGTACAGAGATGGTAGACTACTTGCCCAATGACTTGATGTATTTAAGGGATGTTAATTCAATTAAAATGGCTACCAGGACTTTTTTTTTTTTAAAAAAAAGCCATTCTACCATGAAATCATAGGCCCCGATATGCTTGATATCAGTTCTTACAATACAGGAGATTAACTTCTTTTAAAAGTCTAAAATGGTTATAGGAGAGGCCCTGAACAGCGCATTATATTCTTGGTCTTAATACTATGTGTATGGAGTATGACAAAGGTTCATTTCCTGCCTATCACTGATCCTCAGATGGGATAAGGGCCTGAATTAATTACTAGTGATACAGTGCTTCAGCCTTTCATGTCACGAGGGACAAAGGAATGCCTGCCCCGAGAACTTATCTCCAGATCTAGTGATGGGGATGAAATATAATCATGTTATCATCATGCTATACCTGTGAGGAGAAGAAATGTGTCGAGTCTAATCTTATCTCATATCTGACATAATCCCTGCTAAGAAATAAATTAAAACCATTGGTACTGGCAGGGGGAAAATCCTGTTCTGTATTTTAAATTAAAACCATCTCATCATAAGCCTATATCTTGCCTGAAGACAGAAGTGAAAAACAGGAGATTGTGGATCATTCCTTAATTGCACTTTTGTACTGACCCTTCCAAGAGATAAAATGATTGTTGGTTGGACTATGCTCTTGTGGTCAACCTGCTCAGAAATCTTGGAATCTAATAGGTCAAACAAGATGACACAACCTGATAAAGAGTAATAATGAAGGGACAAGGTAGGATAACTGGAAGTGAGAGGTTGATAAAATAAATGAGGTAGGTGGAGAGAGGACTCAAATGTTGTTGGATGTAGTGCTGTTGTAATAATTCCTCTCCTAGATTTTCTTGTAGTACATTACAACATAACAGCACAATACCCAACTGTATATGGATTCTTTTTATGGCGGCAATCTGGAGACATCTACGAGCAGAAGCATGGGAGCACTGTTCTCTGTTAATTTGTAGGTTAACTGAGGGAGGAGATTATGAACTTTGTCTCTGCTCTAGTCCATTCCAAATGTCTATAGATTCATATTTCACATTGGCAGGCATCATTTGGGGCAAGAGCTCACAGGAGCGGAGCTCCAGATCATCTAAATTTTGTTGTGCTCTTTCTTTCTTACACCCTCCAAAAAACAATACTTGATTCTGGGAGAAATTTGCTGAACTTTAAGATTTGACAAACTTTCTAATATTTTTTCCCAAAAGAATGGGAAAATAACCAAAGCATATAAAGCAGACAGATGGAAATCTTCATCATGCCACTATGGCCACATAGGAAAAAGTAATTTTAAAATTATGATGGAAGTAAGGTTTTATTATGACAATTATAATCAAGAAGCATTTAAAGGTAGATGCTGAGCTAATATAATTTAGTACACTTTCCGATGATGTCAGGGGTATATGGCACATGCAAATGAGTTGTGCTAATGAGCTTTGGCACCTCTTTCTTCTACAAAATGACCCCTGCACATTGGAATCCTTCTTCACCTACCTGAAGAAAGCGGCTGTCAATATAATGCCTATAACAAGGGTAAGCAGCTCTTTTGGACCAAGTGACACTTCTGTCCCCTCTCCCCAATGCAAAAGCTACCTGTGGAAATGTTGGTGTGCTTGCAAATAAAAGAGAAAGGTGATATGGGTTGTACTGGAGTAAACTGAGCCCCAGCAGTACTGCCAATGTCCTGGACCAGTTGTCCACTTTGTGGGTGTGGGAGATGATGATGGGCATTCTGCTGGCACCCATCTCAGGGAGTCACCTCAATTGCTTGAACAGAAAACTAGTCCTGCATGCTGAGCAAAACGTTCTTCCTACTGGTACTGCAATGCTTTATGAAAGTGTGTTTCTTGGCTATAAAGCAATGAGTGAGATTCTTTATAGGTGGGAAATGGGGACAGGGGATTTATCAATGTGTTAATTTGTTAACAGTAATTGTTAACAGTACATTAAGACTGTGCGCAGTCCCTATACAAATACTTGGAAATAAACAATGGTCGGAAATGATGTAGTTTACTTCTGATTAAACATAGAAATAAATGCCAGAGGAGTACCTTGCAATGGATTTGTGAAAAAAGGAAGCAGAAGTTTAAATGGTACAGCAAAACCTAACTCAGATTTCCTCATGTGTCTGCATCCCACCCCTGTAAATACCACTGGAGACACCTTTAAAACTGCAACAGTCACACGGCAGTATCCTTTTGCTTCCCAAGGACAGAATAAAGAGACACAGAGTATTGGTATAAAATTGGGCCACTTTATTCAATATTCTAATAAACAGCAAAGGTACCCCACCAGCGGCCTGGCCAGGGCTAGGGGTCACCGCAACCACTCCCCTGCCATTAACAGGTGAGAGACCCAGCCCCCCAGCCAGAGCTGAGTGTTACTCAGCTCCCTCCAGGCAGGCCCAGCAGGGAGGCACGCACCAGAGGGCCCAAACCCAGACGCACGTCTCGCCAGAAAGGCACCCTCTAGCCAAGCCTCCCGGACAGTCTGGATTCTCCAAACCTGGGTCTTCAAACCCGAAGGCTGATCATGCCAGACCCCAAATTCCCCAAAAGGGGGATGCTTCACAGTCCTCCCCTAGCCGCATAGTGCCCTAAACCCCAAAAACCTGCCACAAGTGACCGCCTATTTAACAGCGCCTCCCAATAGCCAAATCCTCAATCCACTGCATTGCTATGTAGAGTAGGCAAAAAACACACCCCAGCCACTGTCAATCAGCCAAGGTGTAAAAAATTCCTACCTGGCTTCTCCAAGGAGGCAACCAGCAAATTGCCCACATAACATGCAGGGCGGGCGGGAAGGCCGATTGTCTTCCAAGACAAAGCAGCCGACGAGGAGCCGACGAAGAGCCTTTTTCTCTGCGTGCTGAAACGGGCGCCCCCTGACTCTTCCCATCCAGGGAAGCAAACTCTGCTCATGCAGCCTAGCAGCTATGCTGCAATCTACAAGCATAAGATTGCTCCCCAAGGATGGAATAAAGAGTCAGACACAGAGTATTGGTATAAAATTGGGTTACTTTATTCAATCTTCTAATAAACAGCAAGGGTACCCCACCAGCAGCCTGGCCAGGGCTAGGGATCACCGCGACCGCTCCCCTGCCATTAACGGGTGAGAGACCCAGCCCCCCAGCTCCTCCCCAGGCAGGCCCAGCAGGGAGGCACGCACCAGAGGGCCCAAACCCAGATGCTTGTCTCACCAGAAAGGCACACTCTAGCCGAGCCTCCCGGACAGTCTGCATTCTCCAAACCCGGGTCTTCAAACCCGAAGGCTGATTATGCCAGACCCCAAATTCCCCAAAAGGGGGATGCTTCACAGTCCTCCCCTAGCTGCATAGTGCCCTAAACACCCCAAACCTGCCACTATTAAGGCCAAGTCTCTACTTAGGGCTTAGCACCCACTGGGAGGCCCAAAGCCACCTGCAACCATTGCTGCAAATCTCTCAGGAAAAGCATATTACCCTTTTCTGAGAGATGGACCGCATCCCCTCTGTAGAGGTCAGGAAATTTCAACAAAATGTCTGGATGGGGCAAATAGTGGCCCAACCCCTTTTCCAGCACCTTCTTGATCTCCTTATTAGCCTTATACCGGGCCCTTTCTATAGCTGCAGGATCCCAAGCACAATGCCACACCAGGCGGGGCAGCATTGCTGACCATATTATGGTGGTCCCAGGCCATCGCTCCCGAATGTGCTGGAAATCATCCCGGGCCTGCTAAACTAAGGCTTTGCCCTTTAAGAGTCCCAGATCGTTACCTCCCAGGTGAACAATTAAAACCTGAGGAGGAGGACCCACACAATCTTTAAACAACAAAGGCAGCAGGCCCAGCCACTGAAGGCCCCGGCGCCCCCGCCATTCGATACACACATGCTGGCTGAGTTCCAGCTGAGAGCCAACCGCAGTTCTCCAAGCCTGATGAGCGGCCCAAAACACATGGCTATGGCCACATACGAGAACTCGGCTCCTCTGGCCAGGAACAACAGCATCTAAAGAGAAAAAACAGTTAAACAAGAACAGAACCAACAATGAACAGACACCAAGTCACTCACGGCCTAATAAAAGGTCACACGTAAGCCTTATAGGCTGAGGAACGCCACCTGCCCAATCTCTGAATGGAAGTGGAAGGATACCCCATGACAGCCGCTGTTGAGGCTGCCCCAACTCTAAAGGAGTGGGTCCCAAACCATACCCCAGACAACCCCAATTCACCCAAAGTCCGTGACGTTATTGGCCAAAACTGATGCTTTGTCAACGGGCTATCATTCGAATGTATAAACAAAAACCCCTCCATGGGCCCCCTAACTGCCAAATAAGCAGCCAACGCAGTAACTGGACACAGCTCAAGCTCTGAACAATTACCCAACTCGAACACCGTACCCTTCTGTAACTGATCCATCTTAGAGCGACGAACAGTGATGAATGCCTTACCTGCAAATAGCTGCAGATCCCTTAACAACAGAGCCTTACCAGAAACATCGTTTCTAGACTGTGCCACAGCTCACTTATTCTAAGAGCCCCCCCAAAAGCTAACAAAGATGCAGTGTGAAACAAACATGCTTCAAATGACGAAGCACACATCACATCCCAAACCCTCTTCAAACCCCGCAGAATCAAAGGAGACACAGGATTCCGCGTATCAACCCTCGGACCGGCCTCTCTGGCCCACCCCTCCAGCATCTTTCAAATACGAAAGTCAGCTGTTTCTTCCCAATAACCCAGCGCCTTACTGACAAAAGCCAATGCAGACAGGTGTCCCCTAATGGATTACACGGCCAACCCCTTACCTTGCAGCGAAACACAGTAATGGAGCAAATGCTCCACCGGGAGGGGCCAAACCCTGCAATACCCTACCTCAGACCTAAAGTCTTCAAACTGCCGCACAGCCCATTCATAAGACTTCCTGGTGCTGGGCGCAATGGCTAGACCTATCGCTCTGCAGGCCTAGGCTCTCCAATCAGCCATAGCTCCTGGGGCATTGGCACCGGCTCTCTGTCGGCATCTGGGGCCAGCTGACGAAACCTCTCCATCTGTTTACGAGATAGAGCGTCAACCACCCCATTACTCATCCCAGGAATATGCTTGGCTAAAACAAAATGTTAAGTCACAAACAGCACAGAGTGAAGGCCCTCACAAATCTCATAACCCGGCCAGATTTGGATGAAAGGGAATTAATGACGTGGACCACCACCATATTATCACACCAAAAATGGACAGTGTGATTGGCCATATCCTTCCCCCA